>NC_137774.1:103503785-104768785 GCF_963455305.1 Plecotus auritus | reverse complement strand
CTTTGGAGTTTCTAGACCAGGGTATGAGTCGATGCTTTATTCTTTCCTAACTGTGTAAACCTGAGCAAGTCCTTTGCATTCTCTCTAATACCAAGATGAGAATATTTAACTCTGAATAGTTACAAGAAATGAGTAAAACTATATATATATATATATATATATATATATATATATATATACACACACACACACACACACACACACACACACACACACACACACACTAGAGGCCTGGTGCATGGAATTTGTGCACAGGGGCATGTGTGTCCCTCAGCCTAGCCTGCACCCTCTTCAATCTGGGATCCCTCTCACAATCCAGGACTGCTGGCTCCCAACCACTCACCTGCCTGCCTGGCTGATTGCCCCTAATTGCTTCTGCCTGCCAGCCTGATCACCCCATAACCACTCCCCTGCCAGCCTGATTGATGCCTAACTGCTCCCCTGCCAGCCCGACTGCCCCTAACTGCCCTCCCCTGCTGGCCCAGTAACCCCAAACTGCCCTCCCTTGCCAGCCTGGTCACCTCTAACTGCCCTCCCCTGCCAGCCTGGTCACCCCCAACTGCCCTCCCCTGCAGGCCTGGTCGCCCCTAACTGTCCTCCCCTGCTGGCCTGGTTGCCCTCAACTGCCCTCCCCTGCAGGCCTGGTCCCCCCCCCCAACTGCCCTCCCCTGCAGGCCTGGTCACCCCTAACTGCCCTCCCCTGCAGGCCTGATTGCCCCAACTGCCCTCCCTTGTCAGCCTGGTCACCCCTAACTGCCCTCCCCTGCTGGCCTGGTCCCCCCCAACTGCCCTCCCCTGCAGGCCTGGTCCCCTCCAACTGCCCTCCTCTGCTAGGCAATCACCCCTAACTGCTCTCCCCTACAGGCCTGATTGCACCAACTGCCCTCCCTTGCAGGCCTGGTCCCCCCCAACTGCCCTCCCCTGCTGGCCTGATCGCCCACAACTGCCCTCCCATGCTGGCCATCCTGTGGCGGCCATCTTGTGTCCATATGGGGGTGGCCATCTTTGACCACATGGGGGTGGCCATCTTTGTGTTGGAGTGACAGTCAATTTGCATATTACTTTTTTATTAGGTAGGATATATATGTGTGTGTGAGTGTGTTTGCTCTGTAAGATTCTTATAACTGTTGCGTAATACTAACTACAGGAAAGTATACCTTACTTTTAAAATGAGTTATTAGGGAACACATTTAAGTTCTCTAACATGGAGAACCCCCATCCTGCCCTGCCTTCCCTCTGAGGTTGGATGGTCTGTTCGGTATTTCTTTGTCTCTGGATCTATTTTTGTTCATCAGTTTATGTTGTTCATTATATTTCACAATGAGTGAAATCATGTGATATTTATCTTTCTCTGACTGGCTTCACTTAGCATAATGCTCTCCAGGTCCATCCATGTTGTTGCAAATGGTAAATATTCCTTCATTTTTATAGCAGTATAGTATTCCATTGTGTAGATGTACCACTGTTTTTTAATCCACTCATCTGTTGATGGGTATTTAGGCTGTTTCCAAATCTTAGCTATTGTAAATTGTGCTGCTATGAACATAGGGGTGCATATATACTTTCTGATTGGTGTTTCTGATTTGTTGGTATATATTTCTAGAAGTGGGATTACTGAGTCTAATGGTAATTCCATTTTTAACTTTTTGAGGAAACTCCATACTGTCTTCCACAGTGGTTGCACCAGTCTGCATTCCACCAGCACTGCACAAGGGTTCTTTTTCTCCACATCCTCACTAGCACTTGTTGTTTGTTGATTTGCTGATGATAGCCATTCTGACAGGTGTGAGACGGTACCTCATTGTTGCTTTGATTTGCATCTCTAAGATGCAGTGACTTTGAACATGTTTTCATATGTCTCTTGGCCTTCTGTACGTCCTCTTTCGAAAAGTATCTATTTAGGTCCTTTGCCCACTTTTTGATTGGGTTATCTTCCTTTTGTTAAGTTGTATGAGTTTCCTATAAATTTTGCAGATTAAACCCTTATCAGAGATAGCATTGGCAAATATGTTCTCCCATGCAATGGGCTTTCTTGTTGTTTTGTTGATGGTTTCTTTTGCTGTGCAGAAGATGCAGTCCCATTTGTTTATTTTCTCCTTAGTTTCCATTGCCATAGGAGCTGTACCAGTAAAGATATTGCTACGACATATATTTGATAGTTTGCTGCCTATGGAGTCTTCTAAGATTTTTATGGTTTCCGATCTTACGTTTACCAGTAAGTCCTTTAGCCATTTTGAGGGGGTTTTTTTGTGTGTATGCTGTAAATAGGTGGTCTAGTTTCCTTTTTTTTTTTTTTTTTTTTGCATGTATCTCACCAATTTTCCAAGCACCATTTATTGAAATGACTGTCTTGACTCCATTGTGTGTTCTTGCCTCCTTTTTCAAACATTAATTGAGCATCATGGCTTAGGTTGATCTCTGGGTTCTCTGTTCTGTTCCTTTGGTCTATATGTCTGTTCTTGTGCCAGTACCAAGCAGTTTTGAGTATAGTGGATTTGTAATATAGCTTGATATCTGGTATTGTGATCCCTCCAACTTTGTTCTTCTTTCTCAGGATTGCTGTGGCTATTCGGGGTCTTTTTATTTCAGATGAATTTTTGAAGAATTTGTTCTAGGTCTGTGAAATATGCCATTGGTATTTTAATGGAGATTGCATTGATTCCATAAATTACTTTGGGTAGTATTTACATTTTTTTAAAAAAATATATTTTATAGATTTTTTACAGAGAGGAAGGAAGAGTGATAGATAGATAGTCAGAAACATCGATGAGAGAGAAACATCGACCAGCTGCCTCCTGCACACCTCCCACTGGGGATGTGCCCGCAACCAAGTTACATGCCCTTGACCGGAATCGAACCCGGGACCCTTCAATCCACAGGCTGATGCTCTATCCACTGAGCCAAACCGGTTTTGGCAGTATTTACATTTTAATGATGTTGATTCTACCAATCCATGAACACGGTATAGTCTTCCATTTATTTATGTCTTCTTCCATCTCTTTTTTCAATGTCCTGTAGTTTTCTGAGTACAGGTCTTTTACATCCTTAGTTAAGTTTATTTCTAGGTATCTTAAATTTTTTGTTGCAATGGTAAATGGGATTTTTTTTTTAGTTTCTCTTTCTGTAAGTTCACTATTGGTGTATAAAAAAGCCATAGATTTCTGGGTGTTAATTTTGTATCCTGCTACATTGCCAAATTCATTTATTAAATCTAGTAGTTTCTTTATGGAGTCTTTAGGGTTTTTATGTACTATATTATGTCATCCATGAATAATGACCGTTTTACTTCTTTTGCAGTTTGGATGCCTTTTATTTCTTCTTCTTGTCTGATAACTATGGCTAGCACTTCCAATACTATGTGGAACAAGAGTGGTGAAAGTGGGCATCTCTGTCTTGTTCCTGTTCTTAGGAGAAATGGTTTTAGTTTTTGCCCATTGAGTATGAACACTAGGAATTGTAAGGAATCAGCAGAAAGTCCACTAGAATTACAAGATTAAGTAATATTGTAAAATAAAAGAAAAAAAATAGACACTAATATTGATATTTAATAATAGTGACAACTATAAAATTTAAAAAGAAGTCAAATTTAATAGAAAAATATAACATTATGGATTAATATTAATGGAAATTTTTGAAATCTATATAGAGAACAAAAAATATTTGAGAGATATAATATAAACCTGAATAAATGCAGACACCTCACATATTTTTGTTTGGTAGGAATACAAATACTTTTAAAAGTATAACTATTCACATATTAATTAAAGATTAGTATATTTCAAAGGAAAATTCAAACTTATTCTTTTTTAAAAATATATATTTTTTTATTGATTTCAGAGAGGAAGGGAGAGGAAGAGAGAGACAGAAACATCAATGATGAGAGAGAATCATTGATCGGCTGCCTCCTGCACACATCGCACTGGGAATCAAGCCCACAACCTGGGCATATGCCCTGACCAGGAATCAAACTGTGACCTCCTGGTCCATAGGTCGATGCTCAACCACTGAGCCACCGCAGCCTGGCCAAACTTATTCTTGCATACTGATAATGTGTATGGATTTTTTCTGAGGTCCTCATTTTTGAAGAGGATAGGGAGAAGGAAAGCCCCAATTTTACCAATTGCACATTTTCAGATAAGATTGTAAAAGTAAATTTTTGTACTGGCTAACTAGTGTGGACTGCAAAAATACTTTATTTCCTAGTGTTACAATGAAAGTTTTCATATCATGACATACATAGAAAATGTTATTTTTTGTATGGTAATCTGAGGTAGTTAACAGGGCTTTTAATGGCAAAAACCTACCAGCTCTCTTGAGGGTTAAAGGGATCAATATTTTGGCATACCTGTAACTCACATCCTGCTCCTATAACCCACATCCTGTCCTTTATATACAGTGAAGTGAATATCTCTGGCTAATGCACTGGACTACACTGGCTTTCTTACGAAAAGGACAGGATTGGTGGGGATAGGTATATCATGATCAATTAATGTAAGGAACACAAAAAGAACTATTACATTTAAAGCTTATTTCCTCCTGCATCATATTGATAATCATTTTCTACAATCTGGGAAAAAGAGACAAAATGGAATCAGTGGAAGAGGGAAAACCAAAAGATTTATAAATTATCTGTGTCATTCTCTTGACATTTAAAAAATTTAAAAAGCATTTGTGATTTATATACCTTTCTTGTTCTCTAGTAATAAAATCCTTCAGTACTAGGTCCCTTTATGAGGTAAACTGGTACCCATCACATATATCCTACGTTTAATGAATAATTATAAAGATGAAGAAAGGTCAGGGGAAAGAGAAAAGTAGAAAAATGTGAAAAACATTAGCAAAACGTAAAAGGATACTGAACAATAGAAAGGAAAAGGAAGGACTAAAATAAATTTAGCATTTTTACACATGCTATATAAACAAATAAATTGCAAAATAAGATTCTTCAACAGCAACCATGAATCATTATTTATTTAGATATCTCCTCTTATTTGGAAGACTGCAAGTCATATGATAAAAAGATAGTAGTTATAAGATAAAAGAAGGAATAGATATTTAAGAGTTGTCTATTTTGCGAACTGAAATATAGACTTAGAAATAGATAAGTTCACACTAGTTTGCAGCCTGCTGTAAGTTATTGGTGAAACAGCTAGGTTCAATACTTTTTTAAATCAATGGCTATATTATGGACTAGAGGCATGGTGCATGAATTCGTGCATGAATTCGGGTTAGGCCAGCTTGGGGGAGATACCACAGGTGGTTGGCGGGGGCGGCCCTGCCCCAGATCTGGTGGGGGGGTGGCAGGCCTATCAGGGGTGGGGCCAGCCAGGGGGAGGGGCCATGGGGGTTGACAGGCCGGCCCCACCCCCTGGTCGAACTCCCAGTTGAACTCCTGGTAGAGGGGACAATTTGCGTATTAGGCTGTTAGTATATAGGATGAGTCCTTACATTTTCTACAGTGAAGTTGTCACAGTAGTGTTATGTCAATTTTCTGTTATTTAGTTCCTGCAGCTAATCCATATATCCAATGTTGATCTGATTTAAAATTAGATGATAGATATCACACAAAAGTTTTTCACATATAAAAATAAATGGAAGGCAACAATTTTGTCCTTGACTGATGATGGTATTTATTGGGTAAGAAAAATAGGGAAAACTTGAATATATTATACTACTGTAGATTTGTTGTTGTTTTCCTTCATTCTTTTACTGAGTTGCACTTCAGGTGGAGTTGTAAGGTAGAGAAAATTTACACAGGCACTTTCTCTACATATAGGAATCATATATTTTTAATTCTTTACATCTATTTACTTCCATTTAATTTAATATAAATATATCCATGTAATTCCAAATGATGATTAATTCAGATATATTCATTATGAATTAACTTTCTTATAGTTAATTCTTATAGATGTACCTAAGTGTGATGCTATTTTATAAATGTAATATGGAGGTCAATATATATTTAAAATAGCTGCCTCAATAGGAATTTTTTAAAAATTACATTTTGTCTTGAGTAGATTTATCATCATTTAAAATGTCATGCAGCTTTCATCACTATTTAAACAGACTAGTCAGACTATTGAAAAAATCAATAATCATTATAATTATTATTTAGCATACTCATAACTCATCATTAGCTATTCTTTCACACAAAATATTTAATGCTCAGCATGGGTATATAAGCAGCACTGATGACTAGATTAAAATTACTGCTGAAGATTTACTAATAGAAGAAACTGAATATTGAGTCTGAGAATGTGTAATGGCAAATATGTAAAAATATATTTAATGTTATTTTTGTGGTGAATGTTGGATAAGAGGATCTTTACCTTTGTGAGTTTTGTGCTAATGGGTCTGAAATGTTGCAATACACACTTCTTTAAAATAGTCATGAACTCAAGGAGGTGTTTAAAAAGTGCAAATCATCTCATACATTCGGCTAGAAGAGATATAGATACGCATATGAGGTGCTCCCTGGGTCTTGGAGAAGCTTATTAATATTACAGTATTTAGTATATAATTATGAGTATATCGTTCATCTTTCAGTATCTGACCCTTAACAATATGTTCTTCTTCTGTTTTGAAAGGTAACATAAAACATAATCATGACTGAGCAGATTTCAGCTTAAGAGAACCTTAATTAGGATGCTTGGATTTATTAAACTCTACAAAAATGACTCAAGTGGTTATCTAACCTAATCTAAAACAACATCCCTAATATAACTGTAGTCCTTGAAGATGTCTATACCACCTTTGTATGCCATATTTATGTCTGCTCCAACACAGCTAGGACATTTGTACCAAATTTGGGGTGGGAATGTTGGCAGAAACTTGCTGATATATTAAGGAAATAATCTAAAAAGGTACATATATATGATCCAAATAAGTGACAATCTTGAAAAATGTTGTACAGGCACTTTCTAGAATTGAGGCTATGAATTTTGCATTGCAAGAAATACTGTAGAAAGCATTGGTAGCAACCACCAGCATGTCAACGAGTAATAAGCACATGTTTGAGAAACCTTTGTGTATGATGATGCTATTGATCCAACATCAACAGGACTTGTACTTGAAGCTGTTTGGACTGAAAGGGATAAAGAATCTGAGCTGATCTACATAGACTATATTATGAACAAAAGCTTGTAGTTGAAAAACAGATTTTTCTCTTTAATTGAACCTGCCTGACCTAACCCAACCCGTCCCAGGCCTTCTAGGCCCTGCTCTATTTGAGGGCACTTCTGTCCTGATAGGTAGCACTGTGGAATAAAGTGTGCTTACAATTTTAGATTGTGTATCCTAACTAGATTATAATTTATGTTGCAGATACGATTTTTTATTCCAAAGCAAAGGGTTCAGATCTATTAATGGAATAATGCCTATTGGGACAGCTTAAAAAGTGGTATTCATTCAGCTTCCAGCTCTTCCCCTACCTCCACAGCAACTCTATGACTATGCCCTGGGACCACAGTGTTATCAAGTTTTTAATGCGGTTATATAAACACTTCAGGTGCTAGAGTTATGTAGACTTGGTTCTGAATCCCAATATCATAACATGCTATCTTGAGCAAATTTGTGAAATCCTCTGGCCCTGAGTTTTATCATCTATAAAAGAATACTAACAAAAGGAGTTCAAACAAAACAAGAATACTAACATTTATCTCACAAGGTTGTTGTGAAGATTGACAAATAATCTGACTCAGAGTAAGCACCAGAAAGTTTTAGCTCATGTATTGATTCATGAGCAATATGAATTGAATGTCTTTTTTAAGTACTGAGCAGGGGTGGGTTTACTATAGTGAACAATGCAGTTAACTATTGCTGTCTTCTGAAGCTTACATTCTAGTCCCTTGTACTCAGGTCCTCCATATTTCTTTTCCCTCCTCTAGTGTTCAGTGCTGATCATCTATATGACAGCAAGGAGAATGTTGTTCAGAAATATTTCTTTCAACTTATAAGTCAAAATATTCAAAGTAGATGATTTGGTAAAACATTTCCTTTAGTTAGTATGGTTTGGGTACTAAATTACTCTGACCCATAACATCATGCCTAAATGTATTACTTTTCTAAATATATTTTTGCAATCTTGTCAACACAGTCTAAGTATCAGGGCATCTGTAAGTTTCATGAAAGACTTTTACAAGTTAAGATAAAATAATAATAAAAACAAACATTGTGAAATACTAGGATGTGATGAATTTTTCTCTTTGTCTTGTTAATGTCTTCATATAATTAAAGGTGATTCTAACTTTGGTAATGTAAGAACCTAAGAATAACATGACAAAACCTTTGCATGTACTTACTATGTGCCAGACACTGATTTAGATGCTTTTACGTATATGCTGTGCTAAACTTCACAGCAAACCTATGTGTGGTCAATATTATTAATTTTACATGTTACAAATAAGAAAAATGAGGCACAGAGTTTAGGCGATTTTCCGCAGTCACAGATATAGAAAGTGTCACAGTCAGAATTCAATCATAGGCCTGGGGACTTTCAGAGGCCATGTTCTTCCCTAGTAGGGAAGCTTTAAGGAAAGCAGCGATGCAAACACACTACCAGCTATTAGATTCCATATTCTAGGCACCTACGCACACCTTTCAAAACAATCAGACATAGAAATGAAATTGGATAAGAGATGTTACTCTTTACTTCAAGTTGGCTTGGGAGATTTGGTCCATTCTGAAGTCTATGTAGAAGTCCTCAGAGGCCTTGATTTAGGCTTTTTCTTTATACCACCTCTTTTCAATATAATACTCTCAGATGAACTGTTGCCTCCTATACCCTAGTACAGTGGTCGGCAAACCGCGGCTCGCGAGCCACATGCGGCTCTTTGGCCCCTTGAGTGTGGCTCTTCCACAAAAAAACCACGTGTGGGAGTGCACATACAGTGCTATTGAAACTTCGTGGCCCATGCGCAGAAGTCGGTTTTCAGCCTGGGCGAGTCTATTTTGAAGAAGTGGCATTAGAACACTCAAGGGGCCAAAGAGCCGCATGTGTATTGCAAGCCGCGGTTTGCCAACCACTGTCCTAGTATATTAGTTTCCTATGTCTGCTATAACAAATTCCCACAAAGTTAGTGGCTTAAAGCAACACACATTTATTATTTTAAAGTTCTGAATATCAGAAGTCCAACATGGGTCTCACTGGGCTAAAAATTAAAGTGTCAGCAGCCCTGTACCCCTTTGGGAGGTTCCAGGGGGAGAAATCATTTCTTAGCCTTTTTAGCTTCTGGAGGCTGCCAGAATTCCTTGACTCATGGCTTTATCTTGCATCTTCGAAACTACCAATGCAGCATAGTACCATTTCTCTCTTTGACTCTGACCCCCCTATCTTCCTTTTTTACAAGAGTCATGTGATGACATTGGCCCACTTGGGATAATCCAGGATAATCTCCCCATCTCAAGATTCTTGACTTAGTCACATTTGAAAACTTCCTGTGGCCATAGAAGAGAACCTTTTCAAAGGTTCTGGGTATAAGGTAGTTGACATCTTTGGAACCACACTTGGCCTACCAGACCCAGCATTCCTGACTTGTTTGATCTGATATTTGTTTGACCTGTGACATGATGATTCCTCTCTTAACCAAAGCTTGTTGAAGGCAAAGTGGCCTTCAGTGACTACAGCAACTTCTTCATTTCCAGCCACTTTGTCTTCTAATAACCCTGCTGGTGAGCATCTTTTGTAATTAAGATCTTTCTGGTTGGAAACACCAGGGATTATATAAAAAAATTCTTTTACTCTATTGAAAAGAGAGTTCATTATGTATGCCACATCTATAAAACACTTTATTGGTCTCTTTACCAGTTTTACATAGAATAATATATTTTATATATATTTAGCTGATTATATCGGAAAATTGTAGTTTCTTTAAGTTGTTACAGAAACAACATATGTCCATATGTTACAGAATTCAATTTGTACTTTTAGGAAACCTCAACTTGGTTATTCAAAATTCCCATCATATGTTTGTTTCAGATGAAGTAAAAACTAAAGTTGGCCCTTTGTTCTGGGCACCACTGCATGCCAAAAATATTACAAATATCTGATTTAATCTTCAAAATAATGATCTGAATGAACTGAATTCTGGTTTCTTCGGTGACCCTATTTCCTGACCCCTCTCTCGCTGTTTCCCTGAGCAGCAGCCAGTTGGCCTCTCATGATACCTCTGAAATATACCACGCATGTTCTCTATGCAGGGCCTTTGTATTTGATGTCCCCCAGAAGTCAGAGGACATTTGCACATTTGCATTTTATTCAGGTCTGCTCAAATGCCACCCACTCATGAAGGATTTCTTGACCATTCTATCTATAGCATTGCTCATAACTCCCTACCCCCTCACCCTGCTTTTTTTCTTCAGGACACTTGCCAGGAAGGTTATTATAGATACTTTTACACGTTCCCCAGTCTCTGTATCCTCCATTGGCATGCCAGCACATCAGCGATCCAGCAAATCTGTAGCGCAACATTATCACCAGTTGCTAGAATAACGTGTGGCATCAAAGGAGCATTTTACACACTGCAAAAACTGAGATTTAACAAGTGTAAGCAACATTCTCAAGGTCAGAATCACTCTGAATTCACACCACTATCTTATATCACAACTTTCCAAAATGTAGTTCAATTCTGTTATCCCAGTCTACTTTTGATGTGTGACCACCTGCTAAATCAGACACAAAGAAAAAACATATGGACATTTTGGACTAAAAATCTTACAAAGACTTATATGCCCTTTTTCAGTACAAAAAAATTAAATAGGTGTCTTGCTGCCCTTGATAGAAACTATATCTGACTTGGGTCTCTCTGTTTAGTGCTTCTATCTGGCTATGCCATGCCAGGATCCCATTGCTTGCCCTTAGTTCTGGGGAGCCCAGTCCTACAGCGGGTATACAGAGAAATAGCCACCCCTCCTCAGGAATGCCTTTCTTGCTGCTTCAGTGAACAGAATGTATCTCTGTGGAGCACAGTCAGCTGGTGGGATCTCCAATCTCACATGTGAAATTCATTCTATATCCCCACCTTCCCAAGTCTTCTGAATTTTTCATCAAACTTGTCATAGTTTCAGCAGCTTCTCATTTACCTGAGGTCATAGAGCAAGCTTCAAGAGTCCTCCCAGCAGTATAGAAATATGACTGACATGCTAAGATGGCCCCCAAATACCCCTGCCTCCTATTCCTCTTGCTCTTTATAATCCCTTCCACTTGAGTGTGGGCAGAAGCTATGATTTTCTTTCTAACCAATAAATTATGGCTTTGATAATGGGGTACATTTCCGTTATCATGTTACATGGCATTGTAACCCATCCTGCTAGGAGACTCTCTTGCTCCCTCGCTGGCTTAGATGAAGTAAGCAGCCATGTTGTGAGCTGTTCTAATAGAGAGACATATGTCAAGAAACAGGGCAGTTGCTGGCGGTCAGCCAACAAAAAGCAGGCCCTCATCCCTATAGGCCATAAGGAAGCGAATTCTGCCAACTATCTCATAAGCTTAGAAGATCCTTCTCCAGTCAAACCTTGAGATAAAATTGCAGCCCCAGTCAACACCTTGATTGCAGCCTGTGAGACCTGAAGCAGAGGTACCAGCAGCCGTGGGCAAACTACGGCCCGCGGGCCGGATCCGGCCCGTTCGGCTGTTCTATCCGGCCCGCGGAACCGAAAGAGTGGAGGGTTCTCTTGCTCTCGGCTCCGCTCCTTTACTTTGAATTTATATTAGTTCACACAAACACTCCATCCATGCTTTTGTTCCGGCCCTCCAGTCCAGTTTAAGAACCCATTGTGGCCCTCGAGTCAAAAAGTTTGCCCACCCCTGAGCTAGGCCATGCCCAGACTCCTGACCCACTGAAACTGGGATAATAAAAATGTGCTGCTATATGCTGCTATTTTGGGGGCAATTGGTTACACAGCAATGGTTAACTAATATAACTCAGGACAGTTCCACATCTCCTTGCTAGAATACATCCTATGTCCAGAATAGTACTCATATGTCAAGACATTCTCCTCTGTCTAGGCATGCTGTAATCCTAGCCCAACATCCTCAAGATCCACTTTGCTTGTTTCTGCCAGTACACATAAACCAAATCTTAGAATTTTTGTGTGAATAAATGCTATTTTCACTCAGAGTAGAAAATACATTCCATGTTGAGTTGTGCTATAGCTATAAGGAGAGAGGGGACAAAGGGAGGATGTTGAAGAGAATGTTTCATCTTGCACGACCCGTTCCTCATGTGAGGTCTTTGTAGTGTCTCTAGATAATACAAGGCTGCTTGCTTGTAAAGATGAGCAGGGAGCTGCTTCGAATAGCCCAGAGTTTGTGGGGGAGTCTGAGGAAGAGAGGTTTAAGAATATCAGGTTTGTTTATCCAAATATCAAGGTCCCACTATTTTCCTATACACTCAGTCTCATATTTTGTGTCATTTGAGGTTCTACTACCCTTACAATTAAATCCTGAGGTCTTTACAATTTCACAGCATGCTTTGGGTTAATAATTGCCTCACTCAAACTTGTTTTTTATTTCTCTTAAGGCATTCAAAACATTAAGGTAGGTAATGCCACAATCCTTATACTTATCCTTGACCTCATAACATTCAAGGGCACAGCTCCCACATAGGCCAATGCTTTACTCTCATGTGAACGACATCCCTGCCTACCTCGTAATAGTCATGAATCTATAGAATACCATGGATTAATACTACCCACCTTACCTCAGCAACAGTGTTTTTAGCAATATCTGACTAGTGAGTGATTCATTTCCAGAATATAATTTTGGGTATTTGTTTTGCACCTTATTTGATACTTTACTGTTATGAAGTGTCTTAGCCAGAGTTCCCTCTGGAAAGCAGAACGGGAGAAAAAGACCTTGTGTGAAGCAATTTATTTATTTTTAAAATTTTTATTTTTCAATTAGTTTTCATCCAACATTATTTTGTAGTAGTTTCGGGTGTATACCATAGCAGTGAGACAATTATGTACTTTACGAAGTGAAGCAGTTTATTTTGACCAGCAATCCTAGAGAATGGAGGGCTGCTGAGATTACAGTAGAGACAGAAGGTTAATCACTACCCTAGGCCACTAGGGTTTTTCCCCTGGGACTTTCTATGAAGCTGTTTAGAATGTATTTCAGAATCATTCACCCAAAGAATAAAGGAAAAATGGATTTTTGTTCCTGCTCCCATCACCAAATAGTTGAGGGTGAACCCACATTTCTGAGCTGTCAATTAAACTTCTTAACTCTGAGATAGCCCAGGTATTCCCCACCATGGAGTGGAGAAACCTGCTGGTGAAGCAAATGAAAGAGGTGAAGATCATGATTCAGATGGGATGCCATTAGGATGTAGGGAATAACATTATTGGGTCCAACCGTTACACTTTCAGAACTGTGTTGACATTGTTCTATTGGCATTGGTATTGTATATTACTGTTGAGAAAGAGGAGTGTAACCTGATGTTTCCAACTTCTATGTAACTAAATTTCTGTATCTAGATAATTCAAAAAGTCTGTCTTTATCTTTGAGTTTTAAATTTCATTACCTGTCCTGGAACACAGTGGGCCATATTCACCTGTGATTTCTATTTCCCTTCATTTGAATTTTTAAAATAAATTTGAGTTGTTTTGATCCTTTTTATGTGTTCTCCACACTAGCAAACCAATTACCATAAAATTAAATTATTTTCTGTCTTCCATATTTATTATCTACCCTCAAATTATTTTAATCTTGGAAGAGCATCTGCATTCACAGTGATAATATCAAGCTTTTACTCTGTGTCACTTTATGGTTCATAGCCAGGCCCATTTTCTAATTAGATTATTTATTTTATTATTGGTTTAGTTATATATTCTGGGTAATAGTCCTTTGCCAGACATGTGGTTTAAAATTTTTTTTGTCCCACTCTTTAGCTTCTCCTTAAGTCTTCTTACCAGGGTCTTTGCAGAGAAAAATATTTTTTATGAGATCAGTTTATCCATTTTTCCTCTTAAGAACATATTATGTTTATTTTTAATTGTAGTATTTAAAGAAGCTGATATGCTTACGGACGAATTAGGAAAATGTGAGCTATTGACTATGCAGGAACAAGGGGAGACTACAGATACATGATCCCTGGGAAAGGTGGTAAGTTTAGGTCCAAAACATGATTAGAGGAGTTGACCACTGGCAGGTGAAATAAAACTGTGGAGAGATCAATATCAGGCAAGCCACATCCTTATTAGTTACAAGAATGAACACATTGAGAGAATTTCAGTTTTATGGCCATTATTTACTTAGAAGTAAAAGCATTGGTCCTTTCCTGAGAAAGATGAGTAGGCAGTTGGAGGTCTGGCACAGATTTGAACTAAATGCTAAGATAAATATGCGAGAGTCCTATTTAGGGGTATTTGGGAAGCACAAGAGCTCTCTCCGGGGCCTAGGCTAGGGTTCTTAAAATCTTTAACCAGCAGACCTGTTTAATTAGGGAGTAAAACATTTAATATAAATTCCATAAAAGAGTCTTGTACTTATTCATCCTACCCAGGCCCTAACACTCCTTTGTCTAACATATACACTCATATATTAGCATTTGAGCCTCTACTTGAGGCCATGCAGTGTGTCTCCAATGACTGCAGGAATTGGGGACTTTGAAGTTAGCTTTTCTCTTTTCTTGACACTGCTGTGAACTACAGTATGACTTGTCTCCTTAGCCGTTTCATCAGGGAAGTGAGTTTTAGGTATGTTGTTTGCACCCAGTTCTGACTGACTATGAAGATTGTGTTCTTTCTAATATTTCCACCCCACCAGCTGTTGCCCTTAGGAGGCATTGCTAGTTTACTGGTTATTTTAAGTAGAGTGCATTTGTGTTTAAATATATACGAACTGTCATGTATATATTTTTGTCAACAAATTTATTCACTATCTATAAGACATTCAGTCTTTATTAGAAAATAGGGTATACACATTAACTGCATAGACAAAGCAAGTGTCCACATTCTTTGTTCTATTCAGACTGTTGCAAAAATATCAAAGTGGCAGATGCAGATTTTTGTAGCTCTTATGATTGAAGAATGAATCAGGAAAGCATTTATCAAAAGCCAATAGTCTTTGATGGGAAGGAGACTAAATAGGAAATATATATTTGGAACATAACTAAGTAGCTTTGAAGAATGTACTTTTTTTTTCCAAAGCAGCATGTATCAACCCTAAAGGTCTCAAAAAGTATTTGGACTGTTGCTCTTCTGAAATACATTTGCAAAAATTTTTTTTGATATATAAGAGATCAATTATTATTATAAATACATCAAATGTACTCGCAAATAATAACTAAGCACTGTCTTGGCTTTTATAGATAATTTCAAGGCAAGGATGTGAAACGTATTTCCAACTGCCAATATCAGAATCAGAAGTTATAGTACATATCATATGATCTAGTTTAACACCCAAGAATTCTTACTATTTCATGGTGGTAAATTATGCAAAGAGGGCCACAGGGATTTCCAGTTTCAAGTTAGAAGGTGGTTTGATAGAATTTTAGTATTAGTATCCTCCTTACATACTCAACAATAATGAAATTTTAAAAACGTTTAAAACTATACAGTGATATTTGCATTTCCAGATACATAAGAAAGTACTTTGTTTACCCAACTTATAAACTAGATAGTTATTTATTACCTACTTTTATCTTCCTTGTAGATATGTAATAAAAGATGTCTACCTATCAGGAAAAATATCTCAAGGTTCCCTAGGAAACCTAAAACAGCTGATTTTATCTCATTTGAATCACAGGTTTCTACTCCATTATTAATAGCCAGTGATTGAAAGATTATATGTTTTAGAAAGCAACCTTTAATTTATATTTTTTATTTTTAAATTACAATTGACATACAATATTACATTAGTTTCAGGTGTGCACAAATTTATTCATTTATATAACTTACAAAGTGATCTCCCCGATACATCTAGTATCCACCTGGCACCATAATAGCTATTACAGTATTATTACTGCCAATTTCTACTTTTTAATCTCTTCACTTTTTTCACCCATCCTCCCAATTCCCCTCCCATCTGGTAACCATCAATTTGTTCACTGTATCTGTGAATTTGTTTGTAATTCATTTGTTTATTTTGTTTTCTGGATTTCACATATAAGTGTAATCCTATATAATAAAGACGTAATATGCAAATTGACTGTCACTCCACACACAAGATGACCGCCCCCATGTGGTCAAAGATGGCCACCCCCATGTGGACACAAGATGGCCGCCACAAGATGGACAGCAGGGGAGGGCAGTTGTGGGCGATCAGGCCAGCAGGGGAGGGCAGTTGGGGGTGACCAGGCCTGCAGGGGAGGGCAGTTGGGGGTGATCAGGCCTGAAGGGGAGGGCAGTTGTGGGGGATAGGCCTGCAGGGGAGGGAAGTTAGGGGGGACCAGGCCTGCAGGGGAGGGCAGTTGGGGGGGACCAGGCCTGCAGGGGAGGGCGATGGGGGGGTAACAGGCCTGCAGGGATGAGCAGTTGGGGGCGACCAAGCTGGTAGGGGAGGGCAGTTAGGGGCAACCAAGTTGGCAAGGGAGGGCAGTTAGGGGTGACTGGGCCAGCAGGGGAGGGCAGTTGGGGGCGACCAGGCCTGCAGAGGAGGACAGTTAGGGGTGACCGGGTAGGCAGGGGAGGGTAGTTAGGGGCAATGAGGCTGGCAAGGGAGCAGTTAGGCATTGATCAGGCTGGCAGGGGAGTGGTTAGGGGGTGATCAGGCTGGCAGGCAGAAGTGGTTAGGGGCAATCATGCAGGCAGGCATGTGAGTGGTCAGCAGTCCTGGATTGTGAGAGGGATGTCCGACTGCCCATTTAGGCCTGATCCCACAGGGCAGTCAGACATCCCTCGTGGGGTCCCAGATTGGAAACAGTGCAGGCTGGGCTGAGGGACACCCTACGCCCCCATGCATAAATTTCGTGCACCGGGCCTCTAGTGATATCATATTTGTCTTTTTCTCTCTGACTTATTTCACTTATCATAATACACTCTAGGTCTATTCATTTTGTCACAAATGGCAAGATTTTATTCATTTTTTATGGCTGAGTAATATTGCTTTGTATACATGCACCATTTCTTCACCTATTCATCTATTTATGGACACTTGGATTGACTCCTACTTGGCTATTGTAGAAAAAGCTGCAATAAACATAGGGGTGCATATATCTTTTTAAATTAGTGTTTTGGATTTCCTCAGATAAATACCCAAAAGTGGAATGGCTGAATCATATGGTAGTCCTATTTTTTATTTTTTGAGGAACCTCCAAACCACCTTCCATAGAGGCTGTACCAATTTACAACCCCACCAACAGTATCTGAGGATTCTCTTTTCTCTACATTCTTGCCAACACCTGTTGATTTATTGATGATAGCCATTCTGAAGGGTGGGAGGTGATATCTTATTGTGGTTTTAATTTGCACTTCCCCGATGCTTACTGATGTTGAGCATCTTTCATGTCTTTTGGCTCTTTGTCTTCTTGGGAGATATGCCTATTCATGTCTTCTGCTCAGATTGTTTGTTTGTTTTGGTGTTAATTTGTATGGGTTCTCTATATATTTTGGATATTAACCTCCTACTGGATATATCATTGGTAAATATCTTCTCTCATTTTAATAGGTTGTCTTTCATTTTGTTGATGGTTTCCTTTGTTGTGCAAAAACCTTTTTAGTTTGATGAAGAACAATTTTCTTTTTCTTTGTTTCTTTTGCCTAAGGAGATATATCAGATAAAATATTGCTAGGAGAAATATCTGAAACTAGGGGCCTAGTGCAAGAATTCGTGCACCTTAAAAGGAACTGTGGGCTGCGAGGCTGTGGTGGGCACAGGGAAGGTCTCAGCCCATCCTCCCTGCCCCTGCCAGCCCCTCCTGCTGTAGCCCCAGGTCCCCTGTCTGCCAACAGCCCTGCTCCCACGCACTGACAGCATTGGCCCCGCTCGCACCCACTGATGGTATGGAGCAATTTGGGCCGGCGCCAGTGGCAGGTCCAGTGGCGGCTGCTTCCCCAATTGCCCCTCAGGAGCAGAGGGAGGTGGAGAAGCCCTCAGGGGCAGTTGGGGCCGGAAGCTGCCGCTCACACCCACTGACAGTGCTGAGAGATCAGGGCCAAAGCCGGGCACTGGCAGCAGGTGTGAATGAGGCCAGCACTGGCAGCAGATGTAAGCACTGGGTGGGACCGTGGCATGAGGGAACAAGTTCAGTAGCCACCAGAGGCTCGCCCCGATGACCGCAACCGGTGCCCCGCCTTGGTCTGGCACCCCCGCTCACCTGCTCCACCATCTCGCTGTGGCCTACACCCACCATGTTCCACACTCTGCTGCCTGCTGCGAACACCTGCCACGTTCTGCGCACACCCCCTGGTGGTCAGTGCATGTCATAGCAACCGGTTGTTCGGTTGTTCTGCCGTTCGGTCTATTTGCATATTAGCCTTTTATTATATAGGATTTTACTGCCTATGTTTGCTTCTAGTAGTTTTATGGTTTCATATCTAACATTTAAGTCTTTAATCCATTTTTAAATTTATTCTTGTATATAGTGTAAGAAAGTGGTGTAGTTTCACTTTTTTGCATATATCTATAACATTTTATTTCTTAATAAAATATGCTCAACTATATATGCTTTATGTTAGACTGAACAAGGCAGTAACAGCAGTGGTAAATCTATAAATGCATCTGTTGCATTCTTCTGGTAGTTAGCCCCCTTTCCTTTTCTCTTCCCATCACAATCCTACTATCCACCATCTTCTAACAGACTTCCCAACACAAGTGCCAGCAGCGCCTTTGCTACTACAACCCCTATTTCCCTCAAACTCATTCAACAACTCTAGTATTTCAAATTTTGTTTTTCTGTTGAATAGTTTGAACATTTCTAAAACTAAATTGCAGTCTGTTAAACCCAGGGATCATGTTGGAATAAGAATAGGAGATTTTCTCAAATAAAAATTATTTTACTTCTACTAGAAGATTTTAAATTCCTTGTAGATTGGAGAGGAACTAGTGTATTTATCCATTTGCTTATGTAAATAGTCTGCAAATGTTTATTGAGCATTTACTATACGTTTAATAAGCATGGTTATGGGTTTTGAGATGTGCATTCGCCCTGGTACTTAATATTTTATTTTTCATGTTTTGGTTCTTAATAATCATTTAAACAATGAAAATTTTATGGACTAAGTATACTATATTATTCTAAAGATGAATTATCCAGATGTTTCATTTTATCTGAAGGTATTCACCATAAAGACAGATTTCTAAACTAACCTTCCAATAGTTTACCTTCCATGAAGAGAGCACAACTGGCTTCTGAGAGAATATATTATCTACAGAGAGTACTTTGACTAGAATAAGAATTTTTTTTCAGATATAGAATTTTGAAGAATCTAAGTGTTTGATATTTGGAAATGCAGGTTATTATGTTAGGGACCTTAGAAAGACAGAAGAGGTAGGACAATAAAAGAGGTATGGGAAAAGAGCAAAATGCATAGAGCTGAGTTAGCAAAGACTCCATAGGTCCACCTTAAGCTCTTGTGTCTTCACATGTGTCTCTGCAACAGGTCTCTTTTTTTACAATAGCAATCAGAATTCAGGAGACTGGAGGATGGTAGAAGGACCAATAGTTAAAAATGACACTGTGTCATCAATAATTTCCCTAAACATTAGAATCTGGCCCCCCAAGACAATAACAATTAAATGTTACAATATAAATAATCCAGGCATGATTATGAATTGGCAAAATTCATTTACAGGAACCAGATTTATTTGAAAATACTTAATATTGTGAGGTCAGATTATCAACTTATAGCTGAGACATTTTATTTTTAACTAGTGTCCTGGTGCATGGATTTGTGCAAATTGAAAGGAAATTAATTAGAATAAATATTTTAATATAGCTATTTGCTCTTTCTCTATAGTCAAGTGTCAACCGAATTCACCATCAATAATGACAGATCAAAACACACACATGCAATTGGCGCCAGTGAGAGCTTTATATGTATTGTGCATTCGTGAGTCAACTTAGCATTTGATAGATATAGAATAAACTTGCTTAATTAGACCTGCTTTCTAATTTAGCTAAACTGTTTCCAGCCCAGTGAAGCATTCCAACTTCTCTTTCAGGTAATTGTCAGCAACACAGCAATAAATATCAACATGAAGCAGGTTATTATTGTAGATCATGCAGGGAGAACAAAGGGTAAAATATTTAACTGCAGCAGTGTTTGACTATATTTTGCACAGTGAGAAAACCTAAAGTCATTTTCAAGGTCCACCATTTCTTACTTCTTTTCAGTTGGGTCAAGTTTCTAAGCTTTCTAAATCTCCATTTTTTTCGGCTAATGAAAAGAAAATAGGACTCCACCAAGTCTCCTATCTACCTGCTCCAGGACTTCTGTGAGGATCAAATGAGATGAGGCACAGGAAAACGCTTCACAGACATTTGCTTAAAGTGTGAAATGTTTCCAACTGCCTATAAAGCAAGCCATGTTCCTGGGCTGAAGAAACTGCAAGGAGGCTAGTTGCTAGGGAGAGGAAGCCAGGTGTTGCTATGTGATGTCATTACCACTCCCACAGCCACCATTTCCGGGCTCGGCTAGGCTGTGGGCCGCATTTTGTGCCATGGGGTCTCGGCAGCATTGGCTGCAATGTGGTGGGTTTTCGCTCCAGGGTGGTGGCAGGGCTTTGTGGGCACCAGGTCCATGATGCCATTTCTCTCTAAATAGACAGTGTGCATCATGGCAGCTCTTGCATCGAGCGTCTGCCCCCTGGTGGTCAGTGCACGTCATAGTGACTGGTCGCACAGTCAGACACTTAGCATATTAGCCTTTTACATATATAGATTGTAAGTCCTTATTGGGAAGTGATGTTTAGTACATGTATTTTACTTTTAAATACTGACTATATAATGCTCTATCCGTTATTCAGTTCCTCCTTTTAGGTAGAAATCTTAATGCATTTTTTCAGAAATATTTTTTAACAATGGTGTTTTTTTTCACTGCACAAAGCACTGGGTCTACAGTCTTTACTAGTCCTTTCTCCCTACACTCTATCCCTCATTTTAATCTTTATTTTTTCTTTTAAACAACTATCCAAATGGTAAAAATGATTTCTAAAATTATATTATCACCCAAACCTCCTTGGAGCTCCAGTGTTGTAAGCAAAATCTCAAAAAACATATTTGATATATCATATTCTTATGTTCTATATTCAGTTCAGTAACAAGCCATGACATGTGTATCTCCTAAATATGTTTCACATCTGTCCACTTCTCTCCATCTATACCACCAACGCGTAAATCCTAACCTCACTCTGCTATTCTCCTCCTACAATAGTCTCCTATTTCCACTTATCCATTTTCTCATGATAAGCAGAATAATCTTAAAAATAATAAAGCAGGCCTCATTATTATCCTACTTAAAAAGCCAGTGTTTGTTTCCATTACATTTCAGATAACATCTAATTTCCCTTCAAGGTGTTCATGATATATGATTCTTCCTGTATCTTTAACCATGTCTTATTTCATTCTCTTACCACTTTATTTCTTATAATCTATAAAGTTCCTAGAGGGAATAGGCCTTACCTTGTTTCTGTTTATTTCTTCCATGGAATCGAGCAGTGTATAGTACCTGAGATACAAAAATTGTGTGTACTGGATGAATGAATGAATGTTCCTAAGTCAGTGAAAACAAATGTTTGAATTTGAGCCCCCTTTGACTATATTTTCTGTAGAGAACTAAAACATGTACATAATAAGTAACTAAGGATTATATCAGAATGTAGAAGAGATTAAAATGATGAGAAGTTAAGAGATAATAGTATACATGCAGAATTTTCTATATCAATCTAATAGGAGTAATAGAAAATAAAGATAATCAACAATATAATTGCAGAAATAAATAATAGAAAATAAACTCAGAATTGAAGAAAATTAGAAGCCTTCATGCTGAAAGATTCACCAAAATACACACAAATGATTGTAAAAGACCCAGAGCTGGTCAAACCATCATGAAATTTCAGATATCTGGGGATAAAAAGAAAGCTAAATATATACAGAGAGGAATAACAACCAAGAAAACAAAATTCAAAAACAAGTTTTCAAAAAAAATATGTCTGCCTGAAATTTCTCAATAACAATATTGATTTCTACAAAATAGTGGGAAAATACCTTCATAGTTATAAGGAAAAATGTTTTGAACATAAATAAATATATTTTACCAAATTAACATTCCTATAGAAAGACAAAAATATTTTTCAGATAAACATTAATTAAGATTTAATCCCAATGAATCTACTGAAATACATTGCTTGAGAACATACAAAGAAATAAAAAAAAAATGCAAAATAGAGAAAGGTATAAAAGAAACTGGTGAAAGCTAATGAAAAGAGTAAAACTTCTGTTTGCTGCTAAGTTATTTTTGATGCATAAAGTAAAAACAACAAAAAATGAAATAAAAGTCCCAGAAGATTTTGTTATGAAGTGGGGAGAGAGTTTCTTGCCTTGCTTTAGAAATGAAGGTAGAGGATATATTATTTTATAACACAAAACATAATTTTTAAAATATCTAACTATGTATGTTAAAATACTCTAGATAAGAATCATGCGGGTCTTCCCTAAGTTGTTTTTATTTCTGTATAACATGGGTAAGTTCAAAAATAGTATTACAAAAGGTTAGAGGGAAGATGAATTGGATACAAGGAAAAGAACCAAAAGGGCCTTGTGGTCAGATAACGTGGAGGTGTTACCTACCCTTTCGAGTCAGTGGACTCAGACCAAGGTCTTTTTGCCCAGTTGCATTGGTGCCAATAGAAAAAGATTAAGTATGATAAAGCAGAGCAGAAACTTTATTCTTTGATCAGGCATGGCGAAAGGTGAGCTCATGCTGCAGTGCACCTTCTCCCAACTGGGAAGGAGACTTCTGTATTTATAGGCTGTGGTGTGGAGTGATCCGAATCCTTTTAGGCATGCGCAGTTATTCTTCCGTTGCACTCTACCCTTTTGCACATGGTCCGTTTTGCTCACATGCCCCATTAACATCTTGGTTTTTTAACTCAGCACCTTGGTCTTTGCACTAGACCCTCTTCCTTTTGTGGTTTGGAATCCTGTTCAGTTTCTGTAAGCAAGCATAACGTGTGACATAGTTTAGGTATTGAGAAATGTTGGGGTCTTTTAAAAATGATAGTTCCGTGACAGAGACACAAAGTCTGAGCCTTCAACTTTCCAGAATAATTATCAAATGAGAGAATGAATGCAAAGGTATCTGAGGTATAAAGCTTTATTTTTTAGTGTTGCTTTTAATTATATCTGACCTTGGCAGGCAGGAAGGAAAAGAATCTGTGAGAATTACCTGGGACTTTAAATCCAATAGGACTAGATGAAGAAAACGATGCTTGACTTTATTAAAGCTGAGGGGAATAAATTGCATAAAATAGAAAAAAATAATAAAGCCCCAAAGAACTTCTTATAAGCTGTTTTCTGCCTGGTAGCTGGGTCTACCAGTCACAGTTTAGAAGTATATCCATTAGAAAATTATATCATTGTGTTTCATAATCATCCTTTCTAGTTGTATGTTTTCTTTACTTTTTAAACGATAAGGGAAAGAACATGAAATAGAATCATCTTAAAGAAATTAGAATTTTGGAATGCTCTGGATGTCAAAAATTGATGGAGTGTTTGGTTTTTCCTATTAATGATTCTACTGATCATCATGATACCAACTGATGAAGCAAATTCTCTTTCTTTAAGTATAATTGATGATAAGAGCTTTGAAGTATATAGCAATATGCTATTATGTCTCAATATGCAGTAAGACAAATTTTCTTTGGGGTTTGCTACATATTTATGACAGAGGGAATGTGAAAAATAGTGTGTGTTTCCATATGATACTACTTTGGGTGCATCTTGCTTGATTCACAAATATTTTCCCCTGACTCTCCTTTGAAACAGGATTTCTTACTACTAATTCACTCTTTGATTTAACTTTATGTTCCTTAATTCACTTATCTCTTTGAAAATTATTTATAACGACCTACTATGTGATATAGTCTTTGCAGTTGTAGTGAGAAATATAAGGTTGGACAAATGACCTTCCTCCAAGCTTAAATAGAAAATCAACCAATCAAATTAAAACATGCCATTTGAGGCCAGACAAATGCCATGATTGTGCTGCTTCACAAACACGAGAATTAGAAAGTCATTACCTGGGAAGGCCAGGAATCTGTACAATGCAGCTCTTAGTTTAAAACTCATCATTGAATATTTATGGTAATTATAAATTATGAAATACCCACTACCTGGTCTCCTAAAATACAGACAGGAATCCAAAATAAGACATAGAGAAATGGAAGATTAAATAAAGAAATCATGAAAGAAACTTCAAAAAATAATTGATGCCTTTGGCAATCTTTTTAACTAGACAGAAGACAATTTAGTTAGGACCCCAAACTCCAGCATTCATTAATTTATCTGACACATTAATGATAACTTGAGGACTCTCTGAAAAAACTTCCTGACCTCAGTCCTCTTCTGGAAGTTCCTTTATAAGTGGGTCTCAGTGTTCCATTCTGTCATCTCCTGCTACCCAGATTGAGGGGGTCAGGAATGGGAATCTGAACCAGGAGCTCTGCTGAACCTTGATGGTCCTTTACCCTCAGCCCTGACTGGCTGGAATAATCAGATCTTATCCTTTTGGGAGACTTTAAATGAGAAATATACAAGTACCTAAATTTCATAAAATAGCACCAAAGCAGAGGCACATAGAGAAACTTCAGTGAACATGAGCCATGAGAAAAAAAGGTATCATGATACAGAGGCAAGAGTAGAATGTGGAGTCACTAGGAAAGTGGGGGCCAGCACAAAGAAAGAATAGCTTCGTAACCGCAAGAATTAAAGGCTAAGGAAGGAAGTGTCAGGTGCTTCTCTTGGGGATTAGGTAACTACAGTAGAAGTTAGAGGGTTGACTCTTATCTGTTCTGTACTCTGTGAGGCCTGTAAGCAAAGCAGACGATACTCCCCATAGAATTTGCTATTTCCTGTAATATCTTGGAGTAAGTTTCTCCTCTCAAACACAGCTTTGTTAACTAAAGTAACCTACGAGTATCTCTATCCCTTACTACACAAAAGGATCCTTACCATATAAAGGAAGTGGGTGGATCAAGATAGAGAGAATTGACCCCGTTTCCATAATCAGAGTCTTTTGAGGTCTTTTTTCCCCCTGACAAGTATGCTTACTGAGGGATTTATAGAGTGGCTTCACTGAGGGAATACTTTTAATAATAAAACCAAGATATTGCCCTAACCGGTTTGGCTCAGTGGATAGAGCATCGGCCTGTGGACTAAAAGGTCCCAGGTTTGATTCTGGTCAAGGGCATGTACCTTGGTTGCGGGCACATCCCCAGTGGGGGGTGTGCAGGAGGCAGCTGATCGATATTTCTCTCTCATTGATGTTTCTAACTCTCTATCCTTCTCCCTTCCTCTCTGTAAAAAATCAATAAAATATATTTTAAAAAAACACACCAAGATATTACATAGGCTTGAATAGCCCTCATGTTATGTTTTCTGCAGCATTCTGCTAACACTTCCCTATGGGTATGATGCAGTTATCAGTATAGCCTTCATGATGGTCAGAAACTACACAATGTCATTCGAAGTCATTTCCTAGCTTCATATATATTGTCTTTAGAAACACCCTGTATGAAATGTTAGGAGCTAATAAGACAAATGTTTCCCACCAGAAAATAATGTTTTCATTGGAAAAATAGGCTTGAAACACCATCACCCATGGCTTATTTTACCTTTAGTTTCAAATATGTGCTCCTAATCTGAGGTTCATTTCCCAGACCAAGTAATTATGATTTGTTGATTTGTTTTTAATCAGCTTATTTCTTTTCTTATCTTTATTATCCATTGATTAACTTTTTAAAATTATCCATTGATTACTTTTTAAAAAGTAAGAACTTTTTCTCTTTATATCAGAAAAGAAACAGCCCTACATGACAGGTGAAGCTATGTTCACATGGGTCATTTCATTCTGATATAATATAATCATTACCTAAAAAACAAAAACAAAACGGGATAGAAACAATGCAGGAAATACTGACCTAAAATTATGTAATGGTTTTTCAGTTCTCAATAGAAGCATGTATGCTTATATGAATAACCCATGAACATAGACAATAGGATGGTGAAGGCCTTGGGCAGGGACAGGTTATAAGGGGTCAATGGAGAAAAAAGGGGACATATGTAATACTTTTAACAATAAAGGTTTTAAAAAATCAACAGTTTTCAAAATAATGAATATGGAAATGTATTTTCAGCCAGGAGAACATGAATTGGACATGCTTCTGATGTCCATTTGACAGGACTTTTTTAAACTAGGAAATTTTAAAACATGCAACATTATAAAAGATATCAAAATAGCACAGTCATGAATGCCAACACTTTTTGATAATCATTGGTAATAATATTTTAGCTTAAATTTTTTAAAAATATTTTAAAATGATAAGCTTAAATCATAATAAGTGAAGAAAGCTTTCCCTTACCAGATAATAAAGCATGCTCTAACTATCCTAAAATAAAATGTTATTTGCACAGAGACAAATAAATCAAGAAAATAGATATTAAAGAAATAAATCCTTATTAAGATGATTTATATAATGATGGTGCTGGCACAATTGGTTATCCACATAAGAAAATGTAGATTTACACTTTGCTCCATTTATAAAAGTGAACTGTAGATGATTGGATAGAAATGTAAAAATAAGTAACTGAATATAAATAAAAATAATAAAACACATAGATTAAGGAATGTTTCTTAAAAGATAAACATTCAGAAGGCATAAAAGATAATATAAACATTAACTCATTCAACAAAGATTTATTGAACACCTACTCTGTACCTGGCCCTATTCAAAATGCTAATGATTCTCTAATAAGACAGACATGTCCCCAGCTTTTCATGCAGAGCACACAGCCTAGTAATGGAGGCCACGCAAATAACAGGATAATTTTAGTGAGTGATACCCTTTGAAAAGAAAACAATGTTTAAATGTTACAGAATAAGCAGGGGATGTCCTGCTTACTTTGGATAGTAATGGCCACAGAAACCTGTCTGTGGAGATGGCATTTGAGCTGAGCTATAAATGATAAGGAGAAAATCATAGAAACGCCTAGAAAAGGGCATTCCAGAAAGAGGAAGTAGCAAGACAAACATTTCTGCAAATGCAAACTGTGACATATTACAGAATTGAAAGCCATTCAATGTGGTGAGCAAGAATTTAATGAGTGAGGAGATTAGGAAAGAAGAGAGGGAAGAAGTAGTCAAGGGCCACATCTTTTAGTCAGTAGGGTTTGAGTTTTATTTTAAGTGCAATGGGGAACTATCGGAGAGTGTTAAACCCAAAATAAATTGTTCTGATTTTATTGTGAAAATATTATAATTTTCTCTGAAGTTTGTTGAATGAGTAGTATGGGACAAAAATAGAAGAGAAGCCATTTGGATATCCCACTAAGTCAGGTAACAGCTGCTGGTGCCTTGGGCTAGAACATTAACAACAGATGTTGAGCAAAGCAGAGAGACACAGGACATATTTTAGAGTTAGAGTAACAGAACTGGCTAAAGATTTAATGAGAGGTATTAAGAAAAATGAGGAAAGAAGGATGATGCCTAACAATTTGGCTTGAGCAATTGAATGAATGAGTGTGCCTGCTATTGACTGAGGTGGAGAAGGACTGGCAGGGGTGCGTGGCACAGATTGCAGAATTCTCTTCTGAACATATGAAGTTTGAAATGCATATTTGATCTCCGAGTGAAAATGTTTGGTAGATAGTTACACATGTTGGTCTAGAACTCAAGGAAAATGTCAGGGCTGGAAACACACACTTGGGAAACATATACTAGTATATAAAGATGATATTTAGAGCCAGGGAACTAGATGAGATCACTAAGGGAGAATGTACAGACAAAGAGTAGGTCATAGGATATGACCTTTCCTGCATAAAGATGTAAGTATCTGTGCATAGCGAACATGAAAAGGTAGAGCTTTAAAAGTTAAACTGGGATAATGTATTTAGTATAGTCAAGCCAAGGTTTAATATATCTAAAAGAGCTGCTACAAATCAATAAAGAAAAATATAAAGTAAACAGGCCAATAGAAAAAAGTGAATAAAGGATATAAATAGGCCTTTTGTAGTAGAGGAAATCCAATTGGCCAATAAATGCATGAACAGATGGTCAACCTCACTAGCAATCAGGGAAATGCAAATTGTTACAAGTGGGTATAATTTTTCATTTATCAGATAGGCAAAAGTTAAGGAGAACATTAAGTCCCTTGCTGACAATGATTTATGGAAATAGATGCTCAGAAATTGCTATTGGGAGCATGAACTTTTACAGAATTTCGGGATATTTGGCCTTATCTATAATTCGATGTACATATATTCTGACCTGGGAATTTTTAATTTTGAGAACCTATTTTAAGTTCTTAAAGACATGTTTATCAATATGTTGATTATAACATGTTTTTTTTTAGATTGGCAAAATAAGTTGAATGTTCATTATAGGGGAACAAAATATAATATGTTCATACTATGAAATATGCAGTTATAAAAATATTTTTTAGATATTTGCAATAAATCTATTTTTTAAAAAGAATAAAAGGAAACTTGGAGCCAGGGCAGTGCAGGTTTTTTGTTTTTTGTTTATTTGGTTGGTTGTTTATTTGGTGTTTTTTTTTAATTTTTTTTTTTGTGTGTGTGTGTGTGTGTGTGTGTGTATTTGTAAAGAAAAAGGAACAAATGCATTTTTAAAGCTATTTGATATTCTGAAATTCCGCTGATAATTATCTGTTATTGTGACTGCACCTTCTATTTAACTGCATTGAGCACTGTTAAGATAGAAGAAAGAACGTTAGTAAAGAGGGGGAGGCAATTTCTTTACCTTTTGTACATACAGAAGGGCTCTATGAAAAAACTCTGAGGCTTGCAAACTAGTTTTTAGTTGTGCAACCAGTCCTGAAAGGATTGTTAAAGAAAAATCTTGTGATGAGTTGGGAAAGTTGCTACATAGACCATCTGATGAGACATACTAATTTTATTTACTTTTATTTTTTTCTTTATTGATTAAGGTATTAACTGTGTAAAGAAATCAGATACCAAGAGAGAGAAGAGCAGCTTGCAATTTTAACCTGCATAGTTCAGTTGTCTATGAAAGAATTCTTCCCAGCCCCAAAAGAAAAACTTCAACACAGAGAGCAGGGTCACTGCAAGTGTATTTAAATTTTTGAAAGTATCGAACCACTCATGGAGATGAAATACTCTCCTACTAAGTATAATATATGCCACACTAATCAAAATAAAAACAGATAGCTCCTATAACCTGTCATTGCTAGAGAAAAAGAAAGACCTAAGCATGTCCTTAAGTTTCCCTTATACTAATTGAATGCCTATTGAGAAAATTGTGAAAACATAACCATTAAAAATAAAAGCCAAGTGTGTTTCTGGTAGGAATAGTGGCATATGTATGTTTATACAGAAAGTGGGTCCATTCATAGTGCTTAAAAAATAGAGGATGTAATTATAGGCTTAGAGCCATAGCTGCACTTACCTGCTGGGAAATGTGCCCAGGAGGAGTGATTTTTTTTTCTACTTAGCATATAGGTTATTTGTATTTGCTGAGTTTGATATAAGGAATTGTTTACCACTCTCTACACTGTCCTTAGAATGTGCAGAGGGAATATAGTCACAGTTGAGGAAAATTGGGAGCCACATGATTGAAGTCGTTCTAGAAATAGAGTACCCTATCCAGAGGCAAAAAATAAAATAAAAATAAATAAAATGAAATGGAAATAGCCTGGGCTTTAAAATCAGAGAGGAATTCTAGGCATGATGTTTGGGCTTTTCACCTTCAGAAATGAAAGCAGACATCCAAGTTCATTGGAGTTCCCTTTCCTTCTCAACTAATGTCAGGCTACTATGCCAGAACCACGATTATCAAAACATTCAGGATTGATTGAATTGGCCTTGTACCTCCATTCATTTGTTATTATAGCAGAAGAGTTGCTTTGCACACTTTTCCATGTCAGACTGTTCTAGGTGTGAATCCTGGCTCTGGCACTTTCTAGCTGTGTGACCTTGAGCATGTTGTTGATTTACTCCTTGCCTTTGTGTCTGTGTCTCCAGAGATGGATAGTGATACGGAACCTAATTCTGATGTAGGATAACATATCGGGCATATTTTAAGAGTAATAATAATAATAGCTAATAACAATGATAAATTACTGAGCATCTTTTACCTCTAAGTGCTTTATACTTGTTAAATCCTTTCATCCTCACAATCGTATAGTATAAATACTTAGGAAACAATACTTTATTATCTTTCTTTGTATAGATGATGAAGGAACATATGTAAAGTTACACAGCCAACACATAGTGGAGCCAGAATGCCAACCTAAGCAATATGGCTCAAAGCTTTATTTAAAAGATCTCCAACCCTCTGTACATCATTGCTAATATAGCATGTTGAAAGAATTAGGGTCAAAAATCAAAATAGCCCAAGTGAAGAAGAGAGATATTTAAAGTTTACGTATGGTGCCCAAAGTTCACACATTATTTGACCAAATATTGTTTCCCTTTATTTACTCTTCTATACTCATATGTCCTTTATCTCCACAATGAGACAGTCACCTTTATGAGAATGGGAGGTATTCAAAAATTCTTGGGTTTTGCCTATATTGATGGGAAATAAAGAAATTACTCAGATTCCATTTGTACCATGTTTCTGATCATAGAGTAAACAATCAATGTTAGATATTGACCTGAACTCTCAATCATAGTCATGCCTTTCCAGCCTGCCAAGTTGATTGGCATGCATTTCAAATCAGGTCAGCTTTCAGTTGGATCAATGTCATTTATAAATTCACACTGGCTCTCTTGCCACATAATTTTCTGTGTTTCTGCAGATGTCTGTTTGCAGTAGGAAAACTCAGATCTTGAGTTGAATGGAGGCAAAGTATTTCTCTTGTTTAAAAGAGAGCATGGAGACCCACTGAAGAAGAGTTTGCATAAGCACCAGGCTTATAAATAATCTTCACTTTGGCATAAATACAATCAGGAGGACCCCAGGTGAATGGTGTTAAAATCTGGGAAAATAAGACAGATGGACAGTTTGCATCAAAAAGGCTCCTGGGCACAGGTACAAAAAATATGCAGATAGTTGAAAGAAAGTGCAAGTCTATTCAATATGTAATTTTACAAGCTGTTCATCTCATGCCCCTGTCCATTTTCAACCATTGCCTGTGATTTCCACACTAATTTTTTCAAGTATATATTGAGTGTCATCTCTGCATCAGGTATTATGCTAAGAACTAGGCATATGAGGGAAGAAAAATGTACAGCAGTGTCTTTACTTTCATAGAGCTTAAATTCAATTGGCAAGAAAATACAATAAAATGTTAAATAAAATAGATAATTTCAGATGCTGATATTTAATGTGAAGAAAAAACACACAAAGTAATTTGAAATAAATTAGTGTAGTTAAGTTTAATTTAGATTGGGTGGTCAGGAAAGTCTCATCTAAACAAGTAACTTCCAATCTGAGATCAGAAAGTCAAGAAGAAACATTCAGCCCAGAGTTCTTTATTTAGCAAAAATATCCTTCAAAAAGAAAGACAAAATAAAGACATTTTAGATAGAAGATGACTGAGTTAACCTGTTGCCAGCACACCTGCAATACAAGAAATGCTAAAATGGTTGAACTGGAAAATAACTATAATGGATGCAAGCTTAGAAGAAATGAAAAGCACTAGAAATGATAAATACATTGTTCAAAGTAAAAGGATACACAATTTTCTTCTCCTAATTTCTTTGAAAATTAAATACATTTTAAAAATTTATTTGTAATTGAATTTATTGGGTAGACATTGGTTCATAAAATCATACAGGTTTCAAGTAAAATATGATCTGTATATTGCATCATGTACCGATCACCCAAAGCAAAGTCACTCCATCTCCATTTCCCCCTCCCCCCATTGCACACTTCCACATATCTCCACCCCCCTTTCCCTCTGGCTATCACTATTCTGTTGTCTGGGTCTGTGGATATATATGTATACACACATTTTGAATAATTATAAAGGCAGTGTTTATGAAAATGCATTTAATTTTCAAAATTAAGCTATCAGCTGTTAAAGTGTGTATACATTTTGAGGGGACACCTTGTATACATGCATGGGTTTTTTTTTTTTGGCTTAGTCCCTTTACCTTTTTCACTCACTCCCCATGTCCACTCTCCTCTTACAGCTGTCAGTCTGTTCCATGTATCTGTGCTTCTGTTCTATTTTGTTTGTTAAATTATTTTGTTCATTAGATTCAACATATAAGTGAGATCACATAGTATTTGTCTTTCTCTGTCTGGCTTGTTTCACTTACCATGATAATATCCAGGTTCATCCATGCTCTAGAAAAAGGTAAGGTTTTCTTTTTCTTTTTTTTTTACAACCAAGTACTATTCCATGTGTAAATGTACCACTTGCTTTTTTCTCTACTCATCTACTGATGGATACTTGGGCTGTTTCCAGATCTTGTCTATTGTAAATAATGTTGCAGTGGATATGGGGGTGCATATATTATTTTGAATTATTGTTTTGGGTTTCTTCAAATATGTTCCCAGAAGTGGTATCCCTGGGTCAATAGACAGTTCCATTTTAAGTTTTTTAAGGAAACTCCATACTGTTTTCCAAAGTGGCTGCACCAGCCTGCATTCCCACCAATAGTGCACTAGGGTTCCCTTTACTCCATATCCTCCCCAGCACTTGTTGTTTATTGATTTATTGATGTATTAATTCTGGCAGATATGAGGTGATATCTCATTGTGGTTTTAATTTGCATCTCTCTAATGATTAGTGACTTTGAGCACTTCTTCATATGTCTTTTGGCCATCTGTATGTCCTCTTTGGAGAAGTGTCTATTCAGGTCCTTTCCCATTTTTTAGTTGGGTTATTTGTCTTCTGGATGTTGAGTTGTGTAAGTTATTTATATATTTTGGAAATTAACCCCTTATCAGATATATCATTGGTAAATATGTTCTTCCATTCAGTGGATGGCCTTTTCATTTTGTTGATGGTTTCTTTTGCTGTCCAGAAGCTTTTTAGTTTTATGTAGTCCCATTTGTTTATTTTTTTCTGTTTCCCCATACCAGAAAGATATGTCAACAAAAATATTGGTATGAGAAATGTCCAAGATTTTACTGCCTATGATTTCTTCTAGGATTTTTATGGTTTTACTGCTTATACTTAAGTCTGTAATCTATGCTGAGTTTATTCTTGTGTGTTGTATAAAAGGTGGTCTAGTTTTATTTTTTTGCATGTATCTGTACAATTTTGCCAACACCATTATTGAAGAGAATGTCTTTACCCCATTGTCTGTTATTGCCTACTTTGTCAAATATTAATTATCTATAAAGGTGTGGGTTTATTTCTGTACTCTATTCTATTCCATTGGTATTGGCACAAGAACTGGTATATAAAACTAAATAAATTTTAAAAAGCAAATATTGTAACTTGATATTGTTGAGTTTATAGTCTATAAGAAACTGATATGTTACAACAATAGAACCTATGTGGTAGAGTGGTTTAATATAAATACATTTTTGCCTTTTATGTGACACAGTAAAATGTGAATTCTACACAGAATGAGATCAATCAAGCATGCATATTGTAATCCCTAGAACAGCCACAAAAAAATAACTAAAATGTCAATAGGTAAATTAAAATTGAAATTCAAATAAAACAGTCAATGCAAGAAAGGCAGAATAGAAAGAAATTAGAAACAACAAACAGGTGACATGGATAGAAAATCACAAAATGCCTCTAAGTCAATTAATACCAATAATTTTATCTAAAGCAAATGTATTCAACATTGGATAATAAAAATATCTGAATACTTATTAATACCAAAAGGACTTTGAATATGAAGATATACATAGTTTGAAGTAAAATTATTTTATAAAAGATATATCATACAAATAGCACAATAAAACTGTAGTGGTTATATTATTTCCAAATAATATAGATTTTAAGACAAGGGGTATTATAACAAATAATAATAAAAGATAATTATGAAAACAGTTCAATTTAAAAGGAAGACTTAAAGATCACAGATGTGGATGAACCTAATAATAGAGCTTCAAGATGTATGAAACAGCCCTGACCGGTTTGGCTCAGGGGATAGAGCGTCGGCCTGCGGACTGGGGGGTCCCGGGTGGTCCCGGGTTCGATTCCGGTCAAGGGCATGTACCTTGGTTGCGGGCACATCCCCAGTAGGGGGTGTGCAGGAGGCAGCTGATCGATGTCTCTCTCTCATCGATGTTTCTAACTCTCTATCCCTCTCCCTTCCTCTCTGTAAAAAATCAATAAAATACATTTTTAAAAAAAAGATGTATGAAACAGAAATTGACAAAACTAAAAGGAGAAAAAGACAAATCAAGAAATATAGTTGGAGATTTTAACATTAACTAGATCAACATTTGAAAGAAAACTAGACAAAAAGATAAATAAGGGCATAGAATTGTGAAAAACATTAAAACTCACTTTGCCCCCACCTAATTACATTTACATGTCACTACATAAAGCTGCTGGATAAAGTCTTTTCAAGTATAGATGGAATTTTCATCAAAAATAGACTGTCAAGTAAATTACAAAGTACAAATGAAAAATCCTACAGAACACAATCTCTAACAGCAAGATAATTAAAGTAGAATTCAGTGACAACACAGTGTATCAAAAAGCCCCTAATATTTAAAAATTGAGCATCACACCTCTAAATAACTCATGGATCAAAGAAAAAAATCACAAGGGAAATTAGAAAATACTTAAAACTGAATGATAATAAAAAGACATGTCAGTTTTTGAGATGCAGTTAAAGAGATGTTTATAGGAAATTAATAGAGTTAAGTGCTAATATTTGAAAAGAAACATCTACTTTTCTGTTCCTTCCCTCTCCTTAACCTTGGGGCGGGGGTACTAAAGGCATGTCAAGTCCTCCATCTGTGTTTAGGTAAATACCTTTCATTAGTCCTGGATGGCAGAGACATTTACTTGGAGGAAAGAGCTATAACAGATACTTCATTGAAATTGCTTTCTATTCTGTGATTCTAATTCTATAAATATCGCCATGACTTTGTTGGGATTTGCTTTACTTAATATTCAAAGCAAAAGTCCCTGAACTCTCCTACCATGACTCAGTCTCCACCAAGCTCTGGAGCCAGCCATGCAGGGCAAGAGTATTTAGCAACCTTAATGCAATTACCAGTGGAGCTTAGAAATTAGCATGATCATTAATGGACACAGTTCACATTGGGCCAGATGTTCCCTTGGATGTCCAGATAATCTTCAAGCCACCTTGTTCCCTGGTACCTTTATAGCTGAAATAGCCCTGGGATTCTACCTGTCCCACCCCCTGTTAGGAGAGGGTATCCTAAATCCAGTCTATTGGCTATAGCTGATATTTTTCCCTTGACCAGACCATCCATTCCTTAAAGTTAGGGAAGGAGGCCAGGGGAAGAGGATGGAATTATTGTTGGAAATGGTACAGAAAGAATATACAAATACTATGCCTTGTATTATATCTCAGAGTATACGAACATATTTTGTTTTGCCTTTTCTCTTACAGTTGTATAAATATCTATCATATGCTTAAACAGTACCCATAAATGTATACCTGGAAGCCACACAGGAGTATTTCTGCCATTTACCAGCACTTTGCAAGTAGGAAGATGTTTCCTTTCTCACCAACCAGTGGAATCTGGGGTGTTCAAGCTTTCTGTTGTCCACTTTTGCCTGGAAGGATACTCTTGATTACTCAAGACATTCACTTTCTGGACAGTCCAGGGGTCCCATGGCAAGAGCACTGACCTATTGACATGTAGAGGCCTTATATCTTCCAGGCTCTAATGCTTATTGGCTTGTGGTGAGCTCTCAACTCCATCTTTCTTGCAGAGCTTTCCTTTGCAGGAGATCTAGGCTGCAAGGCATCTCTTCTGGATTCTGCTGAGGTGGGAAAGTGCTCAGGTGCCATGCCAGCTATCAGCATTGCAGTTGAAATGCAATGCCATCACTCTCGCTTCACAAAACTTCTTCTTCCTTCAGAAAATCCATTCCTATGAAGAAATAGAGAAATGTATTTACCCTCTGCCCAGCACACTACATATTTTAAGTATCAACCATATAATCCCCAACCCATTTTGGTAAGATATGCAGTGACGGCTAAGTCAGATCTAAAGGTTTCCTTATTAAAAATTGCTGATTGCTTTTCCTTTCAGTGTGAAAATGTGCACCTTATATACAAAGTCTGGCAATTCAAATGTAATTAAAACACATTCATAACCTCACAAGAATCCATTGACACACAAAACTAGTTTAAATGGGCATATAGACCCTTAAAAAGCCTTTCAAATACCAATGGGAAATAATCCTGTAATTATTTGATAGTGATCAGGGCTAAGAAAGTGTCATAAAATAGTTTCTCATTCCATGATCAATAGAATAATCTTCCTTAAAACATTAAAATAGTAATGGAATAGGTAAAAACAGTCCTTGATAGATGAGACCAAATATATATGTGTGTGTGTGTATATATATATATATATATATATACATACACACACACATATATATATATATATATATATATATATATATTGTTTTGTCAGATTAAAAAGCTGTGGGATGTTATTTTTTGTTGATTTTGTTTTTTGCTATTCAGCTTAAAAAACTACTTTAAAATGTGGCACCAATCACTCTGTGTCAATTTATAGCACCTTCTTTATTCCTGTAATTTATATTGTAAATACTGTTGCCATTATGGTTTTATTGCCTTTCACCATGGGTGCCTAAGCCCTTTGGTCCTCAAAGCTCCCTTTGCAGAGTGTGGCTTTTCTGACAGTCTGATAAAGGTGGCTTTCCCTTCTTTTATTCTCCTCCCTTGGCTACGATGAGAAAAAGGCTTGTGGCATGGCCCGATTTATTACTGGGCAGAAGATGAAAAGCTGGTGGCTGATGATATTAAAAAAAAAACACACAAAAAAAAAACACCTTTATTAATAGTCCCAGAAAGCTGCTTATCAGAAGAGTCTACAGATTGTTTAATGCATTAGCTGGTAGCATTTGTCTAAAACCATAGTTTTCTGGATTCTCTTGAAAGATCAGAGGCTCTTTCAAAAAGCACACTTAGGTCTTTAAGTGGTTACATTAAGCTGGCTCTTCTGTTCAGACTGGCTTCTCTCTAGTTGGCCCCTCTCCATCAAGTCTGTTTCACTCATTTATATTTCCTTCTTAGCACCGTGGCAGTTGTTTGAGATCCCTGGGTAATGGTTTTGCTCCTTGTCAAAAACTACTATCCTTAGGAAGAGTAGCACAGTAGCTGAACCTTATGTATCATGACATATTGATATGAGTGTTTACTGGATCACTTTGACAATTTTGCTTAGTACTAACCCTAGTTAGAACATATTTGAGGGACTCATGACTTTAAGTGTTATGAATCTCAATGATTTAAGTTTCCAGATACCTATTTCTTAGTAGGATTTAGGTTCTCTACTGAATCTTGAAAAAGGAGTCACACAGATGTGCCTGAATCATCTGGGCAATGCTTCCCTGGGCCAGATGATAATCCCAGGAAATGATCCTGGAAATCAAAAGGGTATACAGATGCAACTGAGTCTTAGCCCACTAACAAAGGCATCAACTTCAGGTCCCCAGGTGCACTTTTCTATTTGGTCCATGATCTCGTCATTTCTGTAGTAGGGAGAATATCAGCATTCTTCAATCTAACTTCTCAATCGGGATGGATTTTCTATGATATGCAGAGAGTGGGGACTTACCGTGGTTTGAGTCTCTGACAGTATAATTATATTCTTATGCCTTACAGTTTTACATTGCTGTCATTATACTCCATGCTACTCTAATTGACAGTTACATATTCAGGATTTTTATTATGTTGCAAAGCACATATTGGTTTTCTAGTCAGAAAAAAAAGAAACAAACATTCGTTTTACTCATGGCTCCATCATTGTTAGCTGTGTGTCCTTAGGCAACTTGCCTAACCTCTCAGAACCTCACCCATAAAATTGGCATTGTACTGCTATTTCAAAGACTTGGAAGGGTTACAGGCACATGCCAATAACTGACAGTCTGACACTCAGAAGTTAGTTAATAAATATTAGTTTCCCCACTTGCCAACAACTATTTTAAAAGAGCTGCTCCCATTCTGTGCTTTCTAGCATATACTTGTCACATTTCTTTTTACTGAAAACCCTTTGCTTCCATTTCTGTGAAGGTGCATCTGACTGAAACATGAAGTATTTATTGATAGGCTTTTAGTTGCAAGAGAACCCAACTCAGACTTTAGACAGTTAAAGAAATGCACTGGTTCCAAGAGATGAGAGGTAAGGTTTGATCAAAGACCTAGAAGACACACCAGTGCCCATTTTCTCTCTCTCCATCCTCAGGACAGCTGTCTCATTTTCGACACCTTTCTCAGCATAATCTGCAAATTTCTGTCACCCATGTTCAATAAGAAATAGAACCTTGTTTCCCTTCAGTTCATGCATAAGTCCCAGAATTGAGTCTCACTGACCTGATTACCTTTAATCACATCGTATGCCCACTATGCCTGGGGAACTTGGGTATGTTTATCAGTAGAGTCCTATTAGGGTCCACTCCCCTAACTGCACCTGGGGGACTTTTCTCATCCAAACATCATGGCTGGGAAATATGTTTCTAATAGAAAGATGAAAGGGGGGAAGCTACAACAAATGCCCATCAGGCAGAGTGTGTTCACCTTTCAAGCTCCACTGCAAGCACTCCTGTATATGCTGTATATTCTCCAGCTCCATGCTGCCCTTTCCAGAACATGCCTGACGCCTCCTTAATCAGAGCTCCCTGAGATCTTCTCTTTTTTCTCTACCTGGTAAACTCTTCCTCATTCTTCAGCAGAGGGGAGCCTTGTGGATCCACAGCCAGTGGAATTCGGAATTGTGGCAAACACTGTGAGCTTAGAATCCTGGGTTTCCTGGTCCTGCTTCTCACCAGCTATGTGGGATCAATCACCATTCCAGTGCTAGAGGACATAATGTTATCTTTCCCACACTGAGAATAAAACATGCATAACAGAGTGGTTGGCATATAGAAATTGTCCAATAAATTAGATAATGTTCTTCTTATAATAACAAGACAAATCCTAGAGGATATGTCTATAAAATATTTTTTCGACTTCCCAGAGTAAAGCTTCTACCCAAATCTACTCCTTTGTCCCTCAGATAAGCATACGAAAGTAAGAGAAGTGACACATACTTTCCATTTCACCCATATAAAATTGTAAACCCCTGACAGTATGAAGTTACCTAGTTTTATTTTTATCTGACCACTTAGCATATTAATATTTATAAAAATACCTGCAAACCAACATGTATTATAGATTTTATCATAAGTGCTCAGCCCAAGTTTAGGGCTCATTGGGTATTAACAAAATGACACCATAAGTATGCTCTGGGCACTTTCCTCTTAATGGAAGGGTCAATGAAAAGGCAGGGACATACAGAGGAAAGTGAGATTGTCAGAATTATAGGAGTTCCTCAAAAGGGAGATCACTGAGGCAGAAGCAGCCTGGAATCGTCACCCAAAGTTAGATTAGGCCAACTCTGAGATGGGCCTGGCTAGAAGCCCTGGGAAGGTAACATGTTTTTTATTTTCCTTCAGCTTTATTGAAGTATAATTGACAGACAAAAATTGTATATATTTAAGGTATACAATGTAGTATTTATATCCACATGTATATCTATAAATGATGATTATAATCAAGTTCATTAACATATCCATCACCTTACATAGTTCCCATATCTTTGTGTGTGGTGAGAACACTTGAGATCTGCTCTCTTGGTGAATTTCAAGTATACAATGTAGTATTATTAACTATAGTTCCTCTGCTGTACATTATTCTCACAGGTGTCCTCAAACTACGGCCTGCGGGCCACATGCGGCCCGCCGAGGACATTTATCCAGCCTGCCGGGTGCCGCTGCCTGTCCTGCTTAGCAGCCGACACGTCCCGGGCCCGCAGTGCACATAGGAATTTGTTCATAGTTTTTTTTTTAAACTATAGTCCGGCCCTCCAACGGTCTGAAGAACAGTGAACTGGCCCCCTGTTTAAATAGTTTGAGGACCCCTGCTAGAATGTATTCATCTTCCACAACTAGAACACTGTGCCCTTTAACCAACATCTCTCCATTTCGCCCATCCTCTGCCCCCTGGCAGCCATCATTCCACTCTTTGCTTATATGAGTTTGACTTTTTTAGGTTCCGCATATGGGTGATATCATGCACATTCTAAAGCAAGCAGCCTTTTTATAGTAATGGGCTAACTTGCAGATGTGCTGGTATCTCTGTCCAGAGAGAAATTGAAAGGCAGGTGTGTGGTGACTAGAAATACGAAGGCAAAGGCTGGCAACCAGAGAAATGTAATGTGTAGGAAACTGGAAAGGACCACAGAGCGGGCTAAAGAGGATCACAGGCTTTACCTGTTGAAATTATGAACAGTGCCTCCTTTTGTGAACTTCATTGGCCTTTTATATATTTTTAGTTCCACTATTTTTATTTCATCAATATGACTACAAATCAATGATTAGTTTTCTTCTTTTACCTCACTACAGGCCAGACTCCTTTCCCCGGTGGCATCATTTCCTGCTGCTGGAAATGAAAACACAAACACTCACAGTTTTACATTTTTATATGATCTCCCAATAACATTGCTTCTAATTTCTCCAATACTGCTATCTTAGCATCTGTAAGCATTTGGCATCGTCACTGTCATAAAAAAGCACTCTTCACATTCTTCTAAATTATGCAGAGGTTATCAAAGTATAATGATGCTACATCTGCTTTGATTCTAATAAATTCCAAGCTATGGATGTTAAATTGCAAATGTCTCTCTTCAGTAGCCCATACCGTGTCTAGAGGAAACACTCATTGTTTTTTGGTTCTTTTGACTACTTCCTAGATTCCCTCTTCAGATTAGAAAGCAGTTCCTATTAAAGGAAGTAATGAGAAATTTTTTGTAGGGCTTTGACTCTTTATTTACAAAATCAGATGTGTTTCTTATCAGTCATTTCCCTTCATGTTCGCTTATAATTTTATTGGGCACTTAATCTTTAAGAGAAGTGATCTTAGGGAGAACTAATCCTTAGAGAAAGAACTAGGGCCATTATAAAATCCTGAGATGTATTTAGCAAATGAAGAAACTGAGGCTGAAAAAGGATGAGCCATGTGCTTAGGTTCACTCCATACTAAATAGTGAAGCAAGAATTTGAAGCTAGTGCCTTCTGGTTCTGCAAACCATGTCACTTTGACTAAACTGCAGTTATTAGCCCATTGATGGTAGAGGAAGCAGCTATAGAGCCCTAAGAGTCTATCACTATATTCAGGTGTTAGACTAAAAGAACAGTTCAAAACCATCAACAATAAGTATTTATTGAATGTCTTTTTTATGTCAATTAAAGGAACTGAATAAAAGATACCTATTTATTTTTAAAAGGGGAGAAAAGGCAACATTTAATTGCATTTGAGGGACATATTGTCAGAGGTAAAAATAAATATGAAGATAAATATAGTGCAACATGTCAAATAACTGGATATTGGACACTTATTACTCTATCTTCATAGTAATTAGCATTAAAAGCAACTGACAGCACAGAGAATGTCTCCTGGTCAAATAGTGTATTTCCCATAGAGCCTAGTATTTGTATGAGCATTTATCACATTATTAAAGGAAAGTTCAAATTGTTATGTAATTGGCAATATCATCTGAATTGCAAATATATGAAAATATTTAATTTTAAAAATATTTACTCCAGATATTAAAAGTTATCTAAAGCAAGAATCTCTGTGGGAATATATATATACTCATATATGTATTTATGTAAGAGCATAAATATATATATATTACACAAGCTTTGCAGAGAGTCGAAGACTAAATATCTGAAGCCATGGGGTCCACTCTGTTTATTTTATAGTGAGCAAAGGGCCAAAGAGCTTTGGAGGAAGTGGAAAGTGGCCTCTGAGAATACTCAAGTGAGGTAGACAGTTGCTAGATAAAAGGCCATTCAAGTAGATCCTCATGACATGGAAGCTTGTGATGTGAAAGAGGGAGGGAGGGAGAGCATATTTAAATTAGGTTAATGCTACCAAATATCATCATGTCTTGGCTCATGGGGAAATATACTTGCCTATGATCAGGAAATAATAGTATGAATGAAATAAATAATTAAGAAAGTAACATGGACAATAAATAGATCAGAAAACCAAATATATTCATATAAGGTAACAGTAAGTGATAGGTTAAAAACAAGTGTTTGAGTGAGGCTGCAGAATAATAGTATTAACTTTTTAAATAAAAATTATTATAGTTTAATGGGAGTTTATTATGTGCCAGATACTGAACCATGACTTGAATACATCTGGATAAACTTATAAAATTATTACCTGGCGAATTTTTTTAACAATCCTGAGAGGTGGGAATTAATTATTTTCAGTTTATTGATGAGGACACTGAGTCTGGGGAAGTGACTTCACTTACTCCAGACCATCTAATAAGTGCAGAGCCAGAATTTGAACCAAGATCTGCATCACCCCGAGTTTGCTTTAGGTCGTCAGTGTCAGACTGAGCAGGTTAGCTTTGCTCTTTAGGCAGTAGAGGATGACTGAATTGTGAGTGTGAGTGTGTGTGTGTGTGTGTGTGTGTGTGTATTTAAAGCAGGACCGACCTTTGTGAAAGCTGTGTTTTTAGAAGTAAGTTTTCACAGCCATGTGCAGAAATGAATCAGAGAAGGGTTAGGCATATTCAGGAAGCTTAAAAAACAGTCCAGATGTGAGATGATACTGGGAAATGTTTATAATACATACACTTGTATGTCTGTGAGTGATGGGAAACTTTTCACTATCTATAAAATACAGGGCCAGATTGTATTAGTATGGTTTACTATTCCCCAGGAAGTATGTGTGATGGGAACTCTGATTATGAAGGTAAATATATAAGATTTCTTACCCAATCAACCCTTACAACAGCAAAACCATCCTTTCTGCGTAGAAATATAAGTAAAAAATGCTAGGCCTCTTGGGACAGATTTGGTGATGCTATGCTACCCAGATTGGAATCACTTATAATTGTTGAATTGATTTACAGTAACTGCTTGTCCCTATACCCCAGTTGTTTAGGAAACCATTTATACTTGTAGCCTACATCTCATTACTCCTAGTTTCTTCTTCTTCCTTGCTTATATTTTGATATCACTCAGAAGATAAGAAATTGATTCATGTACTTATCATAGTTCTGGTAAAGATTACATACATTTATTCTCTGCCTTTTCTCTACTTTACCAGGAAGAAGTGTAACTCAAAGACTGAGCAAAGAGAAGTTAGCAAGCATCCTGACTTTTACATGTTAAATCTAACATGCCTGAAGAAATTATGTAATTTCAACACACACTTCTTAACCACCTAGTATATGCCAGGCATTATGTCAGGTTCTAGAAGACACAGAATCCCCAACCTCATTGCTCTCTCAGTTTAGTAAGGGACAAGTCTAATTTACATGAGATCAATCAATGGATATGACAAAGGGTATTTTATGCAATAATTCAAGAATGGAACATTTTATTCAGACCCCGCAAATTAAAGCCAACTTAGAGCCTCGGGTATCACTAAGTACCTTGGAGGACTCAGTGTCACAAACAGTAGATTCTCTAATTATAATTGAAAGATGGTTGAGATCTACACTGCTCTTGTGCAATTTCATCCACAACAATGATTCAGCTACTAGACTATATCAGCATCTCATTACTTGGCCTCCACAGTTCTGGGGCATTTCTCAAAGCTAAGGACATAGAAAGATAATTTTTCTGTTCTCAACTCTAAAGAGGCACACACCAAAGTGAGAACACAACCTTAATTGAATTTTAAAGGAGCAGCATTACCCTAGAAAAAGAAAGAAGAACTTGATGGGGGGCTGACATCATTCTAATTCAAGTATTCAAGGAACCTTGATGTTAGCTTAACATTTGGATTAAATATATTAACATCTTTGTTCACAGTAGTGAGTTTATGATTGTCTTAGTCAAACATTTTGTATAGACACAGAGATATGCATATCAACATCAGTGATATTTCCAGGATTTCTGAAATAAAGGGATTTAGGAAGTTCAGTGTGGTTTTGGATGGGATGATGGGGGTGTGTTTCAAGAGCATTTGCTTAACACTTCATATAAGATTTTTTAAAATATGATTGTCCATATTAAAGAATGGAAGGAGTACTCTGTGCTTGGGAGGGTGGTTTGAACCCTGATAAGGCCAGTGACTCACCCTATCACACCCCTCCTACCAGCTACTCCTTCGTACTGTCACTTAGGGACAGTATTGACTATTTTAGGATGTCCAACCGAGTCCATCCAAGTTTAACACAAGTGGTTTCTGCTTGGTTGCTTTAAATTTCACTCAGTTTTTAATCATGTTATCTACTCAACATCAAACAAACATTCAAACAGAAATTTTCACATAAATAACAGAATTGATCATTTGTGACACTAGATAATCATAGCCCAAAGCTACCTCGTTACTTTTAGACTAAGCAATCATATTAAACCAAATATGCAATTTAATCATTTGTAAAAATCAAAACAAGTCATAGCAACTGTTCAGAGCTTATCTAGAAATCTATTAGAGGGAACTGTAAATATTCAAAAGTGACATTTTACACGTATAAATGAATTTTAGCAAATTAATTTGGTCTCTCAACAATGAATTCTATACACTTTGAAAATATTGCTCCCAAAATTATAAAGAAATAACTTGTTATTTAGACAATGAAAAGAGCTAATTTTAGTGAGTGCATATTTTTCAGCTTTAGCCATTGGGAGCTCTTTTAGTAGGCTTCTGAGTGATCACTCCCATCTTTGATACACTCTAATTTCAGTAATTTTGTTTTGAGCATTTTCTGACTTTCTGGCACTAACAGGTAGCCCAGGGTCATCCCAGGATCATCTCCTACCTAACATTAGAATCATCCCTTTCTACTAGGAGACCTGGTTCTTTTATTGAGGAATGGTACTAGAAACCAAGAACTGTGACAGGTGTCATTTTTATAATCCCTTTTAGCAGACAAAGCAATAAATATTTGTGTCTACTAACTGTGTGTATACACATATCTATTAATATTTCTATAAAAATGTATCCATTTGTATCTATAGTAAGATAAATATAAGTTCATATTTTCTGCAACTCTAAATCACTATTATATGGAATATTCTAGCCTTCTTCCATTGTTGGTTACCTCCCACTCTAATAGTGAGAAACCTGGCTCCTAACATCAGCCATCCATTTACTTAATTGTTTAATTCCAGTATACATGTATGGTGTTTTGTTAGCACAGTATTTACTCCCTCCTAGACTCCTCTAGCCTTCTGAATTATTTTTTAATTGTATACATTAAGATTACAATTAACTTTGTGCTGTAAAGTTCTATGGATTTCCACAAATTCATAGTGTCAATTCTACCACTGTAGTTTCATGCAGAATATGTTCATAAATAAATTAATGGGGGAGAATAGACAAATCTCTAGCACAGATGAATTTCAAAGAAATTATGTAGCTATCACACCCTCAAGGAGATAGAGCATAACTCCCCACTCCTTAAGTGTGGGCTGCACCTCGTGATTTCCTTCTGCAGAGTATAGTATTGGAGGAGGTGCGGGGAGAGGAACTTGATGATAGAGACACCCCACAAACACTGCCTCAGCCAGGTGATCACAGTCAGCATCAAGAGTGATAAATCATGTTGATGACATATACCTTTGACATGATGTAATGGAATAGCCTTTTACCCTTGTGGCCTTCCTCACCAAAACCTATAGCCCCAGTCTAATCATGAAAAAACATACACAAAAAAACTACACAGATAAAACCCAGTTAAGGGATATTCTTCAAAATATTTGATTAGTATTCTTCAAAATTGTCAAGGTCATAAAAACAAGGCATGTCTGAGAAATTGTCACTCTCTAGATGAAGTTAAAGAGACAGGATAACCAAATGCCATGTAATATCCTGGATGAGGTCTTGGAATAGAAAAAAGACCTTAGTTAAAAAGTAAGATGTTCTGCATATTTGCAAATGTTATCACTGATAAAGATTTAATCTCCAACATCTATAGGCAACTTATACAACTTAATAAAAGGAAGATAAATGATCCAATAAAAAAATGGGCAACGGACCTAAATAGAATCTTTCGAAAGAAGACAGAAGGAAGACCAAGAGACACATGAAAACATGCTCAAAGTCACTAATTATCCGAGAGATGCAAATCAAAATGACAATGCGATACCATCTCACACCTGTCAGAATGGCTATCATCAACAAATCAACAATGACAAGTGTTGGCGAGGATGTGGAGAAAAAGGAACCCTCGTGCACTGCTGGTGGGAATGCAGACTGGTGCAGCCACTGTGGAGAACAGTATGGAGTTTCCTCAAAAAGCTGAAAGTGGAACTCCCATTTGACCCATTAATCCCACTCCTAGGAATATATCCTAAGAAACTAGAAACACCAATCAGAAAGGATATATGCATCCCTATGTTCATAGCAGCACAATTTGCAATAGCTAAGATTTGGAAGCAGCCTAGGTGCCCGTCAGCAGATGACTGGATCAGAAAACTATGGTACATCTACACAATGGAATACTATGCTGCCATAAAAAAGAAGGAATTACTACCATTTGTAGGCACCTGGATGGAATTAGAGAACATTATGCTAAGTGAAATAAGCCAGTCAATGAAAGAAAAAATATCACATGATCTCACTCATTTGTGGATAATAAAAAACATTATAAACTGCTGAACAAAAAGATAGATACAGAGGCAGTAAAGCATCAAACAGACTGTCAAATTACAGTGGGAAGGTTAGGGAGAGGTGGGGGAAATAAGAGATCAACCGAAGGACTTGCATGCATGCATAAAAGAATAACCAATGGATGCAAAACATTGGGGGGTGAGGGCATGTATGGGAGTGGGGTGGGGGGGGGCAATGGTAAGATATGTACACATATAATACCTTAATAAAAAAAAGTAAGTGTTCTGAATAAAATATGAAGTTTGTTTAATAATAATGCTTCAAATTTAGCTTATTAAATTTGATCAATAGTCTGTATTTATGTAAGATGCTAAGTATAGAGAAAACTGGGAAGGGAGTACACGGGGACTCTCTTTACTATCTTCACAACTTTTCTGTAAATCCAAAACTATCTCCTATATAATATAATCATAATATGCAAATTGACCAATGGCAGAACAACAAGTCAGCAGGGGGTGAGGCCAGCAAGCAGGCTGCATCAGGCCAGCCAAGGCGCTTGCCAGCAGGCAGAGGGAGGGGACAGTGATGGGGGGGTAGCGGTGACCAGTGGTGACAGAGGAGTGATGGGGGGGGGCAGGGCCGGGTGCTGATCGGACAAACAGTGGCGGGGCGATTTGGGGTGGGCCAGCTGGTGCCGTCCCCCCATCGACCCGCCAGGGTCACCTCCTGCAGAGGGATGCCATCAGTGGCAGCAGTGGCTGGGCAATGGGGGCAGGGCCAGCCACTTGCAGGCACAATCCCCTGATGGCCCACCAGTTGCCTCCTGCAGAGGGAGGCCAGACTGTGGCTTAGGCCCACTCCCCAGTTAGACATCCCCTGAGGGCTCCTGGACTGCGAGAGGGCACAGGCCGGACTGAGGGACCCCTGCCTGCCGAGTGCATGAATTTTCAAGCACTGTAATAGTTTATTTTACAGAAGAAACAAAACATGAGGAAGAATATTTAAAGAAGCATAATTCTAGCACAGATCAGCTTCTTGTAAACTAGGTAATTATGAATCAAAGTGGTGATGAAAAATTTCATGGAAAGAGTAACTCTTAAGATTCCAACTAGAATTTGAAGAACAAACAAGCAAATTAGAGATAAGATGTTGTTTCAAGTTGGAGGTGAATTTTGGGAAATGGTTTGGATGGAATTTTTAAAATATGCTAAAATACTCAACATGTATGAGAAAAATATGAAATGTAATCACCATCTCTATTTTCAGGAATATACAAATATTTGATGTGTATAATTGGCAAACAGATTTGACCAAATCTAAGCTTCATAGGTTTCTGGAAAAAAGATGATAGTGCTTTTCAGAGAAGGTGTTAATGGATCTCCTGAACTCTGTTGGCTCACTATAGTAACTTCTTTGAGAAGATCAAGCATTGTGAGATTAGCTAATGTAATTTTACTTCTCCTCTTCCAGAGATTTCCCTGAGCTCTAAATAGAAGACTTACTAAAAAATGCTGCTTTTAAGTATCTTTGAAAACAAGGCATTTTATAACAATTCAAAGAATTTTTTTCCTCGTTAATCTATGTTTCATATTTCTTTCTTCATCAGTAAATTAATTCATGGAATATTTTATTTTCTTTCTTTGTTAGGCAGAGTTTGTCTTAAGCATTGCTTCTGTCTGACAATGAGAAATTGGTGGTGCCTCTTAAACTTGGATTTGCATCCTGCTGATAAGCAATTGGTCTCCTACATTTCAACTAAGCAAACCTCTTCCCATTAATTACAGTTTAACTATTAATTTCCTCAGAATGAGGAAGGAGGAGCATAAGGAAAGAAGTACTAGGTTGACACATCTACCTTTTCAGAATTTTCTCTTTGCATGACTGTTAAAAATCCCAACTTTATGACAGTTGTGACTCTAAAACAATCAGCACAAAGTGACAGTAATCCCTTTCATAAAGAAAATAATGAGGGTTTGCTAAATTTTGAAGAAGCCTTAAAATATGTGAAAGGATTAAATTCCAGCAAGTAGTCATATCCTCCTTCCAGTTGATTGTAAGACAGGCAGGGTTCACCCTGGATAGAGAATCTTGGCAACCACTGCAGCCAAATCCTTAAAATGACCGCCAAGCTCCCATCTCCTAGAGGATTCATTCTTGTACAGATTTTTGCTTAAATATAGCATCATGAATGCACAGCTGCAGAGGATGTGCAAAACAGCCCAAATTGTACACATTGCAATCTGTGAGGGATACTTTCTTTTTATGTCTGGGGTGTTGTTTCAAATCATCATGTGGTGCCTCTTTGGCAACCTGCCATTTCTCGAGCACATTCATAAAACAATTGGAATGGCAGTACCTGGATGCTGTTCATAAAGAGGCATATAATGGGAAACAGCTGCTCTCCTATTGAAACCATTATCAAGTGTCAGTCTGAGAGAGGAGTGGGCACCGGTTTGAGGATCATCAATGAATGTTGGCAAACTGGGTTTTTGAAGAAGCGATCTGAGGTTCCTCTTGCATTTGTGCACAGGAGCTGCCCAGGGGGAAGCTCAAGAAGACTCTTAAGTATCAATCGGGAATGGTTTCCCATTGACTTTGGCACAAGATATGAGAGTCATGTCCTTGTTAAGCAGAATATTCTACAGTGAGTTTGGAGAGATCTTGGTCCCCAAAGAGTACAGTTTATAACGTGTATGATTGGGAACAGAAATCGGGGATTTCCAAAGATTAATGGCCGTGGGAAGTAATTGCTTGCTTTCCTAAAGATAAAAGTCATTAAGCACACCACTTGGTGACGTGTGTGTGTGTGTGTGTGTGTGTGTGTGTGTGTGTGTGTGGTGTGTGACATGCCATTCTAGCTATGGCATATTTTAAAAATATTTTAGTAGACATTAATTACACACTATATATATTAGACAGTGAATTAGAAAAGGAGCTACAAAAAGAATGAAGCCTGGATATGCCTGCCCATATGGAGTTTATTTTTAAAAGGCAGACAGTTTCACATAGCATTGTGATAAAGTTATGAGTGGTATGACACAGTGCATCCTTCCTTATGAACTCCCAAAGTACCCACATTGCTCAGGAGATTGAAGAATGAATGGAAAATAACATTCAAGCTGTTTCTTAAAGAATCAGTAGGATACCAAGTTGAGCAGATTGAGTCATATATGAAATATGGTAGGATATTTGGAATGAGTGTTTCAGAGGCCAATGACATTATCTGTAAAGGAGGGAAAAAACGATAAGAGTGTTATTTGAGAACAGTAGGTTTGGAACAAAAAGTGAGTACAAAACAAAGAAGCTGAATTTGAAGAGAGGGATTCCTTACAGGTTTTGTGTATTTGTGCTGAGAAGTTTTGACTTACCCTGTGTGTTCTTGTGTAATGGTTTCCTAACAGTGCTCTCTTAAACAAAAGTTTTCAGTGGAAAAATACTTTAGTAAAACTGTGACATCTGTCCCCATCTTGGAGATTTATGATTCATATTAGCAAATAAAAGGCTTGGAGGAGACTTAAAAAAAAATAAAGCAACTTAACTAGGCAATAGGGAACCAATCAAAAGGTTTAATGCAAGGAAGTATGCTAATGAAGCTTATTTTTAGGAGCAAATTCTACCAGCATTGTGGGAAATGAGCTAAAGTCAGGAAAGCCTGGGAAAAGGGAGAAATATTACACAAGTCCATGGGGCAGTGATGAGACCCTAAGAGAAAGAAGTGACAAAAGGGGTGGGAAGACCAGAATGTTTCTAAGGAAAAGTAGGATCTGCTCAATGAGAATTATGGATACAATGACATGTTTTCTTTTGGACTATCAATAGCCTTGTGGGAGCAGTAGATTGCCATTGATGGGGGTAAAATTTTGCTATCATAAATTGAATTTCTACCCTGTATTCCACAGTGGGTTAGACATTTTAAATATCTCATTTTCCCTTCACAACAATCCAGGTAAGGTGGCATTTTTGAGGGACATGATCCTCATAAAGCTTAGGTGAACTAACCCGTAATCACATACGTAGCAGCTAACAAAGATATGATAGGGTACAGGGTTTCCAGCTCCAGAGATTCTATAATTATAGCACAGGGACCAAGAGCATGTGTTGGAGAAGAATGTGTATTTGGAAGGAACACCTCAGCGCAGATGCAGATGGTGGCAAACTGATGTTCACTAAATACCCTGCTTGGGAAAGAGGGTCTTTTAACCCTTACCCAGTCCTGCTTTAAATACTAGAAAGTTTGCTAATAACAGCAGGGGAAGGATATTAGAAAATACCATTTGTGGCCAAATGTTTGCATTGCTGCCCTATTTTCAAAGAGGCCACTCAGCCAGTAAGCTCATTCTTCACAACTTTGCCAAAAATCAAGGTGAAGAATGCAGTCTGCCTAGCAGCGGAACCTGGCAGCATAAAGGCCTTGCACCAGGGTTTGCTGATCTAACGTAGTGGACACTGCTTTGGTTTTCACCTGGGCCCTATTTTCATTCCTTTAAGATCTAATTATTAAAGAAGTTGTGGTTAAGTTCCTCAGACGTCAGCGATGGCATCTATAGTTGGTGATGAGCACAGGGTGCAGCTACCAGAGCTGGCACATGGAGAGACGCAAGTAATGGACACAGAGGGCAGGAGAGGATAACCAGGGGAAGCCAAGGAAAACAGGACAGCCACTGAGGAAATAAAAAAATAAGCAAAGCAAAAAGCACATGCTAACTAGCAAATGTTGAAAAAGCAGACTCTAACTGCTTTTGGTAAGCATAGTAAAAAGTGCCAAGGGAACTCTTTTGTTCATCTGATTATTTCATAAAAGGTACTAGGTGCCTCCCAAGTGCTAGGATCTGTGCTTACATCTTGGCAAACTGAAACACACAAAACATAAAATATATATATGGAAATGCTCACCTGATATTTTCTACCTGGCTCCCACTTCAAAGGCTTAAAAGATATCCTTTCCTCCTCACCAAGGAATCCTCTCCAACACCACCCTTGAGGGGCTGCCAAAGAGAGAGCTGGGATCCCAGTATTCTGTATGTGAGTGTGGCCACACCCATGGAGCATGATGGGAGTTGGATTGCTCACGGTGTAGGAGAAGCTGGCACCTAGAATCCTTCCTGTTGTGTATTTGCTATAATGTGCGGTGACTGCTGGGTAAGTTTTGACAGTAGCACTGCCATTGTTTTGAATGTTAATTGATTGACTCCTGTTAGCCTGGAACCCCTGTCACTCCTGCTGGGACTTGGAGCAATATTTCCTGGAATCCACTTTTTTGGGAGGGGAACTAGCAAAAGAGTTTTGGAATGTGGAACTGAAGAGAGTCATTAATCTCTGGAGGTAGTTACAGCCAAGTGAATGTAGACCAATGAGAGATTCCCAGAGGGTTCCTGTAGAATTTCTTTAAGAAATCAGAATTTGAAAACTCTTATTCCTTAATAATGAATTCCCACATAAACAACCCTCTAAAGTGTATCAGTTAAAGAAAGTAGACTAAAAATATACTTAACTCCAATAAGTTGTTTATTATAAAACAGCTGCACAGGCAGTAAAACTATATTCTGGAAACTGAAGTCAGGGCATTACTTTCTTACAAGGATTAATACAGAGCTGAAACATTCAGCCCATTTATAACAACATTGCAATGTCTCTTTTATGGGAGAAACATAGAGCTAGATAAAAAGATGAGCGCCTTATTCAGGAAATACCCTTAATTTTTACTTTCTTTGATGTCAAGCCAATAAACCCAATTTAGACAGAAATTAAGACATTTCTAGCCAAGGAGAAGGAAAAGTAGACTCTGCATGTTCACAATATAAGGAAAAGGACTGCTTATAGTTACAGCGACCACTCACACTGCCTCTGCTGATTATTCTAAAGGCTAGGCAGGTATAAGCCAGGTGCTTTGTAGATTGTAAGGGCAGAGGAAGAAAGATGAAAGTAATCAGAGGAGAAGCACCAAAGACAAACTCACTTCATTCCTAATATTACAGACAGGGCTTGGCCTGAATACAATCCCAGTAGCATGACCACATGGGGAAAGACTAACCATTCTTCTACCACACTTAGCTGACTTAAACTCAGCTCCAAAAGGGACAGAGTAATTATATTCATGATGAGAAATATTGAAGGATTTTACAATCACAACATTTGGAAAACACAAGTATTTTAGAAAGAATATCAGAGAACAGGCTTATCACCCAATGAGATGTGTTCCTTGGGGTTGGGCCATTGCTTCTTTGAACTGATTAATGGTGATCTTCATGGTAATCCTATCATATATATATTTCAGAGAAGAAGGGAGAGAGAGAGAGAGAGAGAGAGAGAGAGAGAGAGAGAGAGAAACATTAATGATTGGAGAGAATCATTGATCGGATGCCTCCTGCATGCCCCCTACTGGGGATTGAGCCCGCAACCCAGGCATATGCCCTGACCAGGACTCGAACCATGAACTATGATCTCCTGGTTCAAAGGTGGATGCTCCACTACTGAGCCATGCTGGCCAGGTATGGAAATCCTATTTTAAAATGTCAAACTAGGATCAGGAATCTACCTATCTGGGAGACTCATTTGTGGTAACATTTTATAGCGTAAAGGTGAAGCAGTTAATAAGTCACTAATTGCAGGTCATATGTACTTAAAAGACATTCCCAAACATTAAACTGTTGTTGTTTTTAACAGCAATTGATTATATGAAAAACTTTCATCCTTGGACCATTTCCTCTGCAGGAAACAATCCTCCTGTAGACCCTTGACAGAGAAAATACATCTTAGTCTCATTCAGAAAAGGATACTATGGCCATGTTGCTGAATCAGAATTTTGAGTAATTCCAAAACACAAGTTTTTTCTCTCTGACTTTTCATTTTCTACTCTATGTCTGAATCCATTTACATTGATTGAAGCTTAAGAACGTTTTAAATTCTACCACAAATCCCTAAATGCCTACCTCTGAATTAACGTTGATGAAAGTGAGACAGAGCACCTGATGTGAACATCGCCCAGCCTGATTTTATTAGGAGTCCGGAATTTCCTGCAGTCACATTAACCAAAAGCCCTTCTCTTCCCAACCACTGAAACAACGCAGGTTCTAACACCTTGAGACATTCCTCAGTCCCCTCTCTCAATGATGTAAGGCAGTGATTTTCAATCTTTTTCATCTCATGACACAGATAAACTAATTACTAAATTCTGTGGCACACCAAAATATATATTTTTTGCTGATCTGACAAAAAATAGGTCAAATTTTCATTTATTTATACTTGACAGTTACTGCTGTCTTGGCTGTTGTCATTTTTTTATTTGGCAATCTAAGGGAAAAGAGTCAGTGGCCCTGACTAAATAGTTGGATATTGTATGCATATTTATTAGTATGCTTTGTATTGATTTTAAAGAAAAAGGGAGGGAGAGAGAGAGAAAGAACACATGCTTGTAGATGTGAGAGAGAAACATCGATTGGTTGCCTCCTAGATGCCTTCTACTTGGGATTGAGCCCACAACCCAGGCATGTGCCCCGACTAGAAATCCAGCTGGAGACCTGTTGGTGCATGGGTGGAAGCCCAACCAACTAAACCCCACTAGTCAGGGTTTGCACGTTTTAAAAATTCCTGTGACTCACCGGTTTAAAATTGCTGATATAAGCCCTTGGCTCTTTCCTTCAAGAATAAGTCCTGAAGGATTTTAGGAGCTAATTGTCACTGACACTTACATATCTAATCACAATGATAAAGAGGGAGTGTTTGGCCTTTACAGTTTTCTAAAGTGCCTATATTGAAAGCATGAAATATTGTTTCAGGAATGAGCAAGAGTGGGTACTTGTTCTTTATACTTGATTCAAATGAGGTCTTTTGAAATCTAATGCTTATTTTGCAAGATTAATGCAGGCTATAATCAATATAGTCAAACTTTAGCACTTTACTGCATTTAAGACTGTAAGTCCAGAAGAGAAAATAGACATTTAAAAACGCAGAAACCAGAAACACGAATCAGAAAGCATATATGCACCCCTATGTTCATAGCAGCACAATTCACCATAGCTAAGATTTGGAAACAGCCTAAGTGCCCAATGAGCAGATGAGTGGATTATAAAACTGTGGTACATCTACACAATGGAATGCTACGCTGCTGTAAAAAAGAAGGAGTTCTTACCATTTGCAACAACATGGATGGAGATGGAGAGCATTATGCTAAGTGAAATAAGCCAGGCAGAGAAAGATAAATACCACATGATCTCACTCATTTGTGGAATATAATGAGCAATATAAACTGATGAACAAAAATAGATCCAGAGACAGAGAAACATCAATCAGAACATCAAACCTCAGGGAAGGTAGGGGAGGGTGGGGGTAAGGGGGAGAGATCAACCAAAGGACTTATATGCATGCATGTAAGCCTAACCAATGGACACAGACACCAGGGGGGTGGGGGCATGAATGGGAGGTTGGAGGTAATGGGGGAATAAGGACACATATGTAATACCTTAATCAATAAAGAAATTTTAAAAAAAAAAAAGAAAGAAAGAAGGTATGCACTCCTATGTTCATAGCAGCACAATTTACAATAGCTAAGATCTGGAAACAGCCCAAGTGCCCATCAGCAGATGAGTGGATAAAAATGCTGTAGAACATTTATACCATGGAATACTATGCAGCAGTAAAAAAGAAGAATATCTTACCCTTTTAAGTTCTTTGAGACAGCATGGAGGGACCTGGAGAGTATCAGACTAAGAGAAATAAGTTTGTCAAAGAAAGACAAGTATAACATGATCTCACTCATAATGTAGAATCTAAGTAACAAAATAAACTGATGAACAGAGTGGATCCAGAGACATGGAAGAATGGAACAGAGTGTAGAATCTAGGAGGGAAGGTCAGGGAGAGTGGGTGGGTGGGTGGTAAGTAATCAACCAAGAACTTTGTATGCGTATATGCACGGCCCATGGCTACAGACAATGGGGCAGTGAGGGACTGGGGCAGGGGAGGGAGGGTGGGGGGAGGTGGTGGCAGGCTGGAGGGAGTCAATGGGGAAAAAAGGGGACATATGTAATACTTTCAACAATAAAGAATTATTTAAAATACAAAAAAAATAAAAATAAAAACGCAGTGCATGAAATAATGCATTTTGATAACTTATGGTGCTGAGTACCAAGTAAAATGGCTTGACAAAAAAACTACTTCTCTTGAAATTTCAATTATCCTCACTTCCTGTAAGCATGGAAGATATTGGCACAATGCACTTCTAGCATGCACTGATGTGGATAGCCAATGTGTTCATAGTTACTTATATAGTATAATCTCATGTACATAGCTTAGATGTTTTTAAATATATTTTATTGATTTCAAAGAAGAAGGGAGAGGAAGAGACAGATAGAAACATCAATAATGAGAGAGAATCACTGATCATCTGCCTCCTGCACACCCCACACTGGGGATCGAGCCACAACCAGGGCGCGTACCCTCACCTGGAATTGAACCGTGACCTCCTAGTTCATAGGCTGACACTCAATCACTGAGCCACGCCAACCTACCCTGAGATTTTTATTGGTGTCTTTTGCTGTTTCTGTGGTTACCATCAGACAATAGTAAAATCAGGCTAGAATACAGAGCTGGACAACAATCAGGAACAATTAACAACCAGGTTGCAAATATATCAAACTTCAAGCAGACCTGTGACCATGCCAGTTTATCAATTTAGAGATTCCGTTTCACCAACATGCTACATATAGACTGGTGGCTTTAGGGCAGAGGGCTTTCCAACACATGTCACACCCAAGAAAGTTTTAAGTACATCTTGAGTATGCAGGAAGTCTTCAAGAGAGTAGGGAAAACAGTGCACGTCACAGGGAATACTGGTCTTTGTAGTCTGGCATCCTAATATATGCAATCTTGGGCAAGTTTCTGTCCATTGAGCATCCACATTCACATCCGTAAAATGAAAATACAGCTAACCTTCATGATAACTTGTACGTATTCAATGAGATAAAGAATAAAAAGCTCCTGGCTCCATAAATGGTAGTGTGTTGAAGTATTGGAATGTTTATGCAAATAGTTTCTAAGTTTTAAGGAGAAATGTCTACTGTCTCCTTACTCTCATTTATTCACCTTTCCCTGTCTTTAGCAAAAATATTTTTACCATATTAGACCTAAAACTAATAGATCTCATAGGAATGGGCACATTTGTCCTTACTCTTGGGTTTTGTGTCACCATCTCTTATTTAAGACCCTAGATGGTCATCCCCTCAAAAAAAGAGAAATTCTCAGTGATAAATAGGTAAGCCTAGTCTCCACTGAGAGCAGCAAATTCCCTGCATGAAAGATTTCCTTGGCTTCTAATAAAAAAAAAAATGCATGCTGCTATTTTTCCCCCAAAGCACCTTCTGAGAGAATATTTATCACCTTTAAAGCAAAGTTGCTGTGAGCTGCTGTGCCCATTCTGACACTGAACTTGGAGAACCCTCTAAAACCACTTGCAGTGAGTCCCAGGGCTACACCACAGGCTGTTAACTATCATTTTTGAGGAAATGTGGCAACAGCCAGATCTCATTGATATCCAGAAGTCCTACAAATCCCACACCAATATCCCCACCCTTCTATTTCAACAATCATGTAAGGTTCTCTTCACCCTAGCAAAAATGGGGTTTTGTGAAGCTCCCTGCCACAGACCATGCTTGTGTCACATCTCTTGGGTCCCCTAATAATGTCCCATCATTGCATTTTTAATTAAAAACTCACAGAATGCAATTTAAATGTTTTCTGGGAGTGTTGCATAGCATTTCTCTCTACCCAGGCTGCCAGATAAAAGACTAATTTCAGAAACACCCTCCCTTTCTCCCAGTCACTTTTTTTAAAGTTAAAACATTTTGGGGTTTATTTCTGCTTTTAAGTTCTTCAGTATTTAGAATGTTTGTTGGGTATAAGCTTTAAAAACACTGTAAATCACTCATCAACTCAATAATTGCACAAAACCTGAAATGCTGTATAACATTTTGTGGTTCTCCGTATCCCAAGCTTAACTACAGGGGTTATATTTTTGAAAGATATTCTACATGTTCAGAATTGGTTAGGTCTGCTACTTGGATTCAGTGAGATCTTTCCAACTGGAAAGGGCCATTTGGGTTTCTACATGATTGACACAAATTTCTAATAAGGCATTCTGGAACTAGTATTGATATTCTAAGTAGTTCTGATTTCTAAGTGCAGCTACTTCCATCTGTGGCAATTAGTTGGGAATGATTGCACATATATTGGAATTAATACCTTGAATTGGTTTTCTCAATCACAGAATGACTACAAAGGCCAATTTCAACTGCTTTTCAATTTTTCCTATTAATAGAAAGTTAAAAATGGTATGTCCTATTTGTTTTTAAAGTCTTTAGCTGACCATAAATCATTAATAATTTATAAGGAAAAGTCTTTCCGTATGTTATATAACCAAGCAAATAAATAGTCTTGGGACCTTGGGAGTTGACTTTAAACCATCATTATGTTGTAAGTAAAACCTACTTTTGCTATTGCCTTAAAGATGAAACAATGATTTCTTTACATTCTATGAAAAGGGAATGTCCTAAAATTATTAATTCTTTCCCAATTAGCTTTCAAACACTTGGGTCACTAAAAATAATGCCTTAGTATCATCTTAAACATAAAATACAAGATTTCTTCTTGATAAATTCACAAAACATTTAAAACCTAGTCTTTGATGTACTTTCAACAAATGAAATGAAATGTGTGAAGAAACAGGAAAGAGGTATATTTTTGAATTTCCAGAAAGAAAAACATACATCATTTTCTTTTAACTCTGAGAGTAAGTGCAATGTAGTACTCAGCCACTGATTTTAAAAAATAATACTTTATCAGAGTGGTGTGAAGAAGCGGTGTGTAATTGTTGGGCTTAGAATCAAGAGGACATACACATCTGCCCCCCAAATGGTTAACACATCTCCTTTTTAAAAGCAGACATGCCTAATGCAAATAAGTAAACTAATTCACAGGAAAAGCCAAAAGAGGGGACTAGAGTTTGAAATTTCACAGTTCTTTCAGATGCTGTTTGCCAGGTAAACTGTTGCTATAGCCAGGCTGCTGAGGGTGGCAAATATGACAAAGGAAGAAAGTTTCTAATGCATTTTACCCAGGCTTCTCAATTTAAGGCAATAAATGAAATTCAGTGGCAAACTGCATTGACCAAATATCGGGATATCTATAAACTTGATCTTTTTGGTTAACTTGATTGTATTAATCATCAAAGTAAGGAAGATTAAATAAGATAATGCAGGGTTTCTTTTTTTAAAAAAATCCTCAAAACCAAAGCTTTAGTATAAATCTCATTAGCAGTCTTTACTCAAGCAGATATATCCAAAATATCCTATATAATAAAAGCCTAATATGCAAATTATCCCCTCGGGTGGTCTTTCGACCGCTCTCTATGATGTGTGCTGACCACCAGGGGGCGATGCAGAACATGGCAAGTGTTGGTAATGTGGTGCTGGCAGCAGGTGGCAGTGGAGGCACTGCTGGCCCCAATGGACCCTTATGAGAGCAGGACTGTAGTGGAATGGTGGAGCAGGTGAGCGGGCGGCACCAGGCCAAGGCAGGAGCAAGAAGGGGCCCAGTCACCCCACCGACCACCCCACAGATGGCGACCAATGGTGGCGGTGGGGGGCGGGGCCACCGCCTGGCTCGCAGGCACTGAGGTAGCCAAGCAGGGGGGCCTGGCCCCGATCGATCACCCTATAGGCAGGATGGTGGAACAGATGAAGGCACGGTGCCAGGCCAAGGTGGGTGCAAGCTGTGGCTGCAGGACTGGGGAGGTGAGCTGGGGCCCGATCTCTGCAGGCCACCCTGAGGGACCCCAATTGTGCACAAATCTGTGCACTGGGCCTCTAGTTTATAATAAAAGCCAGGAAGGTAGGATTTTTCTCATAAAGTACATACAAATCCCAAACAAAACATTATAATTCATACTGAGCTGCTGAACACTTGTAGATTTCTCCACCATAGATTCTCTAAATCTTTATCTAGAATTTGACAGCTTACAGCTTGTAAACAGTAATTTACCTATGTCTGAATTCTTTGCCAGAAGCCATTTAAAGGAAAGTAACTTGAGCTTTTTTGATGTGGTTGTTGAAATTTCAAATGTGAAAAGAAGCTCACTCTGTTACCATATAAGATATTGGTGGATATGTAAAGACTGATTAGTGGAGAGAAAATAAAGCCAGAAATGTTTAAAATTGCCTATAGAAAGTATAAAAACAACTAAGTTTTGCCAAAGAAGAATTCAGCAAATTAAGCAATGTCTATAGTACTTTATAGTATCTTAAACTAAATTTTAATAGATAATTTGTTTTATAAATATTCTCTTCATCATCCTATCTAATAAAAGAGTAATATGCAAATTGACTGTACCTCTGCTACACCCACGAGCCATGCCCACCAGCCAAACAGGAGGGAATATGCAAATAAACCCAACCAAGATGGCTGCAGCCACAGAGAGCAGGAGGGAGGCTTGGGTTTCCCCAGCAATGGAGGAAGCCAAGCTTTCCACCTGCCCTTGCTGGCCCAGGCCTCCACTCAATGCTACAAAGTTTCAATTATAGAAGATAAATAAATCCCAACAAAAATGGCAGCAGCCATGGAGCTGGAAAGAGCAGGAAGCTAGGGTTGCCCGCGGCGATGGAGGAAGCCAAGCTTCTGCAGCCCTGGCCTGCTTTGGCCTCTGCTTAAGGCTACAAAGTTTCAATTATAGTAGATAAATAAATCCCAACAGAAATGGCTGCCACCACGGAGCGAGCAGAAGGCTTGGCTCCGCTCCAGGCTACAAAGTTTCAATTATAGAAGATAAATAAATCCCAGATACCAGGGCCTCCGCTTGGGTTGCCGGGGGTGGGGGGTGGCCAGCCTGCAAACCACCACAGGCCCCTAGCCCAGACTGCCCCACGCCCCAAGGGAACCCCCACCCTGATCTGAGACACCCTTCAGGGCAAACCAGCTGGCCCCCACCCATGTACCAGGCCTCTATCCTATCTAATAAAAAAGTAATATGCAGATTGACCATCACTCCAACACAGAAGATGGCTGCCCCCATGTGGTCAAAGATGGCTGCCCCCTTGTGGACACAAGATGGCCACCACAAGATGGCCAGCAGGCAAGGGCAGTTGGGAGGAACAAGGCCTGCAAGGGAGGGCAGTTGTGGGTGATCAGGCCAGCAGGGGAGGGCAGTTGGGAAGGACCAGGCCTGCAAGCGAGGGCAGTTGGGGGTGATCAAGCCTGCTGGGGAGGGCAGTTAGGGGTGACCAGGCCTGCAGGGGAGGGCAGTTAGGGGAAAACAGGCTGGCAGGGGAGCAGTTAGGCATCAATCAGGCTGGCAGGGGTGTGGTTAGGGGGTGATCAGGCAGGCAGGCAGAAGCAGTTAGGGGCAATCAGGAAGGCAAGCAGGCGAGCAGTTGGGAGCCAGCAGTCCTGGATTGTGAGAGGGAAGTCTGACTGCCCGTTTAGGCCCGATCCTAGACGGGCAATGAGACATCCCTCAAGGGGTCCCAGATTGGAGAGGGTGCAGGCTGGGCTGAGGGACACCCCACCCCCCATGCACGAATTTCATGCACCGGGCCTCTAATGTTATATATCAAATTTTCACAAGCATTTCTCATATTATCCACTTTCCCCATAGTCTCAGCTCTACATATCAGAACACAGAATGTTGACTACAACATAAAACTCGGAAGATAGATCTGTTGAGAATTAAAATGAAATTATGAGAAGTGGCAGAGTAGTTTCTTCAAAATGATTATACATTTGGGAATTTTTAGAGCACTGATTTGAAATGCTTATTTCTATTACCTTTAAAAATATCTATAATCATCAGAGCTGATATTGGATCAAAAAAAAGAAAACATGGTTTCTGGGACTAATTTTAAATAGCGATAAATAGAAAAAGCTATAAGTATAGACATAAATAGATAATATTTGTTCTGATAGAGGGTATTTTATTCACTAGGCTTCACTACTGTTACATGATTAGAGTTGCCATTAGTGAAGCTAGGGTTGACCAGGGAGCTGTGTTTGCCATCTGGGGGTGCAGTAATTCAGGCATGGAACTAATTCTGGATTATGCGAACATTAACGAAGAAGGACTGAGGTTCACAACACAAAAATGAAGATTCAAACTAGTTATAGAGGCTGTCACAGAAAATATCTGACTTCAGATCTCTAGGACCAGCTTATTAAGAAAGATCCATTCTGATGCTTAGCTTCACAAAAACACTCTGATGTTTTACTTTATATTAACTAATCTTAACATAAATGATGCTAACATTGTATATAATTTTATGTAACAAAGATCATTACTGGTTGAATGATGGTCACAGAGATATGTTTGAGTTCCCTACGATGATTTCATGAGTGCGTTCATATCCAGATAGTGCTTTCCACAGAGAAGGGCAGACCAAGATGGTGAGGACTGAATGTTACTCTTCTTAACTGGCTCATTACCTAGACATGGTCAAAATCAATGCAAGGGCATTAGGAGGACTACAAGTCATCATACTATTAAAGTTTGATCAAAATTAGCAAAGTGAAAGGATCCAAACCTGAGTGTGTGTATATGTATAGACTATACACACACACACACACACACACACACACACACATACACACACACACACATACCCATACACACACACATACACACATACACACATGATTGGGACTGAGCAAGACAGGCTGGACATGCCCTGGAGCCCTACCACGGTCCCTTCCTGCCTGGCCAACCTTCTGGGCCCCAATCATGCACCAGTGTGGTCTCTCGGCCTGGCCTGTGCCCTCTTGCAATCCAAGACTCCTCGGGGGTGTCGAGAGCTAGTTATGGCCGGATCCTACAGGCCAGGCCTAGGGATCCCACTGGTGCACGAAGTCGTGCACCGGGCCTCTAGTATATATATATATATATATATATAGATAGATAGATAGATAGATAGATAGATAGATAGATAGATAGATAGATAGATAAGATAGATAGACAGATAGATGATAGATAGATAGATAGATAGATAGATGATAGATAGATAGATAGATAGATGATAGATAATTTGTTTGTTTCATTTTCATAGAACTTGGGGCAATGATGTCCCTTAAAATTTCATTTCCCAGATCCCAGCATGCCTAACAGAGCCCTGAAACATTTTATTTAAACAGACATGTTCTCCTTCTTCCATAAAACTCCTGCAGTTAATGTCCTTTACAAGTTTATTGAAAGAGTGTCTCTTCTAAAATGCTTAGTAATCATGGAAATATGTATATGTGTGTGGTTGTGATTATTTACATGTTTGCATAATAGAATGATGATTATAAAATTCAGAATAGTGCTTATTTTTGGAGAGAGGCTGTTAAGTGATTGAATTAATTCCACACTAGTTGGTTAATGGATGCTGTTCCAGCTCATGTGTGCATTGTCTCAACCCATTCTCCCTACCACCCATCTTATGTATCTCCCCTCACTCAGGTGTCTTCAAGATCCCGGAACTAATGGTTGTACCCTTTAGCATAGCAGGGGTCTCCAAAATCAGCTCTGGAAATTTGGTCAGCATCAGCTCTCTTTGTGCCTCTGATCTCCTGTTGTTAGGTCTATTATATATTTTTTGCTCATATTTTATTTCTTGAGTTAGAGTATAAATTTATGGGTGTTTATAAATTATATTATGAATACAACATATAGCAAATAAAAGAAGGGAAAGGAGACCAAAATACAAGAGGACAATTGGGCATTCTATATTTGTGAATTTTTCTAAGATTCATGACTTATTGCATAACAGGCTTTAGTTCCTCTTCTACTTCTAACTGGGGCCAACCCAGAAAATTTATCCTGCATGTTTTCTTGGGAGACGTCATCCTCACTGACATCATCAATACTGGGAGCACTGCCCAGGGAGTGAGATTCAATATTAATCATTATTAAAGACCGAGCACGGACTGCATACTTGGATTCCCTAAAACACAGGAGACAGGATCTCTGGCCTAAGAATGTGCATACAGCTTCAATTAGGGAGACAGGCAAATTCAGCTGATGGATAGACAGAAGGATCTGTGTTCTCTCTGCTGGCTGCCCAGATGTTTCTCCTCACATCCTGGTGAAACATAACCAGGTCATTGTTAATCCTGGTAGAGATCTTGGTCAAAGAGGTGTTTTTTTATAGTTGTTGTTGATTTTTACTTTTATTATCTATTTGCCTACATTTAATATATTTCTACACCTTACATTTCTTCACCTTTTAAAAAACATTTTAAATTCTTTCAATTACATTTGACATATAATATTATACAAGTTTCAGGTGTACAACATAGTGATTAGACTTTATATACCTTACAAAGTGTACACCTTGATAAATCTATTACATACCTGATACCATACATAGTTATTACAATATTATTGACTATATTTCCTATGTTATACTTTACATCCCTGTGACTATGTTTATAACTTTGGCAATTTGTATTTCTTAATCCCTTCTCTTTTTTCACTCATCACCCCCCCCCCAAATCCGCCTACCATCTGGCAACCATTAATTTGTTTTCTGCATCTATAAGTTTGTTTCTCTTTTGTTTGTTTTTATTTCATTATGGTTTTGTTTTGCATTTCCCTGATGATTAGTGATTGAGCATTTTTTCATTTGTCTCTTGGCCATCTGTATGTCCTGTTTGGAGCATGTCTATTGAGATCCTCTGCCCATTTTTTAATTGGATTGTTTGTTTCTTTGGTATTAATTTGTATGAGTTCCCTATATACTTTAGATATTAACCCCTTTTTGGATGTATCATTGGCAAATAACTTCTATACAGTAGGTTATCTTTTGTTTTGTTGATGGTTTCCTTCACTGTGCAAAAACTTTTTTCAGTTTGATCTAGACCTATTTGTTTATTTTTATTTTGTTTTCCTTATCTGAGGAGACATATCCAAAATAATATTTTAAGAGTGATGTCACAGAGTTTTTTTCTTGTTTTCTTGATTTCAGGTCTTCCATTTAAGTTTTTAATTCATTTTAGCTTATTTTTGTATATGGTGTAAGAAAGGGATCTAGTTTATTTTTCTTTTTTGCATGTATCTGTCCAGTTTTCCCAACAACATTTATTGAAGAGAGTGACTTTATCCCACTATGTACTTTGCTTCCTTTCCTTGGTTAATTGACTATATAGGCATGGGTTTATTTTGGGGTCTCTATTTTGTTCCATTGATCTATGTGTTCATTATGCCTCCTATACTGTTTTGACTACTATAGCTTTGTAGTACAGTTTGATATCAGATAGCATGATACCTCTAACTTTGTTCTACTTTCTCAATATTTATTTGGATATTTGCATTCTTCTGTGGTTTTATATAAATTTTTAGATTACGTGTTCTAGTTATATGAAAAATGCCATTAATATTTTGATAAAAGTTGCATTGAATTTGTAGATTGCTTTGGGTGTTATGGACATTATAATGATGTTAATTCTTTCTATCCATGAGCATGGTATATCCTCCCATTTGTTTGTGTCTTCATCAGTTTCTTTCTGTAATGTCTGTTAGTTTTCTAAATATAAATCTTTTACCTCCTTGGTTAAATTTATTACTAGGTATTTTATTATTTTTGATACAATCATAAATTGGATTGTTTTCTTAATTACTCTTTCTGATAGTTTGTTATTGGTTTATAAAAATGAAAACAATTTCTGAATATTAATTTTATATCCTGCTGCTTTCTTGAATTCATTTATTAATTCTATAGTGTTTTTGTTGGAATCTTTGGGATTCTTATATATAGTATCATGTCATCCAAATATAAAAACAATTTTACTTTTTTCTTTGTAATTGGATGCCTTTTATTTCTTTTTTTTATCTGATTGCTATGGATAGAAATTCCAATACTATATTGAATAAAAGTGGTGAAGGTGAACATCCTTGTTTTGTTCCTGATCTTAAAGAGAAAGGTTTCAGCTTTTCACCATTGAGTATGATGTTAGCTGCATGTTTGTCATATATGGCCTTTATTACATTGAGATATGTTCCTTCTATCCCCACTTTGCTGAGAATATTTATCATAAATGGATGTTGGAATCAGTCGAATGCTTTTTCTGCATCCATAGATAGGATTATATCATTTTTATCCTTCATTTTGTTTGTGCAGTGTATCACATTAATTGATTTGAAGATGTTGCACTAAACTTGCATCTCAGAAATAAATCCCACTTGAGCATGGTGCATGATCTTTTTAATGTATTAGTGAATACTGTTTGCTAACATTTTATTAAGGATTTTTGCATCTATGTTCATTAGGGATAATGGCCTATAATTTTCTTTTCTATAGTGTCTTTCTCTGGTTTTGATAATTGAGTAATGCTGTAGCTTCTGTTTAGGTGATGTTATTTGAGGAGTACTAAATGATCGACTGTCTTACTGTGTCTCCAATAAAAATGTTTTATTTCTTTTGTTGTTGTTGTTTTTGTTTTTGTTAATCCTCACCCAGGGATATTTTTCCATTAATTTTTAGAGAGAATGGAAGACAGGGAGGGAGACAGAGAGAGAGAAACATGGATGTGAGAGACACATTGATTGGTTGCCTCCTGCACACTTTCTTACCAGGGTCTGGGATCAAGCCTGCAACTGAGGCACACGCCCTTGACGAGAATCAAACCTGGGACTCTTCAGTCTGTGTGCCAACACTATTCACTGAGCCAAACCAGCTAGGGCTAAAAATGTTTTCCAACATTTGTTTTGAGCTATGTTTCTGAGACTGTTCTAAGCAGTTCACATCTAATGTTTACTAAGTGAAGCACACACACACAAAAAAAAAACTTTGACATAAGAGTAAGAGTTTGTAAGAGTAGAGATAGCAAAAGCAGATTTTTTTTTTAGGAAAAAATTTCTAATTTTGTTAATGGGCATATTTAGATATGAAAAGTGAATTTCCTCACTTTCCTGAAACTGTGAGAATTGTTTCTAAGAAGAATTTGTAACTATTATAAATTGTTTTGCTTATGGAAGTACACATAATTTTTTATCCAGAAATTGGAAGATCTAATAATTGAGGCAATTTATATTTGGAAAAAAATAGACATGTAAGATAAAGAAAAGGATACAAGTCTCATAAAATCACTGGAGGCTAAGCCCACTTGAAGGACAAACCATCAAGAAATTCCCAAAAGCAGGTAAAAACCAAGTTTTCAGGACAATGATAACTGATATTCTAGTTTTAAACTATTCTATGTTTTGAGTTATAGTCCTCTGTGCTAACACAAACTTTCAGTGAAATCTCTTAAATATTCTTGTTTCCAATGGTACTTCTACAGATTGAGTATAAGTATGATAGGTGGAGTATCTAAAATGACTAGTCAAAGATGTCTCAGCCAAATGTATTGGACCTCCTTATATGTCAAGTTTTTACTTCTATGCTCATATTATATTATTTAATTTACTTTAAAATGAATCTATTTTCTCTGGGTCTATTTTTTCATAAGTTTATTTTGTTCTTCAGAATCCACATATGAGTGAGGTTATATGATACTTGTCTTTCTTACATAGAAGCATAGAATAGATTGTTGAATCTCAGAGGGAAGGGGGCCGTAGGTGGGTGAGAAGAGTCAACCAAAGAAATTATATGCATATATGCATAACCCATGGACACAGAGAATAGTATGGTGAAGTCCTGGTGCAGGGGGTAGGTGTGAGCTAGGAGGGGTCAATGCAAAAAAAGTGGGACATCTGTAATACTTTCAACAATAAAGATAAATTAAAAATAAATACATAAAATGAGGCTATTATCTCAGTAAGTCTGATTTAATCATAAAAGCCCATAAAATCAGAGCTTACTCTGGCAAAGAGCAGAAGAAATCAGAGAGATATGAAGTCTGAGAAGGGCTCTATGCACCATTGTTTCTTTGAAGATGAATTGGGTCATGTAAGAAGGAATGTTGATTGTCTTAGGAATTGAGGTAGGCCCCTGGCTAACAGCCAGCAAGAAATCTAGAACTTCAGTCATACAACCACAAATAACTGAAATCTGCCAACAGCATCAATAAGCTTGAAAGTGGATTTTGTCCCAGAGAGTCTAGATCAGCCATGGGCAAACTACGGCCCACGGGCCGGATCCGGCTGTTCTATCCGGTTCTCTTGCTCTCTCCTCTGCTCCTTTACTTTGAATTTATATTAGTTACACAAACACTCCATCCATGCTTTTGTTCCGGCCCTCCGGTCCAGTTTAAGAACCCATTGTGGCCCTCGAGTCAAAAAGTTTGCCCACCCCTGGATAGTCCAGCCCAAGAAACACCTTAATTTCAGTCCTAAGCATAGAACCCAGTCAAGCTTGTCTGGATCTACAGAACTATGAACTAGTAAATAGGTATTGTTTTAAGCCACCAAGTTTATGTTACAGAGAAATAGAAAACTAATGTGAGTCATGATAATTATGAGCTAAAACCAGTGAACATAGAAAAGGAATCATCTATATATATAAAAGCCTAAGCAACTGTTATGACCAGACAACTGGATGACTGGCCGGTAGCTATAACACACGCTGACCACCAGGGGGCAGATGCTTAACACAGGAGCTGCCCCCTGGTGGTCAGTGCACTCCCACAGCCAACATCCTGTGGCCAGCCACCTACCGTGGTCCCTCCCCATGGCTGGCCAGCCACGATTGGCCCCAATAGGAACTGGGCGAGAGGGCCCAATCGGCCCTGGTCACCTGCCAGGCTGAGGGACCCCACCCATGCACAAATTCGTGCACTGGGTCTCTAGTAAGAAATAAGACAGAGAGCAAAAGCAGGAATGGAATAGAGAATAAAAATGAACAGAGATGTGTAAGCTGCATCAGGAGGGCTAAAGGTTTTCCACAGTAGAATAGATGCTCATTCATTCTCTTAAAATATTAAGTTAATGTCTAATACCCCAAGATTTGGGGGAGTATCCTATGGAAAAGACAACAGTATTGCATCCATTTTATGAAATAATTGGTTAGAAGGTAATTTTAGTAAGTGGGGGCATGAGGGAAGGTAGATATTCTTTAGCTGGATTAAATACACAAAACTGTATTTAATCCTACCTTGAAACAATCTATATTTTTAGATGGAAACTGTGAAAGTTATAAAGATTAAAGACTAAAAACTGTAGCTAACCATCTCACATTTCAGAGGCAGCAATCAAAGATCAAAGATCTTTTACTGTGGGCTTTAAGATCATATCAAGCAAATCTATAACTAAAAGTCTGCTCTTCACTATAAGGGTACAATGTTACACTTGCAATTGGATGACATTAAAGTCAGAATATCAAAATACGGGGTGTAACAAAAATAGTTTTACAGTTGTGAGTATGTGAAACACCAAGTTTATTCTTGTCTTATGTATTAACTAGTAGCCCTGCGCATGAATCTGTGCACCAGTAGGTCTCTGCGGGGCCTGGCCGCTTCATGCCCACTGCCCAGAGGCTCTCTGTGGCCCAGAGGCCCATCCGCGGCCGGGCGCGGAATGCTTGCCTCGTCGCTGGGACGATGATGCAAGTTTTCCTCCCCTCTGCTCCCCACCCCGCCACCTGCTTCATGCCCGCTGTCCAGAGGCCCTCTGCGGCCGAGGTGGAACGCTTGCCTCATCACTGCAGCAATGAAGCAAGCATTCTGCCAGGCCGCTCATGCTGCCGGCTCTCAGTAGCCACCCCCCCAGGACTGGGGGACTCTAGTGGGGCTGAGAGGACTGGACACAACCATCCTTGTTAAGGAGTGATGGTTAATTTGCATATTACCCTTTTATTAGATAGGATTATTGTTTTATTGTTCCATATGAACAACGATAGAAACAAACCTTTTGCCCCACCCTGCATATAGATGTCTAAAGCCTGCCAGTTAAACATGGGAAATCATCACACAGATTCACTGCTAATCCCATCAGAAATACCACCAAAATGACAGAGAATTTTTGGAAAGTAAAAACCTGAAAGTACAAACAAAATGGGAGAGGCAAATACAGCAACACAACATTGGAAACCAGAAAGCATTTGGATAAATGGTTATTGACTTATGAGTTGTTCTTCAGACCAAAAAACTGTAGACTATCCATGGGAGAGGCCAGCTCCAGGAACAGTCTTGTTATAGTGCTATGGAGAAAATTAGGAATCGAAGGCACTAGGTATAGCTGATTACAGGGGAACAGGTGATGCTGAAAACAGCTGTCCTGTTTGAAAGCTTCTTCGATCATAACCTACGCTCTACAGAGTTACTCTTCCTTAGCCAAAGACTGGAATTTTACTTTTTCAGGAAATTGGCAGATTCACTTTAATCCCAAGAAGCACTATTACATTAGAGAATGCAATATTATATTGAAAAAAAAGGAGGATTAGGAAAAGACAACATATTCAATAGTGATGTTTCTGGTCCCCATATTTCACTAGACTGAATGTTGGCAGTCCAGTTTATAGCCCAGGGGAAGAGATTAGAGCAGGGGTTGGAAACAATGGCCTACTATCTGTTTTAATAAAGTTTTATTGCAACAATGCCACATCCTTCATTTGTCTATGTCTATGGCTGATTTTGTGCTACAATAGTGAAGTTAAAAAGTTATGACAAAGACCACATTGTTGGTAAAGCATAAAATATTTGCTATCTGGCCTTTTATAGAAAAAGTTTGCTGACTTTAGGACTAACAAGTCATTTCAAGGAAATTGAATGGCTCTATATCTTCCTAGGCAAAAAACACATGAAATCTTAAAATAAATCTTGAAGTCTCCATTTAAACCTTTTCTTACTTTGATTACATTTTTCAAATCCTTTCAATTACAGTGCTTCTCATATTCACCCCTTCCTCTCTATTGCCAGAGCTACTGCTTCAGGTCAGGCTCCAGTCACTTATCACTAGGCTAATTCAGTTGGAGGCTGAGAGGTCTTTGGTTTTGAGCCCTTAATCTAGCATATCTGGCAGGGTAATTATATGGAGTCACTCCTTTGCTCAAAACCTTTTGGTAATTTCTCAGGCCTTATGAAAATGTTCGACACATTATTATGGTAGTCAGTAAGCATGTTACCTGCCATCAATATGTAATTCTGACTCTGTTTGTACACACACACACACACACACACACACACACACACACACACACACGAACCTCTTAGGGTTAACTGATTTTCCCCTTGCTCTTCCCTTTATCACTTTGTCTTCTAGAGAGCTCTCTCTTCTCCATTTTGTTAATGTTACATAGGCCAAGATACAATGTAAAGATTGCAAGTGGTCTGCAGGTTCAATCTAACCTCTGATATATTCTGTTAAACCTATTGTATGTGTGTATGTATGTATAATATATGAGTCTACATATAGAATATAATAAGAATGTATACCATGCCGAAACCGGTTTGGCTCAGTGGATAGAGCGTCAGCCTGCGGACTGAAAGGTCCCAGGTTCGATTCCGGTCAAGGGCATGTACCTTGGTTGCAGGCACATCCCCAGTAGGAGGTGTGCAGGAGGCAGCCGATCGATGTTTCTCTCTCATCGATGTTTCTAACTCTCTATCCCTCTCCCTTCCTCTCTGTAAAATATCAATAAAATATATTAAAAAAAAAAGAATGTATACCATATATAATTTTATTTACAAATTGTACCTATAAATATGTTACATATATACATACACATAAAATTTTGCAAAATTTAAAAAGATAGAGATTGCACATAAAAATTCAGATTTGTGACTTCTCTTAAGATATCAGAAGCCTTTGCCATATAAGGATCCTTGTATTACCTGGTAATAATCAGCTAGAATTAAGAAGAGGTTTTCCCCTTTGAAACAAATGCACACTCTCCAATTTTCCTTAGTCTCTGACACTCCCCTTTGTCTACAAATGGATATTCCCTTTGTCCATATATGTCATCCTCTTACCACTTGGACTCCATAAAAACATCTGATTATTTAATTCACTGGACATCCCTGATTTCTTCAAACTTTATTATTGGTAGTTTTATTTGCACATGTTTATCCCTCATATTTTCTATAGTTACCTTAATGGAATTCTTATTTGGACCCTTGGAGATTTAGCCAAATGAAAATAAATTGTTAGTTGATATGACCTTATATCATTATTTCAGCCTCTCAAAACACCTTTTTATTCAAACTGTGAAAAACAGTCTAGTGATTAGTTCAAGGACAGAGAGTTTTTTAATCTAAGAGAGTCAATTTATTAAACCCAAATTACTTAGAAGATTGTAAATTTGGAGGAATTGCTCATCTTTTTAAGTTGGATAAAACAGAGTTTAGTCTCATGGACTCTTGGTCTTAGATTTGTTTGAATGGTTTAAGCATCTAGCTCCTGGGAATTATAAAAAGTGGACTAGTATTCAATAAATTGGCTGACTAGAATGTAGCTATTCAAACAGAATAAAAATGGAAGAATGGGTTACTTAAACATTGACAGCATGACTCCTGATGGATTGGAAGCCCTAATATTCTTCAACATTTGATCTAGAAGGAGAGAAACCTAAACAATTATTTTACTCCTCAAATTTGTACCTTCATTTCACCTTTTAAATATCATTGCTTTCGTTTTACATTCCTCAGCTCTGAGGAAAAATAAATAAGCTATCAAGAGAATTAAAGTGCAGTTGTTGCATATTAGTCTAATGGAATTGTCAGGTCTCATTAATAATAGGACTGTATCATTTATAATCAATCAGCTATGCATTGATTGAAACAGCAAGGCTGTCTTCATTATTAAAAAATACCATTTTGTTAGACTGGGATTCTTTCTACATGTTTTATAATTGTTTTACAAACCATTTTAAAATTACTGTCATTCTTACTTTTTAAGAAGAACTCATTTCAATCATGCTTGTGTGACAGCAAAAGAATCAGATTGAATTAAAAGATTGAGTTTGGCTGCTTTATTCACCACTAAGTGGTTTCTTCTTTCCCTGCACCTTAGTAAATCAAACAGGAATGTCATGGTTTGAAGGTAGAGGCATTTTATATTGCTCATTACATGTATGTGTAAAGAATTAAAAATGAGCCACTTAGACTGATGACAGCATGTGCATGGGCAGGCAGAGCTTCACTTTTTAACTCCCTTTGATGCCTGAAAATTTCTGCTAAACCAGCAAGACTATGAGGCTAATCTGCTTTCTATTCCTAGTGACTTTCTAAGAATGCTTAGCCAAGAACTATTATTTATTTCAATTTTTTCTCCTGCAGTATAGGAAAAATGTAGAAGTTTTAAGAATGAAATGAAAATCAATTTCTTTCAAAAAGTAAAATATAATTAACTTTGATATCTGCATAGCTCTTATTTTATAAATAATTTTAAAAGCATTTAAAGGTTCCTGTGTAAAAAAAAAAATCTGTTTCAGATGGTTTCTTAACATTAGGGCTCAGACTATCTTTGTTTTGTGAGCATGAGACCGTTAAGTTTTAAAAATTCATCAACTCTCAGCTTCTTCTATTTACAGTTAGTGGGCATGATTAGTAACTATTTAAATGATATTCTTTTCTCTTTTATTATTTTTCATTGTTGACAGTATTACAAATGTGTCCCAATTTCCTCCTTTAGACCCCTTAAGTGATATTTTTTTCTTTTGTTTTCTTTTAGGTAAATATTTACTGGAGTTCAATATACTGACAGAGAAGTACACAGCCATAATTATACAACTTATTCTGTATAATTATATACAAAGTGAGCCCGCTCACATAACCACTACTCAGATCAAGAAGGAGAATACTGCAAGCAACCCTGAAACCCACTCATATCTCCTTCAAGGCATCATTCTCTGAAAGGTAAGTAACAGCCTGAATTCTAACACACAGATTTATTTCTTTGTTTTCTGAAAATGCATTGTGTACTCTTTGGGCTTTAAAAATTTATTCTCTGTTATATTTTTAAATTCATCCATGTTATTGCCTAAATCAATAGTTTGCTCATTCTGATGATGTGTAGTATTCCACTGGATGAATCCAACACAATATATTTGGCTTGGTTCTCCTTGGAGGCTAATAAAAATAGTATCGTCATAACATGATTAAACATGCCTTTCTATTGGACATACATGTAGGACTGGGATCACTAAGTCAACTGGTAGAATTCAGCAGCTTGGTAGATGTTGCCAAATAGTTTTCCCAAGTCATTTTTCCCATTTATACTCCCACCAGTAGTGTATGAGAATTCCAACTGTTCTACAACCTTGCCAGCTCTTGGTATTGTCTGCCTTTTTCATTTCAGTCATTCATGTAGGTGAATAGAGGCATCATGGTGTGATCTAACTTGTGTTTCTCTAATGACTAATTAAGTTGAGGACCTTTCTATAGGTTTATTTGCTATGCTGGTTGATATTCTAGGAGTTTGAACAAACTTAAATCTTTCTTAATATTAGGGCTCACAAGAAAACTATCTGTTTTTGTGAGAATGAGACTGTTCTTGTGGATCTGAAGCCTACATGTCATGGGGACTGAAGCTGTTAATCAGAAGCGTTCCTCCCATTCTTCCTCAATGTCATCTTGCCTATCCCAAGCCTTGTAAAAGTAGATTAGGTAAGGAGAGTTTGGGTAGATATTAAAGAAATGTCTAATGGAGTTAGAAGAAAAATATGTCATGGAATTCATAATTTTTCTACTGTGGAAAATATGTTTAACCTTAAAAATTTCAATCAAACAAACAAACATGTTGGTGTCCCTTGTTAGGATGTCATAATGCCGGGGTTCTTGTCCCAGCCTTACAAAGGGGTCAGCATTCTGGAGAAAGGGGCTGTGTGTAGATGATTAAGAAGGAGTCCAAGGATGAAAGATAGTTTTGAAAGGCATTGGGGGTCAGAGGAGCTTCAGCTAAAGGGAGCTAGAAGACTCTCATTGTCTCAGGACCCGTGCTTTTATTAAACACAATTTGTCCCAAGGCAAGGTGGAAATATACACTTCAAAAGGTACGGTATCAAAGGACATACAGAAACATTGTCAGTTTGGGGAAGAGCCTACAGCTGTTTAGGTGTTTGGCCAACAGGAGGCAATAAAATCTCCTGAGCTGTCTGGCAGCTAACAATCCTATTCAGGTTTGGGGGAAGTGCCTTTTAGCCATTTCCAACAGGTAGACTACCTATGTGGCTCATCCTTGTTGAGCCCCCCAAGTCCCATCAACCTTTTGACGGAACTCTTGTAATTATTACATGCTGTAATTGGTTCCTGGCACAAACAAGACAAAAAAGAAACACTGTTCATGTTATAACAGAGAGCCCCCAAAGTGGAGACTGAGAAAGAGATGAGGCATTCTGTGGTCAACATAAAAACAAACAAACAAAAAAACAAAACAAAAAACTCCCACAGATACTACCCAACAGAGACAATGCTAAAACAACTCAAAACCAATACACATGCAAATAATCAGGGTTTCCAAAAAAATAGTGAGGGCCCTAAAACAAGAAAACACCAACATCAAAACTGGATAATGGATAAATGTAGCATGTAGCATGGCTGCACAGAAAAAAAATAGAAACTATTCTTCTGGCCACCCAAGTTTAGACACCTTACCAGATACTTAGCACAGAAAGTCTAGGAAACTACATTATAGCAAAGCTGTATAGGATTTAGAGAATATATGTACACATGAGTGGAACAGATCAGATATGGAGGAAAAAACAACAACCTTGAAGTGATTGTGTTCTTCAGACAAATTATCTTTGATCTCTTCTTAACTACTGGCAAACTCCAAACTCGAATGGCCTCAGTGAAGGTTTATCTAAAATAGAGTAAATTACGAAAGAACAAAAGGGAGAAGAGATCACTGGAATAGGTAATTTGGAAAGTAAAAGAGACCGAACTAATAAGCCAGCATGTGTTGAATGTCTTTTCTGCCTAGAACTAGAAAGTGAAACACCAGTTTGGGAGGAAGTGTAGAGGCGGGAAGAGAAAAATCCGCCAAAGCAGCGAGTTTCTACTCAGCACTCCTCAGAGGCAGCCTGTGCCCATTGAGGTCCCAGGGTTGACATCGTGCAAATTGGCCACTGTATACACCTTATCTCATCTTTGTCAAACCAGCATTTTCTGTGAAGTCAATATAGACAGATGAAGTCAACATAAAGGTCTCTTTACTTTTTGAAATATGGCCAAATTCTCTGCCTTTGTGTCTTCTGAATGGGTTTCCCATTTTGGCATTCTGACAAATTTGGCTTTGCTTTTGCCATGTCTTCCTTGCCCTTCTCTTTGCCACGCCCTTCTCAGTTCCTCTTTTTAGCGAGACACAGCTGTCTCCATGTACTTTATAGGGGAACTTGGGTGGGTGGGGGAAAGGGCTATTTTTCCCATTGGTGTGCAGTCGGGCATTTGTGGCATGTTGCAGTTGAGACTGTGTGTCGATTATTGAATTGTATATCAGTCTCATTTAATGTTATTCCCACATAAAACTGTCCACCCAACATACACATTTATATATTTTATTTTATAGGTAGGGAATAAGGGTCTTTCAGCTCTAAAATAACAACTGGCAGGTGATGGTTGGTGCCTTCCTACTGAGTAGTTTATTGAGAGCATAGTTAAATTAACATGAGCCTTGTCATAACACTTTAATTCATCTTTGAGACAGGATTCATGATTCGGCTGACATTTCCCCTCCTTATTTCACTGCTAAATGTATTTTCTTTCTATTAAGCTCAGCCTGGATTTACCTCAATTAGTAACTTGGACATGATATCATACCTAACATTTATTTTTTACTTAAGAATTCAGGCTTGAGAAATAAACTTATAGCTTTAATGAAAGATTGTGTAGTGTTAAATTTGATAACTCTCCACACATTATGTAAAAGGGAAAAGTTGTCATGTTCTCCTATTTGAGAGGAAGTTGGAATGGCAGGGCAGTCCATCTGCCTTTTTTAAAATAATGTATCTCCCACTCCTCCATCCTGCCCTGAGGACTCTGTAAGATCATATTTTAATTCTACCTTTAATGATAAAAAACAAAACAAAAAAAAAATGTGGAGGGACAGAGAAAGGAAACCACCTTGGAACTCAAAGCCATATTGTATCAGAGGGAAGGTTAGCACTTCCAAGCTTATTAGCAAAGACTGACTGGGTCTCCAAACTAAATAATTGTATTTATTTTTATCCATATAAATCAATATTGTGTGAATAATGTGATACCCGAAGAATATCTACCCAGAAGTTCTGCTTTCTGGGAACTTTTAGATTCTTCTCAACTCCTCCCTAAAGAGCATAATTAAGCAATAGCTTCTGGGCTACTGTATCTTTTTCAGATTTCAGTAAAAACCAAGAGATCAATAGGCAACATCAAGGCAAAAGTTCAGGTTTCATGAATACATTTCACCAACCATGAAATTCAAATATGTTCATCTGAATGCCTCACAGAAAGCTGGAATGTGAAGCCTCCCAAATAGAGTTGCAGGGAGCAGCTTCAGCATGGAAATGATAGTCTGGCAGACCCAGCTCTCCGTGAGGGGTAGTGACAGCGTCATGAAGCCGGAATCAGGACTCATTACAGGAAATTCTGAGTGTTTGTCTCAGACACTACCACCCTGGGACCCCAGGCTTCCTAAGGGAAAGAGTCCAAATGAATACATCGGGGACATAATAAGCCAAACCACAGAGGTTTTGTGCTGAAAAATAGAAAGCAGTGACACTGGAAGTGGGCCAAGGTTGCAGGAAGGCATGAACACGTCATATAATATGGATGTCCAGGATGAAATATGGATGTGCCCATGTGATGAGCAGCATATGGCCCAACAGAAAACACATCTGCCCTTTGACAGCACGTTTCAGGCATCCACACATGGGAGACATTTCTGTAGCCCAAGAGTGCTCAAGAATGGAAAACAAAGCAATTGAGAAATAGATTTTGATGGAAAGACTAAATGAGTTAAATAAGCAGAGGCTGCCTATTGTAGAAAAAAAGATAGACAAAGAGTTAAACAAGACCTTGAAAAAATTGTTTTCTATAACCCTAATACCTAGCAGAGTTCTTGGCACATCGTTAGTGTTCAATGAATATCTATCTATTAAGTGAATGAATAGCTTTCAAATATAAACATTATTATAAAAAAGGAGTCATTGTTCTCCACAGGAACATACAACCCCAAGATATTTTCAGTGCTCTTCTTTAAAGAATTGATAAATAATTTAAAGAGAGAAGGCTAAGTTACTATTTCTAAGCATGAGGCAAAGCTTACATACTCTCAGAATGCACAAAGGAAAGCAGACTTCCTCCTGAGGCTGCTTGACACAGCACCTTGGATGTGGGACATCCCATTCCAGGCTTGTGCACAAGCCACTAGTTGTGCCAACTTTCACAGACAAAGCAGGAGCTTTTTATATATTATCCTTATAGATCATAGATTCTCCAGAACGGACTGCAAACTCTGAAATCTTGCACTCCACATGCCACCCAGAACTCCATTGTTCCCACTTGGATATCTAAGTGAAACTGAGTAAATTACACTTTACAGTATATATGAGGATCTTTGGCTTTGTCTTGGATTTGTTCTAAATAACTTGAGCAATAGCCTTCTACTGTAAATCTTGGCTGTTTGTTTTTTTTTTTTTTTTTTTTTTTTACAATACCCAGAATGTATTCACTATATGGCTGCAAACATTTAATGTGGCATGCATTTGATCAAAACTTTAATAAATTGCAAAAAAATGTATGTTTCCCATATGGGAAGTTGAAAAGGAAAGGGTAATGCTTGTGACTCAACATTGCCATGTTTAAATAGTCGTTCCTGGTAAAATTAATCCACAATTCTGGCCCTGGGAAGATCAAAGGGAAAATTGTGGAAATGCTGCCATCTTTGACAGCTCATCTGCAACTAAAATGAGAAAGTACAACTTCTCTAAAAAATCAGGATGTATGAGTACTGAGGATTACTAAAAGATCCGTTCAATAGTTTTTTATTTTATTTTAATAGAGTTTGAATGGTGTCAGGACATGCATATTGTTCACAGAGCTTTTGGATGTGATGATGGAGTCTGTTTTGTGACCACCCTGCTTTCTCTGGCTAGCATTAAGCAGATACAAAACAAGAAATGAATTTAAAGAGATGTAAAGAATTTAACTAGAAAATAAGTTTACCGACATTGGATGGGCTGCCATGTCCCTAGATCAATGTAAGATTCTGCTTCCAAGGAGTTACTTAGAATGCTTCATTGTTAATCTTAGTTTCCTACTGGGAATGCCTACTCTTTAATCCAAATCCAAGATGAATCATCAAATACAATCTTCCTACACTAAGTTCCAACTCTATTTAAGGTAATTTTAAAATGTTAGATCATCATTGAATACAATTATTAATGTGTTGAGATAATATAGAGGGAAGATAGCCAGGAAAAGCCACACACATCAAACCATTTCGAGTTCTCAAAATGAAAGGGATGTCATGTGGGCCCTCTACTGGTTCCTTATCTCCTGCTTCCTGTTCTACCCTGGGCAGGGTAGCTTGGAGTCACAGCACTCCCCTATTGATCTTCCCCTTTAGAAGTTAGCAGTGAGTTCCTAGACACAAACCCTGGGTCTGATTCAAGCATGCTCTCTTTACTCTCTCCTCTAGTTGTTCACTACCCATCCCCTTTCACTATATTCCAGGACCCTGAGTTACCCTTGTTCCCTCCATCTCTCTGACCCTTCCTTTGCTGCATCCTATACCCGACCCCTACATTTAATATAAATCTCCCATAAGATTCTGCCTTCAAACCTCTTTTTTCTTCTTTCTAGTGTCTGTCCTTCACTCATTTTTTTCTGCTACAGAACTCTATGTCAAGAGGCATGCCTTTCACTCTTCATTTGCATGGGCCAACATACCATCTCTTTATAAATGTTCTCTTATCATCTCAAATTTGACATGCTTACAACTAATCATTCATTTTTTCCTTATATATGCTGCTGTTTCTCATCTTAATCTCATTTGCATAAGCGACTGTCCCAGTCAGATAGGCTCAAAACTTTAGAGTCCTTCCTATGGTAGGTCTGCATTACAAATTTCATGCTAAATCATGTAAAACAGTAAGGAGGTAAGTTGCACTTCCTAACTATCTTTTACTGTATCCTTTTCCTTTTTATTACTAGTAATAATAACCTAGTTAATAAATGTCTTCTCTCTTTCGTGAACAATATCAATAAGAGGATTTATCTTGTAATTTTTTCTTTAAATCCATGTTATGTGCAATGGTAAGAAAAAATATTATTAAAACACAAATCTGATCAAGTTGCCCCCAATCACAAAACTTTCAGCAGTTGCCAAATACTTCCTGAATGAAGTGCAGAAAACATAATGAAGACTAATTCCAAAGCAAAAGAGCAGTAGATTAGATGAGAGGGAGAGTGGAGGTAGAATCAAAAGTAATAGCAAGTATTTTCCATGAATAAACTGAAGGACTCTGGATATATATTAAGCTATCACCAAAGGTATCATGGTAAAGTCTCATTATGGTACATAAAGAACCATAGTGTTTTTATCTAGATCATTACCCTCCTAGACAACTTTCTTCTCTCCTCCTTAATATTGTTCTATAGATACATATTCATAAAATGAATAGAGCAATCAAGAATGTGTTCATGAGATAAGTGAATTTTATCGTTGTGGACATAGGACTGAGAAAATAAGTGAGACTGTTGTGGGATGATAAGGTTTGGGGTCACCTCTAAAAGGCTGAGAAGCTTCTACACTGAGCCAAGTACTGAGGATTGCTGTTCGGACTCATCGTAAATACCACCAGGTCTCCTGTGTCAGTAACTAGTGATTACCTAGACAGGGAGTTACTGCTATTAACAGTTAACAGCCCATCCCAAACGGTTTCAACCCAATTCATTCTGTAGAAACATGTTGCTGCTCCTAAAGCTCTAGAACAAGAAACTAAGTTCTCCTCTCTGAAATATCTCATTACACCTAACAATAAAAATCACAACCAATTCTTCAAATCCAGTATATTTTATACATGAGGTACTCAATAAATTTGTAGAATCAAATTTAATTTCAACTCTTCAAGGAGAAATGGGAAATATTTATTAAAACATAATTTAGAAAATACACTTTATAAGCTAAGATTGTTTTTTATAGATAAATGATTCCCCAAATGAATACCAAGGAATAGGAAATTGCATTAGGAAAGCTCAATATCTGGAATGTTCTGGTTTAAACCAAAGTATATTTTCATCATTTTTATTTGGAGTTATCATGAAAATAGGACATAGGCTTAATAGTATTGCCTTTGGCTCCAAAAGACAGAGGTTGTTTAGGAAAGAGAGAGAAATAGAATGTGAATGAGAAAAGAGAAATTAGTCACTGGGGAGAGAGACAAAGAATATGTATCTTTAACCTAATGAATAAAATGATTGCACTTTCCTGCTTTCACATTAGTGGGGCACGTAAACATCCAAAATAACAAGGAATCATTTCACTTTAGAGCAGTGGTTCTCAACCTTTCTAATGCCGCGACCCTTTAATACAGTTCCTCATGTTGTGGTGACCCCCAACCATAAAATTATTTTTGTTGCTACTTCATAACTGTAATTTTGCTACTGTTAATGAATCATAATGTAAATATCTGTGTTTTCTGATGATCTTAGGCTCTGCAGCAGTGGTTCTCAACCTGTGGGTCGCAACCCACAGGTTGAGAATCGCTAGCAGGGTCGCCTGCTAGCGGTTTTATGAAAACCATAGAATGCAGATAACTATTACCCCAAGTTTACAATTGAGAAACCTAAAACAAAGAGAAGGGATTGTCACTGATACCTAAGGAGGAATTTGTTGTTGTTAATTACACTTATTTGAATGACGGTGTTTAATAAAATTATATAGGTTTCAAGTATATATTTCTATGATACATCATCTGTATATTGCATTGTGTGACCACCACCCAAAGTCAAATCTCCTGTCACCATATATCTGATCCCCTTTACCCTTTACTACCTCTCACTCCACTTCCCTTCGATAACCACCATATTGTTGTCTGTGCCTGAGCTTTTGTTTGTTTGTTCCTTTGTTGCATTCAGTGTTATATCTCACATATGAGCGAAATCATATGGTTCTTGACTTTTTCTGACTCACTTATTGTACTTAACATGATATTGTCAAGATTCATCCATGTTGTCACAAAATGGCAATATTTCATATTTTCCTATGGCTGAGTAGTGTTCTGTTGTATGCATGTACCACACATTCTTTATCTAGTCATCCACTGAAAGATACTTTGGTTGTTTCCATGCCTTGACCACCATGAATAATGTTGGAATGAAGAGAGTACCAGTTACATTGCATTTGTGCCTAGGAGACCAGTGTGTGTGGTACAGAGGGTCTGATCCATATTCTGTAGTAAAACCAACATGTATCCATTGTTATTCATCTATGATAGTCACCTCTCTGGGCGTGGGAATAAACAGTCTGGGCTCAGATATCAGTGTTCTCATGGAGGGGCCAACCATGGACTCCTGGAAGAAACCTCAGAAGCCTAGATGGCTTTTCAGGAAGCAGTCCTCAGTGAGAGTGTCAGCACTGGTGGGAAAGGATAGGGCAGGCCTAATAGCAATAATAATGCCTAGAATTTTCTGAATGCTTACATGTGCCAGGCAATATTTTGCATTCTTTACACCTGTTTCCTTACTGAATGCTTACAACAACTCTATGAGGCAGATACTCTTATTATTCCAATTTCGCAGGTCCAGAAATAGAAGCAAAACAATTACATACCTTGTTACAGTATGTAAATGAAGTCAGTTGATTTCAAAGACTTCGCTCTTAACAATGGAAAACAATGCCTTTGTGTTACCCCAACCTTATAAGATAACTCAAGGTGGCCAACTTTTTATGGATGATACACTTAGAAGTGCCATAAATGATCTGATGAGTTTGAGAAGGGAACTGAGGCTTTACGTGAATGAATGGCTGGGGAGATGAGGCCTAATGGACTTTCAATGATGAAATCTAAGTTTTCTCAGGCCTCAGAAGCCTGAAAGTACAAATGGAAGTATGTGCCTGAATGTATGAAAGATTCTCATGGGGCTCATGTTCCTCTCAGAAAATCTTCCTCACTTTTTTGCAATTCCAGGTATAGAAGAAAAAATATTTCCATATTGCTATTTTATTCTAATTTTGTTGTCAGCATCTCATGAAAGCTATAGGTTATTTGCCTGTTTTGTTTTCTTCTGCCATCCTATAGTGGAAATATCATAGATAATAAGATAATCAAAATAGGTGTCAGCCCTGGACAGATGGCTCATTTAGTTGGAGCATCACCCCATGCACTAAAAGATTGCAGGTTTGATTCCCAGTCAGGGCACATACCATACCTAGGTTATGGAATCCATCCCTGGTTGAGGCATGTGCGAGAGACAATGGATTGATGTCTCCCACCCCCCTCCCTCCCTTTGACATTCTTGCTCTCTCTCCCTTCCTCTCTCTCTAAAAAAAAAAAAAAATCAATAAAAAATATCCTCAGGTGAGAATTTTTTTTTAAAAAAAGAAGGTATCAGAGAGGAGGAAGGGCAGGTTAAACAAGGAAGCTGGAGAAGAAAGGTTGGAGTTATCATAAGTGTCTAACAGCTATTTCCTTGTAATGTTTTGAGGCCCCTTTCCTGTAGAAAATGTAAACAGTGAGTATGGGACTGTTTTCTGATGACCACAATTTGTCAGAACCTTGTTCTTTACTCATGAATTCTCTTTGCCACAGCATGCATGAAATAGCCCTCCTTCTTGTGAAAATTGCTTCCAGATCCTTCCTTTCTACTACAGTGCAAATAAATAGTAAGTATTTAAAGCAGTGATTCTTACACTTAACCTTTTTATGCAGTGTACTACTTTAGCAATATAATGATGCTTATGGAACCTCTTCTCAGAATAGTTTTTTTAAACACATGGCCTATTTTAAAATAATATTATGAAAGAAATAATTTTCATTAAAATACAGTTATCAAAATAATTTTCAAATTTGTAATATAACAATAACATCTTTAATTAGCACATCAAATAAAGTTCTAGCAGAAAGTCTACTTGTAATTTCTAGGTAATAATGAAGCCAAGTAATATATTGCCATATTTGAAACAAACATAACATGATATGAAAATATCTGATTTCTATTGATGACAAAGTCACAGTTGCTATTAATATCACTGTGCATGTTACATAAGTTAATAATTGAAGATAATTATGTTCAAGAAGAAATCTGTTAGAAATTAGTGAAAATAAAAATGTACTGTGTTTTTCTATCCTCAATATTCCTTCATGGATATCTTGAGGATACTGTGGATTCAAGGTTCAGAATGTTGAATTAAGTAGTGTCTAGTGTCCTTTAAATTCTACCTCAGATAGGTAAGTTTATGAATGACAAATTGTTGAATTTAAATATTAGATGGGAGAGAATTTGGACAAGCCATTGCTTTCTTCCCACTTTTAAAACCATGTTATTAGTTACAGTACCTTCTATGTACTCAAACATTCCTAAATTCCCCTTTTCCTCACCATTTGTTTTCAAAGGGACAGTAAAATTTACAACTGTTATTTGAGTAGGGTAATGCAATTAACAATTTTAATTCTTATTTACATTAACATTAAATTGGTTATCTTTTCATGTACCAAGAAACTAAAGAAGAAAGTCACAGGCCAGGTAATTTTGAAGTGGAGATATCTGTGCATGGGGTGAACTCTAGGAGGGAATCCCGAAGCACATGCATCCCCAGGAGCCAGAGGGCACTTGGATGGCCTGAACACTTAAAAGAATAGTGAGTGGACAAGCACATATTGGAAAGTGGGTAAGCAGTTGCTACAAACAAGTTGTTCCTATGTATTGTCAACCCTGTGAATAACCCAAAATCAATTTCTGCTTCTGGACATGAAATTATGGACCGTGTAGTGTGAAAGAGGGGGGGGGGAGGGAGAGAGAGATAGAGAGAGAGAGAGAGAGAGAGAGAGAGAGAGAGAGAGAGAGAGAGAGAGAGAGAGCAAACACCCTAAAGACTTTAAAATTATTTTAATTTCATATTTAAAATACAAATACACTCACCTTGAAAAATTAGCTATTCCACATTATACTAAAGTATCTTTTATCACTATCCACAATCCTGTTTCTTCCCTATATGTGGTTGTAACAATAGAGAGTATACTTGCACACTTTTTCTATTTTAGATATACTTGGTGTACGAGTTTCTTTTTATATCATATAAATTGTATCATATACAATTTAAATGTTGTTTTTAACAATATAATTTTGATATCTTCACAGGTTAGTACACCTAGATCTACTAGATTCTGACATACTATAAGCATTCCTTTTTTTACTGGACACTTGTTTTTCCCCCCAATATATCTACCATTATAAACAATGCAGTAATGAACATGTTTTGAAAACTTTATTGAGCCCATGTGCTGTGTTTTTGAAGTATATAAACTGATAAGTACAGTTGCTGGGCCTGTGTGTGTGTGTGTGTGTGTGTGTGTGTGTGTGTGTGTGTGTGAGTGTGTGTATACCATAAGAAAAGTTGCCAAATTGCTTTCCAAAATGTATAGGTGTATACTTCCATCAACAGTGGATAGAGTTCTAACTTCCTATACCCTTACCAACATCTTACCTTATGTTATAAAAGGATGTCAGGGCTTTATTTTTGTAGTCAGTCATTATTGGAAGAGCTGCAGAACTAAGAGTAATTCTTATGCAAGAATTCCCAGGTTTTCTTTTACCAGATGCACATATTCTCTTATATATATGAGTCAGTCATTTAAAAAATGCTAAGAGTGCTATCAACCATCAGATATAGTATTCTAATCTTTAGTTTTTAGTCTGAAAACAGAGAGTGGAGGAGAGATAAATATGAAGACATTGAAAGAGGGAGTGATGGGAGTGAATAAGAAGGAAAGGAACTCACTTTCTTAAGGAAGTACAGTTATATACCAGGTTATGTGGTAGGTGTTCTGGTAGGTGGAGAAAGAGAGTAGAAAAGATGGTCCCTGCCTTAAAGAAGTTCCCAATCTAAAGTGAGGAAGATAATTGACATTTGTATTCAAGTATGATAGGTATTAGCATAAAGCTGCAGTGGGAACAAGGCAAGGGGAACCTGACCCAGCTAGGAATCCTGGCCCCACTATCTAATGAGGAAGGCAAGGGAAGAGGTGCCTCTCTATCTAATGAGAAAGGCAAGGGAAGAGGTGCCCCTGTATCTAATGAGGAAGGCAAGGGAAGAGGTGCCCCACTCTCTAATGAGGAAGGCAAGGGAAGAGGTGCTGGTTGAGGGAACTTCCTTACGTGCTGAGACAGTCATCACTCGGATTTAGTATCCACAGTGAACTTCTGGTACTGCATAACAGAGGAGCTGTTCTCACAGCCATGCAATGGAGCAGCCTTATAACTCAGACAACTTCCTCATAAGTTCTGCTGTGACTTGAATAGGACTCAACATGGGCTTGCCTTCTTAGGAAATCTACACTCTAAAGCAAGCATGTCTAACTCAAAGGCTAACACAGACCAAATAAACAAGGTTTAAGTTTATGTGGGCTGCAAAAAAACAAAAGCTTCAGTTTTCATAGAAACATAGGTTTATTTCCATAGAGACATGCTAAATACAAAGGGCTGAAATAAATGAGTAATTTTAACATAAAACAATAGAACATTTTAATAAAAATTAATATTTTTTCTTGAACATTAACTTACCAGGCACTGAATAAATGCACAAATTAATAAACATAACACAAATAAACCTATTTTTCTTGTTCTCTGAAAGTGAAATACTTCCTGTTGTGCACACCAAACAAGTAAGTCCAAGACTAATGACGTGGCAATCAACTGCTAAAATATTTGCTGCTAGTATTAGTGGAGAGAAATGCTGCACCTCCATATAAGGCACATAAGGGAAATGAATGCAAAATGATTATAGTATTCAGTCATTAGCAAAGGTTGTAGTTCGTTATTGATAATTATGTATAACAGGATATTATAAAAATTAAGTGACATACCATTGTATTAAAACGTTTCTGACATACTGTTATATTGGCTGGGCTGCAAAAATATTCATTGTGGGCTGCATGTGGCCATTGGGCTGCGAGTTTGACATGCTTGCTCTAAAGTGCCTTTGATGGAGAAGGTCCTAATATCTTTAAAACATTGAGAAAGGAAAAATGATTCCTGTATATAAGTACTAAAATTTAAAAAGAGACAATATTTTAAAAGTCTTTTGGGGGGGATGTTAATCTTAAAAAAGCTAAGGAGGGATGTATGCAACTACTAGTGTAAGGCTGTATGTGGAAGTGGACTGAAAAAACATCATAAGCACAGAGAGATGACAAGAGATGGTGGGATGGATGTGTTTACATATATTCATGTTTATACAAAGCTTCTGCCCACTGCCAAAGCCTCTGGGCATATTTGCATAATTAAAAACAGCAATAGAATCAGCACACTGGGGGAAAAAATCCAGCTATAACTAGATAGTGCCCCAAACTTAAACCCCTCTGAACATTCTCTAGGACATACATGTTCCTAGTGAAGTACATTAGTCAACATGCTGAGCAAATTATTGCAACATATCCAGTGCCTTTGGAACCGGCATTGATATGGTATTTCTTAGTATGAGAGCTTTGACTAGGAATGTCCTTTCCAATGCAGAACTTTCCTCTAATGATTTCTAAATTCGGCAGCACTCTTAACAAATAAGTGGCTTCTTTGGTTGGGAGGATAAAACAGTACTTTACAATTGCACCCAGAAGCACTTGCGGAGTGTGGCTTTCCATTCCTGTTGTATTTATGAGGCAGCCATGGCGAAGGAATTTCAAAGAGCCAGCTGCTGTCACACACAGCAGGAGCCTGTTCTCTCTCTTCTTATCTCTCTCTCTCTTTCAGCAACCTATCATGGAGGGCTCTAGAATCCCTGGAAAGTTATTTCTTCTAGCTCACTGTCTCTAGCAAGGCTTATTTCCACTTTGAATTCTCTGCCCCATAATATAATTCAATCCCAGCTCCCAGTCATGTTCCAAGCCTTGAATGTCTTAGTTTGTTTGATGGCTCTATTCACACACAAGTGCTGGTAGAACTAATGAAAAGATCGCTAATGGAGAAGAGGCAAAAAGGAAGAAGTATCTCCCCACTGTCTCCTACTTACTCCAGAGAGAGGTGCACTTCAGGGTACACAGGGCTTATGCGTTACTTGTGTTGTCTGAAGCATTTGCTCTCGATGTGGGAGCAGGGATGATCTGTGTCCACATTTATTGTGGAAAAACCAAGAGTGTATGCTCTTGCCACAAAGATACATCATGTCACGTCTACTTTCACTAATCATTGTAAAACAGAATCAGGAACCTTGCTGAGTCAGAGAACAAGAATGTTTAGATGCAAAATAATTAGCCTATTGAAGTTTCACCTTCATACATGAACATGTAAAGAATCAAAATGCTTCAAATGTAGATTGCTTGTTTTGAATTAAAAACACTGATTGCTCCAGAAATATGAATTGATGTCCAGGGAGACAATTTCCCAAATGGAGCCCTGCAAATGGAAACAATTGCTGGCTTTGGGCTCTAGGCTTTCTTGTGCCCTGCTTGCACCTCCCTGGAATGCCACACAGGCTAAGGCACCCTAACATCCTACATCTGCAATGCTGTAGGCACAGTTGTGATTGAGGCAAGATGAAAATGAAGTTCAATATATGTGTAAAGAGTAAAAGGACACTTATTTCTCACAATTGTTCTTTAGGGAATAACTGTGATTCTCACTCACTAGTTTCCATAGGTTGTTTTCTGAACCGTATTGCAGAATGTGAGATGATCATGGACTGAAACACTGCGTGAATGTACAATCTTGAGGCCATTAACTCTTTGAAGTCAGCAATTTCCCCCATTCTTTTATAATTTCTTCTTCACACCATTTGTGTACATGCCTCTGTCTTCTATTCAATATGCAGACCTGTGGAACCTAGACAACACTTTTATTTTTTTTAAATATATTTCATTGATTTTTTACAGAGAGGAAGAGAGAGGGATAGAGAGTTAGAAACATCGATGAGAGAGAGACATCGATCAGCTGCCTCCTGCACGCCCCCTACTGGGGATGTGCCCGCAACCCAGGTACATGCCCTTGACCGGAATCGAACCTGGGACCCTTCAGTCTGCAGGCCGACGCTCTATCCACTGAGCCAAACTGGTTAGGGCTAGATTACACTTTTAATACATGTTTACATATCTTCCAACTTAGCCCCTAACATGCTATTTATAATTGTTAATAGTTCAACCAATATTTCTTGAAGCCAGAAATAGAGTTTCCCAAAGTGAGCTACATAATGTGATCATAGACAGTAAGCAAATTAACCTCTTTATCCTAATAATAATAATATAATTATTTATGGTTATTATTAAAAATCAAGTAACATATATTAGATCTATAACAATACCTTTATGATGAGATAAAATGAAAATAAATACTCAAAGAATAAATATTAATGATATTAAATAAACACTGATAGTTTTATGGGAAGATGGTGAACATGGTGACACTGATGTGTTTGAGAAGAAATGATATTAAGAAACCAAGGGGTCCATGACTAACTAGTACATATTATTACCACAGAGTTTCAGTAGGGAGAGAAAAAAAGGCCAAAGTGAATTTCAGAGCAAGCAGTAGCACCCAGGACTCTTAACTGATGTTGGGAGTTTGAGCCTGTAACAATTCTGTCTTGGCTTTCTCTTCTAAAACATCAGCTGATTAGACTAAACTGAATGGTTTCTCCTGTGCCCATAAGTCCCGACATAAGTCAAATGAGCGCTTTAAAAGTTGTCTGTGTGCACTTTAAAAAGTGAATTTCTGGCTGCATCGTTGTTTTCCCTTTTCTCTGAGTAATTTCTCTTTGTTCACTTTCAATTTATAAAACATGGCTCTGCTCCAAATTGCTGCCAACCACAATACAATCTGTGTCTTTATTATATAGGCAAGAATGTGAGGATAAACTTAATGTTGTCTCTGGCAAGTCAGATCTTGATATGCTACGGCTTCCCGGGTAGTAATTGAAACAAGTTTCAATGTCCTTTCAGAGTATGTGAATGTAAGTGCTTTATATCTTTTTTTTTACCTGCAGAAATTAAAGTTTTGGATAATACTTTTCTCTTGGTAAATAACACATTTTACTTGACCAGTTTATTCTCCCATGTGTTGCTCATGATGATATTTTTCTATTAAGCACTACTTGAGCTTTTACAGCCCTGCTTCATCAATAAACACAGAGTTATGTTGCTTCCATAAGCACTAAAGTAGTAAATTTTCTCAGAACAAGGCTTATTGTAAATATAATTAAATTACAGATTCAAAGCAATTATTTATAGAGGTACCATGTTACTGGAAGCCCATACAAAATGTAACTGATGATAACTGACATGATATTTCCCATTAGGTACAAACTCACCAGCCTATATTTCTGTCTAATGTTGATACAGTATTCTCTGTTTTCCTATATATAATATTTAGAAAGTGAGACTTCTAAAATGAAACTGCATATATTTTTCTTAAATTTGTATCTTCTTCTTTGGCTCTAACTTCCTTCACATGCAATGGGTTCCATCAGTAAGGATGATTTCAAAAAGGTGCATTTCTTGCTACAAAACAGGTCTGTTTAAACCCTAAAATTAATAAGACAGTTTTATTTCATTTCTTGCATGAAACTACATGAATGAGAACAGTCTAATATGAAATGTAATTGTTCTACTAACACTTGAAACTGTTCTCTGAGGAGCAGTGTTTGAAGATCGCAGTGGGACGTTAATTCAGCTGAAATTGTGTCTCTCACTCAGGTCAGACCCTAACTTCCCCATTTTTCTTTAGTAATATAGTACAACACCATGGACGTATGTTCACAATCAAATTTACTCTTCTAAGCAGATGATGCAGCACATCTTTTATTCACCCAGGTCAGTTGGCATGAGCTAAGCAAAATGCCTTATTAGATGAAATGTTCCCAATTACTCAGTGGATTAATACAAATCTGTTTATCTGGACCGACAGCTGGCAGTGTGAACCCTTCTCTGAGTTCAGTGCTAACACTCTAAAAAGGAAGGTCACATTGCTAAAGGGGAAAGAAGAAGAAAAAGAATAAACAATTCAGTTCTTTCACAGCAATGGAGTGTGCTTCTGTACACCCTGGCAAAACAATCAACTGGAAATCTCCATTCTTCGTAAGCAACCAATGGTGACTGACAAAGCACTAGAGCAGTGGTCGGCAAACTGCAGCTCGCGAGCCACATGCGGCTCGTGAACCGCGGTTAGCCACTCTGTTGACTAATGAGTTTGCCGACCACTGGATAGGGGCTTAATCACAAGGAACAACAACCGCCTGTAATTATTGGAATCGAGAGTCTAGGTCAGTGGTCGGCAAACTCATTAGTCAACAGAGCATCAAACGGCGGCTCGCGAGCCGCAGTTTGCCGACCACTGCACTAGAGGATCATTTGGAAATTATTTCTTGAAGATTCAAAATATCACTCCATGCCTTAGAACTCATAGATCTGCAACTCAGGAACCCAAATACTAATTTTTAAAAATTCATTTAAGTGTCTTAATTGCCCATTTTACTTTGACATCCCAATCATGGTCACAAGGAAAACATACATTTGTTTAGAATCTATCAGGAACCAGCTATTTCATTAGGCATAATCACATACATTTTCTTATTGAATCCACTCAATAATGATAAAAACAAACTGTTACTATTTATACTTTCCAAGTGAGGGATTAAGTAATGTTTCCCAAAGTCACAGAAGGAATAGGTAGAGGAGTTGGAATTTTAACATAGACGAGCATGGCTCCAAGGCCCTTGTTCTCTGTGCTGCATCATGCTTCTCAAACTATAGGTTGAGTCATATAAAACTGGTTCTTTTAGTCAAAGATGATGAAACATAGGCAACTACACTCACCCTAATAAATTTGGAGTTGTTGGACTTTAGATGATGCCTGCACAGGTCACATGGCAACACGAGAGAGGATCTGAGTTTGAGGGATCACCGAACCTCCAAACCTACCAATTAGTAGCTTTGGGGACATTTTAAGAGTATCATGATCTATATACTTTTGACCAAGCAATAGACCAATGTTCTCCAAAATGTATGTACTTACAAGCACCCATGGATCACGTTAACATGCAGTCTGACCTAGTAGGTGTGGGGCAGGACCTGGTATTCTCCCTTGTAACAAGCTCTCAGGTGATGCCGGTGTTGCTGGTCTGAGTACCATACTTTGTGTAGCAAGCGATTGGACAACTACTTTTAAAAATCAGCATTCGCTATTTAAGGATTGTCCAGCACCTACAGAAACTGTTTGTAGTTTGTAGGCTTACTAAGAGAAGTCTCTTTCCTGCCTTGCTTTCCCAAGCCAAGAAATGGGAACTCCACAGGGCTGGGCACAAGGACCTCTGGACTCCACCGGAATCTCCACAGCACAGGCTCTGGCTCTGCTCAGTCTCTCCCAGGCCCACGTAAGAGGAAATAGTAAGAGAACTGGTTCCTTTCTCCTAGATAGAAACCAACTCTGTTATGGACTAGGTTAGTTGTAAGCAGTGAGAAAAATATAAGTTGAAGAAATTCCAGTTATGATTGAACTAGGAAGACTATCTAGTTTTCCAACTATGCACATCCCAGCTCCTCCTCTCTAAACTCTTCTTGCAAATGGAACAGTTCCTCCTTCGGCTCTTTGGTATCTCCCCTTGTTTTAGCATGCATAACCCGAAGCATTCATTGACACTTTCAACAATCTGTTGGGAGATTTTCTTAGCCAAAACCTGAAAGTTGATCCGACACACTCTCTGTCTTCCAAGTTATGACAGGCAACAGTTTGCCAATTGTTTTGCTACTATATAACGCAGGTTGCTATCTGCCTACTCCCTTCTGTGCCATTTTTCCAGGCTTCACTGAGTTTCCTACCCATTCTTCTATCTGGTGTTTACTAACAATTTATTCACAGCTTTTCTGGCTTCTTCCTGCTTCCTGGTCCAAAATCTAATACCACGTTATATATTTTTGTTCCGCGGCACCCTGCTTGTAGGTGTCTATTTCTGTCTTAGCTTTTGCTATATAACAATATATCCCAATACCTAGCAGCTTAAAACAATATACACTTTCTCTTTCTCAAAATCCTGTGGACTTTCTTGATAGTTCTCATGGTCTGGGCTTTCAGCTCGGGGCTTGGAAGGCTGTGGATGACTGGGCGCTCCTTCCACATGATTCTCAGCTATAGAAGGCTAGTCTGGGTTTCAGCCCAGCATGGTCCTCAGGGTTCCCAGTAGTGAGAGGGGGTGAGCCCCAGCTATGATAGTGGTTTTCAAAATGTTGCTTATATCACATTTGCTAGTGTCACTAACCAATTAAAGTCACACGGCCAAGCAGCGACTCAAGGGTGGAATATAGACTCCACTTCCTGATGAACTGAGCTGTAAAATATCATGGCTTTTTTGTTTTGTTTTGTTTTGTTTTCAAACTGCTACTCTAGCCCCCTAAGAAATATCATCTTGATTTATTATAAAACTACTTGGACAAATACAATTTTATTTGTTTATTTACCTGGAATATAATGTCAGTATTGGCATTTTCTAAAATGCACACAAATATATACATATATACATAAACATATTTCTATAAATATATATATACATGTATGCATATATATGTACACTTAGTATATACACATATAGATATGTACATATATACAAAGTTACATGTTAACGCTGATGTCTCTCTTCTGAATAAAACACATGGGGCTCATCTTTGTTTTATGACTTGTTGCATTTTTTTCCATTTTATTTTATGGTTACAATAATGCTCTATCTTAATTGATTTCATGTGGCTAAGGACTCTTTAAGATGAGAATTTTAGTTAATCAAAATCATATTATTTATATATGTAATTTAACATCCATATTTTCATGCATACTATAAATCAAACTCAAATATTTTTATACATGACTGTATGATACATTCCATGTTTTTAAATGTTATTTTAAGAACAATGTTTCTATATTTGTTATAATACTTTCCTAATGTAAATTTAAGTTAGGTAGAATGTTAACAAATGTTGAATTTAGTTGTTACCTTTAATTTCTAGAGTTTTTCGTTAGTGTTCTAATTTAAAGTACACATTTAAATCATTCCAAGTAAAACAAGTTACAATTTTATATAATTGAGATTTTTTTTCCACCTAAGAAATTTAGCCAATTACTTCAATATTGAAAACTTACTTAACCTTAGAAAGATTGGATTATACATGTAATCATGAAGTTTATCCATTTTCTGTTAGGGTTTGGAATACTTTAGCATAGAGATATTTAACAATGTAATTACAAAACGGCAATTGGGCTCTTTATTTGGCTGTGAGGATTTAGAGCACAATTTTTCTCATATACTAATACCTTAAGTAATCCAGAACTTGCTTATTTAGTAAGTACAACTATCTTAAACCTAACAAGAGGGCTCTAACATGATGTCATCTGACCCTGCGCCAGTCCTGAGGCCCTCTCCAGTTCATACTTGCTCTTGTTTTACCAAGGAATTAATTCAGCAAATAGTTTTGAAGCACCGATTCAAAGAATTGCTGGGGATAGAACTGTGAAGATGTCAGACGTGAGCCTTTTCCCTTGCACTTAAGGACCAGGAAATGACACAGGCCAGGAAAAAAGACTATTAAAAGCACTGTGGTTTTGATTAGAAGCAGTGGAAAGAGTCCTTGATCGCCCAGCAAAGGAGGCCACGATTGAGGGACTGAAAAAAGATTTCCCCCAAAAAGCAGCTTCTAAACTGAAACCTGGAGGATAAGCCAAAATTTGTCAGACTGAAGGTGTGACAAAGAGAGACAGGCAGGAAGGGAGGTCATTCAGGCAGAGGAATAGCAGGTGCAAAGACCTAAATGTGATAGAGGGCGGCTCTCCACATTCCTCTCAATTCTACTGTTGGGCATAATTTAAAACTGTCTGGTTCTTCTGTCTGGAATTTCTCTTCCCCTCAATTCATTCCATTTTTAAAATTCCATTTGCTCTGACCACGTACAACATGGAGCAAAAGTAGGTTTACTGTTGTAAGTATGCAAAACAGTTTATTCTTTTGCTATTATATATTAATTACTGTTATTTTTCATAGGAACAACTATAAACCTACTTTTGCCCCACCTTACATAATCCCATTTCTGCCCTTTCCTACATACCTGGTTTTCAAAGAATGAAGACAGCAATTAGGTCATTTTCCTAGTTGAATGTTTTCATAGAATATTGCATTTTGCCATTGACACGTTTATCATAATTGAATCAGATAATTAAGCAATGAGCTATTTAGTGCCTGTTTGTTCTCATAGATTCAAAGCTCCACAAGGCAAGGAGTATGCCTATTTAATAATCTTGCCTCATCCCGAATGTTTCAAAGAGCAGACACTCTATCATTCTTTAGTTAAATAGATGTATGAACAAATAATAAAGCACTCAGTGTTGGCTGCCAACTTATTGTTCTATTTCTGTATTTCTAGCAGCACTGAACAACTGTGGTACCAGCATGAATAAGACTTCTTGAATTTATTAAAAAGTTTGTGTTTTGGAGGTTTAATTAAAGGATAATGTAATTAATGTAATAAAAATTGCAAACATTGGAAAGAAATATTAAACAAGTGATATCCCACAGATTCTAAGATGGAAAAGTAAGTGAATGGAAGAAATAGATAGATATAATGAGTTCAAGGTTAATGGGATTAAAAGTCTAAAATAAGGTCTTAAAAAGAGCAGGAAAGAAATCAGGAGTGGAGAATGGGTAACTAAGGGAATTGTAGGCCCATTTCTTAGAATATTTCCTAGTAGAATGCATTTTGGTTTTCAATTAAACATATATATATATATATATATATATATATATATATATATATGTATTCCACTATAAAGTTTTCAACTTATGTTTATAAAGTAAAACTTTAATTTATGCACATTTAATTAAGTACAACATTTAAAAGCTATTCATATTTTTTGGTTCATATGTTCATCATCTTTCACATGTCAAAGTTAAACAAGGCTTGTTTGAAATATAACAGTGCACTTCTCATCCCTCATTTCCACTTTGAATTACTTGGCTATATATACTATCTGAAGAATTCTTATTGGTTTTTAATTTTAAGCATAATCTATGATTGCCCACTGTCAATGAGAATCTATACAGGGCCCCTATACAATGCCCTGTTTTATACTCTTATACTCCCTAATATTGATGTCCTTACTAGATCAATGTCCAGTATTGATATTAATGATATTATTTCTATTACGTAGGATCTCCTTGTATCATCACCTGGGGAAATGTTCTTTGTCTCTCTTCTGTATTGTATACCTTGTTTTTTTTATTTCCCAAATCTTTCTTCCAATTCTGGTAGATCACAGCCTCTAATAGCTTCCTAAGAAAATATACATGGGATCATGGGAAGTTTTCTTACATGATGATTGACATGATGGTTTGACTGTGATAAAAAATTCTATACTGGAAATAATTTATCTTTAGAATTTTGAAGGCACTGATCCACTATTATTTTTTAGTTTCTGATGTTGCTGCTAAAAAGCCCTAATCCTTTCTGATATTTTGATTCAACTACCATGGTACTGCACACCCTTTCCCCTCCCCAACATCCTTGGAATCTTGTAAGGTTTTCTGCCCATCCTAGTCCCCTGAAATTTTACGGTAAGGTAACTTGGTGTAATCCATGTATGTAGTAAGGCCTTTCAATCTGACAATGAAAGCTCTTTGGGGTCTTGGAAATATTCTTTAATTATCTCATAGATTATATCCTCCACTTGTTTTTCCATTTCAGTTTTCTTCAGAACTTCTTGTGTTCAAGTTTTTGGACATTTTATCTAAGTTTCTTATATTTTTCTCACATATTTTCCAACTATATATTTTTTGTGTTTGTATGGGATATTTCTTTGACTTAGAAAATTCTGTGAATTTTCTTTTTCTGCCATCACTTTTTTTTTTCCTAATTTTCAAGAGCTTCTTTTTGGTTCTCTGAGTGTTCTTTTATAATAGAAACTTATTTTTATTTCATGTATTCAGTATCTTCTCTCAGTTGTCTGAAGATATTAATGGTAGTTTATTTAAAAATTGTTCTCTTGGTATAAATTTTTGCATTGAATTCGTTTACATGTGTATGGAAGTGTGTTAGGCTTTTTATACACACATACATATTCTATATAATAAAAGGCTAATATGCTAATCAACCAAACAGCTGAACAACCGGTCGCTATGATGCACACTGACCCCCAGGGGGCAGACACTCAACACAGGAGCTGCCCCCTGGTGGTCAGTGCACTCCCACAGGGGGAGTGCCGCTCAGCCAGAAGCTGGGCTCAAGGCTGGCGAGTGCAGCAGCAGTGGAGAGAGCTTCTCCCGCCTCTGCAGCAGCGCTAAGGATGTCCGACTGAAGGTTTAGGCCTGCTCCCCCCTGGGCTCCCAGACTGCGAGAGGGTGCAGGCCAGGCTGAGGGACCTCCCCCCCCCCCCGCCCAGTGCAAGCATTTCATGCACCAGGCCTCTAGTGTGTGTGTGTGTGTGTGTATATATATAAAATATATTTTGGTATTTGATGTTTTTTGTCAAATATTTTCTTCAGATGAGTAATCTGTAATAAGTTGCTCATATTTAAAAATGGAATTCTGAAAAGATGATTGGAATCTCATAGACCTGCTGACTAGTTTTCACTATCCTGTGTTCTGCCTGACTATGTAATTTTGTGGCTTCCCCTTGTCCAAGTCCAATTCACTAGGGAGGATGATTCAATCTCCTGGCAGCATTCTGGGAGCCAACTGACAGAAGTGGGTTCAGGAGCCTCAGGAATCTGTATGCAAATATTAATCCCTGTTTCAGTACAGTACTCCTACCCATGACTATTGTCTATTTTCTCCTATCCCAGAGTCTCTTCCGTTTACCTCCTGGAGGGAACAAACTTCCAGAGTTCTGCTGAAATAGAGGAGGGGGTGGTTGCCTGGCTAATGAAACTGAGAGTGAGGATTGGATCAGTGATCTGCAAAGCCCATCAGTGGAACTTGTTGATTTCATCAGACCCAAAGGAATGGGCTTTGTTAAGCATTTATCTATACAATCTATTTACTTCTTTTACAATTTAAAATTTATTATTAATGAAACAGGAAGTAAAGAAACACATGGATAAAAAATGTAGGGATGGAGGCAGGTTAACATGGTGTAAAGATAAGGATATTTCTGTCTATTTCTATATTCTCAAGGAACATGAGATAAAAATACTTTCATAGGGTAAAAATGGGGAATAAAGTGTGGGAAATGAAGGATGGGAGGAGGAAAAATGAAGTGGGCCATTTTGTAAAAGTATTTGATGGGAACCCCAACTCTTCCAAAAATGTTGTGTTCATGATTTATTAAGTTTAAAACATTGGTGTATTACTTAGGATAGGCTAAATGCAATAACAAATGGACTACAAAATGTCTAATGGCCCAAACCCAATAGAAGTCTATTTCATGCTCACATAGCAGTATTAGGCAGGAACATAGGGTGGGGGTGGGGGTGACCCTCCTTCATGTACTCAGGAGTTTCACTGGCAGAGACTCTGTCATCTTCAACACTAGGCTTCTAAATTTGCTAGGTCCTCTTTCTCCTAGCCAGAATGGAAGAGTACAAGAAAAGTTTTGTTTAAAGTAGGCCTAGAAGAGGATCTGTAAATTCTGCTTAAATTCCACCAGCTGGAAATAAGGCAAAAAACCACCATTAATTTCAACTAAGGCTGAGAAATGTGGTCCAGCTATGTGCCAACTATAATAAGGAGAATATGGATAATACTGAGCAGTGGTATGGACATTCAAATTTTAGAAAGATTTTTATTAAGTATAAAATAAACTTTATTTTAGAATCCAAGGATGTAGTTCATTATTTTTAAAAAGCTTACTTGAAACATCTTATTCCTTAAAAATATCAGGTCATTAAATGGTACATTAAAAATCAGTATCAATAATTTGATAGTATTTCATTAACAGAAATTTTTGTGTACATTATAGCAGTGATTTACCTGTGTATACTGTTTTATATATAACCCTTAGAAGTGCCCATAGGTGAATTACTTTCATAGTAAATGAAGTATTCATCTTTATGTTTAAAGAGGAATCTTTTTTTAAAAACTCTATTGATGGTTTTCATAGATATTAACTTATTTTAATTCAGGTAGCAGAGTATTTTACTCAATTTTGCATGGCAGCAGGTATGCCATTGTAAAGGCTAACAATAAGGCAAATATGGGAGTAGGGACATCCAATTTATTAAAATGCTTTTGTTCCTCTGTCTGACACTGTCTGAGCCTAAGGGGACCGGAGCAAATACCATTTTTATTTTAAACATAATTTATAGCACTAATATAAAATAATAATTGGAGGATAAAGCTTTTTAACTCATACATTAAAATGTGCCCCCCCTTAGTTCATAAATGTGATTGTTTACATTTTATCATTAATTTAATTTTACCAGTTTTATACATATATGAGGTGTTTGCTGCACTGAAGTTGGTTTAAAGCACACCTACTTTTTTCTTTTTAATAAAGCGACTTCACAAAAAAGAGAAAATAAAAAAGAGCAAACTCACTGTGTGACAGCCTGTTTCCATTCATTCACATCTTTCTGTAACATTATCCTTTTGATCTAATGGGCTCCAGTAAAAGATGAAAGTTTCATGGTGTTTGAGCCAAACTTGCATTGCTGTTTTTAAGTTACACAGGGATGAAAGGAAAATGCTGTCCCTACTCTTTGATTATTTTTGCATATGTGTAACTTAGAAAGTAACCGTAAAAAATTGAAACCTTCCATGGGTCCGATTCGCAAAAAAAAAAAGCCTCTCATGGCCAATGTAGAAGAAGAAACTTCCAAATTCTGAATGCTTGAAAAATGACTGCCCGGCCAGATCAGTGGCATTTTAAACACTGAAACTTGTCCTCATTCATGACAGCCTCTCTCTGGCTGTGGACATCCACACATGCGGCGTGATTACTTCACAGCTAGGCAGTAGTGGCAACTTTGGAAGCCCTTTCTTTTACTCTTGGCTTGGCAGGGGGAATAACAGTGAACCAAAGTGACTCTCCATGTCAACATTCTGTTCTGCACAATGTACCCATGTGTTTGTAATCCCTCAACTTCAGGAATGAGAATACAATTACAAAGGAGGATAACTCTGGATATGTTGTTCAGACACACTTACTTCCTACACTTAAAAAAAAAACACACTTTTTTAAGACTCTAAACTAAAAGTCATCAGGAAACATATTTCTCACGAGAGGTTATCCTATCTAATAAAAGAGTAATATGCAAATTAACCATCACTCTGCTACAACCACAAGCCACGCCCATCAGCCAATCAGGAGCGAATATGCAAATAAACCCAACCAAGATGGCTACAGCCACAGAGAGCAGGAGGGAGGCTTGGGTTTCCCTGGCAATGGAGGAAGCCAAGCTTTCCGCCTGCCCTTGCCGACCTAGGCCTCCACTCAAGGCTACAAAGTTTCAATGATAGAAGATACATAAATCCAAACAGAAATGGTGGCAGCCACGGAGCTGGAAAGAGCAGGAGGCTAGGGTTGCCCCAGCGATGGAGGAAGCCAAGCTTTCCGCACACCCTGGCCTCCCTTGGCCTCCGTTTAAGGTTACAAAGTTTCAATTATAGAAGATACATAAATCCCCAAAAAAATGGCTGCCACCACGGAGCAAGCAGAAGGCTTGGCTCTGCTCCAGGCTACAAAGTTTCAATTGTAGAAGATAAATAAACCCCAGATACCAGGGCCTCCGCTTGGGTTGCCAGGGGGCGTGGCCAGCCTGCAAACCACCACAGGCCCCTCGCCCAGGCCGCCCCATGCCTCAAGGGAACCACCACCCTGATCCGGGACACCCTTCAGGGCAAACCCGCTGGCCCCCACCTGTGCACCAGGCCTCTATCCTACCTAATAAAATAGTAATATGCAGATTGACTATCACTCCAACACACAAGATGGCTGCCCCCATGTGGACACAAGATGGCCAGCAAGGGAGGACAGTTGGGAGGGACCAGGCCTGCAAGGGATGGCAGTTGTGGGTGATCAGGCCTGCAGGGGAGGGCAGTTAGGGGTGACCAAGCTGGCAGAGGAGGGAAGTTGGGGGTGACCAGGCCTGCAGGGAAAGGCAATTGGGAGGGACCCAGGCCTGCAGGGGAGAGCAGTTGGGGGGGACCAGGCCTGCAGGGGAGGGCAATTAGGGGTGACTAGGCCTGCAGGGGAGGGGAGTTAGGGACAAACAGGCTGGCTGGGGAACAGTTAGGCATCAATCAGGCTGGCAGGGGAGTGGTTAGGGGGTGATCAGGCTGGCAGGCAGAAGTGGTTAGGGGCAATCAGGAAGGCAGGCAGGTGAGCAGTTGGGAGCCAGCAGTCCTGGATTGTGAGAGGGATGTCCAACTGCCCGTTTAGGCCTAATCCCGGTCGGGCCTAAATGGGCAGTCAGACATCCCTCAAGGGGTCCCAGATTGGAGAGGTTGTAGGCTGGGCTGAGGGACACCCCCCCTTCACGAATTTCGTGTACCGGGCCTCTTGTAACAGATAAAATGGTTATATATCTAATTTATTTGAGGAAAAGAGGAAAGAAAATTATTATTGAGTTAGCATTCTAAGACCTGTAAACACAAGAGGTGGTCAGATGCTTCTTGGTCAAATAATGCTATTCAGAATTTAAATGCTAAAAAAAATATGGGATTAAAGGTGAGCCTGCCCTAACTGGTTTGGCCAGTGGATAGAGCATTGGCCTGTGGACTGAAGGGTCACAGGTTCAATTCCGTTTAAGGGCACATGCCTGGGTTGCGGGCTCTGTCCCCAGTTGGGGGGTGTGCAGGAAAAAGCTAATCAATGACTCTCTCTCATCATTGATATTTATATCTCTCTCTCCCCTCTGCCTTCCTCTCTGAAATCAATAAAAATATATTTTGAAAAATAATTTTTAAAAAGTGAGCCTAATGACTACATTGTAAAAATCCCCCTTTGTTGATGACTAAAGTAAGACCAAGTGATATTATAAATTGAAAGTGATGAAAACATAGGCTTTAATTCAGTGTAATAATCAAGATGACCCAATTCAAGGTGGTATCTGGTGTGCATTATCTGGCTGGGTTTTTAATACTTTACCATGACAAGCTTAGAATCTTAACATCATTTTTCTACAACTGTGAGCAGAATTCCAAAAGATCTATATTTCCACTCACTGTTTTTTGTTGAGAGGTTCATGCTTATATATTATATAGATTACATATTTCCAAAACACTGATCCCTTAAACTTTGGTGATGTATTGGTTTCCCTGGTCAAACAAGGACCTTTGGTTTTGGACAAATGAGCATGTGAAAAAAAGCTCTTGAAGGTTCTTCATGATTCAAAGTAATCTAGAAATATACCAGGTAGAAAAACAAAATCTGCAGTATAAATACAAGTGATCCCATTATTCAACATCAATATGGTAAGATAGAGGGAGCCAGTGAAAATACTACCAGATACCACCAATCTCCTCTCCAGAAATGTTCCATCTACCAGATACTTTTGTCAAATATATTTACTTTAAATGCCAATCATGTTCGTTCAATCCCCTCCATCCTTAATGCTTTTCTCTTTACTCAGATTCTCATTATCTTCCATTTGGTGTCTTTCTATTATCTCCTCATGGTCTTGATCTACACTGTTGTCAGAATGATTTACATAAAATGCAAGCCTGAACACACCATCTTTTCTCCCACTTAAATACAAACTGTGTGTGGTTACAGGGCCTAAAGAATGAAGTCCAGAATCCTTAACAGTGCACACATACTAATGTCTCTTATCTACCCTCTGTACCACTCTGCCCTCATCTCTCATCATTACTCAGTTCCCCTGCGTGCCAACCACCAGCCAATCAGAAATGGCCCACAGCTGCACAGAGTTCCATGTTTCATGCCTGCTTTCACCCTTTCTTATATTTTGTGTGCCATAATGTCTTCCTCTTATCTCATTGGCTTTTAAAATCTTTGAGATTAAAAGTTTAAATGAAAATCTTTAACACATTCCTGGCATACATAACCATCAATTAAACATAGCCTTGACTTGACTAGGTAGGAGTATACCTTACCTCAATACCCCTGCTATAATTCTGTGATTCTTCTTAAGTCAAATTTATCATGCAGCCTCAAAGAACAGAGTGACATGGGATGAAAAGTGTAATGCCTGGTTTGTATGTCAGTAGAGATATTAACACAGTGAGCTCCATACTTCACACCCACTCATGCCTTTTCTGCATTGGATCATACTTGCTTTTGGAGGAAGGAAGCCCCAATACCACCAACATACAAATTGCATCTCTAGAGTACACTGGATACTTGGGGGATGCAATGACTTTCATGCAACACTGATTTCTTGGGGCAAATGCAGCTCCAATATGCTATTTAGCAATTGATTGATGGTTCTGTTAACTGGTATTCTAGTGACTTGAGAGTTAATGTGAAGGTATATGGCTTCAATATTAAGAAGAAAAATGTGTTTGACTCTATCTGAGTCATATATACTCACTACTGTTGGAAAGAAGGATTTGCATTTGGCAGATCTTTTCAGCTACACTCTATAAAGGAAGAAAATGTTTTGTTCATCCTGGCAAGAACAATATTTTCCCTTTTAGATTTATTTTTGAAATAATTTGCTGATTGAAAAGTCACACAGGTAAATCATTTTCTACAGATATAATGACATTCCCAGGCCAGCAGGCTTTAGTTCAAAATACTAAAGCAGGCACTGTCTGGAATATCCATTTCCAAACTCTATGCCAATGAGATCAAACCTTGGCATGTTAAACCTACATTTGAATGAGTAACATACTTTGAAAATAGAGCTGGCAAATCAAAATCTTTAGATTGTTGACCTTGGCTCAGAGATATGACATACTTGAGGTTGATTTTACTATTTAATATGAAGCATCAACACCTAGCTGCATAATAATCATGGAAGAAGAGGACATTTAATTGTTTTAAAAACCCCACAAACTTGTCCAGAAGCAAAGTCTATGATTTAAATGTATTTTAGATGGCCTAGAAATGTACACTTCAGTGCTCCTAGTCAAAACTGTAATGTTAACCTCACGTAGACTTTCTGTTGCATGAGTTATTCACTGTTAAGCACTGTGAGATTTTCTGACTATATTTTAAATTGTGTATGAATAAGGAAATATCATCTACAATATTTTTTCTACAGTCTCCACTTCATCTTTCATTTATTCAGTGTCATTGAGTGTCTGCTATTTTCCAAACAGCAATACTGGGGGATGCAAATATAAATATCAATGGTTCCTGGTCTTGAGTCTATGATTCAAATGTATTTTAGAGAATTCAATCTAATGACAAAAACAGATATCAAAACAGTAATTATAATGTACTGGAACAAGTGGTATATTATAGGCATGTAAAGAATGTTATGATGGTCCATCAAACCTCAGAGGGAAGGTAGGAGAGGGTGGGGGTAAGGGGAAGAGATCAACCAAAGGACTTGTATGCATGCATATAAGCCTAGCCAATGGACACAGACACCAGGTGGGTGAGGGCATGAGTGGGGGTGGGGGGTGGGGAAGGGCAATGGGGGGATAAGGACACATATGTAATACCTTAATCAATAAAGAAAAAAAATTAAAAAGTACAAACTTCCAGTTATAAAATATGTAAGCCACAGAGATCTAGTATACAGTACAGGAAAGTTGTCAATGTTGTAATAAGTTTGCATGGTACTAGACTTATCATTGAGAACACATTGTAAGGAATGTAAATGTCAAATTACTCTGTCATATACCTGAATGTAATATATTGTGTGCCAACTGTATTTTAACAAAAAATTATTTTTTATATTTTATATAAAAAAATAAAAGAATGTTATGAGACAAGAATGGAAACAACCACATTGGCCTGGAGAATTGGGGAAAGTTTCTCAGAGACCACTTTGAGCTTGGCCTTGAAGAGTGAATGGGATTTAAACCAGAGCAAGAAGGGGAAGAACATTTCAGATAATGGTGAAGGCCAGAAGGCCATGTAGGGTTGAGTAGTACCCTCATTAGTACTTGCTGCAATTAGCTTTGGCTGGAAGAAAACACCTTCCCTAGAAATTTTGCTATAATTATATGATTTCTATAAGAGTAATAAGAACATAGTAGGAATGTAAATTCTGAATAATATAATACAGCCAAAATATGTGTTTTAAGGCAAGTCATTAGGAGCCAGACTGCCTGGGTATGAATTCTAACCTGAACACACATGTGCTGTATGACTTCCAGCAAGTGAAATTAGAGCTGTGAGCTTCAGTGCTCTGTACCGTAAAACAGGGAACTATTAGTAACTACCTCATAAAAGGTATTGTCTGGGTTAAATAAAATAATCCTTAAATTTTTAGAAAAAGGAATGGGTATGTGAAAACTATCCATAATCATTAGTTAACAAATATTTGAATTATCCACTTTTAAAAAATTTATCTTTATTTTTGAAAGTATTACAGATGTTCCCTTTTCCTCCCATTGACCCCCTCCACCCTGTATCCCTCCCAGGCCTTCACTGCACTATTGTTTGTGTCCATGGATTATGCATATGTGCATATAAATTCTTTGGTTAATCACTTTCCACCCACCTTTCCCACTTCTTTCTGAGATCCATCAATCTGTTCCATGCTTCTATGTCTCTGGATCTATTTTGTTCATCAGTTTATTTTGTTCATTAGATTCCACATATGAGGGAGATCATGTGATACTTGTCTTTCTCTGACTGGATTATTTCACTTAGCATAATACTCTCCAGGTCCCTCCATGCTGTCTCAAAGGGTAAGAGATCCTTCTTTTTCACAGCTGCATAGTGTTTCATTATGTAAATGTACATATTTTTATTCACTTATCTACTGGCACTTGGGCTGTTTCCAAATCTTAGCTATTGTAAATAGAGCTGCTATGAACATAGGGGTGTATAAGTATATTCTTTCTGATTGATGTTTTGGGATTCGTAGGATATATTCCTAGAAGTGGGATCACTGGGTCATATTTATTTTTTAATACAGTATTATTGAAATATCAGTTATATACCATACAATTCACCCATTTAAAGTATACAAGTGAATGATCTTTAGTAAATTCACAGAGTTGTGCAACCTCAATCTAAACTTAGAATATTTTCTTCCCCTCAAAAAATACCTATTAGAGTTAATTCTCTATTTCTACCTTTCTACCTCTCAGGTCTAAGTAAAGACTAATCTCATTTCTGTCTCTAGATTTGCCTGTTCAGGATATTTTGTATAATAGTAAAAGCAGTCATAAACAAAGGACTTCTTTCTTTGAGCATGTTTTCAAAATCCGTTCATGTTGTATTAGTACTTAATTACTTTTTATGGCTGAACAATATTCTATTGTATGAATATGCCACATTATATTTATATATTCATCAGTTGATGGTAGTTTTTGATGTTTGGCTTTTTGAATATTATGATTAATGCTATACTTTGTTGAGAGTTTTCATTATGAATGTATGTTGAAGTTCATTGAATGTTTTTTCTGCATACATTGAGATGATCATATGATTTTTATATTTAATTCTATTAATATGATATAATTGTTTATTTATTTGTTTGTTTATTATTTATTTAGAACCATCCTTTCATCTCAAGGATAAATCCCACTTATTCATGATTAATGATCCTTTGAATATGCTGATGAATTTAGTTTGCTAGTATTTTGTTGAGAATGTTTTCATCTATATTCACCAGGGCTATTTACCTGTAGGGCTATTTCTCTTCTTGTAGTGGCCTTATATGACCTGGGCATCAGGGTAATGCTGGCCTGGTAAAATGTGTTTGAGAGTGCTTTTACCTCCTCACATTTTTGGAAAAGTTTGAGAAGGATTGGCAATAATTCTTCTTTAAATATTTGGTAGACTTCACCTATAATGATATCTGGTCCTGGGCATTGTTGTTCTTTTGGGAAATTTTTTTATTACTGATTCAATCGCTTTAATTGTTACTTGGCTGATCATGTCTTCTATGTTTTCATGCTTCTGTCTTGGTAGGTTTAATGTTTCCTAGCAATTTTCCCATTTCTTCTGCATTGTTCAATTTTTGGTGTATATTTGTTCACAGTAGTCTATTAATGATCTTTTGTATTTCTGTGGTATAAATCATAATGCTTCCTCCTTTGTTATACTTTGATTTATTTGAGTTTTATCTATTTTTTCTTGGTGGACCTAGGTAATGGTTTTTCAATTTCATTCATGTTTTTCAAAATATCAACTCCTAGTTTTATTGGTCTTTTCTGTGTTGTTGGTTTTTTTTTTTTTTTCCCTAGTCTCTATTTAAATTATTTTTGCTCTGATCATTATCTCCTTCCTTCTGCTAATTTTGGGTTTATTTTGTTTTCTAGTTCTACTTAACTCTGGCTGGTCTATCATTTTGCTTGTATCATGGAGCTATGAGCATCATCTCATTCTCCATCAAAATCTTGTCTTTAAACCTTAAACATTCTCTGTTTCAAATAAATCCAGTCCCCATCCATTCTTATGGTCTGTCCTTTACCCTGGGCAGAACTACAGAACGGCTGTGATGGAAATTGGCAGGGGATCAATTATCTTGAAGTGACACCTCTGGTCTATGAGTAGTCATAGGGCGAAGGTAACACTTTCTGGTCTCCTCAATGTGATTCTCCCAGCATGGAATTTCCACCCTACAAGCAATCTGGTATAGGGACCATTAAGGCCTCATTACTCCCACCCTGACACATTTGGAGTAGAGCTTCTACTCTATGAGTGGGGGTGGGATATGGGAAGGAAGACCTGGTCCTTTTGGCCATAGTTTCTTGGAATAGAACTTCTGCAACATGGGGCAGGAGGAGATGAGAACCCCCAGCAGCCTACCCTTGCTGGGGTTAAATCATATCTCCAGACTGGATAATAGAAGAGAGAGGGAGCCCCCATCTTTTAGTATTTACTTGCTAAATATATAATATTCAGTAGAGTTTCTGTAATAGAGGTAGTGGAGTGGGGGGATGGTGATTGTAAGGCATTAGATCATGGCTTAAATCCCACAGTCATGTTCTTACTGAGATTTAGCATAATTTCTTTAATAAATGTTTCTCCATGTACTGTTTGCCCTTAGGATAATTTCCAGAGATTGTAAATAGTTGTTGGTTTGTTTTCTTAACATAATTTTCACTGGTGACATTGCTGTTTTGCTAGGGAGAGGCTCCTCTGCCATTCGTGATATCATGCCTCCTTTAATTATTCATTTTTGCCAGGGCATTATTTTTTCACCTATTATGTTAGGATGTTCATCACGTTATAGCTTCTTTAGTTGTACATTTTGGCATCTATTTTTATTAGGCTCATTTCTCCATATCTCATAAGAACCTCTGTCATTTAAAAAACGTGATGTGGTCATAAACTTTGAATCTTTTATAATAAAACCCTAATATGCAAATCGACCGAACAGAGGAAGGACTGATTACTATGATGTGCACTGACCACCAGGGAGCAGACGCTCAATGCAGGAGCTGCCCTCTGGTGGTCAGTGTGCTCCCACAGGGGCAGCGCCGCTCAGCCAGAAGCTGGGCTCATGGCTGGCGAGCTCAGCTCCACGGCAGCACTAAGGACCCCTCAGGGGATGTCCTACTGCTAGCCAGCAGGCGGACATCCCCTGAAGGGTGCTGGTCTGTGAGAGGGTGCAGGCCGGACTGAGGGACCACACCTCAGTGCACGAATGTCATGCACTGGGCCTCTAATCTATCTTACAAGACCCTCTTGGATAATTAAATTTCTCATTAGAATTTTAAAGCAGCTAAAAAGGCTCTTGCACAGAGGAAAATGGATTCTTTATACACCGGTGTTTCTTGGAGGTGTGGTGGTGCTAAGCAAGAATCTAGAGACAAGGCAAGAAATAGAATAAAGTGTGTGATCTGGAAATTGGAGGCCACAGTGGAACATAGATGCAGGCAATAGTTACTAGCACAGGGATCAAGTACAGAAATCTCCATTTCAACAGTGGTCAGTGGAGACAGATCTCTGCCTTGATAACATGAAACATATACACCCACAAACATCAGCTGCTGCCAGAACTTTTATACCACCTAGGGAGTAAAGGGACAGTGAGGAGAAAACTCTTTCTTGATCATGTATTTATTGTCAATGAGATTATTTTAAAATTTAAAATAACTATGTTACCTTGATGATACAAGGTTAACTTTCCTCTCTGACATACATAAATGTCTGTGTCTCCTCTAACTTCATATGTTGAAACTTAATCCCCAGTTTGGTGGCATTTGGAGGTGTGGCCTTTGGAAGGTGATTATTATGAAGGCAGAGCCTTTGTGAATGAAATTAGTGCCCTTATAAAAGGGACCCCAGAGAGTTCCCTTGCCCCTTGGGCCATGTGAAAACAGAGATAGATCCTCAGTAATCCGGAAGAGGGTCTTCACAAGAACTCAGTTATGCTGGTAGCCAGAACTCTGACTTCCAGACTCCAGAACTGCGAGAGTTAAATTTCTGTTGTTTATAAGGCACCAAGTCTATGATACTCTGTTACAGCAGACACCCTCCAAGCATAAATGCATAAACAAAGATCAAAGTTCAGCTCAGTTATAGAAATAAAAGGAAGTTGCTTATTTGAACACTTGAGTTTTGTGATTAAAAATTAATACCTGCTGCACTATCTTGCACTATTCCTGTGTAGATGTCACTTGAAAAATAAGATGAAGATGAAACAGAAGGTGAAAAAATAATTCCATAACACTGTAATGCATGAAGTTTAGTTTTTATAAAGACTAATATATAGTGTTAAAATATTAAACATGATAGATGCTCTCCTGTACCACCTGCAATGCATATGTGCATATGCAAACACCACTCAGTTCAAATACTCATAAGAAGTTGGCTCTTAAACTTCTATAACTATCCCAGGCTTATGATTACAGTGCATTAACTTTAGATAACATAAATTGTATGTAATAATTCATAAGACCCTCTTTATATATAATGTATTATAATTTGGAAAGATAAACCAGACCAAACTTTTCTTCTGAGTGTTCTGTGAAGGAAGGATATATTCTGCAAAATAATAGCATGCAAGTAGACCACTTGGGAGATGTCTAAGTGAGTTAAGAGTACACAAATACTTTGAAGCAGCACCAAGCAATGTATAAGCCTTTATTTATAAAGGAATTGCTGAAAATTAATTTAGAAGTCATTCATATCTATTCATTAAAGCAAGCCCCATAGGACCATTAAAATGCAACAGTTAGATGAACTCTACTTACTGTGCTCTGAATGAAAGTGCAGTTGAAATACACTGCATTATGCATAACCCCCAAATGTATGGCAAAATAAATTTCCAAAAGACCTTAGAGTTCTGCCTAGTTCTCATACCTTAATTTTGAGAATTAGCACCTCTTCTGTTTGGATTCTGCTTTGGTTACATTATTTTTATTCTTGATTTTTTTTTCATATCTGAGTACTTTCTCTTCTCATTTGTATATATTATCCATTATACCTAAATCACTCTACCCCAATATTTCTCCAAATTGGAACTTTCCTGATGAACAAGATTGGTAAACAATTCCTCTTCTGGGACTTTTTTTAACCCCCCTCAACAGATATAAGCTTTCTCTCTTACCTGCTATCTCAGTGCAACAAAATTATGTGCATGAAGTAAAGGACTCGAGCATGTTTATATTGTGGTGCAATATTTTTAATAACCCTGGATACTGCATACAATGTACAATGGTGTCCATTAGCTTTTAAAGGGTTGAAGTTAATAAAAACGACACATACCTACTTCACAAGGGCAACAACTACAGACTTCTTTATTTCTACCAAATGGCTCTCCCAGCTGAGGACCTCTCAGAGCTGCGAGGGAGCTGCTGTGTAGAAATGTGTGCGGCCCTTCTGACATGCACTTAGAAAATAAGACTGATGATCAAATCTGCCTGCTGTATGGTAACAGCAACCTTCAGCGGGCTCTCCAGAGGCCTATGGCCGTCAGCAGAAGCATTCTGCTTTATGAGCTATCAATAGTGTGCTATCCTCTAAAGTCAAATATCTGGAAGACAGAATCATACCAATTTCTCTTATACAAACTTTACTGCTAGTAGCAACACTAAAAATTATTCATATATGTCGATGCTCACATTATTCATAGGAGTTTAGGAACCCATGAGGAAGGAGTTTCGTCATTTACCTTGAATGTGTTTTACATTACTTTGCAAGTATTTTAAGGTTGCATGCTGGGAATTCCTTTCTCAGAGTCATTTCGTAGTTCTTGTATAATAAGTGATACATTTTCTAGATCAATTCAAGTTTGAAAAATGTTTCTTACATATATTCTTTATTTCCCTTATTAGTGCCAAATCCTTCTAAACCAACTACTCTAAAATATGGATGACTTCATGTATCAAGTGACTAGTGTAATCACCAACATGAATTGTGGACTCACCTTAACATACATTCTATGCCTCTAGGGAGTTGTACGTATTGACACTAAAGGGAAAAAGCTGTGGATGGTTAGACCAGCCTGGGTTGGGACCTGTACATAGGGTATTAAAGAGAGGAGACAGGCTGCACTGGGAAAAAGTGGATCTTCCACTGATATGAAGACAAGTATGTTATCCTGGTGGGCAAGATGTCCACCCTGTAGAAAGGAACTGTGATAGTTTTAATCTATGGCCACAAATTTCTTTGATATTCTCCTCTAATCAAGAAGTGGGCTCTATATCTCTTCCCTATGAATTTGAGTGGCTTATGACTGACTCCTTTAATCAAGAGTTTGGCAGAGACAATGCTCTGCAACTTCCTAGGCTACATTATACATGCTACACAGCTTTCAGCTCTCTTCTCAGACACTCAGGTTTTTTTTTGGAGCCCTGAACTATATAAGCAATTGCTAAGTTTATGAGTCACATGGAACAGTTACATGTAGGTACCTGTGTCAACAGCCACAGCTGAACACACAGCAGATAACCAATATCCATTGCAAGTCATGTGAGCCACATCAGACCTTCATTCCAGGTGAGCCTCCAGATGAGTGCCACCCCAGCCAGCATCTAACCACAACTACATAAGAAACTCAGTGAAAACTGCCCAGATAAGTCCTTTGCCAATCCATGATCCATTAAGCAGAGAGCAAAATAAAATAGTTGTTTTAGATGTTTTGAAGTATTTTATTGTGCAGTAATATTAACTGGAATAGGAGCCAACCACTAATTGTCTGAAAGCTCAAGAGAAGTTTAAAAGGGACAATAGTTGGGAATTTTTATATTATATTGGACTGGAATTTTTTGTTATTTCAAAAATAGAACCATTAATATATTTGAGGATGTCAAGAAAAGCAATGAAATTGTCCTAGATTTCATTCTGCAAGGAAACTTATGAGAGGATGAAAAATAGCAGTTGTGAAAATTAATTCTGTTGCTTCCTTCCAGCATCGTGCTGAGTACAGTTTACTCAATAAATCAGGTTCCAATGTAAGTAGAACAACACCAGCTCCCCCATCACCATTTCCATTGCAAGAAATTAGTGTGGCCTGATTAATTTGCTAACGGTTTCTATTCATTTGCTACATTTATTCTGGCAAGCACAAAGGAGGCATCTTCTTGATCCCTCCTTAACCCATATTTATTGATTATTTCACCATCATCTCAAGGAAGGAGAGAGAACAAATACGTGAGTATATTTTCAAGCTAGCCACAGCTTTTAGATAAATGCAACTCATTCAGCCTCGTGGAATATCTGCAGTGAGGCTATAAGAAACTATTACATTTCATGGAAGTTGGAACATTCTTACACTGGGAAAATAAGGAAGATGCATTTATCTTGCTAGATCTCTTGTATCCAATCTCCTACTGGTCAAAATCTATACCAATCTCACCTCTGCCATTGTGGAATATGACCATGCTGTACAGGGGCCCATTGAGGACCAAAGAGCTTCTATGAATCTATTTCTGCCAACTCTACCATGGAGGATTTCTCCACAGATAGTGGTGGTAATAAAAGTAGCATCCAGTTGACAATAACCAAAAGAGTGACATAATCATTTCCATAACATTTCAGGCTAGGAAGTGTAGGAAGTGACTGGGGTTTAGGGAAGAGAATGTGGGCATGGCAAAGATGATCTCGGGAGTCACACAAACTGGAGAGTCTGGAACATCTCAATGCTCATTGCCTTACACATAAAAAAACAAAAATGGAAGAAAACAAACAAACAAACAAAACATCCAAAACTATGCTTCACCTCACAGTTTACACAGTGAATACAATAAACACAAGACTCCCAGGTGGTCACTTACTACTAGAGTCTCACTTTCATATGTCTCTCTTATATCCTTTCATCCAAATCAGACCTCCGTCCCTCCTCTATTGCTCAAACATTTTCATAGGAGACCTCTGGAACCCATGTTCTGATATCATTCTTAATATTCCCAATCTCTTCTCTGAAGGAACTTTAGCATATGCCTCATCACTTATCCAAAAAATTAACTTGAAATTTATCACAGAGGTAAATGTAAAAAGTACTACTATAACATTTCACACACAAAAATGAACAGTTAAATTTCATAAACCCTGGGAAGAGTTTTGTATGTTGCATGTGGTGCTGGCTTATACAACTGTGCATTTTTATAATTCCTAGAACTGTCTTCTTTATCTTAATATTTCATATTTGTGTTCTCTTCTTTGTCTCTTAAGGTTAGACCATAAATTTACAGGATTTTTGTTTACCTAGAATTTCTACTTATTTGTTATATGATCTTATTTATTAAAGACGCGTGTGCTTCCTTAGAATGGAATCTACTTTCTGAACATAAACTTAGTTACTTAAACTTATGCATGGAAATCATCTTGGAATTTATTTTCCTTTCTAATCTAGTTTAATTGTTTCTTGATGTCCAAGTCTCTTGAAAAACTCTACTTAGATTCTCTTCTTTAATTTTGCTGAAATCAGGTACTCAAAATTGATTCAGAACTAAATTGTTAAAAATATAATTATTGTTCCATGCTCTTGTTTAATGATTTGGGGGTGAATAGATTCAAGTTGATTTCTCCTGAAATGTTAAAGGCACAGCTACATTATATTTTGGCATTTTTTTTGCTAATTTAATATCTGGCAAAAGAGGATTAGCTGTCCTTTGCATGAAATCTGTATATTCTTTGTTCTCTATCTTTCAGAAAATTTTAGTGTCTTCTTTACTGTGTTCTAGAATTTCACCATGATATGTCTAAATAGAGATTTTTGTCGTCCATTGTGATAGACAATGTCTTCAAGGTTAAAAAACTTTTTTCAGATATTGCAAATTTTTCTGTTCTTTGATTTTCCTTTCTGCTTTCATACACATGCCTTACTTTTCTTTATTTTTCCTTTTTGGTAAAGCTATTAGTAGAAGGTTAAATTCCTTGTATTTTCTTATGTTTCCTGTATTGTTTTATATCTCCAGGCTTTTCTCTTAGGTTTTTCATCTTAGAATTATTGTTCTTTGATATGAAAGATTTGTTTGAGTCTATTTTCAAGGTCTCCTATTTCATTTCAGCAAGCACATATTTGTTTTCCAGTAATTGCATTCTTATCTTACGATTACTCTGCTTACATAATAGCTTCCAATAATTTGAATATCTTTCCAAATTTTTCTATCAGGGTATTAATTTAATTTAAATTATTTTTCTCAATTACCTTCAATATATGGCTTTCTTCAAGCATCACTGTTCAATTGGTTTATTGTGATTCTTTTCTTTGGGCAGATGGTTTGTCTCTAATCTCGGGTCATCCTGGTTTTCGATTCATATCTATAAGGAGAAAATTTGATCAATCAAAAATCCTCTATATTGGTCACCTTTTTGTTTGTGAAGACAAAGTGTTGATCACCACTTTTTTTCCCTTTCTTTATTGATTAAGGTATTACATATGCATCCTTATGCCCCCATTGCCCCCCCCCCACCCCGACTCATGCCCTCACCCCTTGGTGTCTGTGTCCATTGGTTATGCTTATATGCACGCATACAAATCCTTTGGTTGATCTCTCCTCCACCCTCCCCTACCTTCCCTCTGAGTGATTACCACCTTTTAATTAATTTTTTGGAAGTTATTTCAAGGTGAAAAAACTTTGTAAAAACAAAAATGGTACACAGAACACCAATTTATCCTTCACCCACATGCAACTGTCAGCAGTTTACCTCATTTGATCCACTCTATGTATAAATATATATTTAACCACTTGAGGGTAAGTTGCATCCATTATTGACTTTTACCCCTAAATGATTCAGTGTACATACATATCCTAAGAATAAGAGAATATACTCTCCCTAAATCAAACTTGTATTTATAGCGTTTTCTCCTTTCCAGTACAGCATCCAGTCTAGAATCAGGTATCTCATTTAGCTGTCATGTCGCCTTAGCCTCCTTTAATCGGAAGCATTCCTACAATATTCTTCCATCTTTTATGACATTGACATATTTTAAAGAAAGAACCCCTTCTTTTGAAAAAGTTTCTTATTTTGTGTTTGTAGAACATTTCCTTATGAATAAATTAAGGATGTTCATTCTCAGCTGGGATATTGCACAGGGCATCAGATCTGGAACTGTGCATGGTCATCAGTCCCTTGTTAGTTATTTAATTTTGATCACCTCTGAGTATTATTAGACTTCTTCACTGTATACTTACTGTTTCTTCCGCTTACAACTAATAAACTGTCAGTGGGAAGACACTTAAAAACTATGTAAATAGTTTGATCCTCATTAGATTTTGTTCTGGACAAAGCATATATTGATGATTCTTGTTTGATTTGATCTATCCTGATGGTTATAAAATACTGATTCCCTTCTGCATTTATCAGACAGACTTTACATTCTACTATAACCAAGAACTCTCTATTTTACGTCATGTATGTGCTTTTTTTTGTCTTATTGTTGGCATGGGCATGAATATAGTCAAATACTGTGTTCACAAATTACTTAGATTAATTCTTCTTTTTTTTAATGTATTCTTTCTTCCCTCCCTTTCTCCTTTTCTCCCCGCTTCCTCTCTCCCTCTGTCCCTCCCTTCAGCTTGGTTATAGTTTTTACTTGAAATACAAACAGGATTAAAATTCATTTAGTTTGTTTTCATTATTTGGTTTCTCCCTTTCCCATTCTTATTGATTTAATTTTATTTTTTGGTTTTAAAGAACATTGAGCCCTGGCCTCTGTGACTAAGTTGGTTGGGCATCATCTTGTGCATCACCGAAATGTTGCTGGTTTGATTCATGGTCAGGGCACAGTCCTGTATTGTGGGCTCAATCCCAGTTAGGGGACCTGTTGGAGGCAGCTGACTGATGATTGACATTTTACTATCACATCGATGTTTCTCTCCCTCTCCCTTCTTCACGCTCTAAAAATCAATAAAAATATTATTTAAAAAGAAAAAAGAATACTGATATACTTTTAAATTAAAACACATATATGTGTAAAAGATATACTCAGAGCAGTGTCATTCTTTCCCTTTAACCCCATTATTACCAACACATAACCTTATTTTTTCCATTTTATATTTCCTGAGTTTTTCTGTGAAAATGATAAACAATATATGTTTTTCTATATTCTTTTTTTTTCTTTCAAACACTAGCACATTGCATCAGCCTTTTTAAACTTCACTTTTTAAATAAAATAATAGTTCCTAAAATTCACAGATCTTCTTCAATCTGTTCTACAACTGTAGAGTGCATATTTTGAATCATAGTTTATTCAATGTCATAGGCTTGGATATTTAGATGGTTCCCAATATTTTGTAATTATAAATAATGTTGCAGTGAATAACCTTGTGCACATATATTTTGGCATTGTTGGTGGTATATCTTAAGGATCATTTCCTAAAAACAGGGTTACTGTACCAAAAGACAAATATATATGTAGTTTTATTCAATGTCACCAAACTCCCTTAGTAGCTATAAAATCACTTGCAATCTCACTAGCAAAATAGAATAGTCTCTATTTCCTGAGAGCAATAAACGATATTTTGGTGAGTTTGGACAGTAAGCAGGCAGCATACCTGAGCATTATCTTCTTCTCTAATAACATAAAAATATAGTATGCTTTGGGCTTTTACTTTTTAAAGACTAGGTGTTGTTTTAAATAATAATAATAATAATAATAATTATTATTATTATTATTATTATTAGGCTGTGATAAATGTCCACCTATGACAGTTGTTCTGAGTATGGGGAAGTGAAAGAATTTATTATATTCATTTCACTGTCTTCAATTTATTCCCTCATAGCCCAGTCCCAGTTTTTATAATTTAATTTAAGGAGTGATAATACTAGCAAATTTTGGCTCTGGAGCTTAATATTATCTCCTATCGCGCGGCACCACCCACCCTCAAGTCGCAGGTCCAGCCCTGCCTCACTCCCTGGCCCCGCAGCAGCCACGGCCACTGCCAGTCTTGAAGCAGCTGCGGCTGCTGCTGATCCGGCCCTCCCCAGTGCAGGTGTGCGGAGGCCCCTGCTGCCCCGCCCCTGCACGTGCAACCTCCTCCTGTCCAGTTGACCCGTTACGGTGTCCTGGTTAATTAGCATATTTCTCTATTATATATATATAGATGAGTCAAAAGACATTTGCTCATTGGAGCATAAGGAATCTTTAAATTGATTTCATGTTGTCAAAACAATAGATATATTAGAAAGCAAAAAAAAAGCCCTGGCCTGGTATTTAGTGGGCTAGAGTGTTGGGCATATACAAGAAGCAACCAATGAATGCATAAATAAATGGAACAACAAATTGATGCCTTTCTCTCTCTCCTTCTCCCCCACCACTTCTCTCTCAAATCAATTAAAGAAAGCATCTTTGAGAAATTTTCTCTAGTAATTGATATTAGCTGGTTTTTATGCTGATAGCAGAGTATGATAAGGTATACTTTCCTCTCGCATTCTTTGTTATTTTAGTACTTACTGATATGCTCACTCTGCTCATTTTATCCTCAAGGTAGGAAGGTAAGCATTTATTAACTTAGGTGATTCTTTCTATTTCTAGTACATTTTCATGGAAGACAAATAATTATCAGGCATTCACAATTACCTGTTCAATGAATAAATAACTGAAGACAAGACATAATTTGAAATAGAAGGAAATAATTTTAAATTAAAGTCAAGATAGGAAAAGAAATTGGAAAAATTATTTTCAATTTTAATTGTGTTTTTTTAGCTAATTACATTGCAGAAAGAATTTTGTTTTACTGGCATATGTAAAGTATTTATTGCATTGCCACATGGCGCATTTAATTTTATTTTTAAAGCAAAGCACAACAATGATAACTTTTTCATCCTTTGGGCTTAGCCCAAAATATAACATTTTATAGTAACTTATTTAATAAGGCTGGCCCTTGTCTATAATCTTCAAAGTATATAGGATGATGAACACTTTCAAATTACATGGTCCACAATTTCTGGTTCCATTACATTTATACCTGCTTTCAGAATCACTGAACTGCATTTGATGAGGCTGCATTTGGTCCAAAATCTTTCTTTGGGTACATAATTGAAACTGTTCTACCAAATCTGCTTCACTTAGACAGTCCATAGTCACATCATTCTGTCAGTCACTTAGAAATACCTATATGGCCACAGAGACTTAGCACTTGTGTTAAAATGCCATTTACTCTTCGAGGGTGTAATGACATTCAACCCAACTGTCCAGTGACAGTCCAGTGTGGCAGGTCCCATTACAAAACGAATATTCCAGTGGGTGCAATCTCTTGGTATTATGGATAAGAATTCAAATGTGAAAATGTCACATAAAAAGGAATATAAAAAATTGGTTTCCAATGTCAAAAATGAATGTCTACAAAGCTTAAAGTGAAGACTTTCATCTGCCCAATCAGTTATAGCTCTCAAGTGTCCGGCTCCCAATTCTTCCACTTCCAAAAGGGACATAATGAAGCATCGGAGGGCTTAGATAGTCACATAGACAGATACTAACTAAGAACAGTTCTCTCATTTACTTTTTTATTTACTTATAGCCTTAGAAAATGGTTGCTTTATTGCTCTAGTCATGCATAGGGCAATAATGGCCAGCTTGTCTGTTTGTCTTCATTCTGTACCAGAAACAAATCTCCCTCCTATCTTTCTTCAAAAGTGCATGATTGACCAAAATGGAATAATGAAATAATAAATAAATAAAAGGTACCCGTTTACTAGAGGAATTAATGAGAGAGGACAGGCTGAAGTGCAGAACAGAACACTTGTTTTATTGAGAGTGATGTCAAGGTACATATAAAGAAAAGTACATGTTGTTAAAGTGAGCCCAAAGTAATGAATGAAAAATGGATGCAAGTGACATAGTCTTTAGAATGTGTCTACTAGCGATGATGAAGAAGAACTTAGCAGCAGCCCCCTCTAGTGAAAACGTGAATTTCAGAATGTAGACTATTTTTCTTCAGTTTTTATTTAGATGAAGGACTCTGAAAAAGCCGAGAGAGTGGCTTCTAAACTGGGCACAACAGAAGAATTCCTTACTCTTAGCTAGAAAATTTAGGCTGAAGTATCATTGTCTTATCCTCTGTGTGACCTTAAACTAGTCACATAAACCATTATACACCTGCTTTCTCAAGTACAATACAGAAATAGCAATGAATAATCTCTAAGCCACAAACCTTTCCAAGTGATCAAGTAAGAATATATTTTGCTACCAGAAAGTATTACATAAATTGAAGCTGTTACCAAAGCAGTGAACTCTCCTCAAAGAAGACTTTTTGTGCCCTAGATGGGGTTACTTGCTCTTCCAATGTCTTCTCATGACATATGCTGCTTCCCTCTAACTCAGAAACATAATTTTAACATGATGTGATAAGTGCTTTCTGAACTTAAAAACAATGACCTAATATGAGGGGAGGGAAGGCATTTGATTTATTTCTGTATTTCAAGTGCTTAAAATAGTGCATGCCACTTAATAGGCACTCCATTAATTCATGAACATATTATTTTGTGACCAAGTACAATCAATTTAGAATAAAATGTGAATACATTTATTTATACAGCATATACAATATCAAAAGTGTTGAACAAAAGATAAATACAGAAACCTCCAGATTATTATCATTTCCTCATTCCTCCATTCCAATCAAAATGAGTTCCTATGCCACATAATTTTAAAAATGTATAATCCATGATAACCATGGCTTTTCATTACAGGGAACACAAGAGGACCTGGTCATGTAATCTGAAACAGGGGGTGGCTGAGAATTTGGAAAGAAGGGGTTCCAAAAAATTCAAACACCTTTTTTTGGCAAGCAAAAGAAAAGTCAAAGGAAAAGGAGAAGGTGGTAGCACCAAAGAAAAACACAAAAACTTGAACTTGATTCAAAAACAGGAAAACTGATCCTTTCATTTCCTTCCTTCAGTGAGTGATTAGATGTTTTCAGAATATCTCAATGATTCCATAGGTAGTGTCCTATTCTAGGAAATTACATGGTGCCCAACATAATAGCCAAGAATTCATGGACAAGGAAGAAAGCCCTTTAGATGAGGATCTTGGTATCATTTAGTGACTTATAGTTCATGCTATAGCTCATTAATTAAACTTGAATTTGTATAACCTAGTGCAGTGGTCGTCAAACTCAAATAGTCAACAGAGCGGCAAACCACGGCTCGCGAGCCGCATGTGGCTCGCGAGCTGCAGTTTGCTGACCACTGCCCTAGTGTAACATGTTAACAGGAGAAAACACTGGCAGATTATTTGTCCAGGGTTCCCAGTAGCTTCAGGGTTTCACAAGAGAAATGTGAATATCAACACATCAAATACACTTATCAGGAAACTTAGAGAAGGCACATAGATTTGTGTGAAATTTATAATCCCACCTTAATTCTTTGTTAGATTATTTTAAATAATGTGTGGCATAATGTGTGCTATTTCCTTCAGAATACTATTATTTGATGATTTCTTTCCTCCAACTAAGATAGACTCATTTGATTATTCTTTAATAACATTTTATTATTTCAACCAACTTTGAGCTCAAATACAGCACTTTCACCTTTCTAATATTCATATTTCTCTCATGGCCATTATTTATTACTTAGCCAATTAAATGCACATGCTCGTTAAATCTTGCCTCATGCATACATTTCTCCATTCTATGCATCATTGTTTTTCTTTGAACTATTTCCAGGTGTTCAGTGTTTCTCTTCTTAGGCTCTATCTCACCTTCTGGGATTGTTAAGTGCTTAGAAACCACAAAAAGACCAACAATTAGGTCAAAGGACTTAATCAGAGCGATGGGAAGAAGACAAATATACTACAGAATATCCACCTCATTTTAAACAATGTCTAAGACTCTTGGGAATGTCATAAGCTAGGGCCGTGGTTGGCAAACTGCGGCTTGCGAGCCACATGGCTCTTTGGCCCCTTGAGTGTGGCTCTTCTACAAAATACCACAGCCTGGGCGAGTCTATTTTGAAGAAGTGGCGTTAGAAGTTTGTTTAAAAAATTTGGCTCTCAAAAGAAGTTTCAATCGTTGTACTGTTGATATTTGGCTCTGTTGACTAATGAGTTTGCCGACCACTGAGCTAGGGAAAAGAATCCTGAATTTGACTCTGAAAACCTGAGGCGTAGGGACTGAAAAATATGACATTAGGCATCATAGACTATTTTTGCACTTGTATAAATAAGGAAATAGTATTAGCATTTTAATACCTGCCTTGCCTTCTGTGTAGAGCTGTTGTGAGTTTCAAGTAAGATACTGGTGATAAACATGCCTAGTAAACTATATAGTACATTAAAATTATAAATTAGGATGAGTCCTTCATGCTTTGTGCATTAGCTTGTAAAAGTGGCAACACTGCTACTTTCTCATGCCCATCATTTATAACTGAGTTTAACTCAGTGACCATGAATTCACATAAAACCATAAGACTCTGATGAGGAAGTATTTCATAATGACATCTCAAGCTATTACTAGGAAGAGGGTTGAGAAGGTTACAAATAGCCACATTAAAGTGGAGGAATGACTAAGCATTTGAAAAGAGAAAGGAAGAATGAGATTTGATTAGAAGGAAGGTGAGAGGTGAGAAATGAAAAAAGAAGAAACAAGGAGCTGATCTTAACAAGATTGACTTTAAGAATTCGAACGCCATTAAGCTATCAGAGGCAAATACAAGTTTTCCAAAATTCCAATTTTTCTTTGAAAACAAAAATGTTATCATTTCTAAGAAATACTCTATGTTGCTCTCCTTGAAGTGACAACCTCACTTCATTCATTTGTGAGATTTATCTATCAAACACCAAGTCTGAGTAGCCATACATTAGCTGCTAGTTATTTTGTCAAGTAAAAATTATTTTCCTGCCCCACTGGTGTTGCTCAGTGGTTGAGCATCAACCTATGAACCAGGGGGTCACAATTTGATTCCTGGTCAGGGCACAAGACCAAGTTGGGGTTCGGTCCCCAGTGGGGGGCATGCAGGAGGCAGCCAATCAATGATTCTCTCTCATCATTGATGTTTCTCTCTCCCTCTCTAAAATCAATAAATATATTTAAAATATATATATTTTTCAGAAACTAGTTCAGCTGGCATCTCAACTAAAAATCTATATATATGAAAGTCCAGAGACCGAACAGCAGAATGAGCAGAACCACCAGTTGACCAGTCGCTATCACGTGCACTGACCACCAGGGGGCAGACGCTCAATGCAGGAGCTGCCCCCTGGTGGTCAGTGCACACCCACAGTAGGAGCACCACTCAGCTGACCAGAATGAGCGGCGCTCCCACAGCGGGCAGATCCCCCGCAGGCCTTGCCCCCTACCAATGCACAAATCTGTGCACCAGGCCTCTAGTATTTTTATAAGACAGTTATAGTTTGAACCAAAAATACTTTGTATGTATACTTTCCATTTTACCACACAGAATATTAAAAATACACATACTCTAGGGTAATTTTAATAAAATTAATAATCTGTATCACTTCATCAAGGACATTCTTAAGTGTAAGTAGCTCTTTCTTACTAACTACAAGTTCATTGGAATGAAGAACATCAAGATTGCTAGTGTTGTTTGCTAGTGTTGTTGGTGCTCCTAACTTGATGTGGGCTAAGACTCCAGAGTTTTACCCTTCATTGTTTTTCAAACATCAGTGCAAATAACAAACCAGTGAAAAAGGCATATAATGTCGATATTATTATGAAGAAACATTTAACCTTGCAGACCTCCTAAATGTGTCTTGGGAACCCCCATTTGGCCACAGACCACACTGAGAATGATTGCTTTGAAACAAATCTGATCATATCAGGTCCCAGCTTGAAAGACTTTCATCTTTTCTCCTAATGTCAAGCAAATAAACTCGAAGTTTGATATGCAGAGCTTTGACTATCTGGGCCCCACCTGTCTTTCAACTACTGGCTGCCACCCCTACTGCATGTGTATGCTATTCCTACCACCCTGATCTGCTCTCTGTACATCTCACTCTGTGCCTTCATCACTCTGAGCTTCTGTGCAACTGCTACTTTCGGCCCTGTATTATTTCATCTCTGTTTGCCTGAAAAACTCCTTATTCTTTGAGATCTAATTCAGATGTCAGCATGGCTGAGAAGCCTTTTCTTTCACTCCTTGCCAGATGACCAGAGTTAGACAGTTCTTTGCCTGCCTCTATAGTATTTCATTTATTTATTCAATAAAATATTGGGGGCATCTATTCATGTCAGACATGATTCTCAGAGCTGGGAAAACAGAGATTAACAAGAGAGAGAAGAACCCTAATCTAACCTATTAGAATGGATCTAATGAACTTAAATATTAATGGAGTAATGGACAAAATATAATCCAATATAATAAAACCCTAATATGCAAATTGACCAAATGGCAGGACCAGTCACTATGACGTGCACAGATGCTCAATGCAGGAGCTGCCCCCTGGTGGTCAGTGCATTCCCACAGGGGGGAGTGCTGCTCAGCCAGAAGCCGGGCTCATGGCTGGCAAGAGCAGCCACAGTGATGGGAGCTTCTCCCATCTCCATGGCAGCAGCGCTAAGGACCCCTCGGGGGATGTCTGCCGAGGGATCCTTGACTGCAAGAGGGCACAGGCTGGGCTGATGGATGCCCACCCCACCCCTCCCCGCAGTGTACAAATGTCATGCATCAGGCCTCTAGTAAGCAAATAATAAAGGTATGTGGTTTCAGATGGTATAAACTGCTATGAAAAAAAAATAAGTTAAAAAGATGGAGAATCACTAGGTGAGCGACAGGTATTAAAGTATTCAGGGAAGGATATTTAATGTGAGCAAAGACCTAAAGCAGTGAATCAGATTAAGAACAGGGGAAAGGCATTCTGGACAGAGGAAATGGCAGATGCAGGGTACTGGAAAAAGAGAGAAAACCCTAAATGTCACAACTGCTCTTGACAAAGCAGATGCTGAGTGGATCCATTCAAGTGAGGGCCGTAGTGGAGGCAGCCTGAAAGCAGCTCTAACAGAGATCCACAGTGAAACTGGATGGCAATATAAGTGTGGTGTGGCTACAGCAGTGTATCCACTGGAGCCGAATGTGGTTTAGGGCCGTGATTCCTTGAGTAAATAGATATTCTAGAATATATATAAACTCTCCTTTTCTTGAACTAGCCAAGTTGTTTCTATTGTTTACAGCTAAGAACCCTGACTGATATGAGTCCTCACTATATAGACGGCATTTAAAACCTTGGGAATGATGAGATAATCTAGGGAGTAAATGTGGATGAGAGATCAAAGCTGAACTCTCTTGGCTGCATTTCAATTCATTAACTGCCCAGATGGATCAGGTCATAATAAGCTCCTTACTGATAGCCCCTTCAGGTCCTCCAATTTTAAACAATTATCCTGATTGCTTGTACTCATTTCCTCCAAATGGCATTTTATATTTCTATCCTCTACCTGCCACTTACTACACATACCTTAGTCTCCTCCCCCTCTTAGTCAGGTCCTGACAGGGGCCAGAATTCATTTAGATGGCTGGTAGGGCTGTTCCAAAAAAACAAACGTGGGAGATCGAGGCACCAAAAATCTCAGGAAAGCAGAAGGCCTTTACAGTGAAAGGGGCAAGGTGATAACATCCAGTCATGGGAATCCAGTGAGCTCTGGAGGCTTGGTACCAACCAGAAATTCAGAACTGAGCAGGGAGGGATGGCCTCCTGTTGGACAGACCGTATATAAAGGGTGGAGAGTGGATCCAGAGAGGCAAAATGGACAAGAAACATGATACTCTTGTCTTAGTCTGCTCAGGCTACCATAACATAGACCCACAGACTGCGCAGCGTAAACAACAGAAATTTATTTTCTCACAGTTCTGGAGGCTAGAAGTTCAAGATCAAAGTGCCAGCACACTTGTTTTCTCTGAGTTCTCTCTCCTTGGCTTGCAGATGGCCATCTTCTCATTATGTACTCACATGGTCTTGCTTCTGTGCACACATCTCTGGAATTCCTCTGCATGTTCAAATTTCCTCTTCCTATGATGACACATGTCAGGTTGGACTAGAACCCATCCTGATGACTTCATTTTTACTTAATCACCTCTTTAATGACCCATCTCCAAATGCGGACACATTCTCATTTACTGGGCATTAGGACTTCAACATATGGATTTAGAAGGGATAGTATTCAGCCCATAAAAACTCATAAAAGTTAATCATATTCCTTTCTTGTGTATCATTTTCTTTAAGAATGTTTATTATCCTCACTTTCTATACTGTCTTACCTCCAGAATCCAGCATTCTGGGTCCACTTCTTAACCTAGCTTATCTGATTGGACATCACTTCTTTTTTTTCCTAAATAAGGACTTATTTATTGATAGCTTCCAGTTTGAAAGCTGTTGTTATAAATTTCTTTGTTTTATCTCATTTGGTCCTTAATTATCCTTGTAATGTGGATATTACTATTTTATACACATTTTATAAATGAGAAAACTGTAAGATAGGTCAATTAAGTAGTTTTCCCAAAGTGGAAAAGTTATTAATTGATAAAGTCAAGTTTCAAACCCCAGAAATCTGATTTCAGAACCTCAGCTCTAGTCCCCTTAGTTAGAACTGGGATTCAGAATCTAATTGCTGATTTGTGTCATTCTCCTTTCTTTATAACTTGAGCTTGAAATCAGTGCTCCAAAATCAAATGCTAGAAAAATTCCTTACATAGTATATTAGTTCACCATTGCTGTTCATCAAATTAGTACCAACTTAGCAGGTTACGAGAATACTTATTTATTATCTCACAGTTTGCATAGGTCTATGTTTTAGGCTCAGTGAAGCTGGATTTTCTGCTCAGGGTATCAGAAGGGTGAAATCAAGCAATTGGCTAGACTATGTCGTCATCTAAGTCCAGCATCCCTTCAAAGTTCATTCAGGTGTTGAAAAAATTTAGATATTTTGTAGTTTTAGGGCTAAGGCCCCCATTTTCTTGCTGTCTGTTGGCTGGGGGCCATACTTAGCCCTTATTAGCTTCTCTCAGGTCCTGGCTATGTAGTCCTCTCATAACATGGCAGCTAACTTTGTCAAACCCAACAAGAATTTGTTTCTCCAGTCTCAAAAACAGTCTTATATAGTGTAATCAAAATCACAAAGATCACAAGATACTGCTGTGAACATTATGTGGACAAACTGGACATCTTAGAAATCTAAACAGCCTGATAAAAAGTAAGAAGATTAAATCAGTAATAAAAAATTTCCTAATAATTTTATACCAGATGATATTATAGGTGAATTTTACCAAACATTTAAGGAATAATTAACTCAATTCTTCTCAAACCTTACCAACAAATTGAAGAGGCTAGAACCCTCCCAAACTCACTTTATAAGACCAGTATTACATTGACACCAAAGCCAGATAAAGCCACTACAAGAAGAGAAAGCTAGAGGCTAGTATCTCTGATATATATATACATAAAAAATTCTCAACAAAATACAAGCAAACTGAATTCATCAGCACATTAAAAGGATCACATCTCATGATCAAGTGGGATTTATCACTGGCATGCAAGTATGATTCAATGTATGGAAATCAATAACTGTGATACAGCACATTAAAAATGAAAAATAAAAATCATATGATTATCTCAATAGTGACAGGAAAAGCATTCAATAAACTTAATAACCTTTTATGATAGAAATTCTTAACGAAGTGGATATAAACTGAACACACATCAAGACAGTAAATACCATATATAACAAGCCCACAGATAACATCATACTCCACAATGAAAGGTAAAAACATTTTCCTCTAAGATTTGGAACACAGGAGTGCCCACTCTTATCATCTTATCAGTCCTATTCAACATCATATTGAAAGTCTGAGTCAGAGCAATCAGAAAAAAAAAAAAGCATCAAGCATCCAAATTGTAAAGGAAGAGGTGAATTGTCTTTGTTTGCTGATTATATACAGCTTTATCTAGAAAATCCCAAATACTCTATCACAAAACTGTTAGAACTAATCAATGGATTCAGGAAAGTTTCAGGATACAAGATAAACATACAAAAATAAGTTGCATTTCTATGCACTAACAATAAACTCTCTGAAAGAGAAATAAAGAAAACTTTCTTATTTACAATAGCATTAAAACAATAAAATACTTAGGAATATACTAAACCAAGGGAGTAAAAGATACAGGTACCAGAAACTATGACAATGATGAAAGAAATATGAAAACACTCAAACAAATGGAAATATATCTTGTGTTTATAAATCAGAAGAGTTAATATTGCTAAAATGTCCATACTATTCAAAGCCATCTATAGATTTAATATAATTTATCAAAGGTCCAATGGCATTTTTTACAGAAATAGAACAAATGATCCAAAAATTAATATGGTACCATAAAGACTCTGAATAGCCAAAGAAATCCTGAGAAAGAACAAAGCTGGAGTCATCACATTGTCTGACTTCAAACTGTACTATAAAGTGATAGTAATCAAAACTATATGGTACTGGCATAAAACAGACACATGACCAAATGAACAGAATAAGGAGCACAGAAATAAACTCGTAAAATACTGTCAACTAATATTTGACAGAGCAGCCAAGCATATTCACTGGGAAAAGAAAAATCTTTTCAATAAATATTATTGGGAGAATCGGATATCTACATGCAAATGAGTAAAATTGGACCCCTATCTCACACCACAAAAATTTTAACTTGAAATAGATTGAAGATTAAATATAAAACCTGAAATAATAAAATGCCTAGAGGAAAAAAAGAGGGGAAACGCTCTTTAACATTTGTTTTAGCTATAATTTTTTTGATATGCCACAAAAAAAAAAGGTACAAAGACAAAAATTAACAGTGGGTTATATAAAACTAAAATGCTCTGCACAGAAAAAGAAACAATCAACAAAATAAAAAGCACCCTATGGAGGGGAGAAAATATTTGCCAAACCACATATCTTATAAGAGGTTAATATCCAAAATGTATAAAAAATACATATAACGCAATAGCAAAACAACAATCTGATTATAAATGGACAGATGAATAAATAAAAATAAAACCAAAAGATAACAAATGCTGTCAAGGACATGGAGAAAAAGGAACCCTGGTTCATTGTTGGTGGGAATGTAAATTGGTACATCCACTATAAATAATAGAATGGATATTCCTCAAAATATTAAAAATAGAACTACCATATCATCCAGCAAACTTCTGGGTATGTATACCAAAGAGATGAGATCACTATCTTGAAGAGATATTTGAACTCTGATTTTCATTGCAATATTTTTCAATAGCCAAGACATAAAACAACCTAATTATCCATCAACTGATGAGGAGATCAAGAAAATATGATACATATACATATGTATGTGTGTGTGTGTGTGTGGGGGGGGTGATGTTTAGCCATAAGGAAAAAGGAAGCCCTGCCATTTGCAAAAACGTGGGTGACTTTGTGGGTATTATGCCTAGTAAAATATGTCAGACAGACAAGGAAAATACTGTGTGATCTTATTTATGTGTGGAATCTAAAAACATCAAACTCATAGAAAATTGATTGCCAGGGATTGAGGCATGGGAAAATGGGGAGATATTGGTCAAATGGTATAAACTTTCAGTTATAAGATAGACAATATCTGGAAATCCAATGTACAATATGGTGACTATAGTTAACAATACTATGTTTTATACTTGAAAGCTGCTCTGAGAGTAGAACTTTAATGTTATCTCCATAACAACAATGAAATGGTAATTATGTGAGGTAAAGGATTTGCTAACTAACCTTATTGTGTCAATCATTATGCAACATTTATATGCATCAAATATTTATTTTACTCAAATTCCACTGATTTAAATATTAATATTTTCCAAAAACACCTTCACAGAAACATGTGAAATAATGCTGGGCCAAAAAATCTTGGCACCATAGCCCAGCTACATATACACGTAAAATTAAATATCACACCCACCCATCCACTCTAATCTTGGACAGAATCATTCAATCATTGTATTGTTTTTTTTAACAGAGTGGCAAACTTTTTAGCTTTTCAGTTTTTAGTCTGAAAATTCATGATTTATGGGACACCAATGCAGAATGCCTCAGCGTGAACCATGTAATCATTGAGTATATCTTCAGGCAATTACAAAGAAAGGTCAAGGCAAAACTCCTGTTGAATACTAAAAGCATGTTGAATTTAAAGTAAAAGTTGCCTCAATCCTAGTGAGACTCATCCTGCCTCACTAAAGTAGAGTTCATTGCAATGGATGGCCCAAGTTCTATTTGATTTATAAATCTATCAGCTAAAAATATGTAGAAATTACTAGCAGCATGCCAGCCTCAGAGGTAGGGGAAAAAACAATATGGATGCTATCCTTGAAGAACTTACAATCTAGTAAGGGGAAAAAGTAGACATCAATACAGGATCACATGCACATACCTACACACATCCCTGGTAAATGTTTTTACTCATTTCTAGAATGAGGTTCTCAATAATTAAAAAATAAGTAAATAATAATAATAAAGGATCCTTAGCCATGGTTCTCATCTTTCCTGGAGCAAAGGACATTAATCCAAGGATGTAAAGATGGATGAGTTGAAAATTTGAAGGATACTGGACAAGTGAAACAATGGCAACAAAAATAAAAAAGGGGAGATTGCCATTGCTCCTTTGGGAGTACATAGAAGATAACTTGAGGGAGAATAAACTTGATCATGATGAAACTTCCAAGTTTCACAAAATTTGCAAATGCCATTTACAGTTCATTTTACCTGTTAATTCAGTGAACTATAAATGCTGAAATATTTATAAAAGTTCTTTAGACAGTTAATTATCTTTCAGACACAAAAGCAAAGTTTCTAGCTAGAAATCATCATTTATCTGACTGACCTCTTTACTTTCTAATAATTCTCATTACCAATAATTGCAGATATTTTTCTTCCCTGAGCTATTCTACACAAAGTAAAACACAATTTAATGGATCATAGGAACTCCTGTGTACTTACTAAGAAACAGACAAAAAAATGTCTCCGTGAACTCAAGATTCTCTACCAAGCTAGATGACTTTCACTCCACAACAGTTTCACAAATATGCAATCGGAATTATGTCTCACAAATATAGAAGGAAGCACAAACCCTAAATAAACAATACCATTTATAGCATCCTGTTTAAGATGAGGGCCTCTGGACTGAAGCTGCCCATGGAGTGCTTAGAATTTTATATGGAACATGATAAATTTAGTAGTTTCTAGCTATTGATGCTCTTTACTATAAGAAAATAATGTATAGTCCATCTGGCACAGTATCAGCTAATTAAGAACAGTGAAAATTTAACTAAGAAATGTAAGATATACAAGGAAGACAAAGTTTTGTTTAATAAAGGTGACAATAAAGATGAAAATACAATGTGTATGATGGCTTTCTTCCATCTTAACATACTCAAATTTTGCAAGGGTTATCAGATTAGACCAGGTATAACAACCTTATTTGGGGGGAATTTCTAGCAATTTATTTTTCCCTAATTCCTCTTTCTCAATCATTCTATTAAAAAAAAAAAGATTATTTTTTCCCTGGGAAGCATATTCCTATTCCTTGCCATGAAATGAATTTCTAGCCTCGCGTGTTGATAGCACTCACTTATAACCATCACTCCTATAAAAGACTGTAGATCGATTTCAGGATGTCTGTGCCATTCAGCAAGTAGAAGTTACAGCTAATCCAAGCTGTTCTATTTTCAAGGGCAATGCTGCTTTGCAGGGCATAATGCTGGTTTTCTTATCTTAGCAATGCCGCCTTCAGTTATTTTTGTGATCTTGATCCTCCTGAATCCTTTTCTGTAGAGATTTAAAACAGTATTTCTTTTGTCCTGGTTTTCCTCATGAGTTTAAAATAGCATTTTGACTTTGAGTGTTTTATGTGTACATAACAAAGAAACCTGAAAACTTTCTTTGTGATGTGATTTATTTATATTCTTTAAAGGGAGATTTAAAAAAGAAAATCCTTTTGCTATAATAGAAATCATATACCTTTCTTATGTCTAAAATAAAAAACATCTGTCAACCAATTCTTTAATAATGTTGACATACCATATGTATTCTAATTAATAATTAAATGATAATTTTTTATTCAAAACTTATGAATTACTTACATATCTTTATATAGTAATGACCTATTGAACCAAGGTGAAGATCTGCTATTCCTTAATTTTACTAAGTATTTCGATTCCTATACTGGGACACACAGCATGCAAATGTATTAGCCTGTCAGATGTGTTATACTTTTGGTTTTGTAGGCATTTTTCTACTCTGTCTACAAATAAATTTTTCTGAAAAAATCAAAAAAGGCCAAGACCTTGACCTGTGTTTCAATAAACAGTCCTAATACATCTTACTAGATGGACAATAACATTATAAACCTCCCTTGGGCCCCAAGATACTGCCAATTGGACACACTGACCTCTTTTACAACAAGGAAATGAAAACATTCAGCACTATATCTGTAACAGGAGGCCTCTGATGGATTTAGTTATACAAGGTTAGAGCTGTCAATTGGAAAAGCCTAGTCTACTTCAGTTCCAATCACCTTTCTCATTTTTCTTCAGCAAGTGAAAAAAATTAAAACTATTCAAGACAATAAAGAAGCTTTTCTCTAATAAACCAGAGATTTTCAACCTTTTTGTCTCATGACACATATAAACTAATTACTAAAATTCTGCAGCACACCAAAAAATATATTTTTTGTCAATCTGACAAAAAAAAAGTGGTATAATTTTGATTCATTCACACTAGATAGCTATTATGTTGGCTGCTGATACATATATTTTTTTACAATCTAAGGGAAGAGAGGTCATTGCTCCTGACTAAATAGTCAGGTAGTGCATGTTTTGAAAATTCTTGCAGCACACCAATTGAAAATCTTGTTCTAAACTAACAAGACAGGAAAATGGCAACATGAGCCAGTTTTCCTTTTAAGTCGTTTGTTTAGCCATGAACACTGTGTACCTTATTCTGAAACTAAATAACTCATAAGATCATGCTATAATGCTGAAAGGTTGAAAATACGATCGTTAATTTGTCTCAAGGAAGAGAACATAGGTTCCTTCAATCCTTAAGACTGAATGTATTTTAAAACCCCTGGATAGAAATTCCAGAATAGGTTCATTTCAAAAGTAATTATTATCCTACCAGAGGCCTGGTGCACGAAATTCGTGCACAGGGCGGGTGTGTGCCTCAGCCCAGCCTGCACCCTCTCCAATCTGGGACCTCTCGAGGACCCCAGTAGAATCTGGCCTAAATGGGCAGTTGGACATCCCTCTCACAATCCAGGACTGCTGGCTCCCAACTGCTCGCCTGCCTGCCTTCCTGATTGCCCCTAACCGCTTCTGCCTGCCAGCCTGATCACCCCCTAACCACTCCCCTGCTAGCCTGATTGATGCCTAACTGCTCCCCTGCCAGCCTGTTTGCCCCTAACTGCCCTCCCCTGAAGGCCTGGGTCCCCCCAAACTGCCCTCCCATGCTGGCCTGATTGCCCACAACTGCCCTACCTTGCAGGCCTTGTCCCTCCCAACTGCCCTCTCCTGCTGGCCATCTTGTGGAGGCCATCTTGTTTCCACATGGGGGCAGCCATATTTGACCACATGGGGGCAGCCATCTTGTGTGCTGGAGTGATGGTCAATTTACATATTACTCTTTTATTAGATAGGACAATTAAAATGTATTTTCAATGTCTAAGAAAACTCTATGGCAGAAATATAAGTCCATTTCTTCACATGGTATATCTCATAATTTTAAAAATGCTTTTTCCACATGTTAAAATGGTGAATTTCTGAAATTATAAACCAATGAATATAATGATAATCACAACTAATCCTATCTACTAAAGAGGGAATATGCTAATTGACCGCCATGCTCTCACAAGATTGTGGTGCCCACAGCTACAAGATAGCGGTGCCCAGTTCCCTCACCCTGCCTCATCCAGCCAGTGTCCCCCAGTACCCTCAGCCCCACCTCATCCAGCCAGAGTCCCCACCTCATCCAGCCTCAGTCCCCTAGTCCCCTCAGCCCCACCTCATTCAGCCAGAGTCCCCCAGTCCCCTTTGCCCTGCAGGGGCAGGCAGTTGGGGGCAATCAGGCCAGCAGGGGAGGGCAGTTGGAGGTGATTGGGCCAGCAGGGGAGGGTAGTTGGGGATGATCATGCTGGCAGAGGAGTAGTTAGGCGTCAATCAGGTGGCCAGGGGAGCGGTTAGGGGGCTATCAGGCTGGCATGCAGAGTGGTTAGGGGGCTATCAGGTTGGCAGGGGAGTGGTTAGGGGGTGATCAGGCTGGCAGGCAGGCGAGCAGTTAGGAGCCAGCAGTTAGGAGCCAGCAGTACCGGATTGTGAGAGGGATATTCCAGATTGAAGAGGGTGCAGGCTGGGCTGAGGGACAACCCCCACCCCATGTGTGAATTTCATGCACTGGGCCTCTAGTCATTAAATAATCTAATATGAGCCTGTTTATAAAGAATTCATGTGTTTAGAATTGTTTCATATGTATAATATATACAAATATATACATGTATACATACACAAATATATATATATATATATACATATATATATATATATACACACACACACACACACAAATATATATATAAAGAGTGAAAAAAATTAATGAGAGAAAATAACTATATCTGCAGATGTAATTGTTACTACCATTAGTGCCAATTAGTATATTAAGAAAAAACTTACAGTCCTATATAATAAAAGGTTAATATGCAAATTGACCAAATGGTGGAACAACTGGTCGCTATGATGTTCACTTACCATCAGGGGGCAGATGATCAATGCAGGAGCTGCCTCCTGCAGAAGCTGGACTCACGGCTGGTGAGTGCAGCGGCGGTGACGGGAGCCTCTCCAGCCTCTGCTGCAGTCGGACATACTCCTGAGGGCTCCCAGACTGCGAGAAGGCACAGGCTGGGCTGAGGGTCCTCCCCCAACCCCAGTGCACAAAATTTGTGCACGGGGCCTCTAGTATAAGTATAAAAGCCAGAGATAAGATTAAGAGAATAGCACATGAATGTGGACAATAACAGAACAGGAAGTAACTTAAGGAACTTGACCTACATTGGGAGTACATAAAAGTGTAAGAGTGATTTGGGGTCTAAGATCCCAAAGATGAGGATATAGTCCAGCACCGCTATTGGGTGGGGTGAGGTGAAGCCTGGAGTAAATAGACATTCATATGTAGAAAGGAGAGAGCAGGATGTGTTCTAGGAACTAAGAGAAGTTGTGACCAAAACTAGGGGGACACGGGGAGCAAGGAAGATAGGTTAAATAGATAGTAGATAGGACCTTGTAAGTCATATAAAAAGGTTAGGACTCTATTCTAACCACAGTAGGGACCTTATGGTAGACTTTTAAAGTTCATAATCAGATTTGATCTTTAGGAATATTCCCGTGTCTGTAGTGCGGTAAATGGATAGAAGATCAGGGTCTATAATACAGGATTACAATACAATAGTTAGCAGACATTAATGTATTTGAAGGAGATGAATGGCCTTAAGGGGTAAGTGTCATTGAGAGTACAGTGCAGTCAGTGGATTCCAGAGATATATTGATATATTTGCATAAGAGTATGAAAGGAAGACAGAGATGATAAGAACAGTGCTCAGGTCTGTCTTGGACAACTCACTGGTGGGTAGGTTGTGCCATTCTCTGACAAAGTAGACTTTAAATAAAAAGAGCAATTGCTAAGGATGTGTTGGTGGGGAGTAGAGGGTAACAGAGGTGATAAGATTATATGTGGACATATAGAGTAGGATGTTCCATAGGCATTCAAATGATCCTGGTCTATAAATAGATAAACAGATACAAGGATTAGGAGAAGAATCTTTATTCAAATTAGAGACTTGAAATTCATTCTTACATAAATATAATTGAAGATAGGAATGGGTGAAACCTCTCAGAGGTGATTGTGGAGAAAGAAAAGAAAGTAATTCCAAAGACAGAATATTAAGAAACATTGACATTTAAATAGCAGGCTAAGATTGGCTCTGCTGGTGTGGCTCAGTGGTTGAGCATCAACCTATAGACCAGGAAGTCACATTTCATTCCTGGTTGGGGCACAGTAGAGGGCATTCAGGAGACAGTGGATCAATGATTCTCTCTCATCATTGATGTTTCTATCTTTCTTTCCCTCTCTCTTCCTCTCTGAAATCAATATATATATATATATATATATATATATATATATATATATGAAAAAAAATAGCAGGCTAAGAAAAAAAAAGAAAAGCATGAAAAAGGACCATTAGAAAAAGTAGAAGGAAAACTTCTTTTGATTATAAAATGTACTATATTAAAAGAGAGATTTTTATATTGCATGGGCTAATCTGAAGAGTGTTACCATAATATGTTGGAAAATGAATAAAAACAAACAGAGCAAGCTTGGAGGAAGAAATACCAGGGAAAAGGAAACTAAGGAATCACATTCATTTATTCCTTCATCCATTGACATATTCAGGAGCTTCCTTTTATGTATTCATTGTGAAGGACTATAAAAGACATTGCAGCAAACATAAACATAAATCAAGTACAGAGTAGAGTCTGGCTTTCAGGAGCTTATACACTATGGTAAGAAAGGAGATGTGCTTTCATAAATAATTTGAAGTAGAACAGGACATGTTTCCTAAAGAATGCACAGAATACATACTAAAGACGGTCAGAAAAAGAATACACAGCACTGCCACAAGGTCAGGCTCAATGTAGGTTTTCACTATATATATATAGAATCAATTTGTGCCATTAAGCTGGAGAGTCTAAAAAAGGCTTTCTGAAGCAGTTGACATTGGCCATTAATATAGAAAAATTCTTAATATTTAAATATAAGAGAAAGGATTTAGATAAATCAATGGCAGGTACAAGGGCAGCAGCTGAAGCAACTTAATATGGAGCAAAGATCTGAGAAGTGAATTTATTTAAAAATATTTGAGCACATGTCTATATTAACCTCAGGTTACAAACAAACAAACTCATAGTGGCAAATTCACTGACCAAGAGCTAAAATTACTAAGGGTCATATTCATTCAGCAATGTATAGTATCAAAATGCTTTTGAATACCTTTCATTTTCAGTCTTCCAAGACAACATTTCTAATCAGGATGTCATTTTCACATGTGTAAATCTAGGCGTGAGTGGTGAAATGTAATAGAATCGGAGTCTTTGCACTGCCCTAGACCTTATGTTTTAGAATGTTCTAGGAATTTTTATAATGACATTCTCAATAAATAACTTTAGAGTAATTAAAAATGTATAAAGCCAGTAAAAGGAGATTTTAATTCTTGGCCATATCAGGTGAGAGTAACAGTTTCTCAGTGAGCAAGTAGAGTATGTAGGTGTTGAGGTCTATGTATTGTACACACTGCTGAGGGCTTCAGAATGACTTGACTGAGGTGGTCTAAACTGAAGAGCATCAGTAGAGGCTGTGCATAGTAACTGGAGGACTTACCAAAAACACAGTGAGGATATTTGAGTGATCATAGGTTTGAGTGATTATTGGGACTCCTACTTTCTGACCCTAAGTTCATGGTTTCATCCTATCAGTTGTTCATTCCCACAATATTGGTTTTTATCCTATAGAGTATTATAATATCACTAGAGGCCCGATGCACGAAGATTCGTGCAAGAATGGGCCTTCCTTCCCCTGGCTGCTGGCACCGCCTTCGCTCCTGCCGGAGTCACCTTTCCACCTTCCCACACTGGCCAGAGGCCCGGAGTGTCTGGGGCGGTGTGGAACGCCTGCGGTGACGACGCAAGTGTCCCACCCTGCCCCCGGCCGCTCAGGGCCTGCGTATGCAAATTAACCTGCCACCTTTGTTGGGTTAATTTGCATACTCCTGATTGCCTAGTGGGCATCATGAAGGTACAGTCCATTTGCATCTTTCTCTTTTATTAGTGTAGACTAGAGGCTCAGTGCATGAAATTCATGCAAGAGTAGGCCTTCCTTCCCCTGGCTGCCAGCACTGGTTTCCCTCTGGCACTCGGGACCCGGGCTTCCTTTGCAGCCCCAGCTTCATCAGGAAGGTCGTCCAGAAGGACGTCTGGTCTAATTAGCATATTTTGCTTTTATTATTATAGATTTTTAGGCATGTGAGGGGAATAGATGGGAAAATGACAATGAAGTCAGAGTCTTTGGAAGACACTCACCCAATGAGAAGATCTGTGTGGTCTTTATATACTGTACAGAATGTGTGTATATTTATACTCTGACTATAATTCTGTGATATATCATTTAGTTCTAGCTACTCAACATGCTATACCTAAGTATAATTTATTCATGTTTACATACAATTCTGAAAATTCACAGTTCAACATCCAAAGACCCTCCTTTTGTATGAAGAATGCCTGTTAACTGAGATAACTGAATTTTAAAATAGCCTAAACAGGATTCTTTTTGAGTAAGATATCTTTTGTTCTATCTTCTCAAAATAACATCACAGAAAGTAGTAAATTTGCTTAAATTTCTCATGAACATTCTTAAATACACACCACAACTTTTATTTGTGTGGACTTTAATGTTATGAATATATGACAGCACATATATTTTATATCTTGCTCAATATTAATATGCTAAGGTTATATACATTACAGTTTTTAAATGCTCACTCTTGATATGAATTGCAATCAAATGCAAAATCCCTAAGTAAAAAGTGATATAACATCCCTTGTGGGTTGACAAGAAATGCCTTTCCTAAACTGGACTGTGAATTTTCCAGGTTGACTTAGTGAAAGTCTGCTATGCATTTGTGTGTGTTATGCTTCAGGAAAATAGATCTAGTTCATTTTAGTGACATTAGCCAAAAGTTGAGTTCCCGTGCTGCCTTCTAAAAGTGATTATATATAGAACTCTTTAATGTATCTTTAAATAAGGATCAAAAGTGGGACTCTTCCTATTAAAATATCACATGGAAATCCATTCAAGCTAAAGACGAAGAGAGTTACAGTGACACGAATTTTCATCAAATAAAAATAATTTGACTACTTACTTAACCCTCCAAATTCATGCCAGGAAATACATGTCAGGCTGGGAAAGTATGACGGAGGGAAATGTGCTTTACTTACTACTATACCCTTAGCACCGAATGTGGTATCTGGCCTGTGGTAGATTCTTGACAAATATGCCCCCACCTAGGACCTAGATGGACACAAGTTATCCTTCTCTCTGACCTCTGAATGTCTGTTTGAATGGCCTGCAAACAAATCCACCAGGCACTGCCCTTGAGATGTAAGTTTCAGCCAAACTTAGAGTTTTTTTTCCTCCTATTTCTTTCCATTGTGATACCAACTTCAGGCAAATTCTCTCAAATTCTGCCTCTCTACACTTTGATTGTAGAATTTACTTTGAATCAGCAAGTTGCACAATGCTCTTCCAGGGTGAAGCCTGCGGTAGTGAGTGAAGGGAGAGTACATCATCAGTTCCAGTTTATGCCGTGCTCCTCCTGTGCTCTCATGCATTTTCTTTCCTTCTGGGATGATGTTTGCTCCACTTACCTGTAAGCATCTCAACTGAACTCACCTCTTTAACCACACTTTCATACATGTAAGATGTCAGCAGTATTCCCAAGAGTTCTAGGGTCTGCTCGGGTTATATAAAAAGGAAAACAGCCTGACCAGTTTGGCTCAGTGGATAGAGCATTGGCCTGTGCACTGAAGGGTCATGTGTTCAATTCTGGTCAAGGACATAGAACTTGGTTGCAGGCTTGATTCCCAGTCCCAGTCTGGGCTCATGTGGGAGGCAACCAGTCCATGTGTCTCTCTCACATCAATGTTTCTCTCTCTCCCCCTCCCTTCCACTCTCTCTAAAAATCAATGGAAAAAGGGTGAGGATTAACAACAACAACAAGGAAAATAATATTTAATATTACCACCCAGACAATAGCATTACATGTAAGAACAAATTTAAGGCAGAAAACTGCAAATGGATGTCACTTAGTCCAGGAAGCTTTCTCAACAAGGAAGATTAGCTAATAAGCCTTAATTCACTTTCCAAAGCCCTAGGCTCCTTATGTTTAATGTTCCTAAATATACAAAGTGATGCTGCTAGCCTTCTAACTTTAGAAAATTGCTAATATCAGAGTGAGTATAAGAGAATTTCTGCTTTCTGGAAATGGTTACGTTATCCACACCACCCTTCCCTCACCAAAAATAACTTAAACTACCTTAGGGAATACTTTTAAATGTTTTCTTAAAAGCAAGGTAATATCAAAAGATGATAAGAAGCAGCTAGGATAAAACTTAAAGGAAATTGGGAATCTGGGGTGTAAGTGACAATGAAAGCTTTGTTTACCTGACTGACATTTGCTGATCCTAGACAATTTGAACTTCTGTCTTGAAAGCCTTATAGCAAGAGAAATAAAAATCAAACTCAATGCAGTGAAATCATGTAAAGGAAACTTAACCCTATTATCTAGGACCCCAAAAGGCTAACTCCTCATGGTGTGATACTAAAAATAAATAGTTAACATGTAGTCTTAAACCTTAAACTTCCATTTAGGTATTCTTGAGCATGGGAATATGGGCAATAAAAAACTTGAGCTACGTTTATGGGATAATCTGGTGTTCTTCAAAAGTACATAGGAATTTAAGAGTGATGTGGGGCAAAAGATCTGAAAGATAAAAAGGAGGAAGTCTAGCACCACTGTTGGGTAAGGCTGGGGTAGAACCTGGAGTAGGCAAGGATGCAGATGTGGGAAGGGGAGAGTAGGATGTGTTCCAGATACTGAGAGAGGTATACTTCCCAAAGCATTTGATGAGATACCTGTCTTTTAGTCATATGTCTTTCCAACTTATTTTTATTTAGGAAAAATTTCTATATTAGCAATAATTAGATGAGACTCAGTGAAATAAATTACTTGGATTTCAATTGAAATTGAAATGTACTTACTGGGCACCTAAAAATCCTGTCTTTTTAAGTGTCTCAACAGATACTTTTAAAAATGCTTTCTTATAAAAATGAACTCCATTGGAAGAGTTTAATTGTTTTTAGACAAGAAAAATATGAGTTATTACAGTTAGTTACCAAATAAAGATCGGCCCGGGGTGAAGAGGATGGCAATAGTTAGACTAAAAATTCTTTTATAAATGAAAAATATACCTAGTGCTAAGTGGAACCTCACCTAAAAATGCTAATCCTGACTCTGACTGCTTTCTGTGCATAAGCATTTAGACAGTCTTTAAAACCCCATACTACCTGCACAATGACTGCTACTCCATAAGAATAATTCCTCAATTCCCAGTTCCAAAATTATCTCCCACTCCCTCAAAGCTGACTGAACTTCAAAAGGTCCCCTTTGTTGTTCCCTAAATTAGACTTCTCTAGAAGAAACTTCTCATGCCTGCCACAGGAGTCAAGGATTATGCTAGCAATGATCTGGTTGAGTGTCTCCCACACATTACAATAAATAAGCAAGTCACATGGCCACACTCAAATCGAGAGAAGTGGAAATACACTCAGTCTTGATGGGAGGAAATGAAAAGTTTTGTGGCAAAGGGCATGAACACAGGAAAGGTTGAAGAATCAGGGATAACTCCTTTTCCTGCCCAGCATGTTAGGAGCTTAGAAGTAGTCACCACTCCATCTGAACAACAAGTAAAAAGCTGAACTAAACGTGAACATCCTTATTAGATCTCTAAGAGACATGAGGTCACAGGGAAGCCACTGCCCCCTAAACTAGAGAGACTGGAAGAGAATACGGAGAAGCACAACCTACTAGAACAGATACCTCTGTGGAACCAGCGTATGGAGGCGGAAGGAAGGGAAGGGGGTAGGAAAAATCTGAATTGTAATTGACAAATTGCTGGAGGCTCAGTGCGCATTATGATAAGAGTAAAATTTCCAATAGGGCGGAGTCACTGGGGGCCTTTATACCGTATCAGTTTTACATCCTGAAGCCCTACTAGGTTCTTACAGTGAATATCAGAGAACTAGCTCGTGCTTCTGGCAGCAGGAGAAGAGAAACTATTTTAAAATGTACCAGAGCATTTGTTCTTAGCAATGGCTTCCCTCAAAAGGAACTGTTTAAACTGCTGCAGATGTGTCAGAGCCTCATTGACCAGGGAGAAGAGAAACACCCAATTCCTTACCTTTTAGCATTCTGTCCCACCTAAAGGGAGGGGAAGAAGCTACGAGGCAGGATTTTGAGGGCAGTGAAACTGCTGTGTATGATTCCATAAGCGTGGATACATGTCATTAAGATGTGTCCAAACTCACCAAGAGTGAAACCTAATGTGAAGTACAGGCTGGGTGATGATGATGTGTCAATGTAAACATATCAGTTGTAACACATGTGGCATTCGGTTGGGGGACACTGATAATGGAAGAGGTTCTGTGCTTGTGGGTGCAGGGGTTATGTGAGAAATATCTCTACCTTCTCAGTTTTCTATGATCCTGAAACTGCTTTAAAAAATAAAGTCTATTGAAAATAAAATTTAAAGAGAATCAGGGATGTAATGGTTTGGGTTTGGGGGCAAATTCCAAAGGCATCATTGGTTAGAGCAGGGGTGGGCAAACTTTTTGACTCGAGGGCCACAATGGGTTCTTAAACTGGACCGGAGGGCCGGAACAAAAGCATGGATGGAGTGTTTGTGTGAACTAATATAAATTCAAAGTAAACATCATTACATAAAAGGGTACAGTCTTTTTTTTTTATTTCAATAGTTTTATTCATTTCAAACATTTTAACAAGAAGAATGCAAACACTAATTATTATAATTTGAAACTTCAAAAAATGGAGGAATCATAGTACAATAACATACATACCTTATATTGAAGATGGCAAAGGCAAAATAAAATTGCCTAACAAAGGAAAGGTACAAAAGCCTTTCAAATTAAACTTAAATATAATAAAATAATTTAAAACTAAAACAAATAGAAAAGAACAAATTGTGTAAACAGTAAATTAAACATTTTCTTTAGTGCAACTTCCAAATTATGCCCGGGACGTAGATGTAGATGGCAACGTAGACTGGGTTGAAAGGTTTTTGGTCTTTAAAACATCACCTTCAGTGGGAACAGTGTTGTTGGTCTCTTTTTTAGCTAATGCTCTGATACTGTGCTCTCCAGGGGCGTGTCTCCCTACATCACCACGATAACGTGTCTACACATTCCCAGGGTGATGTGGGGGGCGGGGGGGGGGGGAACACGCGTCCGCGGGCATTACAAGGAGCCTCTGGAAGATTGAGAGGTTGTTCCTTCTACTGAATGGGCGGATATAAATCCGCCCACTCCGAAGAAGGAGCTGCGGCTGTGTTTCCCGACGTTGCCATGTTAACACTGCTGGTGGTGAAGGAGCAGTGGAGAGAGCAAGAGAACCCTCCGCTCTTTTCGGCTCCGCAGGCCGGATAGAACAGCCGAACCGGCCGGATCCGGCCCGCGGGCCGTAGTTTGCCCACAGTTGGGTTAGAGAGATGTCCACAGTTTTATTGCTGCTGAACACCTCCTCATTTCCTCTTTGTAAACACTTCCTGTTATTTCCTGGAAAATCACCATCTGCCCAGGGAAAAAGAAAGGGGGCGGGGAGTATAAATGAGAGAGGTAGGTAGGGAAGGAGGGGAGAATGACCATGGGAGGGAGGAAAGGAGGAAGAAGAAGAGGAGAGAGACTGTACTGCCAGTTTCTTTTAAATTACCTTGTAATTATATTCTTAACATTTGTGATATTAGGCCGTGACACACAAACAAGATGCTCTGTATAAATTAAAAACATCACTGCTTTAACCAATTTAAGTTTTGGCAGACATACTAATAACAGTACATAAACAGCCAAAACCCAGACTATTAGAACGAAAAATAAGTTTGGAGACGAGAGAAGCTGGTTCAGTAATAAAAAACAGAAAGTGTTTGTCATTTAAAATAAATGCTTTTCTTATTGTTGTTGACAGATTAGTCACCATGAGACATTTCATTATCTGGGCCCAATGTAGGAGAGAAGTGCAAAGTAGGGTCTAGAATGCCAGTGGGACATGGGAGTTTGGGAGTCATCACAGAGTGTGAGCCTTCTGTTTACCTGCAGGGTTGAGAAATGTCTTACCTTCGAGGTCAGAGCCCTGTGATCTTATTCTCCTTTATGCTCAGTCTCAGGTGCAGAGATCTATTGCGCGGGACTCTTTTATTCTTGGAAATAGAAATCTATGCAGACCTTTTGCCTAATCTTTCCAGTTTATTTTCCTTAACCTTGAACTTACATAAAGGATTCTTATCTCCTTAACGATATAATGCAATGGAGGAGCAAAATCTTCGGAAAATAAACCTGAGAGCTCTAAAAAAAACCCACTCTATTTTGTGTTACTGTGTTTCTATTTGAAGCATGTTTGAATGCCTAGGCTTGGTAAATAGGCTTTCAATATAAAGAATGATTAGATTGACCTCTATTTATAATTAAACAGCTGACTGACTATCCGCCAAATTTTCCCATTACCGAACACCAAGAAATATTGGCATAAAATAATAAACACCCCCTTTAAGTGCACAGAGGAGCTCCTACAGAGTTAGGAAGCATTTCTTGGGGTCTTAAAACTGGGAGGGAACTTGAAGATAAGATGCAGCTCTCCTGCGGGCTGCCTGCCACTCCGCACCACAAGGAACCCTGTGCCTCTCAGCGCTCCTGCAGGTCTCACTGCTGTGGAGCGATGGACTAGTAGCTAAGCAGGCAGGGGGAGCGCTAGCAAAATGGGCCCAAAAGTTGTGCTGGGTGGTCGTGAGGAACAGAAAAGAGGCCTGAGGACACCCTCCACACCTTCCTGTCCCAAGTTGTATTTCTCCATGATGCTATGTAAAGTATGAAAGAGAGATAAAATTAGACCTATAGGAAGATATGAGAAAGAGGATCAGGAGTTTGAATTCCTTCTATTTTCAATACAAAACTTTGTTTAAATACCTCAAATGACAAGTGAAAATTTTGAAATTATTTTATATAAAAATCTCTCAGAGGAAAAACAGCCAAAATTTAATTTAAGAATTAAGTTTTCCAGAAGAGCCCATAACAATTGGGACAGAAGCAGAATATTTTTAAAAATGTCCATGAGATGACAAACAAGACTACTTACACAAATCAAATGTATTCCAGGCAAAATTAGTATAAAGTGTAGGCTGGCATAACATTTGAATTTTATACATGAATTTTAAAGTTTGTAAAGTCTTCTAGGCAGAGGGAAGGGCAGGGGAATGTATTGTTACCTAATAATAATCACAGATTAGGCTGTCTTCAAAATTCAGACCTAAAATCTAGACTTGATGTTAAAGTGAGACAATAGGATACAGAAATGATTATATGATACTAGAGGCCCGGTGCATGAAAATTCATGCACTGGAGGAGGGGTCCCTCAGCCCGGCCTTCCCCCACTCACAGTCTGGGAGCCCTCAGGGGCAGGAGGTGACCTGGCGATCAGGGGAAGGTGATGCCCCCATCACACCTCTCCTGCTGCCACTGCCGGCAGCACAAGCCTCATCCAGTCCTGGTTACCTGAGCCTCGGCTGGCCCTGGGCAGCTGGGCAGCTGTCATCCAAGGCTTGCCTGCACCTCGGGCGGCCCTGGGCAGCTGGGAGGCTGAGGGGACTGGGGGACTCTGGAGGCAGGCGCCCCAGTGGGGCTGAGGGGACTGGGAGCCGCAATCTTGTGGCTGTGAGCGCCGCCATCTTTGAGGGCGGGGCAGTCAACTAGCATATTCCCTCCTTATTGACTGTGGGTGCCACCATCTTTGTGATGGTGTGAGGGTCAATTAGCATGTTCCCTCTTTATTAGATAGGATGATCCCAAATAGATAAGGTAAAACTTTGGAAAAATAAGACCATTGGGAGGAATCATGTCAAAATATTAGCAGTGGTTGCCTCTCATTGGTGAACATTTTATTAATGTATTTTATTATATTTTATGATTTTTTTACTATTTCCTAAATGTTCTTAGTCATGTGTAATGCTAATAATTAGGAAAACACAGTTAAAAAGCAAAGAAAAACCTGTTTTTCACTAATATTCTTCTGGGCTAAGTTATATCAAGTGTGACCATCAAGTTCCGAAGCCTGTGACACAACGACCAGCACTGAATGGATTTTAAAATCTCACAATAAGCGTCCTACAGTCCAAACACTTTTAAAACATCATTTGGGACATTTTGGAGTTGTAAAAGCAAACCTGACATAGAAAACACTATTTTTCTTGAGAACAAAGACGTAAAATTTCTGCAGATGCAACGATTTGTTAAAACAAAATACCCTCCTAGGGTGAGTCATGCAGCTTGCCCTGCGTCCAGTTTGTGCTGCTTCTGCTGGAGTGAGAGCGTGATAAAGAACCATCTCCCTGGCACTGCTGGGCTTGTGTTCTGTGAAGGATAGTGTAACAGTGACACAATTTATTTTATATGTGATACAATAAAATTACAGTAAGAGCTGTAAGTCTTCTGAGGTAAAATGACAACTAAAGGTCCCAGTGTAGCTTACATGCATGTTTTGATCAGTTTACATAATTGTTAAATGAATTAGTGGTCAAAGTTTAAAATTCAGATTGTCCTCAACATATTCTTGGTTTGGAGGCTTCTCTTTAAAAAAAAAAAAAAACAGAAACAGAAATTACTGGCCAGCAATTTGCTGGAGGTTAGTTTTGCTGCTCTTTTTTAAGGCAGGTCTCTGTCCCACAGGTGCCTAAACCCTCCCTTACCCATTTAGGTTAACCGACTCCAGGATGCATTGCATTGGTGAACTCTGGTTTTAAAGGCTGATGTTAATTCGAATTGACAGCTATACTTATTCAATGGAAAGTGGATATCATGTAGGCTACCTGTTGTGGTGTTTCTGTGAAAAACTGTTGCTGGCTTTTGATTCAGACATCCTGGATTGTGTATCAATTGGGATGACTTGGTAGCTCAAATGGTTTCAACAAAGTTAAATGACATCCTCAGAGTAAGAAGGCCTGAGTTGAAATACACCCAAAGTTGGTCAATTCAGGAACGTAATGATGCCCTCAGAGGTCTAGAAAAGCTTTTATCCTTTCTGCTTGGCCATCCTCAGAGAAGTGGTCTTACTCTCATGCTGTCTTCCCTCAAGGGTACACAGCCACTGCCACAGCAGAGAAAATTAACAGCAGAAGAAAAGGACAAACCTCTTCTTTGGATCTCTTTTTAAGAATAAAAACAAAAACCTTTCCAGAACCCCTTCCTAGCAGATCTTCCTTAGTATAACATTGACTGAAACCATGCCCAGTATCTAACAGTCAACCAAACAGAGGTGTGGAGAGAGAAGTACCTGTGATAAGCATAGGAAATTCAGATGATCCCTGACCTGGAGATAGAATCGCCTTCCCATAGCACCTGGTAGGTAGCACTGGGGAAGAGTGGCCCCAGAGGAAATCATAGGAGTGTCACAAGAAAGAGACAATGAGGAGAGGGGATTGATTTTAGATCCATAACTAACAGTGTCTGCTAAAAAGTAAGCAGCATCTCTCAAGCTTTGCAGTGATCTTGGGCATTTTACTTAAACTTTTCTAACTTGAGATTCTTCATCTGTAAACTATGAATAACAATACCCCTTCCACAGATTTATTACAAATATTAAATGTTCTAATATCTATGATGTGTGGCATTATCTAACACATCCTGTGTGTTTGTTATTTTATTTTCAAAATGCCAGATATACTTTTGAAAATTGAAAATAGTAAAAAAGTAAATCACAGAGGTTTTAAAAATTTCAAATAATATCAAGCTAATTGGAATGTTTGGAAAACCTTGACAAAATTCTGGTTTGGATGAAGATTTATCTTAAGATTTATCTTAAATTCCACTCAATTTTTCTCAATGAATGAGATGTCATTCAAAATTTGCCAGTAGACAATTGTGTGCCAATGAGGTTTAGTATTTCTCTACAGTCATCTTTTATTAAAAAGGTAAAATGTACATAGTCTGCACCTTATTGACATAGCTGAAGTTTGGCTCTATTCAGTATATACCCCCTTTTTTCCCTGGCATTTGGATAAGTGAGAATACTTGGTTGTTTGATGTTCTACCAGAAAGGATACGTTGTGGCAAAGTACACTACAAAGCAGGTGCTACAGCATGCTCTACTGGGCAGGATGACAAGTGATGGCTTCCCCAGAGTCCTAGCGAAAGACAGATTTAGTGACTCTTGCTCTATGATGGAGAATCCACACACCAGGGCTGCAGATTAAACTGCCTGTTGAAGTGAGAGCATCTGCATTTGTGCTCTCAAGAGAGCTTTCATCAAGTGGCAAGAGAGAGTAAAATTTGGAAGTCTGCATATAATACAGTCACCGCAGGATGTTCCCTATCAAGAGAGCTACAGAATCAAATTAAGACCTCAGAAAACATCAGATGTAAGAATCCAAATCCCCCTGCTTTCTAGGACATTTCTATGCCTTCCTAGAGAAAAGAAGTACAGGAACCCTGCAAAGTAATTCAGTATTAACTGGGCATTTGGGCAGGCTTCAAATGTTCTTTACGTGTTTGCAGAATCATGCTCCCTGGAGATCATTGTCAAAGGGTATGACTTCCTGACATTTTGGTCACTTGTGGCCATAGTGATGACACAGAGTACTCATATCAGAACAGAATACCACCCATCGCCACTCAGCTTCTACTTAGTCAAGTGTTTCAACAGATTAAGATAATAATAATAATAAAGAAAAGAAAGGAAGATGATGCCTTTCTTGGTGAGCAGTTTGTACTTCTATTCCCAGGTTCTTCTCCATGGAAATGCCATATGACCTTAAGCAAGTCTTCTAATTTCTACTCCTGGGTTTCTTCTACTGAAAAATGACAGTAATATACTTCCTATATAATTCCTATTCTAAATAACTTTGGTATATGTTAAGGTTCTGCCTGACAATATGTTTTAAAATATACACTTCCTATATAATTCCTATTCTAAATAACTTTGGTATATGTTAAGGTTCTGCATGACAATATGTTTTAAAATATACTACATTCATGTAGTTTTACAAGTAACTTCCTTTTGTAATTTACAAAGAACAAAGATCCAGAATACAGAAAAAAAGACCAAATGCATAGATTAATATACTACTAATAATAAGCAAGACAGTTTAAGACAGGAAAAACAATAGCCGATTTTATTTATGAACACAAGTTTAAAAGTCATAGCTGAAATATTGTCAGTGTGATTTCAAAATGTATAAACACACTTACCAAGATGTATTTATTTCACACATGCAAAGATATTTTAATATTAGAAAATGTATTGAGATAATTCACCACATTAACAAATGAAAGGCAAAAGGTACAATATTATTACAATATTTATAGAATAAAATATGTTTGATAAATTCGGAAGTCATTCATAATAATAAAAATAAGTTCTAAGTATAATTAGGAAAAAAGAGAGCGTCATTTGTTCAATAAAAGGTACTGACCCAAACCTATAGCAAACTTGGTACTAAATTAAATAATAAGGCATTGAAAGTATTCCATTTAAGATCAGGAACAAAATATGTTTATTGCTAACCAACATTGAGCTGTAGCACCTAGCTAGTGCAATAAGATAATAAAAAATATTAAAACATACAGGATGATTAAAAAGCAAAGGAAGATACCCTAGCCAGTTTGGCTAAGTAGATAGAGCTTTGGCCTGTGGACAGAAGGGTCCCAAGTTCAATTCCAGTCAAGGGCATGTACCTTGGTTGCAGGCTCAATCCCAAGCCCCAGTCTGGGCACCTGTGGGAGGCAACCAATCGATGTGTCTCTCCCACATCAATGTTTCTCACTGTCTTTCCTTTCCACTCTGTCTAAAAATCAATGGAAAAAAATATCCTTGGGTGAGGATTAACAAAAAAGCAAAGGAAGAAAAAAATCTCACATTATTTAGAGAATGATATGCTTGAAACAGAGGAAGGAGGAGTGCAAATTCATAGAAGAAACACCAATTACAAAATATACAGGTAACACCACCTTACTGGCAGCAAGAAGCAATAATTTGACTTCTGATAAGAATGAAAGAAGAAAGTGCCAAAGCAGGACTGCATTTGAACATCAGGAAGACACAGACCATAACTTCAGAAAAAAATATACAACTTTACTAGAGACAAGCAGGTCATTGAAATTGTTAATATTGTTCCTATATTGCTTCAAATGGAGATGCAGCCAGGAGATCAAGAAAAAGCTAAAACTCAGAAGGGCAGCAATGGAAGAATTAGGAAAGATTACCAAGAGCAAAGATATGTCATTGGAGACTAAGGCTTCAGCATTATCTCTTCAGTTTTATTTATTTAAAAATAAAAGAAATGTATGAATTTATAGATTTTTAAAATATGTTATAATTTATAAAAATTTAAGTGATGACAAATTATTACACAGGATTTCTTTTTCTTGCAATATAGACATTTAGAAGAACTGCTGAGGAAAAGTAGGTAGGACAGCAATCAAAGAACCGGAAATCCAGAACCTTATACATGTTAAATCTGTCTGTTTCTACCTAAGTATTTTCTATGTTGGAGAATATAGATTTCTCCCTGTGTTTTGCAGGAAGGTATAAAAATGAAAAATTGGGGTAATGAAATGTGTAGCGTGCTATAACATCAGAATGGTACAGAGTTTCAAGGGGCAGGTGTATAAAATAATATAAACAGCACTGATTAATTCAAGCCTCAGCCTAGTTCTAATTATTTAATGACCTTTGGTAAGACACTTGGCTTCTCTGAACCTCAGCTTTCTCATCCATAAATAAGGAAGATGTACTCAATTTTTTCCTTAAGTACGTTCCTATCTTAGCATTTATGATTCTATTAAATTCAGATCATTTAATCAATAGATACCATTTTATCAAGTGTCTGCAGTGTGTAAGGTACTCTTGTAGGTGCTTTATGTACATCATCGGGTATTGGTTTCATGAGGTAGATATTACCAACTTTTTGTAGAGGGCATAGAAGGTTATTAAGACTTAAAAACTTGTTCAAGGTTACTGGGTTAGTTGGTAAGGGAACGGATATTTGGGTCTATGTCCCCACCCCACGTCCATGCTCTTCCTAGGCTAGAGATACTGATTAAATACAGTGAGTGAGTTAGCCCCAGTGAGGAGTTGGCTAGCATACCAAGAATGTGGACAGTTCTTGCCTAAAATATTTAAAGAATATATTTTAAATTCCAAAAAAAAACCCACAACACGGCATTGTGGGAATTTGTTCCTTATTATGAACAAATATTTATACCTTAGTATGGATCATGTTAATAAAAAGAGCATTTTGCTGAGATATCAGCATTTTTCTGAAATTTGACTGACTGAAAGAGAAAGGGGAGAAAATATGAGGGGTAGACCTATAGAGAATGAGAGATTTCAGATAACTGAAAAAGTGAATAAAAGTACTTGAGAGCCTGTAGGACAGGGAAGAAAAAAGTTAGGGTGGAAGAAGAACTCAAAAAAGAGGAATAATGTTAATAACCAACCAGTTTTACTATGTAGTATGCATTTCTAAAATTCTGAAGGAAGCCAAGGCCCCTAAATACTGGTTGATATATTAAGGTCATTTGGAAACTGCATTTCTCCAACTCCGCTCATGCTCCTCTTTCTTGCATGTGTGAAGTCTCTTATTCATTAAGTAAATATTTCTCATATTTCCAGATTAATCTTCTCTCCTTACCTAAATTTCATGTTTGTAACCAGGGAAGACAAGAAGAGTAAAAGATAAAGATTATGAAAAGCAGACAAATAAGTTGAACATGTTCATTTATCAACTCATCTCCACCGCTTCTCTCTAAAATATCAATTCATTATGATGTTGACTGAGTTTATCATGTGAGATTTCAGAATCAATCCTCCTAACCAGCTACCTTTATGCCTAGAGTCTGCTCTCTCTTGACGATATTTAAAAAATACTGTCAAAGAAAGAAATGGCCTTTTTTGTTTTCCTATTTCTTGCTCATTTTACTTTTAGGTTAAATTGAATGAATGGATAGGATCAATGATATTGTTCTCTAAATTTAGGTTTCTAAGAAATACTACCCCTAAACACACACACACACACACACACACACACACACACACACACACACACACACAACTAAGCCTATTTTTTAATGTAAGGATTTTTTTCTTAATTTAGGGGGGGAAATAAACACCTTAGTCCCAAACGTCTAAGTATTTTAAATAAAATGTGATTTGCATCTGAACGAAAGGGAAATATTTTCTTTATTCATAAAGCCTGCTTTAGACACACACTCTAAAAGTGATAACCATGTTTAAAGTATCAGAGGCCTTGGTGAGTCTGTTGTTTTCTGTTTCTGAATCTACAGTTGTCTATTTTTTTTATGGTTTTCCAATTCTAGCTACTGGGTTCAAGTACCAACATCATACTTCTAAATTATATTTCAATCCATGCTTCATATAGATGACCCGGTTGAAGGATGCAATAAAAGTGTATTTTGTAATCCTGAGTCCACTCATGCTGTAATAGAAAGCACCGTGTCAGCACTTTCATTTCCATTATACACCCTATTTGTTCAGAAATTATATACAGAGCCATAAAAATTTGCTTAGCTATGAGGTATTAGCTTAACCCACGAATAAACAATTAGATAAAAACCATAAAATATCTGAGACAATTGATTAAGATTAAAGTTTGGGATAACTGTGTATGTGACCTGGATTCAATGTCACTTAGAGAGACTCTGCTATAACAAGAAACAGGAACTAGACAAGGATATGTAGGCTAGAAGAAAAATACCTAGACACAGACACAGACACAGATGCCTGCTGCTGGCATATGTCATTGCCTTAGTTGGGAAATAAAAGGAATTAAGCTGAGAATAAAATTTTCACTTTGATGATTTTTTGGTTTACCATCAGAATTTTTGATCAAAGATTAGGGTCATTGCCTTGAAAGTTCCTCAACATATAGATAGGTCCACCTTAACAATCAAGTTGTGAAAAGTTCAGAATTCTAGAGGACAGGCATCGATCAGTAAATTTTCTTTTTCTTTTGTCCATGTTCTTTTATATTTAAGGTAACATTAAGTAATCATCTCCGTGGTGGTTTAGTCAGCTCAACCGCAACAGAATGTCATAGGCTGGGAGGGTGGTTAAACAACAGGCATTCATTTCTCACAGTTCTGGAGGCTGGAGGTCTGAGATCAGGGTGCCAGGGCCATTGTCCTGCTTCTCCTGTGTCCTCCCATGGCAGAGAGAGAGGCAGGGCTCTGGTCCCTCATTCTCCTCTTAGAAGGACACTAATCCCATCATGAGGGTCCTACTCTCATTGCCTCATCTAAACCTGATCACCTCCCAAAGGCCTCACATGGAAATACCCTCACATTGGGGGTTAAGATTTCAAAGTATGCATTTTGAGGGGACACAGACATTCAATCCACAACGGATAGTTAGGCTTTCTCTTTAGGTGGGTCTGGTTTTTTTGTTTGTTTGTTTGTTTTTTTAATATATTTTATTGATTGTTTACAGAGAGGAAGGGAGAGGGATAGAGAATTAGAAACATCGATGAGAGAGACACATCGATCAGCTGCCTCCCGCACACCTCCCACTGGGGATATGCCCACAACCAAGGTACACGCCCTTGACCGGAATCGAACCTGGGACCTCTCAGTCCGCAGGCCGACGCTCCATCCACTGAGCCAAACCAGTCAGAGCTAGGTGGGTCTGTTTTAAAAGACCAAATATTCCAGAGCCCGTTGTTTTTGTGATGGATGACTTTGGACAAGATCTGGTTGCCTTTCCTCTGGGAGTGATCATCTTACACCCAGGGATGATCAACTGTGATAATGCCAGTTGAACTATTTTATTTCTCATTAGGATCACTGAAAGGAAATTCTCTACTATTCTCTAAAGAAAAAAAATACAATATTATAATATTATATAAGCATTATGGTATATACCATGCTCTTTTATATTTTTGAAGCCAGACCATCTAGATTTTAATTTCTATTTTGTAATTTAGTATGTATGTTACTACAGAACAAGCTATTAACCTCTCCATTCTTCAGCTTCCTCATCCGTAACATGGAAATAAAAATAGCAAGTACCTCATAGGTTGCTATGAGTAGTATGTTAGTTGATTAAAGATAAGTAGCTAGAATAATGCCTGACATGTAGTAACAAGTAAATAATTGCTGGTTGAGGAACAAAATAGCATAGCCTTGCTGGACCATGTTCTCCTAGCAAGAGTTCTTCAAATTCATCCATGCACAGATGAAGAATCCTTCACAATGGTAATGACCAGAATAGAAGTCTCCTAGTCTGTGGCTTTTGATTATTCAAGTGTTCATGACACAAAGGAAAAGCAAAATGAAAAGATGAAGAGACAATTGGTTCTTTCAAGTCCCAGCTGTTAAGTTTTATTTGATAATACAAAAACAGGGTTTACCAGGTAAATTGATTGCCAAGTGTTAGATAATCAGGTCAGACATTAAAATACTTATCTATTATTCATTTCAAAGATCTGAAAAAATGCAACTACTAGTGTCACATCTAGAACTTTTTCTCAGCAAAACATTGCACAAAATTTATTCTCAAAGTTAGTTATATTTAACCAAAATCTAACATTTACCATCATACGCACGCGCGCGCACATGCACACACACACGCACACACACACACACACACACACACAAACTCTAAAGAAAAAACATTAAAGATAAAGTTATTTCAGTCAAGTCTAGAGTTCCTTACAGACTGACTTTGGAAAAGTATATCTTGTTCAAAAGAATACTAACACTTCCTTTGGTTCTTCTAAAATAGGCAAGATTCCATCTTCTCATAGACAATTATGAATTTCAGTAGAAGGGTTGATTAATCCAAAAGAAAATTGGTTTGGCTTATAAAAAAGTGAAAGTGTAAAGCTGCTTAAGTTAAATTACAGCATTAGATTTAATCCTTAAAGAGAAAAACATTGAAGCCATTTTGTTTGGATAAGAAATACAGGCATCTAATACAAATGTCTCTTTCTGAACCTCCACCTTCAAAATAAAAAAAAAAGGAGCAAAATCTACTGCTCCAAACTGCCCCATTTGAAGTATTAAGTACATGACCATATTGCATATTGTGTTCCTTTTGGGGAAATTCCATACATCTGAAATCAACTCATCAAATGGTTCCTCCATCACAGTCTGTTCCATGCTTCTATATCTCTGGATCTATTTTGTTCACCAGTTTATTTTGTTCATTAGATTCCACATATGAGTGAGATCATGTGATGCTTATCTTTCTCTGACAGAAGACCCATGTTAAACCATCTGATTTGGATAGGAAGTGTTCTGTTTGCTAAAGCCACAATGAACAGAAAGTCTTCTGCTCTGTTAAAGGAACCCTGCAGGGACGGGCTTCTGACAAAAGCAGCCATTCAGGCCCCATTTGTGGCTCCTGATGGTTTTGGGAAAAATGAAACAGAACCTCTTCATCACTCTCCAATCCAACTCTCATCTTCTCCTCACTCTTCTCTGGCTGACATATCTCTGAATGTGCTTAGAAATGCTCCCAATCCAGATGAAAGCTGGAGGACATAACAGATTTACTGTTATTTAAGATAGGTATCTTCACCTATCCCAAAGGAAGCTTATTTCTATTTCAACTTATCCTTATCGATAAGATTAATACTTGCACAGTAAATAGAAATAAAACACACTATATCTTCAAAAAGATAATAAATGTTCCAATGAAATCAGAGCAAATATATCCTCTGAAAAGACTAGTACAAAGAAAATGACATTTTCAAATGTTTAATTTGTATTTTTAACAAGATGTTGTGATACTGCATCTAAGAAACCAGAAAAGCCTTGGGCAAAGGGGGGAAAAAAGGAAAGAGGTGGGGAAAATCAATCCTTCCACAAGTATTTATTGCTTAGAGGCCATGTTGCAGGCACTGAGCTGGGTCCTGAGGACATGGTTGTGAATGAGGAAGACACACTTTCTGCCCTTAACAACGTTTGCATTCAGATGGTAAGCTACTCACCTAATCCCACTTAATTAAAATGAGTTAAAATGAACTGCAAATGTGCTTGGTACTTTGGAGGTGAAGTAGTACAAGGAAGTAGCACAGGTAACAGGAGGCTACTGACCTAATTTGTGGGATCAGAGGAAGGCTTTCCTGAATAAGTGGCATCTAAATGCAACGGAACTATCTAAATGAGTTGGAATTAGCCAGGCAAAACATGGGGGGAATATGAAGCAGGTAGAGGAAAAATCAAATGGGCAGCAGTAAAAATGAAGACAAAAATAGTATGTTCAAAGAACAAAGAGGCAAAGAGGAAAGAGTGATGGGGAAAAGATATAAGACTAGGCTGGGGAGGAAAGCAAGATCTAGCTCATCCAGGTCTACAAGGATTTTTAATTTTATCCTAAGCATAATGACAAACAATTGAAGAATTATAAGCAAGACAATGACATTACCACATTTGTTATTAGAATATCATTCTGGCAATTCTGTGGGCAATAGGTGGCAGAGGTTAGGAAGGCATTCACATCTAGATAAATTGAAGTCATTGGAATACTGAAATAATTAATGGGAATTATTGCTGATTAAATTCTGCAAAGGAGGAAAATAATGGTTAACTAAAATAAGTTATTTCAGTTGTAAGTGAAGTCATGGCATTCATCTCAGAATTCAGAAGAAAAAACAAAAAGGATGAATATAATGAGAGAAATAGTAGGAGGATAAGCCTAGAAGATCACAATAGGACATTTAAGACAAGAGTGGCCAATGGAACAGAAAAAAAAAAAAAAACTGAGCAAAAAATAATATAAGATGGTACGGTCACACAAAAAGGATTATTCAGTGATTAATTCAATGAGCTATGAAAACACATAGAACCTTAAATCCTCATTACTAAGTAAAAGAAGCCAGTCTGAAAAAGGTACATATTGTGTGATTCCAACAATAGTGCATTGTAGAAAATACAAAACTGCAGAGAGAGTGGAGTATCAGTGTTTACCAGGACTTCAGTAAGGATAAATACATGGAGCATGGGGCAATTTTAAGGCAGCAAAACTATTCTCTATGATACTATAATGGTGGGTGCATGTCATTCTACGTTTGTCAAAACCCATAAAACTGCACAATTCGCCGAAACCGGTTTGGCTCAGTGGATAGAGCGTCGGCCTGCGGACTGAGGGGTCCCAGGTTCGATTCCGGTCAAGGGCATGTACCTTGGTTGTGGGCACATCCCCAGTAGGAGGTGTGCAGGAGGCAGCTGATCGATGTTTCTCTCTCATCGATGTTTCTAGCTCTCTATCCCTCTCCCTTCCTCTCTGTAAAATATCAATAAAATATATTAAAAAAAAAAAACTGCACAATTCAAAGAAAGGACCCTAATATAAACCATGGATTTTAGTAAATAATGTATCAGTATAAGTTCATTAATTGTAAAAAAAAGTACCTACCACATTAATGAAAGATGTTAAAAGGCAAAAGTGTGTGAGGAAGTGTGAGGGGTATATGGGAACTCTCTGTACTTTCTGTGCAATTTTTCTATAAACCTAAAACTTCTCTAAAAAAATAAAATATAATACAAGAGAAATAATATAAGACAGCAGTTCAAAGCCAAAGAAAGGCCATCATTTGAAGATAAAAGTGTTTACTAAGTATCTGGCAAAATGCTTGGCCCTGAGTTTATGACAAAAAAGAAAGAAAAGCCAGACTGAAAAATGAGGTATCGGTGGGAACATAGTCAGCTAAAGGAGAAACAGAAGAAGCGCATAGAAGAAAAGCAGGAAAAAAAATAAAGGTGGCTATGGATCATCTATATTACCCTTTAAAGTTGGCAAACCTCAAGGGTTTCGAAATATATCCAGAATATTTTAAGGGAGAAAGTGGAGCCCACTTTAGAAAGACAGCATTTCTTTGGGTCTGGTCTATGTGGTACAACCGGGTGGGGGTGGGGAAGGGGGAAGGGGCATGATAGCAGGCAATATAAACGGAGCTGAAGAACTAAAGACCAAATAGTAAATCAAATCTATTGGGTAAAAGCAGTTGGTTAGGCTAGACCAGTGGTCGGCAAACTGCGGCTCACGAGCCACATGCGGCTCTTTGGCCCCTTGAGTGTGGCTCTTCCACAAAATACCACATGCGGGTGCCCATGTACAGTGCGATTGAAACTTCGTGGCCCATGCGCAGAAGTCGGTTTTCGGCTCTCAAAAGAAATTTCAATCGTTGTACTGTTGATATTTGGCTCTGTTGACTAATGATTTTAGTCATTAGTCAACAGAGCCAAATATCAACAGTACAACGATTGAAATTTCGACCAGTGGTCGGCAAACTCATTAGTCAACAGAGCCAAATATCAACATTACAACGACTGAAATTTCTTTTGAGAGTCAAATTTTTTAAACTTAAACTTCTTCTAACACCACTTTTCAAAATAGACTTGCCCAGGCCATGGTATTTTGTGGAAGAGCCACACTCAAGGGGCCAAAGAGCCGCATGTGGCTCACGAGCCACAGTTTGCCGACCACAGGGCTAGACAAAAGTGAAATGAAAAAAAGATAATACTTGGACTCAAATATATATTCTAGAAATCAGGATTCCTACCATGGGTAGATGGATCTGTTGTATGGTCCAAGCAGAGTGGTTAGAATTATCTGCTTTCAGCCATGAACTAATGTGTTTGGGACTTAAAGTAAGACCAGCAAACCTATTCCTTCTTACCTTCTTTTAAAATAATACTGTCAGAATGGCTATCATCAGCAAATCAACAAACGACAAGTGCTGGCGAGGATGCGGAGAAAAAGGAACCCTCGTGCACTGCTGGTGGGAAGGCAGACTGGTGCAGCCACTGTGGAGAACAGTATGGAGTTTCCTCAAAAAACTGAAAATGGAACTCCCATTTGACCCAGTAATCCCACTCCTAGGAATATATCCTAAGAAACTAGAAACACCAATCAGAAAAGATATATGCACCCTTATGTTCATAGCAGCACAATTTACAATAGCTAAGATTTGGAAACAGCCTAGGTGCCCATCAGCAGATGACTGGATTAGAAAACTATGGTACATCTACACAATGGAATACTATGCTGCCATAAAAAAAGAAGGAATTCTTACCATTTGCAGCAACCTGGATGGAATTGGAGAACATTATGCTAAGTGAAATAAGCCAGTCAATGAAAGAAAAATACCACATGATCTCACTCATTTGTGGATAATAAAAAACATTATAAACTGATGAACAAAAAGATAGATACAGAGGCAGTAAAGCATCAAACAGACTGTCAAATTATAGCGGGAAGGTTAGGGAGAGGTGGGGGAAATAAGAGATCAACCGAAGGACTTATATGCATGCATAAAAGAATAACCAACAGATGCAAAACATTGGGGGGTGAGGGCATGTATGGGAATCAGGTGGGGTGGGGGCAATGATAAGATATGTACACATATAATACCTTAATAAAAAAATAAATTAAAAAAATAATCCTTTTTGCTGCATTATTTTTTACTGTTCCTCCTCTGTTTTATTCTGGTTTAATTAGTTACCCCTGAGAGTTTGAGCTCTGACACTCATTCCTAGGAATAAGCCTTTCGTCTATTTCTTTATCTAAGACCAAATATTTCTCAGGCCTTGGAATACATTGCAAAGTATTTCTTCATGGTGCTGCTAGTGTTTTTCCACAATTAGAGGGACTGGAATATTTGAGGTTCTAGAATCTCTTTGCAATGTGTTGGCTGGGTCAAGAAAACTGGGCATTTTTTAACATCAAAACTTGAAAGAATTGAAATGTATGATGTGAGACATAGTATTCCATTGTGTAGATGTACCATAGTTTTCTGATCCAGTAATCTGCTGACGGGCACCTAGGCTCTTTCCAAATCTTAGCATTGGTGAGAAGAAAGAATCCCCATGAACAGAGGCAAAACAAACAAATTCATGTACCAGGATAGCAATTTTATTTCAGATATGGACTAAGACCTTAAACTTGTGTAGACCTAGTTTTTCTTGGATGAGTTGTCATTTTTCACTATGAGAAAGAAAGGAAACACTTCTTAGTATGACAGTTATCTTTTATTCCTAACAGGGATTCTGTATCAGTTAATAAAGGCAATTTTAAGGCAGAAAGAGGATCCAAATTTAATGAATGAATATACTTTACAATAAGACTAAAATAAGGTAGAGGTCAATAAATTCCCTAACAACTATTGCCTGCTTACATATTTTAGGCCAAGTTCAGTGGCCATAACATTGATTTTTATATAAATTCCAATTATTATTTCTGAGAGAGGAAAAAATGAGAAGGATACAAGGGCATCTATAACGCTGCACAAACTTCTCTTTGATGAAGCAACCCAAACAGAAGAATCATGAAGGTGGAGGAGAATAATTCTTGAGTCTGTTTTAGGTGAACAGCAAGTAAGAAAGGAAGATAAAGATCAAAGAAACCTTGGCATGGTGTTGAACCAACCATGTTTTTAATCTCTGATATTCACTGAACTTGGACAATTTGCTGAATCATAGCTCTGAAGTACTAAGGAGTATTACCTCTAGCCTCATATAATTGTTTCGGACATTATATGGAGTGATTAGAATATGTGACAGTTCTCATTCAATCCATTTGAGTGACACTGAAGGACAGCTAACCCAGTTTTAAAGAATAGATGGTTCATAAAGTGACCCTTATAAATATAATAATTAATCATATATTAAATAAGGCATACAATTTCAAGTCAACTGCCAATCCTTGGCTCAGTCAGGTTGGGACAAAGGAGTAAGTCTCAGGGCACAAAGCATGGCCATTAAAAAATTGGTCAGTCTAGCCAGGAATCTCTGAGGTATCTTGAAACTGAGCTGCCTCTACTGGCTTGTGACTGATTAATGCCAACAACTCTCTCTTTTGAGGAGATTCAATCTGAGATCTTCCTCTCACTGCTTATACTGCTCCTACTCTTCCTTCCACTACTGACCAAGGGGGTTTCCATAACAGTATCAAAGAAGAGGAATAATAGCACATCTGTTGAAAGATTGAAAGATTAGGTCACCATAGCATTGCTCTTATTCTGAAGGTCATTTGGACAATTATAAATCATAAATAACAAAACACTCCTCTGTGTGACCTTACTGTGAGGCTATTGAGAAGTATTCTTGCTTTTCTGCATATGTTTACAATAAGGTTCATTATAAATAATAAATAATATGAATATATCTGGCTTATGTTTCTTGAAACCACCTAATATATTAGTGTAGAATTTTCCAAACTCATTCCCTCAAAATTAAATAATATTAAACATGAAATATATTTAAATAAAATTAAACATTTTTACTGCAAGACTTATCAGAGTCTTTAATATAAGAAGGTGGATTGTGGGGGTGGTGACTTTATTAAATTAACATTTTTTTAGGTAGCACCCTGGCATGTCAAATAGTTCAATAAAAGACCACAGGGAAATGAAATAGAAGAGTCTATTATTCATAGGTATTGGAGGAAGTAACAATGTATACTGCAAAGATTTATATCTCAAGGAAGAGTGCAGACAGAGAGACAGGACCAGGGGCACATGCCTTTGTTAGGGTCTCTGAGTGAGTACTTTGGGGTTCCCAGGTTTAGGCCAGATTGATCAACTCAAACAAAAAAAAGAGTGAGATTTTGATAAGCTCCATGGGGAGCTTATCTAGGGGAGGCTTGCTCACATGGCTACTAGGGAAGTCCTATCAGGTGCTTACATTTGCCTGTGACTTTGGGGTGTCACCTAGGGCATTGCTTCCAGGAGCTAGTGTGGGTTCCAGGCCCCTGCAGGTAGGTTGGCCACAGAAACTGGATGTGGAGGTATCAGTACCTGGAGTAAAGTCTGAACAGTGACTTTTCTTTAGGTGAATGGCGCGTGCAGGGATTCATACTTGCTGATGATGGAGCCCTGCCATGTAGCATATTGTTATACTAATTTCTGGTATTTCCTATTTCAGGGAGCACTACTTGAACCCCGCCACAGCTACATTAAGTAATGTCAGTGAAACCAGAAGAAATTCTTCTAATTTTCTCTCTTATGATCAAAGAAGATAATGAAAATAGAGTCAGAAAAATCTTCAAACAACAAACTTCCTTTGGATTTTTCTGCTTTGGGTAAGTCTATCATTTTTTTAATGTCTTCATTTGGAGTGGTTATTTGGTACTAAGAATCATCAGGTAGCTTACCTGTTGTGGTGATTAAGGGATAAATGCACTGATCTAAACAAATGCAAAGTATGAACTCCTGTGCTATAGAATATGCCTGTTCTATAGAATATCCTTAAAAGATATTCAGTTTGATTCAGGAGAAGAGAAGGTGGCCACCTTCACTAATGTCCTTTGTGTTGTTTTGCTTTAATGAATAATTAATAATGGCCCTGATAAGTATATTGTTAAACATAAATTTTACCTTCCACGGCTGAAAGTCTTTTTAAATGAAAGGGCTTATTAGGCCATTGTGTTACCAAGCAAGGACTCTGCCTGACTTCCTAGAAGCCAATATGATGGCACCAGCTTTTGAGGAAAGAGAAGGTTTTTATTGCAAAGTTGACTTGCAAGGAGACAGAAAGTAAGAAGGCTCAAATCTGCATCCCCTACTGAGGGTTTTCAGTTGCATTTAAAGGGAAGGGGGGAAATGTGCATATTTTATGAGTACTTTGAATGGCACGTGCAGGGATGTTTGAATTTGGGGGTGTTTAGTATGTAGTCCCTCTATTCAGTTCTTCCTGATAACATTGAAAAGTTATTCCAAGGTGAATTATTTCTCTAGTGTGCTTGTCTGACTGCATGATTTGTGTCCTTGTTCTGTTATCTCTGAAAAACAATTCAGCATCTCATTAGAAATAGGACAAGGCAAGTGTGGATTGGTTCTGTGGTTACAATTGCTAGCATGACAAGACCAGGCATGAAGTCTAAACCAGCAGCAGGAGTGTGACAGGTGGAAAAGTCAACATTTCTGCTATACTGGCATTGGCAAGAGGTACGGGAAGGGGGTGGGGGTGATGTAAGCAGTTTTGAAAGAATTACATTGGCTATACACAAAGGGAGTGGGAGAAGGTAAAGTGAAGTGGGGGGCGGGGGGTGGGGGAAGGGGTCAGTTACTGGATAGGTGTGGAGCCTGCAAGGAAGCAGTGTCTGCTCCTGTGGATCGGCTGTGGGCAGCAGATTGGAAAGTTCATGTGTAAACAAGAAGTGGAGACTCCTGGGATTCTATCATGCCTGACTAGCCTCTTTTGTACAGTCAGAAGTATAGCCACGGTTAGGGTTTGGCCAGTGACAGGCTATGAAAAAATTCACAACTAAGAGGAGAGATGCAGAGAGGAAATTTATTTTACTTTACAAGGGAGGAAAGGGCCAATGCATTGCTAGTCAATACAGGGTGGGGAAGGAAGATTGGCCTGCACTTTTAAAGAGCTATTGCTAAGGGATAAGGAATGGAGGGGGTGTCTTGAAAAGTTACAGTTCCGTTAGCTTTCTTGGAGACAGCCAGGCAGATGTCCCAGGGAGGTGTCTTTATCAGCATCTTCCCAAGCCTGAAAAACTTGCTTAGAGCAAAGGTTACAAAGAGTTCAAAAGGGGGAGGCTTGAGTTTGAAGGGGAGGAGAAGGGGGGACTTTCTACTAACTAGAGACTCCTTGGCGTGAATTATCCCAGAGTTGTTAAAACCGCAGGGAGGAGGGGGATGCAAGAAATGCAACTTTGAAAGCTGTCTTATCTTGGCTCCTCTGTTCAAACCGGGGGACAACTATCTTGGGGTTTAATTACCAGGTGGTTCTTATAAATTGTGGAAAGTTCCACAACAAAGAAAAGGAGGGGCCTTTTTCTGTCCTTCTGCACCTGAAAACTAATCCTAAATTCCGACAGACATATAAGAATGTGAGTAGTCTTTTGTCAGTTGTCCCACTGCTATTAACAAGCTAAGTGTTCTGTGTCTCTCAATTTCTGCCCGCTATAATTTAATTTAGAACATCTCAGAAGTCTTTCTTGTCAATATCAAAACATCCAAATATATATTATATTGGTACATATATCCTTATTTTTCACATTGCAATTATATTGTATAAAAAAAGCCAGTTCATTTTCTTAAATAGGTAAATATGTCTCTTATAACTTGGCTTATTTGAGTCATTGGCCTTGATACGTTCTCCCTGCTTTGTGGACAAAAAGGAGAGCTATTTGAATTATTCTAAGTGAACAAGGTCTCCCGTAAATCCAGGATAGCCTGAGGCTCTGAGAGAAGCAGCAAGACTCTCTAAAAAAGGACTTTAAATTACTCAGTATGGATATACACTTTCCAGTTATATCTGAATAGTTTAAAATTGGTGTTACTAGAAACCGGACCTACCTCTTGGCGGGTATGCCTAGGACTGGCCAGCAGTGTGTGGGTACCTGACTTCCAGAACGAAAAATTTCACAAGTCCAGGTGAATTTTAGAGAATGTTTGTTAAAACTGGGAACAGTGGGAAAAGGAAGGGCCTAGGAAAACAGGAGAACTGAGCCTAGCCTGGGCTGCTTTGGCTCACTAAGAAGTCAGAGAAAAGGGGGCCTTGGGGACAGGATCAGGGGTTTTGCCCCCCAACAAACAGCTGCTGCCCATGCTGCTGAGTCACTTGCAAGCCTGGTGGGGTGCCTCAGAGTTTAGGAGATGCACCCCTGCAGGGGAAGAAGAGAGCATGCTCTCTGGAGGGAGAGTATGGCTGGAAGGGACCTTTCTTTGTTTTGAGGGTTTTTAAAGGCTGGAAGTTTAGAGGGGGTTTTAGGGGAGGATCTCAACAGAGTATTCATTCCTTTTATGCTGGTGTGCCAAAATGAGATTTATTCCTTTAACTACATCTGTCCTTGGGTGTGGTAGGCAAATGGCCCTAATTGGATTTCTGCTCTCTCTCTCTCTCTCTCTCTCTCTCTCTCTCTCTCTCTCTCTCTCTCTCCCTGAGTAGGTTGATTTAAGCTATTTATCCTCTGGTTGGGGAGAAGTGTAAACCATTTACTCTTAAGTGTCCTTGGTTTAGAGAAGATAGGATTTACTGATGGCTGCACACTGCTATTTTACTATCTATCTCAGTTTCCCTATTCCATTTACCAAGGAATTTTCCTAGCTTCTTACTATCCTGGCCTCTGGTCCTTTGGCTTACAGGTTTTTTGTCTTTTAAAAACTGATCATTTGACTCAGATAAATGATCCATATCTGTAAGTGATAATTTTCAGAATATTTCAGTAGTGAAAATTGGATAGAATCCTTTAAAAGTACATGAAACAAACACTCTTCTGTTAAATGGAAACAAAGGCTGTCATTCCTTAGAGGATCACAACTCCCTAGTTCTCTACTTTTACCCACATTAGAGTCTAACAAAATATTTATGCACAGGTGCAGGCTCAGGTAAAGAAGATTAACTACCCTGTGGGTTGGAAGAACTCCCCAGGTCAAAAGTTTCATCTTAAAAAACCAAGATTATCTTTTATGAAACTTAAAGGACTTTCACAATCGTTGGTTAAATATATAATAAATAAAATTTTGCTACCAGTCAGAACATATTTCTTATAAAAGCAAATGTGAAAAAATTTCAAAGAGCAAATCTATCCTCATTTGTGTGCATTTTCTGTAAGACTAAAAGATATGTCTATTGCTCTAACTTTGCCAGCAATTTTTTTTTTTTTAAGGAAAAGTATCATGTATCCTTTTTTTTCTAGTTGTTGGGGAGGAAAAATGTCCTGTACCCTCTGGGTTCTTCTGGCTGGTCTATTAATCAAATTGACATGAGAAATATTAGGAGGAAAAAGACAAATTAAAGCTGAATAATATGTATACCTCTTATATGCATGGAAGAGACCCAGGAATTGAGTAACTCATCAAAATGGTGGAAACCACCACCTAAAATACCATCCACAGCTAAAGGCCAAAGAAGAAGATGGGGATGAAGAGTCAGTTAGAGGAAGTTTCTAAGAAAAGCACAGTAAACAAGAGTGAGATTGTTACAAACTGCCTCTGCCCATTGCTGCCCCGTGGGAAGAGGGCAGAGGAACCTTGAAGGTAGAGGAAAGTTTTTACTTCCCTTTTTTCTGAAAAGGTTTTTTAAATGCAAATATATTTCTCAATTACAGTTGACATACAACACTGTATTAGGTTCACATGTACAACCTAGTGATTAGACATGTATACAAAGTGATCACCTCAAAAAGTCTAGTACCCACCTGACACCATACATAATTGTTACAATATTATTGACTATATTTCCTATGTTGCATTTGACATCCCTGTGATGATTTTTATAACAGTAGTAGTTATTAATCCCTTTCATTTTTTTTTTACCCATCCACTAATCTCCCCTCCCATCTGTCAACCATCAGTTTGTACTTGCTATCTATGTTTATTTCTGTTTTGTTGTTGTTGTTGTTTTGTTTTAGATTATACATAAAAGTGGAACTGTAGGGTATTTGTCTTTCTCAGTATGACTCAGTATTTCACTTGGCATAATATCCTCTAGGTTCATCCCTGTTATCTCAAATGGCAAGATGTCATTCTTGTATGGCTGAGTAATATTCCATTGTGTATATGTCCCACATTTTTCTATCCATTCATCTATCCATGGACACATAGGTTGATTCCATATTTTGGTTATCTATACTAATAAAAGGGTAATATGCTAATTTGACCGGATGTCTTCCGGACATCCGTCCTGACAAAGCCGGGCCCAGGAGAAGCCACCCGTGGTCCTGGGAGAAGCTGTCCATGGTTCCAGGTGCCTGCGGCTGGCCCAGGCAAAGTCGCCCATGGTCCCGGGTGCCTGTGGCCGGCCCCAGCTGAGCTGCCGGGGTTCCCAGAGCTGCCTGGGGTCCTGGGTGCCTGCGGCCAGCTTAGGCCAAACCGCCAGTGTCCTGGGTGCCTGTGACTGGCCAGAGGAAGGGAAGCCCAGGTCCCGGGTGCCTGTGGCCGGTCAGAGGGAGAGAATCGGGGGTCCCAGGTGCAGGGGCCAAGGTAGAGGTGGTTAGGGGCTATCAGGCAGGCAGGGGAGCAGTTAGGGGTGATCAGGCCAGCAGGCAGAGGAGTTAGGTGCAATCAGACAGGCAGGCAGGCAAGCAGTTAGGAGCCAGCAGTCCCGGATTGTGAGAGGGATGTCCGACTGCCAGTTTTAGGCCCAATCACAGGATCAGGCCTAAACTGGAAGTTGGACATCCCATGAGGGTTCCTGGATTGGAGAGGGTACAGGCAGGGCTGAAAGGACTCTCCTCCGACCCCCGTGCATGAATTTCATACACTGGGCCTTAGTCTATATATATAAAAGCCTAAGCAACCAGCTGACTGGCTAATAGCTATGATGCTCACTGATCACCAGGGGGCAAATGCTCAATGCAGGAGTGGAAACCATAAGCATAAGACATGGAACAGACTGATGAATCTCAGAGGGAAAGGGGGAGAGGGGAGGGCGGGAAGAGATTAACCAAAGATCTTATATGCCTACTAGAGGCCAGGTGCACAAATCCTCGGCCTGGCCTGTGTCCTCTCACAATCCGGGACCCCTCAGGGGATATCGGAAAGCCAGTTTTGTCCCGATTCCCACAGACCAGGCTGAGGGAATCCCACCACTGCACGAATCCAGGCACCGGGCTTCTAGTTGTAAATAATGCTGCAGTGAACATAGGTTGATACATCTTTTCATATTAGTGGTGTGGGTGTTTTTTATGCTGATAAAGTATATGCTTTTTTTTTTTTACTGGTTTTTAGAGAGAAGGAGAGGGAGAGAGAGAAATATGGATGTATGAGAGAAATGGCAACAGTTGCCACCTGTATGTGCCCCACCAGGTATTAAACCCAAAACCTGGGCATGTGCCCTGACTGGGAATTGAACCTGGAAACTTTTGGTGCATGGATTGGTGCTCCAACTGAGTTACACTGGCCAGGGCTCAAATTAGTGTTTTGAATTTCTTCAGACAAATAACCAGAAGTAAAACTGCTAAATCACATAGTAGTTCTATTATTCATTTTTTGAAGACCTCTATATGTTTTCTACAGTGGCTGCATCAATTACAGTTCTGACAATGCACAAGAGTTCCCTTTCTCTACATCCTCACCCACACATGTTGTTTGTTGATTTATTGATGATAGCTATACAGACAGGTGTGAGGTAATATCTCATTGTGGTTTTAATTTGCATTTCCCTGGTGATTAGTGATGTTGAGCATCTTTTCATATGTTTATTGGCCCTTTTTAATTCCTCTTTGGAGAAATGACTATTCATGTCTCTGCCCATTTTTTTAAGGTGGATTATTTGTTGTTTTTTTGTTTGTGTTAAGTTCTATGAGTTCCTTATATATATTTTTTGTATTAACCTCTTATTGGATATATCATTGGTGAGTTTCTTCTTTCATTCAGTAGGATCTATTTTCTTTTTGTTGATGCTTTCCTTTGCTGTGCAAAAAGTTTTTATTTTTTATTTTGTTTTCCTTGCATGGGGAGACAGATCCAAAAATAATATTACTAAGAGTGATATCAAAGAGTTTACTGTATATGTTTTCTGCTCAGTGTTTTATAGTTCCAGGTCTTACATTTAAGTCCCTAATCCATTTTGAGTTTATTTTTATATAACAAGTGGTCTTAGTTTCCTTTTTTGCACATATCTGTTTCCCCAATACCATTTATTAAATAGACTGTCTTTACCCCATTGTATACTGTATACGTGACTCCTCTGTTGTAGATTAATTGACCATATAGGTGTGAGTTAATTACTGAGATCTCTCATCTGTTCCATTAACTTCTTTGTGTTTATGCTGTGGTTCCATGCTCTCTGAAAAGTTGTTAACTTAATGGCAACAACTGGGATACCATAGCCACAAGGCCAATCTGTTACAGCCTGCATATCTCCTAGAAAGGTGAATAGTAAGTAAACTCCAAAGTTTAAAGAAACCATGTATAGGGAACTATACTTATACAGTCTGTGAGATTGGGAATAGAACTAGGTCTGCCTACACTATGGCTCCAGCATATATCTGAGCCCATGCAGCACTGTCTTTCCTAGAGAGCTCTTCATACAACCCTGCTCTAAGACCCTACTTGACACCACTAGATTCCTCTCTTTTTCTCTCTTCTCCCCCTCCCCCTCTCTCCCTCCCTCCTTCCTTATAAGCTAGTTCAATCATTATATTTATAGGAAAATGCTGTATATTCTGAATGATTATGGTGGTACCATTAGGCAGGGATAGTAAGCTATCTACCTGCATGCACAAGTTCATTTACTTATACAATTCTTTGCCCTCCACCTCTTTCATTAGATAGAAATTCTTAACCTATTTTTATTTACTGTCAATTCCTGGACACTGAGAAGAGCTGAAATACAGTAGGCCATTAACTATTACTTGAGGGAAATAAGTGACATAAATTGAAGAGTCATGCTACTGGCCCAACATGATAGTCATTATGCAAACTCTCCCCTCTCATGTCAAACCACATTCTGCTATTTAGTCCTTATCAAAAAGTTGAGTGAAGAAAGTGCTATTTGTGGAAGATAAAACTATATATTCCACCGAACACCACATACTCTAATATCTTAGTACTTCAATGTTTTATATTTTTCTTTTATATGCTTAAATTTCCTCAATGAATGTTATAAAAAACAAGTAAAAAATCCAATATTGTTTTTCTTAAGAACATGTTCATTATATATTTTGGAGTCATCTCTAAAAAGTCTCAGATGAAAAATATATCTGGAAAATTAAAAATACAAAAGGTTGACTTCCTCTAAGAAACCAATGGGCTTTCCCTTATCTGAATGTGGTAATTATTTCTAAGTTAATTGATGCACAAGTGCTATCATTTATTGCATACCTACCTTTTACCAGGCATGGTGCTAAACAATTTACCAAATCAACTCATTAAATTGTTTTGTATTCTAAATGAAAAGTTTCATGCCGAATAAAAGTAAGATTATTCTTATTATAGATGAGAAAGAGAATTTTCATGGCTTTCTCATATATGCATACCTAGTAAATAAGGAAGCTATGATTCAAACTCAGATCTGGATAATCATATACTGTGTTTAGCCAATGTACACTTCTTCCATAACCTATCTTCTTTTTTGCTCATCTTCTTTTTACTTATATTTTGCATTTTCTAGCTCTATTTATATTTCTCTTTAATTTCAATTTTATTTTATGTTTTTGTTTACTCTGCCACCAATCCTCTGGAAAATGAAATAGGGAATAAACAAATAGGTATATAAATATTAAAATAGCAATATAAAGCCATCATGTACTAAATGCCTCATGAACAGCTAAGAACTCTGTGCACTTTGTCCATCAGAAGACTTGTTCTCTGTTATGGCTTGAATTGCGTCCTTCTAAAATGGTATGTTGAAGTCCTAACTCTAGTACCTGACTACGCTGTAGTTGGAAATAAGGTCATTACAGAAGTGATTAGTTAAGATAAGGTCATACTGTCATAGAATGGGCCCCTAATTCAATGTGCTTGGTATCCTTAGAAGATGAGAAGCAATACAGAGACAGACATGCAGGGAAGAGACACAGGGAGAATGCCATCCATAGATGGAGGCAGAGATTGGGGAAGTGCATCTACAAGCCAAGGATTGCCACAACACCAGAAGTTAAGGGAAAGGCGTGCAACAGGTTCTTCCCTAAAGCCTTCAGAGAGAGAATGGCCCTGCTAAAATCTTAATTTTGGACGTCTAGGCTCCAGAACTATGAGAGAGGAAATATCTGTTGTTTAAAGCCACCCAGTTGGTGGTACTTTATCATGGCAGTCCTAGGAAACTAATACACTCCCCAAAATTGCTGCTGGAAGGCAGATCAAATTCCCATCTAACAAGAAGAAGCCCAGCTAAAGTCACTTGGGTAGCAGTGTTTATATATAATAGTTACATTTGGAGTTAGAAGTGGATAACTACCTCATTAAGCCATAGCTGTTGAGAGAAGCTGAGTGGTGCCAGTATTGGTTATTATGCAGATGGGGTGCAAATAACATAGCACAGTTCTCATGAATATCACTTTAGCTCATTACAGAATCTCACTCTTTGCAGTTTATTGAGTTTTAAAGCACATTTTTTGACTACTCAATTAAGTGACAATTGAACAGGGCAATAGAATTGATCACCTCAATGTATCACCTAAAAATATATCCACGGACCTTTATTTTCCCCAACATATTCTGTGAATCCCAGTTTTGTTTTTTAGCCTTTATCTTCATTCAGCCTCCTTCAAGCTACAGTGTTCTATATCACAAAAATACCATGTTAAATGTCTAAAAACATGTTTATGGAGTGATTCAGGTGAATTTAGGGGAGTTGATGAATCTACTCAGTAGCATCTGACTTTATTACACAGGAGTTTTCTGTAAATGCAGAAGGCAAAAGAAAATGCTGCAGTTAGGCCCTCATCAGCAAAACAGTCTGAAGGCAAAGATAACAAATAACAATGAGCTTATTTCTATCCAAATGAACCTTTTATTACTTATCCTTAATGTCTAAATATTTCATCAGTGCTTTGCCAAGACAGAATGTCACTGCATTATTATTATTTTTTAAATAAGGTATCAGTGAATAAGTGGTAATGGTTATTGAATCAGAAAATTCGTTCTAAGGAGGGTGTAAATAAAGGTTATGGTAAGGAAGCTGCAGCACCTTTATGCACCACGCTTTCATTCCAAAGAACCAGAAGTTTGATAAATGTGCAGTCGTGTCATTTTAATAAGATTGAAAATGCAGTGGATGTTAGATCACATCTCTTTAGAGTGGCTCATTAAATTCTCCTATTGGTGCTTGTCCATTATTGAACAGTCGCCAGCCTTCACAGAAGAAAAAGGGGAAAAAAGTGTATCAGGTTTTTATGTAAAGATATTATTACTGCATTTCGTGCTGCATCCATAACTTTTCCTACTTCTTCAGTAACAAGTCTGTTTCAGGCATTCTTTTTCTTTTTAAGGCACGGGTTAAATTTTCCAAAATTATCGAGTTTACCAAAATTTACTAAGCGTACATTAGTTATTTTTAAGATTGACAAACAGTTATGTTCTGGGGTTTGTTTGTTTGTTAACTAGGAGGAGCTGCATAGTACTTTTATTTGCATTTAGTCCACCGGGAGTTGATACCATTCTTGTAGCCAGTTCCATAGGTGCTTGCAGTTGCCTCCTTCATTAGTGTTTCTAGATGAAATGATATAGTTTTTGGTATATTGATTTGTAGCTTCTAGTTTTCTGAGCAGGTCTTCCTTTTGAAGACCCCATTATCTTCCAAGCTATATTTAAGTATTTCTCACAGACTTAAAGAAGTGTTTAGTTCTCAGTCACCCAAAGAGTGAGAACAAAATAAGCTATTCTTATATTTAAGGGACAGGAATAACAGTAACATCCCCCCCCCCCCCCACACACACCCAAGAAAAAGAAGGGATAAATTAAAACATTTCCTTTTTACTCCCTTTTCAAAACCCATCTCCTCCCAGGAGCCTTTAAAAGATAGAAACCCTCTAATTCTCAATTATCTAAGGATTTGCCATGGCCTATCACGAAAAAATTATATAACTATAAAATAACTAATGATTATAGCATAAATAGCATAATTTTGGCTGTTTGTTGTTGAATATCAAACTCTTACAAGAAAGGGATATTTTCACTGTTTATTAGTATCTTTCCACAATGTCAACTATTAATTCATAGCAAGTCATTAATGTGTATTATCAATATTATTTTCCTTATGTTTATGATATTGTGTTTTTCTTAACATTTTCAATGTAATGTCAATGAATAGTATTAGGCTTATATAGCCAAAATGATAATGACAACCAAATAACTTTCCAATTTCATCTCCTACTATTCCTTTCACAAACTCCCTTTCTCTAAGACTAGTCAAGGCATTACCTGCCAGGTTGCCCACTTAAAATAATGCTCACAGTGGCTCTTTTGTCTGGCATAATTGAGTTCTTTCTACTGAAATATGTATTTTTTAAATGTTACTCATTTTCTCTTGCTCAGCTCTATTTTCAAATCTCCTGAGAAAGTCTTCACTTACTATCTAGCTAACAATGATATCTCTTTGGAAATATTGAAACATTTTATGACCTGCCTCCTTCACTTAATAGCTCCAGATTACATAATAATGTTCCTTTTTTGTATATTCATTTGTAGTTCCAATTAACTGTCAATTTTCTGAAAAATTTACTTCTGCATTCTTCTCTTAAACCAGTGGTCGGCAAACTCATTAGTCAACAGAGCCAAATATCAACAGTACAACGATTGAAATTTCTTTTGAGAGCCAAATTTTTTAAACTTCTTCTAACGCCACTTCTTCAAAATAGACTCCCCCAGGCCGTGGTATTTTGTGGAAGAGCCACACTCAAGGGGTCAAAGAGCCGCATGTGGCTCGCGAGCCGCAGTTTGCCGACCACGGTCTTAAACCAATAACTATTTTTTGAAAGACTGCAGTAATAAGAATTTATTTTAAAAACAAATATACTTCTGATTTTAATTTTTATTTGAATAACTTGTTTAAAAACTTAATGATCACAAATAATTTGAATTCATATCCAAAGGTGGTAGTCCATAGATATTTTGTGAAACCCACTAAAATATGTTTTAAAAACAAAATTTGAATGAATCCCTTTTCTCCATTTAAAATGTTTTCTTTATACTCTGCCTATAAAAGCTTCTATAATCTATATTCTATAACATTTACAGGAAAGTGATACAATATAAACTATGTCTCAGGATTATTTTTACAAGTACTAATATTATAACTATAATAATATACATTACTAAATATATATAACAATATACATTATTAACTAGAATTTAGGAAAAATATGTATAATTAATAGGAATTCAGGTTACATATTAAGCACAAATAAGAACTGAATTTTTCACATTTTATGAATTTAATTAAGTATATATATTCTACATATTTCCATCCAAAATTTACTTGTTGTCAACCTTGTGCCAGGCACTATGCAGCTACTGAGGCTATAAAATAAGTAAGACAATACACTCTGCCCTGGACATGGCAATTGATGAGAGAAACTTAGCTTCCTTTAAAGGAAGTATTTAAAAGTTTTCTAGCATATAAACCTTTGCTAGAAAACAAATCAAATAACTGTGGCTTGATAGACACACACATACAGTCTCCTTTTTACTCCTCAGATTTGTTTCTGTAACAATTGATGGTTTCTGATGACTGGGAATAGAAAACAAATATCTTTTTTAAATGTTATTTTAAACTATTTATGCATAAACACACTGTCAATATAATTAATTAGGGAGATGGGGAGGAAGGAGCACTACAAGAGGAAAATACCATTGTTAAATTCTCTATTCCATGAAGTATATATAATTTATAAATTCTTATCAAGAAGTCCTCCAAAATAACAGTTATTACCTTGTTTTACTCCTGAGAAACTTACAACATTTAGAGATTAACTTTACCAAAGCCATTCAGCTAATATATGGAAAAACAAAGATTTGAGCCTATGTCCCAAAGCCCACCCTCTTGGCACTATACTATGTTCTCTTCTACAACACATATACCTGAAAAATGTAAGTAATCAACAAACCCACCAGATCTGTTACTAACAGGATACCAAGCAGTTTAACTTTTTCTATTGAAACCAGGTTTCATCCTTATATTCACAACAGCACAAAATTTAAAACTTATAAATTGTTTATTTCTGAAATTTTCCATTTAATATTTTCAGATTGGGTAACTAAAACTAGGGAAGGTGAAACCACAAAAAAGGGCCAACTACTGTATTTGATTTTTACTAATGAGTGTTCATTTTCTGAGATTACATAGCTGGCTAAAAGGCCATTTGTAGTTTTGACATATAGCTCAATGGGAAGGTATTGGCATTCTTAGTTCTTTCATAATATTAGCAGGAAAATATAAAACCAGATGCATTTAAGAATTAGCTTTATTATGATGACTAGAGGCCTGGTGCATGAAATTCATGCATGGGGGTGTATGTCCGTCAGCCCAGCCTGCACCCTCTCTAATCTGGGACCCCTTGAGGGATGTCCAGGTAGTCGGACATCCCTCTCACAATCCAGGACTTCTGGCTCCCAACTGCTTACCTGCCTGCCTGCCTGATTGCCCGTAACCGCTTCTGCCTGCCAGACTGATCACCCCTTAACCACTCCCCTGCCAGCCTGATTGATGCCTAACTGCTCCCCTGCCAGCCTGTTTGCCTCTAACTGCCCTTCTCTGCAGGCCTGGTCACCCCCAACTGCCCTTCCCTGCAGGCCCGGTCACCCCCAACTTCCCTCCTCTGCCAGCCTGGTCACCCCTAACTGGCCTCCCCTGCATGCTTGATCGCCCCCAACTGCCCTTCCCTGCAGGCCCGGTCACCCCCAACTTCCCTCCTCTGCCAGCCTGGTCACCCCTAACTGGCCTCCCCTGCATGCTTGATCGCCCCCAACTGCCCTCCCTTGCTGGCCTGATCACTCACAACTGCCCTCCCTTGCAGGCCTGGTCCCTCCCAATTGCCCTCCCCTGCTGGCTATCTTGTGGTGGCCATCTTGTATCCACATGGGGGCAAGATTTTTGACGACATGGGGGCAGCCATCTTGTGTATTGGAGTGATGGTCAATTTGCATATTACTCTTTTATTAGATAGGATAGAGGCCTGGTGCACGGGTGGGGGCCGGTGGGTTTGCCCTAAAGGGTGTCCCGGATCAGGGTGGGGGTTCCCTTGGGGCTAGTGATGCAGCCTGGGCGAGGGTCCTGTGGTGGTTTGCAGGCCGGCCATGCCCCCCAGCAACCCAAATGGAGGCCCTGGTATCTGGGATTTATTTATCTTCTATAATTGAAACTTTGTAGCCTTGAGTGGAGCCACGCCTCCTGCTTGCTCCATGGCCACAGCCATTTTTGTTGGGATTTATTTACCTTCTATAATTGAAACTTTGTAGCCTTGAGTGGAGGCCTAGGCTAGCCAGGGTGTGTGGAAAGCTTGGCTTCCTCCATTACCGGGGAAACCCAACCCTCCTGCTCACTCTGTGGCTGCATCCATCTTGGTTGGGTTAATTTGCATACTCGCTCCTGATTGGCTGGTGGGTGTGGCTTATGTGTGGCAGAGTGATGGTTAATTTGCATATTACTCTTTTATTAGATAGGATTTCCTCTCCATTTATTTTATTTTTTGTTCAAATCTATACTTAGAGTGTAAAGTTATGAATCAGGTAGAGAATGTTGAACAGGATGTATCTTTCTGATATCCTAGAAGAGTCTGGTATTCAACTTTAAATGTCCTTTCTCTAAAATATGAGAAATATTTCCAACAAACTTTCTAGGTGGGAAGCAGTAAAGCATGAGAAAACACCCAAAAGTATAAAGAAAGTAACAATTTATTTTATTCCTGGGGTTTGAAATCTTATTAAGATTCATTTTCCATGTAAATGGCCTTTTGAAAGATTAATTAAGCTCTGTACAATATTCATTCAACATCATAAGAATGTTATTCTTTGAATTCCCTAATCTTACTGTCCCAAAAAGAGTTATTACTTTTTTTGTCTTTTTGAAATAACTCAAACTTTCTTCTATTAAAAGTAGATTATTGGCCTCATTACAAATAGAATTCTGTACCCTGAGATCAAGAGGGTCACTTATATTTCTTCCTGGCTTAGGACATAGTACTTTGATATTGCTTTGAATGGACAGGATTAGGAATTAAAGAAATATGTTACGGCTTTCATCAAGAACACTTTTAAAAAAAAATAATAGACTTCATTATTTACAGTAATTTTAGGATTACAGAAAAATTGATTGGAAAGTAGAGTTCACACACCCCTCCCAACCTCCATACAATTTCCCCTATTATTTATACCCTGTAATAGGGTGGTACATTTGATGAACTGAAGTAGATGTATTATTTATTACCTAAAGTTTATGGTTAGTATCAGGATTCACTCATTGTATTATGGAGCCATATGGGTTTTAACAAATGTATAATGTGTCCATCATTACTATATCATACAGAATAGTTTTGCTTTCCTAAAAATCCTCGTTCCTCCATGATATTGCAAAACTTTTCATATGCTTATTTGCCATCTGTATATCTTTGTTGTTGAAGAACACATTTTTATTGAATATTCACTCTTTACTAGGCACTACATTACATGCCAGGAACATTTGTTAATCTTTCACAGAGGAAAATATGTACTGAATTTACTATATAATTGTTACTTAAAAAAATCAGTTTACTTTCTAAGGAATGTGACAGTTTAGCCATTGACAAAAGCCGTCTTGTTTTTCAGGAAATTCACCATGGAACCATGGTTCTCAAATTATATGAGCCGGATGCTATATAAAACATCTTTTCCCATCTAAAATGGCTGTCATACTCAGAAAACTGTGCATACTCAAGTCCACATGTATATATCATATGGTACAGCAATTTCACTCCTGGTATATACCCAACAAAACATGCATTCATATGTTGATTGAAAGGTATATAAATTAATATTCATAACAGCATTAGTAATTGCCAAAAACTGGAAACACTGAACATCCTTTACCTGAAGATTGACTAATTTATGATATATACATTCATATAGTAAGATATAAAATATGCAAAGAGAATGAACAAATTATTGCTAAATCAATAACCTGTTGTCTGTATCTACAAGTTTGATGTTTTACTCATTTGTTGCTATCTCTTTTATATCCCATATACGAATGCAAATGATTTTATCCTTTTCTCTCTGACTTATTTCACTTAGCATGATACTCTCCAGATCCATCCATATTATCTGTTGTCACAAATGGCAATATTTGATCTTTTAACGGCTAAGTAGTGTTCCATTGTATACATGTACCACTTTTTTCTTTTTTTATTCTAACATCTTTTTATTGTCTCTCAACCTTCATATTTTTTTAAAAAAACTTTATTGTTGAAAGTATTACAAATGTCCTCATTTCCCCCTCCTCCCCCCCACTCCCACCCCCTCCCCAGGCCTTCCCCACACTATTGTTTCTCCATGGGCTATGCATATATGCATATAAGTTCTTTGTTTAATCTCTTCCTATTTCCTCCTTCTGAAATGCATCATCAGTCTGTTGCATGTTTTAATGTTTCTAAATCTGTTTTGTTCATCAGTTTATTTTCTTTATTAGGTTCCACATATAAGTGAGATCATATGATACTTGTCTTTACTCTGACTGGCTTATTTTAATTAGCATAATACTTTCCAGGTCCCTCCATGCTGTCTCAAAGGGTAAGAGATCCTTTTCAATAGCTGCATAGTATTCCACAGTATCAATGTACCACAGTTTTTTAATCAAAATATAAAGTACTCATACAACTCAACAAAAGGAAGACAAACAACCCAATTAAAAAATAGGCATAAATAGAAATTTCTCCAGAGAGGACATGCAAAAGGCCAAGAGACATATGAAAAAATGCTCAATGCTACTTTTTCTTTATCCAGTGATCTGTAGAAGGACACTTAGGTGGTTTCAGTCTCTTGGCTATTTTGGATAATGCTGCAATAAATATAAAGGTACATATATCTTTATCTATAAGTGTTTTCAATTATTGGGGGTAGATATCCAGAAGAGGAATTGCTGAGACATAATCTTAATATTTTGAAGAACCTCCATATTGTTTTCCATAGTGGCTGCAGCAATTTACATTTTGATTTGCATTTCCCTTATAACTGGTGATGTTGAGCATCTTTTTACATATCTGTTAGCCATCTGTATGTTTTACTTAGAAAAATGTCCATTCAGGTCCTCTGCCCATTTTTTAATCATATGGTTTTACTTTTATTATGTTTTTACCTTTAAGTATAGTTGGTATGCAGTATTATATTAATTTCAAGTGGTTATTGAGCATTTATAGACCTTACAATGTGATCACCACACTAAGTCTAGTAAACATCCGTCACCAAATAAACTTATCACAATTTCAATCGACTATATTCACCTTCACATTTTTCACCTATTCCCACCCCTTTGACAACCACCAGTTTGACCTCTAAGAGTCTGTTTTGTTTGTTGTTGTTCTTTTTTTTTTTAGATTTCACATATAAGTGAAACTATATAGTATTTTTCCTTCTCTGACTTATTTCACTTAGGATAATACTTTCTAGGTCCATCTATGTTGTTGCAAATGACAAATTTTCTTATTTTTTAATTGCTGAGTAATTTTCCATTGTATATGTGTGTGCCACATCTTCTTTATTCATTCAAGTATCAATCGAGACTTTGGTTGCTTCCAAATCTTGGCTATTGTAAATAATACTGCAATAAACATCGGAGTGCATATATCTTTTCAAAATAGTGTTTTTGTTTTCTTCAGATACATACCCAGAAGGGGGACTACTGGATCATATGATAGTTCTATTTTTAGTTTTTTGAGGTCTGCACATAGTGGCTGCATCAATTTGCGGTCCCACCAACAGTGTACAAGCATTCCCTTTTCTCCAACACTTGATATTTCTTGTCTTATTGATAATAGCCATTCTAACAGGTGTAAGGTGGTACACCATTGTGTTTTTATTCCATTTCTCTGATGATTAATGATGCTGAGCATCTTTCCATGTGTCTGTTGGCCATCGGTGTGTCCTCTGCTCATTTTTGATTGAATGATTTATTTTTTAGTTATTGAGTTGTATGAGTTTCTTATATATTTTAAATATTAACCCCTTATAGGATATATCATTTGCAAATATATTCTCCCATTTAGTAGGTTGTTTTTTGTTTACTTGATGGTATCTTTTGCTGTGCAGAAGCTTTTTAGTTTAATGTAGTCCCATTTGTTTTTTGGTTTTTTTTTTGCTTTTGTTTCCTTTGCAAGAGGGGCTATATCCATAAAGATATTATTAAGACTCTTGTCAAATAGTTTACTACCTATGTGTTTTTCCTAGTAGTTTTATGGTTTCAGGTTTTACGTGTAAGTCTTTAATCCACTTTGTTGTTGTTTTTTTAATATGGTGTAAAGGAGTGGTCCAGTTTCATTGTTTGCATGTATCTGTCCATATAAGTGAGGGTTTATTTCTGGGTTCTCTTATTCTGTTTCATTGATCTACATGTCTGTTTTAGTTCCAATACATAGTATTTTGATTATTATAGTTTTGTAGTATAGTTTGAAATCAGAGAGCCTGCTATTTCCAATTTGTTCTTTCTCAGGATTGCTTTGGCTATTTGTAGTATTTTGTGATTCCATATAAATTTTAGGATTATTTGCTCAGTTCTTAGAAGAATGCCATTGGTATTTTTATATGGATTGCATTGAATGTGTACTTTTCTTTGGTTAGTATAGTCATTTTAACAATATTAATTCTTCTAAATCATGAGTGTGTTGTTATATTCTTCCATTTTTGGTGTCCTCTTCAATGTCTTTCCTCAGTGTCTTATACTTTTCAGAGTACAGGTCATTCACCTTCTTGGTTAAATATATCCTTAGGTATTTTATATTTTAAATGCAATTAAAAATAAAATCTGTTGCCTTAATTTCTCCTTCTGGTTATTTGGGTTATTAGTGTATAGAAACATGACAGATTTCTGTATATTAATTTTTATCCTGCTAATTTATTGAAGTCATTTATTCTATTAATTAAAAAACATTTGCAACTACAGTTGACATACAAAGTAATTAACTATATTCTCTATGCTATAATTTACATCCCCATGAGTATTTTTATATCTGCCAATTTATACCACTTATTCCCTTCACTTTTTACCCAGCCTCCCATACCCCTTTATACAGGGCAACCATTAGATTGTTCTACATATCTATGAATTTGTTTCTGCTTTGTGAGTTTTTCTAGTCTGTTTTTTTTTTTTTTAGATTACACTTATAAGTGAAGTTATATGGTATTTCTGTTTTTGCATCTGACTTGTTTCACTTAGATAATACCCTCTAGGTTTATCCATGTTTTCACAAATGGCAAGATTTCATTGTTTATTTTTATGGCTGAATAATATTCCATTGCATATATGTACCGCATCTTCTTTATCCATTCATCGGCACTTAGGTTGCTTCAATATCTTGGCTATTGTAAATAATGCTACAATGAACATAAAGGTGTATATATATATATATATATTTTTAAATTAGTGTTTTAGATTTCTTCTGATAAATGCCAAGGAGTGGAACTGCTTTATCATATAGTAGTTCTATTTTTTGAGGCTCCTCCATTCTGTTTTCTATATGGTTGCACCCATTTATAATCCAACCAATACTTCATTAAGGTACTCTTTTCTCCACAACCTTGCCAACACTTCTTATATAATAAAAGGTTAATATGCAAATTGTTCCCCCACCTGCGCACAAATTCGTGCACCAGGCCTCTAGTGTTAATATAATGATGATAGCCATTCTGACAAGAGGTGATATCTGATTGTGCTTTTAATTTTCATTTCCCTGATGATTAGTGATGTTGAGAATTTTTTTCATCTGTTTATTGGCCATTTGTATGTCCTCTTGGGAAAAATGTCTATTCAGGTCATCTGCCCATTTTTAATTGGACTTTTTTTGGATAAATTTATATGAGTTCCTTATGTATATCACATAATAACCCCATATTGGATGTATCATTGGGGGATTTCTTCTCCCATTCAGTAGGTTGTCTTTTCATTTTATTGATAATTTCTTTCGCTGTGTAAAATCTTTTTAGTTTTATAGAGTCCCAATTGTTTATTTTTTCTTTTGTTTTACTTGCCAAGGAATCATACCCAAAAATATTACTAAGAGTTATGTGAAAGATTTATTCTAGGAGTTTTATGGTTCAGGTCTTATGTTTAAGTCTTTAATCCAATTTTGAGTTTATTCTTGTATATGGTATACAAAAGAGGTCTATTTTCTTTTTTAATGTGTAAATCTGTCCAGTTATCTCAACATCATTTATTGAAGAGACTATGTCTATCACATTGTATAGTTTTGCCTCCTTTATCATAGATTAATTAACTGTGTAGGCATGGGTTTATTTCTGGGATTTATCTGTCTGTTTCTATGCCAGAACCATATTTTGATTACTATCACCTTGTAGTCAGCATAGTTTGATATTAGAGAGTATAATATTTCAAACTATTCCAGGTCTTTTGTGGCTCCATATCAATTTTAGCATTATTTGTTCTAGTTCTGTGGAAAATGCCTTTGGTATTTTGATAGGAATAATATTTAGATATGTAGATTGCTTTGGGTAGTATACTAGTAAACATTTTTTAACATTGTAAATTTATCTTATCTATGAGCATGGATACTTTCCATTTAGTTGTGTCTTTAATGTCTTATGACTTTCTGAGGTCATTTGCCTAAATGGTTGGTTCAGATTTTAGGTTTCTTCCTGCTTCAGATTGGAAGATTATATGTTTTTAGCAATTTATCCATTCATTCTATCCTGTCCAATTGGTTGGCAAATCATTTTTTGTAGTATATTCTTATAATCTTTAGTATTTCTGTGGTGTCAGTTGTCACTTCTCCTCTTTCTTCTCTGATTTTTTTTTTTTTATTTAGGCCCTCTCTCTTTTATCTTGATGAGTCTAATGGTATAACAATTTTGTTTATCTTTTCAAGGAACCAGCTCTTGGTTTAATTGATATTTTTTATTTATTTTAGAATCTATTTCATTTGTTTTTGCTCTGATTGTTATTTTCTTCTACTTACTTTGGGGTATGTTTGTTGTTCTTTTTCTGGGTCCTTGAGCTGTAAGGTTAGATTGTTTATTGGAGATTGTTCTTGTTTTGGAGGAAGGCCTGTATTGTTATGAATACTGTCTTAGAACTACGTTGACTGCATCCCATAGATTTTGAGATATGTTTTCAGTTCCACTTGTCTCAAGGTATCTTTTGATTTCCACATTCATGCCTGAATTAAAATAGCGATCTGGGTCCTTGTGGAAGTTACACACAATAAGCTTCTGCAAGATGTTGGGCCAGAAGATGTGGGGTAGAGCTCCATACAGAACCCAGATTTGGGGGGTGAGAAGACATTAACACTGGTCTGGGGCTGGAGACTGAGACTGCTGATAGAACACCAGAGAAGAGTCCATAAAGTGAAGGAAGGTGCTAAGCCATCTTTTCAATTATGCCAAAAGTCTGAATATTAGGAAAGGGGGCATATATTAGAAGATACACATCAGGTAAATCATTAAAAATTATGACAAAGTATCCTTGGGGAAAGGCAAATAAATGGGAGCAGGTGAACTAAATCCATTAACTCTGCCTGTAAAGAATATAAGGTAAGCCCTTTCTCATGGCATTCTCACCACTTTTTGTCCTTGCAGGGACAGCTGTGATGTTCATCAGCCCTCTAATGAAGGACTGGCATTCTAATTTTCCTCCTCCTACAGCACGCAGGCAGCAAGGCCTTCATATTAGGTGTTCACAGAGTGTATGGCAGCAGAGCTACTAGATTCACTGACACAATATATTTCCTTTGTGCATTGTCATCAGAAGAGCATGTCATCTCTGACCTTCTAACTAATCCCTTTTATCATTTTATATTCTTTTTATTGGCATAAAAGACTTTAAATCCATTATTCATTCATCTTGTTTTATATTGTCAGCTTATATAGGCTCCTGCTAATTCTGTCATCTTTCTTACCCTTGCAGTTTGCACTATTACTAAGCATTGCTCTTTGGAGCCACAGGTCCAGCATCCTGGCTGTCTGTTATATGATGGTGAATCTTTTCAGGCCAAAAAGAAAACACCCCCTTTAAAATGTGCTTATGCCATTTTGATTCCTGGTAGTGACACACTGTAGTTACATTTTGGAAAGGTAACAAGTGTGTTGTATTACCCATCCTGGCAGCCCCAGCCTAATTTAATTCTCAAGAAAAATGTAGCAAAGTGTTTTATCCTCCCCTTTTTGTTCCTAGAAGACAAATGAACCATTTTGATTGCATTTCTTTCATCCCTCACCTTCAACTCTTACTTTAAGTTCACAAAGTATTTCTATAATTTGGAAAAAATATAATAGTATGTATAGACATAAATTCCAAATTAGTTGTTGGTAAAGCATATCCCTCCATCCCATATATATTTTATTCAGCAAATAAGAAGTCTGAATTTATAAATTGAGTTTATTCAAGCTTAAACCTGATTTGAGCTTGAAGAGTTCATAGCATTTGGTTTTCCTAATAAATTGTGCCTGACATTTCCAAATTCAATTAGCTTCAATTCTTGCAAACTCAAATTATAAGCCAAACTTGAATCTAAATGCCTGCTTTTATATGGCTTAAGTATGTGTTAGTGTCTGAGATTTTAAATTTGCATCATTTTTTTGAATTGTTACTGCAATTTAGGGAATAGATTAGTTAATTTTTAAAATCATGAATACTGCATTATTGGAAATGTGGGAGACTGAATGGTTTTGTTTGACCCTTTCCAATGTTTGCATTCTTTAATGACTTCATTTCAGTGCTCAGGGAAACTATGATTCAGTTTTTCTTGCCTTATATAATCTAGGAATCCCTAGATTATATAAGGCAAGAAAAACTGAATCATAGTTTTTCCAAAGTAAGCTGTGTCTGGCAGAAACTTCTGTGGAGAGATTTTCTCATTTACATTTTTCTCTTAAAGACTCACAACAGGTGTGTAGAATAAGTACATTATGTCAACCTCATATTAACTACAAGCCAGGATTAGAGCTATCTATTGTTTGTGAAATGTTATTATTTTTTTTTAAATATATTTTATTGATATTTCACAGAGAGGAAGGGAGAGGGATAGAGAGCTAGAAACATCGATGAGAGAGAGACATCGATCAGCTGCCTCCTGCACACCCCCCACTGGGGATGTGCCTGCAACCAAGGTACATGCCCTTGACCGGAATCGAACCCGGGACCCTTCAGTCCACAGGCCAACGCTCTATCCACTGAGCCAAACCGGTTTTGGCTGTGAAATGTTATTTTTAAATGTATCTTTTATTGCTAAATCAAGCTTGGTCTCTGTGAAAGAGCCTGATTGTAAGAAGAAAAAAAAAGGAGAGCAAAAAGGGGAACTAAAATATTTTTATATAATAATAAGGTAGGTTTACAGTAGAACATTTAAAAAGGAAAGATACACAGGAAAAAACACACACCAAATAACAATTTTCTATACTCTACACACTCAAAGATAATGTTTATTAACAATTTTATGCATGCCCTTGCTTACTGACTCCTTTTCTCTCTGTGCATGAGATTTAAAAAATATCTATATCTATATATCTATATATCTATATATCTATATATCTATATATCTATATATCTATATAGCTATATAGCTATATAGCTATATAGCTATATAGCTATATATAAAAGCCTGAGCAACCATTAGGACCAGATGACTGGTCAACCAGTCACTATGATGCACACTGACCACCAGGAGGCATATGCTCAATGCAGGAGCTACCCCCTGGTGGTCAGTGTGCTCCCACAGCCAACCTCCCCTGGCCGGCCAGCCCCGATCGGCCGAGGGACCCCACCCATGCATGAATTCGTGCACTGGGCCTCTAGTATATATGTAAATATTAGTTGAAAAGTGTGCATCAGTGGTAGTAGATTGCTGTTACAACTCTGTTAAATCCACTCCATGCTGAGTTAGACCAGACATGCATACATTCATTTAGCACATATCTTTTGAGTATTTACTATGCTTTATGCACTATTCTCAGAGATGAGAAAAAAGCAGATAATAATCTCTATCCTACTGGAGTTTATAATCCAATGGAAGTAGACAGAGCAGGGTATGTGGATGTATGTATAGAAGAGAGGGGGCATTGATTGATAGATAATAGTTAAATAGATAGCACTTCATGTAGCATGTAGCACTTGCCTGCCTAAATGCTGGAAGAATATAAAGCAATATAGGAGATCAGAGAGGCTGTAGATGATGGGGAGGGCTTGCAACTTAAAACAAGGCAGTCAGGGAAGTCTTACTATCAACAGCATGCTTGGAAAGGCATAAAGAAAGTAAGGGAGACAGTTATAGTCCACAGAAATTTGGGGGAAGGCTATACTAGAAGAGCAAGAAAGCCAGTGTGGCAGGAACAGAATGGGCATGGAAGGAAAGGGCAGGAGATGGGCTGTGCTAAGGTAGGGTTTCATAGATCACTGAAGGACTTGGACTTTTACAACTGATTGAAATGATTGGCCCTTACAGGGTTTTGAGCAGAGAGTGGCATGCTCTGACTTATAATGTCCAATGATCATTTTGTATGTTCTGGTGAGAATATTTTATGTATGTGAGCATAGGGAGATTGCTCAAGGAAATCAGTAAGGAAGTTGTTTCAATAATCCAGGTGAGAGAAGACCATGGCATGAACGAGGCGATAGCAGTAAAGATGGTACAAATGCCTTAGGGCAAATACAAGACAAAGTATAATCATGAATGACCCCAACTATTTGAGAAGAAAAATGACCAGTTATGTTAAATTGAAGAGGTCTAATATACAAATGTAGATGACCAATAGGCAGTCAGATAGATGAGTTTGGAGTTCAGTGGGGCCTTCAGAGTAGAAATGTACAGTTGATAACCAACTGGGTGAATATAGTAGAGAAGAACAGAAGAGAAAAAAGACTTTACGGCTGAGCCTAGCAAGCCCCATAATATAGAGGATATGTAAATGAGGAAAAGCTGCAAAGGAGACTGAAAAGGATCAGTAAGTAAAGTAAGAGGGGGGAAATCAAGGTTTTGGTGACTTAGAAACCAAGAGAATAAAGGAAATGTTACAAAAACATCAAGCAAGATGAGACCCAAGTTTAGACCAGTTATTGGTATGGTAATCATATATCCAAGTTGCCTGAGACTTTTCTGCTTTCACTCTCACAGATACCCAGGCTTGGAAATATGTTATTTAATCAACCAAACTACTGATGACTTTGTAATAGTTATATTGTACAGTGATATGGCAAAATCCTAGTTAGAATGTAATCAAATGATGATGGAAGGTGTGACTTGGAGAGTGAAGCGACTTCCTTTCTTTACTGTCAAGTAAAGAAACAGGCTACCAGAGGGGACTATTGGTTAACAGATGATTCTTTTAAGGCAGGAGAAATAGTAGCAGTTTTTGCTAAGTTAATAGAAAGAAAATATGATGCAATAGAGAGAGGAGAAATGCTGGAGAAACTAGAGGGGCTGTGGATGGGTTGGCCTCAGATAAGAACACAGAAAATCAATCATACATATTTGTGCATAAATAGATGCAGGCAGGTGGGTTTCACATGGGATCATACTAGTGAAAGATCTCATTTTATTCTGATTTTTCCAGTTTTCTCCTCATGAGTCATGGGATGAGAGGAAGGGGCTGGCAGTATTAAACCATCTAGGAGAATAGAGAGTGACTAGGGAAATTTAGAAAGGTTGCTACACAATAATAAAGGCTCATTTAAGATTAGTAACCATGAATTTACAATGAAACAATACCAGCATTATTTCATAGGTTTTGTTTTCCCAGCTTGCTGCAGTTGTATTTACCTAGAATTGAATGTTTGCTAGACAAATATAATGAAAAGAAAATGAGTAAGAAATTTGAGTTGTGTACAAGAAAGTAGAATTAGTTATGGAATTTAAACTATATAAAGAAAGAATTCAATGAATAAACTTCAATTGTACTTCTTGGTTTGATCAAAGAATTGATGTAATGAGATAAAAAAAATGAGTGTGATAGTAAAATTAAAGGTATCAGGCAGTGAATGGGGCAGTTAAAACTGAGGATGTAAAAAAGTGCATTAAGGGTCATATATATAAATTATGACTAAGGAAAAGGAAGAGTTAAGAGATATCACCTTCAGTGTCTTAGGGAGTGTTTTCAAGGGTTGGTAGATTATTCAGGGCTATTGGATTATATAGTTTGGTGACATGATATTCAAAGCTGAAAGCTTTTTGGAAGAATGAAGGAAAGATAATCTGGAAATGGTAATGAGGAAAAAGGAGGATATCCTTCTTTTTGTTGTTAAATTTACTGTGGTGACATCGGTAAATAAGATTATATAGGTTTTGCCCTGACTTGTTTGGCTCAGTGGATAGAGCGTCGGCCTGTGGACTGAAGGGTCTGGGTTCGGTTCCAGTCAAGGGCACATGCCTGGGGTTGTGGGCTCAGTCCCCAGTGGGGGGGTGTGCAGGAGGCAGCCGATCAATGGTTCTCTCTCATCATTGATGTTTCTATCTCTCTCTCCCTCTCACTTCCTCTCTGAAATCAATAATCCTATATAATAAAAGGGTAATATGCAAATGACCCTAACAGCAAATGACTGGTCGCTATGACAAACACTGACCACCAGAGGGCAGATGCTCAAATGCAGGAGCTGCCCCCTGGGGGTCAGTGCGCTCCCACAGCGCGAGCTCCACTCAGCTATAAGCCGAGCTCAGTGGCAGTGGTGGGAGCCTCTCATGCCTCCACAGCAGCACTAAGGATGTTCAACTGCCACTTAGGCCCGCTCCCCTCAAGGGGTCCTGGACTGTGAGAGGGTGAGGCCGGGCTGAGGGATCCCCCTGAGTGCATAAATTTTTGTGCACTGGGCCTTTAGTGTGTGTGTGTGTTTGTATACACACACACACACACACACACACACACACACATATATATGCATATATATACATATATATTTTTTAAAAAAAAGATTATATAGGTTTCAAGTGTACAATTCCATGATACATGGGCATTGCATGCCCACCACCCAAAGTTAAATCACCTTCTGTCACCAGATATTTGACCTCCCTTTTATCCTTTACTATTTTATGCTGGGGATATTCCCCAGAAAATGGCTGTGATACATTATAGCTAAATGTAATCTAAGTTATAGTTAAGGTAAGTGATTCTGAAAGGAGATAAAATGAAAATTCATAGAGGCTTTCACAAAAGCATCAAATTGGTAAATGTGGTTATTAGTTCATATCCAAATGTTCTATGTGGACTTCTGCAGCTATATTCTATCTGCATATTTGAAAGTACAATGGCCCTTATTTCCATATTGTAGCCTTCATTTACATGTTGTTCCAAGTTTTCTTAGAGTCTAGAAGTGAATACTTTGGAGCAACATATGAATAAACTGGATTCAAACAATAATAAAAATTCTGCATCTCATCTCAATGATCAATAAAAGTTGGAACCTATGAAAAAAAGGTGCTGTACCTTATTAAATATTGTCATTAATATTTTAGTAATAGAAACTTTGGAATGTCCTTGCTCTCCTTGAGTTCATTAAACCCCCAGAGAAACTTTACAGACTCATTATCTTATTTCATGTTGGGTTTTTCATCTATGAATCTCAAAAAGTAAAAATGAAATTTAATGACTTTTGAGGTCATGGTCCTTTTCACATGTACAGTATTATACAAAAGATCTATTTCATCAACTTGATTTTGACCAGAAATTTGATCCCTGAACTTACAAAATTTAAATTCCACACAGTTCCTTTTTTATTGAAGCATAGTACAAAAAAAGTCCATAAATCATAATATCTCAGTGTACTATCACATATTGCACATACCTGTGAAAGTCCACCCAATTCAAGAAATAGAGCTTACCAGAAACTCAGAACATCACTTTCTTTTAACATAAAAAATAAATAATATTTTCTTCCTCCTTCCTAGTTTTCATCTAAACTGAACTATAATCTTCATATTCATTGACTCTGGCCACACACTCATAAACCTCAGAGTAAAGCTTCCTGAAATCTTTGAGCTGGGGGAAACTAATTATTTACACTTTCTGTAAAATCATAGCCCCTAGTTTTAAATATTTTGAAGCAGAATTGATCTTTTTTATTATTTAACTTATTGGGATGACATTGGTTAATAACATTATATAGGATTCAAGTGTACAAGTCTTTGCTACTGAATTGATCTTATAGAGGTATAAAATTCTCCATCACTGGATATGTTCAAATATATGTATTTCTAATCATTAGACAGTTTGCCCTTAAGCTTATAATTAATTCTCTATAATTTCTAATCAATAATTCTAGTATTGTATTTTATAGCAATAGAACAATATTCAATTTCAACAGAATATTTTTAAACATTTATTTCAAGCCTGATTTAAAAACCCTCATTCTTAGCTGAGGGTCATTTCCTGTGTTCTGCAACAGATCCAGGGTAAAATTTGTTTTCTTCCCATCTGACTTACCTGCCTCATTCATCTTCACAAATATCCTACTTCATAACTACCATTTATTTCTTTTTTATTAAAGTATAATTGACATACAATAATATATTAGTTTCAAGTGTACAATAGTTATTCAACATTTATAGTTTTTACAATGTGATCACCACAATAAGTCTAGTAACCATTGTTACCATACAGTTATGATATTGATTACTTACCACATCTCTATGAATTTATATGTATACATATATAAAAGTAGACATCTGTACCTCTTATTTCCCTTGAGCCATCCCCCCATCCTCAAAAATTAAAAATGGAGTTATCACATGACTAAGCAATTTCACTTCTGGGTATTTATAAAAAACTAGTGACATGGTGCACAGATTCGTGTACATTGAAAGGAAATTAATTAGAAGGTGGCCGGCGAGGTGAGACTGGGCGAGATGGGCCAGACACACCCTGGAGCCAACCTCCCACATTCCTTCCCTGGCATCTGCGGAGTGAGTGGGGTCCTCTGACATCCCCCGAGTGGTCCCACGGTGCGAGAGGGCACTCTGCAAAGTTGCTATTGTACAGGGTGTGGAACACAGATGCAAGTGTGCAGTAAACCAGATTTGGGGCTGACAGTGCCCCATCAACAACATAACCCACAGCTGAAGGTGGAATCATGCAGCCCCATGAGGAATTGGGCTCACTCCGCTCTGGTTTTGGGGTGCATCACCCAAGAACCACCGCTGCCAAGTCACTGCAGCTCGGCAGCTCCTGTGTTGAGTGTCTGCCCCCTGGTGGTCAGTGTGCATCATAGAGACCAGTCGGACAGAGGGAGGGACACTTAGCATATTAGCCTTTTATATATATAGATTAGACCAGCCCTAGTAAGTTTGGCTCAGTGGATAGAGCATCAGCTTGCGGACTGAAGGGTCCCAGGTTCGATTCCAGTTAGGGGCACATGCCCAGGTTGTGGGCTTGATCCCCAGTGGGAGGTGTGCAGGAGGCATCCAATCAATGATTCCCTCTCATCATTGCTTTTTCTCTCTCTCCCTCTCCTTTCCTCTCTGAAATCAATAAAAAAAAAAAAATAGGCCAATTACCAACTTAGGTTTCTCTTTTTGTATTTATAACACAGAACACTAATTTAAGTGCTCTGGAAATGCTAATGAATATGAATATATATTTATTCTTATGAGTTTTAATATTTGTAAGTACAAATTTATTTGTAGCCTTAACAATTAGTGAGAAAAACAGTCCTTTTTCTATCTTTCATTTCCTCCCTTACATACCATATATAACAAAATCAACAAGTTTATTATTTAATTCCTTCATCTATATTCTGCATTCCAGTTACTAGTATTTCCTTCCTTTTCTCAAAGAACTTTACTTTGTCCATCATATGGCCTCTCCCCTATATCATTACCCTTCTCCTGTTTTGTGGGTGTTTCCACTGGCATGTGTCTAGGCTCAAATCTCACCTTTATTGTTAGCCCATCTTTTCCCCATTACCATAGCATGCTTTATCTCCACTGCTGAGTTACTGTAAAGAACACAGTGTCCATTTAATACTCATGCACTGCTCAGCCTGCCTACTGATATGGAATGTGTGCCAGCTGGCTCCAGTGCAGGTCTCACGAGGCCTTCTCTTTATTAAATTCTAGTGATAAAGTCAACCCCTAACTAACTAAAGTGTTTGCAGCATTTGACACTATTGATATTGTTAAACCACTCTCTTAAATAAAATATCACTTATTGGTTGTATTTCTGATAACATGCGTTACACAGTTAATTTAAAATGTTTTATATAGGAAGTTATTTTTAACCACTAATAATAACCATGCAGAGATAACTACACTTAATGTTGTTGTTTTTCTTTAATTTACATTTACTATAATTACCAACAGATATATTGATCTATATACTGCCTTTTCACTTAATATTTTGAACATGCCATTATGTAGATTTTGAATATTTTAAAAGGTAACATAATTTAATATTATATAAGCATGTGACTGAATTTGACAACTCTCATTTTTTCAACACAATTATATTACTAGTTATAAATAATCCTTTATAATAAAAGCCTTATATGATAACTGTCTGGTCAGCCATTCAACCAATCAAAGAGTAATATGCTAATGATATGCTAAGGCCGCTCAACTACTCACTATGATGTGCACTGACCACTAGGGGGCAGATGCTTCAACCGGTAGGTTAGCTTGCTGCTGGGTTCTGGCTGATCAGACTGAGCGAGACAGGCCGGACATGCCCTGGATCCCTCCCGCATTCCTCTCCAGCCCCAGTCGTGCACCGGTGGGCCCCCTGGCCTGCACCCTCTCGCAATCTGAGCTGAGGGACCCCCTCCCGAATGCACAAATTTCATGCACCAGGTCTCTAGTATACATATAAATAAGTCCTTGTGAACATCTTTCATTATTAATATAAAAAAATCATGAGGTAAAAAATTTGAGGTCTCCCTATTTACTTAAAACATTGCTTTTTTATTTCTCTGTATAGAATTTATAGAATATAAAAACGTACAAACTAAAAAATAGTTTATGGTTATTTTTAAATGCGCATGTAATTTCTAAAGATAGTTAAACTAAAATAATACCCACTAGTTTCTAACCAAACATTGTATACTAGAAGGAATGTAAAAATATTGATAATTTAATAGTATATTAAATATTTTTCAATTTTTTTTTACTTGGCAAATACTATTATCTCATATGTACACAATTGGACTAGTCTTGCCTCAATCATACACTATTTTAACTAGTATGTTCCAACTTTCATATTGTATTTCCCACTAAAAGCTTTTCTTTTTCAAAATAATGTTAATTCTACTAAATGAACTATGTAAACATAAAGAATTATTGATCAAAATTTAATTTTTTTAAAAAATTTAACTTGCAAAAATGATTTAGAATTTAGTGAGGAAGGATCTTTTGTATTGCAATATTGAGTTTTCAACTTTAATATGTATTTCATTTTCTTCTCTTTTACTGTTAAGTTTTTAGTTTTTGTCATCTTTGTTGTGGTATCATATTTGTTTTTTTAATTCATTTTGAAATCTATATAATTTAGTTTTGCTATTGTGAATGGAATATTTCTTTTCAATAAGTATCTAGTGGGTTATTTATATTTTAACCAAGTCTGCAAAATGTCTGTGTTTATATTAGTCTCTACTACACTAGATAGTTATAGTTATTAAGTAGTTAATACTTAAGCTATACTTAAATATTATTTGTAATAATGTATTTTTTCTCATTTTTTTCAACTTTTATATATCTGTTCCTTGCTTATTACTTTTTGGATAACTTCAGAATGAAATGGGGGGAGGAGGATCAAGATAGCAAACTAGGTAAACTCTGAGCTCAAATTCTCCCTTGATCACATCAAACTTACAACTGAATAATAGAAAATCATTCACTGAGAAGCATCTGAAGGCCACTTAAGCAGATTTCCTGTGACTGCAGATATAAAGCAGTAGCTATTTTAAGACAAGAAGGAAGGGTGAAGATACCAACCAGGCAGGTCTATATCCACAGCATGGTTATTAAGAAATAGAGGGACATCTTTGCTACGGAGGTGCCCTGAGGAGCAAGGGGTCCCAGCCCCACACCAGGCTCCCCGTTCCAGGGTACCAGTACCCAGAAGAGGAGTCCCTAAAACATCTGGCTTTAAAAACCCAGAGAGAGTGCTTCCCGGAGAGACAAAGGGCTGCGGGAGACTGAGATATGATGCTCTTAAAGGACAGTGCACAGATTCACTCTAAGCTCCAGCTCAGGGCAGCAGCTCAAAGTGCCAGGGATATGTAGAGAGGAACTAAATATACTAACTTCAGGGCAAAGGATAGAGGGGCAGGGATCAGAGTTGGAAGTGCTGGCAGGCACCACTGCTCCTTTGTGGAGCTCTCCTCTCACTAAGCTAGCCCGATGCAAAATGGGATAGAAGAAACATATGTCAATGTAAAAAAAAGGCCATCTATGATAAACCCACAGCTAATATTATATGCAACAATGGAAAGCTGAAAGCTTACTCTTTAAGATCAGGAACAGGTCAGGGATTTCCACTTTAGCCACTTTTATTTAACACTAGAGGCCTGGCGCAGTTATGGTCCCTAGGCCTGGCCTATGATCAGGGCCATCTTCCCCAGCTGCCCGCAGCCAGACCCATCCCCCACCATTACCCACCCCTGATTCCCCATTCGCCATCAGGTGATTGGTGCCTGACAGCCAGGGGAAGGGACCAAGAGGTTGGCTGTTCCTGCCCGCTGGCCAGCCCTCCCACCACAGGTGGCCATCAGGTGATCAGAGTCCGTCAGCTGGGGAAAGGGACCAAGAGGTGATCAGTGCACCTCATAGTGACTGGTCCAGCGGTCGTTCTGCCGTTAGGGTCAATTTGCATATTACCCTTTTATTATATAGGATAGAGGCCTGGTGCATGGCTGGGGGCTGTCTGGCCTGCCCTGAAGGGGGCCCCAGATCAGGGTGGGGGGTTCCCTGCTGGGGGTAGGGCTGGTCGGGGCAAGGGGTCGCAGGGTTTGCAGGCCAGCCCCGCCCCCAATCATGGTGGGGGTCCCCACTGGGGGCGGGGCCAGCTTGGGCGAGGGTCCACCGGCGGTTTTCAGGCTGACCACGCCCCCAATTGGGGTGGGGGTACCGGCTGCGGGGAGGAGCTGGCCTGAGCAAGGGGCCGCAGGTTGTTGGCAGGCCGGCCACATCCTCAATTGGCGTAGGGGTCCCTGCTGGGGGGTGGGGCTGGCCTGGGCGAGGGTCCGCAGGCAGTTTGTATGCCGACCACAGGAAATTGTACCATGGTCTCCTGGTTCATAGGTTGACACTCAAACACACTGGCCAGGCCATTTTCTTTTATTTTTAAAATAAAAGTTCATCTTATTCATCTAATCTGTTTATGGTAATAAACTTAATTGTATGTCAGTTTGTCCTTAAATTTATTACTAGTATCTATTTTAATTTGTGTTTCCCTGGAGGCAAAGCCATATTGTTAAACTGATCCATCTACTACTCAGCACAACAGATAATTTAATGAATTTTGAATTAATGATAATGGTTTAAAAACACTACTAAATTGGAAATTTACAGTTTTATGTCCTCTTCTGATGGTCATTGTGCTGATTGTGACAAACAGATGGTATATGGAGAATTGTAAGCTATTTCACACAGAAATGATACCTTAGCCTCAAATCTTGTATAATAAAAGTGTAATATGCTAAGTGTCCAACCAATCAGTCGACCACTTGACCAGTTGCTATGACACACACTGATCACCAGGGGGCAGATGCTCCAATCAGTAGGTTAGCTTGCTGCTGGGGTCTGGCCTATCAGGACTGGGTGAGAGGTCCAGACATGCCCTCGAGCCCTCCTGCAGTTCCTTCCCAGGTAGATGGCCCCAATCACCAGCCGGGCCAAGGGACTCCACTGGTGCACAGATTTGTGCACCAGGCCTCTAGTATCATACAACTTTGTTGTTGTTGTTGTTTTTTCCTAATGCTACACACTACCAAGCATTCCATTAGTTAAATTCTGCAAGCTTTTAATTATCTTATTAACAATATATACTAGTGTTCAAGAAAAAATGTTAAAAGCATAATTATCACACAAATTTAGAGTGAGCATATGTCAAAGTTTTATTTGACTCATTAACAATGGACCAACAGAATGACAAAAATGGTTCAAGACAGACGCAAAAATACATAAATAATAAGTGGAAAAAAATCTCGGAAAAAGATAGCTTAGATTTTTTTTGAAATGACTAATAGAATCATAACCTTGGGGATTTTCTTTTCCACAAGACAGAAATCTATTGCCTCACTATTATACAAAAATAACTTGCATAATATGTAATTTCTTCAAGTTAATCTCTAACTATACAGAATCCAAATCCTGATAAATGGTAAACAGTTAGTCAAATAAGCCACATTCCCTTAGAACAGTGGTTCTCAACCTTTCTAATGCCGCGACCCTTTAATACAGTTCCTCATGTTGTGGTGACCCCCAACCATAAAATTATTTTCGTTGCTACTTCATAACTGTAATTTTGCTACTGTTAATGAATCGTAATGTAAATATCTGTGTTTTCCGATGGTCTTAGGCTCTATAGCAGCGGTTCTCAACCTGTGGGTCACAACCCACAGGTTGAGAATGGCTAGCAGGGTCGCCTCATTGGAAAATACAGATATTTACATTACGATTCATAACAGTAGCAAAATTACAGTTATGAAGTAGCAACGAAAATAATTTTATGGTTGGGGGTCACCACAACATGAGGAACTGTATTAAAGGGTTGCGGCATTAGGAAGGTTGAGAACCACTGCCTTAGAAGGTCAGATGAACTAGTTGGATAAATAGCACTCTAGTATGACACTGAAAGAACACAAAGCCCTTTTATGCCTTATCTTCAGATTTTATAAGTTTCTTTAACAAAAGTTAAATTTATCTTTAGTATTAAGCACAACATATAAATTAATAAGTTGTGTAGTACCCACCAAACTGCTTCTTTATATTCACGTAAAGATAAATTACTTTCCTATAGTTTAATTCAAAAACATATATATCTAATTTTTATACTCATAAATTCAAGCCAAATGAAGTATAGGGTTAAAAAGGCACAATTTTATGTTTCAAATTAAATCTATATAAATGTGTGTATGTATATATATACATGTATATGTATATTCACATAGATACCTACACATAGTGATATGAATCTAGGTCCCAGTCTTAATCTAGTCAAAGAATATCAGATTACTCTCAGTTTTACTTATCAATGTTCATTTGTCAGTGTAATCTATACTAATAAAAGGGTAATATGTTAATTAGACCAGACATCTTCCAGACATCCATCCGGATGTCATTCCGGACAAGGCCATGGTGGTGGGGGCTGAGGCAGAGATGGTTAGGGGTGATCAGGCCAGCAGGGGAAGGCAGTTAGGGGCAACCAGGCCGGCAGGCAGGTGAGCAGTTAGGAGCCAGCGGTCCCAAGGGGTCCTGGACTGGAGAGGGTGCAGGCCAGGCTGAGGGACCCCCCCCCCCACCATGCACGAATTTTGTGCACCAGGCCTCTAGAATATGATAATTCCAAGATGAATATGAAGGTACCTCTAGGTGGTTTCCAGTTTCTTATCCTCAGATGACTTATACTTGGTCCACACTTTTAGAAAATACTTTTAGCCATGGTGCTTTTGCAGTTACTTAATTGTATATAATTATTTTTTAATCTTAAAATAATTAATGTTTAAGTTGCTTTTGATGTTTTTGAAGTATTACCCCAGTCCTCCTAGTTTTATTATGTTCTTTGTAGCTATGCTCTGTTTTGTTTTGTTTTGACCACATTTGAATGTACATGTTTTTCCTCAATGATGTAAATTCATTTGTTATGATAGTAGCACCATGTACGGGTCACTGCCATAATTTGGTTCATTTATTTCCTTGATAGCTTAAATTCATGTTTGCATTTATTTGGAAAGAGAATACAGAATTCTGAAAGTGTTACAAGGAGGGATATGTTACATGTCCAGTCTAGGATACTAATCTTGAGAGAGTCCCTGTGAATTACTGCCATAATAAATCACTGCTGCTCTCTGAAACTAATCAAAACTGAACAATACAGCCATTGAGCCATTTCCAGTTTTGGGCACTTCAGGATATTTGAAATGGTGCACTGTTTCTCTGTTTATTATGAAAATGCATTAACATCCATAAGATATATTTAATAAATGAATAAAGAATATGTTTAAAGCCTTAAATTATTTTTCACTAGCTCTCAGAAAACTAGGAAGCTTTAAGTCATGCTGTTATCTACTAGCCTAACATTTTAGGGAAAAAGACTTCTATCTTAGTTTTTGCTTTTAGCTAGGTACCATCTGATTCTTTTGGAGGGACCTACCTACCAAAACTATTTTCAATGAAATATTCTTAAATGCACGGTGTCTGTATAGACTTTAGCCAGGAATCCTGCAAAGTCTTTGAAGTCACCTGGACTCTGTTTTCAGCATTTGAACTATTGTTGACTGACATTACAAAACCTTATCTATAGTTAGCTACATGCATCCAAAACTGGAATTTACTTTACGCTACAAATAAAGCATCCAATGTTTTAAAAGTTGAAAAAAAAATAAACAACACTTCTGAATCCACCTTGCTGTGAAACTTGAAATCAGTGATAGATGGAGAAAATTTAAAAATTCAACCACTTCAGACATAAACATGTAAAATGCCGGAGGGGTTATCCAATGCAGTAGCCACAGCCTGCATGTGACTATTTAAATCTGTTAAATTAAAATTTCAGTTCCTCAGACACACTAGCCATGTTTGAAGTACTCAGCCACATGTGTCTAGTAGCTCTAGTATTACACAGTGCAGACACAGACCATTTCATCATTGCAGACCATTCTATTTGACAGTGCTTAGCCAGAGCAGCCAGTATCAGCTTCTCTATCCGACTGGCTCTGAAAATGTGTTGACTAAGTTTTATTACAATTTTATCTATATTGGGTGAATGTTGAACTCAGCCATAATCTATGTGTACCAGGTACATATATTCACTTTTATCTACTTAGAAACCTTATAATACTACTTTTTGCATATTTTTTCCTGGCAAGCACTGAAAGCAATGCATTAAAATTTACTACTAAATGGCTTCCTGTTAATTTTCACTTGCGTGTTTAACAGTCTTCCCTTAAATGTTATATTGCTAATTTATTCAGTGCATAGAGGCTGGGTGCTATAATATCTTATGGTGGATTTGTAACTTTCATTAACCCCAAACTTCACCTTTATCCCCTCTCTCTTTAAAAGAAAAAAAAATTCAAAATGAGTATGATGCTCATTCTTGGTTGAGAACAATGATATACAGTAAAAATGTTAGAAAACAGTCTTTTATTTCCTATAGTGATCTGGAAGTTAAAATTCAGTTTTTAATCATACTACTATATAGGAAAAATTGTGTGCTTACTGCTCTAAGCAACCATGTCAGTTTAATTTCTCCCTATTTCCACACCTATGACTAATGTTTAAACTAAATTGTATGATTCATTATTTTCCAGCATACACTGAATTTCTTGCCTATTTGCTTTTGTTCAGCTTGTATCCTCTCCACAGTTCCCATCTCACCCCAACTTCACCTTTAAAATTACTCCAGATTTTAACATTCCTAATATACAGCGTGTTATTTTTATTTATGTAATTCACCTATTTATTCTCTTTCTATTCCATAATCTTCTTGAGAATAGAAGTTTATAGATTACTGATCCATGTTATTATCAAGGAACTAAGTATATATTAGGCAGATTTAATTGACTATTATCAAATTGTCAATTAATAATGAATATGACTATCTTTGAAAATAGGAAATTTAAAGAAAAGTAACATGCCAATAACTTTCTTATTTAACAAAATTTCAAACAGATAGAATAATATAATAATACCCATATCTGGTAGTTAACCCAAAATTAAAAAATGTTTTGTTGTTGTTGTTGTTGTTTTAATTTAATAAATCTTTAATGTTCAGATTATTACAATTGTTTCTCCTTTTTCCCCCCATAGCTCCCCTCCACCCGGTTCCCACCCCACCCTCTGCCCTTACCTCCCCCCCACTGTCCTCATCCATAGGTGTACGATTTTTGTCCAGTCTCTTCCTGCACCCCCCATACCCCTAAAGTAAAGATAAAAATTATGAACAACAAATACATATCTATCAACAAGTGAACCTAAAAATCAAGTGAATTAAAAATCTGAGGAACAGAATAAACTGGTGAATATAATAGAATCAGGGGCATAGAAAGGGAGTGGACTGATAATTCAAAATTAAAGAATGTTATTCTTTGCCTATTTGCTCCACATTTCCTCTTTTTAAATAAATCATACAGATAAAGTGAGATTACCCTTTATTACCTTCTCTAATCTCATTCCCCTCCTGCCTTCCCCTCAGAAAACTGTATACTATCCTGAAGTTGGTATGTCTCCTCATTTGTATTTTTCAACTTTTGTAGTAGCATATTTAATATCAACTACTATGCCAAAAACTCCCATCAGAGGTGGTTTGTCCACATTTACCCACAATCATTAATGTTAATACTTGCCAAGATTTAGTTCTAAATTAATGTCTTTGCTTATGTTTTTAATGCTGAAACATCAAATAATATTTTTAAGTAGATAATTATTTTGCCAAATTTGTTTCTTAACTCTTTTAAGCTTAAGTTAAAGAGGGAAACTATATTCCTTCGTGAGAGGTTTTTTAGTGTGTTTTTATTATTATTATTATTATTAGTAGTAGTAGTAGTAGTAGTAGTATTCCTTTTCACTGACTTCACAGATAGATAAGCAGTGGCTGCCAATTTTACTTTAGGATAATTAATCTAAATTATCTAGGCTAAAGCTCTTTGAAAAATGCAAACTGCAGTCAATCCTTAGAAATATAATTGATCAAAGGTCTACAAGGTTATATGATGATTTAAAAGCTATATATTTAAACCAGATCTGGGCTGTGCCTTTTAAAGATGCATGGAGTATTCCTTTAGAAACCTCATGACTGAATCATTGTATGAGGAGGGCAACTATGGAAAATATTTTAGTGGCAGAACACCATGCTTGGTGTTGGTTGATAGAATAATAATTGAAACACTGATGAACGATACTTGACCTTGTGTAATTAAATCTAAAAGAGTCTTATGAAAATTATAAATCCTATTGCATTTGTGGGTATAGAAAGATCAATGAGACCTGCAGGAGCCAAAGAATATGTAATGAGAGAGCGTGATTTGAAGAGTGAGTAGGACTTGCATAAGTTATAGCAAGGGCATTCCTGACAATGGAACACCCTAACTGGAATGGCTGGTGGGTATTGGAAAATAGTGGAAATAAGTTTGGATTAAAACAAAAAGGGGAAGATAATGGAATCCACTGGGAACTCTGTTTGGTTTCTTTGAAAGTGCTTGACTTTTGTCCTGGCTGGTGTGTCCAGTGGTTAGAGTGTCAGCCTACAGGTTCAATTCCAGATCAAGGGCATGTTCCTGGATTTCATGTTCAATCCTGGCCCTGGTCCAGGCATGTGTGGGAGGCAACTAATAAATGTGTTTCTCTCCCACACTCTCTCTTCCACAATCTCTTAAAAAAAATCAATGGAAAAAAATATCCTTGGGTAAGGATTCACAAAAAAAGTGCTTGACTTTTTTTCTTCGTGGTCATGGCCTTGATAAGTAATAATAATGAGCTCTTTAATCATTTGTATCCTTGTCTTTTGCTTTTTCGAGAAGGAGGCTTGAAAAAGTATAGGGTGGTTTAATGCCAAGTTGACAAAACTTTCTTGAATCAAAACTGTCGGTGAAAATAATCTGTAGGGCTGGGTTTCCTTACAACCATTCCACCGGATGTTTAAGAAGAACATTCACAAATTTATCAGGAAGAGAAATGAGGCGTAGAGAAATAAAGTGGTTCAGCCATTAGCAAACAGTGCTTCTGGGACAGAGTTGAAGAGAATCCTTAGGTCAGAAGAAACATTCAGAGGTCCTCAATTGCCACTCTCAGTTGTCTTGCTGTTATTCAGTGCCCTCCAAAGAAAAAGTGTACATGTCCTCTCTCATTAACTTCTCAAAAGTATGAAAGTTTGTATTAGTAATCTTTACCTAAAACTTCTGCTTCCCTACTTCGCCCACTTAAGCAGAGTGCACATCACTCAACAAACAAGTTTTCCAGCCTTTTCAATTGTCTTGCAAATAATGGCACAGAACTGTTGATTTTATTCATTTCTGTGTAAATTTTAAAACCATGTCCACTACAGAGTAAGAAGGTTTTAATAATAGCTATTTTTTAGACTTTTTACAATACAAAATAAGTTATTGCAAAGTTACCAGACATATAATTTGAATTTAAGTGGTTTATATTACACTAGAGGCCTGGTGCACGAAATTCGTGCAAGTGGGGGGGTGTCCCTCAGCCTGGCCTGCAACCTCTCCAATCTGGGATCCCTTTCACATTCCTGGACCGCTGGCTCCTAACCACTCACCTGCCTGCCTGCCTGATTGCCCCTAACTGCTTCTGCCTGCCAGCCTGATCACCCCCTAACCACTCCCCTACTAGCCTCATTGACACCTAACTGCTCCCCTGCCAGCCTGATCGCCCACAACTGCCCTCCCCTGCTGACGTGATCGCCCACAACTGCCCTCCCCTGCCATGACCCACCTCCTCCGCCAGGCCCCACCTCCACTGTGTGTGTGGCCATCTTGTGATGGCCATCTTGTGACAGCCATCTTATGATGACGTTAGGGCATGATGCATGAGGATGTGATGACCATCTAGGCTATTATTAGTATAGATACTTTGTTTATGTTCAGTTTTAGTGTAGTCACATATCTAGCATGCTCTGTGCTAAAAAGCAGTTGAATTGTCAGGGAAGTACATGTCATCCCAGTAGGAGTCATTGACCTTTACCCTAATGCTCTCCTCCAGATTTCTGCATCATCTCCTAAAGCATGCATTTTGAGCCCTATTGTGGGGGCAAGTGTGGTGCCACTATCACAGATGCCAAGAAACTTACAGAGCAAAATTTCAGCATTTTTTAACATGATGTACTTTTCTGTTCACGCAAATTTGAAGTGTAAGGGCAGCATTACATTCTTATATATTACTGAAGTCAATTCAATGAAAGAATTTGTGAGTGAAAACATTTCTAGAATTACCTATCAGAGAGGGGACTTTTTTAATTGAGTAGGAAAAAATTTCATAAGATTTCCTTTCATGAATTTTCCTCTAATAAGCATAAATTTAATGTCACTAAAGATATTTAATTAGAAAAAGAAAGAAGTTGACTTATAATTATATGCATACACTTTGATAACCACTAGTTAATATTGCTTTGTCCAAAATCAGCTGGATGTCATTTTGTTCCACTTCAAAGAGACATCATTACACAATTCCTTCCACTTGTGTTTGTATATTCCCTAGCTACTGGATCATTGCACAAAATAGACTTCAGCTCCCTAATACTTCAGGTTTTGCCTCAGTTGCAGAGAGCTGCCTTACCCAAGCTCATGCCCCTCTTGGTGGGCACACATCCAATGACTGATTGTGCCAGGTTATAAATACCTGATTTAAGTTCAATGCCACCGAACACTCTTTTTTTATTTTATTGATTTTTTACAGAGAGGAAGGGAGAGGGATAGAGAGTTAGAAACATCATTGAGAGAGAAACATAGATCAGCTACCTCCTGCACACTGTATCCACTGAGCTAAACCAGTTAGGGCCCACCGAACACTCTTTTTTTTTTTTCTGCCTCCTGCACACCCCCCACTGGGGATGTGCCCACAACCAAGGTACATGCCCTTGACCGGGATCGAACTTGGGACCCTTGAGTCCGCAGGCCGATGCTCTATCCACTGAGCCAAACCGGTTAGGGCCCACCAAACACTCTTGACACTCCATTTATGTTCACAGCATTCCATAGGATTGCCTAAGGCTTTTTGAGGCTGCATCACAGTTTAAATTTATCCTCTACTTTATCTTGGTTTCCTCATCTCCCTCCACAGGTGCTGATCTCTAATAAATGTCCAGTGTAATAAATTCCATCTTAGTGTCTGCTTATGTAAAATGCTATGTGATGGTATTCTTGACAATGTCACAATATGATCTTCATGTTGCTAAATCCAGTGGCCATATTTAAGTTCTTATCTTTTTTGGACTATTAATTGGCCTCTCTGACTCTTCTCATGCCCTATTTTCTTCAGTATATTCTCACAGATCATCAGGAGCAATCCTTCTAAAATATGAGATAACTTGTCTCCTCTCTGATCAAGATTTTCCAATATTTGCCAGCTCAATCTAAGTAGAAGCCAGAGTCTTTATAATTTTTTGTTGGCATATCCTAACTGTGATAGCCCCTCATTTCCTTCTACACTCCAACATTGCCTTTGTGTAGAGATCATATCCAACTACATTAATTATACCATTCTCTCCTGCCCTCCATTCATTCCTAGTTCTTCTACCCTTGTCTTACTTTTTACCATTGCATTTTTCACCATCTGACACACAATGTGTTGATTTTGTCTCTTTCCACTAAAGAATAAGTTCCATAAGGAAAGAGAACTTGTTCATTAATTACATGATCTAAAATAATTCAATAAATTCAACAACTTTAAAATAAATAATCTTTGAATGAGTGATTTAATTAATGAGTCAATTTCTAAGACTACAATACATATTAAAAATAATAATAGAACTACTATGGGTGTAAACATATAGTAGCCTAATATTTTACAATATGCTGGAAATCCACAGCAATGTCAGGCAGCTCCAAAATGAGTATCTCTAGAATACTGGCCTGTTTTACTGACTGGTAATATCACTCTTGGGAAAATACCTTTTCAAAGCTGTGATAATTATTAGGAGTATCAAACATCCTTTAGCTTGGAAACTTCTTTAAATTGCAAGGCTGTTCTGAATGCTGTCATCATATATGGAAATGAAAGTAAAGTTTTAAAACTAGAATTCTATTTTAAGAAAAGGTTAGGCAGTTCAGTCACTAAGATGATGATTCTGACACATATTTGCAAGAAAGATAGAGTAGGATGGGATGTTCTCAAAATACAATGTAGTTTTAAAGAAATTCTTGTTACTAAACAAAGACCTTATGCCAACATTAGCATAAATGCCACTAAATCAAGAATCCCGAGTAGGAATTAATCTTCCAGACTCTGACTAACGGAATGACCTGGTCAAGGCCTCCAAGGACCCAGACCTGCTGGCCAATCTGCATCACCTTGTCTAAACGGAGGGTGTGTACAAGGTAACAATTAAAAGACATTGACACCATATTGACTTTCATGTAGCAAGTTGGTTCAATTACAACTGCCTCTGAGGAGAAAATGAAAAGAAAAAACAAGGAACATGTTTAGGATTCCTAGTTAAATGCTGATCACGCTGGTAGAAAAAATGAACATCTGGCTATTTCTACCTCTTCTTCATCAGAGAATAACTTAAGCTTGGGATATGCACCTGCATTAGGAACACATGATTCCTTATCTACTTAAGTGTGGGAGGGAGATAGAAAAGTCTTATGAAGAATGAATAAAGCATGAAGAACAAGTTAGTTGAAAAAAAATTATATGAAGTTATAGTTGGAACAACCTCTTTTCAAACATGAAGGCGGGCCCAATTTTGTTGATTTTCAGTAAATACAGAAGTATTTACTACTAGCAAATGTAAAAGTCATTATGTATTAAATTAAAAAACATGTGGAGAAATAAACAGTTTAGTGCTCTCAAATTTTAGAGTTAAATACTAACTAGCTAAGTACATTTGTAAAAATATATTTAATTTTATCTTTAAAATTAAAGCCTTCAACTTTGATCAGAGCTATAGTCTCTCAAAAGGGCTCAATGTCCTAATTATGAAAGTAAAATACAAGTGGAATTAAAACATGATTGCTTAGAAAAAGGATTTTTCACTGGAACCTATAAATTCAGAGCTATTAATAATATTAATAATAAAAATATTCATAGTTAATATTTATTAAGTGCTATGGACCAACCAGAATTTAAAAAGTTTACCTTCACTATCCTCTCCTCCTGTAAATGATACCCATTTACCAGTGAGGAAACTGAGGAGGAGAATTCAAATACTCGGGGCAAGGACACAGAATTAGTAGGTGATGGGGCCACAGTCTGGACCCCAGTACTCTGACCTCAGTATCTCTACACTGTGAACACAGACAATTAGCTTAGGGGATAAAACGTTGAAACACAGAGCTTCAGCAGGAAGTCTGTCTTCACAGTGCCAGGAGAGGCCGTTGTAAATTGCAAAATCCAGGCAATCTTCAGGTCATTTTCTCTCCCCAATGGCAAATAAACAGCTTGACTAGTAGTTTTGACAGAGCACATCAGTTGATTTGGCATCGGCAGGCCAAGTCGTTGTCTAGCTACCACATACTACAGGGAGGTTCTTGGCCACAGTCCTTGTCAGCGTTGTTTCCCAACACAGTTAATCACGCACTCCCAGCAGAGGTTCAAGCCACAGCAGAGTACATTAGATTCAGTCTTCACAGCTCAGTGGGTTTAAGGAAAATTTAGAGGATAGCACTATGCCCTCTATATCATCTTATTGCCTTATCAACAGATTTACACTTAAGCAATCACTTTAGGGGAGTTTGGCTACTCTAAAAAAAAATTCTTTAATATCCTAAGAAAGTGAATAGCTTTACAAAAAATACAGTGTCTCACCCCCCCTCCCCCACCAGCACTGCCACACATATACTACATTACACTTTTGGGCGGGAGGCGGGGGGTGGGGGGTGGGGGGCGGGCTCTACATCCTCACATTTGGAAAGTTCATCTCCTCTTTTGGGTTTAATCACCTCTATGTAAATAACCCTCAAATATTTTCTAATCCTATAAACTCAGCTAATCTGAGCAACCCAGCCTTTTGAAAGGAGATTCTGATGTTAGCATATTTCAAAGGTCCCTTGGGATATAGTTAAATTAAGACGTTTGATGTTGAATTTTAATTGTGTTCAGAAATGAGGTAAAGAACAGCAAGTTGCACCAGCCTACCTGGGTATCAAAGCTGAGGCACCCCAGTGACTGTCCAGGCAGACCCACTCTAGGAACTGACCTGATTGCAACTGCAGATTTGAGTTGAAGATCACTAGATGGTGAGGAAATTAGGTCATAGGGACACTGAAGAGAACATACGTGGAGAAGCTAGAGAAATACAATCTAAAGAGAGGACTATAAAGAGGGCTGGGATCATCAAAATGCTAGTGGACAGTCCTGTGGATCTTATGTCTTCAACTTAAAGGAACATTAGTTTTGCAGTAGATATCAAGTTACCCCAAAACTTAGCAGCTAAACCAACATGTATTTATTATATCACAGTTTCTCTGAGTCAAGAATGTGGGCACCATGCAACTGGGAGCCTCTGCCTTAAGGTCTTCAAAATGAGGTGGCAGCCAAGTTGCCAGCAGGGGTTACAGTCATCTCAGGGCTCACCTGGAGCCAAAGGATCTGATTCCAAATTCACTCTCTTGGGCCTCTGACTAGGTCTGCTCCTCAGGGGGTGAGAGATGTGAAGAAAAGGGAGAGAGCCCAGTACACCCAGCACCTGAGCTACAGTCTGATCTCAGAAGTGACATTCCATCACTTTGTCACATTCTGTTCAGGACAAGCAAGTCACTAAGTTCAGCTGATACCGAAGGAGGGGAGAAGGCACAACAGGACCAGTGGGGAGCTACGTTAGCAGCTGCCTGATGGAAAAGATGACAGAAAAGCTGGGGAAGTGTTGTCCAGACAGGAGGAACCTAGCTTCACTTAGATTTCATCTACAGAGTGATCTTCATATTCTAGCATCCACTAAAGTCACCCAGGTAACATGTTAAACCTCTAGCTTTCTAGGCCTCACCACTAGAATCTCAATTTGAGATGCCTGGGGCAGTGGTCGGCAAACTGCGGCTCGCGAGCCACATGCGGCTCCTGAGCCGCGGTCTGCCGCTCTGTTGACAAATGAGTTTGCCGACCACTGACCTAGACTCTCGATTCCAATAATTACAGGCTGTTGTTGTTCCTTGTGATTAAGCCCCTATCCCAGTGGTCGGCAAACTCATTAGTCAACAGAGCGGCAAACCACGGCTCGCGAGCCGCATATGGCTCGCAAGCCGCAGTTTGCCGACCACTGGCCTAGGGGGTGGGGATGGAGAGCTAGGCGCACCTGTATTTTGATCACCCTCTCTCAAAGAATACTCAAGGATTAGAACACAAATGGTTGGCTGACAGCACCTCAGGGAAACACTCTTCTGGGTAAACACTTTTTTTTAATGCCCTAAGCACAGAAATCATTACAGATTCCACTCCCAAAGCATACACTCATTGATGTTTTCAAAAATAAAAAATTAGATTATAAAATAAATGTAAACAAATCTAACAAAATTCCAATTTTTCTTACAAAGGCAATGTCAAAGCTCTTTTTGAAATGTCACTCAAAAACATTTAAGCACACCTCCCCCCTCAGTTAGGATGGAGTCCTCTATTTGTTGGTCTGAGTTTACCTATTGAACCATCCCTAGCGAACTAGAGATTGTCACCTAGTGGGAAGGGTAGGCTGATGTTTCTGGGGATTGAATTCTCATCTCCAGTCTAAGTGGGAGGATTGTTTCAAATTACCCAAATTCTCTTTATTCAATTTAAAAGTGAGTATAATAATATCTACCTCATATGACTATGCTGTGAAGCAAATGGGTCAGCCTACAGAAGTAGACAAATCAAAACACAGAGGCATCCAGTTTGCAGCCTCCAATAATATATATTGAACTCAATAAATGGTAACTATCATTGCAGCATCATAGGTAATGATACTTCTCTTTTGGCAACTTTCTGTTCTCATTTGGTGTCAGGCAAAATCATTACTACTACATTGTTATGTGTTGTCTTGTTTTCTTACTATTTTGTAAATGCTATTCAGCTTTAAGTTTTTCAAAAGCATCCTTTAACCTGAAGTTATCTAATTATCAAAGTCATGAACTGATATCTGTCGAATCTCTTCTTTTTATATAGGAAAAATAACATGTTTTCACTGTCTGCTGATGGCACGTCTATTTTTTAACCTTTGTTAGTGTAGGATTTGGAGTTTGAGGTATTGTTTTCAGTTTTTTTAGATTATTTTGACATTATTATTTAGTGTCATGACCACATGTGCAATAATTATTTAGGCAATTCTATATTTAGTTTGCTTCAGACCTCACCACCATCCCATTAAACAAAATATTTACATTCTTGAGCTCTACCTGACTGTAAAATCTGTGTATACATATACTAGAAGCCGGGGGGGGGAGGGGGGGAGGTGGTCCCTCAGCCCGGCCTGCACCCTCTTGCAAATGCAATCTAGGACCCCTTGGGGGATGCCCACTACCAGTTTAGGCCCAATCCTGCAGGATCAGGCCTAAACTGGCAGTGGGACATCCTTCTCACAATCTGGGATGCTGGCTCCTAACTGCTCGCCTATCTGCCTGCCTGATCTCCCCTAACCACTCGCCTACCTGCCTGATCACCCTTAACCCCTCTGCCTGCCAACCTGATCGCCCCTAACCACTCGCCTGCCTGCCTGATTGCCCCTAACCGCCTCTGCTTCAGCCCCCACCGCTGTGGCTTCATCAGGAAAGTTGTTCGACTGTCTGGTCTAATTAGCATATTATGCTTTTATTATTATTGATATTTCTCAATAATATGTTGGTAATGTGTTCTTAAGGGCTGTCCCCCTTAGAGAATGTTGCATTCAGAAAAACAATTTAAGTATAAACATTATAAATTATAAAAATTTCTCCTGAAATTTTGTAGTTATTTCTCCAATATTTATTGTTTAAGAGTAAAACTCTAAATTCATTCTGACTTCTCTTATTTGGTAGATAAGCCATATTTTTAGTATAGATGCTTGCAAAAATTTATTCTTGATCTTTGTAATTAATTGTTTCCCTGAATGTCTCTAGATGCATTGACCTCCCTTTATATAAACTTGTATTGTTATAAGCAATTTCAACATGCTTTTGCTGATTCTTTTCCTTTGTGGTTAAGCAGGACTCATAAACTCCAGTAACTCCAGTGTCTAGACAAGTAATGTAAACAGTGAAGTGGTCCTGGGAGGAAACAAAGGTCCTACCTAATGGGAGCAGCTGCTACTCAAACTTAGGAAATAGCTGCCTTTTGGAAATTAGGTCCAAGTGTGCCCAAGAGAAGGTGTGAAATCACATTATTTAAATGTTGGCTTAACTTTTTTTTCTTAAAGTGACAAATAGATTGTAAAATAAATGTAAACAAATCTAACAAAATTCCAGGTCTGCTCCTCACAGAGTGAGAGATGTACAGAAAAGGCAGAGGGCCCAGCAAACCCCGCACCTGAGCTATAGTCTGTCCACCGACCGAATACATTCTTTTTGCCAGCCCTATTTGGTTATAAATTATCATGTGACAACATTCCATTAAAATTATCAAGTTGCCTTTTCTTAATTCATCCATTCAGAAAATATTTATTGAGTGACTAGGATGTGACAGTCATTATCTAGGAACTAGGTTGATAATGATCACTCTTTTACTAATACTATTGATTTGAATTTTTGGCCCTGTTTTTGCTTTTCTGATCTTGTCAGAAAGTGGTCAGATGGGCCGGATGTCATTATCTGCACTTTGCATTTCCATTTCCTTTTTTAGTTATGAGTCTTTTATTTCTATTTTAAAGTTTACCATTCACATCCTGGATCCATTTTCTGTAATGTCAGTTTTGTTCATTACCCATTATGATAAGGACTTTATTATTTTAGTCTCCTTGTAGTTCTTCTTTGTTTTGTACAACCCCTTTAAACATGTGTTTTTGCTTCCTTTTTTTTTTATTGTTTAAAGTATTACAAATAGTAGTACATATGTCTCCATTTTTTCCCCCCATTGACCTTCCCTACCCCCCCGGCACATGCCCTCAACACCCCCACCTCCAGTGTCTTGTGTCCATTGGTTATGCTTATATGCATGCATACAAATCCTTTGGTTGATCTCTTACCTCCCCCCTCCGCCCCCAGCCTTCCCGCTGTAATTTGACAGTCTGTTTGATGCTTCTCTGCCTCTATCTATTTTTTATTCATCAGGTTATAATTTATTATCCATAAATGAGTGAGATCATGTGGTATTTTTCTTTCACTGACTGGCTTATTTCCCTTAGCATAATGCTCTCCAGTTCCATCTCTGCTGCTGCAAATGGAGGCCATATCCTCTCATGCATTTACTGAAAATCAGTTTTGAAATGCTCTTCCTCAGAATATTCGTGATTATATTCCCTAACTCTGGTGCCTTAATATTCGTTTGCAGGTCCTATGTTGTTTAGTTTTTGTTTGTTATTTTCATTTAAAATTCTTGATTGTTATTTGAATAAAAAAGCTCTGTGTTGAGCCCATGTTTGCCCATAGGGAGATGGACTTTAGAGCCATACTTAGATCTTAGATATATACTCTGATTCTGGTGAAACATTACTCTTAGATTTCAAAAGTAGAGCAGGTTTATATGCAAGGTTCCCTGCTTAATGCTCGGTGTCCAATATGAATTCTGTAATGTGGCCATGCTCACTGAGAGCAGGAAGAGAAAATGAAGAGCAATCTGGAGCTCACATTGCTGGGATAATTTCTCTGGGTTCCAATCTGCCTGTAGCACTGCCTTTGTAGGTACTATAGTGCTATAATCCCTGTGATAAACATGCTCTCAGTAGCCTCCTTGCTCCCTCACCCTTTTCAGATATGGCATGCTCAATGTCCTGTCCTGATTATTTTATCTGATCACAATAGGAAAGGTGAAGCAAGTACACAGATAAGGAATGTCTTCTGAATGCTGGCTGCTAATATGCAGGCAACATATTAACCCTCAGTATGCCATCAGAATCCATCAGATCAAATGTTAATGTTGAGTTTATTTTTTGAGTAGTTCTATTTGTAGGAAGTAAAATTTAGTAATTTTTATTCTTACTCAAGGTTTTCCCAGTGTCATAAAGTATACTTATTTTGAAAAATCCCATAAAACATATTATATCTTATCATTACCATATTGATCCATTGAGCCCTTTATATTTATGCTACAATATAGAGCTTTATTGCTTAATCTTTCTATATCTTGAAATATTTTATTCATTATTCTGGAGATTATTTTATCACTAATCTTCATGACTTATCTATTATTAGCAATGATGTTTACAGTAACTAAAATAGGAAAATAGGAATGATGGAATAGCCAGAAGGATGGTATAAATTTCTCTACCTTAAAATATAGAACTTTAGCCCTAACCGGTTTGGCTCAGTGGATAGAGCGTCGGCCTGCAAACTCAAGGGTCCCAGGTTCGATTCCGGTCAAGGGCATGTACCTTGGTTGCGGGCACATCTCCAGTGGGAGGTGTGCAGGAGGCAGCTTATCGATGTTTCTCTCTCATCGATGTTTCTGGCTCTCTATTCCTCTCCCTTCCTCTCTGTAAAAAATCAATAAAATATATTAAAAAAAATATATAGAACTTTAGACCATACCTTCTCATTGTATGGTCTAAAGTTCTATACCATCTTTCAAGAAGGCATAGAAGAAAACTGAAGATACTATCTTTATATTTTGATTTTTGCTTTTATGGAACACAATTGAGAATTCAGAATTATTGAATTCCCACCCAAAATATCAAGAGAAGAAAATTGACAAAGGAAAATGTTTCACAAGTCAGAAATCAACACTCTAGACAAAATAACACGAGGGAATTTAATCATATAACTGAAATCTTAGATTAATTTTCTTAAATTAAGAACTTCTAAGTGAACAATGTAATCTCAGGAAATTATATATATATATATATCCAACTAAATAGTCATAAAACAAGAAGGAACTAACTATGCAATATTTTACAGCAAGAACCTTGATCAGCCCGTTTTGTTAAAAGTACAATACATGTGACAGTCCTGACTGGGTGGCTCAGTTGGTTGGAGTGTTGTCCATACACCATAAGGTTGCGGGTTGAGTCCCCAGTCAAGGCACATACCTAGGTTGTGGGTTCAATCCATTGTCCGGACAAGTGTGGGAGGCAGCTAATCAATGTGTCTTTCTCTTTCTCTCTTGCTCTCTCTCAACACAATAAAAAACATATCCTGAGGTGAGGATTAAAAAAAAAAGGTATATGTAACAGTATTCTTTCACCTTATATCATATTTGTACACTATGATTCTCTTTTTAGAAAAAGTGTTGCTATGTTTAGTTTATTAACAATTCTAGTTATTTTTACTATCTTTTTTATTTTTTCTTTAAAATTTTTTTCATCAAATGTCTAAAAAGTATGAAAAACAAAAAGGTTTTATTGTACCCAGAAGGTAAATGTAATGCCCATATTCCTGGTTATTAGGGCTTAGCAAACATAATGTGATATTTGGTGGTGTTTGATTATGGCTGGCACAGTGCTTATCATCATCATCATCATCAAATCATTTAAAACATGAATGGTCACTGGTAACATTTCTCTATTAATTGTTATACCTTCACCATAATAGCAATAGATAGTTTGTTTACCTTTATTTGTGATTGTGATGTGGAATTTCCTCTTCATCTCCCACATTGGTGAAAAAATGGGAGAAAGGAAAGTCTACATCATAGACTGCTGTCATTTTAAATCAGAAATCTATATATTTATTTGCTTTGAAATAGGAAAATAATCAGAGGAAAGGAAATAAAAATTCTATGTATAAACAAAGACAAAGGACAGAAGAACAAGTAATGGAGAAAATGAGAAAGGAGGATCAGAGAAAAATACAGAGCTTAAGAATTGCAGGGACCTTTAAAAAGAATAAGTTATTTTCCAGTTTAGATATTTATCACTTATGCATGTATCAATCACATATTCACTCAGCATTGCATCTAGATGTTCCAAGAACTGGAAACTGTCTTCCAAGTGTTCATGGGACAGAGGGCAAGATTAAGAAATAATCAACCTTCCTCCTACCCCTTATCTCACAGTAAGTCTTCAGTTTCCTACACAACTGCATCTCAACTGACATATTAAGAAGGACTAAAAGTTAGCTGCCAACATGAACAGTGGAGGCAGATGGGATGAGTAGAGAAGTAAAAGTACGATGGAAAGTCAAAGGTGGAAAAGTAGAATTCTATGATTTATCAGAAAAATAGTATACTACCTAATTTTTCCTTTTCTACCTAAACATGACTCCACCAAACAATGTATAGTACTATTTAGAATTAAGTGTGGAATGTTATAGCAGAGAAGGAAGCAATTAATCATGCTTGGTGGAGGTCTTAAGGGAGTTAGTCAGAGTAGGCTTCAGATAAGAAGTGACATATGAATTGTCTTCTTTTTTTTTTTTTTTTTTTTAGAGTGTAAGACCCCTAGATGTATCAGGAGGAAAAGGACATTCTAAAGACAGAAAATAAACATATAGAACATGGGAGGAGAGAAAGCTGTGTATTTAGGAAACATAAAATCACCTTATTTGAATAAAACCTAAAGCTCATAGAGTTCAAAATTTTGGTGGCACATAACACAGCCAAGAAACTAGGATGTGTCCCCACAGAGATTTATACATGACGCAGAAGGCAATGGGCAACTATTTAAGCACGAAGTGACATCAGTGCTCACCAAACCTCAATTTTCTCATTTATAAAAAGGAGGTGAAGTGCAAGTTGTTTTTTGTTTTAAACTGATCTTACTATGTTCTGGATTCACTGTTTTTGATAATGGGAAGAGGGGTGAGGGTTCAAGGTAGGTTAACTTCACCTACCAATTAAAGGAAACTTGGTTTCTTCGGGTTTAAGACAGGCTTTGTCAAGTTGACGCAGTCAGTTCAAAGCTCAAATTCAAAACCAAGGCAGTTTCCCCTCTCAAAGCATTTTTCCTTCCTTTCCTCTTTCTCAAGATACTTTATAGGTACAGATAGAAGAGAGAGCTCATCTCCTCCTAAAGAACTGGACACTGGGCTCTTGGGTCCACACGAAGTCTATTTGTGGGGATTAATGAAGTCATTGTGTTATAGAATAGTAAGAAGCTAGCAAAACTCCAGCACAAGTGGAATTGGGAAACTAAGACAGATAGTTACACAGCAGTTTGCAGCCACCTAGTAAATCCTATCTTCCCTAAGCCCAGGATACTTAAGAGTAAATGTTTGCACTTCTCCCAACCAGAGAGTAAATAGCTTAAACCACCCTACTCAGGGAGACAGATAAAAGAAATCATTTGCAAACCACATGCAAGAACAGACAAAGAGAATAAATCTCATTTTGGTACATCAACATAAAGCTGATGAATATTCTATTGATTCTCCCCTAAATGCTCAACCTTTAAAACCCCTGTAAACAAAGGAAGCACCCCATCTAGGGAGCATACCTGTGCCATTCCCTTCCCTTATCACCTTCCCCAACAGGCATGTATCCTCTAACCTCTAAGGGACCCCATGAGACTTGCAACCAGAGGAGCAATGGGCAGCAGCAGTTCATCCCAGGCTGACCCCCTGAACCTGTCCCTAAGGCCTCCCTTTCTCTGACTTCCTAGTGAGCCAAAGCAGCTCATTCTAGGTTCTCCTGTTGCTTCTTCTATGCCCTTCCTTGTCTCACTGTCCTAAGTATATTTTTGCTGCCGTCAATAAATTCTTGCTTGCTTTTCTACACTTTGTCTCTTGATTGAACTCTTTCCTTCAAGAAGATAAGAACTGGTCTCCCTGGTAACACTTGGTTCTCAAGTGTCTTGATCTCAGGATTTGAATTTTTTTAAAAAAAGCAATATAACCCATCTCATCTATTAACATTTACCATATTAGAAATCAAAGAGAAAAAATGTAAAATACGTATTAATTTTAAAATAACAAAAACTCCATTATATATTAATACCACATTTTCCAAACAAAAAATTAGTGATAAGAGTGGCACTGCTTTATATTTTGTAAATCTCTTTAATTTCTGGATGTCTGGCTTAATAGAAGGTTAGATTCTCATAAATAATTCTGCATTCAACCTGCTGAAATATGTTTAGCTGTAATATTTGAAGGAAATCCAACCTCATATACATATTTGTTGGAAACATAAGGTGTGTTCTAATAGTCTTTTCATATAATTTTGTATATTCTTTTTTGATACTGTTAACAAAACTCAACTCAACAAGTGAGATCTTCTTAAATTAAGTATTAGTACCTGAGTAATCTGAAAACAGATTAATGAACTTTTTGTACTTTTTATGGACTCAAGTTTTGGACTCTTGCAATTTGAATAGTTCTACTCATGCATGAGTTTGTAACATCTCTTGGAAAATATTAGTTGAATGAGTTATACAGATCTCCCATATGTTGACACATTTCATTGTACAACGTCAAAAACATATTCATTAATATCATCACTGATCTCATGAGTAATACCTGTCCAGCTTAAGGAAGTAAATAATAGCTTTTCAAATGTATTTGTTTTCCATTATTGCCATAATAAATCACCACTAGTTCATGATCTCACAATTGTGTAGTTCAAAAGTCCAGTTGGACTTGGCTGGTTCCTCTGCTCTGGGTCTCACAGGGGTAAAATCAAGGTATTGGCCAGCATTGCTCTTATTTGGAGGCTCTGGGGGAGAATCTGTTTCCAGATCTTTTGGGCTGTTGGCAGAACTCAGCTCCATGTGGCTGTAGGTCTGTGTTCCCTGGTTCCCTATAACCCGTCAGCTGGGAATGCTCTCAGCTTTTAAAAGACAACTGCATGGCTAGCCATCTTGCGCTTTTCGTTTTCAAACATGAGACAGCATGTTGCATATTCACATCTTTGCATATCTCTGGCCTCCTCTTATGCCACATCTCTTTTGCTTCCAGGTAGACAAATTCCCCTGCTTAAAAAGGCTTATGTGATTAGATTGGCTCCTCAGGGAAAATCCAGGATGATCTCCCTATTTTAAGGTTTGGTTACCTTAATTGTATTTGCAAAGTCCCTTTTGTCATGTAACATAAAATATTCATGGAGTTTAGGGCAGGGACCTCACAGGGTGAAGGAGCATTATTTGGCCTAAGATGCCAAATTTCTAATGTTTCCTTGAAAACATTTATTTTACTATCAATAACAAATACAAGCAGTGGTTTTTTTGAAAAATGATAGGCTTACTTTGTTTATTTTCAAGAAATTATCTGCCTGATACCCAAATCTCCATAAGCATTGTTTCTCTGTCAGTTGTTCTTTAAGTTAAAAAAGTGACCCATGGGGGAGGGTGGGGGTGGGGTGGGGAAGCAGCTAATTTAGCTCACAACTCAAAAAAAAAAAAAGCACTCAAATGGTTTTCCTTGTTACAAATATACTTTGCTATATAGAATTTTGTGGATGAAAAAGGGGCCACATATTAAAGCTGACAAGCTCAAGGGAGGCCTGCATGCTGACATCACAAACTTAGTGAGCAAAATAACCACATAGGATGGTCTGAAATTAATACATCTTCACTAAAAGGGAGTCATGGTGGATAGTCATGTCCTAGGCTGGTACCTTCTCGATAAGATAAAGATCAATCTTTACCTTAACAGAGCCTGTCTGTTGTCTTTTTGCATCTAAGATAATGTTTGTATAATCCCTTTTTCCAGACCACTCATGGTCCAATCTCCCACCAAGAGCATAAGACTTCCACCCCTCATTGTTATCTTATTGAACAAATTCCATCTCCATGTGCTGTAAATATTATTAACTATCATATAGCCACCAATGTAAAAGAAGTATGTGTCTGTTTTACTTTTTATCCAGTCTCAGAGGTTTCCCTACTTTCCTTATTCCCACCTCCCTAGTGTACCACCAGCTCATTTCATGTAACCCTCCTCATGCTTCCTCCTTTGATTCCAGTATATAAAATAAAGTGCAGATTTCCATTCTCCAGAGCATTGTCTCAATCCCTTGAGATTTTTCTTCCCAGCAATTGTCATCAGTTTGGCTCGAAAAAAACTCGTAAGAATTCTTACAGGTTTCAAAATTTCTTACGTTAACAATTTTATGCATATTTCCATTTTGTCACACACAATAATAGAAAAATGTATACTCAAGGGTCAAAATTTATAAAATTACCAACTTTTTTTACTTTACTTTTTTTTACATTCTTAAGTGAAATTGTAAGTGTTTAATCCAAGTGCATGCTAATAAAAAATACAATGACCTCTATCTAGTATGGTTTGGTGCCACTTCCTTGATTCAGCACCAGCAGTGTCAGACATTGTTGCTTTTGCACCATCAATGCAAATATTAAAACAAAAATCTTAAAATTAGGTAAAAATAGTTCTGACTTTGCAGATTACCTAACAGGATCTCAGGAACTTCTGGGTCTGCAGACCATACTGTGATAACCACTGAGTTCCAAAACCCATACTTTTTGAGAAACCATATATGTGGCTGTGGTAAAAATTAACTCTGAAATCCAAGTCACTTTATTATTAAACTAGAGGCCCGGTTCACAAAATTCGTGCATGAGGGTGTGTGTCGCTCAGCCCAGCCTGCACCCTCTCCAATATGGGACCCCTCGAGGGATGTCCAACTGCCCGTTTAGGCCTGAAACGGGCAGTCGGACATCCCTCTCACAACCCAGGACTGCTGGCTCCCAACTGCTTGCCTGCCTGCCTTCCTGATTGCCCCTAACCGCTTCTGCCTGCCAGCCTGATCACCCCCTAACCACTCCCCTGCCAGCCTGATTGATGCCTAACCGATCCCCTGCCAGCCTGTTTGCCCCTAACTGCCCTCCCCTGCAGGCCTGGTCACCCCTAACTGCCCTTCCCTGCAGGCCTGGTCCTCCCCAACTGCTCTCCCCTGCAGGCCTGATCCCTCCCAACTGCCCTCCCCTGCTGGCCTGATCACCCACAACCGCCCTCCCTTGCAGGCTGGGCCCTCCCAACTGCCTTCCCCTGCTGGCCATCTTGTGGCAGCCATCTTGTGTGTTGGAGTGATGGTCAATTTGCATATTACTCTTTCATTAGATAGGAAGCTACTTCTCACTCATGAAAAATCCACTCCTGGTGTGAGTGCTTCACTTGGAGAACTCTTCTTCCTGGAATGATGAAGTGCTCTTGGCCTGTCTTTCAATGATCTATTGCTGCTGTTCTGTCTGTATGGCTCTGTGTGCTAACGAGGTTCTTCTATTGCAGAGTAAACACTTGAGGTGTCCTGTATAGAAGCAGTCAGAAATCAGCTGAGATTACAGACATCCCTAAGGGATCAGTTAGGCTAGCCATCCAACGTGGTTCTCTCATATTGCTGGCAGCTCAGCTTGGAGGGTGGACCTGAATGCTTGCTTTTAGCCTCCTCTTGTGGCTTGGGCTTTGCAAAACATTGAGTTTGGAGATTTCCATAGGGAGTGTCCCAAGAGTGAGTGTTGCAAAAGACAGGAAGAAGAATTTGCCTGCCCTTTAAGGCCTGGCATAATGTTTATTCCCACCACATTAGGTTAGTCAAAGCAGCCATAGAATCTGACCTGATTCAAGGGGAGGAAGGTATAATACCCATCTCATGATAGGAGCATCAGAACATTTGTGGCCATCTATGTTCCATCACTGTTGGATTGAATCTTGAGAAATAGTCATGCCCACCACACTGTTCTTTAGATACCCACTGGGAGACAGTCACTCTGGCTGGGTTTCTGAATACCCTATTGCTAAATTTGTCTACCTAGGCATTAGAATTGCATCTGTTTTTAAAATTTATAGTCCTATACAGATTCCACTATTATGAAGCTTTGAAGCTCCCTTGTCTTTTCAAAGATCAGGCCTCTTATCCACCAGTTCTTTCAGTACCTTAGCTTCCTGCTTCCAGGACATTAGGTACTTAAATCTTCTGCAAGCCTGACAGCAGCTAAGTATGTCAGAAGGGATCTCTCAGGCCATGTCTACCACCACCCTCTGCCAAAGCTGCTCTACCACATTTAAATCTTTTGGATAAGGTGCCTCACTAAAGAGCTATAATTTTCTTGGGCTATACATTAGGAGAAGGGAACATTTCCCCCTCTTCTGAAATCCTTCCTTCCAAATCTTATTAGATATTTCTGTCACCTCTACCCTTGTGATTTGACCTGACAGTGCAGAGAAGTGCGTAAGTCCTGGCCTTTCTCTTACTTTCTTTTTTCTTTGGCTTCACCTCTCAGCTCTAGAAGGACTTTTTACTTCCCTTTCTTGTCTTTTAGGGATGTACTTTAAATCCATTTCTCTATGTGATAGCTAATAGTAAAAATAACCCAGTTTCACCAGAACCAGTTCCTGATAGATGAAAGGAAAGATTTATAATTTAGAAGGGAGAAAACACTTTTTCTTTCTCAACATATTTTATCACAATGACAGAGTTCAGCAATGTCCTATTTGTTCTACTTGACAAACTACAGTGTGCAAACCAACCAGTCTGTGGGCCAAATTGAGTCTGGTTTTGAATGGTTTATAAACCTAAGTTTATAGACCTAAGAATATATTTTACATTTTAAAAATGATAAACCAAAAAACCAAAGCAGAATATGAGACAGGGATTACATTTGACTCACAATGTTTAAAATATTTACTATGGTCTTTTACAGAAAAATTGTTAGCCAATCCCTATTTTATATGGCATCTTCTTTCTTTAGAAGTTATAAATGCCTTTGCTTAAATGCTTGGAGAGACACAGTTTAAAGAAATCAGTTTAATATTTTTCAAAAATCCCTATTTGATGTATAAGAAAAGCTCTATTTCAGTATTTGACATATATTATGTTCATGTTCATTTCCTTTCCAGGCTTCTCCTCTGCAGGCCTGGCCCCTCCCAACTGCCCTCCCCTGTTGTCCTGATCGCCCACAACTGCCCTCCCTTGCAAGCCTGGTCCCTCCCAACTGCCCTCCCCTGCTGGCCATCTTGTGGTGGCCATCTTGTGTCCACACAGGGGCAGGATCTTTGACCACATGGGGCAGCCATCTTGTGTGTTGGAGTGATGGTCAATTTGCATATTACTCTTTTATTAGGATAGAGGCCTGGTGCATGGGTGGAGGCCAGCTGGTTTGCGCTGAAGGGTGTCCCAGATCAGGGTGAGGGTTCCCTTGGGGCATGGGGCAGCCTGGGATAGGGGCCTGTGGTGGTTTGCAGGCTGGCCACGCCCCCCAGTGACCCAAGCGGAGGCCCTGGTATCTGGGATTTATTTATCTTCTATAATTGAAACTTTGTAGCCTTGAGTGGAGGCCTGGGCCCGCCAGGGTGTGCGGAAAGCTTGGCTTCTCCATTGCCAGGTAAACCCAAGCCTCCTGCTCGCTCTTTGGCTGCAGCCATCTTGGTTGGGTAAATTTGCATACTCTCTCCTGATTGGCTGGTGGGTGTGGCTTGTGGGTGTAGCAGAGTGATGGTTAATTTGCATATTACTCTTTTATTAGATAGGATTTCACAGTAGTTCAGAAAAATTAAGCTAAGTAAAGTGATGTCAAGTTTATATATAAAATACCTACCATAATAGCTACCATGAGACAGACAACCTGTAAATGAAGTACTTTATTGCATAAAACACATTACATAAATACATAGTCTATCCTAATTGAGTTATAACAGCATACCATTACTGAGAAGCACTCTGAATAGTCACAGTCATAATACAATTCAGAGCAACTTTCAAATAATCACTAATAAAATAAATTATATTAAATAGCATTGAAAGGCATTTTAAAAACTGTGTTATTTAGCACGGTATCTGACAAAAGCATTCTATAAAGTCTGCCACTGAAATTTGCAAGAATAGTACCTTCATCAACTGTCCCAGCTCCATATATTCTCACATGCACTTAGATGTTGCCCATAATAATGTTTGCTTAGCTCATATAAGACCTAACTGAGGCACAAAAAAGCTATAGCTAATTAAAGGATAAATAATGTACCTAAAGCTATAAATCATCCTATATAATAAAAGCATAATATGCAAATCAACCGAATGACCAGTCGGTGGGGGGTGGGGCCAGTGAGCAGGCTGCGCCAGGCCAGCCAAGGTGCTTGCCAGCAGGCAGAGGGAGGGAACGGCAATGAGTGGGGTTGTGGCAGCAACCAGCCATGGCAGAGGGGCAATTGGGGGGCCTGCCTATTTACCTCCCACAGAGGGAGGCCACCAGCTCAGCAACGGTGGGGTGATGGAGACTGGGGGCAGTGCCATCCCCTGATCCTGATCAGCCCTCCAGGTCGTCTCCTGCAGAGGGAGGCCAGACTGTGGCTTAAATGCTTGGAGAGACACAGGCCACGGGGAGCGGGCCTAAGCCATCACTAGGACATCCCCTGATGACTTCTGGACTCTGAAAGGGTGCAGGTCAGGCTGAGGAGACACCCCCGTCCAGTGCATGAATTTTCATGCACCAGGCCTCTAGGATATTATAATTTTGTTTCACAATTACTTATATGTAATTACCAACTAAAGAAGTTTTATATAAAACAAATAAATGTATCAAATATATATATATATTTATATATATATATATATACACACACACACACACACATATATTTATGTAATTATGTAAGAAAGCATAATATATCTGGATACTATATAATGGATCAGCTATGATAAGAGAAAAAATGGGTTTTCTTATATTGAATTTAAGATGGAGATGATAGAGGAATAATAAATTAGGCTATGGGAATTAGTGATATTTCTATAAAACATAATTTGTACAAGTAACTTTGCATGTTGAAGAATCATTGAGGAGCATTTAACTGAGGGGCAGAGTCAAGATGGCAAGAGTAGGTAAATGCTAAGTTCACCTCCTTCCATGATCACATCAAAATGAATAGAAATGGATAGGAATCATAAACAAAATAAGCAAAGAAACAAACACAATACAAGGATAATATATGAATGAATATCCCTATGAACTTAACTTTTCAATGAACTTAACTTACAAAATAAAGTTTATTGATAAATCTGACAAAAGACAATTTGCATAACAAAACCATTAGCCATGCAATTGTCTACATGGCTAATCTTTTTACTATGTAAAGAGTTTATATAAATCAGAAAGAAAAAAAAATCCTATTAGACAACATTAGAAATCATCTCAACTATTTTCTTTATCTGTGAAATGGAGTTATAGGAATATACTGTTATTTATAGGTTTGTTGTGAGAATCAGCTCACTACATTTAAAACATTCAGAATAGTGCCTGGTAGTCAATAAATGTTAGGAAAAAAACTTGTCAAGAGATTCACAAAAGGAATATTGCTGATAAATGAAAACTGTTTAGCTATGCTACTAAAAAAAATTAAATTCAAATTAACAGATATTCTTAGTCATTTTTGCTTTGAGTATGAATTTAATACAATCATTCTGAAAAGCAATTTCCTAATATGTATTTGTCAAAAACTTTTAAATAAAAATACATACACATTAGTCTAAAGAAACCATTAAAAATGTAGACAGGATATATAGCCAAAGTATTTTATATTTGCATTTATTTATAAGAAGGAGGTATTTGGATGCCTAATAGTAGGGAACTTGTTGCATATAGTGAAATGATTGCTTATGTAATGGACAGTATACTTTTGTTAGTATATTAAAAAACTACTTTAAGATATGAGAAAGTACTATTATTTTCATTTATACACATTTCTCTATTCAACAACTCTTTAGTTTACTGAGTGCATATAATGTAGCAGCAATTGTGTATAGTAAAAGACAGTCCTGTAGAGTCAACAGCCACTGTGGAAAACAGTATGGTGTTTCCTCAAAAAATTAAAAATGGAACTTCCATTTGACCCAGTGATCCCACTTCTAGGAATATATCCCAAGAAACTAGAAACACCAATCAGAAAGAATATATGTACCCCTAAGTTCACAGTAGCACAATTTACTACAATAGCTAAGATTTGGAAACAGTCTAAGTGCCCATCAGCAGATGAGTAGATTAGAAAACTGTGGTACATCTACACAATGGAATACTATGCTGCTGTAAAAACTAAGGAATTCTTACCATTTGCAACAGCATGGATGGAACTGGAGAGCATTATGCTAAGCGAAATAACCCAGTCAGAGAAAGAGAAATATCACATGATCTCACTCATTTGTGGAATATAATGAACAACATAAACTGATGAACAAAAATAGAACCAGAGTCATAGAAGCATCCAACCTATGAGGGAAGATGGGGGCGGGGGGTGGGGGGAAGGTTGAGGGGGTAAGAGACCAACCAAAGGACTTGTATGCATGTATATAAGCATAACCAATGGACACAGACTGGGGCTTGGGGGTGAGAGCATGTGCTGGGGGTTGGGGGAGGCCTGGGAGTGGTCAATGGGGGAAAAAGGAGACATATGTAGTACTTTAAACAACAAAGAATTTAAATTAAAAAAAGGACGTCAACAGACCTTATTCATTATATGTAAGGACTTATGTAAACTTAATTTTCTCTCACATTTTTTTGTATTTTCTATAGTGAAGAAGAATGACTTTTAAACATTTTCTTTTTAACTTTCCTAACTAGCAAAGTATTACTATATGTAGCTATTAAAAGCAAAAGTCAAAGCTTGAGGTCTCAGAATCAGACTATGGCTCTATTCATTGTTTATAAGATCAGCAACTCAATTTGTAAATCAATAAGTGTAAGCTGAGTTGTTTTGAGCTTTTCCCTGGGCTTTGCTGTTGCACTGAAGTGTAACTAGACTTGTTTAAAAACGATGACTTAAAACCCTGAGTTTTAAGAGTAAACAAAAAAATCAGCCTTACAATATATATTTTAACTTGCCACCACACAATCTAAACTGGAATTATATAAATCTAGAAAAAATAAACATACAGATTTGTGTTTTAAGTAAGAATGCACACATTCCTACTTGAAGATAATGGAGAATGATAGAGGGAATGAATTCAGACCACAGGGTCCTAGTATGTACTGTCAACAGACAGGTAAACTCCAGCAACAGACTGGCTTTAGTTTGGAAAGAGAAACAAGGAAAAGAAAAATTTCATGTGACACATACTGCCATCCTTCAGCAAAAGGCAGTCAGGAGCTGTCTCACAGTGAATAACAGACGTAGGTTCAAAAGGGACATTTAATCAAAATAAATGGCACTCTATAAAGTTAGCAGGTAGAACTCTTAAAAGATATTTTGTCAAAGTTCAAATGATTTTGGTCTCATTTGAAACATGGTGCAGCCTGAAGTTTGCCCAGCATGTCACAGAAAAGGAGTCTATAAAGAAAGGTGATCTAGCCCTCTGCCATTTATCACAGCAACTTTAGCTATGAGCTGGTGTTTTCCAATGATGGTTTAGAAAAGGAATTTGAATGTCATCTGTGCAAAGTTCACAACCATTGAAAGGTGGGCAGGGGGAGAAGAGCTCTGGGAAGCATAAAATATAAAAGACCCATGTCCCAATAGGGTATAGGTGTCCTTTAAGATCTTTACATAGGGGAATGACATGTTCAGACTTACATTTTAGAAAGATTATATGAACTGGAATGTAATAAAATGGGTTGGAGTGGTCAATATAGGAGGCAGCGGGACAGGGTTGAAAAAGTGCAATTGGAAATAAGTGGACAGACTTGAGTGAGTTTAATGAAGAAAAGAAATCCTTGGTGTTTGAATTGGGGAGTTGTGAGAAACACAGAGAACAGAAACAAACTTGACTCCTATTTTTCATTTTTTGGACAACTTGATGCCATTCACTGAGATTGGAAACAATATATGGGAAAACTTGGTCAAAACTAGATAAGAGGAAAATGACAGTTTCCATAAAGAAAATGTGAAGATATCAAATAGGCAGTTAGATATAAAGGTTTGGAACTCAACTCTGAGGTCTGGCCTGAAGAGCAATTTTGCCATGAGTATGAAGGGGATCATCTATAAAGAGAAAAGGAAAGATCTGATGGAAAGAAAAAGAGGCTTAAGTAGGAGCAATCACAGAGAAAGGAAAATACACATGAAGATGACAGTGCCACATGGTAAAATATTATTTTAAGAATGAATAAATAGTTATTAATGTTGCATGCTATGCAGAGGATGACATTAGGTCTAAAACAAAATTTTAGGTTCAGAAAATAAGGGGGTCATTGATTACCTCATTGAATATTCATGGATAGTGGGTGAAATAAGGGAGGCAAATCAAGGGTAGACCTCTCTTGAAGAAATGTTGATAATTAAAAGGTACTATCTTGGAAGAATAGCTAGGCCGAGGGATAGATTTAATTTGTTTAAAATACGGTAAAGATTTGACCATGTCAGTAGACAGAGAGAAAGTGGGCATGGAGGAGAAAAAGTCATACTTCACAAAGAATCTATAAGACAAGATCCAAACTATTTCTATAATAGTATTACCACTGTTGTAATTTGTACATGTAACTGTGATTTGTGTGTGTGTGAGATGCATTGCATCTTATACAAACACACAAAGCTTGGCTACTTGAAGTAATAATAACATAGTAAAGGCTTCTAATTCTTGTAAAAATTACTTTTCCTAACCATTTCTTTGAGCTTCTTAGGGAAGGTGCTGTCAGCAGTCTTCTTTCTCCTGATGAGAATTTCAAAAAACCACAGAAAAGGATGTATAACTAGAGAGTGAACAGCATCAACCCCATTAGAGATCTGACAAGTTGGGAATAAAGATACAAAGCTACTGATGAGGGACAGTGACCTAGAGAAAAGAGCAGCTGAGTACTTTATTGGGGGAAATGTGTTTACAAAGCAAGAGAGACAACAGAAAATATCAGTGTGTTGATGTATTTGCTTAGCTATTGATGAGCATTCCCATTATGTATCATTGCCATAACAAACTGTCCCAAACCTAGTGGCCTAACCACATTCAATTATTTGGGTCAAATCTGCATTGTGGGCAGGACTCCATGGAGATAGTCCATCTGTGCTCCATGCAGAATCTGCGGGGGCAGCTGGACTAGGATAGAGGGTCATCTTCAAAGACAGCAGTTTAGTATTGGTTGCTAAATGTAAACACATCTAGAACTGTGATCTGGGGTCTCCCTTTCTCTTCACACCTCTCCATGGGCCTCTCCAATGAGAATGCTTGGGGTTCCTCACACCTGGTTCCAAAAGCCACTGTTCTGAGAGAGAGGAAATGGAAACTTTCTCTATGTCCTCAGTCTGGAAACTGACACAAGGTCACTGAACAATATTTCACTGGCTAATATAGTCACAGAGCCTACTCAGATGCAAGGAAAGGGAACTCAGATATGTCTCCCCTCCCTCCTATGCCTCATCTCTCAATGAGGGAAGTATCAGAAAAATTATGACCATCTTCAATCCATCCCTGTATATATATTTTTATAAATTTCTCTAACAGTAGAAGATAAAGAAGTTTCCATTAATTTGCATCACTATCATTTAGGAAGCTGTCATTTTGTCTGAGTGATACTTTTGGCAATAATGTGTTTATATGGAAAATAATACAATAATTAATAAATAATAACACAAGAATAAATTCTGTTTTGCATACTCACAACTGTAAACTTATTTTTACCCACCCCTGTATGCTAGTTTATTTAACACCATCATATGTATGTTTGCCTTTCAAGTGAGTAGGTTGTGGGGAGATTCTTTTCAACCAAATCTACCAAGAGATCACTTGGGAGGTGCAGATTTCTGAAAAACTCTGCCAGATGCACAGTCTAATGAATAGTTCGCCCAGGAAATCCTGATGAGTCTATAGCCCCTCTGTGTGTACATCTGGCTTCATTTGCAGCATCTTGGTCTCATCTCCAGCATGACTGTTAACTTTAGTGATGCTGCCTGTAGAGCTGATGTCTATTAAGGCCAGACAATTGTATTACTTTGTTAATTGTATTCAAATAGTTAATCAAGCAGAGCCTCTTGGTGTTTTGACAGATAGATTGTACTCCATAAATAAAAGTGTTTATTTAAGTGGCAAATTTGTTTGCAGATTTCCCTTGGAGATGGCAGTTAGCATATGACCTTCTGCTGTTATTTTTTAGGATTCACATTCTGCATTTTCTAAATGCTCTCAAAATCTCAAAGCAGGAAACAATAAATTCTTTGCCAAGTATTTCTTTAGCAGATTCAGCAAAACTACCTCCTCCAAATGGCAGGAGGATGCGGATCCTGGTCATATTTTTATTATCCTGCTCTAATGAACTGAGTCCAAATTTCCAAAATGTGAGTTCTCTATTGAGGGCTGGAAGCCCCGAGATTTGTAATCCTAAACTGGTGCCAGGGACTGCTTTCCTATCAGCAAAACAGGAGAAACCATATTTGTAAATTCTTCAAGATCTCCCAAGCCAATCTGCTATATAAATAAAAACTATTATTATGACAGGGCTTAGCCCATAATTTATTTGCTGTGGCACAGTAATCTCCTTATTTATTCTGATTGAAGGCAATCACAAGTCTGTTCAACACTATAGTGAGTGGAAGCAAGCCAAAGCCAGTTTAAACACTGAGAACAGAAAACACAGGCACCAGAGTGATTTGGAGTAAATGTGAGTGTGTAAGGTGACTCAAGATGTTGACCTTGAGTGTGCAGACAACTTTGATTCTTGTACTAGACTCCAAAACCTGAGACTTCATCCTACGCCAAGTAAAGGAGGTTAGCTTCATGGGCTATAATGAGCACAGTTGAGGGAACAAAGAATGGCCTGGGCTATAAAAATGTATAAGGGAAAGGAACATACTCCATATTCCTCATACCTCTTCCTCATACATTCCCACCTCATCCACCAAAACAAGAGACAGCACTCAGCTGTGAATGAAGCTCTTCAACTGCTATAAAGCTGATATACCTATGAATGCTGTGTTTGTTTGTTTGTTTCCAATGACATGCTACCTAAACCAGTCTAAAATTCATATTCATATATTTACTTTGATGTTTTCTTTGTTTAATTCAAAGGTTATCCAATTAAACAGTTCAAACTTTGTGATCTATTTTAGGCTACTTTAGGATAACCTCTTGAGGACATATGTACACATTTGGAGACCATAACAACCTCTATCTATGTGCCCAGGAGGCTATTGAAAATTGACCTGTTAAAACAATTAAGCTAATTATGACTTGGCACGAGCAACTATTCTTCTTGTCAGTTGAGTTTGGAGCAGCTAAGGAGTAAACACACCCCAGTTCTATCCACATTCTTACAAATTGTAATCTCTCTTTTCATAATTTTACAATATTCAGTTTTCCTTTAAAAATATCCTATATAATAAAAGGCTAATATGCAAATCGACCGAACAGTGGAATCACTGGTTGCTATTATGCGCACTGACCACCAGGGGGCAGGTGCTCAATGCAGGAGCTTCCCCCTGGTGGTCAGTGAGCTCCCATAGGAGGAGCGCAACTCAGCCAGAAGCTGAGCTCATGGCTGGCGACACAGTGGCGATTGTGGGAGCCTCTCCCATCTCCACGGCAGCTCTAAGGATGTCCGGGAGTAGGCCTAAGCCGTCAGTTGGACATCCCCCAAGGGCTCCTGGACTGTGAGAGGGCACAGGCCAGGCTGAGGGACCTCCTCCCAAGTGTATGGATTTCATATACCAGGCCTCTAGTTGTTTTATAATATAGAGTCATGCCTTTGGAAGAAAGACAACTTCATCATTACACAGGTGAAACAATGAAGAGATATAGCTAGTGAGAGTCATCTGGGTATTTAGCTTATAAGAAATTGGAACCTTCTTGGTTCAGAAAATATATTGGAGAATATCTTTATGCTGCTTTATCTTTTTATGCGCCTATCAGCTTTGGAGTTACCTGTCTTCCTTTCCATAAATGCCAAAAAGGCATGTGATGACATAAATGGCCCATTCTACATTTGACATAGACAATAAAAATGTAACAGATGCTTATTTCATTATTTTCTTTTTTGCCCCCGTCTATTTACCTAAAAATGTATTTAAAATTATGAATTATTGTAATTGGTATTACTAAAATATAAGGTGATCAGTGTCATAATAGCTTCATCATATTGTTCTCCATATTCTTGCTAATGCATAGCTTTACCCAATTGCAATGGAGGTTGGGAAATGAAGTTATCTATGTGCCCAGGAAGAAAGTGCAATGGATTTGAACAATTAGGCAGTCTCAACTACAGAAGCCTATATGATAAACTTTAATGTAGTATGGTGACAAAAGTATATATTTTGAGAAGATCACTAACCCAACTCTTCTCTGAAAGCTAAAGTTGCCTTCCTATTAGACTAAAAGTATTTTTAATAGAAATAGCGCTGTACCCAATGCCTTTGTTTACTCTCAGTTCCCAACTACAACAAATCTTATTCCAACTGAAATACCTCTTGCTCATCAATCAGCTTCCACTAATTTAATGACAGCACCATTTAACTCAGACCATTATTTGCCTCATCCCAGTGCTTAGAAGACCCTTATGTGTTCTCTGTAGTTCAAATTCTTAAGTCTTAACTGAGTACAGGAAACAGACAATCCCAGTGGCTTCCCTCCGGCATTCCTCACATCCTCTAAGTCACCATTACTTGAATTTGCCTTTACTTCTGACTTAATACTGTGTACTGCCCTGAGCACAATTCTTGACCCCTGTGCTCTCTCCGACACCCAAATTCCTAAATGTTTGCAGAAGCTATTCCATTGCCACTGAACTCGTGGGAAATGGTCTCACTATCTATTCACTCCTCCATGTCACTCATTGTCTGGAGACAGCAAACAAGATACAGGACTCAAGAGATTCTGGTGAGTTTACAATGTTGGTGATTAGTGAAGGGAAGCACTAGTTAAGAAAACCTGAGGCTGAATAAAATGGAATCAGATCTAAAATAAAAATAAAAAATAAAACAGATTCCCCAGGGATCTAGAGAATGAAAGGGTTCTCAAATTCAAGATGAAAGAAACATAAAGTAGCTGGGTAGGATAGTGAAAATAATAAATGCTCCAGAGGCTGTTAAACCTGCACCAAGATTTTCAGTTGTCAGGACTCTGCTTTTATAGCCCAGATAGAGATAAAAGAGGAAAAAAATAATAAATGTGCTTATTTTCATTGCATGCCCTCCATTACCTTCTTTGCTTATGTAAACCAGTTTATTCTTGAAATAAAACCTAAAGCAGTTTGATTTTTTTCAAACTTTTGCCCCAGCTATACTATATCAAATTCCTTTTCCTATAGGATAGTGACTTTGTTAAATAGCTACTGGGCTTTTTATGCTCTCATTTTCTGGCCATTCATAATTTCAGTCCATTTTTATTGAGACTGAATTCTGTGTATTTTAAAAAGTTGTAGTTTTACTTTCAATTAAATAACAATGACAAAACATTTCCATGTCTCTTTCCTCATTCTCCACCAATCCTCCCCCTACCCTGAATACTCTCCCGCAGAGACTGTAAGGGCAGTTCCTCAGGACCAAAGGAGAGAAAGGCAAGGTTTCCCTTCACACACATCCTCTCCTCTGGGGTGGGCAGGGAAAATTAGGGCAGGCAGAGCTTTCCTATGCAAGGACCCACAGCTGTTCTGCAACATCCATTCTGTTCTTGGTGGCTTTTTAAAAAATAGTTTTTTTTAAATAATATATATTTTTATTGATTTCAGAGAGAAAGGGAGAGGGAGAAAGAGATAGAAACATCAATGATGAGAGAGAACCATTGATCGGCTGCCTTCTGCACACCCCCCACTGGGGATCGAGCCCACAACCTGGCCATGTGCCATTGACCAGAATCAAACCTGGGAGCCTTCAGTCCATGGGCTGACGCTCTATCCACTGAGCCAAGCCAGCTAGGGCTAAAAATAGGTGTTTTTTTTTTTTAAAAAAAATACATTTTTATTTACTGCAGAGAGGAAAGGAGAGGGAGAGAGAGCCAGAAACATCAATGATGATAGATATCATTGACGGGCTGCCTCCTGCACGCCCCCTACTGGCGATCAAGCCTGCAACCCTGTATGTGCCCTGACTAGGAATATAACCTTCACCTCCTAGTTCATAAGTCGATGCTCAACCACTGAACCACACTGTAGCCTTGGTGGCTTTTTACAAAGGTTGTCTCTCTGTGACAGACATAGACATGCCAGCTTATACTTGAGGTATGCTGTGTTTGAGGGCTCTTAGAAGAGCACGGCCCAACTCATCCTTAGGTGTTTTCTTCAATAAATAATATCATGGCATAACGTTGTTCTACAATTGAAAAATATTAAAATGTGTATTAGAAATCTTCATGTCCATGAATTTTAGATCGACTAATGTTTTTAAGTATTTCAGACTATTTTAAATGTCAGTGAACCATAACTTATTTAACCATTTGTCTATTGATTGCCCTTATGCTACTAAAACTTAAAGGCACACATAAAATAATTGTCATTGTTGTGACTTATAATTATTTTATAATTGAGGTACATATGTTTGTTATATTCAGTTGAAGGAAATTATAAAGGTATAATGGGCTGCTCTCTCCCTATGTATATTTTTTCCATGTCAGAGACATACCAGGCACACTAGAATTTAAAAAAAAAAAAATTTAAACTGGCCCTTTCTGCTAATTTCAGAAATAGATAGCATATCTTAAGCAATTTATTCGAAGACCATTTTGGATTAGACAAACTTGCATGACAATGACTGGCCTTTTCTTAATTTCTCACCTATCAAGATTGGAGAGAGCACAGAGATCATTGTGAGGATTCTCAGCATGTATGGCATGTGCCAATAGCTATCCTAAAAATACACACTTATGAGTAAAATTTATTTACTATACTTAACAGGTAGTCTGATTTAGGTGCTTGTCAAATTGCCTTTGTCAGAAACTCTTCATTTTAAGGCTATTTCTCCTGCTCCAAAGTTTCGCCTTGTAAGCATTTTGTCTGAATAGTGTCACTTGGCCACTTGGGTCCTTCATTTGCAAAAGGTCAACCTGTTGGATATAAAGTAGACAGTGACTATTTCACTGACTGACGAATTGTGGAGCTTAAGCTCTACACTGCTTTTGTCTCACCCACCTATCATTCTATCTTAGCTTTGTGCCAACTTGCTTTTGAGGGGAGATTTTGCTTATGCTTGTCAAAGCTCTTCAACATCCTTAGCTGAAAGGTGTTCTAATAAAAAGAAAAGAATGTTAACATGACAATTTGAATGAGAATAAAGAGACAGAGTAAATGAACTCATTTACTAGCCCAAAAATCTTTACCTAGCCCATTGTAAAGTGAAAATACTAAATCACAGATGAAGATCCGTTATAAGCATGACATTTGCATATAGAGTTGTAAGGATATGATAGTGAGGCTTAGCACAGCAAAGTCTCAAGTCTTAAATATAGACTCTTCTTTATATAGTTTTTAGAGAAAAGCCATAATACCAAGTTCTGTTATTTTCTGTGGTAGTAAACAGGTGATTTAAATGAATTCGGAAACTGGCCCTTTCTGCTAATTTCAAAAATATATAGTATGTCTTAAGCAATTTATTCAAAGACCACTTTTTCTTTAAGCTGATCTCAGAGGGCAGGAGGGAGGCCTGTTTAAACACAATTATAACATTTCCTTAATACTGTGCTTACTGCACCAACAATAACAGGAAATCATTTCCACAATGATAGGAGCTTCTCCTACTATAATCAACAGAATTATTTTCTCCACCCCAGTAAAAACTATTGCAAGCAAAAGAAAAATGGGTAGTAGAAAAGGTAATGAGACCTTATATTTAAAAATAGTTTCAGATAGTTCACTAAGAATTTTTCTGATTTTATCTCATTTGAATATACAAACTTGTGATGTGTTCAAACTATTCAGGTTGTGTTTTCTTCTGTTTGCCAATATGATATGGCCTTTGTTAGTCTATTACTTGAGTGTAAACCACTGTTTTGAAACAGTAAATGACCAGATCATGGAAAGTATACTTGCAAATTTTCATGGTGGACTTTGAAATCTCTTTAGATCTCATAAATTCCTTGTATGCATATTGATACTTATGTTTAAACAGTAATATTTTTCTTGAAATTAAAGAACTTCATCTAATGGATACCACAGGTTGGTTTAACTATTCTTTGTCTAGAACAATGTCAGAGAAAGCCTCTGCTTCAAGACATGTGGAACACAACAGACCCATGGAGAATTTTCTCCCCACACAGGTATGATCTACTGGGAGACAGAGCCACCCTAGAGCCACTTTATGTCCCGCTGAAAGAAGACCAGTTGGCTGCTAGTCAACCCTGGAAACTCAGGAGCTGAGGAGGAAATCCATGGGCAAAAGGAAAAGCATAATCTTATTCACAGAAGTTGAAGCCCAGGAAACCCAAGCAAAGGAGGAATTATGATTTACTTATGTACTCAGCTCTTAGGACACCAGTAAAAGGAGAGCATTTAAACTGAGAACGGTTTAATCACACAGAGATGTGATTGAAGGTGTTCAGTGGAAAGGAATATAAAGAGTCAAAATCAAAGGTATGATTCAGGGAACAGAAACAAGTCCAATCTTGATGAAAGGAAACTTCAAAAATTTATTTTGGTGAACATTTTAATGTTTATTTCTCAAAATACTACACTCTCATTTCTCTCTTTGCTTATATAGTAAATGTCAATTGATGGAATTAATGGTCATTTTATATGTGAGGGAGGAGGGGAAGGATCTGCAAATAACTAAGCTGAATACAATCCATACTACAAAGATGTTTAATATTTCCATTGGAGGGAAAAAGTCTTTAATATAATCCTATTTGGATTTTTAAAAGCTGACATAAGTCCAACAAAGATAAGGAATTTGAAAGCAAACTTTTCATAATATCTAGGTGAAAAATAGATACTCCTTTTTATCACTTTAGGTTCTAAAAAAAATTTAATTCTTTAGCTTTTTGTCCCTTTCTCATAGCTATACAAATGCAACTTATTTTCATGAATGATAATAGATTCCAATCTAATATTACATGTCTTGCTCTGACATTTAGAAACATACAGCTGTAAGAACAGATAGAAAATAAACATTGTGCCTGATCTAAGAGTGTAAAAAGGAAACAGGATGATCCTGCTTAATAAAACTCATATAGCATTATAAACTTAAACAATCTGATGAAACTGTTCCTGAGAGGGGAAAATAAAGGATAGCATAATCTGAAATGCCGATTAGATTATCTAACATTAACATTATGTTGTGTTAGTGTCTCAGGCAACATGATATATAGACACTTAAAATCAGGTAACATTGAATTACATTTTCTTCAATTCACATATTTGAAAATGAGAAAAGGACCCCTAATATATGCATAACTTTCAAAACTTCTATTAAATTTTCAGATAAAGAATGAAATGATTGAATCCTTATCATATAGTTTAAGAAAGGTGATTATCGGCTATGCCTTTAAAAATATAACTGTTAGATATTTCCAGTGATAAACCACCCCTGGCATACTTTTGAAATCTCCCGAGGTTACATTAAATAGCCAACTACTTCCTCTATTGTGCTTTTCATTCTTTGTACACCCAATTTCCATCCTTTCCAATTACTCTGTTTCCACTGCACACACAGCTACCTTGACTCAGAGAATGATAAATACAAAGTGATAAACACATTCATTAGAAGAACAGAGGACACCACTGTCCAACAACAAAAAGCAATTTTTGTAATGAAAACACAATTCCTCTCTAGACTCACTTTATCAGCACTTTACTAATATTCTTGCTTGTCCTCCTGCAATAAATATCATCCAGCTCAAAATGTCACTAGGGCTGAGGTGAGAAGACCTGCACTAAATTAACATCTCACCCCACATCACTCTCAACTACCTTCCACCACCGCCCCACGTGTTTCCTTTGAGCAGATTTTTGCTTCCTGTAATAGAACTATTTTTTTTTCTAAAGCACCAGTTGCCTATAATTCAACTAATTTATGTCAACTCTTCCAACTCCTATAACTTGGTCTTACATTTGCAAACTCTTTCTCTTTACTTATTATATCCAGTTTAATATAGTGAAAGGTACTAATGGCCTCTCTACTTCCTAACCATATTTTGTGGTCCATGGCAACTCACCTGTTTCTGGAATGTCCCTGGAACAACATCAACAAAATCACAGGCTTCTGTGACTAAATATGCGCTTTGCTTCTATTTGGTGATATAGCCCAGTTGGTGTTGCTCAGTGGATGAGCACTGACCCATGAATCAAGAGGTCACCGGATTGATTCCTGGTCAGGGCACATGCCCAGCCTGCTGGCTCAATCCCCAGTGGGGGGCATGCAGGAGGCAGCCAATCAATGTTTCTCTCTCATCAGTGCCCCATCTCTCTATCCCTCTTCCTTCCTCTTTCTCTAAGTTCAATAAAAACATATTAATTTTTTAAAATTGGTGATATACATATCTACATGGAGTCAAACCACTCTTATCTCAAACAAAGTATGCCTGCAGAATCAAAACAATCAAGAATCCAATAGTGAGGTACTTGTATTCAAGGAGTTTCACCAGCATTTATTTGGGGGAAGAAATACAACAATTAACTTGAATTTCTCCTAAACTGTTTTTTTTTTTAATTCCCATATCTGTCTGGATGCTTACACTGGATTGTTACAGCAATCATTTAGCTGATGTAGTAGACATTGCACTGTGCAGCCCACATTCCCCTTCACAATTCACAGGTTTGTTCTCTTAGCTGCTAGGATGATCTCAACTAAGTGCCCAAGCCCTCTCAGGTACTTGAAGAGAGTAACCTTGGCTAAGATCATGCCCCCTCCCCAGAGCATCCTGCAGTAACTGACCAATGTTTTAAAGACCTGACCCCATATCAGGACAACTCAGGTGGGCAATCCAAGCATCAGGTTCCTCATGGGAACAGGCTGAGGCTTTGGCACCACTGCATGTGAGCCCAACTTCTTCCTCTGCATGGCTCAGCTTTCTTCCCTTCCCAAGACATCCCCTAATAAACTTCCTGCATACCTTTCTCCATTTCAGAGTCTGTGGGAACTGCTCTACAGCCTTAGATTTGTTAGATTACCTTGTTCTTAGACTGTAAGGAGCATATATGTTACACAAGAATAATACCTATTATGTATAAAAATAGGTAATGCTCATGACAGTGCGGATGAAATTGGAATTGAGACCTTCATTGTTAAATAAAATGTGTTCAACCCAAATGAGTGCTTTCTTTTCCTTCTACGTGCTAAGGATTTTAATAGAAGGCTATATTTATTTCACTTCCTATCACAGCTTCAGCATGCTGATGATTATTTGCTGGTTGGGTACAAATGTGGAAGGGTATAATTTTGCTAACAGTTCATTCTTTCTTTTGTTATTTTTTTTAATTTTTGGCTGAATCTGGATTGATGGACTGTTATACTAATTCATACGTCCCACTGTGTAAGATGGCCTCAGCCTGATGGCCCGGGCTGTCCTGGGGGAAACTGAAATCACTGTGCATTCAATCCGTTACTGTATTGTGTCACACCAGGTGCAGGGTTCACTCCACAGAGCGGGTGCTTTTGAGTAAGAAAACACATTCAGAAGGGGTTGAAAGAAACTGAGGGCTGTTGAGCCATTTCATGATAGATTACCTGAAATGACCCATGTTCAACATCGAACTGGGCTGCTTTGACAGTAGGTGACGGATAAATCCATGTATTTGGCAGTGCTATAAACAAATCGATATAAAAAAGGAAGAAAAATGGGGCTTTCAAGAAAGTTTCAGAAGTACTCTCTGGATTTTGATAAAAATAGCCCTGATATTGCAAGACCCTCCAAATTTAGAGATAGAATAGGCTCCGTTGCCCTTGGTTTAGTATGTGTTAATTTGACTGCTTATTAGACACTGGCAGGTAAAAGGAGGAAATATGCATAAACACTTAAACTGTTACATAAATGTTGATTAGGGAAGAAATCTACTAGGACCTTGATTTATGATAAGAAGAATGAGTTACCTTTACCACCCAGCATACATCTAACTTATTTTGTGGACAAATCCACACATCAAGGAGGGTTTATTATAAAATTTAAGTCCCTGTAGCTACAGCTACAGCTACATTAGCTGCCTTACTCCCTGCTCTGCTGATGAACAGGTGGGAGATAGGTTGGGGAGAGGAGAGCAAGGCGGCGGGGAGGGGGGAGGCGGGGGGGGGTGGACGGAGGTAAGGGGGAGGGGAATGTGTGGGGGAGGAGGGGAGGCTGAGGGAAGGTCAATGGGGGAAAAAAAAAGGAGACATATGTACTACTATTTGTAATACTTTAAACAATAAAATAACAAAACAAAAAAAGGCAGCTGCTGTAATCTCTCCCTCCCACCCCAATTCTTTCACCACCTTCTGGGAAAACAGGTGAAAATTAGATAAGTCACCTGGTGACACCAGTTTTCACTGTGTCCTTTACAAAGAAAGTTAACCACCACTCTGAATGCCTGCCTGCTTATGGAGCTGAATCAACCCTTTAAGGAGCATTGAAGGCCTTGTCACAGGAGCCTGTCATCAAGAGCCCTGTCCTCTGATTTTACTGTCTGTGCACATGCTATGTGACTGATCTTCCACCTTCCTTCAGTCTCCTATATCAAAGGAGACACATTTTTTTAAACATTCTCCTCAAAAGACACAAATCCCCTTTGGTAATCTTTCAACCACATCCACACAGATTGTATTCTCACAACAACATGGCATGAACACCCTCACATTCCTTCCCAAAACTGGACTTAATCTTTCTTTAATTACCATTGGGGGGGGGAAATATGTTTAAAATATCACCTCTGGCTTATTTCTAAGAGCTTACACTAAACCTTCATACAAATAAGCACTGTTTAAAAAACAAAATTAGTTGGCTACAGTTTAAAGATATCACTGGTTTATTCAATGAGTCATGAATCTGGTAGCATCTAATCTTGCAGCTCTGAGGAGCTGTACAATTTGAAAGACCTTGATAGACAGGAGGGAATGGGAACAAGTAAGTAAAAAGCAGATTGGTTATGGCAAGGTTACTTTCCCTTAGGGTTGTTGGGGCTGAAAAACTTTTCTTCTACCCTTCTAGGTTCTTCAGCTGGTATAATAATTACATCGATAAAAGACAGATGAACAAATTTAATTTTGTATAGACCGAAGCCCCATAAAAACATGAGACCCAAAGGCTGTCAGGCAATGGAGGTTTCTATGTCACCCTGAGCTTAAGTATAGGATAGGGACTTGGAGCTTCAAAGGGGAGGAGAGCCATTCATAGGAAAATAAGAGCAGATGTTTGGTAATTAGATGTTTGCCCTGCCATGCCTGTACTAGTAAGTCTTTCAGATCAAAAGTTATATCTGGTAATAGTTCTCTTTCTGGGCCAAGCCCCCAATCTATTCTATATATTTGTATATATTTTAAGGTGGGTAAGGGAGAAGTAGTTTTTCTTGAGTCAGCTGGGTCTTGATTACCTTCAGCTCAAAATAACCCATATACCAAAGCGGTACATTTTTGGGGTGGCCTATTCTGCTCCCCTTTAGTGGATGGCAGGGTCTGTCAGATAGATGACTGAAAGATTCCTGATTGCTTGGTTTCAGATCTCATTTCTGGGAGAAGCAGAAACTGACACCATTGGTTTGGTGTCATGGGGCTTAGCATAAGTAATTCCATTTGGGGCCTGATGTTTTCTTGTTAATGCAAATAGAGTTTTACAGAGCAAAATTACTTCTCCAAACTAGTTTCTTAAACACTTTTTTTGCATTACCTCATAGACAATGCACATTTTGCAAAACTTTTTGAGGTCAAACATATATAAGATAAAAGACATGAGGGGAACTACCACATTTATTAATATAAGTAAATAAACAAAAACAAATAATGAGAAACTGGTGGCACACTGAATTTTGGCTGGAAACAGAGATAACCCAAACTTTGGATCTAGTTTGGCTTTCAACTAGGATGACCAATTGTCCCAATTGTCCACAAGTATCCGAAAATCTGACATCCTGGGAACCACTTAGTTCTGGGGAAATCACAGTCCTAGACCATTGATCGATCACCTAATTTCCAGACAATCTTACAAAATATCACTAACAATTCATCGCATAAGTTCTTAACTAGATACCTAGAGAACAACAGAAGAAAATTGTCAGTATGAATAAAACCAGCAAACCATTTGATTCTTATCAGGATAAAATAGGTTGTATGGTTTGATTATTCAGAAATGTTTAGTGCCCAAGGATCCCAGGCCTCAAGTTGAAAACCATTGATTTTGTAACATGTGTTTACAAGTGGATACTGCTTCAGTCAGCAGCATGCATATAGATAGCCAGAAAAAAAGGCACAAAGAATAAAAAATTTCACAAATTTGAGCAATTACTGTTCTAAACACTTGTTCCAGCACAAAATGAATATGACATTTGGGGCAGCACTGAGACCAACAATGATTTTAAAATAGAAACAGTCAGCATTTAGTTTGAAAAAAATGAGTCCTGTGTAATATGCAGGCTAAATGAAAAATTTTAATTGTAAATTAAATCTGAGAAATTGAATGCTTTAAACATTTCTGAATTTAATATGACTATGCCCTACTAGCTAAGGTCTGCTCAGAATTTCCAGAATGAAATTCTCCTTTTGAAGAAAGGATGTAAAATATTTATGGTGCCAAGTGAAGGGGAACAAAATATACCACCCCAAAATAGGCTTCTTTTTCATATTATTTTGAGCAGGTTATTTTTAGGAAACAGCAGACATAGGTGAAGCTCTAGGAATCCAGTAGCAGTTAGTCTTCTTTCTGTAAGAGAGATTTACATTTACGAGGGAAATGTGGATTTCTAAGGAGGGCCCCCCTTTCTGCATGTCAGAGAGAAAGATGATTTTAAATTTCTAAGGAAGTTCTTATCAGTGGAGAAGACCTTGACAAATCTGCATCACAACCTTATTTATCTTAAAAGTTCTTAGTAAAATTAGGGTTTTAAAAATCGTCCTTAACAAAAAGGTTTTCTGGAAAATGTAACACAGAAGTCATTATAATTGGTGGTAAGAAGTAACATAATTCCATTTTAAACTGGAATGAGACAAGCACCATCCCCACCAGTTCTCCTGCCTCGGTTGCTGTTCTCTGCTCTCTGCACCTGCCTGAGGCTCCACCAAGATACTGCAGTGTCTCAAGGTCAAATGTGATCCTCTTGTTGCTCAATCTAAAGGTTTTTTTTGTGGATTCATTGTGGTAGGTAAAATAAAACCCCTCCCCAAATGTTTCTGTCCTAATGGAAGAACCAGAGACCTAGAACATGGGGAAGAAAGAAAGTTTCCTCTACCCTCATAGGTTCTTTTGGCTGGTCTAATAATTAAATCTACAGGAGACAGATAAACAAGAGGGGGAAAAAAACAAATTAATATACAGGTGTGAGCAAAAGTAGGGTAATTATAATAATAATGAATAATACAATCATTACTAAATAAATAATGAGATTAAGCTCTGTATTTCAGGTACTCTGGACTGTAAACCTACTTTGCCCATTCCTGATTATGTACCCAGGGGAACCCCACATACATGAGAGAGTCAGAGATCCACAGACATGAGAGGTTCAGAGACAGACAGAAAGAGAAAATGAGGTCTATATGACATTCTGAGCTAAGGATGAAGTAAGCTACCTGGGGCTTCTCAGAGCAGGAAGGTCATTGCAGGATGATAAGAAGAACAGATGTTCACTAATTAAAAGTTTGCTCTGCCTTATAGATAATAAGATATTTATGGTGATAACCGTTATGGGCAAAGTCCCTAATTTAAATTCTTTAAGGGAGAAATAACAGTTCCACATGAGCCTTCGGTGTCTTGATTGCCTTCAGCTCAAAATAATTCACATTTTGGGGAGGGCGTTATGAACCTCTACAAGAGGTAGTTAAGGATGTTGAGATAGAGTAGCCTGGATTATCCAGGTAAGCTAGTCTAAACAGATGAATCTTTAAGACACAGAACTTTTCCCAGCTGCGATCAGAGACAGGAATGTGAGAGTGGATAAAGGAAGAAAGTTTAGGAAGATGCAATATTGCTGGGACTGGAGCCGCTGGAAGGGGACCATAAACTAAAGAATGTTGGCAGCTTCTAGAAGCTAGAAAGAGCAAGAAGACAGGTTCTCCTATAGAACCTCCAGAAAGGAACACAGCCCTGCTAACTCCTTGATCATAGCATAGAGAGACCCTTGTCGGACTTCTGATGTTCAGAGCTTACAAAAACAAATTTCTGTTGTTTTAAGCCACCAAGTTTGAAATCATTTGTTACAGCCGTAATAGAAAACTATGTTCATCTTATTTTATATTTACAGCTTTTGATATAATTTACCTCTTCTTTCTTGAAATACTCCATCCTCCTGATTTTATGATTCCATGTTCCGTTGGTCCCACCCGTGTTTAAAGTAGACCCTCCTCAGTACTTTTTGAGGATAGAGGATGGTTCCTCTTTTGCCTATCCAATAAATTTTTGTGTAACGTTAGTAATTATTTTCCATCCTAATAAATTTTCCATCTAATTCTTTCTGTTGTATCAACCATGCCTGTAATTCTCAATCAAAGGCAATTTTGCCCTCCATGGGATGGACAGTTCATAATGTCTAAAGTCATTTTTGGTTGTCACACCTGGGAGGTGCTAGAGGCATCTAGAGGCTAAATGCACAGCAAAGCTCCCCACAACAAAGAATTCTCCTGTGCAGAGGTCAACAGTGCTGCAGTTGAGAAATGAGAAACCCTGATTTATGCCTACTGCTCATATAGGCTGATGACTTCCCAATTCCTCTTTTCAATGTGGATCTTTACGCAGGCTTTACACGAGTACATCTAAAACTGAAATAATAATCTCCTCCCCAAATGTGCATTTCCTAAAGTTTGCACTATTAAAATAAATGACAACATTATTTTGTCAGTTCCCCACACTGGTATCCTGGAAATCTTTGTGTCTCCCTTAAGTTCTATCATTTTCCAAATCATATTACTTTCTCTTCCCTAAAACCTATGTCCACTTTGACTTTGCTTCATCCCCATCAGGGTTCTTTATCTCTGTCTAGATTATATAAATAATTAAACTTTACTTGTTATGTAAAAATAGAGAAAAAAAATATGTAAGTAGTGTGGGCAATTCCCCCATCATTTCACCTCACGAGGGTTTGCTCCAGAGTCAGCAAGAGATGACAGCAATGTACCTGCTGCTTCCTTCATAGGTCTCAGTGTTTGTTGTTCCTTTCATGTGTGAGCTTCTTGCTGCCCTAACACTTCCAAACTAACAGTCTAGACCAGTGGTCAGCAAACTGTGGCTTGCGAGCCACATGCGGCTCTTTGGCCCCTTGAGTGTGGCTCTTCCACAAAATACCACGGCCTGGGCGAGCCTATTTTGAAGAAGTGGTGTTAGAAGAAGTTTAAGTTTAAAAAATTTGGCTATCAAAATAAATTTCAATCGTTGTACTGTTGATATTTGGCTCTGTTGACTAATGAGTTTGCCGACCACTGGTCTAGACAGTTTCAGAGAAGTACACTATAACTCCAAATGTAAGCTAACCAATCGTTCCACCAAGGATGCAGCACGCATTCCAAATGGAAAGGAAAATGCCTGTGTTGTATATCTATTTAGAGATGGTATGTTGATACCAAACTGAAAGTTTCCTAGTTGATTTTCAAGACACTTATGATAACCTTTAATGTTTTTGGACGTATCTAGTGGATTTAGAAACAAGCTGCATTTAAGTGAGAGTCCACTGCATGGAAGCAGCCAGTCCTTCCTCAACCACACCCAGCAGCCAGGATAAATTCCAGATGATAATGCGAGTTACTACTACCCAGCACAATATCCAGAGGCTTCTCATTACTGACAGGGCAAAACCCAAACTCATTTCTGTGGAATATGATACCTTTAAGGATCTTATTCTATTTTATCTCTTCAGCCTCACATCTTATCATTTCTCTCCTTATAGGCACAGAATAAGTATTAGCGCTATCAACTCTGTAATATCCTCAAGAAATCTTAAAACTAGCAAGAGATTTAGGATAAACTGACAGATTCCTAGCATCAAAGACTTACTAAAGCTAGCTAGCTTTGGGGATATTTAATGTGTTGAGAGAGAATTTGGTAGAAAATGAGATTGTATGATAACCCTTCTATTGTCCTAGAATTGGACCAAATAGAAGCCAGCAGCTTCTTCTTCCTATGAATTATCAAAGGTCAGCTAATTGGCTAACTGCCTCTGTTCACACAACCTGTACCCCTTGCCCTCCTCCCTATAAAAATGCAACAGACGGAAGGAGGGAATGGGAGTGAGAGCCAGTCAGCAGAAGCAAGTGTGGTTTGGCTAGCTGGGTTTACGTACTTACTACTTCCCATCCCACCGGGGAAGTGGACTGATGGGGATGAAGTTCGATCTCATATGCTAGGAAACTGGGAAATGAGAAGGCTTTGGAAGGGACTTCTAAAACATTTACATATGTGCTCCAGGGATATTTGGGTGCAGCTACCCCAGAGTAGTGTTGCACTTTCAGGCCCAGTTCAGGAGGGAAATTATTTTCTCTAGTGCGTCTTTCCTACTATAACACTAGAAAACAGAGCGGGGAGGGGTTAGAAGAGCTGCCCACACCAAGGCCCCTCTAGCCAAGGTCAAGGCAGAGTGGAGAAGATGAGATCAGAGGTTTAAAGTGGGCCTACTTGTGCTTTTAATTAAGTGGCAGTGACTGGAAAACTCTAATGGTTGAGGGTTGGAGAAGAATGATTTGCTATGCATAAATGCATGTTATTTGAAAGAGAGATGGGAGGAAAATAATTCCATTTCAAGTTTAATATCACTTCAAGCTCAGACTGTTCAATAAATGGCTTAATTTACAATGCTTATATTTAAAATATCTAGAAAAAATCACCCTAAAGTATTAGTTTTGGGGAAAAAGCTTGTCAAACTATCTATTCATCAAGAAATTATTTGAGATAGCTGATTTTAATTTTTATACTTTTATTCTGTTATTAAAGACTGTTATACAGAGGTAAACAAAAAGTTCTTAAACCCATCACTCAAAGGACCCCTGGTGACATTAAAATGTGTGTTGCATGTAAATGGTAAGAAAATACACACAAAAGGCTTTGATATGAAATGCAAATACCGTATCCTTCTTGTTCATTCCCACATCCAGTCACCTTTGTACATTTCCTCCAACATAACCACATCTTTGTTTATTTATCCTTCTAGAAAAGCATATGTACCAGTATATATGGTATGTATTTGTTTATATTCACCAAAACTATCCTATATTTACATATCAAAACATGCAGATTTACATCATTATGTTTAACTACTAAAGTGTTTAGTTATAATTTTTTTAACAAATCCCAACTAATGGACATTTAGTATTTTCTAGTTTTTTTATTATTATAAAGCTGCAAAGTAGATTCTATACATATATTTTGGCTTCTTTTGTGAAATATGGAAGAGTCATTGTTTCCCCATATCATCAAAATTTTTAGATAGTTGCCAATTGGATGTTAAAATATTGTCATTTTGATTTACATTTAATTAAATGAGGTTGAGTTTTTGATCTACTTATTAACTTTGTCACTTTTTAATCTGTGAAGTAGCCATGAATATATCTTACCCACTTTTACTATAGAATTTTTCATCTTTCTCTTATTAACTTGCATTAGATCTTTGTAAATCAAGTAAATATGCTTTTTGCCTGAAATTTGCATTGTACTAAGTTTTCACAGTGTATGATGTATCATTTAATTTTTTCTAGGTTATTTTTTATCATATAAAATTTGTAAATGTTTAAGTATCAAAATTACTTACTATTTTTCTGTATAGATTCTTGGTGGCCTAATTGTTAAGAATACTACCTTTTTCTAATAAAGAAATTCATTCTTATTTTCTTATAACAAGTTTATTCATTAAAGCTTTATGTCATTTATTATTATGTACTGAGAAATATATATATATATCAAAAACTGTATACATACTTTAACAGCTGATAGCTTAATTTTGAAAATGAAATGTATTTTAATAAAAACTGCCTTTATAATTATTCGAAGTGTGTATATACACTTTTGGGATACCATCTTACCTAATAATAGACAAACATGTAAATTGACCGTACCGCCACTACACACACAGCCAATCAGAGTGAGTATGCAAATTAGAAGGCCAAAGATGGCAGCTGCCCAGCTGCTCCAGGTGTGGAGTGGCTAGGTGGGGCAGGATGCCTGCTATGAGAGGGAGGGTGGGGGGCGAAGGGATCTATAGGAGCAGAGTGCCACAGCGAAGACAAGACTGCAGACTCTGGAGCAGGGGTCCTCAAACTTTTTAAACAGGGGGCCAGTTCACTGTCCCTCAGACTGTTGGAGGGCCGGACTATAGTTTAAAAAAAAAACTATGAACAAATTCCTATGCGCACTGCGGGCCTGGGACGAGTCGGCTGCTAAGCAGGACAGGCAGCGGCACCTGGCAGGCCGGATAAATGTCCTTGGCGGGCCGCATGTGGCCCACGGGCCGTAGTTTGAGGACCCTGCTCTGGAGTCTGCAGCGAAGACGAAGATGGCAGACTCCGGCCTGAGTGAAGGCCTGGGTCTCGGGTGCCAGAGGAAAACCAGTGCTGGAAGCCAAGGGAAGGAAGGCCTATTGCACAAATCTCTTCGTGCAACGGGCCTCTAGTATATAATGATATGACTGGCCATTTCTCAATTATATGTATAAAGTTGTATTCTTCCATGTATTTGAGATGTAACTTCATCACATATAGCATATTCATATTTCTTAAGTCAGGAATAAGATATGAATCACCAATGTTACCACTGTTGTTTAGCCCTTTTCTGGAGCAAATAGCTAATTTAACTTGACAAGTTGAAAACATAAAAGTTATGATGGAGTAAGAAAAACTATCACTTTCTCTCAGGTAATTTGATTCTAATACTAGGAAGTTCCCTCACAAAATCAACTGAAAAATTATGGAAAAAGTCAGAATTCAGTAACTGGGCTGGTAATAAAATTAGTAATTTTTCAATTGGCTTATTCTCTATAGTATTATATTTATTACTATTCAGTCATTTTTATATTCATGGCATGAACCATAACTACCCATGGTATACTGGCATATTATAGTTGTGTAGCATTTAATTCAATTTGCTAATATAGGCATTTTTGATTATCTGAATCAATTCAATTCTGAAAACGGGTTTAATATCAAATGTTTGAATAACAGGAGTTTTGTTCTATTGTTTTAAATGTGAAAAATAATTCATTTCCACTTTATTGTAAAATCCCAAACCTCTTAACTACCCTAAACACTTCCATAAACACTTCTAAGAAGTCCTTCATTATATAACACACTAGAGGCCCGATGCACAAAATTCTTGCAAGAGTAGGCCTTCCTTCCCCCGGCTGCTGGCACCAGCTTCCCTCTGGCACCTGGGACCTGGGACCCAGGCTTCCCTCTGGCCGCCAGCAGGCACCCAGGACGCGGGCTTTCCTCGCAGCCCCAGCTTCGTCCAGAAGGTCATCCAGTCTAATTAGTATATTACGCTTTTATTATTATAGATTAAATACCCTAATGACCTTATACTCCATAATTACACACACAACAAGGTATAAAAGGTATATAAGTGAGAGATAAATACACATCCTGTTTAAAATGCAATGATAGAAAATTAAATTCAAATTATATTTTGAGTTGATAAGGAAAAAATAAAAACTTTGAGACCTAGTAAATGTTCACCCTATTTACTGATAGGGAATGCAGGGAAACCCTAATTGAACACACAGTGGTCAATCCCTGCAGGATGGGTTTTTGAAGGAAAGAAACTTTGTTTATAAGTACAGGACTTTTATTTTTTTTAAATGACACATCCTAAATAATCTTTAATCATACAAGGCCTGGAATATCAGATGTGTGGTATGACTGGTCAAGTTCAAATGGAATAATTAAGTCATATACTGCAAACACTCAGTTTCATCCTCAGGCTGTTTCTCTACATCTGACCAGTTTCTAAGAAGAATACCTCTCTTTCTTCTTTCTGAGATCCTACCACTTTCTGTTTTTCAATACCTCATATCTCCAGACTCAGAGTTCTGTTCATTCCTTATTTCAGACTTTCTTACTTTATATATTGTAATGAATGTGTTCTACATTGTAACTGAAAACTAAAATATTACGTTACGAATACCTAATGGCCCTGGTGGCTTAGGCGGTTGGAATGTCATCTTGTACACCAGAAAGTTGCACATTTGATTCCAGGTCAGGGCACATGCCTAGGTTGAGGGTTCGGCCCCCTGTTGGGGAATACATGGGAGGCAACCAATCAATCTTTCTCTCTCTCTCTCTCTTTCTCTCTCTTTCTCTCTCTCCCCCCACTTCCTCTCTCCATAAAATTAATAAAAACATCCTTGGATGAAGACTAAAAGAACTTTTTAAAAAAGAATACCCAATGAACATAAATAACACTTCTCAAAATAAACTAACAAGGCAAACAAAATTGTTAGTTGCCATAGAAAGGTTGAATGAGTAAGACTTATGGGTGAGAATATAAAGATGATGGAGATTTGTCACTATTGGTATTTGGTTGTGGGTGAGAGTGAATATTATTTCATGAAGGAGTAAGAAAACCATGTCATGTCCAAGACTTACCCAGGTCTGAATCCAAAAAACTAGAGCTAGTAGATACTCTTCTTCTGTTGGCCAAGGTAGAGTAACTGAGACTAGTATTGCCCTCTCACCTGATATATAAAAAAAAAAAAGACAAAAGTATGCAATCATGGTTTTCAGACTTTAGACATTAGGCAGCATAGAAAACAAACAAGGTGAGTCCTACAACTGGTCTCAGCTTATTTCCTGGAGTGATTTCTATCCTGCAACATAGGAAAAGGGTGGCCCCTTGCATTGAGGAGACTGAGTTAGAAGTGCAAGGATGCGCAATCAGCTAGAAATGGCAGTGCACAGTGCAGGAGACGAGAGGGCTACACAGAGAAAGAGCTCTGGAGAGCTACAGACACTCTCTCCCAAGTCTTGAGCTGGGAACCGGTCAACAGGATTAGTCCTCAGACTAGCTGGCTCTAAAACACACACTCCTGAAGTATGTCCAGTCTCTCCAGAGAGACAGGGCTGATTCACTTCATCTGCATTTGGATAATTTAGTCCTTTTTATTTTCCTATTGGGTTGGCACGGTTATGAATGTTTTCTTTTATTACTAGCTTATCTTTTAAACTCCCTAGCTTTCAGATACCTTCAACAACCCAGGTTGCCACCAGATAATCTCTGGAAACATGAAAATTGGACCTGATGATTTTTCTCATTTAGTAAAACTGCACATCATCATATTCAACAACAAAAATTAGAAAATGTAAATACTTCATTACTATATTTTTAAAATAGCATTTACTCTGTATGTTCACTCTTTTGTATCTCTTATAAATGAAGAGTAAAGCCAGATGTGTTTTTATTTCATTTTAAAGACAATTATATTTAATAATCACAACAAGAAAAGGATCATAGAAAGAGCAATAAACAGAATTTTAAAGATTATCTCCTAGTAATAATTTTGCCAATTTATATCATCTGGGTAAGCCATAACTTTTTTGTTTCAATTTTCTCATTTGTAAAAATAAGCAGCTTAGAATAATCTCCAAGATTCTCCAGCTTTATGATCCCATGAGTTTAAAAATATTTGGAACAATTTCACAGACTAACTGGTATAGACACAGGACTTTCAATGTTTAAATACTTTCACCAAATGACATTCATTTTTAAAATTATTTTCTTATTATTTTGATCTCTTTCAGATACTTTGTTAATGTTAGATTAAGGCAAAGCATTATAACAGCAGCAACAGCAAAAATGTCTACAACTACTTCAAATACACTAGTTGATCTTAAGAAAAAAAATTAAAGTTAAAATAGTTTAGGACATTTTACAAACTTAGATTTATATTTGTCTTTTTCAAAGCTTCTGAATTGTCTGATTTTCTACAAACCACATCAGTCAATTTTGTAAACACAGGAAGGAAGACTTCTATTTTGATTAGACAATAATGCTTCCCCCAGGAGGTAAACTCAGAAGGAATCTACTCTTGTAGAATTATGAATTCAAAAAGATCTGGATAATTTTCTGATAAACATCCTTTATATTTCATGTTTTAATCATGATGCAGCTTTTATGTTTAATTATGCAGACAATTTCTAATGACAGAATCATGTATAACCTAGAGATAAATAAAAGAGGCCACAAATTAGGCCATTCACCACCCCCATCAAGAAAGTATTCGGATTTTTTTCTGCCAGTTTAAAATGTACGTAGGCATCAACGTTTGCTTCCTATACACTCCCATCCCATTCAATGCATGAAGGTTCCAGCACAAAGTTTAAAGTACACAGCCTCAACGGTCTATTCCCCATGCAATCATGCGTATGTGAGTAATAGTTTCATCTCTTGGCCTTTAGCCCATCATATTTCTCTTGTCCTCCTTTAAACATCTTGAATCTCAGTCAAAATTAGAAAGACATGAGTTTTTCACTTGCAGTGGAAATGTCTTCTCAATAAAAAATACAAATCTATCTGGCTTTGAGGGATACTTTTAGGGCAGTTTTTTGTTTTGTTTTAAGGTTTGCTGTTTTCTTTAAGAGATACATATTATATTCTCATAATTTCTGCCCATTTCATTAATTAGCTGTCTCCCCCCTCCCCCGCCCCGCTTAAGTTCCTTCCCATTTACAATTTCCTTCTTAAAATATCAACTTAAGGAGGTAACATAGAGTAAGAGGGTGGACCAATCCATGTCCGGGGGCCCAGATTCTTTATCCATTTACTAGAGGCCTGGTGCACGAAATTCGTGCACGGAGGGGGGATTCCCTCAACTCAGTCTGCACCCTCTCCAATTGGGGGCCCCTTGTGGGATGTCTGACTGCCATTTTAGGCCTGATCCCTGGCCTAAACCGACAGTCAGACATCCCTCTCACAATCTGGGACCACTGGCTCCTAACTGCTCACCTGCCTGCCTGCCTGATTGCCCCTAACTGCTTCTGCCTGCCAACCTGATCACCCCCAGCTGCCCTCCTCTGCTGGCCAATTTGGTTCTGATTGGTTGGTTCCTATGCCAGCATCAAAAGCTTCACCTCCTAGGCAGCTATTGGCTCCCCACAGAACCCAGATTTGGTTCTCATTGGTCAGTTCCTATGCCAGTCAGTGTCAGAAGCTCTGCCTCCTAGGCAGCCATTGGCTCCCCACAGCACCCACCTTTGGTTCTCATTGGTCAGTTCCTATGCCAGTCAGCATCTCCAGACCTAGCTCTGGGCCTGATCAAAGAGGCGGGGCTTAACAGCAGCCCCCATGGAGGCTGGGAGAGAAAGAAAAGCCTGGCTGCTGGCAAAGATCAGAAAGAAAGAGGGAGAGAAAGAGAAAGGTAAGTACACTGATCAACTGCTTCCACTGAGGCTGCAGATCAGACCCTGACTCACTTTCTGGGTCTTAGCCATCTGAGCAGTCAGTGTTGGGTCACCAGGCTGCAGCTGGGCAACCCAGCGCGCTGACTTCGGATGGTCTGCATTTGGTCGCAGGCTCAGGCTCTTCCCAAGCCCCAGCCTTTAGGCTTGGGAAGCGCCTCCCGCCCCCCTCCCCCCGCCCCCTGCCCCTCCAATTGAAGGCTCGGCCCCTTTGATGGCCGGCTGGGAGTGACCTGGGTGCCAAGGAGGTTCCTGGGACCCAGGCATGTATGCAAATTAACCTCCATCTTTGTTGGGTTAATTTGCATACTCACTCTGATTGGCTGTGGGCAAGCAGAGGTAAGGTCAATTTACCTGTTTCTCTGTTATTAGGTAAGATATCTAGAGGGCAAACCTCCTTCCAGGGAAAAGGAACTGACCTTGAGTGGGACCCTAACACCTTTCTGCTTCTTCCACTGGTGTGCCTGCTCTCGCTATCACTGCTGGTAGAGGGCCAGCAAGGCTTATTTTAGGTCTGTGTTTGGCAGGAACCCTTGACAACTTCTACCGTGTCTCCCCGAAAATAAGACATCCTCCGAAAATAAGACCTACTTACAGGTTTCCTTCTGAGTGAAATATAAGGCATCCCCCGAAAATAAGGCCCCCAGGCTCTGTCTCAGAATGAAAATTAATTTACCGTAAACTGGTCGCTAGGGCCACCCCGACTGGCGTCTAGCAACCAGTGACGTTACGCGGAGTCCTGACATCACTGCTGTGTGGAGGCGGAGCAGAGGTCGGAGTGAGCGGTGAGCGCAGGGGTGGGAGAGAGGAGGAGACTTTCGCAGATGCGTGTAGAAGAACAGGAGAATTAGAGCGGACAGGATGCGGCGAAGGTGGTGAGTGCTGGTCTGTCTCTGGTGACACTACCTGATGCTCACAGCCGCCTTCATGATGACTGAAGGTTCTCAGTCAGTGGCAGACCCTGCTCCAGCCCAGATCCAGGCCCCAGCAAGTCCAGTGACAGTCCCCAGGCAGGCCCCAGGGGGTAAATGTCTGATAAAGGGGTAGGGGGGATGTCTGGTGAAGGTGTTCAGTGGCACAGGGGTGGGGGGAGGGGGATCATTTAAAATGACACAGGAGGATCAGAGGGGGCAATCAAAATGACACAGGAGGATCAAAAGGGGTTACTAAAATGGTAATCACCCCTCTGATTCTCCTGTGCCATTTTGATTCCCCAATCTGATCCCCCCTGTGTCATTTTGAGTGATCCCCCTCCCCCCACCTTGATACCCCAATTCCTTTTTTTTACCCCTAGAAATGAGCGCAAAAAGAAAAAGCTACTCCGTGGAGTACAAGAAAGGAATCGTGGAAGACTCTTGGGGCCAAAATCTTACTGCTTTCTGCAAAGAGAAGATGTTGAGTATCCGATTGGTCCGAAAATGGCAAGCAGAGTATGGTAACCTCATTGAACAAGTGGACAAGGGAAATGCTGAAAAGCGCAAGTGTGGATCAGGTCGGCAACCATTATTTTCCGAGCTGGAAGACCTGATCTGTGAATGGGTTGTTGACAGGAGAGCAAAGGCTTTGGTTGTGAATAGGGCTCAGATTCAAGAATTCGCCCTTGCAATGGCACCACAGTTTGACATAGCCCCTGAAGACTTCAAAGCATCACAACACTGGCTGGATAATTTCCTTCAGCGAAGTGAACTGTCTTTAAGAAGATCTACAACATTGTTTAGGTTGGAAGATACTCAAGTTATTAAGTGAGCACTTGCATTCAAGTCCTTTATTGATGATGCTGACTTCTCTAAATACAATCTTTCCAACGTGATTGCTATGGATGAAACTGCAGTGTTTATGGGCCAATCATCTCAAACAACAATTGAACAGCAGGGTGCCTCCTTAGCGTACATTCCCTCCACTGCTTATGAAAGTGCACGTGTTTCCTGTATTTTGGCAATTCCCTAAATCCCACCTTTAATCATTTCTAAGGGCAAGAAGGAAAAGATTGAACGTGTTTTGGGCGTTTTTATTCCTGAAACTGAAAAAGCCTGGGCCACACAAGCAGTTATAAGGAAGTGGGTTGATTTAATGCTGCCGCTTGTTATGCGAGGGAGCCAAAGAGGTCTGCTAGTCTGGGATGCAGCCAGCACTCACCACGCTAAAGACATGAAGACATTTCTTCACGAAAGAAAAATAGATCAGATAATGATTCCCGCAGGAATGACGGCCTATCTCCAGACTCTTGATATTGCAATAAACAAGCCATTCAAAGACAATTTGCACATGGAAATTAATGACTACATTGAAAATAGAATGGAGAGAAATCAGCGTGGAAAATTTGTGAAACCTAAACTGCAAGAAGTTGTGACTTGGGTGAAGAATTCATGGGAGAAAATCACTGACAGTTGCATTGCAAATGCACTGCGAGCAGGCTACCTTGACAAGAAGTACTCATTTAAAGACAGTGCTATTGCTAAACATGAGAGATTTGGTCCACTGATTCTGAAAGAAATGGAGTCACAAGAAATTCACCAGGAAATTCAGGAATTGGATTGTTATGATGATGTTCCAGAAGATGATGACATGATTGTCATTGAATAAATGAGTAAATTCTTGATACTGTAGGATTCACAGTTTGTCTGGTTTGTGTTGACAACTGCCATACTACCGTACCGTATACAGGTAATAAATTTCCTTTATTTTCATTTAACAATAAATGTGTACCGTATTCTTCTTCATGGAAAAATAAGACATCCCCTGAAAATAAGACCTAGCGTGTCTTTGGGGGCAAAAATTAATATAAGACACTGTCTTATTTTCGGGGAAACACGGTAGAAGTGTAAGGCAGGTACGTCACAGACATTCTGAGGGACACTGTTGAAGAAAGTAATAATGTGCATGGTACCTGGGTACTTCGCCTACATATGTCCATCTAGCCAGTAATGGTCCTTTAAAGTGCTAACATAAGACAAACAGCATCACTTAAAGGGCCAGAAAATGTATTCTGAGGTGTGGCAGAGCTGGTTTCAAATGTCTCTGCTACTTTCTTAATTCAGGCAAGATGCTAAATATCTGTAAGCCTCACTTCCTCATTTATAAAATAAGTGTAACAATTATATCTACATCACTGGGCACTTGTGAAGGATAAATGAGACAAGGCATTTGTAATGCTTAACATAGTATTTAGCATTAGTTATCAGTAAATGGTAGTTGTTATTGTTGTTGTTATTATTATTATTATTATTAACAGATACATTATAGAGTTCATGAGGTCAGAAATCATGTCTCCAATAGAGAACAAGACACAAAGCCCAATACATAGTAAGTGCTTCATAAAAATGTATTTAATTATTATCCTAATGAATATTTCTTAAATAATTATTTATAAATATTCCAAATAACAAAACTTACAAATGAGCCTGTAGTGTCCAATTTATGAATTAGTTGTAGACTATTTATGCTATTCTTACATGTTTTCTTAACATCTTGATAGAATATCAATATTATAAAGTAATTTAGATATCAACATATCCATATGTCTCTTCAAACACACAGGTTGTATTACAAAATGAACAAGTAGTACAGAAAATATAAATCAGATGTCCCATTTTAAAGAGGTAAGTAGCATCCAAAAGCAAGAAATTAAAATTAGATAAAAAGAAATATTTCTCTGCATAAAGCTGAGCTAACCCAGGGGAGATTACTGAAGCAAGTAGTTTAGTCTGATTCCAGAAAGGATTAGGCATAATGAAGCAAAATTCTGAAAGCGGCTTTCAAATTTATGCCTACGGTTTTCAAGGGAAAATGAGATTTGTTTATGGAAGTGTGTGCTCTGGCATGCAGAAAAACCAGAGGTGAGAAATTATGGATCCGTTTCAAAAGCTAAGTTGATTTTGCTTTTGTAAATTGACTTCTATTAGTTAAATATTCTAAATGTGGTGCTGAAAACAGAATGAGACATTTATAGACAGAAATGGGTAATCATCATCAGTTTATAATCAAGGAACCAGAAATTTCAAATAACCAGAATACATTCTAATCTATTTTGGAAAGAAAGATGTTTTATAATGTCAAGCAAATAAGTCAAAGCATATATCATACACCATGGACCATTCAAGTTAGGACAGAGGCCCAGTCCCCATCGTCTTCTATAGGATAACAGACCCCACAATGATGCTGATGGCCTTGACCACAGTAGAAGTAATGGCATGTTAGGATGCTTACTATGTGCTGGCCATTGAATTATGTGCTTTACATTAATGGCCTCATTAATCACTACAACCTTAATAGGCATGTGTAATACTTTTTAATTTGTTTTAACTAGATGAAGAAACTTATTTTAAAGCCAAATAATCTAATTTCACACACCAAGTAGAGAAAAAGCCAGAATAAAACTGAGTGATCTGATCTCAATCTGCTCCTTTTATAATTCTGAGCAAAGGAAGATTACCACTATAGTTTATTGTTAATTACCTCCTTTTCATTGTTTTTGAGAGAGTATGAATCTTATTATGGATTATAAATGAACTAATATACAAACTTTCTACGTACATGTGAGCTTAATATGTAATGAGCACAAAAAATTTATCATCTGTGTGCCTAAAATGAAATTGTTTGGGAATAATCACCTCCCTCATATCACATGAGCACACTGCCCATTTTCTTGCCAGTGTAAAATTTCATGTGCCCAGCATGGACAGAAGAGTAAGCGTCAAGAAATGACTGAGAGTATGCACGTGGAGATTTTTCCCCTGGTGATCCATCTCTCATTGTTGTTATTAAGTTTTTAGAGAGAAAATAAAATCTTCCTTGCTAAAGCTATCCCCCTTTCATGTTACTGTGAAGTTTCCCTCTACATAAGGAAATCAAGCGGGAAATTAGTTTAATAACGACAATAGTCACCGCCTTCCACTGGGCACATGCTATGTGCCAGGTGCTTTAGTGCACAATCTCAGATCCTCACAACAAATTTAAGTACGTATTTTAATATTCTCATTTTTAAATATAGAAATATTTCAAGTTAAGTAATTTAACGAAATTCATACAGTTTGGGGTATCTGGGCTGAAAATTACATCAGGCTTGTGGGGCTGAAAAACCAATTGTCTACCATTATCCCAAACTACTTTTTGTGTACTATTTACAGCTGGCTTTCTACTTTTAAACTAATACTGTGTCTAATCTGGACAGATGGAAATAACTATCTTAATTTAAACACAAGAACCAACAGGAATATACTGAGCAACTTATAAGCTTCTCAAAGCCCAACCAATGCTATTCATCATTATTAATGCTTAATGAAATATTAATTAAGCATTGATATTAAGTATTAATAATATGTTAAACATAATATATACATTGCTTCAAGATTGCAAGATGAGTAAACCTTGTTTCCATTACTCCAGTGGCAGCCACAAGGCAGATAACAAATGTCACAATCTTACTATGAAATCCAAAAACAACTAATTCATATGTTATCACATCAAGTTAGTTCAGAAGAGCCCAAACATAAACTTGGGTTTTCTGACTTCAAATTCAATGACTGAGATAACCCTGGTTTATGCTTTCTTTGTAAAATAGGTTAATGGAATTTGAGGCAAGATTAATAAACAATTTAAATATAGAATTTAAACCCAATAGATCTTGGTTCTATCTTTGGCTCTGCCATTTTCTATCTGTATGAACAGGGGAAATCATTTTATCTCTCTGGGACTGTTTCCTCATCTGCAGATAGGAAGTTAATAACAACTGTAAAATGGAATTGTTCTGAGGACTAACAGAAAGGCATCCCCTAATGTTTTTTGGCAATACATAAATATTTCATGGACAGATTCTCTGTTCCCAAATTTAGAACAAACCTGTCTTTTTTAAGAAAGTAAACAAAGATTTTCTATAATTTAATATTAACTGCAAGATACCAAAAGAAGGTCGATTTTTAAAACTCTAATTGTTTCTTACATCTTATAATTTTTTCACTGTTTTGTTTTCAATCTCCCCTCTGGCTTCTATCCATTTTGATTAATTGAATTTTTTTTTTTTTAGTTGTTACCATTAGAAAAGCAATGTGCTGTCAGAGCCAATGTTCTTTATTCTGTAGATTTGACCAAGAGTTAAGCTTGATCTGGAGGTAGAATACAGCATCACCATTTTCCAGATGGTGCTCGCACCACGGCTTCCAAAGCCACATATTTACTCTATTCTGCTGACAAGAGCGGAAATTAGATTTGAGTCATAGAGTTTAATAGATAAGACATCGAGGTTACATGGAAAGGAGATTTAGATAGTAGCTATGGGTTACTGAGTCTCTGCTTCCTGACACATCATCAAGCAGGACGAGGGCCGCAGTCACAGATTATCCTGTCTTCCCTCTTGTATTTTCACTAGTCTTTGCCCCCAGATCCATCATGCCATGCCCAGGAAGCCTAATGCTTATGTGTCACTTTTCTGTGTAAAAACCTTCAGGATCTCCCCATGTTCGTTAGGAGGAAAATAGTACAAATTCCTCAGCCTAAGTAACGTCCCTTATGACCTGTGTCCAAAATACCTTCTTCTCCTACCATCAGCAATTATACAGCTCGTACCAAAGCCAAATGTGAATGCCTGTGTGCCCAGAGCTTGCCCAGGATTTGCTCTTTGTTTACTTATATCCTAAGTAATAAGCCCGTCTGGGCTTGTATGTTAATATCCTCTCTACTCCTCCAGGCTGAACTTAAGTACCACTTCCTTCAAGGGGAGTCCACTGACAGGAATGTCTCCCTTCTCAAAATACAGGTGATTCTCCATTTGTAATCTTTATCAGATTGCGCCTCAGACTGCAACTCATGTGAGCAGCCTCAATACTCTCTTCTACATTATGAACTCCTTGGAAGCTGAACTTTCTACCTGGAGCTCCCTCATTGCCAAATATAGTGCCTGACCATTGGTCATTACTTATTAACTGTTCAATCATTATCCAGTTAGCTAGGCTATAAAAGAAAAAAGGAAAAAAAATATCTGAAATAGGAAGACAGTACTTCTTCCAGAGGGCTAACACCCGTGTCCATCATAAAGAGGTAAGAAAAATAACAAGGAGCTTCTGTTCTTTAGATTGATTCAGGCACTTGAACACAAATGCTTTTTTCCAAGCGGGGCAGGATCCTGTATATCCAGAGCCAGAGCAGTGCAGGCTGGCAGCACAGGAGTTAAGGTTTTCCTCGCCCATTTGTTCTACCACCCCAGGCATGCTTCACATATGTTCAAAGACATTCTTTTCAATAAGCACCAACAACGCATGGGCTGTCCCAGGTGGAAGTTAAATCCCATCCATCTATATTTTATTCAGTTCTTCATTTCACTCAAAATTCAGCGGAAGAAAGGCTGCTTATACTTTGGAGGGTAGCAATATGTCACTATTGTAGTAAATCATATAGAATAGTGAGTTTTTCACTTGGAAGGAAATCGGGGGGTTTCTAGCTGACAAAGACTATGATTTGCCTTTTAGTAACTTTCATTTCTTTGTTTTTATACATCTTTATGGCAGCTTTATTTTGAGTTGTAAATTTCTTACAAACAGTTGAGACACATTTAATTAAAAGGTCAATTACAGGGGATAAAGGCGTGGTGGCAAAAAGCATCAGAATATTTTCCAGCAGGCTAATAAGTGTGTTTCCTCTAGGATGTGACCAACTTGAAATCTTAGGAGGGTTACCGAGGGACTTGGCTGAGCTTATTTGTTAAGTCTTTACATCTAAACAAAATCGAGTCGATGGCAATGATATCTGTATCCCTGTCACACATATTATTGCTCCATTAGGAATAATGAGAATTAAAATGATGTTTACTACCTGCCAGGTATTATTGAAAGGGTTTTTGTTTTTGTTTTTTTGGTGTGTATTCAGTTATGCAATCCTTAAAATAGCTTCTGAGGTAAATTCATCATTATCCCATTTTACAGATTAGAAATGGAAGCGCAATCTAATTAACCCAGCTTTCCCTTTGGACAAGTGTTAGAATGCATAGTCCGGCTCCAGAATAAAAAGTGTTCCAAACCACTGCTACTCAAAGTGTCGTCTACAACACGCAGCATCAACACCTTCCTGGAAGTTCATGGGAAGTAAGGAATCTCGGCCTCTGCCCTTGTAGACCTACTCCCCATGTCATTTCTTACATTCACTCAAGTCTCAGATGCACTCTTCCAAAGCACCATATTCCTTTGCACTGCCTCTTTATGCCTTCCTACTGAATAACATTCAAACAATACACACCAGGAATAATGTTTGGCATTGAAATTACGAGTTCTTCCAAACTCACGATAACTCTTTGTACTGCATTAACTAATGAAGGTAAATCACAATGAAAGTAATTTTCTGGCTCTTGGAGAATAGTATTTTTCAGTTTTGTTCTGATTAGAGGTGTGCTCATTAATTAAGTTAAAAATCAAGATGCCAAAGAATCCTCTCATTGAAAAAAACCATCATAATGTTTCCTGCATGACTCAGCTCAAAGAAGGCACTGTTTTTCATAAGATAAAATGCATGTTAAATCAGAAATAAGAATTTTTTCCCTTTTCTGCATTTGCATTTAAATATTTCTCTTTTTAGTGACATATTTTTTAATGTATTTTATTGATTTTTAACAGAGAGGAAGGGAGAAGGATAGAGAGTTAGAAAAATCAATCAGCTGCCTCCTGCACACTCCCCACTGGGTATGTGCCTGCAACCAAGGTATATGCCCTTGACCGGAATCGAACCTGGGACCCTTCAGTCCGCAGGCTGATGCTCTATCCACTGAGCCAAACCAGCTAGAGCTTTAGTGACATATTAAAAGCAAAATGTACAACCCAATGTGCTACCATTAAACAACTACTAAAAGCCATAATTAGAATATGACCTCACTTTTTCAAAATACTGATAGCCTTGCAAAATCGGATGGTTTATTTCAGTGGTCGGCAAACTCATTAGTCAACAGAGCCAAATATCAACAGTACAACAACTGAAATTTCTTTTGAGAGCCAAATTTTTTAAACTTGAACTTTTTCTAATGCCACTTCTTCAAAATAGACTCACCCAGGCCGTGGTATTTTGTGGAAGAGCCACACTCAAGGGGCCAAAGAACCACATGTGGCTTGTGAGCCACAGTTTGCTGACCACTGGTTTATTTCATTGTATTGCATTTTGATCATGTGAATGTTTTTTCTTGAAGCCTATCATCATTACTTGCATAGCAAGTTAAAATAAGCTTTCCAATAATAGATCAGAAGTATCTCCTTATGTAAAGAGATTTGTATACTAGATTTTATTGAATTTCCTCTGAGAACTTAAAAATCAATGTGCATATTGGTATCTTTGAAAAAGTGAACATATCAATCACTGGAAGCCTGTTTCTAAAATAGCTGTTCTGCAAAGCATTAGGTAAAGCTCAATCTCTCACAACATTTAATCCCTAAATATATTTCATAAAGGTTATTTTCTAATTAGGTAACTTGAATTGAAATTCTCAGTTTAAATTCATCTGTGCCAAATATTATAGAATAAATTATTCATAACCTTAATACATCTATTTATATATGTCTTTACACAATTATCACTATGTATAATAGTATATTTACATAATTTTTCATTGTCTTAAAAATAGCTTATACTGTTCAATATTTTCTAGAGGAAATATGCCTAATGAACAAATTAGAACTTGCATAATATACTTTACTGAAAGTTACTAATAGCCTTGAATTAATTACTTTAACAAATCTGAAACATGTAGAAATTAATTTTAGTAGAGAGAGTTATCCCAGACCAGAATACATAAAAATGACCTATTCAAATATTCCGGTGTCAGAGGTCACAAGCCCAAGCAATAACTTTAAAGTGTCTTTGATGAGTTTTGCTGATCTTGTGTATTTCAGCATGGAAGCTGCACAAATATGGGAAGAATAAAGACTAAATGCTGAAATATAAGGCACTCAAAAGATGAAAAAGAATATTCTTTTGAGATTTAAAAGGAAAATGTGGTTAAACTTTACTATTTTTAAAAAAGTTGTTATTGACTAAATGAGTGGGGCATTAATTGTCTGTTTAAAGAATGCTGCCATTACTTTTAGTCATGAACTTGTGTGGTTTTCCCCTCTATTTCTTAACAAAGTTCACTATTTCTAAATTTCCTTATCAGGAAAACAATATTGACAAAACTTATTCCCTCCCCTAAATCATCTATGGATTTTGGAATGAACCCATGCTGTTGAAATGGATGATCATTAATATGGATAAGTTTAAATTTTTTAAAAAGATAAACAACCCAGTTTAAAAAATAGATTATACTAAGTAGATATGAACAAGCAATTTACACACACACACACCTTAAAATAATCAACATAATTATTTAAAGAGTAGCAGTTCAAAATTTAGTAAATATCCATTTTTATCTTTCAGTTTAGAAAAAAGGATGAATAGTTCAATAGAATCTAAAGGGAGCAATGAACAAGAATAGACAGTTACTGAGATTAAAATGGATAATAAATGCAATCACTCTCATGTGTTAAAATGAAATAAAATAGCAGCAATCCTGGCATGGTCTAAAGGTGTACTTTCATAGTCACCTGAGCATTACCTCTGTCACAAGTTCATCAAAATTCATTGCAACTGGTTGCTTATTTGTCTTCCTCACCCATACACTGTGGATTCTTTGAAGCCATAGACTATAATTATGTTTTATTTTTGTTTTTATTTTTTCAGCCCTTCTACCTCCCATAAGTATACCTGGCACACTGTAGAATAGTTAATAAATTATATTGAATCAATGAATGAAAGTCATATTTACAAATTGCATAGGACAAATGACAAAAAGAAAAGGCATATTTTTAGAGAATGTTATTGATAGCTAAAAGAGCCACATTAATGGTCTGGTCTGATAGATGCTTCTCTGTCTCTGGATCTGTTTTTGTTCATCAGTTTATGTTGTTCATTATATTCCACAAATGAGTGAGATCATGTGATATTTATCTTTCTCTGACTGGCTTATTTCGCTTAGCATAATGCAAACCTCAGAGGGAAGGTAGAGGAGGGTGGGGGTAAGGGGGAGAGATCAACCAAAGGACTTGTATGCATGCATATAAGCCTAACCAATGGCCACAGACACCAGGGGGGTGAGGGCATGAGTGGGGGTGGGGGGTCGGGGGGAGCAATGGGGAGGATGAGGACACATATGTAATACTTTAATCAATAAAGAAAAAAGAGCCACATTATTTCAGATTCTCATGTATTTTATGTTTTAGGAAGTCAAAAGTTATTGATTCTTACTTGGTATCCTGAGAGTTCTTACTTTATAGATGTAATAATTAAATAACTGTATTATGGTGTATGCATTTTTGACATTAGATTGTGAGGTCATTAAAAGGCTAGATCTTACTTGTTTCTATATCCCTACTGCCCAGCAATACAATTGCCACATAACAGACATTCATTTATATTTGCTAAGTTTAAATAAGTTGTACAAAAGCTCTTCTAAATTAAAGGCAATAGCAAAAATACTAATTAGATTTTTTAACCCAATGGATCAATATTATATTAATTTTAGAACCATATGTATTACATACTGCATATTTATGGTACTGTAAGGTACTATACTTAAAGTATGATATTGAAAGTACATTAATTATATATTCAACCTGTGATGTCTCATATAAAAAATATCTATATATCCTCATTTTATGAAACTTAACATATTTTACTTTTATAATGCCAAAGTTTATAGTTTCTGGGTCTTTAATATATTATTAAAGATATGTCATATACACAATATTGGCAAAAAAAAACTATACTGTAATTTGAGTACAAATTCTTAAAATTATAAACTTCAATTTTAGTATTACTCTGTGGCAGAACAAGTGCTTTTGTCAATTCCCTTCATAATTTGGTGTCGAGGAATATATTAAACCATAAAGAGAGTGTTAAGTGGACCCAGCAATAATATTATTATTAGAGAACAGTTTTACTTCTACATACTTGACACCTACTAATGCTATCATCTTCGTTTTACAAATGCAGAAACTGAGACACAAAGATGTTTACTAACTAGACAAAATTCATAGATCTAGTACCTGACAGAATCCAAATCTGAATCTAGCAGTTTGGCTCCAGAGACCATGCTCTTAACCACAGCACAAGATTTTCTCCTTAAAAACCTAAATAGCAATTGTTATGATGGCAGACATATGTGGGCATTATATATAGTATTCTAAGTTTGCAATGTGAAGTTTTTCATTTCATGTATATGTGCATATGTACATATACATAAACAAGTATATTTAGTTAAGATTCTGTATATGAGAGTTGTATGACAGAGAGAGAGAGGAGGAGGTGGAGAAGGAAGGGGGAGAGAAGGGTGCTAGAGAACTTGTAGCATGCCTTGTACTTTAGGGGAGTCACCCATTAGTTTTGTTCTGGGGCAGTCACCCATTAGTTTTGTTCACAGGCCCTTGGTTGTTTTTGCGGATTTTTGTATTTTGCTCTTAAAAACTCAAGATAGCATGCTAGATTACAGAGGGGTAATAAATGTACCCACTTCTTTCTTGCCATCTGGTCATTGGCATAACCTGGGAGCTAGTTAGTAATGCAGAATCTCAGGTACCACCCCAGACCGAAGAACCAGTATTGGGAGACATTTCCCCATGGGTATCTCTGATTTCATGTCTTCTGAGCAGAGGCATTGATAACTTTTGTCTTCAAGGATATTTGCAAAGCAAACAGTCTTAGAAGACAGAGATGGTATCTCGCTCCAGAGCAGAAGGTAAATATGCTGTGAGGTTAATAAAGACAGTGTCTCCCTGTGGGATAAAAGAGGATCAGGTTTATTTTCAAGTCTTTCACAAATTAATGTTTTCTACATTCCAGGTTTTTCAGGAGTGATGTAAACTGGCAGCAGGTGTAGCCTCTCGTGGGCCACTGTGCATTGCCACTTGGGACTGTAGGAGCAAGGGAAACCAATTCTGTATAATAAAAGGCTAATATGCAAATTGTCCCCTCGACTGGGAGTTTGACTGGGAGTTCGACCATGGGCCAGGCCTGCCAGGCAAACCGTCCACGGCCCCTCCCCGCGGCCAGCCTTGCCCGATCAGCCCCAATCGGGGTGGGCGGACCAGACCTCACCCATGCACAAATTCGTGTACCTGGCCTCTAGTGCGAACATAAACTTCATGCTCATGAGCTGGGAAGTAGTGAAAAATGAGAAAGGTCCAATGGCAAATTAAAAGTAGGAGATGCTGTGCCATTTCTTTTGTCTCTGGACCATGAACCTCCTCTTTTCTCCCAGCATAAATAAAACGATGGGAGGCAAGAATGACTGACTTGCTTACCACATTAACCTCATAAAGTTTTCAAATGCTACACGTAGAAATTTATGAATTTTCAAGACAAGTATTCAGATGTACTAAAATTGCATCTTTCCTTATTTCCCTTTTCCCATTCTGTTGCATCAGAAAATAAGTTAGCAGTTTTTTATGAATTCAGTTATTAATTATTTGAACTCAGGGTTTTCCCCTCCCAGCCTTTTCCCCAAGGTAATATTTAAATTCCAGGGCCTTATGCACTGACATGATTTGTGGGGGGAGGACTTAGGAAGGGGCTGGATTCTTTGTGCTGCTATTTTGAAGAGTTCTTGATAGAATTATGAGATACAGTATGCAAAACACAAACATCATGTCTGACACACAAGTGATGCCACTTAAAGAGAAACATCTTTTTTCTTAACTTCAGTTGGTACTAATTAGCATTTGGAAAGAGTCTTCTCTAAAAAAATTATTTTCTATATTCCCGATTCCACACATAAATGGGTGGCTCCGCCATGACTCTCCACCTCTCGGGAAGTACTCCACACGAACCTTCTGACATTCCCTCTTGGCCAAAACTCATTCCTCCTGAGAGGGAGGACTCCCCAGGCCAGGACCCAGGAAGGAGCCTCACTTCCATTCGTGCATGACTCTGGGCCCGGCTGGGTGCGTGAGCTGGAGCTGACTTCTTGAAGGCCCCCCTTTGGATTTCTGTTTACTCCCCTATGCTTCCCTTGTGGCTCACAGTCCAAACACCTCTCTGCTCCCCAGCTCCTGCTTGTAACCAGGCACATCCTCCCTCCCTTGGAGGGAATTGCATCCTTTTGAAAAGGTAAGGTCAATTCAAGGTGGAAGAGAGCCCATCTTTACTGGTAATAAATATGAGCTATTTAGATCCTAGATCCTAATTGGACTCTGTCTGGTCAGTAGGTATGATTTATTGTCACCCCAAATCCTCTACCTTCCTATGGGTTTATTATTTGTTTTCTTACTACTAATACTGTATCCTCTTGATAATCCAGGAAGTGAATTACGTACTAAAAAATTAGAAGGGAAAGCAGAAGGAGAAAGAGTATAACTAAGAAACACTAAAACGTACTTTATTTCTGCTAAAAATGCTGAAGGATACCGCCTGTGAGAAGATGAAGCACATTTTCTAATTCTCTGCTGCGACAAAGTTCTGAGATAAGTCAGGCTGTTCCTGTCTAAATTCTTACAAGGGGAATTTATAGCCTGAGTAGTTTATCCTGAGGACAGATTTCAGATAAACTCCCAGGCACCAAGACCAAGGGGGAGAAAAAGTGCTGGTTGGGAAAACAGATGTCTGAGGCTCGCAGAAAGAAAAGGGTCAGTAAGCCCTGGGGATGTGTGTGGGGCACACAAAGAAATAGCCATACCTCCTAGCAACCAGAAAGGGGGTAAGGTTAGCAGTTGCACTTGGGAGGAGAGGTAATAAGTTAGAGACTAAACACTATGGGAAAACAGCATTGGCGCAGGGTGTTGGGAAAAGAGGAAGGGTGTCCAGAGGCCTAAAACTTAGATGCACCTCTGATGTTCATGAGCTCCTCCTATATGTAACTCGCCAGTTCCTTATCTTTAGAACCTGAGAAGATGGACTTGATTATTTCTCAGGTTTTCTCCATGTCTGGCATTCTACAGTTTTACAGAAGTTGCTACTTGTATATCTAAGTGGTTAGCTTTGGCAATAGAATGAAAGATAACTTTTAAATCTAAATAATCTACTGGAGTTATATAAAGTAAGAGCTAAAGTATACTATTGTGGCTCCTAAAAATTCCCTGTCCTTGTGACAATCGATGGCTGTGAGCTCAGGTGATCTCTGTGAGCTGGGAAGTAGTGAAAAAATGAGAAAGGTCCAATGGCAAATTAAAAGTAGGATAGAATGAAACAGAACCCATACGATTTTATAAAATAATGCACGTAGTTTATAATATGTTCTACCAAAAGTGAAGCTAGATTTCTGTTTAGAGCACTAAAAAGGGGGGAAGGGTTAGAGGATGGGGGTGCCTTACTCATTAATTAACATACCAGTAGTAGTGAAAATTTATATGAGCTCCTAAAGCAGTGGTTCTCAACCTTTCTAATGCCACGACCCTTTAATACAGTTCCTCATGTTGTGGTGACCCCCAACCATAAAATTACTTTCGTTGCTACTTCATAACTGTAATTTTGCTACTATTATGAATCGTAATGTAAATATCTGTGTTTTCCAATGGTCTTAGGCTCTACAGCAGTGGTTCTCATCCTGTGGGTCGAGAACTGCTAGCAGGTCACCTAAGACCATTGGAAAACACAGATATTTACATTATGATTCATTAACAGTAGCAAAATTACAGTTATGAAGCAGCAACAAAAGTAATTTTATGTTGGGGGTCACCACAACATGAGGAACTGTATTAAAGGGTCGCGGCACTAGAAAGGTTGAGAACCACTGTCCTAAAGCAACTTTAAATAATGGAAAAGAGTTGAGTGGTCAGAGGCAGCCAGCTTGTTTCTATGGTGAATTTTTTACTCACTCAGAAGTCTCAGAGTCTACAAAAACTTCCATCAGATCACAGATTAGGATTAAAACAAAACGAAAACAAAAAAAAGTCCTGGCATCAATGCAGCATCAAGGTCTAGAAGAAAAATAAAAATTTCCAATTTTTTATAAAGCTGTGATGTTTGAGCTACCAGCTTTAAAATCTATAATAATAAAAGCATAATATGCTAATTAGACCGGACGTCCTTCTGGAGGAAGCTGGGGCTGCCAGGGAAGCCCGGGTCCCTGGTGCCTGCTGCTGGCTGGAGGGAAGCCCGGGTCCCGGGTGCCAGAGGGAAGCCGGTGCCAGCAGCAGGAGGAAGGAAGGCATCGGGCCTCTAGTATCAATATAAAGTCCCAAATAGAGATAAAGATAATGTGGTACTTCTAACATAGAAGCAAATGGAATTCAACTTGACTAACCAGTACATGAAGAGGCCAATGTTGGAACAGGGTATTTGAAATTGTCTTATATGGAAATTGAGGTAAGCAGACTAGAAATGGTTTAATAAACATTACTTAGCACACAAAAAAAGAAAAATCTTACACTCTAACTCCAGTTTCTGCTACAATAGCTAAGAGATGGAGCATATTTTTCTCTAAGGTGATAAGATTCTTCAATGGAAATATCAAGAGATACTTATTCAGAAGTTCTGCCAAGAATATTTACAGACTGAGCAGTTTGATGCCCAAAATAAAATAAAATGACAGTTTTAGTTTCCCTGAAACAGCGAAGGAAACACTTGGTTTGGCATATCTGTGCTTCCTGCATACCCATAGGTTTATCTTTTGAACCAACAACCATTCTTTACCAAAAGTTGAAAGCTTTCAGGTTAGTAGGCTGAGACCCCTGACTGTGAGAGTTTAAAGATACACAGGCTCATCATCTCCATGCTGAAATGCAAATTCTTGTTAGCTGTCTTTCTCTGGCACATACTGTTTAATTTTGCAGAATACATAATACATTCACACACACACACGCACATACACACAAATAAAACCATAAAGTTTTTCATACAGGCTCCTTTTTGGGCATGGGATTCTAAGGCTCTCTAGCTAAAACGCTTTCAATTGTTACTTGTTTATGCATAAATTACAAAGTTACTCATTGTAATTGCTCAATAATTAAGTTACAGGGATACACAAATACCTTCAGCCTGGATGAGCAACTCCACTTGGTTGCAGTAATCCATGCCTTGCCATCCCTACTGATGATCAAACAGGGCTCAGAGGGCTATTTGCATTCACATTTGAAAGCATTCCTTGCTCAGAAGTCTCTTTCCTAAAATTTATGTAAAAACAGGCAGTTATTTTAACTTGATTAAGGGAGGGATTATTTTTATGGTTATTTTTTTCTGAGCCCATGGCCAACTTTCACAAGCATGCTCATTTACTAGAGATAATTATGCGTGTTTTTCTCCTTTAATGAAAGATAAATACTTTGGCAGTCTTGTTTCATATATTTTTCTATTTCAATACAATTCATTGTTTGGTGGGGTGTTCTTTATTCTTGTACTAGTTACTGTGCAGAATGGAAGAGTTTTCTTTAGATCAATTGTGCTGCTTTTCTGTAAGGCGCTGCTGTTCATACCAGGTTTATAAAAGACCATTAAAGGCTGATATTACATCAGGTTCTGCTCATAATGATGTATCCCTTTGTTTACAACTTACATAATTTGCTGTAGTGGCAAAGCTTCATCAAATGGGGACAAAAGGAATAGAAAGTACATTTCTGGGAATCTAAATAGAATGGTCCAGCTTTAGTTTTCAATATATTTCCTTGAATTAATGCAGAAGCCATGTTCCCAGGTCTCAGTTGAAAAGCAATTTTTTTTCATTATTTTATGGGGTAGCATCTTTCTTTGTGTGTAATACTTTAAGGCCAAAGCACATATAGGAAAATGCAGGAATATATGGTTCTAAATTACTATAATAAACTCTCAATTAAATATGGATCCAGACCAAATTCTTCACATTAAAGAAACATTTGCATTTTGTCTCAATAGATAGAGGTTGAACTAAGAGACAGAAATGAGTCTATCTTGCCATCCATTTCTCTCTATACTAGTGCTGTCCAAAAGAACTTCCTGTGATGATAGAAATATTCTCTATCTGCCCTGTTCAATGTGTCTACTGAGCACATAAAATATGGCTGTTACCAAACAAATAAATTTTTAATATTATTTCATTTTTATTTGTATTAATTTAAGTAGCCATATGTGGCTAATGGCTACTATATTGAACAATATAGCTTTATAATAATCCATAGGATAGGAGCAATCTACCAGCTTGCCCATGTAAAGCAGCCTATGGGGGGATTTATGTAATTGAATAGAAAAGAAGGATGTCTCATTTTCCTCCTTCATCAGGAAATCAGGATCAGATTAATTTGGCAGACAGCCAACACCATGGGAAATATTTCAACTTCCCCACCTCACTCCATTGTGGAACCCTAGTTATATGCGGAACGCTTCACTATTACTACATCACCTTCTCCCACCACTTCCTCCTTTAGGTGCGTGCATTGAAGTCACACTTGGACTACAGTTTGGTTACGAAGTGTAGGGTGGGAGGAAACAATGCTTCTCCAACAGTCCATTCTATTTCAAAGGCAGACAGGTATTTTCAGAAGTGCAAACCACACTCATATCTAACTTCATAATCAAATATTTACTTGGATGCCTAGTAGGCATATCAGAATGACAATTCTCATAGGATGCAATGCCCAAAATACAATACGATAGAGCACAATATCTCCTCAAACCTACACTTCTTCCAATCTGCTCCATCTGCATTCACTCAGTTGCACAGGCCCAAAACAAGGTTGGTCTTTCTCTCCACCTACATTCTGTATCTAATCCATCAGCAAGTGTTGTTGACTCTACCTTCAAAATACGTGTAGAATCTGATGCTCCTTGACAAACCCCTGTCATCTCTTGTCTGATCTATTGCAACAACCTTCTTAGTCTATAAATCTATTCTGTATCCCCCCTTGCTCTCCATAATCCCTTAACCACAATTCAGAGTGGAAAGACACCAATAAATACACCAGGTAAAGCCTCTAGGTCCAAGCCCTGACTACCTTTCTTAACTCGCATCTACTCATGTCCTATCACGGTGCTTCTTGCACAGCCTGCTTGCTATTGCTCAATCGCACTACCTCATTCCTTTCTTGCAGCCTTTCACTTACTTTTCATAGACTGGAATGTTCTTTCCTACATCTTCTCAGAGCTCACTTCCTAACCCTGGTTTTCCTGATCACCATCACCTGCCATTCTGAATCATTTTACTCAATCATTCTCTTATCATATGTTATTACATGAAATTATACTATTCCATTATTTTTTTCTTGGGTTTTCCCATGAGAAGGCATGTTCTCATGAAATCAAAGATCTCATATGTCTTATATACAGATCTCATCTCAGCACATTTAGATGGTCAAATATTTGTTGAATAGGTTAATTAAAGTTGCTTATGTTATTCATCCAAACACATATACACAGTCAAACACAGATACATACAAAGACATACATGCCACATAAAGAGACACAGACTTATACACCTTAAAACTTTCAGAGGCTTCTCCTTGTTTTAGTGATAAAAAGATTTTTTAACATGGGTAACAAGATTTTGCACACAGTATGGCTTCCACCTCTTTCTCTAACATCATCTCAAACCACGCTGCGCCCTCAGCCTCTGCACTCTAGCCACACCAACCTTCTTTCTGTTCCCTATACTCAGCATCTTCCTTCACATTAACACAGTTTTGGTACATCCACTGCTTTGAAAGCTACTCTGTTTTCTCTTGTCCAACTTAATTCCCACTGGTCTTTCATATATTAGAATAGGAATCCTTTTCACATGAACACATTTGCTGAACTCCCTAAATAGGGCAAAACTTCCTATTTAAACTTGAGACTCCCATGAATGAATAAATGGATGAATGAAAAGAATGTCGATGAATGTTGCTAATGATTATTGAGCCTCTGAGTACATCTGCGTATTGAAACTTTATCTTTACTTGCCACTGAAGTTATTTCAAAGCAATTAAAACTCAAGTGTAGCTACACATTAGTCACATCCCCCCAACTGCAAGGGGTGTCGTTAGAGAGATGGAAGGGACCAGCAGGCTTTGCATGCTTTCTATCACCAGGGTGGTGACAGAGATAAAGTTGACTTTGCAGAAGTTACCGGAGCTTCTGTTTACCTGCTGATATTTACTGTGTTCTCCCAGGACAGCCAGCCACATCATTTACTTCAGATAAGGTATGTTTGACAACGTGCCGAACATTAAAAGGAAAAGTGCCTGGATAAAATGAAAGCAACGCCGTGTCCTGGCGAGGGGAAGAGATGGATGGGTTACATATAAATGCGAGTTCATTAAACACCGGGAAGCGACTACACCGAGAATCGGCATGGTGTGCACTGTGTCATTTTTATGAGCGTGTTTTCTAAGTATCATTTACAAGAAGAATACAAGAGAGAAGGTTATTAAGAAAAAATTTAAAGGGCATATACTAACATGTGAGAATTCAGACGATTTCCTAGAGTACCAATTAGCTGAATAGGCACTAATTCACTCATTCAAAAAAAAAAAAAAGAAGGAAGGATCACCCTATAATTTCAGAAACTGTCAGATCATTAAGCCACTAACTGGCAAGTCATTGAATAAAATCCTCCAGGTACCCACACAGGTTCCATGTCCGAGTGGGATTCAGAACTCTTGGAAAACGGGGGGGGGGGGGGGGGGGAAGGGGACTCACACTTATTTTAGGTGTTTGCGGATTAGTCTGCATTCACACTCTGCTGTTCACTGCACAGGACCCTGTATATTTAAAGAGAATATCTGAGTGTCCTCAGGTAAAAGGGAGCCAATAGGCAGAGTGTCTCACCCAGAACAAGAAGGCCAAGTGCCACATTAGACGCCGACTCAGTGTGTGTCTGTCATCTTGAAGTAGCTACGACTGAATCCGTGTCACATCCATGAAGGATTCACTGCTCCTTCCATTCTCAGTTTTCTATAATGACAGTCCTCCTGTCTGTTCTCCAGCCAGATGGCCTCCTGTCCACGCAGCCATGCCTCTCACTCAAACATCGCTGTGTCCTCGCTCATGACCACATCAGGAAGCTGGCAGTGACAACCCCTGAGCATCTGCTGAGTCAGCTATTTTGGGCAGCCCAGGAGCTCTCAAACAGAACCAAACCAGAGCAATAGCGCTCTCAAAGCCTCCGGGCTCAAAAACATAACAGCGTCCTCTGAAATGTAATAGTATAACATAGATTGGATTTGTTTTAACCATCAGAAAGCTTATGTTGAATTATAAAACTGTAAACCAAACTTAGTTTTGCAGGTTCCAGGTTGTATCTTGGAATGTGGGTATTTCAAGAAGCAAAAGCTTCATTTTGAATACAATTAATTTCAGTTCGCTCTAAGAGAAATTTTTAAATTTTTATTTAATAAATATTTATTGTACTGACACCTTCTAAGTATATGGATTTAAATGTGAAGGAGATAGTCTCCTTTCTCAACAATGTTAGAGTTCAGTGATAACTACAGAGATGTAAATGTACAATTGCATTGCAAAGTAATCATTGTTCTCTTAGGGGCAAATGCAGAGCTTAGAGAAGTGAGTGAAAGTCAGTAGGCTCTTCCTTGGACAATCATGAAAAGCATCCCTGAAGAAGTGATGTTTTAACTGAAATGTGAACCCTCTGAGTTATGAAAACAATTCAGCTGGAAAAGATCTAAACAGAATAATGTTCTTCTTGCATCCTGTATCAACATTTAACAACATTCTGAAATCCTAGGAATCATTAGGATTATCAAATAGACTAAAGAGACTCAAGATTGTCATTTCATTATGGGAAAGAAAAAACATGCATGATGTTCTTCCATTCATATAACTGTCGTGTAGATAAGGTTTGTGGTAAATTCAGGTCAAGTTTGAATTATTGGATTATATTTAAATTGCTTCTGAGGTAATGGCAATAGACATAAATTGGGGAATCCTATATAATAAAAGGGTAATATGCAAATAGACCGAATGGCAGAACAACCAAACAACCAATCAAAGAGTAATATGCTAATGATATGCTAAGGCTGTTCAACCGCTTGCTATGATGTGCACTGATCACCAGGGGGCAGATGCTCTGACTAGTAGGTTAGCTTGCTGCTGAGGTCCAGCTGGTTGGGACTGAGCGAGATGGGCCAGACATGCCCTGGAGCTCTCCTGCCATCCCTCCCTGGCCTGCACCCTCTCACAATCTGGGACCCCACAGGGGATGTCAGAGAGCCAGTTTTAGCCCTATCCCACAGGCCACTCCCCTTGGAGGGCACCAGACGCAGGGCTCATGGCTGGTGAGTGCTGCTGTGGCAGTGCGAGCCTCTCCCAATTGGGACTGATTGGGTGTGAGCCCACGGCAGGCACAGTGGGGCCAGGATGAGCGGGAGCGGCAGGTAGGAGCTGTAGGTGGCATTGGACTGTGCATTTTGGCCCGATCCCTTCAGGCCACCCAGAGGAACCCGCCCATGCATGAATTTGTGCACCAGGCCTCTAGTATTAACATAAGATATATTTAATAGATAGACTCTTGTCCTCAAGTCTTCAAGAACACAAAATCATAGGCAAGGAGATAATTTGGCAAGTGAAATAGGATCTCCATCAAAAATAACTGAGGCCAATGAAGACAAATATACCAATGTTTAATTTTCTTTATTCTCCCTTTTCTCGCTCTCTCTCTCAAAGATTTTTAAATTGATTTTTAGAGAGAGAGGAAGGGAGAGGGAGAAACATACATATGAGAGCAAAACATCAATTGGCACCCTCTTGCACGTTCCCCAATGGGGATCGAGCCCACAACCTGGGCATGTGCCCTGACACCACCGGGAATGGAACCAACAACCCCCTAGTGCAAGGGATGATGTCCAACCAGCTGTGCCACCGGCCAGCGCAATGCTTATCTCTTAAATCAACATTTATTTCCTGAAGATGCTTAACTAAGCACAAAGATTTTTAAATGACCAAAATGAAGTCTTTTTTCCAAAATGAGAAAAACAATGATTTTTAACATGGTGTACAACTTCTATGAAAAAAGAGGACCCAGGGATTAAATGAGAGCAAGGAATAAAGTGGCCCACTTGAGAAAGAGAGGAGTCTTAAAGCTCCTAAAGAAAGCTCACATTTTGTCTCTAGGTGCACAAGTTGGGAAGTGCAGTTCAGACCCCAGAATATCATGGGCAAACACACAGAGGTGTGAAAACAGATTGTTAAAAAACACACATAAGCAAAAAGAAAAAACAACAACAACAACAACAACACACACACACACACACACACAGAGAAAGGAAACAGGGAAAATTTGCTATGGCTGGACTAGTTTACATTGTGGGAATGGCAAGATGTGAGACTGGGTAAGTATAGGCAGTAGGATCAGGATTATTGGAAAGCCTTATATGTCGTGTTGGAATTTAAACTTTATCTTATAGTCAGTTAGAGGCCTGATGGATGAAAATCGTGCACTGGGGTGGGGGGGGGGTCCCTCAGCCCAGCCTGCCCCCTCTCACAGTCCAGGAACCCTCAGGGGATGTCCTGCTGATGGCTTAGGCTCACTCCCCACGAGGAGCGGGCCTAAGCCGCAGTCTGGCCTCAGTCTGGCCTCCCTCTGCGGGAGGCAACCAGACTGATCAGGGGAAGGCACCAGCCCCATCAGCCCATTGCTGCTGCCACCACAGCCGCCAAGGTGTTTTCATCAACACAGACTCCAGTCCCTTCACCATGAAAAAGTGACAGCTTTCTTTAGGTATTTTCAAGATGTCTCTTTCATAGTATATGACCTTTCTTTCTTTCTTTCTTTCTTTCTTTCTTTCTTTCTTTCTTTCTTTCTTTCTTTCTTATCCTCACATGAGGATATTTTCCCATTGATTTTTAGAGAGCGTGGAAGAGAGAGGGAAAGACAGAGAGAAACATCCATGTGAGAGGCACACTTCAATTGGTTGCCTCCTGCATGAGCCCTGACCTGGGTTCCAGCCAGGGAGGAGCCTGCAACCTAGGTACATGCCCTTGATCAGAACCGAACAGGCCCGCAGCTGCGGCCATGGGGCTGGGGCTGAGGGCCGGCCTCCTTGCATGTTGTTTTCTCCGGCTCCAGGGCCGGGTGTGGGCTGCCCTGTCTGTTGTTCTCTCATGCTCTGGGCCCATGACAGGCCCCTCCTCCAGAGCTGGTCGTGACTGTTATGGTGTCCTGGCCTAATATGCATATTACATACACACACACACACACACACACACACACACACACACATATATATATATATATATATATATATATATATATAGAGAGAGAGAGAGAGAGAGAGAGAGAGAGAGAGATGTGGAGCCATTGAGGGATTTTTGAAGGCATGAAATAGCACAGTCGGAATTGAATTTTTGAGGATCACTTAATTATAGTGGAAAAATTCAAACTGGATCATCCTGAGAGCAGGCTAATACATGTAAACATTTTTGCTTCTTTTTATTATTTCAGTAGTGTTCTAAGGCAATTGTAATTGGGATGGAAAGAAAGACTATGAATTCAAGAGGTAGTTTAGATGATGAAATTAATACAAATTGTTGAAAAATGGGCAGTGGTTAACATAAACTCTCACCCCAAAATCAGTACTTATTCACACTCTGACAAATCCTATGTAATAAAAGCCTAATATGATAAGTGTCCAGTGGTCTGGTTGGCCATTCAACCAATCAAAGCATAATATGCTAATGATATGCTAAGTACACTTAACCACTTGCTATGATGTGCACTGACCACCAGGGGCAGACACTCTGATAGGCAAGTTAGCTTGCTGCTGGGGTCCGGCTGATCAGGACTGAGTGAGATGGGCCGGACATGCCCTGGAGCCCTCCCACGGTCCCTCCATGGCTGACCAACCTCCCATGTCCCTCCCTGGCCCTGATCATGCACCTGTGGGGTCCCTTGGCCTGGCCTGTGCCCTATTGCAATCCAGGACCCCTCAGGGGATGTTGGAGAGCTGGTTTTGGCTCAATCCTGCAGGCCAGGCCAAGGGTGCACAAATTCATGCACCGGCCTCTAGTATAAATATATTCCTGAGGAAAATGGAATAATGTATTTCAAATAATAACTGTGTTGTCAGTTTATATAGCTATCATAAACCTAAAATTACCACTGACTTATATGGCCACTAATTATACAGCATTCCTTCTCTTTCAGGAGTTGAGAGGGAATTGAAGCATGCATGCACACGCAAACACACACGCGCACACACACACACTACAGAAAAAGAGGTATGTGTCAGGGTGGGAGGAATAGTAAATCCTTTAAATCATTCAAATGTTTTTAGGATTTCAGAAACTACTTTTCCATATGTTATTTAGTGAAGTAACATTAAAAACAAAACAAAATCCTTAGGCATATCAGAGAAAAATGATGCTAAAAAATACAAATGACTGCAGGTAAAGAATATTGTTCAAAATAAATGAAGGTTCACTGAGAAAAATCTGCTTAATAATTTTGGCTGAAAGCTGTAGACAGTATGTAACAATAGAAGCAGGTACCTTAGCATTTCTGCCAGGCAAAGAGAAACAATTCAGCAAGCAACAGTGAACGGATACATGGCTAAATAGCGAGAAAGAAACACCACTATGCCAGTGCTGTTTACATAGCTAAACCAAGCTGAGTGGCTTACAGGAGGAGAAGGAAGTGCTAAATATGTAACAGCCTGGGGCCTCAATAGACACAAATAATATTTATTTCTGAGTAGGTCAAGCAAGAGTCAATAAAAAAGAAAGTAGGAATGTATGTTGCATTCAAAGCGGGCTAATATAGGTCTTCTGGGATAAACTTGGGTTTCAAATAGCCAGAATTTAATACTTAAATTGAAAATACTTTATTATAGACCACCAGTTCTAGAAATAACAGTTGACTAGCTAGAAAATTGATAAACTTTGCAAACCAGAATCATCCTTAATGCAGATTCTCTAAGCCAGTGTTTTTCAACATGGGTAGACAAATCACTTGCAATGGAATCGCAGGAAAGCTTATTAAATACAGATTCCTGGGTACCACTTTAGAGCTACCAAATCAGAATTTCTAAGGGAGAAGCCTGAAAATTGAAATTTTTAACAGACTTCCCAATGAGTTTGTCTTCTAATACATGTAAACTTTTTTGGTTCTTTTTTTTTATCACTCATTGTATTCTTCAGCTCCAGCTCATTGAATTTATTGGGGTGGCATTGGTTAATAAAATTATATAATTTTCAGGTATACAATTGTACATTATATAATCTGTATACTGTAATGTGCTTATTTTGTTTTCAAATGCCATAGTTCATATATAGTTATATGGATGAATAGATAGATCTATCAGATAGATAGATAGATAGATAGATAGATAGATAGATAGATAGAAGATAGATGGATATGGTCAATTCCAGGCCAACTTTCTTTTGCAGCTAGCAAGAGCTGAACGAGTTAACTGACACCATGGTGAAGACAAACACTGTTGAGAAAGCAGGCTTCTTGAGATAGAACAAGCATACATGCAACAATTACATAATATGAGAGGTCAGTTATAATCAAGTGCCAAAGTGTGTGACACAGAACTTGCTCACCAAGGTGAATCAAAAGATGAACCTGTCCCCAGTTCTTCCTATTCTTCAGTTTGCCTGCATCCCTTCAGATAGGCGAGGCTCCTTTACAACAGTCTAGCAGTAACTCATTATCACTTACCAGATCTTTTAAAAATTACTCTGTATAACACTTGTAGGAGAATTTGGGGTAGTGTCATTTATAAATTTAAATGATGGAAGTTTTGTTTTTTTTTTGGTCACAGATAAAGCAAAATAACATTAAATGCATATACTTAATATTATAGTTACCAAGTTCTTCAAGGGCATAGAGTTTCTTATCTCATCCTATATAATAAAAGCCTAATATGCAAATCGACCAAATGGTGGAACAGCCGGTCACTATGATGTGCACTGACCACCAGGGGGCAGATGCTCAATGCAGGAGCTGCCCTGAGCCTGCAGGCCCCAGGCCAGTCAAGGCAGGTGCCAGTGGGCCCCCCCCCCAATTGTCCTGCCAGTTGCCCCGCAGAGCGAGGCAACTGGGGGCAGCGGTGAGGGGCAGGGCTGGCAAGCAGGCAGCACCAGGCCGGCCAAGGCAGGTGCCAGCAGGGGCCCCCTGATTGCCCTGCCAGTCACCCCACAGATTGGTCCTGATCACTGGCCAGGCCTAGGGACTTTACCCATGTACGAATTTCATGCACCAAGCCTCTAGTAAGTCTATAAATCTCTTTTATAGATACATGGGTGACAAAGTGGAAATCTGAGCAGGCACTATGCTTCCTGCTACTTTATTGGGCCTCTGGAGAAGGAAGTGGGCAAGTGAGTCAGGTATGTGGGATGATAGCAGTTGTCGATTAAGCCCTATAAAACTTCATAGGCTTGTAAATATATGTGTAGGTTACAAATCCTTAAACCATAAACTCCTCTAGTTATTGAGAAATTCATCTCTATAGAACATGTATTTCATGTGGAATTGAATCTGAAGGTTGTGAAAAGGAAACTAAAAAATAAGTCTGTAAAAAATATATAATTTACCAACCTGCTTTAATTTAGATCAGCAAATCCTTCCCTCCTGATGAGCACTGCTGAGAGTAAAATGAATGAAACCTGTATTAATGCCTGCTATTTCCTCCACAAAAAGCCATTATAAGCTTGGGCAAGTAGATGTGGGGTAATTTTTCAATTCCATTGCCAACAGTGTTTATTTAATTAATGCTCCTGGTATAATAACAATTTTGATCCAAGTTCTTATGAAAGTTTTACTTAGAAATGACAAATAATGAACTTACATATAAGAAATACTTTAAAAAAATGAATAAATGATCAGACTCATCTCTTAAACATTTCAGTTATTTCTAGATACTAAACTCTCACCTGCTAGTCAAGCCCACTCTTCAAGAAGGCCCAGAGGATGGAAAAGCAAGGATTCAGCTCTGGTTTGCTCTGTCCTATTTGGAAATTACTCATCTTTGTGCCCAACACAGAATCCAGGGAGACTCCCTTTTCTCCCCACAGCTGACCAGTAACCAGATGGAAGCAGCTGACCTCAGGATATGACTATAAATGGAACAGTAGTAAGTTAGCAGGGAGTCTCCAGGTTGGGGCATAGAAGAACCATAGATGTGACTTCAGTATATTGTTATTTCCTTTAATATTTGTTAGGGTGAAAGTTTCATAACCAAAAAAATAAATAAATAAAAATCTAAAAATATTTTGTAAAAATTCATTATCCTCGGTTGTAAATATCACTGCTTGGGTTAGTCAGTTCATTTAAGAGATTAATGATAATAAATAAGCTTCATACCTCACACATTACTAACTGGTATATCTATTTCTGGGTCCTTCTGTGGATGAGGCCATTATACGTCATGTTCTTATAAACTACTTGTTATAAATATCAGCACTATAAGTATAATGGCCTTACCATGCATCTCGCCAATCAGAGAAGTTACTTGTAGGGAATGTAAACCATTCTACATATTTTATATGTGCTGGATGAATTATTTTTGGTATATGCAGAAAGTCTCTGCAGCTTTTTATACTGTCAAGGAACTGGAATTATTCAAGAGCTCTGTGTCTGTGCTTCCGTGTATTTAATGGCACCAGGTCTAAAGGGGCGAATGAAACAGAAGGCCTCAGAGCTGAGTAAGATACATTTAAAGGTCTCATCTAATGCGAGATCTCAGTGGGATTTCAAGCAGTATGCAATGTGGAAGATCACAGGCAAAAACGTCATAATAAATCTTTGTCCCAAAAAAGTCTCCTACATAAAATATCCCCATAATCACACACTAAACAAAAATAACTTGTTAAGTTTACAAGTCAATATACTACTTGTATCTAGTGGAATATCCAAATATTTGGTCATAGAAATTAAATATGATCTAGGCTGATATCCACAGAAATCTCCTAACTTGTATTTAGTGAGTTGTTATAGTTGTTTATTTTTAAATCTGAACTAAACCTAGGGGATTCAAATTGGCATCTTGAAATGACATTGTTTTTTTTTCCTGAGCTTAACTTCTGCTTGAGTGCTATAATTCATTCACAAAGGAAGAGAAGGGACAAAAAAAGTCACAGACTTGGGAATATTAATTAACCATCATTGAAGACACTAAATGTATATAAAACAATCCTATAATTCTACAAAATTATAATTTATGGTGCTCCCTCCACTAATTAGCTAATTAGCATTGCTAAACTATTATAATTCAAAATTCAATTTACATCATGGATCCTAGCACTCTTTTGCCAATTCCAAATAATAAGTCACTAAAGGTGAGTTGGATAAAATATAGTAATAGACAGTGATGATTGAATATAATTTCAAAATGAATCCCTACAAAGTAATTTACTGTGTTTTGTTCAGTGAAGAAACAGTAGTTTCTTATGTGTGGCTGATGTCTTCAAAAATATGACTAGCTATTGTCATCCAGATGTAACACCAAAACAACCAAAAAGTAAATAATTAGAGATGGATTATTTGAGATTATCTGTAGATATGCAGATTCACCAATTATTTCTTTCCTCCCAAGCTCTCCCTGTAGCTAAAAAGTCATTATTGGGTGGGGAATGAGTAGATGTTTTACAAGAAAGGGAAATACCTTAAAATACACACAGCTATCAAAAACCTTATTTTAAATTTTTGCATCCACTAAAATGTATTGTACATCAAATTTACTTTTGTCCCTTTGTATTACAGCCTTGTTAATTGCTTCCTTTCTGTTTATCATCTGTCATAAATCATTGCTTCTTGAATTAAATCAGGTAAGTTTGGTTTACTGGCTTTATTATTTTCCTCATTTTCTCTTCCACCTCCATATAAATAATACCTTTTATATATACAATTCTTTCAATATCTGACCTTCACATAAAAATGATAGCCAAGAAGGCGAATTTCCTCTGTAGCAATACTGATAGAATTCTCAGGCTGAGTTTTACCTTGAAGTGTTTTCCTTGAATATTGAGTGCAATAGACCCATCAGCTAGTTCTGGTTAAAACTATAAAGCTGAGCTACAAAAATTGCAAAGGAGAGCTAGGACTTTCTTTTGGGAATCCTTGTGTTGTGCAGGTAAATTGTAAATCCCTCCTGCTCACCTTGACAAATATTTCTGCCTCTTTTGTGTTTCTGCCCAGACAACCTCCTCCATTTTCCCACGAATAAGACCCAGAGTATATAGGGCACATGATGAAATTTATGATTACATATGTGGGACCAAGAACAGTTGCTCAACACTGTACCATGTTGCACTTCAGTTTATAACTTTGGAATAGTTTAAAGTCACACAACAGTTAATCTCAAGGACATTATTTTCCCAGATGCTCTTTAAGGATTGAGAACAACAGAGACATACATCATGGACCATGTTCCATCAGAAGAGTCTTTCTGGTACTTTAATTATCTGAATATTGGTTTTGTCCAGAGAGAGGTTCATGCCAGTGTGTCTTCATGTGGTGGCCACAGCAGCAAATCAAACCCAACTCACAAAAAATTCTGGATGATCTAGATACATTGCTCTGCAAATAGTCATAATGGGGTCCCGCTGAATCTCCAATCTCCTGCCTAGCCACCTCTTTTCTTCTAATTGCTCTCACTTTTCTACCCGATTCCTTTTATTTCTTACTGGTTGTGGAGCTCGTGATCTTTCTTAGCTCTCAGCTAGATGTCAGTTAATCCCTGGTAATCAAGATGTTCACCAATGTTGGCTTCTACTTACCCCTAATACAGTCATTCGTGTATCAAAAGGGGGGAAATAATGTTGATAATCTATGAGGATTACAGTATAATGCTGACACTTTAGGAAAAGTGTCACGACTTTCTCTCAATGGTTCCTCATAAATGACTTCCAATGCCTGTTTTGCTCTTATCACATAATAGAAGCAAAAACACAAACTGGAAAATCCTGATGTGCTAGGAAAACAGCTGTCTACTGATGCCTGAGACACAGGACAGTTAACCTAACACATGACTCAGCAATTCTGCAGGAGAGCTTGGAGAAACTGGCAAGAACAAACAAGTTAATAAGATAAAAAGTTCTCCAGTGGGATTTCTGGGATTAGAAATAATACCCAAGGTCTGGAAGATCCAATGTTTGCTAAAACTAAAGAGTGACATCAAAACAGTTAACTTTAAAACTCCAACTAGAGTGAGGGCAAAAATGAAGCTGACTATTCAGACTGCGGAGGCCAGAGTTTACTTCCCTGAGCATCTGATCTCTAAAACAAGGTGAAGCCTGAAAAATATGCTATCTAGCAGTTAATGTAGCAAGATAAGGGCTTTGTCCCAGTAGACGTGGGCTTGTTCCTGGTGCTGTTATCTGTAAGCTCCACAACACTGGGCAAACCAGGTAACCTTCCTAATCTTCAGCATCCTTGGTTAAAATGAGGTGGAAAAACCTACCTGGTAAATTTACCGTGAAAATTACTGGTTTGTTCAATGTAAACATAATTAAGTGCCAGATGTGCCTTTTCTGAATGTAAAATATACACTGAGTGGCCAGATTATTATGACCTCTGAATGCATAATAATCTGGCCACTCAGTGTGTATCCTATATGATAAAAGGCTAATATGCAAATTGTCCCCTCGACCAGGAGTTCCACCAGCAGGCAGGCCGGTCAACCGCCCATGTCCCCTCCCCCTGACCAGGCTGGCTGGATCCCACCCATGCATGAATTCATGCACTGGGCCTCTAATATGTGTGTGTGTATATATATATATATATATATATATATATATACACACACACACACACACACACACACACACACACACACTCAGTGGCCAGATTATTATGCGTTCAGAGATCATAATAATCTGGCCACTCAGTGTATATGCTATATGCTCATAATATAATAAAGTATAACAAAGAAAATCCTACCACCCCTTGAAAACACTTGGACATTTTCCTCTAATATGTTTATCAATGCATCGTAATCTCAAATCCTGCTTTATTCACTAAACATTAAATCGTGAGAGGCAGTTATATGGAATAGAAACTACATGGATTTTGTAACTGGAAACCCCAGAAGTCTGAATCTCCGCTCTTTCATGGAATTGAACAGGCTGCTTAAACTCTGTGAGCCTCAATTTCTTTTCTTAGATAATGGGGATGGTATTTGCCAGTTTATAGGCTCATTTAATGAGATAAGAAATATAAAAGCCTAACATAGAGCTTGCTGTAAAATTCATCAGTAAATGTTAGTTCATTTGTATTCTACCCCAAAGCTATGAGGTCAAGACAAGGGATCTGTCAATCAACCAGCAACCACACTCCTGACTTCAGTGCTTAGAAAGGTGCCAGGAAGGTGTGCAAGTTGTGCATGTGTGTGTATGTATGCCAGCATGTGTGTCTGCCTGCACATGTGTGTGCCTTCACATACATTTCCTTAAGACTGCCAGAGTGGAATCTCCTTCCAGGGCAGGGACCAAGAAGTCCTACTGGGGATGGATGAAGGGCCCCAAGGAAAGCTGAGGCAGGCTGCTGATCACTCTGCTGTCCTGCTTTGTATCTTTGTCACCAATCACAAAGGGGCAGTTTTAGAGTCTCCTGGGCCTTTTGCCTGTACAGTCTCTAAGCAGCAGGCATCTCCTTCCTTCACCTTAGAGCTGGCATGCCAAGGTGGCATGCTGAGATTTTGCAAGCTCTGAGCCAAAAAGGTTATTTTTCAGCTGAATGTGGCTCATGGAATCTAAGGAGAGTGCAAGGTAATAAAGTCAAGACTCTGCCAACGAAATTACCCCCTTATTCCCTTCCATTAAGATGGTTCTGCTTTACTCTGCAGGATATAAAGAGGATTGAGTTGAATAAATCCTATTATTTATTACAGCCGCCATTTAGAACAGAAATAGTTTCCACCCGCCTGCTTAGGAAAATGGGCAAGTTACGAGATCATCACTTATGGTCACAGAAACCTAAGTCTCCTAGCTGGTAGTGAACTCCAAGCTGCAGATAAAAAAAAAAGATTCAAGCCCTAGCCAGTTTGGCTCAGTGGACAGAGCATCAGCCTGCAGACTGAAGGGTTCCAGGTTTGATTCTGGTCAAGGGCACATGCTCTGGTTGGATGCTAGATCCCTAGCAGGGGATGTGCAAGAAGCAGCCGATCAATTATTCTCTCTCATCATTGATGTTTCTATCTCTCTCTCCCTCTTCCTTCCTCTCTGAAATCAATAAAATTTTTTTTAAAAAAGATTCAAGATGCTGAAGACTTAGAGGTGATAGAGTAAGGAATGACAGCATCCGACTATCTAGCATTTACTCCAAAAGTGACAGAAATAAGGGACACTTTCAGAGAAAGTAAAGTGAGCTGCAAACAGGGAAATGCAGGCTTCCAGGTATATCCACGCCAGAAGAGAGGTGAGGTTTGGAACACAATCCACTGACAGGTTAAATATCCAGCTTTTGTATAGTTATTGAAAATTAGAGTAAATGTGGTCTTTCAAATAAACACATTCTATCTTTCATTCTCATTCAGTCAAGCTCAAAAGGAAAAACTGTGCTTGGATGCATTTAAGTCCCCTGACAGTTAAATGCATTTGTAACATTGTTGATAAAGGAAAATGACATATTTTAATGCATTAAAGAGAGACCTATACCTCCCGTCATCTTTAAAAGTCTATATAATTTTCCCAGTCTGAAGCTGAGATTGTTCCAACCCATTATAACTTTGAAATAATATAATTACTTTTTAAAATATCACACAAACATTCTCAGCATTAAAAAAAAGTAATGGCTTTTAGTTGGTTTCTCACTTAATACTTATGCTGACTGAATATTTGGAAAATAACTTTTATATATCCAACCAAATAATTATAAAAGCACTTAAATAGCTGCTAACTTTGTCTTCTACTATAGCTTCTCTTTAACAAAAGACTTAAAATCTATAGTAACTGTGGAATAGCTGTTACCTCTAGGATGTCAGTCAAGAGTTCCTAGTCAGCTGGGGAGCCAGGAAGGATACACACTTTGACAAGATATTAGTGCAGTTGCCTAAGGAGTTGAACTCTGGCTTCTGGTCCCACCAACTCTGATGAACATTTGACTTTGAACAAGTGACCTAGCTCCATGCAACTTAACACACACTTCTGCTTCCCACATTTGATTACAGACCAGGAAAGGGATGCTTTAGGGAAAAAAAGAATATGTACAAACTTAGATATATTTCTGGATTTAAAAAAGTAGTCAAAGTTCTACAATATTGAAAATTATAAAATACATAATATAGAGAATGTAATCCCCTCATTATCCCATCCTCTAAACATAATGGCCTTCAATAGTTTTGATATTCTGCTACTTATTTCAGTATGTTATTATTTTTATTGTGATTGTTTTAATTTTTAAATAAAATGGAGTCATAATACATATATTGTTCAGCAGCTCTTGTTTTACTTTGTAAAGGCACATTCGTAGTATGGGCTTATTTCATTATGGGTAATATCACACAATGTTCTTGTGTATTTAACCACTGCTTTACCAAGGGGTATTTGAGTTGATTCTCATTTCTTATTATAAACATGATACAATTAAAATTCACTTATACATTTCTTTACACATTCACACACACACACACACACACACACACATTTTTCTTTAGGATAGAGATTTTCAACTGGTGTGCCACAAGAATTTTAAAGCATGGGATACCTGACTATTTAGTCAAAGGCACTGACCTCTTTACCCTTTGTCATACTAAAAATTGACAACAGCCAACCAACAATAGCTGACTGGTGTGTATGCCCTGTCTTGAGCCATAAATATGTAGGTCATATAATAGAGTTGCTTCTTTTGGTCATATCACATAATAAGGTTGTGTCTGATTGGTTAATTCTTGGTACCAGAAATCCTCACATATAAGTATAGGCACCTGATTTTTTAAAAAGTCACTTTGGAACAAAAAGGGTAGGTACTTACTGTTATTTTTAAGTTAATCAAAATCATACCTATTTTTGTCAGATTGGCCAAAGATATATTTTTGGTGCGCTGCAGAATTTTAGTAATTAGTTTATGTGTGCCACGAGATAAAAAAGGTTGGGAATTGCTGCTTTAGGAGAAACTTTCAGAAGTGGCAGTAGCAATATAGGATCAAAGTTATACACATTTCAGTTTTTTAATAGATCTGTTCAATTATCCTACAAAAATGTACCAATTTACAGCCTCATCAATAGTGTTTGTGAGTGCTCATGTCCTGAAACTCTTTTCTCTTTGTATTCCCTACAGAGCCTATTATAGTTCTTGGCACATAATCAGCATGCACTATTTACTTGAATGAATAAAAGCATTGATGTTAAATGATCAAATAGTTTATTTACACAGTTATCAATGTATATAGGCACATGGGTATGTGCATGTATCTTTATAAATATCGTGTTATATACCTCAGAATCAACAAGCATCCCAAACAGACCTATTTAGAAGATTAGAAATATGAAATTCTCCATGCTTCAGTAAATTGTGATTATTTAGTTTAATATAATTCATGGCTTCTGAGATGAGGAGACCAAGTCATGAAATGCTTTTTGGGATTTTCCAGAAAACACACTTGTATTTTAAAGTCTTGAGATCAATGTAGCATCTCTATAATAACTTTTGTTCGGAACACTGAGCTACACTAAAGATAGATTATGTTTCAACACTTTGAAATGTAAGATTTCTCTTCAAATGAATGAACTAGTTTCTCTGAACACAAAGTATTCCCTGAAAGCAAGCTCTGTTTAGAAGCTGCAAGAGTTTATCATGTTTAAATTATTATTTTGGGATAGCTATAACCTGGGCTTTGGGAAAACTGGATTGACTTTATATTGTAACCAATACAAGTGCCCCTTCACTTTATGCCAGAGATGCTTTTATTAAATAGTCACTAAGAAAAAAAAATGTATGTATCAAATTACATTTTAACTCCCCAGAAGAGACAGAGTACATTAGATAGAAAACCTACTTAAGAAAATTTAGTTTATAAAATAATTGTGATTCTTAGTAAATAACATTTTTTCTTTCTCTGATTATTTTGCATCTAAAATTTTACTTTGACAATTCACTAGAGGCCCGGTGCGTAAAATTCGTGCGTGGGTAGTGTCCCTAGGCCTGGCCGGCGATCAGAACCGATCTGTGGGGTGACTGGTGGGGCAATTTGGGGGGCCCCCAACTGGCACCCACCTTGGCCAGCCTGGTGCCGCTCGCCAGCCGGTTCCCCCCTCCCCTCCTCCCACCCCGCCCCCCATCGCTCAGCTGGCACCAATCACCTTCCTCTGCAGGGTGACTGGCAGGGCATTCGGGGGGCCCCTGCTGGCACCCACCTTGGCTGGCCTGGGGCCTGTGGGCTGGGGGCAGCTCCTGCATTGAGCATCTGCCCCCTGGTGGTCAGTGTGCATCATAGTGACCGGTCATTCCACCAGTCGTTCCTCTGTTTGGTTGATTTGCATATTAGACTTTTATTATATAGGATAATTGGCGCTCTGAAGTGTCAAATAGTAAAATTCAGAACTTGAGTTCAGTATTCAATGAAAGCAGAATTGTGATGTCTAGCTGCTTTCCAAGTTCTTTGGATTAGTGGGCCCAGAAAACAAAAGATTCAGAACCTAACAGCCAAGGTCACACTGAAGCAAGAGATCAAGACTAAGAAGTGGTTTAAATGCAAGTAAATATTCCAGAGGCAGAGGTCACGAGGACACTGACAGTCAAGAAAGATAAGTGGCAGAAATGAGGCAGATAGATGGGAAAAGAACTAACATGTATTGATTGCTCAAGATATCCCAGGCACATAGCAACATCTTTTCAGACAGCTTTTATTTCTCTTAATCCTCCCAACTGCCTCTGACAGTCATTTATACTATTATTTATAGAAAAGGAACTAAGGCTCAGAGAACCTAAGTGGCTTTCCCTTGATAAAAGTCAAGGTTAAAGCAACAAAGAGGATATTCTTTGAACTACTCCATGCTACAGCCAGTACGAAGACCCAAGGAAGAACAATCTATCTTAGAGCAGAAAGAGAGACTACCTCTGAAGTGAGCTTCTGAAACTCTCTCCCTATGAAAACAGGAGGTAATAACTGGTTTTCTAATATGAGAGTGAGCTTCATTGGGCAATTTCTCTAAGTATCATTCCTGGTCCACATCCATAGATATTATCTGGTTTCTATTAAAACTGTGGGTTCTAAGCCCAATCCATACTTGTTAAATCAGTATCTTTTGGGGTCAGGAGCTTAGGAAACAGGGTTTGAACAAATGTCCATGTGGCTTTTTAAGTACAGGGATGCTTTAAAAACACTATTTAAAGACTTACAGTTAGTGGTAAAGGCATAAACCTGGACATATGGCATATACAGGCAATCCTGGTATTTAGCATTCAGAGGAAAGCCATCCAGGTTTCCAGGTTCTGAATATGATTTAAAATGATAATATGAAGAAACAGAATCGATTCCATCATTTAGTGATGAATCTAAACCAGGGGTGGGCAAACTTTTTGACTTGAGGGCCACAATGGGTTCTTAAACTGGACCAGAGGGCTGGAACAAAAGCATGGATGGAGTGTTTGTGTGAACTAATATAAATTCAAAGTAAAGGAGCAGAGGGGAGAGCAAGAGAACCAGATAGAACAGCCGGATCTGGCCCGCGGGCCGTAGTTTGCCCACGGCTGATCTAAACTAATAAAAGAGAAACATGCAAATTGACCATACCTCCGCTATGCCCACAAGCCATGCCCACCAGCTAATCAGGAGTGAGTATGCAAATTAACCCAGCAAATATGGCAGCAGCCACACAGCTGGAGAGAGCAGGAGGCTTGGGTTGCCCCCAGTGATGGAGGAAGCCAAGCTTCCCACAGCCCTGGCCTCCGCTCAAGGCTACAAAGTTTCAATTATAGAAGATAAATAAATCCCAGATACCAGGGCCTCCGCTTGGGTTGCCAGGGGGCATGGCCGGCCTGCAAACCACCACAGGCCCCTTGCCCAGGCTGCCCCACGCCCCAAGGGAACCCCAACCCTGATCTGAGACACCCTTCAGGGCAAACCAGCTGGTCCCCACCCGTGCACCAGGCCTCTATCCTATCTAATAAAAGAGTAATATGCAAATTGACCATCACTCCAACACACAAGATGACTGCCCCCATGTGGTCAAAGATCCTACCCCCATGTGGACACAAGATGGCCACCACAAGATGGCCAGCAGGGGAGGGCAGTTGGGAGGGACCAGGCCTGCAATGAGGGCAGTTGTGGACGGTCAGGCCAGCAAGGGAGGGCAGTTAGGGGTGACCAGGCTGGCAGAGGAGGGAAGTTGGGGGCAACCGGGCCTGCAGGGAAAGGCAGTTTGGGGGCTCCAGGCCTGCAGGGGAGAGCAGTTGGGGGAGAGCAGGCCTGCAGAGGAGGGCAGTTGGGGGGGACCAGTAGTGCAGGGGAGGGCAGTTAGGGGTGACCATGCCTGCAGGGGTGGGCAGTTAGGGGTGACCAGGCCTGCAGAGGAGGGCAGTTAGGGGTGACCAGGCCAGCAGGGGAAGGCAGTTAGGGGCAATCAGGCTGGCAGGGGAGCAGTTAGGCATCAATCAGGCTGGCAGGGGAGTGGTTAGGGTGTGATCAGGCTGGCAGGCAGAAGCAGTTAGGGGCAATCAGGAAGGCAGGCAGGCAAGCAGTTGGGAGCCAGCAGTCCTGGATTGTGAGAGGGATGTCCAACTGCCTGTTTAGGCCCGATCCTACGGACATACCTCAAGGGGTCCCAGATTGGAGAGAGTGCAGTCTGGGCTGAGGGACAGCCCCCCCCCTTCCCCGTACACGAATTTCGTGCACCAGGCCTCTAGTTAGGTAATAAAGCAGATGAAAAAGAAATAAAAGTTGCAAATCAATTTCAAGAATTGTCAAACAACAAATAGCAGAATTATTAAACACTAATAACAAATATAAGTTTTTCTAAAGCAAATTAAAATGACTATCTTATCTTGATAGAGCTAGTGAGTTTTCTGACCTCTGAAACATGATGCGATAGCACTGTTTGGAAGCAACTCTTCACCTACTTTCAGACACATTAGAGTAAGGGCTCAGATAATTTAAGTTTTACCTTCAGTGTAATTGCCAATTAATCTCTCTGCTTGAACCTTAAGACTCAATTAGAAATTTTACATAAAAAATTTCCAAAGGGGAAAAGAGGATTCTTCCTAGACCAATTTAGGACCTAGGATGGAATCCATTTTTTCTATATTTCAAGCAGAAAAGAAATTTTAATAGAAAATAAACTTTCTTTTCTCTCATTCCATCTGCTATTCAAACATAGGTGTGTGTGTGTGTGCATGTGTTTGCTTTTCAAATATCAGCTATATCTACAATAATTTCCTGGCCCACTCACTTAGAATAATCACATCTTCCAGGCATAATATTTAAGCACAAAGTGGCTTTTGACCTATAGATAAGTCAGACGGTCATCCAAGTAAATATAGTTAAATCTGCTGTTTTATTTCTATGCTCCAGCACTGTTCAAGTTATTTATATGATTCATCTAATGGAACTTTCATAACAATTCTGTGACATGGAAGTATTATGAATATTCTCATTTTACAAATAAGAAAATGAAGGCCATAAAAATTGGGAAGATGCCCAAGTCCAAGATATAGTAAGCAGTAGGGCCAGGATTTGATTCCAGGAAATCTGTCTTTAGAGCCCAAAACTTAACCACCATGCAACACTAACAGCAACAAGTACAAATGGGAATATGTCTGGTATCCAAATCAGCATGAATGTCTCCAACAGGGGCACTTCATTATTTTAAGAAAATAAATGCCAAGTATTCTAAAAATACATATAGCAGATGAATTAAATAAGTATCATCCAAAGTAAAACATGCATTTCATCTTGATTCTACCTAGCTCATCTCTATTTACAATGAGGTAAAAGTTTATACTGACAAAGATAATTTTCTGCCAGATTCTAACATTTACTTTCAAAAATGAAAAAAATAACAGAAATGGCTTTAGTATAAATAACACATAACTACTAGTTGTTACATATTTTTTTTAATTATTTGAAAATTGACAGTTCACTTATGGTTTTGTAATAAGATACAATGGGTTCAAATCCAAACTTAGTGCTCTTGGCCTGGTCACTTCACTAGACTAAACCCCAGTCTTCTGGCCCTATAATCAAGGAAGTTGACTAATTATTATCCAGTACTGTTCATGGACAGGCTGTATCAGAATCCTCTGGCATAGCTAAATCAGAGTTTCTGATGGTGGGGCTCAGCATAGTAAGTACCCTCCTGGTGAACTTGTGAGCATTGAATTTTACAAACTACTGGACTAGACTTCTTAAAAATTTCTCAGACACAGTTTTCTAAGATAAATTATAGCTTTTTTTGCCATGTTTTAAAGGAAAGAAAGACTAAAGAGTTAATAATTTAATTTTTATCAGAAGTATAATCGATGATTAATATATCATTGCAAAATTATAAAGCAGGAAAGGACTTTGAAAAGCTATTTGATCTTTTACCTTTACTTAAGACTAGTTTCATTAGGCTTGAAGTATTACATTTGGAAGAGGTTTTTTCTTAATCACTCAATTTCTCTAAAAAATGCAATAGACTCCAAAAATGATCATCAGCAGATGCTTAGTTAAGATCCCATACAAATACTAAGTTCTGCTTATACAAGCTTGAGATAATATTGCTTGAAAACTACTCTAAGTAAAAAACTAATTTATATTTATCTATAATTTATTCATCACAATTAAACTGTGAACTTAAAACACCAGAGCACCATAAGGTTTCCAGGTGGTGCCTTAATCAATCCCAAGGGAAAAAATCCTAAAATTCTCTGTTATCTCATAAAAGTAATTAATTCATTCACTATTTTTAACTTTAACATCATATGACATATAACATTATTTAGAAATAAGTCAAAATAAAGTGAATTTCCATATGTCATGTCAAAATAAATTTCTAATCAAAATGTCTCAATATAATTAGTAGTGTTCAATAATTATTTGCCAAATAATAATTAATTAAAAATATTTAACTAGCCTACAACTCAACAAGAAAACAATTCAATTTTTAAAAATGAGCAAGAGACTTGAATAGACAGTTTTTCAAAAAACACATGAAGCCCTAACTGGTTTGGCTCAGTGGATAGAGCATCGGCCTGCGGACTGAGGGGTCCCGGGTTCGATTCCGGTCAAGGGCATGTACCTTGGTTGGGGGCACATCCCCAGTGGGAGGTGTGCAGGAGGCAGCTGATCGATGTTTCTCTCCCATCGATGTTTCTAACTCTCTATCCCTCTCCCTTCCTCTCTGTAAAAAATCAATAAAATATATTAAAAAAAAAAAAACACATGAAAAGATACTCAACATCACTAATCATTAGGCAAATGTAAATGAAAACCACAATGAAATACAATCTCACATCCATTAGGATGGCTAGTATAAAACAACAACAACAACAATAAAGCAAACAGAAAATGAGTGCTAGTGAAATATGGAGAAATGGGAACTTTTGTGCATTATTGTTGGAAGTATAAAATAGTACAGCTGTTATAGAAAACAGTATGGTAGTGTGTGTGTTTTTTTCCTAAAAATTACAAGTAGAATTACCATATAAAATCTATCAATTTCAATTCAGGGCAAATACCCCAAAGAATTAAAAGTAGGGTCTCAAAGAGATATTTGTACACCAATAGAATAGCAGCGTTATTCACAATAGCTAAATGTAGAAGCAACCCAAGTGTCAATTGACAGATGAAAGAATAAGCAAAAGGTGGCATATTTTATACACACACATATATTATATACACCTACACACAATGGAATACTATGTAGCTTTGAAAAGGAAGGACATTCTGATAAAGGCTACCACATGGATGAAGTCTGAGGACACTGCACCAAGTGAAATGAGTCAATCATAAAAGGACAAATACTGTATGACTCCACTTATATGAGATGCCTAAATTCAGAGACAGAAAATGGTGGTTGCTAGGTGCTGCAGGGAATGAACAATGGGCAGTTATTGTGCAATGGGGACAGAGATTCAGTTTTGTAAAATGGAAAGAATTGTGTGGATGGATGGTGATGATGGTGGCCAATGGGAATGTACTGAATGCCACTGAACTGTAGACTTAAAAATAGTTAAGATGATAAATTTTATGTGTATTTTACCAAGATATTTTTTAAAGCTTAAATAGAGATTCATATTTGCTGCCACAGAGTCATATGACCTCACAAATCCATATTATTGCCACTTATAAGCACATCACCCAGTACCAGCCTCTCATGCTCTCCAGCCAGAATCATTTCTAGCTAGATCATGTCAGTATTGACTCTCTTTTCCTCTCCCACTGTCTTCACAAAAATATATGTCTGGAAGCCTATTCTCTTGAAACCCAGATTTTTAACTTCTAAAGTGACATTTAATTGTCCTAATAAACTAGCACCTGCAAACCCATAAGTTCATGGTTTCATTATCCTGTTCTCTTATCCCTGTGATGTCATGTCAGTGTTTATTAATATACTAGAGGCCCAGTGAACAAAATTCATGCACGGGTAGGGTTCCTAGTGGCTGCTGGCTGCTGGCTGCTGGCCGGGGCCTCCCTTCCCCAGCTGCCAGCCTGGGTCTCCCTTTGTTCCACGCTGCCCACTAGTAGTCAGCACACATTATAGTGAGTGATTGAACTCCTGGTCGGTTGAACTCCCGAGGAGACACTTTGCATATTAGGCATATATATATATATATATATATATATATATATATATATATATATATATATGTATATATATATGGTTATCATAAACACCCTAAATAAGTGCTCTTCAGATGTCAATTTTTCTGAAGAGAGGGTCCATAGTTTGTTTAGAAGCTCTTGAACTAATGTTCTAAAGTATTTTCACAAGTACAATAGGCCAATGGTTATTAAAAGAGAACTCTCATATGCTCACCCACATATTTGCAGGCCCTGTACATGATAAACATTATTATAAGCCTTGAAGTGAAAATTGTTTGTAAACCTGAAACCAAGATTAGACAGCCACTCAAAACTTTCAATAAATTCTGTCTTCAGATTTTAATTTAGATGATGATCGATAAGAAAGCCCATAGCGCTTTATATTTGTGAGAGTTATTCATCATGTGAGACCCATTAAAATATCTAGAAGATACTTAAGTCAATATACTTGTTCAACAAGAATCAACCAATGAATGCATAAATAAGTGGAACAACAAAAATCTCTCCCTCCCTCTCTCTCATCAATAAAAAATATATACTGGTTCAAACAAAGCCATAACACAAATAAGAAGATAAAGATTCACTGTCACCTAATTATTGCTTTATAACACTTCTGTGCTCTACAACTAATCCAGCCAGTATAGGTTCAACTATAAATGGATTCACTGGTGAGACAAATTTGAAAAGCAGACCTATGATTAATGGGGATAATTGTAATTCTGGACCCTGAAGTTTACATTTGAAGCAAACAAGATGCTCTACTTTTCTTCTTCTTTTTTAAATTGTTGTGAACTCCTTGAGCATAAAAACTGTGTTGTTTCATATTCCTACAGCTAAAGCTGAACCCAGAATATAGTTTCTTAAGTATTTAACTAACAAAATGAGCATCTTCATTTTGGTTTTTCTTTTCTTTTAGGTGGGAAGGGGGAGTGGGATTTGAATATGTGAGCTGCATGAGTTAAATTTTAACTACACTTTTAATTAAAGACAAAAGAAACAGATATAAGAGAAAAATGCAGAGAAAACTGAAGTACATAAGAAGGAAACTACACATAGAAAATGTGTTCTTCACAGGTAGTAGAACAAATAAAAAGGTCTAAATATGTAAGCTAAAATGGTTGGACATATGTACAATGAGGAGTTTAAGTAGGATTGGAAAATTGATTACAGTTTGACATATTTTCCTCTGATGATTGAGATAATATTAATCTGATTAGAATGACTTAGTGCAGAAAATTCACAGTGAGGAAGTCAGAGTAACTGACTTTTCCAAAGATCATAAAGTTTTATAAACTGGTTTTACTATACAAAAAGAACAATTTAATCTGTGTTATAAAAATATTTGATGTGAGCAATGCTTTGTGGTATAGAAAAACAGTAGAATACAAAATGATGGCCTATTAATGAATGTGGGATTGTAAAATTGTAATTATAACTTGAGTTATGTATAAATAATCAAATCTATGTTTTATTCCAAAAGAATTGAATTATAATAAAACCCATTTTAATAATTAAAATTCCAGTTTTTGTTTTCTACTTTATAATGTTACTAGAGGCCCGATGCACGAAATTCATACAAGAGTAGACCTTCCTTCCCCCTGCTGCCAGCACCAGCTTCCCTCTGTCATCCAAGAGCCAGGCTTCCCTCTGGCTGCCAGCAGGCACCTGGGACCCGGGCTTCCCTCCGGCCACCAGAAGGTCATCCGGAAGGATGTCTGGTCTAATTAGCATATTATGCTTTTATTATTATAGATTAGATTCTTCTCTTGAATGTATGTATAGAGACCCATCTGATATTTAAGTATATGCATCTTGTTTATAAATCAAAGGATGTTAGAGTGAAAAAAAGTAAAATCTGCTTTTATATTTTAAAAACAACTTTTCATAAATAAATGCCAGGGAAAACTTGAAAAACACAGTTTTACAAACACACAGGCATTACAAGTTGCTGTATGTTCTCTTCTGTTCCCCAAAGTATGGTCTCCTGTTTGAATGATCCTCTTACAAAGCTCACTGAGAAAACAACTCTCCTAATACTTAATGAAGCTATGAGCTGAAACTCCATCACTATGGAGTCATATATACCACTGACCCAAAAATGGAAATTTCTTGGAACCTAAAGCAATTAAACAATTAAAAATCAACCTCTTTGGGGTCTCCAAGCTAAGTTTAGAAGGAGTGAAGCTAGAGGAGATGACCTGCACACTGGTCCTGAGCCCTCAGATCCATACTCTCTCTGGCTCTGCTCTGTACCTTAGGAGACCAACCCCACCTCCCACTCCTTACTCACCACAACTCCCACCCCCTACCCCCCAAGGCTGCATTTCTCAGGCTTTGCCATCAGGGGTCTACTGACTGGATTTGACTTATGGCAGGTCCTGGCAGGAGACCGGGAGCTGGAAGAAAGAGAAGGGAATTTTCCCCTCACTCTTTTTTTTTTTTCATTTTTTTCTTTATTGATTAAGATATTACATATGTGTCCTTATCCCCTCATTGCTCCCCCACCCCCCAACTCATGCCCTCATCCCCCTGGTATCTGTGTCCATTGGTTAGGCTTATATGCATGCATACAACTCCTTTGGTTGATCTCTCCCCCTTACCCCACCCTCACCTACCTTCCCTCTGAGGTTTGATAGTCTGATTGATGCTTCTCTGTCTCTGGATCTGTTTTTGTTCATCAGTTTATGTTGTTCATTACATTCCACAAATGAATGAAATTATGTTGGAGAGCATTATCCCCCTCACTCTTTGCCTTGAGAAAGATAGTTACTTTCTCTTCCCTTATATGGCTTCATTTTTTCACTCAGCATTTATTATAACCTTTAATTATATTGTAGGTAACAGGTATTACATGGGATTTATTCTGTTGTCTAGAAACCTTTACTAAAGCCACAAAGACAAGACTTATAAACACCAGAGGACATCCTAAAGAGAGATACTAGATACATTCTTATAGGACTGACTAAATGACAGGATAATTGGACCCCACCCCACCCAAGCTATTTAAGAGAAGACTAGGGATTTGAAGTTGAATTCTTTAAAGAAAAATGATAAAGACAAAGGATAATTATGTTTTTATCCTCCCTTCTCCTTCAGATAAAACAGTCCTGTTTCCTCCTGAAGAGGAACACTGCTAGAGGTAGGCTACAAAAGGAGAGGTGGGCATTTTCCCTCCAGGCTGGAAGCACTGGGAGCTGTAGACTCAAAGGCCCAACCCCCGGTGACCAACCACAGGAGTGAAGCAGGGTGAGAGAGTTCTTAGAAGAACCAGATTTGTGTCACCAAGATTCTAGGGCTAGATGGGAACTTGGAGACTGGAGTATCATATTTAGTTATTTCCTTCTAAACCTCATTCTGCTGATCTAGTCTTGAAAGGAACCCAGCAGGAATAAGGAGGAGGTGAAGAAAGAGTGAAAGAACAAAACATGCCCCTTCATCAAGCATCTTAAATATCAGCAGTTTGATAAAAATAAAGTCCATGATGTTTAGATCATCCACTAAATTGGATGGAACATGACTGTGTTTTATCTGAATGGGGGGAGGGATAAAAACATAATTACTGTATTTTTCTGTGTATAAGATGTTATTTTTTTCTAAAATCATTAGACTGAAAATCAAGGGGCTTCTTATACAGGGAAGTCAGCCTAGGAGGGAGCCCAACAGGAGCTGCAGAGCTGTCTATACCTTGTCAAACAGGCTTCCTCCAACCACGAGCCTAACTGTTACTGATGTCAGCTGATGCCTTAATTGGGGTGGAGGAGGAGAGTGCACAGATGCAACAGGGACCAGAGCGTTCTGAGCCCATAAAGATGTCAAAAAAATAAAAAGATAAATACCGTTAAGCAATTGTCTTACTCTGCAAAATTCAAATTGAATGTAATCAGATATGCAAAAGAGCATGGAAATAGAGCTGCAGAGAGACAATTTGGACCTCCTCCCACTGAATGTATGATCAGACAGTGGAGAAAACAGGAAGAACAACTCCTTGAGATGCCAAAAAAGAAGGCCTTAAGATGAAAACCAGCAAAATGTTTAAAATACTGATGTCTTAATTTTGGGTTGGAGAAGTGGGGGGCATCTTATACATGAAAAATACAGTACCCTTTGCCTTTATCATTTTTCTTTAAAAGTTAGAGATATATTTTCAAGTTATTGATCCTGTACCCTTGCTAAATGTTTGCAGTGGAGAGCAAGAACCTTGATGGGCTTCTTTGCTCTGTATTTTCAGCATTTAAAACCCAACCTTGCATAAAGTCTATTAGTAATCTCAATAAATAATTAAATAATTAAGTGAATATTAAAGAAAGACCTAAATAAAAATGCCATACCAATAACAAAGCAAATTTTAAAAAAGAAAGTAAATTATACTTTGAGCTCATGTTATTGTGTTTTTTTTATTCCTACATGTCTATAATGCTATTATAATGAATACTTGACTGAAAAGTAAAAATATCATTCAACTATGAGTTTTGTCTATATCATTAAAGAAGTTTTGTTCCCTATCCCTCACCCCAACCTCACATATATACAAATATACTGAATCAGCTGCTTTTTTCTTTTTTGACTATTTAATGGAATTCCTAGATATTTTAGTTTTACATCATCACAGCCAAGTGTGCAATACTTAAAAAGATGGTTTCAAATGGTGTTTACATTTAGCAACATGTGCACACTTTGCCATATGTTTTCTGCCCTTGTCAACTTGTTTATGTGGCATTTTATCTGCAGGCAACAGCTTTGTTCCTCATGGCTGGAGTCACATACTGTGAAAACAAATAGAATGAAAGGTAGAAACTGCTCACTGAACTCACCTGTGCATAAGGTAGCGTCTCACATTGAGACTCTGGTGAATTAATTCTAGGAAAACGCACAACACATCCAAAGAGACACACCCATCACATTGTTCTTCTAAGCCCCCTTTCCTGAATTTTGAACAGAGGCAGCTGACTGTGGGAAGCTTCTGTGTAAGTGGGTACACTTGTCACCTCATGCCACATATATATATATGATTTGTTCCCCAGAAAGTACTCCCCCCCAACACACACACAACAAATATCAACAGTACTTCCCCTTACTGAGAGGGACTTGTGAGATGACGTGAGATTTTGCTTTTTGCTTTATAATTATCCATATTGATTATATATTTCTTCTTTTCGAGTTCTAGGGCTCAAACCCAAAACCTTGCCATAGCAGGACGATGCTCCAACTGAGCTACTCATCCAGGGCTGGGCTTTACTTCTTAACAAGACTAATATGGAAGAGAATTTATCAAATGAAGGAGGTAATTGAATGGCTGAAACTATAAAGAAAATGATAGATTTTTACTATAAGAGCCAAGAAAAAGTGTCACTTTGTAGAAGCCCTCATTTGTAGTATACATTCCCAAGACTTCAAGGTTCCTTTCTTTGGTTTTTATAGACCTTAGTCTCATATAGATCACTTTGGTAATTCGTATGCTGATGAAATTATCTACAATTTATAAATAGTTTGGATTGCATTAAATTTAAAATACCTTATCAAAATAAAAATAAAAATAAAATGGCTTGTCCAAGTTTACACACCAAAATACTAAAGGTGAGCCAGTTTTAAGACACAGGTATTGGGTTCTCAAAATTTAATACTAAAGAGTGTTTTCTACAGATAGCTATTCATTACTCATTCAGATTGAATTGTTCTAGCAAACAACATGAAAATTACCTTATTTAGCTTCAAAAAGGAAACTGAAAATCCAAATGGGGCTTTTATTGAATATTGTTATGGGAAAGGTTCCAATAAAGCCCATATCAGTTGGTAATATTCATTGGTAACTCAATTCAAAAATTACCTAACAAGGTTCAGCTGTGAGGCTAGGAACTCAAATGAATTACTTGAGCATGACCAAAAGAATGTGTGCCAAAAACTGATTACTTTTCAGTGCCTCTCTAAGTAATTTTCTTTGCCTATCATTATGATGTATTTGCTATCTTATATGAAAGCCCCAAAGAGTAGATGAGGTACTAACATCTGGTAGAGTTGTAGGATCACAACCACAAAAGGCAGAAAAGGTCAAAGGCAACCAGGCTAAAGTAATGGTTTTGCTTAGGCTATAGTCTGTTTTGGAATTTTTTATTTTATTTTATTTTTTACTGTTGTTTGCCCTTATCTTGGAAGATGTGTTGCTTAGAAATTAAGAACTGCTACCACCCTGATCCCCAGCAGGCCCCGCCCCCCACAGCCCCAGGAGGATGTAGCTGGTGTAAGCAGATTAATTTCCAAATTTTAGAAAAGAAAATCTTTCTTTTAAATTTCTAAAGGTAGATTTAATTTCCCTTGTAAGAATACACGTGAATATAGACAGCTGTGGAAGGTTGACTGCCTTCTACAGGCACGAGAGTCCTTCACAGGGTTCAAAGGGTTCAACCACCTCATCAAGGGATAACATTGGGGTTAAGAGAAAAAGATCCCTAATACTAATGACAAATGGGTGCCATGTTATCTCTCTGTGTGTGTGTGTGTGGGGGGGGGGGGGGTCCTTGTGAACCTGGGATGTGCATCTAGGTGGAGGAAACTGAAAGAAGTTTTAACAAGACACCACAGAATTAAAGTAATCGAGCTGACCTCTAAATCTATTTTCCCACACAATGGAAACACGATGATGTAGAAGACAGGAAGGCCACTCTCCTCTGACTTTCCATTTAATGTTTGTCAATTGAACATTCAACAAGCTACTAGATAAGCAGGCTGACCCTGCCAGACCATGTAAATAGTCACTGCTAGCCCTCAAAAGACTTATTTCAGTTCTAAAAAAATGACTTCCTAACAACTAAAGCTTCCCCAACAATGGAGTTGTGAGCTGTGAGAACCTAACCCCAGAAAATTTGTAGCAGAGGCTGGATGGCAGGAGGTTCCACATCCTACAAAAGGGTCTCAGTTAACGCATTAATGATGCATAGTCAGTGGTCTGCAAAATGCCTTCTAACCCTAAGGCTCTGTAATTCTAAAATCCAGCTGTTAGAAATAGAACTGCAGTCATGCCAAATAGCTGCCAGATGAAACAGATAATAAAGACAAACATCTCTGACAGGGTGGGGCTTGAAGAACTAACTCAGAATCAATACCTCAGTTACTGAGTGACGGTGGCAAAGATACTTGCCAGGGAGTTGGTAACCTCTCCTAGTAAGGTCAACCTCTCGGACTTTTATGTATGTCTATTTGGCAACCATCCTAAAATAACTTTTGCCAGACTTCCTTTGTTAACTCTTTTATGTAACTTGCATTGTTATACAAGAAAATGCATAGTATTGGTATAAATTTAGCTTTCTTGCTAAGAAAATTTCACAAAGAAGCCCTATATCTTGAATTATCCTCATAAATATTGGTACTATTTAATAAGTCCAATGCAACATTGCAAGTTTTAAGAGATGTCTTGAGAGTGCAAATATTAGAAACTAGGATTTATTTCTAAATGGTCAGAATCAGTATATTAAAATACATGAGGATCATCTTTTTAAGGGTAAAAGTCCTTCTTTGTGGCTCCACTGGTTTTGTTTGTATATATGTGATTTATTGTGTGGGATTTTTTTGTTTTGTTTTGTGTTTTTCTTTTGTTTGTTTTGTTTTTTTGTTTGTTTTTCGTTTTTGTTTTTGTTTTTGCCATTGGATTGGCTAGGTAAAAAGGACTAATATGTTATTGGGTGAATTTTACCACACCAGTAAGCCAGCATTAAAACTTTTTTTTCCTAGCAGCCATTTCTTTGCCACATAATATTCAGGAATGAGATACAAACTACAAGGGGGCCATGTATTCTGCCCTTAAGCTCTTCCAGAATCACTTTGATTGCTCCTCCAAAACCATGGGCTTCTGGGGAGTAGGAGTTGTTTTATTCTTGCTCTGATGCAACATGAAAAATTGTTCCAAATTTCATCTTTGAATCTAAATTTTTAATCTGTTGAGGCTTCAAATATTTTTTTTCCTACTCATTAGGCAACATATTTAAACTGCATTTCCCTGTAATTTGTACCTCATTTAACATTATCATTTGAAATTACTCTGAGATGTGGTTAGTTTCAAAGATTTCCCATAAAATAACATGGCATTGCCTGCCTCAGTTAAGGACACAAGCAATTTCAACACAGGGGACTGGAACTATAAGCAGCATGAGCTATGAAATCATGTATATATATGTAAGAGCAAACATATTCAAAATATGTAAGAAGTCTTCTAATGTCTGACTACTATTTTTGATATTAATAAAAAATGTGAAAATATTTTTCTTATGAGGTGATTTTCGCAAAATATAAATGGTTTCCTCCAGCATCTTCTCTGAAGGACTTCCACAGCTGCATTTAGGTATTGGAATTCCATGAACTCCTTGCAGGCTGTTTATATAGAGCACTTGTAGTTGCCCAATTATTTGCTGTGTATACTTCCTTTAATTTTGTGTTTAAAGCTGAAATTATTTCACCAGGATTAAGGAAGAAGTCTAGGAGAATGAAGACAGCCTTAGTCATGTTGTTACTATTTTTTATAAATTTACTGGGATGACTGGTTAATAAAATCATATAAGTTTCAAGTGTATATTTCTATGGTATGTTATCTGTTTATTGCATTGTTTGCCCACCACCCAAAGTCAAATCTTCTGTCACCATATATTTGGAACATATTCAAATATATGGAAATATGGAATATGTGAGAGAGAACTTAGACATAGAGCAACTGAATTCAGTTAGCCTGAGATTTTGGCATTTATGATAATTGGTAGAGACATAGATTATGGGTGGTGGAGAGTGGAATAAAGATGATGCATTTTATTTGTAGCCATAAAAATAACTAGTGGAGCCCTAACTGGTTTGGCTCAGTAAATAGAGCATCGGCCTGTGGACTCAAGGGTCCCAGGTTCGATTCTGGTCAAGGGCATGTACCTTGGTTGCGGGCACATCCCCAGTAAGGGATGTGCAGGATGCAGCTGATCGATGTTTCTCTCTCATAGATGTTTCTAACCTGCTCTCCCTCTCTCTTCCTCTCTATAAAAAAATCAATAAAATACATTTTAAAAAATAGTTCGTAGAAAGCTGCTCTCCTGGCTGTCTAGAGAGTACTACTTAATTGGGGCATCACTTTCACCTTCCTTTGGAGACCCACAAGGAGGCATCTATAGAATGATGTACTTACTGTACATTCTTCTCTTATGCACAGACTCCTCTGCCAGTTGTGCCTGGCCCTTCTCATTGGTTGCCATTGCTCTGTGGCATCACAGTACACTTCTTTTATTGTTCCAGCTTGAAATCATTGCCTAATTAGTACATCTTACTCTGTCTTTGCTTCAGGTTTACATACATTTGTCAGAAGATAAAATGAAAAAATGAATGTGCACATTGATCCCAGTGTCAGGAGTACGGTATTAGGAAATACTAGCTTTTATCATCACCACCAGCAGCCTTCTTATTTCTTCTCTCTTTATAATATTCTTTATATTCTATTATTAAAAACTAGAGGCTCGATGCACGAAAATTCATGCAAGAGTAGGCCTTCCTTCCCCGGCTGCCGGCACTGGCTTCCCTCTGGCACCCGGAACCTGGGCTTCCCTCCTCCAGCCACCCACAAGCACCTGGGACCTGGGCTGGCTTCCTTTCAGCCCCAGGCTTTGTCAGGAAGGATGTCCAGTCTAATTAGCATATTACCCTTTTATTATTATAGATGTGTCAGTTCCATCTCTAAAGGTACATAAATATTAATGTCTAATTATATTTATCTACCAAAAATTATTTGGGAGAACTGAGTCCTGTGCGGTTTACAGGGGGAAAGTAGAAATAGTTAACAGCATACCTTGGAGAAAATATATCAAAATAGTCCTAGCTAGTATGGCTTAGATGGTTGGGCATTGTCCTGTGCACCAAAAGATTGTTGGCTTGATTCCCCATTAGGGCACATGCCTGGGTTGCAAGCTGAATCCCCCAGCAGAGAGGATGCAGGAGGCAACCTCTCTCTAGAAATCAATAAAAAAAATCTTAAAATATATTTTTCCCACAGAAATAGTGGAAAATAAAATTGAGATAATTTTACAGAAAGTAGTGTCATATTATGCTAGTAAAGCATCTTTTTTGGTAGAAATAGCCTCACTTTTACTGCTTTTTTCTCTTTGATTTAACTCTCATATTCTCTTAATATTCTTAAGTAATCATTGGCATCAGCAATTCTTGTTTGTACACACTTCAGGAAGGGCTGACAGGCTAACTTTTAAGAAAGCAAGAGAAAAGAATGGGATACAAATGAATGCACATAGGAATTAAAGAAGAAATTTACTACAGTGCTACCAAATGGATATCAGACTTCAGGTTTGAGCATGGTCCTTCCTATCCACTATTCTTTAAGTTTGTTTCAGTGAGGCTTCTGTCACTGCAGCCTTAGTCCTGGGCAGCTCCAGACAAGGTTGTAAATCTGCTGAAGGCTATCTTTGGCACAAGTATCTTCCAGTTCAATTGCTTCCTCTCATCTGTGGTCACTTCTTTCTACAAAGCCTAGCAACTTAGTCATCTTTGGCAACATACATCCATTTGTCTTTACAGTAGAACTTTAAACCAACAAACTATTTTCCTGAATATTCCAAATTTCCCCTAAAGGAGAGGTTTTGATTGGGTGGACAATACCTATTTCAGGTTATGGCTATCACAGAGACCTCTAACATCAGGCCCCTTAAGGTCCACTAGTCAGTTCAGTGGACAATGCGATGGATGTCCACCTTGGGACATGAGTTCTCTTTGACCTGATCAGATGTAATATGGTAGGGGAAGATCTTAGTGACTATTGGTAAAACCACTTTGAATCTTAAAATAGTGCCAAGTGAAAGAAGCCCATTTGAAAAGGCTATATTCTGTATAATTCCAACTATATGACATTCTGTATGAGCAAAACTATAAAAGCAGTAAAAAGTTCAACAGATGCCAAGGGCTTGGGAGGATGAGGGGAAGGATGAATAGGTAGAGAACAGTATATTTTTAGAGCAGTAAAACATTCTATATGATACTGCAATGGTGAATACATGCCATTATACATTTGCCCAAATCCATAGAATGTACAACACCAAGAGTGAACCCTAATGTAAACTACAGCTTTCCTTCACAATAATATAAAAATATTGGCTCATGAATTGTAATAAATGTATAACATTAGTTCATGATATTAATATTAAGGTAGTCAGGGGTAATATGAGGACCCTGTACTTTCTGATCAATTTTCTAACACTGCTCTAAAAAATAAAGTCTACTAATTCTAAAATAAATAAATAAATAAATAAATAAATAAATAAATAAATAAATGGAGAAGTGAGACAGAGATGAGAAATGCGAGCAGGAGGAAATACAAAGGACAATGAAAGCTATGAAAAAATGCCTCTAAAACACTTCCCTTTCTGTAGGCCTAAGTTTCCTAATACAAAGTACTGATATATGCAATTAATGTAACTGATTAATATAAGTTTTTTTGGTGTTTTTTTAAAAAAATACTGGGAAATCCAATCACATCTCATCATCCCCCTGCTAGTAAATAAAAGTCTGAAATAACATCTTAAGAATACTAGCAGCTTTGTACTGAGAATTGCTGAAACATTTAAATATGTTTGTTTTCACTTAAAAATAAACAGATTGTTTTTTTTAATCTGAACATATAATGGATTTGGTAATCAAGGATAATTTCCTAACATGAAAATATCCAAACAACATACATTAATCAACTCCAGGGGCGGGGGAAAGCCACCACTGGAGAGTGGCCACACACAGACTACAATGTAGTCTCCTGCCTCACAGTTCTTTTTACCACATCATAAGTGGAAAATAAGGCTGGAAAAGTGGTTCAAGCCAATGAAAAGTAAATAAAAGTAGAATAGTCTTAATTACACAGAGATAGCATTTTGAACAAAGTGTACAGCAAGAGAAGTTGAGACAGATTGGAGTAGAAAACAAATGTCAATCCTGACAAGCACCCACCTGATATTATCATCAAAAAATTAGAACATGAAACAAAAGAAGGAGGCTACATGAACCTGATTGTGAAATACATAATAGTATTTTTCAACCATAAAGAGATCTGAGAGTTCATAAAAGATAGGAATCGCAATTTGTCAGAAATTTGAAAAAAAGTTCTCTAGAACTTAGGTAGGGAGTGCCTTTCAAAATGAAGCTGAGTCAAGAGAAGTGATAACTTGTAGGAAATGAGTTATACTCAAAAGACATATTAAGATAAATCTTTTATAAGAGAACATAATAGAGACTTCCTTAGCCAACAGATAGAAGAAATAATATTTAGAGAGAGAGAATAGAATAGAATCCTTTCCCACCATTTTATTACATAAAGGATGTAATATCATGTAATGCTAGTTGATGAATAGGTAGAGCACAGTAGTCTACCCAAATAAAAATTGCAGCTCCAGAGAATTCCTGCATAGGAGGGTCTCCGGATTGACAATCGTGTGGAGGTGGGAGTGGGATGCGTGTGAATATGCTTCACATAGTATAATGTAAGAAGAAAAAATATCAATTGCTCATATTAAAATGACGGTTTCTCCATTATTATGTTCCAGTCACTCAGAACTAAAACTCAAGTTAACTGCCCATATTACTGATAGAAAGACACCAAAAAATATGGATTAGACTAACACAGAGTCCATGTGGAAAAGTAGAAAATTGCTCTCCTTCTATCAGGAAGAAGAAACATGGAAATTCTACAAACCTACTTTTCTTGAACCCCTCAGAGACTGAATGTCACAGAGCAAACAAGCAGCCTGGAAAGTTAAGGAAAGACAACCCACCTTGAAGAGAGGAGGGCCCAGCACGGGCTTACCTGGAGCTGAGGTCCAGAGAAAGACAGGGTTGCCTTGCAAGCAGATAGGAAGCTTTCAGCTAAATTACTTGTGAATTTCTAAAGATCAAGAGTAAGCCCAATGGGAGATCACAGAACCCTAGTGACCAAAGACACTAGGAAAGTTCACAGCAACTTGCAAGCTCTTCTCTCTAGACCTCGCAGGGTGCTGGCAAAAGAAACTGGGGGTGGGGGAAGCCTCCCTGGTGGTGCTGCCTGAGGAAGAAGAGCAAACACTGCTGTGAAGAAGGCGTGAAGCCTGGACTGGAACTTTTTTCCTTTAGGGGCAAAAGCAGCAAAAACTGTCACCCATACTTGTGAAGACTCACTGTGGCTGGAGCAAGGAAACCGAAAAAAATCCCCTTTGTCTGTGGGTGAGAGGCAGACAATTGTACTGGACCCGGACCTGCAAGGAAGGGTAGGGTCACTGAGAAAGTTTCACTCTCAAGATTAGGGGACACAGAGGCTGCCTAAGACGGACGATGAAGCAGGACAATGGAAAACAACATTCCATCCTCTCAACAGGTTCACAGCATGGAGTAACTAGAGTATCAGACGTGCCTCTAGAGTAGACAGTGGTCGGCAAACTCATTAGTCAACAGAGCCAAATATCAACAGTACAACGATTGAAATTTCTTTTGAAAGCCAAATTTTTTAAACTTAAACTTCTTCTAACGCCATTTCTTCAAAATAGACTCGCCCAGGCCGTGGTATTTTGTGGAAGAGCCACACTCAAGTGGCCAAAGAGCCGCATGAGGCTCGCGAGCTGCAGTTTGCCGACCACGCTCTAGGAGAGGGAAAGCAGTCTGAGAGACTCTGAGGTGCAGGCTCATAGGGAAGCCTAAAGCTAAGAGGGTACCTATGGGTAACCAGCACAACGACAAAGTCCCAAGAGAGCTAATGTTTAGCAAGGTTGCAAGACACACTTTATATACAGAAATCACTTTATTTCTATGTATTAGCAATGGACAGTTGGAAATTAAAGTTTTAGCAAGTATAATTTTCAGTAGCAGCAAAAGACATTAAATACTTAGGTATAAATTAAAACATGTGCAAGTGCTGTATGCTCTAACCTGGAAGACACTAGGGAGAGAAATCAGAGAAGACATAAAAAATGCAGAACTACATTGTATTCATGGTTTGCAAGAGTCAATATTTTTCAGATGTCAATTTTCTTCAAACTTACCTACAGACTCAATGCAAAATCAATCAAAATCTAAATGGGGACTTTCTTTCTATAGAAATTAAGAAACTGATCCTAAAATTCATTCGAAAATAAAAAATAATTTAGTACGGCTAAAACAAGTTTGAAAGAGAAGAGAAATATTGGAGAATCCATATTACATTATTTACAGACTTGGTCTGAAGCTACACTAATCAAGAAATTGTAGTACTGATGAAAGTACAAACAAAGATCCAGCCAAACAGAACAGAGTCTAGAAGAAAACACAGGAGAAATCACCGTGACGTGTGGTTAGGCAACAATTTCTTTAGGACACAGAAAAACATAAACTACATGAGAAAGAGGTGGTTAATTGGATTTCTTCAAAATTGAAAACGTCTATTGATATTGAGAAAATGAAAAATAAGCTGCATACAGGGAGAAAGTGTTTACAGTACTCATATCTGATAAAGGACTTTCTTCTAGACTATGTAAAGAACTCTCACAACTCAATAAGGAAACAACACAATATTTAAAAAGGGGGTCACAAGATTTGAACAGATAAATCAAATATGAGCAAGTTGGCTATTTTGAAAGTCAGCTTTTATATTTGGATATACATGTTGTGCCATTCTTATTATTGTGTAAAATAAACCTCATCCCTTACAATTACTGGTCAGGAGTTTGGAGCAGGATTGTGTTAGTTTTGCTGTTAACAAAAGAAAGGACCTCTGACTAATTCAGCTAGTGATCAGCCATAACTCCTAGGTCCCTGACACTGTACTTGCCCATAGCCAGTGATTCCCCGTTTTGCATTTGTGTATACTCTCTGCTCAATTACCCACACTAATGGGGCAGGGAAGCATCTCCAATAGCAGCCCACACAAACCCATCTCCAATAGCAGCCCACACAAACCCATTCCTATTTTTCTCTGTTGGAGCGCAATCTACGATTAATTTTGCAGAGGACATACCTTCATGTTTATAGCTGGCTTAAGCTATGGTCAAAAGCAGTGTGTGTGTGTTCTTAACAGGCAGAGCCTGAGCAGCAGGAAGTAATCCAAGAGCAGGCAGGGTGATGAGGAGCAGCTGGCTCGGTGGATAATAGCTGGTCAGGAGCAAAACTGTACTGACAATAGTTAAAAATGAGAGTTGCCTTCTTTGGTTTATTCAGTTTTGATTTTGCTTGTCTGCCATCGATACACTGAGTACTTTACATTTTCCTATATGTACATCATATGCTCAGCCTAACTGGAACATGCTTTTATTGATTCATTGATTCACTCATTCCTTATTTGTTTAATAAAAATATATTGAACACCATCTTCCAATTATTATTCTAGGCACCCAACAAAATTATAAACAAAACACACCTTAATCTTGCCCTGATACATTTGTTTCTAACATCATATTTTATGCCTTGAAATTAGCTTGCCTTCTGCTCTGGACTCTTTGCAGCATCTCTTTCTGTTTTTCAAAGATGCTGATTTCCTTTTGGGTAACACCTGGTTCAGGAGGCCTGGCTCTTCCCTGAGGTCTAGGAGTCAAGCATGTGATCCAGGCCGGGCCCACCAGCGTGAATCCCAGGACTTCCGCCAGGAATGCCAGGGCACATGCTCTAATCCGCTCTGCACTCTAAGGGTTGAGGGTTTGAGTGTAGAAACTGCTGCAATGACTGTGCTACCACAAACAGAGGCGCTGGCCTGCAGCCAAATTTGATCCACAAAGGGCAAAACTATAATGAAGAGTCTGGTTTGAGACTCTGATCAAGCTTTTCCTTTAAGACTTTTTAATTACATGAACAAATTCTTTTGTTTTATTGCTTAAATAACTCTGACATAGGTTGCCTATCACTTAGAAATAAACACATCATAACTGATAAATTCTCTTTGCCTTGAAAAATACTATTCTTACATCAAGGGCCATCTTAAAAGTTTTCCTGATCCCCGAAAGAGTCCCTGCAAATTCCACGTGAAAGGTGCTCCTGGCCCACAGACTGAGATCAGAATGTGGACCCTTCCGATAGCACAGTGGGGCAGCCTTGACCCAAAGCAAGGTAACATTTAGTTTTTCTCCACTGACATTCCTGACACTTTGCATAAAGCTTATTTTTATTAGGCCTTGCACTCTGCTCTGTTTTAAGATGATTTCTATATTTATATTCTTCCTCCTACACTGGAGTCCTGTAATTGAATTGTCCCTGCTGAATTTCATTTGTTTTCTTTTTCCAGCTTGCCTCAGTAATTTTAAATTTTAATGGCCAGACTCTTCACCCAACCTAATGTCATTAGAGAACCAAAATAGCTCATTGTCTGTGTCATAATCCAAGATCAATACTGAAACAGGGGTTAGAGAAAAACTCTCAGTAAATTACACATCAGAGTTAGCTATTTAAATATTTCATTTTTGATTTAGGTTTTCTGCAAGTGAATCAAAATGGAGAAGAATGAGCATGGGTTCAAGGACCAAATCCATTCCTTACTAACTATGTGTTTTTAGCAAGATACTTAACCTCTCTGAGCCTCCTGTTACTCGTAACAACAACAACAACAAAAATGGGGATCATACCTAAACTATTCAGTTTCTTTTGTAAACTATAAAACATCTTACAACTTTAGTGCTTTTGTCTTTTTATTCAACAACATTTTTTTTAATAGCTAAGTGCCCAGTCAATATGAATGCCATCAGGGACACAGAAATGAATTCTGTCAACAAATCCATTAAGGGGAAAACAGCAAGTAAAGGAAAATTAAAATCCAGAGAGACACAGCGTAGAACATTTCTTCATTTGGTGTGACACAGGCTGCTAGCTATTCATGCATTTAAAAAAATCTATTTCTTCTTCTTATGATACACATGTCTATACTATATTTTCAAGTTTTACTTAAAGATAAGTGTGACCATATGACTGAGTAACAGGATGTGGAAGCAAAAGTCAAAGTGATAAGTACCATTTCCAGGTCAAATAAATTAAGAAGCGGATATGTATCCTCCCACAGTTTTTCTCCTTTGGCCTGTTAAATGCAAATACTAGTAATAGTGAAGCCATAGGGGATGGTGGAACCAGCCATAAATTAGAGAAAACATGAATATCTGATACACTGTTTGAAAGACAGACTCCCTCATCTATGAACACCTGGCTTAAGTTGTTAGGTGAGGGAGAAATAAATGTCTTTGTCTTTAAACCATTAAATATTTCTGGACACTACCCTAGGACACTACAATCTTTTGGTTTTCTTTCTACTTGACTGGCAGTTCCTTCTCAGTTTCTTTTCTGGTTTCTTCATATCCTTCAATTTCAGAATGTCCCTGAATTGCCTTTGAACATTTTCTATTTTCTGTTTATAACCTTTTCTCCTCAGTGATTATAGGATTTTTGCTTTTATTTTGAGTGAGATAAAAAGCCACCGAACCTCCTGGACTTAACTACCATCCCCATGATGATAATTGCTAAATGTTTACCTCTAGCAAAGAACTTTCCCCGAAGTCTCTATGCAGTGATCCAACTGCATAGTTGACATCCCTACTTGGATAACTCCTTGTCATTTCAAACCTAATACACCCCAAACTGCGCCCTTTAGAGTCCTTCCCAAACTCGCCCCTCTCTGTCTTTCCATCTCATTGGCTTATGCCAAATTCTTTTACTCTACATCTCAATTCTCAGCTAAATCCTCAAAGAATATGCTTAAATTTAACTACTACTTATCACTTTCATCATTACCATCCTGGACAAGCCACTATCATTTCACACTGGATTGTTACAATAGCCTACTAAGTAATATCCTAACTTCAGCCTTTGCCCCTTATTATCTATTTGCAACATAACAGTCCAAGCCATCCTCTGCTTTTCATTTCAAAATCCTTTAATGGCTTCCTTTTCACTCAAAGAAAAAAGACAAAGTTGTATAATGTTCACCACATCCTTATATGATAGGGCCTCTTATTATGTTTTTAACCTAATTTTTTTTACTACTCTCCCTTTATTAACTGTCCCAGCATCCCTTATTTTCTTGCAGTTCCTCAAACACTCCAGGTATATTTATACCTCAGGGCCTTTACTCTCACTTTCTCTTGTGCCTCATCTGTTTGCCCTAAAATAGTCTCATGAAATGCTTCCTGACCTTCTTCGGGTTTTTACTCAAAAGTAACCTCTTTAATGAGATCTTCCCAGGACATCTTATCTACAATGGCAACTCCCAAAAAGTTCTTATTGCTCTTCCCTGATTGATTTTTTTTTTCCTCCTGGTCTCTTTTCACTAACTGACGTTTTATATAGTTTCCTTGTTTACTTGATAGAATACCTCCTCCACTAGAATATGAATTCTAGAAAGGTGGATGTTTGCTTATTCTGTCAATTTCTGTATCACCAGAACATAATGTCTGGTACAAAAGAGTATTTCAATAAATACTTGTCGTAAATAAATGACTAAAGTTATTGACTATTCATCTTGAAATAATTTAGCAAGTTGAATAAAGCTTTGCCAGGTAAAGAACAGAAGGTGGTTAGCAATACAATATAAAATATATTAATTAAAAAAAGGTATCATTGCATATTTGAATAACCTGACAATAGATCATCATGGGCTAATCATAAGATACTGTTTGAGGAGTGATGAGAAGAGAGACTAAAATCTTAAGCTGAGCCTATATTATTAGGATTTTTCAACTCTGTTCATACTAAGGACATGGATTTTACTCTGGAGTCAATGGGGAGCCACTGAATGACTTGTATGTACTGGAAGGAAATAGCAAGATTTACACTTCTGAAAAATTACTCTGACAGCATGATAGAGGATGCAGTGGAGGGAAGCAAAGCCAAGTTAGGGAGAATAATTAATAAATTATTGCTGTGGCCCTGGATGAAAATGCTCAGAACCTGAAATAAGAAAAGGGAAAAAGCTTGCCCTATATTTATGAGGTAGAAATCACTGAACTTGGTAACTAATCTGATGTGGAGATTGGGATATAGGAATGAATTCAGGATAATGGATTGGGATGACACAGACCTTGTGAACTTTCACAGATTTTGTCATCTACCTACTTCTCTCTCTCCCTGGGTTGGTGCTCTACCTGGTGAGGCATCCTGACTTTCTGATGGGCCACCAAGAGTCTAGATCAGTGGTTCTCAACATTTCTAATGCCGTGACCCTTTAATACAGTTCCTCATGTTGTGGTGACCCCCAACCATAAAATTATTTTCGTTGCTACTTCATAACTGTAATTTTGCTACTATTATGAATCGTAATGTAAATATCTGTGTTTTCCGATGGTCTTAGGTGACCCTGCTAATGGTGAGGGAGAAATAAATAATGGTTGAGAACCACTGCTGTAGAGCCTAAGACCATTGGAAAACACAGATATTTACATTACAATTCATTAACAGTAGCAAAATTACAGTTATGAAGTAGCAACGAAAATAATTTTATGGTTGGGGTCACCACAACATGAGAAACTGTATTAAAGGGTCGCGGCATTAGAAAGGTTGAGAACCACTGGTCTAGATGAATCAACCTGGAAGTTTCTCATAGCATGGATATTGAGTAGTGGAAATGTAGACTGTGGAAAGAATCAGACAGATAAACTCCTCCTCCAGTCTCTCTTCTGTAAACACTTTAAGGCATGGTTTCAACTCACAACATGGTCACAGAAGTTCCACCTACCTAAATAAGACACATTATTAAAGACTTGCTGTATCCCTTTAGGGTTTGTTTTAAAGTTGGGACCAACATAGTAATCTATATATATAAAAGCCTAATATGCAAAGTGTCCCCTCGGGAGTTCGACCAACTGGGAGTTTGATCGCTCGCTATGATGTGTGCTGACCACCAGGGGGCAGCGCAGAACAAAGGAAGGCCCAGGCCTACGGCCAGCAGCCGGGGAAGGGAGGCCCCAGCAACCAGCAGCCATTAGGGACACTACCCATGCACGAATTTCATACACTGGGCCTTTAGTATATCATAATCACATAGCTTACATCTTTTCTTACCTCCCGTTCCATTTGTCCTCATCCTCACCATCCTGGGATTGTATTTCTTAAATAAAGTCTTAATGGGTTAGTTTTCATCTCAAGATCTGTTCTCTACAGCCCCCAGGCTAAGACACATAAATTCTAATGTTTTAACTTGGAGATTGGGTGGCTCCATTAGGGTTTTGGAATAGGTTAAGAAATTCCATATTGATAATGTTAAGCATGTAATGCTAGAGTAACATACATGTCAATATTGTACAGTCTGCTCTGGAGTTCATGGAAAAATGTCTGAATGAGGGGTACAGATTTGGAAATAATTAGCATAAATATTTTGGGGAGTTTGGGGTGTAGGGTACACTATAGTCTGAATGCTCATGTCCCTCCAAAACTGGCATGTTGAAATACTAATGCACAGTGTTTTTAGGAGGGGGGACTTTGGGAGGTGCTTAAGTCATGCGGGCACAGCCCTCATGAATGGATTAGTGCTTTTTAAAAAGAAACTCCAGATTGCTCCCTAACCTCTTCCACCGTGTGAAGATACGATGAGAAATCTGCAAACCAGAAAAGAAGAGGGCCCTCACTTGACCATTCTGGCACCCTGATCTCAGGCTATCAGCCTCCAGAACTGTGGGAAATACGTTTCTGTTGTTTATAAACTACCTAGTCTATTGTATTTTGTTATAGCAGCCTAAATGGACTAAGTCATAAGAAGGGAACATATTTATGGAGTATACATCTATAAGAGCTAGATAGAGACTGAAGAGGAATTACCCAACATATAGGGGAAAAAGGAGAGAGAGAATAATGGTTCAATGAAAGTTAAAGGGGAGAGAGTTACAAACGGGACAAAGTACATAACAGTGTCAGATATGGTTGAGATGACCAGTACGAAAAACATAGAGTGACAGATTTTGCAATTAGTCTGTTATGGCTGATATTGTTGGGAGCTCTTTCCATGGAATTGGAGGCGTCAGAAAGCAAACTTGAGTAGGTTAAGCAGTGTCAGGGAGATTGCAAAGTAGGAACGATTATAAATTATTCTTATAAAAGACATTATTTAGAAGGCACAGAGGTCACAGGCATTTCACCCTGGAGAGAAATTTTACTGCCAGTATGCCTTTCTGAAAGTCATAAAACAACAGTGGCATTTTAAAATTATGAAAAGCTTATTAGAGATATCATCCTTCTACCACTATCGCTAGTTTTAACACCAGTGATTTTGTTAGCTGGAAGACATTGCAAATCACATATAAACATTGCATTGGAGTTACTGAATATGGTAATACTATTGCAATAAAGTTTAATGATTCATTTTTTTCACCAAAAAAATAATAATAATACTAATCCTGGAAGGCATTCTTCCTATATACTATAACACAAAAATTTCTGTAGATTTTCTTCCACTGTTACAGGGCAAAAATAAGCCATTTCTGGCTGAGCTACAACAAATATTTATAGAATAGAGGCCTGATGCACGGATTTGTGCACTGGTGAGGTCCTTTGCACCAGTGCATGATCCAGGCCGTGGAGGGACCACAGGAGGGCCCCAGGGCATGTCCAGCCCATCTTGCCCAGGCCAGATTGGCCAAACCCCAGCAGCAAGCTAACCTACCGGTCAGAGTGTCTGCTCCCTGGTAGTCAGTGCACGTCATAGCTACCAGTCGAACGGTCAAATGGTTGCTTAGGCTTTTATATATGTAGATAATGATCAAATAGAGGGAATCTCATTTAAATTCTAAAACTCTGCAGATATGTACAATAACAAATTTAGGTCCAGCATTAGCCAAAACTATAAATATTCAGTTTATATAAAGATTTCATACTTAAAGTCTGATCTATGAATAATTTATTTAGGGATATTAAGAAGTTTCTATTGTTACTAAAACTTTCTATATCCAGATGATGGTAATTTTAAGAAATGTAGGATAAGAAAAGTAGCTGATGACCTGGAAAAAAATTATGAGCAAAAAGACAGTACACCTAATTATGTTTCCACCAATAGATTAAATATGGAATTTATATTTAAACCACATTACTTATAACGTGAAGGCTATGTTAATGGAGACATAAAACCTGTAGTTCTCCAGATATTTCCCTTTAATATCTTGATAAAAACAGTGTAAGCCCCCATCAGAATGGACCACAGCAAATCCAACTTTATTGGATTTTCCTCTCTACATATTTCTGCAAATCCTCATGGAAATTACTAAACATTCCATAAACATAAGGGGGCTGCCTTGTCTGCTCAGCTGCCTGTCTCACAGACATCTATTTAGAGTTTCTCTGTTGGACATACTTTTCACCAGACACTAGTTACCCCAGGCTACCATCACTCCTTTTGTACCCCTTTACCTGAATTTACACACAGGCCTCTCCCTAAATTCCAATCAGTCCAAATAAGACTAGATTGTGGTATTTTACTAAGTGTTTTTGAAGCTTCAAGATTAAAGGAGTAAATTGAAAGTTATAAAAAGAAAAAAAAAATGTAACTGGAATTAAGTTATGACCAGAATTCACAAGCCAAGATACTTTCTGAATCTCCTCCTTCTGAACCCCTGGTTTGTTGGTTTTGTAGCGGTCACTGACATCCAAAGCTGGGAAATGACTCCCACCCTGGAGTCCAGACCCTCAGCCATGCTCAGGTCCACAAAGAGGAAAGACATATGTTTTCTAAAATTAGTTTATTTAAACTAATAACACAAACACCGTTTTCCATGTTCATTTTATTGAAGTTGTGAATTTTCTGCTTTACTTAGCATAATGAAAAAGTCTATTATGCTGTTTTTCTTAAAATAAAGAATGACTGCCCTTAAAGGTGAACTCAGCTATATTTTGAGCATTATTATTATTATCACTTTTAAATGAGGGCAAAGAAGTCAGTCTTAGCTATAATAGACATTATGACATGTATGAATTTTTTAAATGCTGTTAAACAACAGAACTCGAATTGGACATCAGGCTATGAAGGACAGTGATCCCTGAGAGATGGCAAACAAAGGAGACATGGAAAACAAAATGATTGCAGCTGCTTACTACCTGGAAAAGCTTCCAGGTTACACCATGAGGAGGCAAAACACATATAGAGTCCAAATATCTCCCCGGAAACATAACTGGGAGCTCGGGGAACCCCAGGGGCCTAGCGTTCACAAGGCAGAATACTCATACTCATCTAAATCCTCCGTTTGGCACATACGATTCTGCATGACTTGATCCAATCATATACTTCCAGCTTTGCCCCCTTGGGAATCTGTCCTCAAATTTATTTTTCCAGCAGGTCAAACAATGTGCAGTTCTCTGAGCATACCTCTGTCTTTCCTTTTTGCTGTGAGAAACTTTTCACATAGCCCTACTCTGGATACCAAGGAGACCCCTGCTGAATATTTACGCAATGACCAAATCTGGTTGACTAAAGCACTGCAACCTCAGTGGAGCCTTTTCTGAAATCTTACCTCCATCGCAATTAGAACCCCAAATTTCCTTCCACTGGACTCCACCAGAGCTGTGGTAGGCTGAATAATTCCTCCCCCAAAGATGTCCATGTCCAAATCCCCCAAACCTGTGAAGATGTCACCTCACTTGGTAAAAGGGAAGATGTGATTAGGATCTTAAGATGGGGAAATGATCCATGATTAGGTAATCCCAATATCACAACAAGAACCTTATAAGAGAGAGGCAGGAGGGCTGGAGTTAGAAAAGGCAAAATGATGTTGGAAGTGGAGAGAGAAAAGAGCAGGGGTGGAGGGAGCATCATCACAGATTGGGAGAAAAAGACTGGAAGATGCTACACTGCTGGCTTTGAAGATGGAGAATGGGGCTATGAGTGAAGGAATGCAGGCAGCTTCTAGAAGAATCAATGAATCCTCATTTTATTTTAACATGAAGATAAACTTTAACCTTCACATATTTTTCACCAATTTTTTTGGACTATCACTCCAGGACAGTTCTCAATGAAAAAAAAAATGTCATAAACAAGCATTTTTTTAATCTGTAGAAAACCTAAATAACATTTGTTTGTTTTAAAAACTGGGCAACTAGAGAGAAGTTGTAAATCAATGCTGACCCCAGACTGAGGCAATAGCCAGTGTCTGAGAAAGGAATCTGAGGCTTACATGGAAGTTGGACTGGGCAGCTTGTGCCTGGCATGCTTCTCCCACATCTTTATTACCACATCCTGGCCACTGCTCCCTGCCTGCATGCACAGACCCTGCCCCAAACCTGCGGGCCACCATTGTGAGATGCTAGTCATTACTCCCTCATCCAGGACCTTAGCAGAGGTGATGTTTTCGAGTCAACACAATTTGGACCTGTGAGTACATTTTTCTATGAAAATATTATAATTTTTACAATCAGGTATAAGATCTGATAAAAATATTCTATCCATAATGTCTGACATGGGTTGTTGAGTGTATCTCTGTAGGTTGGTTTATACATTTCACCATTATTTGAAAGATTTTGATGGGACATGGCTTTGGGTTCCAAACAGACTGCTAAAATATCATACTGCAGATAGATCAAGTAGACTCTCAATTTCTAAGCAAGTAAACACGCCTATCATACCAAGTAAACAACTTTGGGAAAAGCATATGTTTTTGATTCATCAGAGGCTCAAAATCTGAGCAGAATAAAATTTAAATCTGATTTTTATTTACAACTTAAAATGTTTTAATGATTTTGAAGGTAGAAAAATGCAGGTATCTCATGTTCTCTTTCCCTGGCAGTGACACCAACCAGCCAGTATATACCAGAGCACACCCTGAAAGGGGAACCAAGTCTCATTTGTCGATAGCAATAGGCAAACAACTCCAACGATTTCTCTCCCGGGCATCTCCTGTTTAGCAGCAGCCTTTTCTCTCCCCTATCATGCCAGACAAATTAAATGATCAGGGCTACTGCCTGTTATTGAATATCCAAACATCCAAAGGGATTAAATTTCAAATGTTCAGCAAGAGATTGATACTGCTGCAAGAGGAACTGGAAGCCAATAAACTGCTAGATTGAGTTTATGGCTCCATATGTAACGTCACCTAAAAGAGGATGCGACAGTTTGCAAAACAAGCAGCCTCTCGGCAGCATGAGCACTTGGCTCGGGCACTTAAGCAGGAGCTACAAGTCTGGGTTCTCGCATCCACAGCGCCTCTAGCCCTGCGAGGATTCTGTCACTATTCCGGTTTTCCTCCCACTGTGACCTAGCTTAAAAGTAATCTCATCCAGCAGTTGTTGGCTCGAGAAAACTAAAAATTAAATTGCATGACATGTGGAGTAAACGTTATAGATTTGCTTAAACAAAATAAATCAGTCTGATATCTCAAGACTCTCAGCAGTTCTAATTCAGTGGGAAAAAAAGAAAACAGAAGGAGCCCACAGTTTCTGTCTTTCGTCAGATTATATAAAAGTAGTTGACATGAGTCAAACCATCCCTCTGTCTTAGAAGCTGTTAATCATCGAAAAGAAAGGAAGAGAGGATATATTTTAAATGCTTTTCCCCAATCACCTTTACATGTTCTCTCCATTCTACAATTTGAGAAATACTTACAATAAAAAACAAAACTTATATTCTAGTTCAGGGGTGGGGAACGTCCAGCCTGGGGGCCATATAAGGCCCACAAAATCATTTGGTCTGGCCCTGGCATTAAGGGTGGGTTAATTAATGTTTGACCAAATATAGCAGGCTAATCTTTAAGTTGACAATAGCCCGGCCTGTGTGCCTCAATGTTTGAGCATTGACCTATGAACCAAGAGGTCAAGGTTCAATTCCCTGTCAGGGTATATGCCCAGGTTGCTGGCTAGATCTCCAGTGGGGGGCTTGTAGGAGGCAGCCAATCAATGATTCTCTCTCACCACTGATGTTTCTGTCTAGCTCTAGCCCTTGGAGGAAAAAAGGTTACCCACCCCTGTCTAATTTGCCCTTTCTTTTGTCCATTTATGCTGCCTATCTACACTAATAAAAGAGAAATATGCAAATTAAGCATACCTCCACGAAGCCCACCAGCCAATCAGGAGTGAGAATGCAAATGAACCCAACAAAGATGGTGGGTTAATTTGCATACACAGGCACGGAGCGAAGACTGAAGACTGAAGACTAAAGACTGAAGAGGCATGGCTTCTCTGCTGTGGCCAAAGCAAAGGCCTGGGTCCTGGGTGCCAGAGGAAAACCAGTGCCGGCAGCCAGGGGAAGGAAGGCCTGTTTGCACGAATCTTCATGCAACGGGCCTCTAGTACTATAGATAAAAGATTTTCCCCATTTCAGATATTTGTTACAATGATTAAAGCAAATGAAGAAATCACTCGGCCTAACATCCACACAGGACTTGTGCTCAAGAATTCTAGGTTTTTGTGGTTGTGGACAAATCCTTACACTGTATATGAACAGATTTTTAGCCGCTGACCATGTAGTTAATCAATAATTTCTAAGCATTTTAGCATAGAAACAACTTTGGCAGGGCAAAACCACTTCTCTTCCCCTAGGACAGTGGTGGGCAAACTGCGGCTCGAGAGCCACATGTGGCTCTTTGGCCCCTTGAGTGTGGCTCTTCCACAAAATACCATGGCCTGGGCAAGTCTATTTTGAAGAAGTGGCATTAGAAGAAGTTTAAGTTTAAAAAATTTGGCTCTCAAAAGGAATTTCAATCGTTGTACTGTTGATATTTGGCTCTGTTGACTAATGAGTTTGCCGACCACTGCCCCAGGACGCTACCCTACATAGAATACTGTACTGCTCCCGATCCTGCCCCTGGCTTTTTATCATGCAACTAGAGGCCCAAGTGCATGAAATTTGTGCATTGGTGGTGGGGGGGGAGGTACCTCAGCCTGGCCTGCACCCTCTCACAATCTGGGACCCCTTGGGGGATGTCCAACTGCTGGAGATCAGGCCTCAACTGGCAGTCGGACATCCCTCTCACAATCCGGAACAGCTGGCTCCTAACCGCTCACCTGCCTGCCTACCTGATCACCCCTAACCACTCTGCCTTCTTGCCTGATGCCCCTAACTGCTCGCCTGCCTGCCTGATCACCCCTAACCACTCTGCCTGCCTGCCTGATCACCCCTAACCACTCGCAAGCCTGCCTGATCACCCCTAATTGCTCACTTGCCTGCCTGATTGCCCTAATTGTCTCTGCCTCAGCCCCCACCACCACAGCTTCATCCGGAAGGACATCCAGAAAAACATCTGGAAGGTCATTCGGCTGTCTGGTCTAATTAGCATATTATGCTTTTATTATTACAGATGGGTAATACAGTGCTTTGGGCAGGGTGTAGCGGAGATCAGAATTGGAGTTGAAAACAAATTATCTCCCTTACTGATGCCTTTTCTGCTTCCTCTTCTACCTCTTTCACTTCAGTATATAGCCAAGAGTGGGCAGGATGCCACTGGAAAGTTCTATGCCAAAAGATTATGATTGGGGTAGCAATGTAATTAATTCTATACAATATCCTGATGCCATATAGTCATTCAGGGCAAAAAGGCAATTTCAACTATTTTCTGTTTTTCGGCTCTATTAGTCATGCTATTGCCTCTCCTCTCAGCATATTAATTAATCTCCTTAAATTATCAATAACAACGGTAATATTCTTGTTTTGTTCTCAAACTTAGGGGGAGAAACATTCTTTCTCTCATCATTAACTATGATGTTTGCTATTTTTGTAGATGTCCTTTTATATTTTGTGGATGTTCTTTTTTCATTTTTTTAAACTTACTGACTGCTTTTAAAATGAATTGGTGTTAAATGTTGAATGTTATCAAAATAAGTAAATATTTTTTAAAGAAATAATATTTTGCTTTCTATGAACTAGGCACTGTTCCAAAGTGCTTGACAAATAGTATCTCATTTAATCCTCCTAACAATCCTATGATCTTGAACTACTGTTGAACCTATAATGAACTATTATTGTTCCCATTCACAGGGAAAGAAATAGGCATTGGGAGATTCAGTAACTTACCCCAAATCACATGGCTAGTTAACAGCAAAGATAGTATTTGAACCGAGAGAACCTGGCTCCAAAACCTGGTGGCACTGTGACATGTTGATTATTTTCCAGATATTCCTTGCAAATGGTACAGCCTAAGTAAACATGGCCTACAGACTGGCTTTTCTCTGGTAATGGCGGTAAGAAATTGGATAACCCCCACATGGAGAGACAATCACTCCATGTATTTAACAAGAGAGTGCATAAATAGAGAGAAAAAAATCAATTGGTAAAGATACTGATATCCCAGCCAGTGTTTCTCAGTGGTTGAGGGCCGACCTATGAACCAGGAGGTCATGGTTCAATTCTGGTTCAGGGCACATGCCCAGGTTGTGGGCTCAATCCCCAGTTGCGGGCATGCAGGAGGCAGCCAATCAATGATTCTCTCTCATCATTGATGTTTCTATCTCTCCCTTCCTCTCTGTAATCAATAAAAATATATATATATTTTAAGATACTGTTGATGACAATCCACTTTTTTGTGTACTTACTCAGTATAATTCCAAATAGTCACTCTTTTTATATACTTCTTCCTTATTGCTATAACATATGGACTGTACTTCAAAAGTTCAGAAATTATTTTCCCACAGAAACAGTGTCATGAATAAATTATTATGTTCCCAGAAAAAGACACACACAAAAAAGCCTCTGGAACTCATGGTGATAGAAGAGTGAGTGCAACATTCAAAATTGACCTTTGAAATTAACCTGCTTGACATTAAAGCCCACCCCCTCTTCTTACAAACTGCGTCGTAGCCTTGACAGAATTACTTAGCTTCTTGTTCTATGAGTTTTCTCATCTGCACAATTGGGGTAATAGCATTACCTATCTTAGAGCATTATTGTGAATGTTTCATGGTAAAGCGCTCATAAAATACTCAACACATTTCCTGGTATATTCAATTAATGTCACTCATAATTATGCTTTCAGTCATGTACCCCTAAAACAATGCATTAATTGTGCTAATTCAGTGAAACCTGTTTTTATGGAAAAATCAATTCTGAATTCCAGACTGAAACATCAGGACCACATTTAACTTAAACAGTGGAAACTTAATTGGCAGAAGTTTGGGAGCAAGATAGAAGCTTTGGGTTACCAGTACTTTGCTGATTTTATCAATCCATATATTCATGAGATACTTCAGGCATCTGCTTATTTCCCTGCTCCATAAAAAGGTATGAGTATATCCTAAGCTGACTGTAAATCATTCACTATGGAAATTCCCACAACGGGAATGTTAAAAACATTCACAAGGATTCCCACTGACTTATAATACAGAGTGCATTTTCTATGGGTCTTATCCAAACATGTATGTATTCTTGAACCTGAGCTCTATCAATACAATCTATAATAATCTATAATAATAAAAGCATAATATGCAAATCGACCGAACTACCAAACAGCAGAACGACTGTCCGGACCACCTTCTGGATGACCACGCTACGTCACGCACTGGCGCCAGGCCAGCCAAGGCGGGTATGATGTGATTGGTCGGGTTGGCGGGGGTGGGCCTGACATCACCCCATGATTGCACTGCAGAGGGAGGCCCAGGCCACCGGCCGGTGGGGCAATCGATTTGGGGGAGAGGGCTCTGCAATCGCCCCAAAGAGGGAGGCCCAGGCCATCCTCTGCACAGGAATCTATCGCTGAACCCTGGCCAGGTGGGCAGGGCCTCCCTCTTCAGGGAGATAGATCTGGGGGCCCCACAATCGATTGCCCCACAGAGGAAAGCCTAGGCCACTGTCCAGCAATGCTGTGGCAGGTGTTTGGGGCCGGCTAGTGATCGCCCCACAGAGAGAGGCCCAGGCCAGCCAAGCAATCGCACCCCATACCTGTAGCCTGCAGAGGAAGGCGACTGGTGGCAGGGAAGGGGAGGCAGCGCCACGCAGATGGCAAGCAGTGGTAGCAGCAGGGGTGGGGCCAGCTGCTATCAGCTGAGGGGAGGAAAGCCCCAATAGGCCCTGATTGCCAACCTGGCCTAGGGACCCTACCCGAGGGGTCCCAGAATGCAAGAGGGTGCAGCCTGGGCTGAGGGACACCCCCTGGTGCACGAATTTCATGCACTGGGCCTGTAGTATAATTCATAAATGGATTTCATGTACATACTACAAAATTAAGAGGAAAATAATGTCTTCACTTGAGAAATAATCCTTAAAGAGCTGGCTCAGTTGTAGGGTGTTTTTCTCTCTCACATTTTTTCTTGTTTTATTTATATTTCAGTTTCCAGCAGCTATAAAACTGTATTCAAAATATCCAACGTGTTAAATCTTCTACAAAGACCAGCTGTCTGCCCAACTGCAATTTTTTAAAGTAAGCTGTTTGGATTGGAGGGTAGCAAAGAAAAAAAAAAGAGGATGGAGGAGGTTGGATGAATACATATGACGTAAAAGAATTTGTTTCTATTATAAGAAAACTGCTAATTAGGTTAAAATACTGGAGTATACAAATCTAAAAGTGCTTCCATATGTTAGTTGGCTAATAATGGTGATGGACAAATGAGAATGCCAATAACTTTGTACATTAGTCCAATTATACTTTTCCAAATAAACCCCAAATTCTGTGCTAACAAATGTCTTTCTTGGCAAAATAATTTCTTTTTCATAAAAATGTCATGAGGGCTAGAGTAAAGTTTTTATATAGAAAACATATGAAGCAACCCCAATAAACTTGTGATCCGATTGAGTCTCATGCCGTATAAGAGGGATAAATATTAAATTTCAGCCACCATTTTCCTAATAGAAATCTAATTTCAATCTTAATTATATCTGCTCTCTTGGTTCCATGATTATAAAAATTCAAGGGGAAAATATGTAGGAATAAGTTGTCCTTCATAAAATGTTTCATTCCCTTTGGAATGTATCATCGTTCAATGTGACTAACAATGATTTCTGGGTAGCACAATGATCACTTCACTGGACAAATAACCCACACTTCTCCCCCTCTTATTTGCACCTAATTAAGAAAATCTTGAAGCCATTGTTTTCTTTTTGCATGCTCTTACAAGGGTAACTAATTATACTAAAGCATAATCTCTAAGTTTCTTATAATCATCACCTTTAGAAAATGGCAATGGTTTAAGAAACATGTTAATAAGGGTATTTATTGCTTAAAATTAAAATCTATTTGATTTGGTTCAAAATATATCTGTGAGACATATGTGTGTATGCACATGTATTATATGTACATGTGTGTTTGTATGTGTATGTGTGTGAGAGAGAGAGAAAAAAAGAGAGGATAAGAGGAAGAGAAGAAGAGAAGAGAAGAGAAGAGAAGAGAAGGGAAGGGAAGGGAAGGGAAGGGAAGAGAAGAGAAGAGAAGAGAAGAGAAGAGAAGAGAAGAGAAGAGAAGAGAAGAGAAGAGAAGAGAAGAGAAGAGAAGAGAAGAGAAGAGAAGAGAAGAGAAGAGAGCTTAGTTTGTACACAAACATTACTGGCACACAATTAAATGTTCTTGTGCTCCATGGTCATTTCCAAACAATAAACTCTGGGAGAGAGTAACTGGCTTTCACAAACTCAGCGAGGAAGCATTTATTCAAACACATGTAGAGAGAAGAGCAATATTATCCATTCATGTCTGCTAAAACAAGGTAGCTCATTCTCATATCCAAAAGACCCAAGCTTGTGTCAATCATGTACGTTCTTGAGGTCCCTGGGCAGTGGAAATACTTTAGTTTATGCATGGCCTATGTCACATAAAGGCCTGACAACCCCTCTTATTTCTTGTCTCCCCTGCATCTTCTTCTCAGCTTCTTCACCCCAAAGGTTCCTGGTTTATCATACAGCCCTACATAATAAAATCAATGAATCCTGCTGATGCTGCTGACCCTGTTAGGTGATCCAGCAAGTCTCCTTTATTTTGGATCCTCAGATCTTCAGAGTGAAGCATCTAAAAGACAAATACTACTGCAAAAGATAGTCTTTTATGCAAGGAAGACCTTGCATAAAAGACTATCTTTTGCAGTATCACCTAAATGTCTTCTTCCCTGACACGACTCATGATTGGAAAGGAAGGGTGAAGGAGAGTGAATTCTCTCCTACCACATGGGTAAAGATCAGGAGGAACAAAGGTAGTAAAGGGTATTAATCAGAGGATGAGAACTTCCATTCTTTATTTTCTTTCTTTATTGATTAAGGTATTCTTTCATATAACAATCAACACCTAACTTGCTCGCCATTGATCACTGGAAATGGAGCAACCAGAAGTTCCTCAGGGCAACTATTTGTGGTAAGAGAGAGTGAAGTATAAGGATATGATCGAAGCTGTCTGCTATACTTTGTTTTTAGTTTGTAAACCTAGTATTCCTTCTAGACTAAATGGCTAGGATTCCCATAGTAATCTCCAAAATAAATAAGAAACAGTTTGGTAAGTACTACCGATAATACACTGTTCATCAGAATGGGGCTTGATTTTTTTTTAATAAATCTCTATTGTTCAGATTATTACAGATGTTCCTCTTTTTCTCCCCATAGCTTCCCTCCACCTGATTCTCCACTGCATCCCATGCCCTTACCCCCCTCCACTGTCTTCATCCATAGGTGTAAGGTTTTCATCCAGTCTCTTCCCATACCCCTCACACTCCCTTCCCCCTGAGAGTTGTCAGTCCACTCCCTTTCTATGCCCCTGATTCTATTATATTCACCAGTTTATTCTGTTCATCAGATTTTTCATTCACTTGATTTTTAGATTCACTTGTTGATAGGTATGTATTTGTTGTCACTTTGTTGTTCATAATTTTTATCTTTACCTTTTTCTTCATCTTCTTAAAGAATACCCTTCAGCAATTCATATAGTCCTAGTTTGGTGGTGGTCAACTCCTTTAGCTTTTTCTTGTCTGTGAAGCTCTTTATCTGACCTTCAATTCTAAATGATAGCTTTGCTGGGTAGAGTAATCTTGGTTGTAGGTTCTTGCTGTTAATCACTTTGAATATTTCTTGCTACTCCCTTCTGGCCTGCATAGTTTCTGTTGAGAAATCAGCTGACAGTCGTATGGTTACTCCCTTGTAGGTAACTAACTGTTTTTCTCTTGCTGCTTTCAAGATTCTCTCTTTGTCTTTTGCCCTTGGCATTTTAATTATGATGTGTCTTGGTGTGGTCCTCTTTGGATTCCTCTTGTTTGGGGTTCTCTGCACTTCCTGGACTTATAAGTCTATTTCTTTCACCAGGTAGGGAAAGTTTTCTGTCATTATTTCTTCTAATAGGTTTTTAATATTTTGCTCTCTCTCTTCTTCTGGCACCCCCATAATTTGGATGTTGGTACGCTTGAAGTTGTTCCAGAGGTTCCTTACACTATCTTCATAATTTTGGATTCTTTTTTCTTTTTGTTTTTCTGTTTGGGTGTTTTTTGTTTCCTCATATTTCAAATCTTTGGTTTGATTCTTGGGGTCCTTTGGTTTACTGTTGAATTTCTGTATATTCTTTATTTCAGACAGTGTATGCTTAATTTCTGACTGGTCCTTTTCCATTTTTTTGGCATTCTCATTAAGATCCTTAAAGGTCTCACTAAGTTCCTCAGAGGTTTTTAGAAGATTCTTGAATAACCTTATAACTGTGGTTTAGAACTCTATGTCCAGTCGTTTGCTTTCCTCCATTTCTTTCATTCGTGACATGTTTCTTTGTCTCCACATTTTGGCTGCTTCCCTGTGTTGATGGAGTGGTTTTCTGTGGTAGGTGACCTATAGGGCCCAGTGGTTCAGCCTCCCCAATCACCTGAGGTGGACACTCTTGGTGCATCCCTTTGTGGGCTGAGTGCACAGTCTTGTTGTAGTTAAGCCTTGATTGCTGTTGGTACACTGGGAGGAATTGACCTCCAGGCGAATTGGCTGTGAGGACCCGCTGTGTCTATAATGGAATAACTGCTGCGCTGGAGACACGCTTATGGTGCAGGACTTGTTTCAGTGGGGCTTTGGTGCTCACTGAGTCTGCCTCTTGAATGTGTCACTTATGGATGTGAGGAGTTGAAATCTGGTGTCTCACACTGACCACTAGGTACACTGGCTCCTGGATCTCTAATGGGGTGCAGGTCAGCTACTGTCTGAGGCCATCCAGCAGGAGCTACAGCAAGATTTGCAGATTTCTCCTCTTTGCTTGGGTTTTGGAAGTTTTGGAGCTGTCTGAACAGAGCTGCAGTTTGTTGGGTTAAGCTGCAACAGGGCAGGCCATTTATATGCAAAAGCCACTGCACACAGTTTGGGTGGGTTTGTAAATTGGGCGGGGCAGGGTCTCAGGGAATCACTAGGGCGTGGCAAACAGCAATGGCTACCAGTTAGCCATCTCTGAGTCTCCACGTTTCCATGTCCCTGTGTTTCCACTTCCCTGCATCCCACACCCCAGTGCAGTAAACAAAGATTCCTGCGCGCACCTCTGCAAGAAAGCCACCCTCACTTTCCGACCTGATGGCAGACAGTCCATCTTCTCCCCGTAGGAGTCTGGGTCCCCAGAGTCTCGCCGGAAACTGGAGTTCAGAGCAGTTGGGAGCTTGTGTCTCCTTCCCAAATGAAAAAAACAGCGCACCCAGTCGCCAGCCCGATTTGTGCGTCTCTGTACCTCTGCTTTTCCGCGCTTGTGCATGTCCTACCCGGTCTCAATGATCTTTTCTCCTTCCTTCTAGTTGTAGAACTTCTACTAAGCCAGCTTTCCCATGGTTCTGGGTGATAGACGTTTTATCTTTTAGTTGTAGTTTTGGTGTGGTTGTGAGAGGCAGCACATACAGGTGTATACCTTATGCCACCATCTTGTTTCTCTCGAATAGGGATTGATTTTAAAAGAAACTGCATAAATAGTATAAATACTGATATTTAGAATACTTACATGTATAAGTATACCAACTTATACATAACTGGAAGGCATTTTATTGTATAATAAAATGACTGCCTGTTCAATAATTCTCACCTCTTATCTCATAATCTCATACTTTTATAACATATTCACTATATCTCTGCATGTCAACATTTTCCTTTATTCCAGGATAAATATTTTCTTTTTTGAATAATTATACTGTCTGACCTCTCTCGTACTGACTTTGTTAGACATAACCCTCATATGACTGACCAACATTTTCAAGGTATGGCAGGTGTCACACAAATCTTCAAGGTTTTAGGACAACTAGAGCCACCAAAAGCAGCTTTATTAATTCCCCTTGAGTTTACCTTGTTGGTAGTGCTGGTTCTCTCTCACCTGCAACAGCTCATAGGAAGGACCTATTTGCCTTACTAATTTTCATATTTTTCCCAGGTTTCTTGTTTTACTTCACAACCAAAAAGTAATTTCTAAACAGAGATAATGTTATTTCTCCACTGCAAAGCCTCTTAAATAATAGATAATTAATTTCATTCCCCTCTTTTTCAATGAAGCATAAAAACTTTCTTAAAAAAAGTATTTGTTCCTTGCGAGGCTAACCATACATTTTGAGCAGTAAAGTTTCTTGTGTGTGTGTGTGTGTGTGTTTTAGCTTCCAATAAAATGTTTTTGTTTTCCATTTTTTAAAAATTTCTTTATTGATTAAGGTATTACATATGTGTCCTTATTCCCCCATTACCCCCCCCCCATTCATGCCCTTATCCCCCTGTTGTCTGTGTCCACTGATTAGGCTTATATGCATGCATATAAGTCCTTTGGTGGATCTCTCCCCTTTACCCCCACCGTCCCCTACATTCCCTGGGGTTTGACGTTCTGATTGATGTTTCTCTGTCTCTGGATCAGTTTTTGTTCATCAGTTTATGTTGTTCATTATATTCCACAAATGAGTGAGATCATGTGATATTTATCTTTCTCTGCCTGGCTTATTTCACTTAGCATAATGCTCTCCAATTCCTGGAGACCAATAAAATGTTTAATGCAAAGAAATACTTGCTAGTTTTTGAAAGAAGTGATTATAATAGATTCAACCATACGACTGGATGGAAGGTTTAGATAGAAAGAAAGGAACCAAATTGGTAGAAGGAAAGATGCTTAGACAATGCAAATAGTTTAAAATATAATATGAAAGGAATAGAAATCATTGAGTTCGTTTTTAATTAAAAATGAAAATTTATAAGATCCTGTGCAAGCATTAAAGTATAGAAAGCTAATATTTGTTCATAAAACCATCTCAATGAAAGCTGAATGCAGAATATTAAACCATTAGACTACTTATGAGATGTAGCAAAGGAGTTCATTTAATTCCTTAATAAATGGAAATGAAAAAATACATTCTGAAAGGGAAAAATATGCAGTAAACGCCTTATAAAAGATACACTGGGCATTGCAATGCAAGATTAACCAATACACCTTTTAGTATATTTTTCATTGGAATAATAGGGGTTTTGTTTGTAGATTTTACATATGTAGAGCTATGATTTCTTCTTCACTTCTCACATTCTCCCAGACATCAAGCCCAGTTGATCTTTCTCAATACCTTTAATATGCATCCCTTCCTTTTAATTCCACAGGCACCATCCTGATGCAAACCCTGTCATCTCATACCTAAATTCTGATCTTGACCTCTTAACTAATCTGTTTGTTTTTAATTTTTTCCCCATCTAACTCTTTCTACCTGCTACTTCCAGAGTAAAACCTCTTTAGTAATGCAACTTTGCTTTTCTAAAACTGTAATGTTTCCCTGAATCCCATGAAGTAAGCTATGAAAATTTAACTTGGTGTGAAAGGCCCTCAGTGAATTGATTCCAGCCAACCGTGTGTCTCTAACAGAGCCTCGGACTGTCTGTCAGGACCTGCAGACAACTTGTGTGCCCAGCCTCCATGGCTTTGCTGGTAAAATTCCCTCAACCTGGACTGCTCTTTCAATCTCCTTTATCCCTATTTGAATTCTACTCATATTTTACAGACTTCTCAAATCAAGTGTCATCTCTTCTGCAGACTTTATTTTCATGTTTCTGCAGTTGAAAATTATTTCTATCTTTTAAACCACAGCCTCATTTGGGCATAAGTCAGAATTATAAGCTGTAATTGGCCAAGTGCCTAGGATTTGTCTGCTCCTGGCACTTTCCATACTTTATATTATCTACCACTTCTAGATGTCCAAAGAATCAAGCCCAGAACTAACACATAGCAGTAACACACCAAATCATTGTTGAATGAATGAGTTACACACAAAAGCTTAGTGGTAACCTAACAATGAGCCATGCTTTGCACTTGATAATAGTTGTTGAGCTTACAGAGTAATTACCAAAAAGTATTATTCATATCCCCCATGTGTTACTTACTGAGAAATTTAACAAATTCATGCATATAAAGTACTTACTATAATACCTAGTATACAGTAAGTGCTCAAAAATAGTTATTTTGTTATTAGTTATAATTTTATTAGAATTTATAATAAGTGTTGTATGTTAAAGGTCATATATTTCTTCATCTGTTTCTCATACACTTTCACTCAATGGATTTAAAATTTTTATTTATATAAAAAAGAAAAAAGATGAAAATATTAAGCACTTTAGTATTACAGATGAATAATTTAAAATATTGAGAAGGTTAGTATTATGGATATACAATTAAATTAATTAGGACTCAGATAAGACACAAAAATTAGAAGTCCAATTTTCTATTTTAAAAGGGGAGTTCATTTTCTTCCCTTTTTTAAAAGTTGAATTTATTGGAGTGACATTAAGATTATATAAAATTCAAGTGTATAATTCTATGTATTTGCATTGTGTTACTTTTAAATTACAGTTGATATAGAACAGTGTTCAGCAAACTGCGGCTCGTGAGCCACATGCGGCTCTTTGGCCCCTTGAGTGTGGCTCTTCTACAAAATACCACGTGCGGGCGCGCACGTACAGTGTGATTGAAACTTCGTGGCCCATGCACAGAAGTCAGTTTTCAGCTCTCAAAAGAAATTTCAATCGTTGTACTGTTGATATTTGGCTCTGTTGACTAATGAGTTTGCCGACCACTGATATAGAATATTAGATTAGTTTCAGCTGTACAACCCCGTGATTAGTCACTTATACAACTTACAAAGTGATCACCCCAATAAACATAGTGTCCATGTGACACCATCTGTAGTTATTACAATATTACTGATTATATTTCCTATTCTGTACTTTACATCCCTGTAACTACTAATTTGTACTTCTAAATCCCTTCACCTTTTTCACACATGCCCCCAACACCTCCATTCTGTTAACTATCAAAATGTTCTCTGTATCTGAGTCTGTTTCTGTACTGCTTAATATATAAGTGAAATCATATGGCATTTGTCTTCCCCTGTCTTACATATTTTACTTAGCATTAATACCCTCCAGGTCCATCCATGTTGTTGCACATGGCAAGATTTCATTCTTTTTTATGTCTGAATCATATTCCATTGTATATATGCACCACTTCTTCTTTATCCATTTATCTATTGATGGACACTCAGGTTGTTTCCAAATCTTGGCTATTGTAAGTAATGCTGCAATGAACATATAGATGTGTATGTCTTTTCAATGTAAGTGTTTTGGGTTTCATCAGATAAATACCCAGAAGTGGAATTGCTGGGTTCTTCTTTGTCTCTTGTTATAGCTCTTTGTTTTAAAGTATATTTTGTCTGGTATAAATATTGCTACCCCAACTTGTTTTGTTTTGTTTCCATTTTCATAAAATATATTTTTCCACCCCTTTACTTTGTCTGTGTGTGTCTTTTTATCTGAAGTGAGTCTCTAATAGAGACTACTTATAAAGATCTTATTTTACTATCCATTTAGTCACACGTGTTTTTTGTTATTTTTTATTGGAGCATGTAACCATTTGCATTTAAAGTAATTGTTAATATATATGTATTTATTGCCACTTTGTTATTCATATTTTAATCTTTTTTTTTCTTTTTATATTTCTTAAAAAAAGACCCTTTGACATTTCTTACAGGACTGATTTGGTGGTGGTGAATTCCTCCACCTTTTTCTTGTCTGTGAAACTCTTTACCTGACCTTCAATTCTAAATGATAGTTTTGTTGGGTAGAGTAATCTTGGTTGTAGATCTCTGCCTTTCATCACTTTGGATAATTCATGCCAATCCCTCTGTCCTGAAATGTTTCTGTTTTGAAATAGCTAACAGTCTTATGGGAGCTCCCTTGTAGGTAACTAACTGCTTTTCTCTTGCTGCTTTTAAGATTCTCTTTGTCTTTAATCTTATGCATTTTAATTATGAAGTATCTTAGTGTGGGCCTCTTTGGGTTCATCTTGTTTGGGACTGTCTGTGCTTCCTGGACTTCTATGTCTATTTGCTTCACTGGGTTAGAAAAGTTTTTTGTCATTATTTTTTAAAATAACTTTTCAATTTCCTCTCTCTTCTCTTGGCACCCTTATAATGTGAATGTTGCTATGCTTGAAGTTGATCCAGAGACTCCCTAAACTATCGTCATTGTTTTGGATTCTAAAAGGGAGTTCATTTTTTAAAGTGAGGTGTCATACCTAGAAATCTGTAGCTACCTGGTGGCTTAAAGGGAAAATTCATCAGTGTTCTATCCACCACACTTCTCATTACTTTCTCACCTCTAATTGTCTATGCCTATTTTTGTCTCTATATTTGCAGCCTTGCATTTTCTGGTACAAGGGAACAGTTGAGGAATTCCTCTTGTACCAGATATAAATGAGAAATTTAGAAAGACATTTCTCTTATTCATATTTGCCCAAACTAATAATTTGTTCTCACCTAAATTATAGCTTTTCTTTGGTGGAAAGGTTGGTTATAGCTTAAACTCAAAGATCCCATGATTGAGAATTTTATAGATTCCTAAAAGGGAAAGTTTTTTGTTTTTTCTCTGAAAAGTAACTGCTATAAACTATGTAAGAAGCAGCTGGGAGAGATCAAGATGTCAGCACTCCAAAATTAGAAGAAAGCAGTTTGGTAGGAAATGATGAATCAGCTTTATTCTCAGGTTACAACTATAAGAAATTAAGAAGAACCAGGCAGCTTTCTGGCCTAAAGTTGGGAAATATATAATCCTCCCTCTCTGAACAGGTCCTTCATAGGAATTATGTACTTTATGGAACATTTTGAAATGTTATATTGCTTCAAGTAGTCCCTCTGTTTTCTGATACTCTGATCAGCTATTTCAAAAGAGGAAATAGATTGTACTATGAAAAATCTATATAAACTATATAATTATTTAACATTAAGCCAGACCCTTAAGGCCAGGGTCTCTCTTACACAAGGAATTTGCATCTAAAATGTCTACCTGAAACAGTTGTTAATTTCCCAGCTCAACTTTATTTGCTCTCAAACATTTATATTCCAGTTCTGGTTAATCTGATAGTTTGAGCAATGACATTATCTTTGTCAACTGAGTTGGCATTTGGGTAGGGAACACTTTATTCAAGGAATACAGATAACTATGAGTAATAACATACTATATACCAAAGATCTACCAAAGAACATAGTTAAATGAAAATGTCATATATCCATTTGGTAAATGATTTTTAAAGCATTGCTTGTGTAGCACATTGAAGAAATTAGAAAGTGTGTCTAATTATGTAAAGTTGCCTCATTTTAGGTATAATATACCAGCCTTCTGGTAGACCTTCTCCAAACACTGTGTAATTCAGTATAAAGAGAACAAAGGTGGGTGTATCATTGGGATGATTTATCTAAATTAAAGTTGTCAGAGTGTGACCAACCCGAGCCAAAATATATCCACAGCTCTGAAATCTAGTTTCCCTTCCCCAGTAAAATATGTTCCTGTCTTCAATAAAAGCAGGTTTCAAGTAAAGGGATCAAGGTTAAAACTTAAATGATAATCTTAGAAATTTATCTCTGAAGAGTTTAATCTTGTTATTTGGAAATGTTAATTGTGAAACCACTTCCCAAAGATACAGAAAAGCAAATTTTGGTCTCTTTTCTTTTTAACTTAGAAGACATCTGCACATCTATATGCACAACTAGGTTACAGACTGAGTAATAGTAAACCATGATCAATTACAGTGGTAATAAGGCAGAAGAAGGTAAAGAACAACTGGCCAGGGATTTTGAATTGTTCTAGATTCTATACAGGACAACTTCATTCTACAATATAAAGCCTAACTAGAAAACAAAGATGCTTTGGAAAATGAAGATTGAGTTAGCTTTAGATAACCTGTCATGTGTTCTTAGAAATTCAAGAAACAACTAAGTTCCCTATAGCTGCTGTAAAAGAAAAATTGGGAATAGTTACTAAAATGAAAGAAAAAATACACATTATGATCCAGAAATTCTACTTCTTAGTATGTCTTCTACTAGTAAAGCAATACTTGTTCATGGGTTTAATGTAAAATGAGCAGAAATGTGCTCATTTCTAATCAAAAGAAGAAAATAAAATCAACCTTATGTTACATACAATTATTCCATCATGAGTGACAGTCAACTTACAAGTTTGTTAAAAGCACCCTTATTTTGGGGGGGTAATCACATCTACTATAAGTTCTGATACCTTTGAACAATGGCCGGGCTCATGTCATGTTAAGTTCTTTTGTTCAAACTATCTTTCTTGATTGTTACTTTTGAGCAAAGTGACAAGTAAAATCCTATCTAATAAAACCCTAATATGTAAATTGACCAAAAGGCCAACAACTGGTCGCTATAATGCTCAGTGACCACCAGGGGGCAGACGCTCAACACAGGAGCTGTCCCCTGGTGGTCAGTGTGCTCCCACAGGGGTAGCGCCGCTCAGCCAGAAGCCGGGCTTAAGGCTGGTGAGCACAGCGACGGTGGCAGGAGCCTCTCCAGCCTCCACTGCAGGCAGGCAGTAAGGAGCGAGGGGTCCGGGACTACAAGAGCCCCAGACTGTGAGAGGGTGCAGGTTGGGCTGAGAGACCCCGCCCCATCCTCCCCCCTGCCCACCCCCCCCCCCCCAGCGCAGAATGTGGTGCACCAGGCCTCTAGTAAATAAATAATAAATTGGGGATTATTGATTCCAAAATTATCCTTTGACAAGACTGTCCGTTGTTCCTACTGCATCAACCCTCAGAAATGTTCAGATTCTACTTTTAATGAGTCTGATTTGGAAAGTTTCCAATAAATTATTTGAGTAAACTGTTTTTCCTCAAACAGTGCTTAGATGAAATATTTCCGGTACAAGATTAATGTGGCAAAAAGCAAAAGCTTGTCTAGATACCAAAAAAGATGTAATTTAAATGAATCCCATTCTTAACAAAACAAACTTGATAAAAAATACCTAGGATTAGATCTATCAAGTATACAAATAAACTATAAGAGTAAAATTATAAAACTTTATCAAAGGACAAACACTAAAACTTAACTATCCAGAGTTATATGCTGTACTGTATAAAAAGACAAAAATATCTTAAAGTGCCCATTATTTATAAAATAATGTATAATATTGATAAAATCCCAGTTAAAATCTTAAAAGTGGTTAAGTTCATTTTAAAAATATATAGGGGAAAATATATGATAGAAGAGCTAAAAATCTTTTTAAAAGGGCAATGACAGGGTACTGGAAATGTAAGATGTTAATATATATTCAATTTGAGAAATTTTAAGAAAGATTTTTTCATAAAAATATGTAAATATATTAATGAAAAACAATGGAAGGTCAAAAAGCAGACTCATGTATTCATGAAATTAATTTTATGATTCCTGCAGCATTGAAAGGTAGTGCAGTAAAGAGTTTCAATAATGAGTTTTTTTAAAAAAAATTGGAGCAAAGTTACATGGCTAAGACAAACCAAGCCTCAAAGTAAATCCAGGTATATTACAGTATCAAAACCATGATGGAAATTTAAAACTATAATAAAAATATTTTTAAATGGACAGCATTTTTATGATCTCAATTGCAAAAGTACTTCTCTACATAAAACCAAAAAGCAAACAAATAAAAATAAAAACTGAAACAAAAGAACCCAGAACCCATAAAGGAAAAGATTGATAGGTTTCTCTATGTAAAAACTTTTAAATTATTTCAAAATCAAAGGTACATTATAAGCAATGTAAAGAAGAACAAATCTTAAGATATAGGTTAGAAACAGATTGAGGAGGTGAATGATTGCCAGGCTAAGCAGTGAATTTCCTCTGCGAGCAACTGAGAATCATAAAAAGTTTTTGACAAGGAAAGTACAATGATCAAAGATGCCTTTTAACAAAGGAATTTGTTCAGCCATATAAAGGATGAATTAGAGCCGCATTGGCAGGCCAGGTGGGGAGGTGAGTGCTGTGCACACAGCTGTTCAGTGTGGAGTCAAAAAGATCAATTCTGAAGCAATTACAATAGTCCAGGCAAGAGACCACAGGCCCACTTTGGTAACTGTGGAAAACTGGGTATCGTATCTTAGAATTTGAGAATTGTAGGAGAGGTAAAAGAACTAACATTTATTAAATTTGCCTATTTATTAGCTATTCTAATTTGCAGAAGTGTACATAAAAAAAACACGTTGCTAAGTCTGGTCGCTGCAGTGCCAAACCCATTTTTTAATGTATCCTTCTATCTATCTCAAGTTGCCTTATAAGTATACTACCCTTAGGGTAGATGTGGCCACCCTTGGTCCAATCAGAAGTGATCAGGGTCAAAGCATAAAGCAGAAGTGTCTGTGACAGGTTCTTGCAGAACAGGGATAATTCAGCAGGCTTCCAAGAAAAGGTTTATATTTGTAGCTTGCCCTTTACTGGCTCCTGGAGGATGACCTTGGAATATTCTGCTAGATAAAAGTGTTTTTAAATGCCTGAAAACTTGGGCCATGCAGTACCAGTTTGATCAGATAATTTATGCTAACAAAGTGATTTATGGTGAACAGCTGTTTTTACTCTGGGGGGCCAGTGTCTGAGTAGCTGAAATTGGGAAACACGGGTGTTACTGAATGCCTATGCGACCCACCCTCAATAAAAATGCCACACATCAAACTTGAGTGAACTTCCCTAGTTGGCAACACTTGGCATGTCTTATCACACATTATCATCAGGAGAATGAAGCAAGTCCCATGCAACTACATTGGGAGGAAAGATCTGGAAGATTGTGATGGTTTTTTCCTGCACTTCTTTTCTTATGCCTTTTCCTTTGGGTAATTTTACAATGTAATCTTTCTCTGCAACAAACTATAACTGTGACTATAACAGTTTTGCTGAGTTCTGTAAGATTTTTCAGCCTGTTGCTGAGTCTGAGGGCAGTCCTGGGAACCCCTGAAACAGGGAAGTTGCCGTATGAAGAACTAATATCTGATAAATATTAATTGTTCTTTTGAGGATGGCTAGTCAAGGAATGAGAGAGAGAGAGAGAGAGAGAGAGAGAGAGAGAGAGAGAGAGAGGAAGAAGAAGAAAAGAAGAAGAAGGAGGAGGAGGAGGAGGAGGAGGAGGAGGAGGAGGAGGAGGAGGAAGAGGAGGAGGAGGAGGAGAAACAGGAGGAGGAGGAGAAACAGGAGGAGGAGGAGGAGGAGGAGGAGGAGGAGGAGGAGGAGGAGGAAGGGGGAAGGGGAGGGGGAGGAGAAACAGAAGAGTACATTGTCTTGGAAAACAAGGGAGGATGGATGGATGGATGGAAGGATGGATAGATGATAAATAATAATAGCAATAATAGAAAAAAGAAAAGGACATAAGGGGATGTTCAAAGTTGATAAAGAATGAAATTTGATGCTCACATGAGAGTACTTGAAAATCAGTGATAACCATGAAGAAAATAGTTTCAGTAGAATGAGGAAAGCAAATTGTAAGGGTTTATGAGTCAATAGGATATGAAAAAGAAGGCCTTAAATGTAGATTACTCACCCAATTTAAGGGAAGAAAGGAAAAAGGCCAGTTTGACTTAGTCATAGGGATATGTTTCATTTGTTTTTAATAGAATGTTAATAGGGCAATCACAAGACCCAGATTCAATTTCTGCTCTGCCATTTATTGTCTATGTAATTAACACTTGTCTAAAAGACTAAACACTTAAAATGCATTATTTTACCTCCATTTTATGTGTAAACAGAGACATAAGAAAAATTCTGAGATGTACTAAGTTAAACTACAGTAGGCCGGAGGCTGGGGAGAAGAGACAAGGTAGCTGGAGGCCAAAACCAACAAAAGACAGTCCACATCCCTGAATGTATGTTGAAACTTTGAATCAATTTCCAGGCAGCTGTTTCAGCTGCTAACTAGGAAGAATCCTCAACACCAAATGTGACCACATCCTGTTTATAGGTAAAATTTTTGTACAATTGCCCATAACCAACCCAGAAGCATCAAATACTTCTTCCTTATGGACCATCTACCTATCCCAGAACTTCCTCTGCTTCACTGTCCTCTGCCCCCTTATCTACAGCCAAAGTCATTTGTTTCAAAACAACTTACATCTTTCCTCCGCAAACGCATTGCATAAAAAAGCCCTGTCAACCCCAGGACGGTGGACATGTCTCCTCCACCCAGCTCTGCTGCTGGTGGTTTAGACTGCATGTCCCAGCACCTGGCCCCTTTTCTGGATAGAATATGGCTCAAAAAACCCTTTCCTTCAGATCAATGTTTAGTCTCAAAAGTTGTTGGTTTAGCAACAGGAAATATAATAAGGTAAAATGATAAAAAAGAACCTAAAATACCCTTATTCTCTTTGGTTTTAGTTAATGCACATTTAACATGTGTATATTCTAATGTATAAAAATGTATAATTGTGGGGTATATCTCTCTCTACTATGGTCGTGAATTCCTAGAGTTACTGAAGAAACATCAAGTTGTTGAATTTTTTCATCTCATTATCTATCTATCTATCTATCTATCTATCTATCATCTATCTATCTATCTATCTATCTATCATCTATCTATCTATCTATCTATCTATCTATCTATCTATCTATAAAGAGGTAATATGCAAATTAGCCAGGATACCATATCAGTCACGACCAGCTGAGGAGGAGGCTGTGCGCTCAGATGGGCCCAGAGTGGAGACTCAATACACAGGGGGGCCAGGGCCGGGCTTGGAGCAGAGACACAACACACAGGGGGGCCTGCCCTTGCTGTGAGACAGTGCACCAGCAGTCCTGCCTCTGCGCGTGAGCTGTGGAGGAAACACCTTTTCTTATAGCTCATTGGCTTAGCTCCCTGTATGCCACTCACAGTGTTCTTGGTAACTTGGGTAATAAGAATCCAAGAAGGTGATCTAGGGTTTTTCCACCTCACTCCTGAAGGAAAAATGAAGGTCTGCTGCTGGAGGGGCTAGGAAATGTCATATCCTGCCCTAGTCAGTTTGGCTCAGTAAATAGAGCCTCAGCCTGCAGACTGCAGGGTCCAGGTTCGATTCTGATCAAGGGCATGTACCTAGGTTGCAGGCTCCTCCCTGGCCAGGGCCCAGGTCAGGGCTCATGCAGGAGGCAACCAATTGAAGTGTTCCTCTCACATTGATGTTTATCTCTGTCTTTCCCTCTCTCTTCCACACTCCCTAAAAATCAATGGAAAAATATCCCCAGGTAAGGATAAAAAAAAAAAAAAGAAAGAAAGAAATGTCATATCCTATGAAAGAGACATCTTGAAAATGCCTAAAGAAAGTGTCATGTTTTCGTGATGAAGGGACTGGAGTTCGTGTTGATGAAAACACCTTGGTGGCTGTGGCAGCCGGCAGTGGCAGCAGCAGTGGGGTGATGGTGGTGGCGCCTTCCCCTCATCAGCCAGTCGCCTCCCACAGAGGGAGGCCAGACTGCAGCTTAGGCCCGCTCCCGGGGGGGGGGGGGAGCCTAAGCCATCAGTATGACATCCCCTGAGGGCTCCCATACTGTGAGAGGGGGTAGGCTGGGCTGAGGGACCCCCTCCCCCAGTGCACCAATTTCATGCACCAGGCCTCTAGTATATTAATAAACAGAATGATTGCAATTTGGGTTGGAAATGAGCCTCAAATATCACCCTCCTGTGTAGGGGGAGCTACTATTAAATCATCTAATAAGGACACTGTATACCAGATAAGAAGAGTAATCTAGATCATTATTTTCTAAGGAACCAGAAAGATTATAATTCGATTTGCCTTCTTGATCCATGTATTTTTCACAAAAGCTGAACCATGACAACACATTAAAATAATTGTGTTGTAGCCCTGGCCAGTGTCACTAAGTGGTTAGAGCATCAGCCCACACATCTAAGGATCATGGGTTTGATTCCTAGTCAAGGGCATGTATCTGGGTTGTGGGTTCCCTCCCTTCTCCTGGTGGGGCACGAGCAGGAGGCAACCAGTTGATGTGTGTCTCTCACACCGATGTCTCTTTCTCTTCCTCTCCCGCCTCCCTCCCTTTTTTTCATTATCTCCTTGAAAAGAAATGGAAAAAATATCCTCATGTGAGGATTAACAACAACAAAATAACAACTGTGTTGTATATGAAAATTTCAAACAAATACCAATTTCATATAACATTTATTCTGAAAAGAAAGCAGTTGAACTAGCTTACAGTTGAGTTTTCTTTTTTTTAAAATATATTTCTTTTATTGATTTCAGAGAGGGAGAGGGAGACAGAAACATCAATGATGAGAGAGAATCATTGATTGACTGCCTCCTGCACGCCCCACACTGGTGATCAAGCCTGCAACCTGGGCATTTGCCCTTGGCTGGAATCGAACCTGGGACCCTTCAGCCCACTGGCCAATGCTCTATACACTGAGCCAAACCGGCTAGGGTATTTTTTTTATGGCAAAAAATACCTCAGTGATAGATGCCATCTCTAAAACACCTTGTCCAATAAACATGAACTCTGTTACCTCCTGACCTACCATGGAGAACACTGCAGTTAATAGAACAGAGATTATTGGAATCAGTATCCACCATGTGAACTCAAGGAGAAAACGGTCTTAACACTCAAAAGATGGTTACTCAGAAGCAGCCTTTTAAATAAATTGGCCAATTTTAAACAGGCCTTATTTAAAGAGAGCCTCTCTTTAGTTTGCAATGTAACAATGAAAATACTGTACTGAAATATCGTAAATCTGCCCTGCTGTTTCTCATAAGGAAGATAGCAAGAGTGAATTTGCCAAGAGGTGCACAGAGGAAAAACTAGTGAGCAAGGTTATAGGCAGACAGACCCACAAGGAAGCACGATGTTAGAAATCTGTGCTTTCTCTTCCATACATGTTGATACAGTTTTAAAGCTGAGTAGCCCTAAAAGGGACAAGTGTTAAAGAGACATGTTCCTAATGACAGAAAGTAGAGCTGCCAACATTTTTGGTTTCAAGAAACAATTTTAGCTCAAGCATAAATGCAAGGGCAAAACAATTTCTTAAAAATTGTCTTTAATGGGTTGCAACAAATGTTTTCTATCTGAGAAAATAACAATTGAGCACATTTTAAAAGTTCTTCCTATGTCCTAAAAGGGATGTTGTGCAACATCCTTGAATAGGACACCTATCTCTTTAAAATATGCAGGGTGGGACAAAAGTAGGTTTACAGTTGTTTGTATAGAAAATAATAAAATAATTAATAGCTAATAATACAAGAATAAACTCTGCGTTTTGTGTACTTACAACGGTAAACCCACTTTTGGCCCACCTGTTGGATAGTTGCTTATTTAACATTGACAACTGATACTCAGCTGGTGCATAGATGAAATTTTGCTAGAGTTTAAGTGGCTAGCTTACAGATTTGGCCTTTAGAATCCAACAGTGGTTCATTTCAGAAATTGTTTTTATTCATAACAAAAAGGCAAAGATCACCTGGCAGTCAGAGATAATTTCCGATTTCTCTTTTATTTGCAAGTGTATATTCATGGTATCTTCTCAGGAAAAGCCAGCATTATTCAATTCATACTGACTAAACCTCAGTGCAAGGATCCCAGAAGAGTCTCAGAAAAGCTGGCTTGTAAATCCTGTTGAAATTCTGGCATAAACCAACTGCAGACCGAAAACTGAGCACACAGCAACTGCCTGTCGTTTACTGCCTTTAGAGAACTGCTAGCATTGATGAACAATGCATTGGTGACAACTAAGAAGTGTTTTCTTGCTATTTTAAACTCATGTATCTAGTTTAAAGTTATCTTTCCTCCCTTCCTTTCTCCCTTCCTCCCTCTCTCCCTTCTTTCCTTCCAAATACAAAGGTGGAAATATATCAACTGAGAACACTTTATGTTAGGAAAAATGGGGGCAAATCAGCAATAAAATTGCTAATTGATTCCTATAATCTACTGGTGCGATTAAGTAACTACTAATAATTTTTTTGTGTGTTATATTAGGCAAAAAAGATTTGGAGGTACTGTCAATTAAATATATATTTGGGTTCTCTTTTTCTTATTTTTATCCTTACCCAAGGATATGTTTGATTTTAGAGAGAAAGGAAGGGACAGGGAGAAACATCAAAGTGAGAGAGAATCATCAATCAGTTGCCTCTTGTACAGCCCCTATGGGATCAAACATAGGCATGTGACGTGACCCTTTTGGTATATGGATGATGCTCCAACCAACTGAACACCCAGCCAGGGCTGGATTATCTTTTAAAACATGAGTTCATTTAATCCCTAATTGTAAGTAGTCCCCACAATTCTAGTAATGAAGATTGGAATACTGTCTAAACCATGATTTCATTTATTTTCAAAATAGCAAAATTTAATCTGTGCACCAGCTTTAGAGTATCAGTTGTTAAAGTTAAATAAGCAACTATGCATACAGGTGGGCCAAAAAGTATGTTTACAGTTGTGAGTACATGAAACACAGAGTTTACTCTGTATTATTATTTATTAATTACTGTATTATTTTCCATATGAATAACTGTGAACCTATTTTTGCCCCACCCTGTATATTTTAAAAGGGCCAGTGTCCTATTCATATGTGTTTGCACACTATTATTTATTTTTGATAAGATACTTATTAAACTTCTAAATATTGCCTTTCAGTTTATGAATATCTCTATGTTCCTGTCAAAACAAAACCTAAATTACTATGTGCATAAGGAGAATAACAACATGAATACACAAAGATGATTGGATTTTGAAGTCTGTAATTATTTTCTTATTGCCCCCTATTCCCCACCAAAACTAATATGCTAAAAAGTATATTGTTTGTTTTTTGTTTACCAATTAAGTCAGAGTATCTTTCTTGTGTTCAGAACCACAACTTTCTGGAGGATAAGAACTGAGTAGACAAATATCTTATAGGAAAAGTATTATTGAGACAGTTCAGTGTTAAAGGCTAATGATCATAGTACATCATGGACAAAGCTATGTCCAATCATAACTGATTAAGGAAGTTCTTGCTGTTTTTCTCTCTTAACTTCATTGCCATTAGTGACTGAACTGAGGGAATGATAAGATTTGTTTGCTCACAACTGATACAATGAACTGTTTCAGCAGATATGAAGAAGACTGTTAATACAGCCTCCAAAATCTGGTCTGACCTACCATAATAAAGTACCTGGGAGCCACTGGCCAGACAGGGACTATATTCCCCAGCTGACCTTGCAGCTACATGTGGTCATATGACTAGTTTTCATCTCTGGAATGGGAGCTGTGGTTGGCACTACATCTAGGCTCAGTATTTTTAAAAGTGGTTGTACCTCCTTAACATGTTTTTGCCCCTCATGCTGCCTGGAACATTGGTGAGAAGAGTGACCTTGGAAGAAGATCCGCTGAAGATGTCAGAGCCTCTCTCAGTCTGGATCCCTAAATGACTAAGGAGAGCAGTATCACCTGTCGAGCCACAGTGGATAATTATATGATGAGAAATGAACTTGAAGTCACTGAATGCTCCAGGTCTTTTTGTTTGAGAAACCCGCTAAAATAGCAAGAAAGTGTATTGTTTAAAACTCTATAAACACAACTGACCAAATGCTGGTGAGGATGTGGAGTAACAGGGACTCTCATTGATTCCAAGTGGGAATACAAAACGGTACAGCCAATTTGGGAGTCAGGTTGGCAGTTTCTTATAAAAATAAACATACTCTTCTTGCCCTCTGATCCAGCATTAGGTCTCCTTTATATTTACCCAAATGAGCTGAAAACGTGTGCAAACAAAAACCTGCACACAAATGTTTATAGCAGTTGTATGCATAAATGTCAAAACGTGAAAGCAACCAAGATGTTTTTCAACAGATAAATAGATAAGTAAACTTCAGTACATCCATACAATGGAATAGTATTTAGTGATCAAAATAAATGAATTATCAATCTATAAAAAGACAGAGATGCCTTAGAAACATATCGCTAAGTGAAGGAAACCTTTATGGAAAGGCTAGGTACTACATGTTCCCCACTATATAATATTCTGGAAAAGGTGGGAGTGGAGCGGGACTGAGAGTATATGGGAACTGTGTACTTTCTGCTCCATTTTTTCATAAATCTAGAGGCTGCTCTTAAAAGTCTTTAATTTTTAAAACCTTGTGCTTCACTTCCATCATTAATATATCTATACTCACACACATATACACACACACTCTCAGACACAACAGAGGATCGGCTGAGGAGGTGAGGAGGAACATAACTATAGAACTTAAGTTGACAAAGAAAAATTATGAAAAAAAGGAACAAGGGAAACATGAAAAGAGAGGGAGTTGAAGGATCAGTGAGAGGGCAGGGGGACTAGACAGTATATTTATGCTTAGGTAGAAAGATTTAGAGCAAGATGTTCATGGCTGTCATCTCACCCTTGCTAGTACTGTCTGCTCATCTGTGAGAGTGGGAAACACTTGTAATAGACCACCAAGATCAGTCCATTTCTTATGGCCTCTTCAACTATAATCACTTCAGCCTGATGCCTGCAGACTAAACCACATGAAAAACAATTTTACCAAAGCAATATTTAAATAAAATTCACCAAGCTTGATTGTTTATTTATGTTATGGGCACACTTATGCTTGATTATATAATTTAATAATCCCCAATTTAAAGATAAGGAGCTACAGCTCAGTGCATTAAATAACTTGCCTAAAGTTATTCTCCACTTCAGGGTTTGCATTTGAACTTTAGGGACTTGACCCCAGAATCTACACTTGACCCCACTCTTATACTATACACAAGTGTGCCTTGTAGACTGAGTATCCATGTGTTCCCAACAGTAATGATTGAGCTTCTGGGGCCGGCGGGGGGGCGGGGGGTGGGGGGGGAGAAACAAAACAAAAAAACTCTTGCTTAGCAATCTAAGTCCTACTTAATAGAGCTCCCCTCCCTCTAGAAACCAGGAGTTTAACTTCAAGAATCTCTAGTCATTTCTGCCTTGTTTCTCTTGCACAAGGCTAATCACTTTGTTCCTTTCTCCAAAAGGTCATTTGTCTAAATCCATAGTACTGAAGCCTCTGTTATTTCTTGTATTTGATAAGACCATTAACTAAGCTGATCCTCTAAGTTAGCAATACCTACATTAACCAAGCCTTTATTTACAGCTTATAAACAATTCTCTTTGCAAATCAATTTAACAGCCCTGGTCAGTTTAGTTCAGGGATTAGATATGTCTCCCTCATCTCTCTCTCTCTCTCTCTCTCTCTCTCTCTCTCTCTCTCTTTCCCTTTCTCTCTCTCTGTTTCCGCCCCCCCTCCTCCCTTCATATTGCTCCCTCTAAAAGTCAATGGAAAAATATCCTCGGGTGAGGATAGAAAAAGAAATCAACTTAACAGATGGTCCCTGCTCTCTCTCCCACCCCATAGACCTACATCAGATGTTTCAGTATTCCTTATAGCTATCAGCATACAAGTGATTGTACCCTAACCCTAACCTGTAGACTTTGGAATCCATTATAAGAAATGCCAGCCAAGAATGTGTTAGGAAGTAAAATCATCACTTTCACAGCCTATGGCTTTCTATGGAATCAAATTTCAGAGCAAAAATTGTCTGAGTAACATGTAAGATCTCTCAATGAGGCCCCGAATAGCATAGAAATACTTCTGGAAGACAAGTGGCAATGTTTCCCTCTTGGAATTAGCTAACCTAAATAAAAAGTAGACTTAGTTAGCTCCTGACCCAGATTTTTAGATGCATACACAATCCATTGGTTCCAGGAGTTGCTTCAGCCTCACTCTAGTCCTAGGATTGGTTCTGGATGATGTGTGTGGTCTGCTTTTTGTTTATAGATTTGTAGTTTTTCTGTTCTGTTAGTTTTTAACCTTTAGAGATGGATTTATATAGCTTTTTTTAAAAAAATAAGCAATAGCTCTCATTTTTTAAGAGATCAGAGTGCATGGAGCAGACAGGTTATTTTCCCTGATGTGGGTCAGCAAAAATATTGCTTGAGAAGATATCAAGACTTCTATAAAAAATTGTTTTTTAGCAAAAGGACTCAGAAGTAGAAAAGATCATGAATTCTCAAAATCATATAAATGTACCATTATATTGCTGCAGTCTCATTGCCCCAAAAGAACCCAAGACAATGGAAACAAACAAAAAAATCTATGTAAAAGTGCCTACCACAAGAAGAGGTCAATAAAGCCACCTACTTTTAATTCAGGAATCTAAGACTCAGAGTTTGTTTTATTTACAATGGTTCCAATCACAAAGACCAATTTATAACATTGGAGACTCATAGGAATGAGTACTATTGTTGACAGAGTGCACTGACACCATTGATATTAATCTACCCACTAGGAATGTACACTAAACCACTTCAATATGCTAGCCTTAGCAACTTAGTGTACTTTGAGAATATTTTTCAAATGAGAATATTTTTACAAAGACAATTTGGGCATGAAATAATGGCCAATAAAAAAAAAAAAAAGAAATAATGGCCAATAAACTGTGGCTTCATAGAACCAAAAGAATAGTCCTAATTTAATACAATAACCAGAATAAATAGCATCTGAAATTTCAGCAAATCACCTCACTTGGTGTAAAATTTCCTCTAGAGCAAATGTTAAACAAGGGAAATCAATGTTGGTGTCTACTTTAGGCATTTTGAGACTCTATTTTTACATGGAGGCTGAGGGGTGTCCCCTACAACCAACAAACGATTCTCAAACAATTCAATTCTGACACTATCTACCTAAAGATGGCATAAGATTCCCCAGGTTAAGAGTTCAGTCTCACTTCAGATGCCAGTCTCAAGCCCAGGCCATTACCTATGCTTTTGACAGACCTGCTATAGGTTGGAGGTCCCAAAAGCCCCTTCCCACTCAGGATGCCAATTGCAAATCCAGGTTGTGATCTGTACTTCTGACCAACTGGCTATAAATCGCAGGTTTCCACAAACCTCTCCTCAGGTTCAATTAATTTGCTAGAGCAGCTCACAGAACCCACAGAAACCTTTATTCACTAGGTTACCAGTTTATTATAAAGAATATGACTCAGGAAGAGACAAAGGGAAGAGCTCCATAAGGCAGGTATGAGAAAACGGTGCGGACCTCGCAGGGCCTCTCCAGGCTCACCACTCTCCTCAGTCTCTGCATGTAAAGCCACCTGCAAGCTCTCCGAACACCCGACCCTTTGGGTTTTTGAGTAGGCTTCACTAGGTAGGCATGATTGATGGAATCACTGGCCACTGTGTACCCACTCTAGCCCCTCTCCTCTCCCAAGAGGTCAAGGAGGTAGGATTGAAAAGTTTCAATCCTCTAATCACCAGGTTGGCTTCATCCTTTGGTACTTTCCAAAAGTAATCTCATTAACAAAACAAAAGACAACTTCGACAGTCTCAATGGGAAATACAGGGTGTCCCAAAAATATGTAAAAACACTAACAGCTGATAACTCAATTTTGAAAATGAAATGTATTTTAATAAACACTGCCTTTATAATTATTCAAAGTATGTGTATACATTTTTGGGGTCACCCTATATATGAGAAATATATTTTGGTCATCTGAATAACCAACTATTTATTATAAATCACAATATTGGAGTGTCATTCTACAGTATATCAAGAAAAGGTAATGTGAACTTTTTTTTTTATCCTCACCAGAGCATAGGAGGATATGTTTATTGATTTTAGAGACAGTGAGGGAGAGGGAGGGAGGGAAGAAGGAAGAGGGAGAGATGAGAAGAGAGAGACAGAGATAGAGAGAAAGAAAGAGAGAGGGAAACATCAACCCAATGCCCTGACCAGAGATCCAACCCTCAACCTAGGCATGTGGCCTGACTGGAAATCCAACACAAAACTATTCTTTGTGTATGGGATGATGCTCCAGCTAACTGAGCCAACTGACCAGGACTGCACTAACTTTTAAAAGCCATTAGGTTTCTGATAGTGTGTATGTTAATTTGCTTTCAATATCCGCTTACCACACCTATCACACAACTGAATGAATTTTTAGCTTTAGACCCCTGTAGATTAATTACTCTCTGATTTCTCAGCACTATCTCTAAAGGATATATGGACTTAAAATCCAGAATTGGAATGTTGTAATTTTTGTTTTGTTGGTGGGAATGTAGACATCACATGATTTCATCAATGAGCCAATTAACATTTAGAGAGGCAAGTATTATTAGAGATTTTACTATTCAGAGGAAAAACAGCAATGCATGCCACAGAATTAAAGAAAGCTACAAATATCACAGCCACGGGTCAGGCTCACCATCCTATATCCAGTTAACCCATTCAACCATTTCAGAACTTACAAAATACTCTGGGTTATGGCCCATGAATGAGAGTTTAGGAAGCATATGAGATCCTTAAAAAAGTCTAAAGGAACCATATGGCCATCTCCCCACAAAATAAAGGAAACATTAATCTTTTCTCAGAAAGAGTATAAACCTATTTCTCTTTTGAAAAATGAAAGTTATTACTGATTTACATATGGCTACAAATTCTGAGTTGATTTCCAAGGTAATAAATGTTATTTCATTATTTTTTCCAGAATTTTTTAAAGAAGAAGAAATGTTTGATTTGTATTTGTGCACACATGCAAATATTGTGTATAATACATAAACAATGACTCTTTATTTAGTATTTGTCAGTTTTCTGGTTTTGTTTTTTAATAACAGTGGTTTATACTCATAATTTGAAATAGCAACACCTTCAAAAACCATAATAAAGGCATAATTTCTAGTCCAGTGCACAGATATCCCAAGAAAGTACACTAAACATACATAATTTCTGTATAAATTGCATGAAATGTGTATCTGCAGCACTGCAGAAATGGCAAAGAGCCAAGTTACTGATTCTTTGCTTCACTGCCTTTAATGCAAGTCGTCTACCCAAGTAATTAGGTAGACGACAGAAAACTTAATATTAATTTTGTGTGGCCCATTCAAACCTTTTACTCACACACACACACACACACACACAAAAAATGTTTTTACTGAGCTAATACCATCTCTCATCAGAAATATCACTCTTTGGGTTTATGTATGTGAAATCAGATTACAGAGGGAGAAAAAAAAAATCTTGCACTATCCAACATTAACCTTAGCCTAAAGCAAAACAAAGTCTCTACTTGGTAAAACGAAACTGCTTTTATGAAATGCAGCAATTGATTTCTTTTTCAACAATTGATTTTTATTATAGTCCACAGTCAAGGATTCTAAGTGAGTTTAAAGATTAGCTGCAATATGTATTCTTAGAAGGAAACTAATTCACTTATAAAGATATTTTTGGAACTATTTCTGTAAATGCATCTTGCAGTTGAAAGAAATTGCTGTGCACTTTCAATGCTGATCACAGCAAAAGTAAACGATAATGGTGAAAGCAATTTTCATAGCAACATAAATACACTAATTGTAACAGAAAAATATGGATACTGAATTATGATATTAAAAAAATAGAATGGAAAACAATTTTTTGGTCTTATTGTGTTTGTGCCCTTGACTCTTCCATTGTTTGACAACAGCCTCTGGTTCATGTCACACCTAATTTCCCTCTTTACCCCATGCAGAACTTTCTTATGTGTCAGCAAGAGGAATAGCTATAACACTTTTAAAAAATACAAACATTTTCTACTCTTAATATACCAATTTTACATCCTGTTGGCTGCAGCTTAAACCTGGGCAGGACCTGTTATGAATCACTTCTTCTCTAAAAGGCAAATATCTGATATTCTGACACTTCAGAAAACAGCTTTTGGTAGATTAATGGATCTTTAACCCTGAACTCAGAAAGAGAACTTCTAATCTGAAAATGACCTACTGCCCCAGGCCCCTGCGGGCCTTTATGAGACACGGAGCAGTTGTCTGGGTCTATGCCTGACAACTTTTGTGCCTTTTCTTACCTGTCACTCATTATTTTCTAGGAAAATCAGATTGAGAATAAAATTAGTTTTTTTAAATAATCCTGCTATTAATTTAATAATGTAAAAGTGTCACTGTTCCTGTCCTCTAATACCATCCAACACAGTGCCATGTCCCAAGATACCGTAGTTCATTAGCTGAATAAAAGCAGCTCTCCTCATATAAATTTTTTTAGATAAGTTCACCTTTCTCAAGGAGCAAATGAAAAGGGCAAAGCATGACAATTTCTCATTTTATAATGGGAAATTTATTCAAGACTTTTTCTCTCCATGTATCACTGAAGACACATTACAATTAAATGCCTTCATTTGCACATAAGTAGCCTACACCCTCCCCCCCCCCCCACCCCGCCTTTATTTCAACAATTCCCTGGGTATTTACAGCATGTTTCTTTTTAGTTATTTTATGTTTCATTTTTACTCTCTTCATTTATTAAGCATTCCGACTCAGAACCTACATTAAGAGCATCAGTAATGACAAAAGGCTGGTGCAGAATGATTTTCATTAAGTCCTGACAGGTAAGCAAAATCAAAATAAGAAGCTAAGTTATAAAAAAAATGTGCTTCTATGCCCTGATTATCAATATTCTGATTAATTGAATAATTATTTTTATGACAACATTGATAGAAAATAGAAAACTAAAATTATAGGAAAGAAGTCCACTTCTAAATCATTTGTTATATCTTTGGTAGAAAATGAAATAATCAGTTTCCTTAAAACTGAAAAATCCTATCACCTAAATAGTTTGGAAGCCAGATACACCTGCCTCATTGCACTATATGCCTTCGTTTTATTTACATACATGTGGTTAGACTTGCTCCTGGAATTAAAAGAAAATTGTAATGAAATTTTTATTATGTTAATAACCAGTATCTTTATAGTTGCCTCTTAGAGGCCTGGAGAAGAAATATATTTCTTTTTTTATTTATTTCACTTTATAGCATAAATATTTCAATTTAACTACCTAGTTTCCCAAGTTAAATTATGTGTATTAATTTTTATGTAATATAAAGATGTAGGCTGAGAACTTAGAAATGTGGATTTTAGTACAGGTCTCTTTGACCTTGAAAAAGACTAATAACTTCTCTCGATTCCTATAGTCTGAAAAGTTCTCTATAAATATGAGTGTTGTTATTATTAATATATATTTATCTATTAGGTGAACTAATGATCACCAAATGATCTCTGAGGTTATTTCTATCTCAAAGTCTGTGACCATATACTCAAACATAAATAGTACTGTTTTCCATTATTTTAATTAATTTCAAACATGAGCATGCACAAGAACAATTACCTTATACAACTCACTCAATAGACAATATATTCCATATCAATTTTCAGAGAATAGTCACATATTAATATTCAACATGAGTACAGAATCCAATTTGAATTTCTTCTTGATTATAACAAGATGAAGGTTATTTCCATAGGTCATTTGAAAAGTATTTTCCCTAGATTTTCAATAAAGGTATGAATTTTACCCATGGTTTGAACTATAGGTCAACTCTCTCTGAAGGTAAAATTGATTTTCAAAAAGAAAATCTTTAGATTCTTGATTTTATAAAGTTAAGTTTTTCTTGCTGAGCTTCCCCTATATTTCTTAACTAAACCTGTACCAACAGATTAGCGGTTTGCAAACTTTTGAAAACTCTAAAAGCCTTTCTTTAAACAAACTCAAGCTACATAAAAGAATGTTAACAAAATGTATATGAGACAGACCACCACACACAACAGACAAATTTACAATCAAACATCCCCAGAATCTTTTCCAAAGTTCATGAATATATAATAAGAGGATTTTTTTAGAGAAGGGTCTTTCAGAGTACCTTGTCTGTATTCTTGCTTCCTCTAGAACGATCATGTCAAAGCCGCATGTGGCCCACAATGAATATTTTTGTGGCTCAGCCAATATAACGGTATGTAAGAAAACATTAATTTTATCATTGCTCTTGTTCTATTTTATACTATACTTTTCAAAATAAACCTATGTTCCTATGAAAATTGAAGCTTGTGTGTTTTTTTGTGGCCCACATAAACTTAATTTGGCCAGTGTTAGCTTTTGAGTTTGACATGTTTGCTCCGTAGAGGGGAGACGCACTTCCTGCCCTTTCACCTTAAGGTAAGGTATGAAAGCTTCAGGGTAATTATTTAGGGATCATGACCTTGTGTTCTCTGTAATTTTGAGGGGTACAGGAACTAATGTCTGACTCTCATCTGTGAAAATTAAGGAAGCTAAGAATTTGCATCTGACTTTCAAACAAGAAAATCTAGAGAACAAGACAGAACTTGATCAGTGTCATCAATGATAGAGGTAGGAGTATGTGGTCTTTTGGGGATCAATTTGCTGCTGCACTTGGATTAATTGAGCTAGTCCAAGGTAGGCATGTGAATTCCTTATGGGAGAGAGAAGGCCATGGGAGGGGTAAGATAGCAAAAGACCTCAGCAGAAACAACCTAGATATCTACCACCAAATACTGATAGCTGAAAAATTAACCCAAATATAACACAGAAAATAGAGCCAAAAATAGTGCCAACCCTATTATCAGGGGCCTTGCAAGAAACCTATGAAGAATCTGTATAGATACTCCAGGAGTGAAAAGTCAGATTTAATTTTCATCAAGGCCAACTAAGAACTTCAGCTTTAACCATCTTTAAAACCAGATTCAGCAGTTTCATCAATATCTTAAATTTCACATTCTAAAATCTGAATTGAAACTGTGTTTGCAACTTAGAGTGATATTAGGACTAAATTATTTATTATCTAGAAAAGAGCAGAAAAATCATGAGATCAGCTAGAATTGTTATCTAGGGGCATGGAAAGAAGATTACCCAATAGAATCAAGTTTAAAGACAATGGAAGATAAAGTTAAATATTTTGATTATTCATGAGCCGTGCTTTTTTCCAAGGTCCTGCCCGCTATTATAATTCCACACCTCTCCATAAAACTCCAAAAAACTCCACCTCTCATCACTACAGGAAAAGACATTCTAAATATCTTAAATTAATCTAATTCATCCTTAGGTGATGACCTAATATGTAAATTGTTACTGGTATAGAATGTTAAAATCAAGATATACACTCAACAGTTAAATTTAAATTCATGTCTATAGACTCAAACAGAATTTCTAGATACTCTGAGAGTCTGAAGCCAGAAAACCTTCCCATGACTTATAAGAATGATATAAGATGCCCTAACCGGTTTGGCTCAGTGGATAGAGTGTCGGCCTGTGGACTGAAGGGTCCCAGGTTCGATTCCGGTCAAGGGCATGTACCTGGGCTGCGGGCACATCCCCAGTAGAGGGCGTGCAGGAGGCAGCTGATCGATGTCTCTCTCTCATCGATGTTTCTAACTCTCTATCCCTCTCTCTTCCTCTCTGTAAAAAATCAATAAAATATATTTAAAAAAAAAAAGAATGATATAAGAGAATATACCAAATCAGCCCATTTACCCCCCAGCAAAATCTGGTAAAAGAAAAAACTTACTGTAAGACAAAGATATTGACTTTTAGATGGAATGAAGATAAAAATAGGGATTTGTGGAGAGAAGATATACTACACACAAATAAAAGTACAAAAAATAAAGACTTAAAGCCAGAAATAAAAACAAGAAAAATTCAGATTTATTTAAGATAGCAAATGATTTGTAGGTTTTATCTAGTAGAATTGTCTTCACTAGTCACTATTTAACTCCATTGAAATAAAATAAGGAACCGTCCAAACTAACAGCCAAGGATATCTTAAGGAACAAAAAAGAAGATATACAGAAGAAAACACTATAAACTCAAATTCTGATTTATATTTGGTTTCTCCAAATATGTTTAAGAACACATTTCCGAAGTACTTGATGGAAATGATGAAAAATTAAGATTTGTTTTAGTGTTTAATTACATATGCACTTCTCTATCTCCCCTCCCCACCCCCCAGAAAACTTCATTTAAGCAGATTAGCTCTAATTGTATTCAGAATTAAAGAAATTAAACCAATGACACAATAAGTGGATTCTGGGCCTGACTTCAAATTCAAAATGAGGTGAATAATATATTTTAATTGATTTTAAACAATAAAGAAGTTTGAGTTGTTTTTGTACAAAATGTAGTGCTTTATACTAAACCAAATTATTGAGATGCATTACCTTTCTATTTAAATGCAATCTTAATGAGATTTCTATTTTTTTCCTCCCAAAATACTTGTAAATAGAGCAGTCAGAAAAGGAAAAAAATCAAAAGAATAAAAAAAGAAATCTGGACCAAATGGTTTTGTGATTGGTTTGAAAATATATTCATTGAAAATATGATAAGCCATTTAGGGCTTTGATTAAACAAGATTTAATTAAGAAGAGATGAAAAGTTCAAATGCTTACAATGATAGAATTGGAGGTCAAGATTACATTAATTATTTATATGTGAACTTAGACTCTTCGGATGCTACCTAGTTTGTAAGTTCCATGAAAATGAAGTCAAAACCAGCACCTGGTAAAATATTAACAACTGCGTATTACCAAAACAGTTACCAAAATTGACACAGCCCATTTGTGAGATAAACTGCTGTGTGGAATACACACACACACAGAGACACACTCACACATACACAGATGTACATGTGCACGCATATACACACAGACTCCCATATATGAGAGAACTGTCCTGGAATGGTGACTGTGTTCACTTAGGGAAGGAACTTCACCAGCATTCAGATAGTTCAGCTTCAGAAGGTAATGTTCTTCTTTTGTTCATTTAATCTTGCCCTGTATTGTTATTGTTAATCCTCACCAGAGGATATTTGGATATTTTTTCCATTGCTTTTTCAGAGAGTGGAAGGAAGGGAGGGAGGAGGAGAGAAAGAGAGAGAGAGAAATATTGATATGAGACACACATCCACTGGTTGCCTCCCAAAAGCGCCCCGACCTGTGGTGGGGACTGAACTTGAAACCCAGGAATGTGCCCTTGATCAGGAATCAAACCCCTGACCCGACCCTTTGATGCACAGGCTGATGCTCTAACCATAACTACACCAGCCAGGGCTAATTCCATATTTGCAAAATAATTTTTATTTTTAATTACAGTAGATATGTAATATTATATTAGGTTCAGGTGCACAACACAGTAATTAGACATTTATAAAACTTACAAAGTGTAATTCCATATTTTTTAAAGGAAGCAATAGTCATGTAGTTGCAATTTATTTACACTTAACTAATCAAAGTGTTACTTTAAGTAGTTCTTCTAGATATGTAAGAAACTGAAAATTTCTCCTTTTTTTTTTTTTTTTAGTCCTCACCCAAGGATATGTTCATATTGATTTTAGAGAGAGGGAAGGAGAGGGAGAGAGAGAGAGAGAAAAAGAAACACCGATGTGAGAAACATCAATCCGTTGACTCCTGTGTGTGCAACCTTCTTGGTGTGAGGGATGATGCTGTTCAACCGAGTCACTGGGCCAGGGCAAGAATTTTCCATTATTAAATAACTGAAATTATGCTTTGGTATAAGAAAGCCAACTTGAATTTCAAAAGGTGTGCACTCAGGTCTAAACTGAGCAGCAAGGCAGTTCCAACAGAGCATCTACATTTTCCAGGACATTATTGCTACTAAAGAATGTATCCTCTATTAGGTTAACCAAGGATAACGTATACTTGTAAAATGTTGGAACAGATATTGAGACTATAGATTTTATGGCTTACCGAAGATGTTCCAATCTAGCTGGTAAATGATATGCATTTTAAGTTGGTGAAATATCTGGGTATGATGCACACTGTTGAGCTTGCAGCCCCTGTGGAGACATTGCAATCTGTTGTGCAACACTGAGTTGGTATTTACAAGCGGGTTTTTTACTCTCTTTTTAAAAATGTTAATTTTACAAACCCAAAGAGCCCTGAATTCAAACACTAAGTACATAAAAATAATGGTTCTGTTTACAACTTTTAGCCATGAATTTCTAAATAAAATTGAAATGCATCTGTTTTCTAAAGGACATAAAGGTGTTCTCATTATTTTATGCTTATTAAGTTGTAATAGCAAGCATCAAATGCTACACAGAAGTAGCATAACTGACTATGCTAAGCCATTAAGTCATTATTTCTGGTACACAATATGCTTAAGAAAATTTTCCTGCCACAGACTTAATATGTCTTTCAGAATGTGTGAACTTTGAGGTCACAGACTGGTACACTGAATAACAAATTCATTTTCAGACATAATTTATGTGGCCTCCATGGTGATAAACTATTTTATTGGTTGCCAACATTTAAAAATTGGGAGATTTTGCACAAAACACTTAGATTTCCAAACTCTTTGAAAAATTGGGGATGTCTGGCAATATCTGAGTTAGTTTGCATTTTTTTTTAGAAAATAAGCAAAAGGAGACAAGCAGTGTCTCCCCTTTTACAAGGTAATTTACTCTCCAGTATACTGCAGTCACCACCATTCCCTATTTATTACAAGTCTTAGGTATTGTCTTTTTTACCTTAAAAATTTCTTACTGTACTAATTTATAATACTGCCTACTCCCTATGAAGAGTGTTCACTTCACATGCAATCAATACAACATTCTCTAGGACCACTTAATGTTTTCACTACTCACTCAAAAAATCTTTAACATTGGCTGGCGTACATTATTCTATATTTTATAATATGTATTTTCTCTCTCCCCCAATAAACTATCAGCACAAGAAGAGGAATTATGCCTTATCAGGTATTTGTATCTCCAACTTTCATACAATGTCCAAAATATATTTAATTTTTAAAAAATGTTTTGATGATACTGTTATTGGTGAAACTCAAATTTTTCTTCAGTTATAATCTCTATCAATTTTCACAGTCTTGACCTGGTAAGAATGTCAGTACTATCTGGAAATATGGGGACTTCAGAAAGGAGAAAAGCAGGGTGGAACAATGCTCATTTGAGAATATAAAATATACTTAAACTATACAAAGCATTACAGTATCTAAACTACAGAGGCTATTTCAAATGCCTACAATAAAACTGGCATCCTACAACTTCAGACATTTCCACAGAAAACCTGATCAATTAGATTTCCACATCATGCTGCAGAGTTAATGGTACTAGATTTGTCCTCCCCTCCAAAAAGCAGCAGACAACATATATGAGATGCATGTCTTAACATATTAACCAGGCAGCACAGGCTTGTGATACTTAACAAATACAGAAGACTGAAAATGGATCTCTATATACATTCTGGTTCTCTGCCAGGGAGCACTTCCTGCTTTATAGTAGGGAGGCAGAGCACAAATAAACTACCCATTTTCTGAACTGAGGAAGCGGATTCAGAGGGTCATGATCTTAGTTTGGGGCAGGTGGTAAACCACCAGGAGGTCATGGAAATGAGAGATCAATGGAAGAGCTAAGATAATAAACTCACCACACATCTGTGTGACCATTAAACTCTCTCTGAGTGTGGGAAATTCAGAAAGCTCAAGAAAATGAAAGCCAGGAGCCTTTAGAACTTGCAGACTTTCAACATGTTCCTCAGCTCACACACAGCCTGGGTAGCATAAGGAAAAACCTTCAAACTTAATGTGTTTGAGCATGCCTAACCTCCGCCAAATCGGTGGCTGAGCTCTCAGCCAACAAATGCAGAAATATCTCCAGGAAGGTAAGGGGGAAAATTGGGCAGAGATCTCAGTGACTATATACCACTATGGGGAGACAGATGCTGCTTTTAACTTAAGGACAGTTAATAAAAAATAAATAAAACTTTCAGAGTAATAAAAACAGAATCCAGGGTTGCTGCAACATACTATGTACAGTGTCTAATTTTCAATGAAAAGGTAATAAATGTGACTCATACCCATACACAGGAAACAAAACATTTCATAGAAACTGCTCTGATATCTGTTTCCTCAGCTCAGTGAATACACTTTGGATGAGAACTCAAAGCAGCTACCCTAACTATATTCAAAGAACAGGCTATCACTGAGTTAACAAACGGGATATCAACAGAGAAATTAAAACTATGCAAAGAACCAAGTGAATATTCAAGAGATTAAAAGTAAAATAACTGAAGTGAAAGTTTCAATAGATGGACTTAAGGATAGATTTGAGATGGCAGAACTAAGAAACAGGGAACTCTCATAGAAATCATTAAATTTATCCAATCCCAAAACTATGAAAGAAGCTTGACAGCAGTGAGGGAAAAGCACCACATATCACATAGAGAGGAGCAATTATATATCCACTTAAGCTATTTAAAAAAAACACAGTAAAACATTACTAAAAATTCCATAAAAATATGTTTGTGTCTATATATATTTTCTTCTCCTTATGCTTTTTAATAATCATGTGACTGTTTAAAACCCAACTATAACATAGTGCTATCAGACTCATAACACACAGGAAACTGAGCTATATTTTTGTGAACAGTATTTCAATAGTGTTTTTAATAAATATAAGTATTTTCAGTAAATATAGTATTTTAATAAATGGTGCTGGAACAATTAGATATTCATATGCAAAACCAAAATGAAACTAAACTTCAGGAAACTACCAAAAATTTTATAAAAGTGGATCACAGACCAAGTTGTAAAGCCTAAATCTATGAAATTTGTGGAAAAACAAAACATACTAGAAAACTGAAACTTGGTTAGGTGAAGATTTCTCAGATAATAAACAAAAAGCAGGAATTTTAAAAATACTTGATAGCCGAAACCGGTTTGGCTCAGTGGATAGAGCGTCGGCCTGCGGACTGAAAGGTCCCGGGTTCGATTCCGGTCAAGGGCATGTACATTGGTTGCGGGCACATCCCCAGTGGGGGGGTGTGCAGGAGGCAGCTGATCGATGTTTCTCTCTCATCGATGTTTCTGGCTCTCTATCCCTCTCCCTTCCTCTCTGTGAAATATCAATAAAATATGTTTAAAAAAAAATACTTGATAACTTTAACTTTATCAAAATTGAATTTTTTTCACTTGTAAAGTCACCCTTAACAAAATAAAATAAAAGGTAAGCACAGACTTAACATAATTATTTTCAAAATATAGATATAATAAAGCACTTTATCCAGAAAATAAATACAACACATAAACTGAATAATAAAAAGATACAGTCCCATTAAAAAATGGACTAAATGATTGAATACACACTTCACCTAATAAAACATACAAATAGCAAAAAGTATATAAAATATGCTCAATATCATTAATCATTAAGAAAATAGGAATTAAAATCACAATAAGATATAACTATGGCCCACTAGAGTGGCTAAAATTAAAAAGACTAACATTATCAAGTATTAGCAAAAATAAAAAAAAAAAACTGTTACACCTGTACAATGATGTTTGGAAGATAAAATATTTTTCACTTAAAAAAATATTCTAGGAGTTTTGCTTAAGGTTAAAAGAAAACATCTATCATATACCCCAGCAATTCCACCCCTCAGTATCTACCCAAGAGAAATGAAAACTATATATCCACACAAAATCTCATAAATGAGTATTCATAGAAAAAAATATAGATAATAGTTAAAAACTGGAAACAATCCAAATGACCATAAACAGGTGAATGAACAAAATGTGGTCCCACAAAACAATGTAATACTACTCACTGATAAAAAACAATGAAGTGCTGAAGCATAGAACAACATGGAAGAATCTCAAAATCATGTCAAGTGAAAAAAGTCAGATTAAAAATCTACATTTTATACAATTCTATTTTTACGAAATTTCTAGAAAAGGCAACATTGTAGTGACAGAAGAAAAATTAGTGTTTGCTTGAGTTCAGAAATGGGGTCAATTTGTAAAGGGACGTGAGTGAAGTTTTTTTGTTGATCATTCATAATAAATCTGTATAGCTTCATAAATGTATAAATTTACTAAAATTCACTGTACACTTAAAATGGATGATTTTATGGCATATCAACTATGTTTCAATAAAACTTTTAAAAATTCATATGGAACATATGAAAAAATTCTAAATGTGTCAGCACATAATAAAAGACTTTCAAAATGTATGAAGACCTAAAGAGAGAGAGACAGAACCACATTCATAACTGGAGACATATTAACATAGCTTCTTCACATCTATAGACCTGATAGAAGAAAAGATCAGTAAGGATATACAACATTTCATGGGAGAGTTATGTTTGTCAAACTTGAATTGTGCATTCTGGATCTGTTCATTTCACTATAAGATTTATCTAACAAAAACCTGACCCATTCAATAATACAATGGAGAGAGGAATGAAAGAACTGGACAAAAATGATCAGTAAATCGGAAAGTCAATGATAGAAAGTCAATGTCACAAGGTAGATAAGAACAACAAATGAAACCCAGGTAAGTAAGTTAAACTTTCTGAGATACTTTTCTTTGTAACAGCTATAAAATGTCCCTAGTTTAAAGCACTCATGGCATTATCGAGATCTCTATGACAGAAAATGCTTACTTTGAAGAGATTATTGGAAATGATGATAAATTTCATTCCAAAAGTAACCCAAAACTTCAGTATTACAGAAATACCATTAACCATATTACCAATATATATTAAATGGTAAACTGAAAAAGCACACTTGAATCAACATAATAAACAAAGTATCAGTGTCCTTAATATGTAACAAGCTAAAAAAATCAACAAGAATGAACAACCCCAATCAAAACTGGAATAAAAGATTATGCACAATATGCAATAGAAGAAAAACAATTTCTCAGCAAATACATGAACAAGTATTCATCTTGAGTAACCAAAAGTAAAATTAAAATATAAGAAGCCATATATATCTACATGTTTTTGTTTTTATTGTAAGAAGTACATTTAAATGGACATTGTGTCTGCAGAGTTCTGGCAGGAAACTGAGTAACTGCAGAGAATTTAATAAAGGAAACACTTATAAAAGGTCTGGATAAGTTTACAAACAGCAACAACCCAAAATACCCTCACAATAAGAATAGTGTGAGCCATTGCCTTATCTAGGCTGGTAGCTACAAGGGAAGTGAGCAGTTGCTAGTTCCCAGGGAAGAGGTAGAGCTGTGTGACACCGGCCAACTGACAGGAGAAGATATGGACTCTATTCCACAGCCATTAGCAACCCAGCAGGGAGAAAGAAAAGGCAATAATACTCCCCCTCACTGTCTTCCTTCCCACTCATCCCCAGTGGGTTCTTACCCTTGGTCCAGTGATCTCCAGTGGGTTCTTACCTTTGGTTGAACTCAACGAGAAGCCAGAAGGGAATGGAGATCCACACGGGTTAGGCTTCCAGGAACCAAATTCTTATGGAACCATGTTCAAAGTAGATGTAGAGGGGCAAACATCATAATATCTACAAAGACACACTCCTGCAAGGAAGAGTGGGGGTTGCTGTAATTTTAAAAACCTTTCATAAGGTAATTTAACCATGCACAGTAAGAGCCTAAAAAATCTTATTCTTGTTGGCTTAGTATTTCCATTTCTAGGAATTTATCTCAAGAAAAGACTGTGCATGACAATCACTATAGAATTATGTTTATTGCAGATTTATTAAATATTTGAAATAATTTTTCAACATTAAGTAAAAGCCATGTAACAGAATAGCATGCATGTTCTATAGAAATTATTTAATGACATGGAAAACTATTTTTTTTAAAATATATTTTATTGACATTTTACAGAGAGGAAGGGAGAGGGATAGAGAGCTAGAAACATTGATGAGAGAGAAACATCGATCAGCTGCCTCCTGCACACCCCCCACTGGGGATGTGCCCGCAACCAAGGTACATGCCCTTGACCGGAATCGAACCCGGGACCCTTCAGTCCGCAGGCCGACGCTCTATCCACTGAGCCAAACCAGTTTCAGCAACATGGAAAACTATTTATAAAAATTGCTACATTTAAGAAGCATGAAACAAATGATCTGCACAGTATGCTAGCACCCTGTGGGTAGGAGCTTTTACTGTTCACTTCTACATTTTTAGCATCTAGAACAGTGCCTAGTATATGTTATATGCAAATATATGAGCATAAGGAAAAATTAAAGGACATATTTCAAACTGTTGATAGAATTGAGGGTGATATATCATTATTAATTTATACTTTAAATTCTCTCCTGTTAAGAAAAAAAATCATTTTAAAAAAGGTCTTTTCTAAGTGTTGAAGCATCATTATAAGGACCATGTAAAATCCTCCAGGATCCTGTGAGGTTTGTCCTGTTTCATCCCATTGTCACCTTCTGTAGGAAATCCCCTACGAAAGTCTAGAGATGAAGATCAAAATCTCAGAAAAAAAAAATCTACTCCATCTTTCCAGCATTGAAACAGCAGTGAGATTTTTACTCTTTTGGTAATTATAATTTCACAGTTTCCTGGGGCTCTGCTGAGTCATCCTTTGTGATGGTTGGAGTCGTAGCCTTGAGTCTGTTTTCTATAAAAAGTATAAAATAGTCCACAAAGATGAGTGTGAACTACCTTTTAGAGCAGTTAAACATTGTAATGGAACCATTATAAACACTTTTAAGGATAAAGATTAAGCATTCTAAGGGGTCATAAAAACCAAGTGCAAGTTCTTTATTTTACAGATTTGGAGAAGGAAGCTCAAGAACATCCAGACGGAACAAGCTCAGTCAGCTGAGTCCTTGTTCAGTGTATTACTATGTGGCTCTATAAAAACCAGTTTCAACAAGACAGTTCAAATACTCTGCCAGGTATTTGAAACAAAGTGGTTATGTAGCAGAAAACTGAGTTGAATTGGCTATTCAGAATTAGTTTGCTATATCTATGTATACATTCTAATCAAATTAATTGGCATCATTTTTAGAATGCCTTTTTCAAACTCTTGGGAGCTTTTGGTTTCATTGAAGATACCCTAAGGGTCAAAAGTGGGGAGGTATCAATGAAGGTCCAATCAGGACACAGAAACCATACAGTGGTTTAAACAAGGGAAGTTTCATATGACAAACTATTTATTAAACTATGACTATAGAGTAACTATCTGATGTAAAGGGAACTCTAACACTGTATTGCTGAGAGAGACTATCCAAGGAAGGGAAACTTTAATAGGAGATTTCCTCTCCAAGGCAGAGGATGAGACCTCACTGGAAAAAGTATGGTTACAGCCCATTGGGTGGTAGAAAGTTGGCTGTGATGCCGGCCCAGAGCTGGACCACAGTCACTGGGCAAGCAGGAAACAACAGGAGCACAGGTGAGCTGCAACAGGTGGGCAATACACTGCTAATCACTGCGCAGCTACTGGAACCAGCAAGAGGAGCTCTTTCCTCACACAATGTCCCTCTAAAATACCCTGTATTGAGAAAGCTTAATACAATGCTCACTTTAAAGAAGAACAGTTTAAAAGCACGCAGTCCATTATTGCTGAATGGGTATTAGAGGGCAATTTTAGGCCGAGAGGCAATAAATTGATAAGTGTAAAAGGAAGCCTAGTAGGTCAGGCTTTAGGTCCCTAGTCCCAGAGCAGATCTGCTATTCAGTGTCTAATAAATAGTGGTTTCCTACAAAACTTATTTGAAGCCAAAAAAAAAAAAACACTGAAAAGTGTTGCAGAGTAAAAGATATAATGTCATAAATTTTTAATTTTGGATTTAAAGAAAACCATTAACAATATAAAAGTGTTAATGACATCTGTAAATTCTTATTCTAAAGAGTCCTGACTATAGGAGAAAAGAGGACTGCAAAAAGGAGCTCCAGAAAACAAAAAAATGCAAGTGATAAATAGCATGTGCTTAAACTTCTGAAAAAATGTAAGTCCTACATTGTAACAAGTGAGTTAAGCATCTTAATGAAGTTGATATGTCCATAGAAATCAAGCAAACAGAAAAGGATGTTTTTGGAGTTATGTAAGAAGAAAAATAGTTATTGTCTGGTTCTTGGTTCACTAGCATAAGACATTTATGTAGTCACTAGAGTCCCAATGCACGATGAAATTGTACGTGGTTAGGGTCCCCAGGCCTAGCTGCAATCAGGGCCATGTCTGCCGCCCAGCGTTGCGCCTACACCTCCGTGGCCCCTGCCCCGTGAACCTCCATGCTCACAGCCCCCGCCTCGCAAGGCTCCTCGGCCTCCGCGGCCCTGCCCCATGACGTCCTCCGCCTCAGCGGCCCCATGAAGCTCCCTGTTAATGGCCCCGCCCCACAAGGCTCCTCGGCCTCCGCGGCCCTGCCCTGCCACACAGTGAGAGCTGGACCGATCCTTTGGTTGTTTGGGCCCACAGCTTCCTCCTCCCACTGCAGCGCCATGGGCGGCCAGGGGCCCACAGCTCCTGCTCCCTCACCTCCCTAGCCTGCTGTTCGGTCGTCCATCCAGTCATTTAGGTTGTGATGGCATCTGGGTTTTTATACATTAGGATAATGATTACTGATTGCAATACAATTGTGCTACAAGTCCATCAAATTATTGGGAAGAAAGAAAGAGAGATATATTAGTACATAAACCCTACAAAATCAACCAGGTCAAAAATTACAAAATGCCAATAATAGTTGCATAAATCAATAGTTGCATAAGTTCTTCTTTTTGAAATATAACAGAAAATACCAAATATCAAAAGAAATGGACAAAGGGTTACAATGCTTCTGAGGAGTGGAGCTAGAGATGTAGGAGGAAATGCTCTTTTTTATTATGAATATTTTAGCTTTATTTGATTTTTAAATTATTCACATATTTTAAATTGATGAGAACAGGCCCAATCTTATATATAACATGATTTCTACAATTCAAAAGGCATAGAAAAAAACACAGGAGAAAAAATACCCTAAAGTATTCTTCCTGGGTGGCATAATTCTACATGGCTATTGACTGTGTCTTTAGACTTTTAACTTTTCCAAACTTTCAAAAATGAGTCAAAAAAAGTGTGTAACAGAGCAAGCAAATGGTTAATTAAAGTCATTAAATTTATGAGAAAGGAAAGCAAGAAAGATAACTAAGATAAAACAACTACAGAAGTATTATGACATCAAGTAAGCAATATATACTAAGTGACCATTGTAAGCCTAGCACTGTAGATAGTAAACAAAAAATAATAAAACATTGCCCATTCCCTTGATGAACTTAAATATTAATGGCAAGTAAATGGAGTAAATAAAAGTTAGATATTAATTTATGTTCATAAAAAAATAAATAATAAAATAACAATTTAAAATCTCAGTTTACAGGAATTTTCCAAGTTGAAAATAAAAAAAAACAATTCCTCCTGCTCCTAGTATCAAAAATAATTAGTAGTAAATAGCTCTCATATAAAATTGTGAAGATTACTACAAACTCCATAAAAATATCAAGTAATTTGCAAAATGCAATACTTAACAAGATTTTTTTCCTAAAGTTTCATTTTATAGATTCTCAGGACATCTGCTTATCATAATACCAATGGTAAATGCTTAAATTGGTTTCAAATATCAAGTCAAATATCAAGTCTCTGTCATGTCTGCCTTTAATTCAGATGTGAATTAACCAACATGCTAATTAAGTTTAAATGTCAGAGCCCCTTCCTTTCCTGGGCCCCTTCTAGCAATATGCTCTACATGTTTTTGCAGCATTTGTAAAAGCAGAACACTTTAACCAAAATTGGTTATGACAACTAGCTCTTTCTACTCCAATTTATCCTCAACACACTTCTGCTTATGTAAAATCACAAGTGTAGGGGCTATGAAATAGTAAGCTGCAAACAACTGTGTTGGACTTAGTTAGGTGTCTACACATGTATTGTAGTCCTGTCTGTCTATACTTTGCGTACTGCCAGCCATACTGGTGTATGGATGGCTTCCAGGAAATGTCCACAGCCCATGATTTTACTCTTCCAGTGCAGAGACACAAAGGTGCAGAGCAAAGGTTTCATGGAGCAATTGGCATGTCCTACTGAAGTTAGCACTAGAAGAATGAGGCAATGGAGGAAAAAAAGTTTTGAAATATAAAGCAATGAGAAGCTAGACTGTGAAAAATTCCTCCAAATAGTACATCTCATCAATGAAAACCTTTTTTTTTATATTTGACAGCAATTACATATTTATTTGACATTAGAGTAGTGAATCTGGAAGCTGAAAGAAAAACTTAAAAGTATCAGTATTGAAAAAAACAATATTCAATAAAAACACTAAATTATCTCACTAGATTTGTAGAAAATATTATCAAGTGTTATCATAGCTGTCTGAAATAGCAATCAAAATTTAAAGCCTAAATAGGTAGGAAAGAAATAGTATAAAGTTATACCAGGCAATTAGTTAATTAAAATATCATATTTTTTTCTGGGTTTTGCAGTTTTACTGGTATTTTTACACTTTTTAAAAAATTGTGACTTGTTACAATTTATTTCTCTTCTTTAGTAAGTGTTCGCTTTCATATCTAATTTTGTATTTTATTTCCTTTTTCTCAAAGTTTCCCCAATTTATATAAAATTGAGGCCTCATAAAACTAAATATACCTTGGATTTTTAAGTTATTATTTCAAAACATTTATCATGCCATTTTTTGCAGTTCTTATAAAAGAAAATTTATATAGTTGCTATCATGTCTAGATCACCTTCTCATAAGATTAATGGGTTTATTTTTCCCATTATGTCCTAAATACAATGAATTCAGAGGCTCAGACACTGCAAGAAAACATTCAATAAATTCAACAAAATTTGAGGTGGAAGTCAAAGAAAAAAAAAATAAAACACAAAAAGGTGAGAAAAATTTTTGTACACAAAGCATAAATGGAAGTTGCCCATGTCCCAATCCATTCCCCTACTTGAACCCATATTAACCTTCAAGAGGTAGCTAACACCATTTAAAGATGAAAAATGTCAGGTCCCTATATAAGAATGACTAAAGAAATAACAGAACACAAAACAAAACAAAATTCTGGGATAAAGCAAAGAGCATGTAAAGTAGATGAACAATCTACATCAGAAGAAATAGCTTAGAAAATAGCAAATGAATTCAAAGAAATAGATTTCTATAATCTCAATTGATATTATAGAATACTAGAGGCCCGGTGCACGAAATTCGTACACAGGGGGGTGTCCCTCAGCCCAGCCTGCACCCTCTCTAATCTGGGAACCCTCGAGGGATGCTTGGCAGGCAGTCGGACATCCCTCTCACAATCCAGGACTGCTGGCTCCAAACCGCTCATCTACATGCCTGCCTGATTGTCTCTAACTGCTTCTGCCTGCCAGCCTGATCACCCCCTAACCACTCCCCTGCCAGCCTGATTGACGCCTAACCGCTCCCCTCCCATCCGATTGCCCCGAACTGCCCTCCCCTACCGGCCTGGTCACCCCTAACTGCTCTCCCCTGCAGGCCTGATTGCCCCCAACTGCTCTCCCTTACAGGCCTGGTTCCTCCCAACTGCCCTCCCCTGCTGGCCTAATCGCCCACAACTTCCCTCCCCTGCTGGTCATCTTGTGGTGGCCATCTTGTGCCCACATGGGGGTGGCCATCTTTGACTACATGGGGACAGCCATCTTGTGTGTTGGAGTGATGATCAATTTGCATATTACCCTTTTATTAGATAGGATTGATTTTCTTTGGGAAAAAGAAATGAGACAAGTATTTAAAGGATAGATTTCAATTCACAGAATAAATTAAAACTGTCTGGTAGGACTTAGAAAATAAATGGAAAAGAAAAAAACATACTGCTTAATAGTATCCTGTATTATAGAGGTTAAACAACAGAATAAACATAACTAAAAATATGTTTTTAGTTCCTTCCATTTCTGACCTTGAGAAAGTTAGAAATGGAAGGAAAGAACACAGACAAAAAGGCAAAATAAAGACCTCAGCCAGTGTGGTTCAGTGGTTGACTGTAGAACCATAAACCAGAAGATCAGGGTTTGATTCCTGGTCAGCACACATGCCCAGGTTGCCTGGTGGATCCCCAGAAGGGGCATGCAGGCGACAGCCCATTGAAGATTATCTCTCATAACTGATGTTTCTATCTCTCTCTCCCTCTCCCTTCCTCTCTCCGAAATCAATAAAAACATACTATACTCTTTTAAAAAAAGGCAAAATAAAAGGATAAAGGCAATGATTTGGAAATAATATACAACATACATACTTCTGTCTCTAAAGCATAGGAAAGACTTTAAGTGGCATACCAACCATGTTCCAGGAAAAACTGACATAAAATACATAAGGAAATATATCCTCAGGAAGATGCTGGAATTAGGAGATGAATGAAGAATCATTTGGGCACTCCAGCAGAAAAAAAAAATTATAGATGAAGTCAAGTTGGCCTCAACCTTCTTCACAACTCCACTCACAGCCAGAGACAAACAGGCAGAAAGAGATCTCTGCTCAGTGTTATCATCTGTACGTCCCAGTTGAAATTGTAGCCACCATATTAGAACCAGCAATGGAACCAAGAGGATAAATAAATATCCACACAGCAAGAAAAGCTAATAATATATTTAGTTAATTTTGGATCTCTCCATCAACTCTGATTGATAAACTTTTCTTATTGCTTCAGCCATTGTAATTTCACTCCTTTGTTACTTGTTGAAAGCTTCCTACCTAATGCAAAGAGGATGTAAATGTTATAAAATTTTACTATGTGAAAATAGTAACAACACAAATCACAGTGTGAGGATAAAGAAGATAGGAGAAAGTTTGGACTAACATCCCTGTCTTTCACATCTGAAATTTAATAAACATATTATAAAGTGAAATAGTTCAATAATAGCACCCTCAAAATTGTTTTTTCTTTTCCTAGCATTACTGAAATCTTTCAAGAACTAATATTTCTTATAGTGAGGAAATTGAAAACTTTGTCAAAATTGTAGCATTTTTTGTTTTACTTCAAATAGTTTATTCTGTTAAATTCAAAGAAAAGTATAATAATAAAAAATAATATATATTTTGAGCCACTATCAGTTAAATAATTTTTATTTCTCCATCCTTGAGTCTGAATAAAAGAATATCTGAATTTGGGGATATCAAATATTAATAATAGTTACTCCTGATTTATAAAAATTATTACTAGCTTTCACTTTCTTTTTAATTTTCTGCTTTGTCTGAGTGAAAGCAATACTCAAAACAATACAAAACATAATAAGTAAACAAAACAATAACAGTGGTACAAAAGAAATACAATTGGTTTACACAAAACAATAAAATTGTCAATCATAAAAAGTGAGCACCTATTTTGAACACTTCACACTACGTTAGACTATAGAAACACATTATAGGCAATAATATTTTGCTCCATGTTTCATAGTTATACAAAACTATAACAGTTATAAAAACACATAACTACCTAACTTTATAGCTACCATTGAAAAAGAAATATGAATGGAAGATACTGATACTGGAACTTAATCATCTACATCAAAATGTAGGATTATCAATAGTTTTAACTTCATATTTCTGAACTCCCTTTTCAAGGTATGTAAATATTTCATAATAGATTACCTTATGAAAGAGTATAAACATCAGAGAACTATTTTTTAACCTTTTTTAAAAGATAGTAACTTATATAGGAACTAGAGGCCCAGTGCATGAAATTCGTGCACTGGGGGTGGGGGGGAGTGTCCCTCAGCCCAGCCTGTATCCAATCTGTGACCCCTCAAGGGATGTCTGACTGCCAGTTTAGGCCCTGAGGGATCGGGCATAAACTGGCAGTCAGACATCCCTCTCACAATCCGGGACTGCTGGTTCCTAACAACTCGCCTGCCTGCCTGCCTAATTGCCCCTAACCACTCTGCATGCCAGCCTGATAGTCCCCTAACTGCTCCCCTGCTGGCCTGATTGATGCCTAACCACTCCCCTGTCAGCATGATTGACACCTAACTGCTCCCCTGCAGGCCCAATCGCCCCCAACTGCCCTCCCCTGCAGGCCTGGTCGCCCTCAACTGCCCTCCCCTACAGGCCTGGTCCCCCCCAACTGCCCTCCCTTGCTGACCATCTTGTGACAATGTGAGGGCAGCCATCTTGTGACAACATGGGGGTGGCATCTTGTGACAATATGGGAGCAACCATCTTGTGACACAAGGGCGTGAGGGTCAATTTGCATATTATCTCTTTATTATATAGGATTAAAGGGGAGAATATTCAAAGGGTTGCCAGACAGCTTCCCACTCCTGGCAGAGTTGTGTTTCTCTACCTTTGTTAATGCTCACCTGCTAATATGTGCCTTCAACTATCACCTAAGGCAGTGGTCAACAAACTCATTAGTCAACAGAGCCACAGTTTGCCGACCACTGACCTAAGGGATCATCTTTTAAAAGGGGTCTTTGAAATCCCCGTGTTGGCCCAACTGGCTGTGTTCTTGTGCTTCCCTGTCTATATCCCTACAAGATAAATTACCCCACTGTATTTGAAATTATCTGTTAGGCTGGAGTCCTCAAAGTGTGGTCCCCAGGCCAGCATTGTCAATACCGCCTGGGAACTTGTTAAAAATGCATGTTTACAGGCTTCAGCCCAGACACACTACCCAGGAACTCCATGGGCAGGGCTCAGCAATCTGCACTGTAACAACCCTTCAGGTGTTTCTGATGCCTGCTGGCCAGAGAGCACAGGTCTACTGCTCTCCCAATAAACAGTAAACTTTGTAAGGACTTGATCTCTTCTCACTTATTGTTGTATCCCTGAATCTTAGCATCATACCTGGCACACAGTACCTTGTCCTTGAAGGCTCAGTCTAACAAAAATAGAGCCCAAAAATAATAAAAATAGTAACTAACATTTATCATGTCCTTATTATGTTTTCAGCATTGTATTAAGCATTCCACATGTATTTATTCACTTAATTCTCCCAATGTTCCAATGGAGCAGTGTCCCCACTATTACACATTAAGAAGTAAGTTACGCAAAGATCAGGGAACTTGTCAAGGACACAATTAGCAAATAGCAGAGACAAGATAGAATTTCAGTCCATCTATATTCGGGAGCCTAACCCTAATCATGAAACTACATAGATTCAGAATGTGTGGCAATACTCAGAATAACTACTGGAGATAATTTTTTTTCTCTTCAAGTATCTGTATTTATCTATACTCTTTGTCATATATATTGGTAAATGTATGACACTTTGGCCCAACAAAGAATATTTTAAATGCACACTTACATGAATAATAGATGGGGCTCTTAAAACTATGAATTAAATGGGCATGGCTTTGCTCATTGTCATTTTAGAGATCTGTCTGAATAATCCTATATAATTAAAGGGTAATATGCAAATTGCCCCTAAGGGCAGAACGAACAGTCGCTATGACACACACTGACCACCAGGGGGCAGACGCTCAAGGCAGGAGCTGCCCCCTGATGGTCAGTGCACTCTTGCTCACCCACACACCAGGCTGACGGCTGTAAGCTCAGCGGCGGTGGCAGGAGCCTCTCCCACTCTGTGGCAGTGCTAAGAATGTCCAACTGATGGCTGAGGCCTGCTCCCCCGAGGGCTCCTGGGCTGCCAGAGGAATAGCTGACTGCCAGCTTAGGCCCCATCCCCTGGGGAACGGGCCTAAGCTGGCAGGTGGACATGTCCGAAGGCTCCCGGACTGTGAGAGGGCGCAGGCCGGGCTGAGGGATCCCTCTGAGTGCACGAATTTTTGTGCATCGGGCCTCTAGTTTCCTAATAAGAACTCAATATCTTTTTCTGTCTTACTAAAAACCCATTTTGAGCTTTAGGCTCAGAGCAAAATCCTGCAGATGGCCAAACTTTGTTGAACGTTTATGAATTAGCTACTAAACACTGTGGGATAAATTAGGACTCAAGTTGAGAGTGTTCCAAAGCAAACATGTCTCTGGTCAGATACATTAACAGTTACAGTACAGATAAAATAAATATGTGTGTTTTATAAATTGCATTAATTGAAAGTTAAGCTGTTAGTTATACTTTAATAATTTTATACTTGAGGAAAAAAAGCCCATAAATTATCAAAGATTAAGAGGGATACTTTCATAATGTCAGTTCCCCTTAATGTACACACGCCTAAAGCAGGTCATTTTGAGCAGAAACGTTAGGACAAGAAAGATGTGCTCAGGATGCTTAAGAGCTGTAATTTGATCATTTCTACCGAATTTTACTCAGGGCCATGCCTAACGCTATTCAGGCTGCTGCAATTTCTACATGTTAAATTATGTCAACTTATTTTCATTTTGAAAAATTGCCATTCCACACTCCCCTTCTTTAAAATGACAAAATCCCAACCGATCGAACAGTTCACAATCTATTGCTAGAACATCTTACAGCACAACAAAGATTTAGTTGAGTAATTGAAATGACCACGCAGCTAATTATAGTTTTTATCTTCATTATGTGAGCTGACTACAGCACTTTTTAATTCCATCATTCCTGCTGGTGCTCTGGCAGGACAGCCGGCCTGCAGGTGCTATGACTGTGGCTCCTGGAATCGTGCCTGGTCTCCATCTTTCCATGGTGACATTCTGGCCAGGAAACAGATTGAATGATGCTGATGCTGAGCTACAGAAATACTGCTCAGGCCAGTAATCTTATAACAGTGCAAAATGCCCACTAACAGCAGCCTGGCAGCATTGTAACCAAAGGTCTGTTAGGAGTAACTTCGATTCCTTCACATTATGAAGTATTGGCCACGTAAAGAAATTAAGTGAAGAAGGGTTCTGATAGAAAAAGGGATTAAAAGATATGCAAATTGACAACTATATAAGAAAGGAAGTGGTCAAAAAAGACATTAATAATGTCGTTTTTTCTTAAATGGTATATCTCAGCTAAATAATTGAAGAGGATAATGCTCTCCAAAGACCTGTCATCATGTTTGTCTAACGTTAATTGTCAAAGGAAGGACTGTGGAAATATAAAAAAATGAATTTCCAATTGATTTCTATGGCAACATATGGCAATATTCTATGCATGAAGAGAAGTCACTCTATTCTGATTTCTTGACAGGTTTACTCTGTGGTTCATGGATCACCTGTCAGAGGTTATGGAGACACAAACACAAGATGTGCACTGGATCACTCAAAGAATGAGTATATCAGTCAGCCTCTGCTGATTATATGCTGTTTCCTACTGGGCTTCTCATTACTCTGAAGGAAAGCCCTTAGAGAAAACTCTGGATATTGTCTATGGTTCACAGACAGATAACAGATACACCCAGATGAGGCAGACCAGCTGACACTGAAAATGGATTGATCACATTGTGAGCTGCGTGCTTTAGGTGAAAAGAGTCAGCATTTAAAGACATAAAAGTGGGAAAGTTTGAAATTCCAAATAATCTATCACTTAGTTATCTAGTAACTTGTGTGATATGTTTTTTTAAATGTTTTAGATATTGTGCTAGCCAGAATTTTTATATCTCCATCCCCTGGTATACACATCCTGGCTAATACCCTTCTTTTGAGTGTGGCCAGGACTTGTGAATATCATTGCTGTGATTAGGTTACTAATAAGTTGACCCCGAGTTAATCAAGATGGAGATTATCCTGAGTAGACCTGACCTAATCAGGTGAGCCCTTTAAAAGAAAGTGAAGTGCCAACTCCTGCTGGCCTTGAAAGACAGCCTCACTGAGTTCGACAGCTGCAAGGAAATTAATTCTGCCACCAGCTATATGAACTTCCAGAGGGATTCTCAGGCCCAGATAAGACCCCAGCCCTGGCTGAGGCCTTGACTGCAGACTGGTGAGCATAAAGTAGAAAATCCAGGTAAGCATGCGGGAACTCCCGACACACAAAAACTGTCGTTTGAAACCATTAAGTTTATGGTAATTGGTTATACAGAAAAAGAAAATTAATAGATCTGTGGTGCAAAATTGAGGTCTTTAGAGAACATTTCTTATATTTTGAACATACTTTTGTATATGTGATATCCCCCCCCACTTTATCAATGGTATTCCTTTTTTCCATCACCATTAGTCAACAATATTCTTGAGACTCATGTTTCTCTGAATCTGAACTGAATCTTGTTTCTACTTCTCACTCAGTTCCATCTGTCACAATCCAGATACCATTATACAATCCTGACTTTTCAGACAAATTTGTGAAACCTCAAAAATTTCAGCTCCTACAGTTTAATTTTCGTTTTTTCCATCTTTACATAAAATTACTACTACAAGATTCTAAAGGAAAACTTAAAAAGATCAAGGTCTCTGTTCAATTGATTTCATCCAGCTTTTTGTCTTCTGAACTACTTGGGAAAAACAAATTTTAAAAATTAAAAAAAAAAACACAATTACATCTGTGTTATAATTTACAGTTTATGTAGTTACCTTATTTTAGAAAAATAATTTTAAATTGTAGGTTGGATGTTTTAAGATAGTTAAACATAAAATTCAGTATTGGAAACAAAAGGCTAAGTGCAAATTGACTTAATGGGTTAAAAAATTGAATCAATTACTTAAAACCCTATTGTCTATCATATCAGATCAACACAGAAAGAAGGAGGGGATCAGTTAAATTCAATTCAGAAGAGAAAAGCTGCTGAGAAGAATATATACATGTATAACCTTTCTTTTAAAATTTTAAGAGTACTAACAGGCAGATTTCATTAAATGTTTCTTACTGCACAAAGAACTGTTAACTTGTGCTCATTTATGCCTCATAGAAAGTGACTTAATAAAGATAATCTAATAAGTATCAATAATTGTGGAACTCTCCAATGTGACAGGAACTCTGCTGGTAATGTGACTACATCATTGCATTTAATTTTCATAAAACAACATTATAACCATGGCATGGTTATCTCTTTACCACTCATATATGAAATGATAACAACAACAATATAGAATGGCACTCCACCTGTCTGGTTCCAAACTACTGGTCTCCATTTCTTTGGGTAAAAAAAAAAAAAAAAATGATCATAATAGTGTCCAGGAGATCAAATGAGTCCAGGTTAGTGAATACCAGAATGCACCACCCTGGGAAGGGAAGGAGCAGCACTGGGGAGAGTAGGGAAAGCTAGTGGTCCCCTGGGCCTCTTTGAGCTTTTTCCCTAATGCTGGCAAATATTCTTCCATAGTGTGCTTCCCACGATGGTACAGGATACAGTAGAAATATTTATACTACATCTCTATATCATCCAGTATTAATCAAAGCCAAATACTATATATCACATTTTCATAGACTGTTCCTAACATGTGATGGCACAAATGTATGAACACCCCCCAAAAATTGTAATCCCAGACATACAAGCTTTTTTAATTCATCCAATATTTGGCAGTCTTCACTTTGTTGTTTCCTCTGATGGAGTACAATCAAGGATAAAACTGGCTGCAGAAGATTTCCCATTGAAGATGCCTTGTCACCTAAAGCCCGCATCCTGACCAGGGCTAGTTCAATTCATCTTAACATTCACTTCCTACATCCTCCTGGCACTGTCCTCTTAAGTGCCCGAATAACTACCATAGTGCATGATTTTACCATTTGAAAGACTACATGAATCATTCCAGATATCATGATAGCTGTTTCCAAATATTTTAAATACTCACATGAGAAAAAGAATTAGGGTATTATTGTGTGATTCCAAAAAATAGAATTAAGACAATGTGTGAAGTTAGATGGAAACATCCACAAAGCAATCCAATTTGGTACTTAATTAGGCAGAGTTCCCCAACAATGAAGGTAATCAAACCGCAGCTACATAAGCACTTCATAAAGAAGATCCAGAAAGCCAGTCAGCAGTTAACTTTGAATCTACTGGAAAATACTTTTACCTATGCCAGCACCTCACATCATGTCTCAGGTATAATAAGTATCAAACAAACATTTGCTGACTGTATAAACATAAATAAGAAACTTTAATGTATACAAAATGTCAGCTAACATTTCTATTTTTAGCATAATAATAAAATACTTTTTATACTATTGGATTCCACAATTGTATCCTGAGAAATAGCACATTAAAAATCTGTAATGAGGATAAGTACACATATGTAAACCTTAATCAATAAAGAAAAGAATAATAAAATAATTTTTAAAAATCTGTAATGAATTGACCGGCAAACAGTTGAATAGACATATTTTACGAAATGGAAACACACAAGTCATCCATTTCTAGATGGCTGTACAACCTCCAAGATTCATGTAGGTAATCATTTTAATAAAAGAGAGGGATAGCTTCTGACTGGGTCTGAAAATCCTTCTTTGAAAATCTTAACCAAAGATTGATATATGATTGACTATATACTGCATGAGTTTTCCCCACTAAAGCCCTAATAATGTTTCTATGACTCTAATTTCACTCTGTCAAACCTGCTATGCTCTTCAAACTGAAGGAGATAATAAAGAGGCCACATACCCCTTTAGGGGGAAAAAAACCTTTCAGAATGTTTTCATGGTAAGCTTTATGAAGTGTCATAAGATTCTAAATACCTCCTTTGCCACTAGAGGGTTATAGGCTATGAACTACCTCCACCAGAGAGAGAGAGCATGAGGTGTGCTGTGCAGAATAACAGCAGGGAAAGGTCTATACTTGCTCATACTATTTAGAAGCATTGGCTTCAAGACCTCCAGTTTCTCTGGACTTGCCACAGATTCAGACATAGAGTAGATGCTACCCCAGAACTGGATCCTTCAACAGAGCCCTCCGACTCTTCCCTGGGTTATCTGCTCAGGGAATTTTCTGACAGTAAGGTACCCACATAAGAAGCTGTTATGTTCACTTAGCTCTCCTGCAAAGAATTTGTGAAAAGCCACAAGGAAACCACCACTCCTTCCTGCTGCTTCTCCATTTTCAAGACTTGGAAATGTCTTGGCATTTATGCTATGGGATTGAGGCTTGTCTTTCTAAGATTATTCTTATCTGATTGACCTTCCAGTGTAGAAATAAGCCATCACTAACCTGCTTACTGATCTGGAAATGTGGAATTGAAAGCACCATTTAAATGATTTTCAACATGTTTGGAAGTAATAAGCAGAAAACACATTCCACTGTTACTTTTTAAATAACTATGGAATATTTTCTGTATTCTATTAAAGCATACACAAAAACATTAAACCATAAAATTGAGCTGCTTTTATGTGATGCTGATGACAAGTGTGGTCACTCTGAAAATAATATCATTTCATGACCACAGAAGACAAATAAAAAAGAACAATAACTTCTTGTGCCTTGATCAACTGCCAGGAAAGATGGTAGATAAAGTGCAACCGAGGAGAACAGTTATGAGAATTAAAATTTCAATTTCATACATAAAATCACTATCTTTATCTAAAGGCCAACTGAAGCTGAACAGGACAAATACTGAATCATCTGTGGGGTTTTAAAAGAAATAGAATCCTTAGGCTCTGGCCAGGTGTTAGTGAAATACACTCTCTGGGTAGGTCATCTAAGAATCTGTATTTTTTGGAGAGCTAACTCATTCAATTCTATTCTTACCCAGGTTCAGATACCACATTAACTGAATGCTGTGCCTTGTTGCTCAGATCCCCCATCTCACACCTGCCACCTCCCTGGTGTGGCCTGCATCAAATGGCTGGTTGATGTGACAGAACAAAGCCCTCGTATGCATGCCTTGATTTTGGAATAACTTTTAAGGAATAATAGCTGCAGATCTTCCCTTGAGCTTGGATGCTTCTCTCACTCCTTCATAGGTGTTATTCCCAGAAGCACACCTCAATAAAATTCTTGCAAGCAACTCTCCATCTTAGATTCAGTTTCTCAGGAAACCCAACCACAGATAGCTTGTGCTTACCTATTCCTTAAATACAGACTCTAAAATAGTCAGTGGCTGATAGTGGAGCAAGGAGAGAAGGGTGTATGTATGGGGGGAGGACCAGGAGTCCCAAAGCACCATGGGTTAGGGTATCAGCAAAGTAGGAAGTCAGTCAGGCATTCAAGTGGAGGGCAGGGTGGCCCAAGGGGCTGAGTCAGAGTCCCAGTGGAGTGAAAAAAGGCATCATAAAGGAGGGTGGCTGGCACGGAGTGTTTCAAGTGGGGAGGGATTTTACCTGGAGCAGGAAGAGTTCATCCCTGCATGGACTACTGAAGTTGGGGAAGGGTAAGAAGAAATTCCCTCCAGGACCAAAGCAGCAGTGTAAGCCCAACACTGGGTTTGAAAGCCCAGATGGATTGAGGAGGATGTCTGTACAAGAGATAAGGCAAAATGAGTAGGAAATCAACCAATGTGGGTTAGGTAGGGTGTCTGCATGGGAGTTGTTGAAAGGAGACAGAAAAGGGGTCATGTACAGAAGGTATATGCACAGAACTCTCTCCAATAAACTTCCTGCACATAAACTTTGATCTGTCTGTTTCTTATGGAATCTGAACTAAGATACTACTGGACAGGGAGCATTAATGCATATGTATTATGAAGAAGGGGAATAATATTTTTTAAACTCTTGGGGTCTACCCAATATCATTCATTATAATCTTGTAGATGAAAATAATAGCAATGAGAAGGAAAGAGGACCGGAAGCTGAAGGAAAAATGAATAAAGGAGCAGGAACAGCAGCTACTTATGTTAAATATCTCAAGTGTGCATGACTATACAGGTTTTACATGTTTAGTCATACTTTACCCTCAATAGCCACACAAAGAAGTTATCCCAATTTTATAGTGGAGGAACTAACAATCAGAGAATTTTCATATACAACTAGTATTGTCCCTATTACCTGAACCCCAATTGAATGATTTAATTCTCCCTAGAGCCTCTTCTTACATTTGTAAGAATAAGGTTAAAGGAGACAGAGTAGGGAAGAGTGACAAAGCCACATTAGGTTCTAGGCAATCAATAATAAGTGGCTCAAGGGTCAGAGTATAACGGCTAATAGGAATAGCTAAGATTTATTGAATAGTTCCTCTGTGCCAAGCACTGTATTGAGTTACTTACATGGGTTTATTCATTTAATCCTTAGGACTACTGCCTGCGGAGAGGTAACATTATTAACCCCTTTACCCCTGAGGATACTGATGCTCAAAGGTGTTGTGTAACTTATTTAGGTTCACGCAAGTAGTGTAGTCCAATGATTCTCAAACTTCAGCATGGAGGAACACCTGGAGAACTTGCCACAACATAAGAGTACAAGGTTCTACTCCTGAGTTTATGGTTTAGAAGACCTAGGGTTCTGAGAATTTGCACTTTTATAAGTTCTCACATGATGCTGACATTGTTGATCCAGAGAACACATTTGAGAATCACTGTTAGAGACAAAGACAATAATCAACATCGACTATATCGTAACTAGAGAGCCTCTATATTCTCTGCTAAATAGACATTTTTAGCCAAAGCTAAACCTGGGTTAGGAATGAGAGCCATTGCACTAACCTGACCTATTTCACAACACTAAGCAAGGTATTTTGTATTTCAATTACTTTGCAAAATTATAGTAACTAAACCTTTAGCCAAACGCATGAAATATTGTGAAGTTTGACATTTTCCCTAACATAAATATAAAATGTCTTAAGAGGTTAACCAAGTAAGGAAATAACAATTTATTTCCAAAGGGAGGTTATACTGTAAGAGATCCAGATATTTAAGCACCTCCAGAGAAAGCAGGTGGTGCCCACCAGAGTCCTTAAGAACAACGGTATGTCAGGACACTGCTGGGTGTCAGTGGGAAAGAAGAGAAGCAGGAGGTGGGAGAAATGAGGCAAGAGAAAGTAATTATTTCATTTACTGCAATTTCCTCTCAAAGGGGAGGGTGGTTTTTGTACATTCTTTAAAATTAGAAGAGAGCCAAGTAGAGCCCTTGTTCTAGGAGGGGTTAGGTTACCTAGATCCCATCGCCTGGCTCTGTAGAGGACAAATAAAATGTGTAGCCTCCAGTGGCATACAGTTTTTGAGAAAGTCATGTAACAATATGAAGACAGAACCAAACAGATTTGTGCCAAAGCTCTGGCACAGTTAATAATGATTAGTAGAAACCACAAAGCATCAAGTAGGAGGAATTCAAGGTGGAAGAAGCATCAACACTCAGCCCTGGGTCTCCCAGACCCTAAGAAAATAGAATTCAACCAAAGGAAATGACTGAAAAGTTACCTCCGTTTAAGCACTCCCCCAAATAGAAGATTAATAATACTTTCTGACTGGGATAGAGCATACTCTGGCTGTCTGGCAGTTTTATTCTTATTATTACTAGCATAGTAGGCAATTGTATATGTACAAGTAGCTACAAATGACTATTTTTTTTATCCTCACTCTAGGATATGTTTATTGATTTTAGAGAGAGAAGAAAGGAGGGAGGGACAGAGCAGAGGGAGAGAGAAAGAGAGAGAGACAGAGAAAATATGAGAGAGAAACATCAATAGGTTGCCTCCCATATGCACCAGGATAGGGAGACAGTGCCCTGACCAGGAATCAAACCTGCAACCTTTTGGTATACAGGACGACTTTCCCAAACAACTGAACCACCGGCCAGGGCTAACTGACTTTATTTTGGAAGGAGATGCGCTATATACTTGACAACATAATTCTTCTGAGAAGCTGAGAATACTTTCACATGTATCTGTATCCCTTTGAGGATTGAAGCAAATGTAATTGAATAGAAATCATCTTCAATGCTTTTAAAGTGAAATGACTTTTGACCCCTTTTTCAAAATACTAATGTATTATAGCATCTTTGCTTTTTCAAAAGTATTTTCTTCCCCTTAATATATTGTTTTTACCACACCTTTAGGGATTGGTTACCTTATGTGTGTTCAGGGAAATAAAATAACCAAAACTTGGAAATAAAGAGAAAAGAAGTTTTATAATTAAAAAAAAAATGTTATACTAGAGCATTTTCTAATAAGACTGCCTGGGGGTCATCTGATTCTCTCAAAGAATATACTTTTAATTTACTATTCACAGTTAATGAGGGATCACATGTCTTATAACTGTAAATTTAGAGGTTGATTTGTAGAAAATGAACCAGGTGTGTGTGTTATTTTTTCCTGTTTGATAGAGAAGGTAGTCCCTAAAGATTATTGCATATTGCCTTTTATAATAGTTATGAGTTTTATATCACTTGTCCCAAATTTATTTTTCTACTGAACTTAGAAATCTGAATTTCTCATATAATCATTGAATCACCTTTGTCATTAATGATTTAAGTACAATTTTGACATGTTAACAATTTATATGAGTATTACTTTTCTATCTTCTATTATTATTTTTTCTTTTTTTATATTTAGTTTTATTTTGTATTAGTTGCTGGTATACAGTATAGTGATTAGACAATCATATACTTTACAAAGTGTTCCCGCTGATGTTTCCAGTACCACCTGGCACCATATATAATTATTATACTATTATTGACTATATTTCCTATGCTGTATTATTTTTTTAACAATTAGAAAATCATACATTTTCATACACATTGGATGAATTCATGTTCAAGACTTTTATCAACATTTTTCATATCTCAATTCACACTTGACTGAAAGGCATGAATACAGTTTAAATGCACAGAGTAAGGCCAGCTATCACATCATGGGTATCAGGTACAAGCTTATGTTTCTTGCTACCTTACCCAGTGCTTTGAAAATTGTAGGGTATCAATGAATATTTTTTTAAATATATTTTATTGATATTTCACAGAGAGGAAGGGAGAGGGATAGAGAGCTAGAAACATCGATGAGAAAGAAACATCGATCAGCTGCCTCCTGCACAGCCCCCACTGGGGATGTGCCCGCAACCGAGGTACATGCCCTTGACTGGAATCGAACCTGGGACCTTTCAGTCCGCAGGCCGACGCTCTATCCGCTGAGCCAAACCGGTTTCGGCTCAATGAATATTTTTATGTAAAAATTTAAGAAGTCTTAGATACGTTAAATTAACTAAACTGCTCCCCTGAACAGACCTATACTCTGTCTTACCACATTTATAGGTCGGTTCCTCAAACATTCTAATTCATAGGGAAAAGAAAATGAATACGGCAAAGTCCATGTCCTTGTAGACCTTAAGTTTAATCCACTCATTGAATTATTTTGTATGATGTTATGTAGTGCCTCCTAAGTATCCACACTTGCTTGATATTAGCAGTAAACAAGTTTTCTGCCTTGCACTGAGTATAGTTTCCAGAAAAGTGGGAAGAAGAGACAAAATCAGATGCATAAAAAAGTCGGATGTTGATATGTGCTATGAGGAAAAATTAAATTGAGTAAGAGAGTAACAATGACAGAGGCTGCTAATTCATATGAGGTTGGGTGTGTATATATGGTGGAGGGGAGTATCTGAGAAATTCTACATTTCAGCCAGGAACAGAATGAAGTGAGGAGATAGTATTCTAATTTATAGTGGACCCAAACAAAAGATATTATAAATATTCATTGTCTGTTTTAGGAAACATTCTAACCAAAGTGATAAATAAGAGATAACCAACTCAAAATAGAATTTCTATTATAATGTTATCTATAAAATGATTCTAAAAGTTAAAACCAAAATCAATTTTGTCTTCTTGACTAATATAAATGCAGTTAATTACACAGCAAAGAATAATAGAAAATTTATTTTGCATGTCAGAATCTCTGATTCCTAGCATCAAAATTAAAATAGTTACCTTTTCCTATTTTTCTTCAGTTCCTCAAAATATCTTGCTTATTGTTACTAGAGGCCTGGTGCACGGATTTGTGCACCAGTGGAGTCCCTCGGTGTAGCCTGAGGGGATCGAGCCGAAATCAGCAGTCCAATGAAGCCTGCCGCTCCTGCCTGCCGCTCCTGCTCATCCCGGCCCCTCTGCACTTGCCGCCACCTCTCAGTAGACTCGCTGCTGCTCCACTGTGGTCTTCAGGCTGTGGCGGCCAGCCATGTGACCTGCATCTGGCACCTGTCGGTCAGCTGAGCAGCGCTCCCACTGTGGGAGCGCACTGATTGAGTTGAGCGTCTGCCCCCTGGTGGTCAGTGCGCGTCATAGCGACTGGTCAACTGGTTGGTCACTTAGGCTTTTATATATATAGATTAGTAGTCTGTAACCTTGACCACACATTGAAATCACCTGGGGAATTTTGAATTCATATGCATTGCCTGGATCCCAGCATCAGTTTCTGGTGCAACTGGTTTTGGGTGTAGCCCAAGTAGAAGGATTTTGTTAGCTCCCCAAGTGAGCCTAATGTGCAGCCAAAGCTGAGAAGCATTTATATAAACCATAACTTTACTATACAGTCTCCTCCTGTGCCTGCCCCCACCACATCCACCCCAGAGTTTCTAGCTTTTCTTTTTATTTGTTGGCAGAAGAGCCATGCCTGCTCTTTGTGTTTTGATAATACTTCCTAACTCTTACTAGACCTTCCTATTGACAGACTGCATTTTAGTCTTTATATTTGAAGACATTTTTTCCCCTTAGAGTTCACAGATTTCCTGTTTTAAGTTAAATTAATCACTTTCTAGGCAAATTCATTGCTCTCATCCTAGAATTCCTCTTCATTGAACTCTTGGTTTAGTTCCACAATTGTATGCAAGTTACATAATCTTCTGATTTTACCCTGGTTTTGCTGATATACACCTTAAATGACTTCCTTAGGAATGATGTATGGGCATATTTTTTGAGTCCTTGTAGATCTGAAAATGTGTTACATTTTACCCTTACACTTGATACAGCTATGGATAGAATTTTAGATTTAAGACTATTTTCCTTGAAAAGCTGATGATATTGTTCCATTTTATTCTAGCACTTAATGCTGCTGATGTGCATTATGTTGTTTCTTTGTTCCTGCTTCATTGACTCATTTATTCCTCAATTTTAACAATACTCTCCATATCTTTGATTTTTATTATATATTCTACATGATTTCATTATCTTTACCTTTGCTTAACCTTCTACTGACCATCATAATTTTTAATTTCTACACTTTTTATTGTTTTCATAATGCTCCTTTCACTTAGCATCCTGTTCATGTCATCTTGAATTACTTACTCTGAGGATATTGTTTTTCCTCTTTTGTCTTCAGAATTTTCACCTTTTCCTCCACAATAGGGTCTGTTTTCTTTTTCATATTGTTGATTTTCTTCAAGTATCTGGCAATCCACTATTATCCTTTTAAAGTTTCAGATGAGGAGGTAGAACAGTTGACTAAGAGCTCTAAGTACATGGGCATAGCTTGAGACAGAGGATTTGGTTTACCTCCGAATGGATGAGTCATTTTTCACTAAGTGGGGGCTCCCCAAATGTCAGAATAAGAAGGGCATCACTTTGGTGACTAACACCCACCACTGTAGCTCAGGTCCTCTTTGACCAGTTAACTTAACCTTCTAGAAAAGAGCTTTCCTTTTTACAGAAAGGTACATATCAGTTTACTGATGAGCTAGTATGAAAGAGGAGAGAAGCCAGATCTCCATTGCTCCATGGTCAGACTTTCAGTTAATCACCTGTTTTAGCCTCTTCTCTCACTGTTCTCTGAACACAACTCTGGAGCTTTTGTGTATGCTGCAAGGAGAGATCATCTGCCTCCCCTTTCTGTGAGTGTTTTTTTTTTTTTTTTTTTTTTTGGGGGGGGGGATATTCTTGGCTATGACTCCCTCCTCTCTGTTTGATTTTTTAAAACACTACCATTTGATTTCTGCCTGCCAGAAATTTGTTGAAGTCTGTCATCTACTAATAACCTCCCTCCATAATTTATTCATTGGTTGGGATTTATTATTCTTTTTAAATTTTCCTCTGCTATTATATTAATTGGGTCTTAGATGAAAGGAGAGCAGTAAGTATGCTTACTGTGCCACCTGGAGTCAGAGAAATCAAGGTTTCATTTTTAAGTTTACCTGTTATAACTTAAATTTGACCTGATGATTGTTTTGATAACTAGAGGATTCATCTACAACTGACAAATTACATCAAGAGGCTGACTCAGTGATGAATTGTACCCAATTAATTGCATCAAATACAGATTTTTTTTGTCTGTAAGGCAGATGCCAAGGCCAGAATATAGCTGTTATGTTAGATAGGCACAGGTTAGCCTATGAACAAACATTTGTAGAAACTTTAAGAATAAAGTTGGTAAGTCTAATTCTCCCAAGAGATAGGGACCACTTAACTCCTTCAAAGTCTCAGATCCACTATCAGTTCCTCACATCAATTCAATGTTACACAAGAGGAATTGAACTGATTCTAAATTTCCATAGTCTGTAATGCCATAGTCTCTTCTTACCCAGTTCTGGGCTGCTATTTGCTCCTCCTGCTGTTGGCATAAGGCTCCCCCATCACAGCTTCCATATCACCATCCACAGTGATCTGTGGTTGTGTTCTTTAAGCATCGTGCTTGCCCACCTGCCTGAATTCCTCTGTCACCATTTCCTGATGGTTACTACCTAGGATGTGTCTAGACCAGCCGTGGGCAAACTACGGCCCGCAGGCCGGATCCGGCCCGTTCGGCTGTTCTATCCGGCCCGTGGAGCCAAAAGAGCGGAGGGTTCTCTTGCTCTCCCTTCCGCTCCTTCACCAGCAGCAGTGTTAACATGGCAACATCGGGAAACATGGCCACAGCTCCTTCTTCGGAGTGGGCGGATTTATATCCGCCCATTCAGTAGAAGGAACAACCTCTCAATCTTCCAGAGGCTCCTTGTAATGCCCGCGGACGCGTCCCCCGACATCACCCTGGGAATGCGTAGACACGTTATCGTGGTGATGTAGGGAGACACGCCCCTCGAGAGCACAGTATCAGAGCATTAGCTAAAAAGGAGACCAACAACACTGTTCCCACTGAAGTTGATGTTTTAAAGACCAAAAACCTTTCAACCCAGTCTACATTGCCATCTACATCTACGTCCCGGGCATAATTTGGAAGTTGCACTAAAGAAAATGTTTAATTTACTGTTTACACATTTTGTTCTTTTCTATTTGTTTTAGTTTTAAATTATTTTATTATATTTAAGTTTAATTTGAAAGGCTTTTGTACCTTTCCTTTGTTAGGCAATTTTATTTTGCCTTTGCCATCTTCAATATAAGGTATGTTATTGTGCTATGATTCCTCCATTTTTTAAAGTTTCAAATTATAATAATTAGTGTTTACATTCTTCTTATTAAAATGTTGAAATGAATAAAACTATTGAAATAAAAAAAAAGACCGTACCCTTTTATGTAATGATGTTTACTTTGAATTTATATTAGTTCACACAAACACTCCATCCATGCTTTTGTTCCGGCCCTCCGGTCCAGTTTAAGAACCCATTGTGGCCCTCGAGTCAAAAAGTTTGCCCACCCCTGGTATGATACAAGTCAATTTGTACAAACATGAGATGGAATAACAAGGATGAGAAATTATCTGAAACAATATTAAAAGCTCATTTCTAACCATTTTCACTGAATCCCACCAATGCTAATCCTTGTCCTTTTGTCCTGCTGTGCTCTCACTTGTGAGGGAGGATGACAGGTTCTAAGAGTGTGGGTTTGGAAAGGGCTCTACTGTGGCAGAGTGCTTGTTTCCCCACCCAAGAATGAAGAATACAATACTACGATCTCAGATAATGCTTGAGAATTGCTGAACACTATTCACTGTTAGGACCTAGACAAATCCAGACATGCATTTTGGCACTCCATAGTGGCCCTTTTATATATATCATGTGCTCAATCCTACTTAGAGCACAGAATTTGCCTATAAGGATTTCACTGTGTGACCTTGGCCTGAACACTTACCTAAGGGTCCTTGATTCTGGATCTTGTTCCATCTTCAAAGAAGTACCTAAGAACAAAGCAACTGCTTCTACATACTATGCCATTTTGCCCAGCCAGCATGGCTCAGTAATTGAACCAGGAAAACACACTTCAATTCTAGGTCAGGGAACATGCCTGGGTTGTGGGATTGATCCCCACTGTGGGGTGTACAGGAGGCAGCAGATCCATGATTCTCTCTCATCGTTGATGTTTCTATCTCTCTCTCCTCCTGTCCTCTCTTCTTTTTTTTTTTTTTAATATATTTTATTGATATTTTACAGAGAGGAAGGGAGAGGGATAGAGAGCTAGAAACATCGATGAGAGAGAAACATCGATCAGCTGCCTCCCGCACACCTCCCACCGGGGATGTGCCCGCAACCAAGGCACATGCCCTTGACCGGAATCGAACCCAGGACCCTTCAGTCCGCAGGCCGACGCTCTATCCACTGAGCCAAACCGGTTTCGGCCCTGTCCTCTCTTAAATAAGTTAAAATGTATTTAAAAATAAATAAATACTGTGCCATTTTAATAACTGTAAACTGAGGACTATTTATATCAATTTTATTTGTAAAATCTAAGTTAATCATTTTGAGAAAAGACTTGTTATTTTAAATAAATGACAACTGAATATTTTTCTATGAAAATATATTATTTTGTGATGAGAAACAATGGTAGGAGTTTACAAAACTCCTTATTTAAAATTTGAAAATGTTCTGTATAATGCAAATAGATGTATTTACTTAGAGTCTTAACCTACCACACAGCTTATTTGATATAATTAGATGAAGAAGTCTCCATAATTAAAGTGGTAAAGATTATTGCAATGGTTTTTCTGTTAAATTATGTCATCCCAGTCATCAATGTAACAGAATAGAGATCCCAGAAATAAACCCTCACTTATATGGTCAATTAATCTATAACAAAAGAGGCAAGACTATACAATGGAATAAATGGTATATCGTCAATAAATGGTGTTGTGTAACTGGGCAGATACATGCAAAAAAAAAAAAAGAAAGGAAGGAAACTGGACCACCTTTTTATACCATATACAAAAATAAACTCAAAATGGAAGAGAGACTTAAATGTAAGACTGAAACCATAAAACTCCTAGAAGAAAAATAAATAAACTATTGGCACCAGTCTTACCTTTCTGGATATGTCACTTTGAGCAAGGAAAACTAAAGCAAAAATAAACAAATGGGAATTCATCAAAATAAAAAGCTTCTGCACAGCAAAGGAAACAATCAACAAAACAAGACAACCTACTGAATAGGAGAATATTTTTGAAATGATATATCTGATAAGGGGCTGATGCCCAAAATACATGAGAAACTCATATGACTCAAAACAAAAAATAAACAATCTGATCAAGAAATGGGCAGCAGACATGAAGAGATGTTTCTCCAAAGGAGACAAACAGACATATGAAAAGATGCTCAACATCACTAATAACCAGGAAAATGCAAATCCTAACCACAATGAGGTATCACCTCACAAAGATCAGAATGGCTAGTATCAAACAATCGACAAACAGGATGTGTTGGCAAGGATGTGGAGAAAAGGGAAACCTTGTGCACTGTTGGTGAGACTGCAAGTTGGTGCAACCACTATAAAAAACAGTATGGAGATGCCTCAAGAAACTAAAAATAGATCTACCCTACGACCCATATTTATCTGAAGAAAATAAAAGCATTAATTTGAAAAGATTTATAAAACACTATGTTCATTGCAGTATTATTTACAATAGTCAGGGTATGAAAGCAATTTGAGTGTCCATAAATTAGATGTAGTATGTATGTGTGTGTGTACACACACATACACACACACACACACACACACACACACACACACACACACACACCAGAGGCCCGGTGCATAAAATTCAGCACTCTGGGGAGTCCCTCAGCCTGGCCTACACCTTCTGGCAGTCTGGGAGCCCCCAGATCGATGCCCCACAGAGGCAGGCCCTGCCCACCACGCTGGGGCTCTGCGATTGATGGCAACCAGCACAGAGGGAGGCCCTACCCATCCTGCTGGGGCTCTGGGATCAATAGCAGAGCAGAGAGACGCCCTTCTCTCCCGGCCTGGGCTCTGCCATTCATCGCTACCCACAGGGAGGCCCTGCCCAGGGCTCTGTGATCAATGCTGCACAGAGGGAGGCCCTTCCTACCAGGCCGGGGCTCTGCCATTCATCACCACCCACAGGGAGGCCCTGCCTGCCCTGCCCAGCCTGCCAGGCCTCTGTGATCAATGCTGTGAAGAGGGAGGCCCTGCCCACCTGGCTGGGACTCTGCGATGGGCCTTCCTAGCCGTGGCCACTTGCCTCAGCCCTCGCAGACACAGCTTTGTCCAGAAAGACGTCCGGAAGACGTCCAGTTTATCTGGTCTAATTAGCATATTACCCTTTTATTAGTATAGATATAATGGAAAATTACTCATTAATAAAAAGCAATAAAATTTTGCCATCTGTGATAATATGATGGACCGAGGAGGTATTATGCTAAGTGAAATAATTCATACAGAAAAAGACAAGCCACATGGTTACACCTAAATGTGTAATCTTAAAAACAAAAAAACAAAACAAAACAAAAAAAACTCTAAGTCCAGCCGGTGTGGCTCAGTGGTTGAGCATCGACCTATGAACCAGGAGATCACAGTTTGATTTGTGGTTAGGGGACTTGCTGAGGTTGCAGGCTAGATCCCCTGTGGAGCGTGTGCAGGAGGCAGCCAATCAATGATTCTCTCTCATCATTGATGTTTCTTTCCCACTCCCTTCCTCTCTGAAATCAATAAAAAATATATTTTAAAAAAACTAAAAAAAATGGATAAACAAAACAATAACAGGCTTATAGAAACACATCAAATTCATGGTTGCCAGAGGGGAGAATGTTGGGAGTATGAGTAAAAAAGGTGAAAGGGAATATTGTTAATAATATGGTGATAAGTTTGCACAGTGACAGATAATTACTAGACTTAGTGTAAGGTATATAAATGTTTAACTATATTGTTCACCTGAAACTAATATATTACATACTGACTATACTAAAATTTAAAAAATAATAACCAAATAAAAATAAATTATGTCAGTGCTAGATAAATGCTCTTCTAGAAAAAATGTAAAGGACAACTTGCATACCATTTCTTATACTAGTGGTTGTCACCCACGTAGTTGGTTAGTATCTTGGGGAGGAGTTTGGATCCCAGTTTCCAGTATTTTTTAAAGCAGCAGGTGATTCTAATATGCATCCAAGTTGAAAGACTACTCTTCAAAATATAGAATGTCAATACTTGCATTATATTTAAAAAGAGCAGCTCTAAACTTTAATCCATAATATAAAGCCAGTGAAACATTGTGGAGGGTAAAGCAAAATTACTTAGAGTAATATTTACCACACTTGCTTGTTCATAGATGACCTGGGCAGCTGAAAATGTCGATTTCCAGAGCACTCTCCTAATTCAGAGGGCCTCCTGATTCATCCCACTCAACAGGTCTGGGGTGAGAACCAAGAATGTACATTCTAACATGTATCCCAGCTAATTCATAGGATTATATATGTACAGTAAATATGAACTTTGCACTCCAATAAAGACATACATGTCAAGGGAGTCTAAAGTACAGTGTTAAAGTCACAGGCATGTGTGAGAGAGCCCATGTAAGCCTTCCCATGGGAAGTCTTGACACTGTCTTGGATCACAGAAAAATGTACAGTGAGATGACAGAAATATCCTTAGAGGTACTGATGTTTGGATAATGAGAGCATAAAACTCATCCACCAGGCTGGTAAACAGCAGTCAGCTGCATGTGAAGGAAGTGGCACTGGACAGTGGAGGTGACAATGGATCTCAACCCCCTTTGGCCTTGTACCCACCCTGAGTATGGAGAATCACTTTGACAAATCTCTCCTCACTTTCTAGTTGCTTTATCCTAGGCACTCTCTCATCACTTTATGCTTAGTTCTCAGCTGTGTACCTAAGTATGAGGTCCCCAACTTTTACTTAACTATTGGCCCAGAGAGGCATTTCCTCTGAACATAAATGAAAGATGTAGAAGTAGACACTGCACAGGGTCAGCAAACTATAACCAACTGCCTATTTGTTTTTATTTTTTTAAAGTTTTTTATTGATTTCAGAGAGGAAGGGAGGAGAGATAGAAACATCATAATGAGAGAAAATCTTTAATTGGCTGCCTCCTGCATGCCCTCTACTGGAGATCAAGTCCCAACCCAGGACTTACTCTTGACTTTATAGAAATGTAATAGGCATGAGACCTGTCAGCTTGAGTTCCTTTTCTGTTCACTGTGTCTTCTCTTGGAGGATATGTACAGCTTGGATTTGTTGAGAGGGGTAAGCTGTATTGTATAAACCAATCATGTTCCCTATGATCTGGTCAAGAATACAGTGAACCCTTGTCTATGCAGAGGGAAGAACTCTGTGTTCCTGGATTTATTTTCAGAAATTGTTTCTGTGAGTCTAGAGTTTAATCTCTATTTCCATCAGGATAAAACTTGCTTTAAATAAGCTCTCTTCAAGTCCTTAATGAGAACAAGAAGCCATGGTTCAGATTTACTCTAACCGTTTGAGAATCTTCATTTTACTGATAACAAAAGGTGATATAGACCACCCTGCTCAACATAAATCTCACATTTCACATAAAGATTGGAGAGTAAGATTGCTGGTTAATCTTCCAGAGTTCCAAACAAGTCTTAGATTAATCAACTAAAGCATTTACATTTTATTGAACTTTTTCTTATTAAGAAACTTCCTCCTAAAATCACCATCCATACAGCTTACACGTTGTTCTCAATTGATAACAATTAAAGGTAAATCCTTAAGAAAAGGCATGATGTCTGCATTAGTTATCTATAGCTGCATGACACATTACTTCAAAACTTAGTGGCTTAAAACAACAATATTCATTATGTCACTGTATGTCAAGAATTCAAGCACAGTTTAGCTGGTCCTCGGGCTCTGGGTTCTCACAAGGCAGCAATCAAGGAGCTAGCTGCTGTCATTTTTATGTTCAACTGGGAAAAGATCCTTTTCTAAGCTTACTCACTTGGCTGTTCCCCATGAACTGTTGGACTGAGGGCCTTAGTTTCCCATCACTTATTATCCAGAGGTTTTCCTCCTTGGTTCTTCACCATGTAGTTCTCTCTTCAAAGAGCAGCGTACAGTATAGCAACTGGTTTCATCAGAGTGAGCAAGCAAACGGTGGAGAGGGAGAGAGAGGGAAAATGCTAGTGAGATGGAAGTCACTGTCTTTCACAACCTAATCTCAGAAGTGGCATTCCCTCCCTTTGCCATATTGTACTTGTTAGAAGCAAGTCCAGTCCCCACTTAAGGTAACAGGATTACACAGGGTGTGAACATCAGCAAGTGGGGACCCCTTCGAGCCATCTTAGAAGTCTCCCTACCACAACCTTCTCATGAATCAAGCTGCCAAAGGAAACTAAAATCTTAAGGGAGAAAAAGAGTTTCAGGAGCTTATTTGCTAGACTGACAGAAGTTTTAAATATTGTAAAAGGCTTGTCCCATTCTTATTATGAGCAGCTACTTCAAACTTACTCTTCAGAAATCTCTCAAACTCATCACCTCCACCTTCACAGTCAGTTCCTCACTGGCAGAGAAAATGTTCCTTGCACAGACATTGTTCCTTATTCACAGAGAAAATGAAAGCAATCAAATGTGATTTTTCAAACTGTAGACTGTCAAAAGAAAAATATGTGGCTATATTTTTGCTTATCCTTTTCTTAAAGGATTTTAAAGATAGAGATATTCTTGTTTGATAATAATCCCTTGCTGATACATCCTTTTTTTTTCTATTCAAAGTCCCTACTTCCCATTTCTTCCTTTTCCTGTACTCTCAACACAAGTCTCTCTGATGGCTTCTGTCATAGCATGTCAGATGCCAAAGTTTCTCCATATTTTCTCCTTGTCCCCTTCAGATAATAACCATTGCTTTCCAGTTAACTGCTTACCTCCTTCTCTCTCCACAATACACTTAAACATGGTTCATATTTTCACCAAGGTGTGAACCAAACTCTTGTCAAAGTGACCTGCTTCTAGCTAAATTCAATTGCCTCACTCAGGTCTTCGCTTAATTAGCTTTCTGTATCATTTACTACTTAAGATTGCCCGCACCTTCTTGAGGTACTCCCATCCTGACATTTATAATACCACCCTGTTATGTCATTGCTGTACCTGTCTGTCAATCTTCCTCAACCTCTTGGCAGAGAAATCAGTCCAACCCTTTCTTGCTCACTTCCTGATTTCTAGGTCAGGGACTTTTTCCCCCTTTTTATTCCATAAGTACCCTTAAAAAGATTTTTGCCACTTTCCTGATTTTAATTACCATCTCTATGTGAACTAAAGTTTTATCTTCAGCATAAATTTCTCTCTCCTAAGTCTACCTACATAAGAAATAAAAATCCACTTGGTAATTTAAGTTCAATGTCAAACTAAACTCTTCAACCCCTTCAACCAAATCGACAGCCCCTAAAAGGCACCTGCTCTCTATGAGTAGAACTCCTGCCATTCTGCCATACAGTCAGATCCTGGGTGAATCCCTAACTTCTCCCGTTACATGGATGCCTCTGGCCAATAAACCATCAAGTTTTAATGAAGAAGAAGAAAAACTTAAGTGAAAGGATAATCCTTACCCAGTACTTCACAGGCCCCACACTCCACATTTAATAAAAATGGAATAAAAATTAAACATATAAGGAACTGAATGAAAATTATAAATGTAAATAAGTGACCTTAAGCACCATAAAAAACTTTATAACCCACCCGGAGCCCTACCAGTGTGAGGAGGCAAGATCGACCCCCAGACCAAGCAAAGCCAGAGCGCTGCTGCATCCCTGCATCCCGCTCCAATGTCCGGCCGCCATCGCCATCACGCCCAAGAGAAAGGCTGAGGGGGATGCTAAAGGAGATAAAGCCAAGGTGAAGGAGGAACCACAGGGAAGATCCGCCAGGTTATCAGCTAAACCCGTTCCTCCAAAGCCAGAGCCCAAGCTTAAAAAGGCCCCTGCAAAGAAGGGAGAGAGGTACCGAAAGGGAAAAGGGGGAAAGCTGATGCTGGCAAAGATGGAATAACCCTGCAGAAAACGGAGATGCCAAAACAGACCAGGCACAACGCTGAAGGTGCAGGAGATGCCAAGTGAAGTGTGTGCATTTTTGATAACTGTGTACATCTGGTGACTGTACAGTTTGAAATACTATTTTTTATCAAGTTTTATAAAAATGCAGAATTTTGTTTTCCTTTTTTTTTTTAAGCTATGCTGCTAGCACACAGAACACTTCATTGTTATTTTGTGGGAGGAAGGACATATAGTACTAATAGAATGTCTCCAAAGCTGAACTGACATGGAGGGGGAAACACCTTTCCCCTTCTAGTTTTGAGAAACTTCCTCTTGGTTCCTGGGAGGAGGGATCTCTTGATGTTGACACACATTAGCCATCTTGGCACAAACACCTTGTCATGTGGGAAAAATAAAATTCGTTTTTATGTCCTTTTCTCCCTCTCCATGTTAAGCATAGACTTTGGCTATCTTAAGCCCAGAGACCTTTTGGGACCTGACCCCAAAAAACTGATTTCCAGTATGTTGGGCAATCTGGACTTTCCAGTGTCACCACTGAGATGGCCTCCCTCAAAAGAGCAGCAGTTCCTTTTTAGACTGTGGATCTACAGATTGATATTCTCTGCCATTTTCATTTCATTTCCTGAAAGTCAGGGTCGGCTTGTGAAAAGTTGTTAAACAACATGCTTAATGTAAAATGTCAACCCTCACTCTAAACTTTCCCTGTTCAGAGCATCAGATGAAGACTTTATAGTGGCTTTCTGATTTTGGTAGTTCATTGAAGAAGAGAGTTTGAAAGTTGTATACTGTTAATGATTGTCTGCCCATTTCCTGCTTGAAATACCATGATTGTTTATGAAAAGTATCTTTAATAAAGCTGGATACAGTTTGGCTTGGAAAAAAAAGTGACCTTAAATAAAAATCTAGATGGCCCATGTGGTAGGCAGAATAATGGCCCCTGCAAAGATGCCCGTGCCCTAATGCTCAGAACCTATGACTAGGCTATATTACATGGCATGGAGGAAATAAAGTCACAGACGCTAAGGTTGCTAATTAGGTAACCTCAAAACAGGGAGCTTCATCTTGGATTATCTAGTTTGGCCCAATGTAATTACAAGAGCCCTTAAAAGTGGAAGTAGAAAGGGGAAAAAAGAATCAGTGTCAGTCTACAGTGTGAGAAAGTTTAACCAGCTGTTGCTGGCTTTGAAGATGAAGGGAGCTATGAGTCCAGGAATGAGGACAGCCTTTAGAAGTTGATGGATTTTTCCCCTGGAGTCTCCAGAAAGGAACACAGCCCTGCAATCACCTGGATTTTAGCCCAAAACTATGATATGTGTGTGTAAACAGTTATTTTTGTTTGGAGAAAATAGTACATATGATATCCAATATTTTTCTCTGCAGTGTCAAATCTACATTGGACGAGCTTTCTTGTCTTTATTTTTATGTTTTTTACTTCTTAGAGAGATAGAGAAAGAAGGAGAGAGAGAGAGAAAGAGAGAGAGAGAGAAAGAGAGAGAGAGAGAGAGAGAGAGAGAGAGAGAGAGAGAGAGAGAGAGAGAGGTTTGTTGTTCCACTTATTTATGCATTCATGGGTTGGTTCTTGTATGTACTCTACTCTGAGATCAGACCCACAACCTTGGCATATCAGGACTATGCTCTAGCCAACAGAGCTACCTACCCAGGGCAAGTTTTTTTTGTTTTTAAATGTATGTACACAGTAACTATCAATGTCATAGGAATAATTAAATTATATTACTCTGCTTCTGTTATACTTATCTTATAAGTGGAATTAAACCATAATCAATGCATTTCAAATATGTCATGAGAGAAACAAATTATTAAGTCAACATCAACAGTATACAAAAAGTGACCCTTTTTCTGACTCTTCTAAAATTAACTCCATGTAATTTTTAAATGCTATGAAGAAAACAAAAATAAAGTTGGAAAAACTACCAGAACTTGGTATGGTATATAATAATTATTAAATGTAAAATACACTCTCACTTGTTACATGATTAAAACTATTTCTTAACTATTTCAAAAAAGGGCTCATTATTTTGTTCAGTAAATCTGTTTCACTGGACAAAATAACGCATGACATACACTTTTCCGATGGTTAATAAGCAAAGTTCAGAAAGATGTTACAGATCCAAAGAAGGTAAAATAAACAGCCCTCAGACTTTCAGGAATATAGATAGCTCAGGATTTATTCAGTATTCCAAAGGGCACTACTACCAGGGGATGAAGCACAAAACTGGATATTTTGAACAGCATTTACAATGTTTTATATTTGTTCAAATCTAGTAGTATATTTTTTATCAAGCATCAGTTTTTATAGAGCAATAGAAATTCTACTGGCTTAGGTGTCTTCATTAGTTCAGAACTCTAAAGCAAAGAAAATTAGAAAAGAATAAGCATGAGTCAGAAAAATAAAAATAATTTTTACATCTAATAAATTTTCAAGTAGCACATATATTCTGGCAGTCTCTTGGCACTGGATCACATACAGAAACTATATACTTGTTAAGGAATGATTGAAAAATTGCTCAAAGTGCTTTATTGGCTTCATGTCATTTTTCGCACAATGGCAAATAATGAACTCCATTCTTGACAGAAAGAGGCCACTTGTATTCAAGTGCCAGTTACTTTCCTAATCAATTATGTCATCCTTCACATGCCTTCTCTTAAATAATATGAGTTGGAGACTGGGAAAATAGTAAAGCGATGTTTTTCATTGTTCAAATTACAAGACACCATCCTATATAATAAAAGTGTAGTATGCAAATTGTCCCCTTGACCGGGAGTTGTCAGGAGTTTGACCAGGGGGCAGGGCCGACCAGGGGAAGGGAGGGAGGCCATGGCCAGCAGCCGCTAGGGACCCTACCAGTACATGAATTTTGTGCACTGGGCCTCTAGTATTTTAATAAAGTACGCCCACTTTTGCTAAAGATATTATCAAATGTGAAATAACAGTAGCATTTACTTGTCAACACTAAAATGAAATTCCAAGTTTCTTTCTGAGTCCTAAAATAGTTCAGCATCACACTACCTCCATCCAGTGCAGGTCTTAATGGCTTGAATTAGCCATGCAGTTTCCATATCTCCATAGAGACTACAGAATAATCACTTTTATATGTAAATACATTTAGTGTAACTACCCTAGAGGCCACAGTGGCTGCTGCAGTTATTAATGAAGCTGCACTTAATTCAATGCTTACCCAAATTACTCAGAAAAATTCAAGAGGCTAAACATAATCTGAGCTCAGACTTCACGCATGCCATATTTGATAAAACCAGATAAAACTAATACAATTACTTGCTTTTAAAACAGTGACTGCTTTTGTGGTTAGGATGTGAAATATGCAAGTGTTATGCTCCCCGCCCAAGGATAGTCAGTACTTGGTTCTGAGTATGTTGCTTGAATCTCCTAATGTCCAAATCTCTAGGATCACTGGCTAGTCTTTATTATAATACAGCCAACTCAAAGACAAATAAACAGTGAAAGCCAATATGAGGATGGCTGACTGTTGCCAGGGCACAAATTTGACTATGTTGTCACCACTGTCCTTTGGTTACTTGAAAAACTCCCACCAATATACACCTAAATTTTAGTTGGGTTGTGCCATGTAGTAAACTTAGAAAGTTTGATTGGCTAAGCCTTAATATACAAATTCCTGGCTTCTAGGCTAAGGGCACCTCATGATCTACTGAGGAAATGTGCAGACAGTATTATCTGTTATATCTCCAGCTCCACAGGACTGTGCAGTTAGTGTATATGAAGGACACAACTTTTCTTATCTTGACAGCCTTTCCGCCCAGGCCAGGATGTGTTTCCAGAGTCTGTCTTTCCATCTGCACCCCTATCTTTCCTATCCTATTTCCATAGCCTGATAAATCAGTAGCTAATTTCCTCTCCCCACTTGAGTTTTCTGTCTTTGCCTTGCCTGCATTTCATATGTGCCCATGAAGACCTACATCCATCTATTTTTTTATCAGTTTTTATTTTGGCAAACCCACCCTTTACCTTTGAATGTTCCTTTAAATCAGAACACCATGTCAAACACAGCAGGTAGGTTGACAGAAGCAGAAACCACTCAGGATTAACTTGGGACACTGTGCTTCTGCAAGCCTACCTACTCTAAAATCGCAGCTTCAGGTCCTGGCTTACAAGGCTGGAGACTATTGAATTACTTTGTTCCCAACCTGGCTGAATCTTGGATCCTCAAAGAAGAAATATTTTACTAAACACTACTGAAACTTCCATGGCTCCTCTGCACACGAGACTGACTTAGGGATCTGATTGAGCTGAGTAAGAATTAAATTCAAAACCTTGGATTAAAAAGGAAGAAAAGTTAGGAGCTTCCCCTGGTAGAGTCTTCTTGAGTATCAGGGCTGATCACTTCTTAAACCATCCCCTATTTGCCCAAATGTAGAAGCTACTTTCTTACTAGGAATTAGATTAGGAACATCCATAGAGGATAAAACCTCCTCTGTACTTACTCAGTAATATGAAATACCAAGTGCAGTTCTTGCACTAGGAACAGTTGTATATTGTTTGTTGGGTGATGCAATGTCTTTGAATTGGAAGAATTAGGACTGCATTTATCTGTGTTTAGCATCCCATAATTGAGTTTTTAATCTAGTAAGTTTTCCCAGGATTTTATTTCAAGTAAATCAAGCAAAGTAGTAAATACTATTATAGCTCAGGTTTATTATCCACCCACTCATGCGTGATGACTCCGGCCAGGTCCCACACCAACCTGCAGAGAAAATGTGCCCCCTTCTTCATGCTCACAAGAAATCCAACCCACGAAGCATGTTGTGATTTTAATAGTCTTTGCAATTGCAGAATCACAAGAATATTTTAATTCTAATCCCTATTAAATAATTCTGTTTTCCCCTAGATCAGTGGTCGTCAAACTGCGGCTCGAAAGCCACATGCGGCTCTTTGGCCCCTTGAGTGTGGCTCTTCCACAAAATATCTGTGCGATTGAAACGTACAGTGCGATTGAAACTTCGTGGCCCATGTGCAGAAGTAGGTTTTGAGCTCTCAAAAGAAATTTCAATCATTGTCCTGTTGATATTTGGCTCTGTTGACTAATGAGTTTGCTGACCACGGCCCTAGATTCAAGTCCTTATTCAGCCCTGGGTGAGTTTTTTCTTCTACAAACTTTTTGTTTACAAAGGATCTAGCCTCCTGCCTCTGCCCTTCATGTTTCCTTGGGAAGTCTCCTTCCTTATTACATAGTGCAGTTAAACTCCACTGCAGTATCTACCTCCAGACTTGTATATCCAAACCCATCACAGTAATGTGCAAAGCAAGGAAACTTCAACTTTAAGACCCATCCATCTCTGAGGACACTTTAATGGCCCCCTTTTGTTACTTTACTTGACCTTTGGTGTCTTATCCCTGAATCAGACATCAAGACATCCAGGACTTTCAAAATGTATATTTTAAAAATCCTTAATGTACTCTACTGAAGAATACTCATGAATCAAATTTTTTCTATATCTTTATACACATGAACAAAAGACACCCCTAAGTTGGTGTCTTTCAGTCTTCTCTGAGAAGAAGGGAGTGTCACCATAGTATTCTTGCCCTTTTCCTTCATAGCAAGTTTGTTGATAATGAAGATTTCATTGTCTTAAGAAATCATTAGTGAATTCAGAAGAAAATTCTGCTATTTTCACCAATCATTGTTTGTCAATCTTCAGATGCAAATTAAAATTCTTTATACCCCCCATGTATATCCCAATTCTATAGGCTTGAATAGTCACAGAACAAAGCACCAGAACTAGGGAGTGGATACAGAGCTTCCCTCATGTACCTCAAATGGTGCTTCTTTTGAGATTCTGGGGAAAATTAGGCACCCGATTCATTAAACTAATCAATAGCAAAGCCTCACTGTACAAAATGTAGATTCTATTAGAGCTCATATACGACACAGAAGTGGTCATAGAATTTTTACATCTGAGATAGTCTGCAAACCTCTTAAAAAACATATCTGATTTAAATGTTACAAATTAAGCAGTCAAAGTGTTTAAAATGCCATTTTGTATGTTATCCCTCATTAACCAATATCCTTTTGTCCCTTGAAAAATACAAGTGTCCCTAACTGTCAATTTAGAATTAAATTTGATTACCAAATGACATTATCAATGACTTCTAAATAAAAACATAGGTTCTAATAATCCAACTTAGCATTTTATTCCCATGTCAACAGAAATTATGAGATTCATGATATAGCTAGGTTTCCTTTTTGTTTTTTATCAAAACATATGCCTCAGTTTATTAAACATAATTTAAAGTGATGTAGCTTTTATAATTTTACTAGAGGCCTGATGCATGAAATTCATGCATGAGGGTGTGTATCCCTCAGCCCAGCCTGCACCCTCTCCAATCTGGGATCCTTCAAGGGACCCAGCCTAAACAGGCAGTCGGACATCCCTCTCACAATCCAGGGCTGTTGGCGCCCAACTGCTCGCCTGCCTGCCTTCCTGATTGTCCCGAACTGCTTCTGCCTGCCAGCCTGATCACCCCCTAACCACTCCTCTGCCAGCCTGATTGATGCCTAACTGCTCCCATGCCAGCCCGATTGCCCCTAACTGCCCTCCCCTGCCTGGCCTGGTCACCCCTAACTGCCCTCCCTTGCAAGACTGGTCTCCCCTAACTGCTCTCCCCTGCCAACTCGGTCACCCCTAACTTCCCTCCCCTGCCAGCCTCATCACCCCTAACTGCTCTCCCCTGATGGTCTGATTCCCCCCTCAACTGCCCCCCCTGCAGGCCTGGGTCCCCCCCCAAACTGCCCTCCCCTGCAGGCCTGGTCCCCCCAACTGCCCTCCCCTGCAGGCCTGGTCACCCCTAACTGCCCTCACCTGCAGGCCTGGTCCCCCCCCCCAACTGCCCTGCCCTGCAGGCCTGGTCCCCCCCCCAACTACTCTCCCCTGCAGGCCTGGGTCCCCCCAATTGCCCATCCCTGCAGGCCCGGTAGCCCCCAACTTCCCTCCTCTGCCAGCCTGGTCACCCCTAACTGCCCTCCCCTGCAGGCTTGATCACCCCCAACTGCCCACCCTTGCAGGCCTGGTCCCCCCCAACTGCTCTCCCCAGCAGGCCTGGGTCTCCCCTACTGCCCTTCCCTGCAGGCCTGGTCACCCCAAATTTCCCTCTCCAGCAGGCCTGGTCCCCCGCAACTGCTCTCCCCTGCAGGCCTCGGTCCCCCCCCAACTACCCTTCCCTGCAGGCCCGGTCACCCCCAACTTCCCTCCTCTGCCAGCCTGGTCACCCCTAACTGCCCTCCCTTGCAGACCTGGTCCCTCCCAACTACCCTCCCCTGCTGGCCATCTTGTGGTGGCCATCTTGTGTCCACATGGGTGTAGCCATCTTTGACCACATGGGGGCAGCCATCTTGTGTGTTGGAATGACAGTCAATTTGCATATAACTCTTTTATTAGATAGGATAGAGGCCTGGTGCATGGGTGGGGGCTGGCTAGTTTGCCCTGAAGGGTGTCCCAGATCAGGGTGGGGGTTCCCTTGGGGCATGGGGCGGCCTGGGCGAGGGGCCTATGGTGGTTTGCAGGCCAGCCATGCCCCCCAGCGACCCAAGCATAGGCCAGGGCTGGCTGGAAGCAGCTATCTGGGATTTATTTATCTTCTATAATTGAAACTTTGTAGCCTTGAGTGGAGGCCAGGGCAGGCCAGGGCAGGCGGGAAGCTTGGCTTCCTCCATCGCCGGAGGCAACCCAAGCCTCCTGCTCACTCTAGTTCCATGGCGGCTGCCATCTTAGTTGGGTTAATTTGCATACTCGCTCTGATTGGCTGGTGGAAGTAGTGGAGTGATGGTCAATTTGCATGTTTCTCTTTTACTAGTATAGATATCATTTGATGGCTATCAATAATGAGATGTACTGTCATTAATCTTTAAAACAATGATTGCTGACATTTTATAAAGTATGTTACATGTAGATGATGGCTTAATTCTACTTCCAATATTCCATATCACATCTGTTCTCATATGTACATTCTCATAAAATAAAAAAGAGAATTACTACTCCTTGGGACTAATGGCTGGTCCAATAAGATTGGTAGGATAATGTAATTGCTAGTCTATTATAAGTCATGATGTAGTAATCCTATATAATAAAAGGTCAGCCACCATAGTATAATGACCAGAATGACCAGAGACCAGAACCACCATGGTCCCTCACTGGGCTGGCCCCACTCCCAAGCAAGTGATTAGGGGCAATCAGGTAGGCAGGCCAGCGGTTAGGGGTGATCATGTAGGAAGACAGTCCCTCACAGGGCTGGCCCCACCCCCCAGCAAAGAAAGAGGGAGGCCCAGGCTACTGGAGGCAACTCTGTAGCAGGTGTGCGGCGGCCAGCAAACACCCCGCAGAGGGAGGCCCAGGCCAGGCAAGCCATCACACCCCACACCTGTCACCTGCAGAAGGAGGCCACCGGTGGCGGGGGGGGGGGGCGGGGGTAGCATTGCACAGATGGCAAGCAGTGGCAGTGGCAGGGGTGGGTCCAGCTGCCTGAGCCAGGAGAAGGATAACCCCTATAGGCCCTGATCTCAGGCAAGGCCTAGGGACCCTACCCGAAGGGTCCCAGATTGTGAGAGGGTGCAGGCTGGGCTGAGGGACCCCCCCCCCCCCCCCCCGCCGAGTGCACAAATTTTCATGCACCAGGCCTCTAGTTTAATATAAAAGAGTTAGGCAATTTCAGTTACATATTCCCATTATGGGACTTTCAGTGGTAAGAAACTTTTGACATGAAGAGAATGCCTAAAGTCATTAGAGTCTACCTTATTTTTAATTTTGTGCCCTATATTTAAGTCTAAATCAGTCATATTTCGATGAAAATTGTCACTACCTCCTGACTTCTGCATTTTTTAAACTACATGAGTACATGCCCTAGCCAATTTGGCTCAGTGGATAGAGCATCGACTCACAGACTGAAGGGTACCAGGTTTTATTCCAGAGGAGAGCACGTACCTCAGTTGCAGGCTCGATCCCAGCCCTAGTTGGGGCAACAAATCAATGTTTCTCTCTCTCTGTTTCTCCCCCTCCCTTCTACTCTCTCTAAAAGTCAATGGAAAAATATCCTCGGGTGAGGAATAAATAAACAAACAAATAAATAAGTAAATATAAATATGAGTACTTTTTCTCCAAATTATCCCCTAAAATTATTCCTTGATTTTTTTTCTTTTCTTGACCCACTATATTCAATCATTCTAATGATCAAATGTTTTTTGTATTAAAAAATGTATCTATAATAATAAAAGCATAATATACTAATTAGATCAGACATCCTTCTGGACGACCTTCCAGATGAAGCCAGGACTGCAAGGGAAACCCAGGTCCCAGATGCCTGCCAATGGCTGGAGGGAAGCCCGGTCCTGGGTGCCTGCTGGCGGCCAGAGGGAAGCCTGTGTCCTGGGTGCCTGCCGGCGGCCGGAGGAAAGCCCAGGTCCCAGATGCTGGAGGGAAGCCAGCGCCAGCAACCAGGGGAAGGAATTTTGTGCATCAGGCCTCTAATATATATATGGAATTCATGCACTGGGGGGGTTGTCCCTCACCCCAGCCTGCACCCTCTCCAATCTGGGACCCCTCAGGGGATGTCTGACTGCCAGTTTAGGCCCCAGGGATCGGGCCTAAACCAGCAGTCGGACATCCCTCTCACAATCCAGGACTGCTGGCTCCCAACCACTTGCCTGCCTGCCAGTCTGATCACCCCCTAACCACTCCCTTGCCACCCCGATTGCCCCCAACTGCCCTCCCCTGCTGGCCTGATCACCCACAACTACCCTCCCCTACTGCCCGTCTTGTGGCGGCCATCTTTGACCACATGGGGGTGGCCATTTTGTGAGATAGCATGAGGGTCAATTTGCATATTACCTTTTTATTATATAAAATATATATACACACACACTGAGTGGCCAGATTATGATGATATCTGAACGCATAATAATCTGGCCACTCAGTATATATCCTATGTAATAAAAGGCTAATATGCAAATTGTCCCCTCAACCAGGATTTCAACCAGCATGCAGGCCGGCCAACCGCCCATGTCCCCTCCCCCTGGCCAGGCTGGCTGGACCCCACCCATGCACAAATTCATGCACCGGGCCTCTAAGTGTGTGTGTGTGTGTGTGTGTGTGCATATATATATATATATATATATATATATATATATACACACACACATACATATATATATTTATATATATATATATTTATATATATGTGTATATATATATATATATATATATATATATATATATATACTGAGTGGTCAGATTATTATGTGTTCAGAGATCATAATAATCTGGCCACTCAGTGTGTGTGTGTATATATATATATATATATATATATATATATATGTATATGTATATGTATATGTATATATACACACACACACATATATATATAAATATATATATATGTGTGTGTGTATATATATATATATATATATGCACACACACACACACATACACACATATATATGTATATTTACATACACACACACAAACAGGATGGGACAAAAGTAGGTTTACAACTATAGGTACACAAAACACAGTTTATTCCAGTATTATTATATTATTTCTATATGAAGAACTATACAACTACTTTTGCCATACTAAATATATACTAGGGGCCCAGTGCACCTTGAAAGGAACTGTGAGCCGCGAGGCTGCGGTGGGCACAGGGATGGGTCTCAGCTCATCCTCCGCGCCCCCACCCGGCCCCTCCTGTCATGGCCCCAGTTCCCCTGTCTGCCAGCAGCCCTGCTCCGGCTGCTGCTGCTCCCACGCACTGATGGTGCCAGCCCCATGTACCCCCACTGATAGCGCAGAGCAATTGGGGCTGGCAGCCACTGCTCGCACCCACTGACAGCACCGAGCTATTGAGACCGGCGCCGGGTACCAACAGTGGGTGCGAGCGGGGCCAGCACCGGCAGCAGGTGCAAGCGCCCAGCGAGACCACAGCACGTGGGAGCAAAGAATTTTCAGTAACCACCATAGGCTCACCCCGATGACAGTGACCGGCACCCTGCCTTGTTCTGGAGACCCTGCTCACCTGCTCCACCATTCCACCATGGCCAACGCTTGCCATGTTCTGCGCATGCCCCCTGGTGTTCAGTGCACGCCATAATGACCAGTTGTTCAGTTGTTCCGCCATCCGGTCTATTTGCATATTAGGGTTTTTTATATATATAGATAGCCTCCCTTCTGCTTTCCTACATTTTGATCCAAGTCTTTACTCCATTCATTTGGACAATTCCATTTACTTCCCAACTAGTCTTACTTCCAACCTCTCTACCCTCCAATCCAAACTATATACTAGTACATATATTCATCTTTTTGCTATAAAGCTCACATCACTCATCTTACATTTCCAAGCCTTACAGACCCTCATTGCTGAAAAATGAAACCAACCTCAGCATAACACTCAAGGCCCTATACAATCTGAACCCAAACTTATTCATATTGTTCAAGATACAAGTCATAATAACTGTTCCTTAATCATGTTCTTACTTTTCTGCTTTTCTACTTTTGTTCCTTGTTATCCCATATATATTTAATACTCATTATAGTCTTCTTTTACAACCTGTTCAAGTGTCTGTTTAGATTCTTTCTCATGTGACCATACCCTCTACAAGAGTTCTCTCCCATAAATTCCTAGAAAGCTTTGCATGTATTTGATATGAAACATTATGGATTTTTCCCATTTTCCATATTAGATTTATAGCCCCCAAAACTACTGATATCAGATTCTTTTCTCTAGCTAACCCAGAGCATTGTGCATATAAATAGTTCAATAGATGTACATAGGTGACATGGATGAAATAATAGCCTAGGTATAAGTCAGGGGCCAGCAAACTGTGGCTTGCAGGCCAAATATTGTCTCCTACCAGTTTTTTGTAAGTTAATATTTTGAGGATACAGTATGAGTATATTTTTATGTATTGTCTATGGCTGTTTTGCACTACAACAGCAGAGATAAGTAGCTGCAACAGAGCCTCTATGTCCCAAAAAGCCTGAAATATATTAGGCTTTATAAGAAGGGCCCTTTGCAGAAGATTTTGCTGCTTTCTGTTATGATACGTTACAGGAAGGCAGGAAAAAATTAGCTTTGCTTGGGTGCTCAAAGACATTCTACAAGGAGTGTCTGCTCCTGATCCTGCTTCCATTCTGTCACTGCCCTCCCTTTACTGCCAGCATGCCCACCAGTTCTGTAAGGTGATTCTTGGCTACACTACCTGAATGGAGCTGGGGTTTTGTAGTGTTTCTCAGGAACACACCTATTGAAAGGCACACACACCTTAGATAACCTTCTGCAGTCAACAGTTAGGACATCTTCTGATCCTCACATATGGCCAATGACAAGCAACAGCTGTCATTCAGTCAGAACTAACCTACAAATGTCACCACCATAAGATACAAGCTACAAAGCAATCCAAACAATGATGGCAAATGTCCCAATTAACCATTACTAACTAAAACCATTTTAGTGAGAAAATTCCTCTCAATATACCAAAGGAATAATTTAGCTGACTCATTCTGTCAAAATAAAAGTGATTTGGGCAATTTTCAAAACTTTTTTGTAAAGTCTTCTCTAAGTAAATAATTTTAAATAGTACTTTTTTTGCATGGGTACTAAAATAATTATGTTTGTACTTTCATATTCATAGTTGCCCAAGAATATCACAGTTTGTCCATATGCATATTTGTACATTAGCTTGTTAAGTATTTTCAGTTCAAATCACAAAATTCATAGGATTACATATATTCTAATTTAAATTCTTGGTAAAAGTAGTACAGGTTCTTTTGGATTATCCTAGTTACACAAAGTTTGACACTCATGTATTTATTCAGTGAATATTTCTTAGGAGCTCTCATGTTCCAGGCATCATGGAAATAGTATGGCATAGCAAAAAGAACACCAGATTTCTAGCAATCAGAACAGGGTTTGGATCACACCTCCATAAACTGAGTGAATATAGACAGCTTATTTAATGTCTTTGAGACAAAATTAAGTTTCTTTTTTAAATGTGGAACATGATATATTTTTCTGAGAGTGTTGTAAGAATTACGTGTGGTAGCTGTGTTGGTGTGCCTGGCATATATCCACTCCAGGTTCTGCCTTCTACTGAGAAGTAGCCCTGTGTGCTGAACATAGGAATAATCACTAGATCCAATCTAGACCAATTAGAGTGATCTCATCCTCCTGGTGAACTTCCAGGGTTGGGTATTGGACTACGATTGTCTGTCAGGACAATCGTAGTGCTTAGGATTTTTACAACTACAGCTGGGGCGAATGTCTCTTTGTCTATCTGATCATGAAGCTTGAAGATAGCAAATACAGAGATGCTGGTAAAGATGCCCCACCAAGTAGAGAATTTCTGTGCGTAGGAGGAACTAATAACGCTAATATAATGGATGGTTGGAGAGAGACTGAGCTACCTCAATTCCAGTCCCTAGGTCACTAGGGCTATCTGAAGTCCTTCCAATACACCCCCTTCCTGCTAAAGCTGCTTTTTTTGTAATTAGAACCCTAACTAAGACAATGTAGAAATGCTACCAATGAACAAATTAAGTACACAACAAATGTTAGTTACCTTATTCTACCTCTGATCACCTTGGAATAAGAGAGTGAGTAGTATGTGGTTCTTGACCTTGATGTCTCTGGTTTAGTGTCTACTATGCTTGACACATAGTAGGCAAACAATAAATCTTTGCCAAATGAACAAATGATTAATTAACTATAGTACTGACATAATTATGAGTATTATAATCTATATATATAAAAGCCTAAGTGACCGTTCGACAGGTCATCTGGTCACTATGACTCACACTGACTACCAGGGAGCAGATGCTCCAACCAGTAGGTTAGCTTGCTGCTGGGATCTGGCCAATCGGGACTAGGTGAGATGGGCCAGACATGCCCTGGAGCCCTCCCACAGTCCTTCCCCAGCCCTGATTGGGGTCCTGGATTGTGAGAGGGCACAGACCAGGCCAAGGGCCCCCACTGGTGCAATCTACCTAACAGTGTTTTTGCAAAGATTATAGATAAAATACATCTGAACATATAACAGGAAATTAATAAAATTGTTGTGGCTGTTAATATAACAGGTACTAGTTACCCTGTGATATTCAAAGAGCAAGAAATGCCAATGTTTTCCATTTTTCTAAAGTAAAGCTAATCTGGCTCTCATAGCCTCCTTACCAAGGTTGTCAAAAGGCCTGAATTCAGGCATTACATGGGCTCCTTTCCCTTTCCATCAAATCACTCAGAATGCCGGGGCCTTGGATAACCTGGAAAATTAAGAGGAGGGTCTTGGCCACAGCGGCATTGCATTTCTGCTATGCATTACCTCTCTCCTGCTCTTATCCATTACCATCTCTCAGACACTATCTCTCCGCATCATTGCCACAATGCCCACTCAGCAATCCCTTTCAAGTTGTGTCAAAAATATTTTTGACATGGTGCCTAAGATCACATTATTTAATGGCCAGGTCTGCCTAAATATCTACTCAGCACACCTAATTGTGCATCTCCAAGGTGCAGAATTCAGTTAGAGTTCTGATCTGCACCAGTTGAATGATCCTACGAAGTGTTCGTTCCCATTCTAATGGAAGCCACCTTCATAGAGGAACACATTTTTTCAACTTAACACATCATCTTTTTTCTTCTCTCTTTTAGGTAGCATAAAGGCTGATTTCCCAAGTATGATTTAGCCAGAACTTCATGGCCTATTCTCTCTACTGTGATTCCACTGGTGATCAAAACAAACACCTCCTCGGTCAAATTTTTCTGGTCCTTTTTTGTTTTAAAATATTTCCCTCCTATGTTAATGTGACCCTTGTTATCCACTGTGATAATTACAATGAAGATAATGATGAAGATAATAATAAAATGAACCCACTAAAGCTGAAAATACAGATTTTTGCAATATATTTGTAAGAAGATTCCTACTGTGATGCACTTCCCCAGGATGAATATTGTTCTAAGGGATTCTAGTAATTATGAGCTTGAGTTCAGTAGGACAAAATTTCTCTTGCCACTTCAAAAACTTTCATATCCTATTCAGACATAGGTGAGTATCATTAGTCTAAATCTTCCCAAGTAGAAGGGAAGAAGGCTTAAACTTATCAAAATAAAGGAGGCATGAGCAGAAAGCATTATACATATTCACAGAGAATCTGTATGCTCCTTGTTCATTCCTAGTCTGACATAGTTGAGGGCTCTCGGGTGTCATCCAGCTTTAAACTTTTTAGCTGAAAGCTTCTTTAGCTGAAGGCTTAACTGCCAACACACTGTCAGTCCAACTGTTTTTCATGTCAGCCGGTAATGAGCAATTAGTGGCACATTAATCCGGTATCACTCGCTCTCAGTCCTGACCCTTCACTGAGTTTCAATAGCATTAGATGAGCTAGATGTGCTATTCCTGGCTACCCTTGGTAACAGAAATTGAAGGACTAGGATGTGTTGAAAGAGACTATGGCCTTTTGGGTCATAATTTATTAGGATCAAAAGAGGCATTAACATCAACAGATTTAATGCCTACTTCAAGAGAAAGATATTTCCGACAAAGGCTTCCCACCTTAGAGCTGGCAGAGGTTATTTCCTACAAGTAGGACACACTGGCAACTGACTTAATAATTCTAAATGTAGGTAGCCCCATGATAATATTACCAATTCCCTATATTTAGGGGACAGAAAGTACTTTTAAAATAGAAAAAAAAAAAAAAGAACTCAATGTCCAGATATGTGGAAATCTCCTAAACCAGCCAAGGAATGGATAATCTTCCTTTTAAGGTAAATTTTAACACTTTGGGGACTTTGCCACACAAATGAAACAAGGATATCTAATCCACAAAGTGATGTACCTTTTCTAATAGCATCATGGCCTTAAAATAGCATTGGCTATCCCATCAATATACTATTCTGCTCATTTTATTATAGTTAGAAATTCATGAGATGTGGTTAATCCCGAACTATTTTCTGTTCTCTTTAACGTATGCATCATGCAAATGAACTTTCAGAAATTTAAATGTTATATACTTTATAAAGACAGCACTTGCTATTATTGCCTTGTCCTTTAAAATAGTATACCATTTGATTGGTTAATGAGCGGGGAAATGGAATCACTGCCCAATCCTCATTTAGAATACATAAAAACTTCAGGAAGTGTTCTATTTCACTAAATATACTAGGTATTAAATCCTACAATGATGTTCATGTTTCAAAAGTGGAAATGAAGGAAAGACAGCAAAGAATTATTCCATCCTTTGAACAAAACTTAGAGGAATTGTAAAATGGTGCAATATTTTACTGAAACTTATAAAACAATTTTTGAAGATAATACTTATTTGCAAAAATTACACTCAAATTGTCCAGCATGTTGAATGATGATCAAAATAATATATCTTTTGGGAATAATTCCTTAAAGCCAACTAACTGTAAAGTCTATGAGCCAATTAAGGGAATGTGAGTCATTAACAAATATCCATGCTATGCAACTTAAACTTTTATACACACTTTTTATACAATATGAAAATATGGCTGTCATTCACACAATGGCAAAATAAAATAACAAGCATTTCTTTTATCCAGCCACATACATGCTTTAGGTCCCAACTGCAGATGTTTACTCCCTGGTAAACATAACGTTATGGTAATATTAAGCATTGACAATGACACATGCATTTACTTCAGCCAATGACAGCAGGATACTTGCTTGGCTAACATTTCCACAAACTATTGCCAGTTGCTAAACCTTGGCTAGCACTTACACAACTGTGGGAGAAGGGCATAAACATTTGTAAAACATTTTCCTTGCAAATATTATTTGCCATGTGGATTTGACTCAAAAGATTAAAAATGCACTTGTATACATTTTAAAAATATTTTGCCTGTCACTATAATCACAGTCTTTCTTTTTAACCCAACCTTAAAGTATGTGTGTGTGTGTGTGTGTGTGTGAATGTGCTTGTAAAATAAATGTTTAGTCATAAAAAATGTTTCACTTATGCTCATTAAAGCATGATTTAATTTAATCAAGGGGATATTTGTTGAGGGCATTTTAATATCTTAATTAAATTGTTCCAGCTTCAGAATCAGAGTTTAGTATGATTAATTATATAACTGGGATGTACCATTTTACAGTTTGATCTTCAGCCTTTAGTTTCCAGTGTGAGATGCAGAAGCCCACCAGACAGAAATGAAAACAAAATGGGTCTGTTTCACCCAAAGCCTCGATTTCCTATGCTTTTCATGTCAACCAATTCCTATGTGCTTAGGACATTTCTGTAGAGTACAGCCTGTCTTAATCCTGTCTCAGTGTCTTGACAATGAAAGTGGCCATTGGCTGCTGAGTGGAAACTGTTCTTAGCAGACCATGGCTGAACATTAGTAGTTAATCCAAAATCCCCTGCCTCTATTGCTATAATTGTGGTAGAGTAGCATTTCATCCACAGAAGTAGCAATTCTTCAGTTTTAGGTTCAGGGAAATCACTCTTTGACAAACTGACCACTGACCTTGGAATCGAAAGTTTAGATTCTTCCTTTAGCCATCTTCACAAGTCAAGAGTGGTGGAGGGTCCAAGCAGATACTGTACATAGAAACCCTAAAGACTCCATCAAAAAATTATTAGACTTAATAAATGAATTTGGCAATGTAGCAGGATACAAAATTAATGCCAAGAAATCTATGGCATTTCTATACACCAAGAGTGAACTTACAGAAAGAGAGACTGAAAAAGCAATCCCATTTACCATCGCACCAAAAAAATTAAGATATCTAGGAATAAATTTAACTAAGGAGGTAAAAGACCTATACGCGGAAAACTACATGACACTGAAAAAAGAGACAGAGGAAGACATAAACAGATGGAAGAACATACCATGTTCATGAATTGGTAGAATCAACATCATCAAAATGTCCATACTACCCAAAGCAATCTATAAATTCGATGCACTTCCCATTAAAATACTAACAGCATATTTCACAGACCTAGAACGAACTTTCCAAAAATTCATCTGTAATAAAAAAAAAAAAGACCCCGAATAGCTACAGCAATCCTGAGAAAGAAGAACAAAGTAGGTGGGATCTCAATACCAGATATCAAGCTGTATTACAAAGCCACTGCTCTCAAAATTGCCTGGTATTGGCACAAGAACAGTCATATAGATCAATGGAATAGAATAGAGAACCCAGAAATTGACCCAAATCACTATGCTCAATTAATATTTGACAAAGGAGGCAAGAGCATACAATGGAGTCAAGACAGTCTCTTCAATAAATGGTGTTGGGAAATTTGGACAGATACATGCAAAAAAATGAAACTAGACCACCAACTTACACCATACACAAAAATAAACTCAAAATGGATCAAGGACTTAAACATACAATGGGAAACCATAAAAATACTAGTGGAATCCACAGGCAGAAAAATCTCTGACATATGCTGAAGCAATTTCTTCACTGATACTGCTCCTAGGGCAATGGAAACTAAAGAGAAAATAAACAAATGGGACTACATCAAAATAAAAAGCTTTTGTACAGCAAAGGAGACCATCAATAAAACAACAAGAAAGCCCACTGCATGGGAGAACATATTTGCCAATGATATCAACGATAAGGGTTTAATCTCCAACATTTACAGGGAACTCATGCAGCTTAACAAAAAGAAGATAAACAACCCAATCAAAAAATGAGCAACTGATCTAAGTAGACACTTTTCAAAAGAAGACAGAAGGAAGGCCAAGAGACATATGAAAACCTGCTCAAAGTCACTAATCATCAGAAAGATGCAAATCAAAACAACAATGCAGTACCATCTCACACCTGTCAGAATGGCTATTATCAACAAGTCAACAAATAAAAAGTGCTGGTGAGGATGCGGAGAAAAAGGAACCCTCGTGCACTGCTGGTAGGAATGCAGACTGGTACAGCCACTGTGGAGAACAGTATGGAGTTTCCTCAAAAAACTAAAAATGGAACTCCCATTTGACCCAGTGATCCCACTTCTAGGAATATATCCCAAGAAACTAGAAACATGAATCAGAAAGGGTATATACACCCCTATGTTCATAGCAGCACAATGTACAATAGCTAAGATTTGGAAACAGCCTAAGTGCCCGTCAGCAGATGAGTGGATTAAAAAACTGTGGTACATCTACACAATGGAATACTACGCTGTGGTAAAAAAGGAGGAGTTCTTACCATTTGCAACAACATGGATGGACATGGAGAGCATTATGCTAAGTGAAATAAACCAAGCAGAGAAAGATAAATATCACATGATCTCACTCATTTGTGGAATATAATGAACAACATAAACTGATGAACAAAAATAGATCCAGAGACAGAGAAACATCAATCAGAACGTCAAACCTCAGGGAAGGTAGGGGACAGTGGGGGTAAGGGGGAGAGATCAACCAAAGGATGTATATGCATGCATATAAGCCTAATCAATGGACTCAGACCACAGGGAGGTGGGGGCATGAATGGGAGGTGGGGGGTAATGGGGGAATAAGGACACATATGTAATACCTTAATCAATAAAGAAATAAAAAAAATTTTAAAAAAGAAACAAAACTATCTTTCACATCTAACATCTTAGTCGGTTGTCATTCTCACATCCATAGTAGTTGCCTGTTGCTACATAAGAAATTACTCTAAAACTTTGTGGCTTCAGACAACAAACACATATAATCACATAGTTTCTTATAGTAAGAAGTACATTTACAGCATGGCAGAGGATTCCCTCCGAACCTGATTAATTGAGCCTTCAGATAATACTGCACCATTCCCAACAGCTTGACTTTAACCTTAACTGAGTGCTCACCCATGTGTTATTGGCAGGTCATGTTCTTTTTCACATGGGCCTCTCCACAGAGCCGCTCCTCAAAATTGCAGCAGCTTCCCCTAAGGTGAGCAACCCATGAGAGCAAGCCACAGATATCTTATCTCCTATCCTGGAAATGACATCATATTACATCATCTGATCAAAATTCAGAATCATCATATAAATCATTTCCATGTGTAAAGAGGTTCCTTGAGTGGTGTTCCTTAAGTACAGCTTCTATCTATCGGTGCAACTGAAGAGATAAATTGTCTTTCCACATGTACCTATTGCAATAGAGGGACAGGGTTAGCATAACTGTCACAGAAATTCCTGTTATAAAAGGCAGAAAGCAGAATGCACAAGGTATCACTACTACATAGAAATTTTGAAATCTAGCCAGGCAAATGCTGGAAGTTTCTTGATTAGGTCTCATGATCTAGAAATAATTCTCTGTAGCTCTCAGCTCTGTCAGCTGGACTCCTATTTCAGGCTCCTATTTCATTGTTTATGAATGGTAACATGTGCTGGTAGCTAACCAGTTTTCTCAGACTGCTTTTAGCCAGAATTCTGGGGAATAAGGATCTGTCCCCATTCTTAACATTTTCCCCCCAATCCAAGCTAGGGGATATTTCTGCAGCATTTCTTAAACAATAGTAAGGACCTCCTTGGAATTCTCTTAGGGTCCACTCTATTAAACAAAAGCCATACCCACAAATCTCTTGGAGATAAGCCCTTCATAAAATCTCTATCATTTGATTGAGGAGATCTGAGAGGAATACCTTTATTGTCCTTAGATTGACTTTTGTCTATGAAATATGCTGATATACCACCTTAGCTCTTTCTGAGATTTTTTGAAAAGTAGTTTACAGTTACTCTAGGTTTCATCTTTGGAAGGTGCTTTTCTGGCTATGGCCTGGATTTGATCTTTGCTCAGTTGTTGAGCATCAACCCAGGAACCAAGAGGTCAATGGTTCAAATCTGGTCAGGGCACATGCCCAGGTTGTGGTCTCTATCCCCAGTAGGGAGCATGCAGGTTGCAGCCGATCAATGACGTTTCTCTCTCATCAATGTTTCTATCTCTCTAACCCTCTCCCTTCCTCTTGCTCTCTCTCTTAAAAAAACAAACAAACAAACAAATTATATTGGACATCTATACACATTGATCCTTCAGATGTTGCCAATCCCAGCTACCATGAGAGATTCCAAGTGAGGACTTCCCAGTGTTCCTAGTCAACCGACAAAACCATAAGAATTAATTACTTATTGTTCTAAGCCACTAAATTTTGAGGTAATTTGCCTTTCGGTAATATATAACCAAATTCTAATCCAATTTTGTTTTGTATACATTGAATAAGAACAGTTGAAGAGTCACAGTACTATTTTAATGGCCCATAACATCAGGTTATGACAATGAATGCCTAGTGCTTGCACTAGACATCTCTGCCACTAGAACATACAAGGTGAGGCAGTTTGTCAATGACCATTTCTCCTGCACATTAATAGAAGATCAATCAATACATTTATTTTTACTGTAATCTTTTAGATTGCAATTGACCATTCTCAATGTAGATTTATTATTTCATTGGTTGTCAATGTGGTCCCTCATTAGATCAAAGGCAAACTCTATGACTAAATCTTATTTCTGGCCTAGAGAATGCTTGGTCTTTGAAATAACTTAATCTTGCCCTAGTAAGTGTATAAGTTCATGAGCCATATGTTAATTTTTTGCTTTATTTAAAGCATCCATCTTGGGTTCTTATTTTGCACACATTATCTCCAAAATCAAAACAAAACGAAAAATACAGTGAATTAGTAATGAATGTTACATTAATAACAGTATCAGAGAATTTCAATAAATTGACAAACTCAAATAGAAAAATCCTAAATGCAAATTTGAGAAGGAACAAATTTTTATTCGGTCAAAATATAAAACTTCATTAAAACAAAATTGTTGTTTTTTAAAGATTCTTCTATTTTATGCATCTCTAATGTAAAATAATGCATTAAAGTAGGTAGTAGAGAATGTCTTAAAATATTTTTATTTTAGTATTCAGGGCAATGTACTTCATTTACATGAACCAAGGAAATTAGGCTATTAAAGTGATGTAAAACATCACATGATGTTTACAGGATAGTATTCTTTAACCTTAAATTCAATTATTGCAATAGAAATAAATTAGTCCTGAAAATGTGATTATATATTTCTTCCTGACTTACCCATAATCACCCAAGCATGTCTTCTCACAGGAAAGTAATCATGAAGTATAACCCGCAAAGCACCAAATTAATGAATGTTTTGTTTTTTTGTTTGCTTTGCTTTCATACATAACATTTTAGGCTTGGTTTTTTTATTGTATTGTATTGTATTGCCTCATAATATTTGATTAAGAGCTGGTTCACATCCTGAATATGGGGGATCTTCACAATTCCCGGATCTCCCCTAGCTACCCCAGGAAAGAATGTTGCAGAGAAGGAACTAACCTAGAAAATTCCTTTTCTCAGACAGTTCTATGGAGAAAAGACAAAACCCAGGGAAGAAAATCAGTGCCAAAGGATTCAAGTCATTCCAAAGGGTCCTTAGTTCCTCAGAACCCAGCACCGCAGAAAACTTATAGATGATATCAGAATGGTGAACAAAATCAAAGTATTAAGAACTTTGGGTGGCAGTTACATATACCTAAGAATGCCACAGGATCCCAAAGTTTCCCCTAGTTAGAAGTTCATTCATTCAGTTATTCATTCACGGTTTCAAAAACATTTGTTGACTACCTAGTGTATGTTAGGCACTATTTTAGAAGCTGGGGATAAAATAATGAACCAGACACAGTGTTTGCCTTTAAAGAGTAAGCAGCTTAGTAAGGGCTATAAGTGAGTGAACAGTCAATTAAAACCCAATAAGGGTTAAGATAGCAGATAGAACACACTTTTAGTTGGTAAACGACAAATTACTGGGAAGATGTCTTTAAAAAGTTGAAGTGATAACATTAGATTAGATAGTTTAACATCAGAATAGATTTAGAAATGGTTTCAACAAATCCTCATTATTTTTCCAGATGAAGAGATTCATTTGGCTCACACATCTCTGCCTCCTGCCCCATGAAAACATCTTTATGCTGTGTACTGCCTCTGCTCTAAGTGCTCTTAAATTCTATTTCTTCTCTACTTACCCACTTACAGCATTCAGCATCTTTTGTCTAGAATATCGTGACAATCTCCTTTGTAATTGCCCTGCCCAATTCTCTCCTCACTCCAGTCAATTCTCCATACTACTGCCAACTCTATTCTGAATATGCAAGTTTCATCACATGATTTTCCTACTTTAAAAGACTTTATAGTGTCACAACTAGCCAAAAAATAAAATAAAATAATTAGGAGCTTTATACATAATGTCCTCATTTCAGCTAAATGTATTCAATATTCATCCATCCACTATCATCCATCCATCCATCCATCTATCTATCCATCCATGTATCCATCCATCTAGCCATCTATTTCAAAAGCATGAATTTAAGTGTCTAGGCTCCCTACTAGGTACTGGCAATATAAAGATAATATGAATTTCCATTTTCAAGGTGCATTTGGTTCAGTGACCCCAAACTTCTACTGACTTGATTCACACATAAATATCCACATCCTGTGTTCCAGACACACCAACTTTCTCATCTATTCTCAAATATTCCACACCCCTTTGTGATTCTACATCTTTTTATATGTGGTTTCATCTCCTGGGATATTCACATCCATTCCTACTTCTTAGGGAATACTTTAAAATCTAGATTATATGGAACCTCTAAAAATTCAGCATGTATATGTCTGCCATATGAGTTATATATTATTGTTTTTAGGAATATTTTATAGATTAAAAAACTGAGACCCAGAGATTAAATCCTGGTCCAAGATTGCACAGTTAATAACTGGAAGAGCCAGAATTTGAGGACAGTTTCTCTGTCAAATTCAGTGACCTATCCTATACAATTTTTTTCAACCCATCCTTCACACCCTTAAAATTAATCATTAGTCTGAGGTGCTCAACAATTTCTATTTTCCCCAAGCCTCAGAGGTGGTTTCTAGAATAATTCAGTTTATTTGAGAAATCAAGTTTCATTTGGATGAACAGTAGGTTCATTCCTGTGTTCTGCTTCCATCCAAGATAATAACGCTCCACAAAATTGTGAGCATGTTTCCTCTCTGCATCTGTTTCTCCATACACAAAAGCCAGACTGAATTACTGTAAATTTTCCATATGTTTCTTCTCTCTCCCAGTCCTTTGTTCAAAATATTACCTCTACCTATAATACTCCATCACGTCCAGTGCCCTCCTTCTTCCAAGGAAGGCTTAATCCCCCTTTTCATCAGAGTCTAGCACAGATTCAGCACAAATCTTGTCAAAGGATTGAATTAATGAGCTTGAAAGTTTTCCTATAGTTTCACCTTTATTCTGTGACAAATACAAGTGAACCTTCTGAATTTGCCTTCAAATATACCATCTAGTAGCAAGAAAAGAGTCTCTTCTAGAAATAAACAGAGATGAAGCAGTTAGAGGGCTTATATGTGCAACCTGTTATCAGAAGGAAAACCCTAAATTCAAAACAAGAACTTAACTTTATAGATAAATCTCTGAACCTAGCAATTTTAAATCCTATTTTATTATAACTGCATCCTCCAACTTAAAGGCAGCTTTTGAATTTACCTTGTAAAAAAAATCAGGAAAATTTCACATATCTATAAATAGAATTCTCTAAGGAGAAAGGGGCTTTAGGAAAGATATGACTGTATTCTACGAGCCAGCTCAAACTGCTTAAGGTAAATTTATTAAAATGTGCTTCTAATTTCTCTAAGAGTTTGTACTTTGAAAGCCATTAATTTTACCTCAGAAATCCTTTGGTTATTTTTCTTTCTGATATCATTTCACATTTCCACCCTGCATATGGTAATACTGTGTGATAGTTTCCTGTGATGATGAAAATGTCTGTATCTGTCTTATCTATTATGCACTTAAAATATGGCTAGTATGACTAAAAACTGTGCAGTTAAATTATTTAATTTTAATGAATTTAAATGTGAGTATAAATAACCACTTGTGGCTTGTAGCTATCATATTGAACAGCACAGATCTGGCATTTATATTCTCTTTTTCCAAATTCCTAGTCAGATGTCATTTTTGGGTATCATTTTCCAGACTGTTAACAGGAGCCCTCAAAATAAGAAGCATTTTGCATTATATTTAGCATAATCTAGAAGAGCCTATTTACTTTATTTTTATATTATATCATTTCAAAAAAACAGAGGTAAATTAATTTAAATATATAATTTATATCTTGCTACAGAGCTACAGATAGTATAAAGTTAACACAACCAGCTTACTACAAAGTTGTTTATAAATTCAGGAGAAACTTGTATATTATATTATTACTTCTCATCTTTTTCTCTCTCTCTCTCTTTCTCTCTCTCTCTCTCTCTCTCTCTCTCTCTCTCTCTCTCTCTCTCTCCATATATACGTGTGTGTGTGTGTGTGTGTGTGTGTGTGTGTAATTTGAAACTATGAAAACTGTTGTGGCATAAAGGTTCATAACAATACAGTACCCTCTAATAGGGAATTTGACCTGGTCATTACATGAAGGACAAGAGAGAGTTGGCAAAGAGGGGAGGTGAAAACATTCAGGCAGATTGAACAGCATGTGGAAATGTCCAGTGGTAGGAAGACCATGATTAAGTACAAGGTAGTGAAGAAGCTTATTGTGGCTGTTAGGACCCAGATAATAAAGGACCTTATGGACCATTTTAAGGAATCTTCTTTTATCATCTTTGAGAGTACCAGAATGCCACTTAGAAGATTTTAGCATTGAAGAGATCAGTTTCACTTCACTGGACTGGAGCTCAGTGTCAGAGCTTAATTTTGTAAGTAAACTACCTAGGAGGCTATATCGTAAGTATAGGATAGGTTTGATAGATATCTGAAACTAGAGTGTTGGGGGTGGGCATGAAGAAAAGTGGATGAATTTGAGAACACTCCAGAAATAAATATGGGACATGCAGTAAAGAAAAAATAAACATTAGAATGACTTCTAATTGTTTGGATGAGAAACTGGGCGAATGGTGGCATTATGTACTGAAAGAAGATCATGACTGTTTTATTTCATTGGTTGATAGGGATAGAAATAATGAGTAAATTGTTGAAGTTCCACCCTGAGATTTTGAGGAGATGAGTGAACATATCTGCTTTGCACTCAGAAGGCAGGACAGAATGAGAGATCATTGTGAATATAGGAAGGTTATGGGAATAGATGAGATGCCTATAGTATGAAGTAGAGATTGTCTCAAGCCATGTGAAATCTACATTCAATGGGTAGTTAGAAGATGACTCTGCAGAACATCTAGAGAAGTTCTTAGAAGTTAGAAGAAAATCCAGGAGGCTATCACATTATAGAAGCCAATGGATGAAACTATATACATTTCCCACCTCATAAATAAAATTTGAAGAAGTTTAAAAGTGCATTTTTTAAAAAAGTATAAAGTTAAAATAAGAGTAAAGTGGGCCAGAAGAACAGGAGGTGAGAAAATAAAGTAACCCTAGGAGAAGATCATTTTTCATTTTAGAGAGTGCTATGCAATTGCTAAAATAGACCAAAAATTTGGTTCTGAGCTCTTTTAGCTCCTATAGTATATTTCCTCAGGTGTAAAATAGGGACAAAATGGTACTTGTCTCATATTGTCGCTGAGAGGAGTGAATGCCTGTCAAACATGTGCAGCAACCTCAGTGGCAGGTCCAGAGTAACCATGACTATTATAAGCAGCAATGCAATGCGGAAGCAGTGGTCCCCGTGCCAGAAGATATGTTGTCCCAGCAACTGCCATAAAATATTTTGATTGCATACTATCTTCTTCCAAGAAAGAAGAATCTATTCTGCTTCTTTTGGTATTTCCAATGCCTGATACTTAGTAGACTTTGTGACACTATTTAATTAATGTGCCTCAAATACTGCTTTAGACTTACTTTTCAATAATTTAAAATATCTGCTCAGAAAAGGGTAGGCAATGATGCATGAGTTAAATGACTTATTTTGGATATAAGTGTGAAAGTGTATTCATAAATGAGTGTGCTTTTCTTTTTTTTAATATATTTTATTGATTTTTTTTACAGATAAGAAGGGAGAGGGATAGAGAGTTAGAAACATCGATGAGAGAGAAACATCGATCAGCTGCCTCCTGCACACCTCCTACTGGGGATGATGTGCCTGCAACCAAGGTACATGCCCTTGACTGGAAATGAACCTGGGACCTTTCAGCCCGCAGGCCAATGCTCTATCCACTGAGCAAAATCAGTCAGGGCTGCTTTTCTACATTACAATGTGTTAATGACAATGAGGCTTAGCCTATTATAGCGCAGCATTTCAGTCACTAATTAGTTCTTCCCCAGGAGCCATGTACTGGGGAGGTGAAGTCTTTTTACTCTTGAAAAATCCTTAAAATTGGCCCACGTCATTTTCTGAAGGTAGCCAATTGATTAACCTAGAATTATGTTTTAATTCATGGTCCAAGCTTATGTCTATATGACCAGCTTTTCCAGATCAGCAGTTTTACATCTTCTACTGTGGACCCACTAGTCTCAACACCATTTGTACTTGTTTCTTTCTCTGTGAAAAATTGGCAGCTTCATGAGAAAAAACCTGTAGTCATCATTCCAAGACCTTACCTGGAATATTTTTAATTTTAGCAATCTGTACAGGAACTAACCATCACAAAGCAAACCCACTGGCAGACATGTGTTGGAAAATATAAAAGTAGCTAACCTAAGCTACAGTCAGTTGATCAATCAATGAGTATTGATTGAATATTTTTCACAATATTGAGTAGAAAGATAACATGAAACTCTAAACTAAAAATACACATTAATGTTATCGTTTACTAGTTACACTATTTTAAGTACTTTGCAAGTATTATGAAGTTTCATTCTAAATAATAAATCTAGAAGTTACATTCTGAAATGGAAAGTAACTGATTACCTTGCTCAGGCTTAAGGGTTAGTAAGTAGTGGAACTAGGATGTAACCCAAGAATTTTGACCCTATAGATCTAATTTTTAACAACCGCCTCCCAGTCATGCTGTACCTCAAAAGTCATGCCGCACCTTATATTATGCGGTGTAAACTTATTGGTCTGAAAATTTTCTCAGTACTTTGGATAGGTTCTGAAAAATTATATTATTTCACCTGTCCCTTCTGAGATATACAATATTGAGTATTTTTCAAATCATAACCGATAGGTTTTAGTTTACTTTTTTAAGTCTTTAAATCTACAAAAGATGAATATTTTTTCTCTTATATTTGGCTCTGAACTTGAATTCAAATTACAATAATAATAGCAAATATCAATCTCTACCTGTGGCCTAAACTAGAGTTGCATATACGAATCTTCCAGCACTGTTGAAAACAAGGCACTCTTTTACCTATTTTAAATCTAACAGTGTATTTCTTTGGACCACACATTAATAAATGGTATTTGGAGTATAAAGACTACAAGCATCAATCATAATTTGATTTTTCTATTGGACATCTTGTATAGACACCATAGTGTGACTTTACCTGTTACAAGGTAGTTAATGGCATTGGAAATTACACACCACACTATGAATTCTGTTTGAAATATAGCATATTTTTACATTAAATTAAATATAAGAAGAGTGAATAATCTTTGCAGAAATATTTTTCCCAGCCCCAGAAACATTATCTAGTGATGTTTTATAAATGCAATCGCCAGCATGATCTGTACGCTATTTACAATTTGATGTAGCCATAAAAATATTCTTTGCAAGACCAATTTAATTTTAAGTTAAAGTCACCCGTGTGCTATTGAGATGCTACAAACAGAACAGGAAAACTCTTTAGCATCAGTAGATATTGAAAACTAAAGATAACTCAAACCTGAGAGCATTAGAAACACGACTTGCCCATTTAGAATCTTAAAAATAACAAGGGCTTTTCATCTAAATTAACATATTTCAGGAAGTGTGCATTAGAATCCTATGGGGATTCTGTTTTTAGAGGATAATTCTTGTAAGAAATATGTGATCCAAACCAGAAACCAAAAGAGATCTTAGAAACCCACTTTGCAAAGTAATGGCAATTTCGAAAATTTAGTTATTCAATAACTATGCTTTAAACTCTTTTCATGGGACCATGAAACAACTAAGGTAGAATAACATTATATGCATGCATATGCATGCCTGGGAAGAAATATTATAACCTGTCATTGTAATTTTCTGTTTTGCTGAAGCAAATACTCCCCTAAAACTATTAATACTAAATTACTCCAAACAGTTGTAACCATATATCTATTATTGTTCATGTTAAGTTATTGATATTAGAATTGAGTTTCTAAAAATAGGTTGCTTTAAGGAATGCCCCATTTACTATATTCACTTATTTTAGTTACCAGCAAAGAAAAGAAATGCTCTGCTATATGCTCAGCTAATATTGACCAATAAAAGCAATAATAATACATGCAGGAAACTCTGGCATAACTGTAGACTATGTTTTTCAGTGCCACTCTCCACGTTCCTTATTCTCCTTCTGCAAGGCCTTTCTTTTACATCCAATCTCACCATCATGATCTCAGACATCTAGTAACTAATCTATTGCTTAAAGATGACCCTTTTACACAAGAAATGTTGGATGACTCTCTGATCATAGAATTTCATGTTCTTTGGCATGTAGCTATTTGGACCAAAGGGTATTTATACAATAGTATTTATCCAAAATATAGAATGCTACTGGAGATAAATGATCCCAACTTTTATAAAAACCCAAAATTTTACTTTATTCAAGTGTTGAGTTATTTTTATTCAATAATATATTTGATATGACCTTGGTAATATATATGTACATATGTTTATGTATGTCTCAATATATACACTTATACTCATTAAAATTCATTTAAGTAAAAAAGTTGAATTTTAATTAAGTAATAGTACAACTATTCACAAGTATGGCAAAAAAAATTGTAAAATTGTATATTAACCTATACCTTAAACCCTTGCTAAACTCATTTATTAGTTCCTGTGATGTTTTTATCATTCTCTTAGGATTTTCTACATAAGATCAATTATGTAGAAAATCTGTGAATAAGCACAATTTAATTTCTTCTTTTCAATCTATGCCTGTTATTTCCTTTTCATGAATAACTACACCAACTAAGTACATCCAGAACAATGTTGACTAGAAGTGGTAATAGCAGATATTCTTGCCTTTTTTTCTGATCTTAGGAGGTGTTGGAAAGAATTCAATCTTTCATTATTAAATATGATGTTTAGCAGATTATTTTTTATAGATACCCTTCAATGGGCTGAAGAAGATTCCTCTAGTCAAAACAGCTGGTACTTTTAATCATGCATATGTTAAACTTTGTCAAATGCTTTTTCTGCAACAATTGAAATGTTCATATTTTTGTTCTCATCTAGTCTTTAATATTGAAAAGTACATTGCTTGATTTTCAAATGTTAAATCAACCTTATATCACAAGACCAATGTCATCTGGTAATAATATACTATAATTTTTCAAAATTGTTAAAAACAGCAATATACTAATACAGTAAGTACTAAACTTATATTAAGAATTTTTGTATCTATTTTTATAAGGAATATTGATTTTGAGTTTTATTTTCTTATATCTTTTCCTAGTTTTGGTCTCAAGGTAATTAATTCCAGCCCAATAAAATTATGTGGAGTTTGATCCTCTCCTTTTCTATCTTCTGGAAAAGTTTGTATAGAATTTCTATTTTTTACCTACATGATTGCTAGAATTCACTGGTGAAACTATTTAACCTACACATTTTATGGAAGTTTTGTTTGTTTTTAAATAAGTTTTGGTAGTTTATATCTTTTAAAAAATTGACCTATTAGCAAGTGATTATTAATTTCATGGACAAAAAGTTGTGAGCATAGTATTCTCTTATGATTCTTTTAATGTCTGTAAATCTGTAATGATGTCCTTTCTCTCATTCACTGATGTAGGTTATTTGTATCTTCTATTTGTTTTTCTTGCTTAGTCTGACTAGAAGTTTACCAATTTTATCGACCTTTTCAAAGAAGTAGCTTTGGATTTATTGATTGTCTTGTTTGTTTTCTGTTGTCAATTTTATTGATTCCTATTTTTATCTTTATTCCTTTCTTACTTCATTTTCTGGGGGGTTAGTAAGTTCTTCTTTCTCTAGTTTTTTTAAGGGACAAATTATTTTACTTGTTCATTTTTTAATATCCTAGCTTATTAGTTATTTGCTTATTCTCTTTATCTTGATTATTACTTTCCAATCCTCTTTTACCAAACTTTTAAAAAATGGTTTGAGTATTATTCAGGAAGAGTTTGAACATAATTTTTATTGGCTTCATCTCTTTATTGCAAGACATGCAATTAACTTTGCAATGAATTAGCATTTAATTTTAAATGTTTAGGACTTAAGTTACATTGTCTCAGTGGGCAATCAGAGATGTTAGTGGTAAATGTCCCCTTTTAAACTTAAACTTGGATTATTTAATAGGTTTTAAAAGCCACATTTACCCAGATAATTAAATATTCCTCTTTCCTACATGCGGTTTACATGTTTTCCAATAAAAAATGTATCATAATAAAACTCAACTCCACAATATCATGCATCAACTAAGCCTGAGCTGAACATGTTTATAAACTGCCAGTGTCCCTGGAGTACCCTTGACTGGATCCTACAAGGTGACTTAACATATTAGGGCTTCTGAATATGTAGAGATTTGATTAGGCCATTTTGAAAGAACTTTTTAGCTCTAATTTTATGACCCTATGAATGTATCTATTACTTACACAATTTTCTATTTTACATTTATCTTCAATTGAAGGCAAGGTTAAAAATGCTCAACCTCAGCTAACTGATTTGCTTCTCTCTTGACCAACCTCATCCCACGTGCACAGGTACAAATAACTCATATTCTTTCTCCTACAAATTTCACATTCACACACACACACACACTCACACACACACACCACATACACAAACACACACACCTATTCATCTTAAATCATTAATAAATATAAATGAACATATAAGTAGAAAATGTTTAAGAAAATAATCAAAATCAAATAGTATAAATAGCAAGCAAGCACTATATTTAGCACATTATAGTAATTATTTAGCCTTCATAATAAGCTTATAGGTTCTATTTAATTGGCATTGTATAAATGGTAAGATTATGTTGAGAGATTAAGTAAATTAGCAAACCAGTAAGCATAAAGCAGGGTTCTTTTGTACTCTAAATTGAAATGCTTTCTATCTCTTTGACATTCATAAGATTATAAATCACATTCTCATTTTCAGGTTTTCACCAGCAAATGAACAAAAAGAAACTTCTATATAAATTAGGTAGTATAGAACAGTGCAGCGTTCATGCACTACTTTCTCCATCTCAGATTCTAAGAATGTGTAAACTGGAATATGTAACCCAGATCTTCAGATGAAATATCAGGAAAATTTAAGCACACTGACCTGAGTGACAAACTTCTTAAACTGCTTGCCTGTTGCTGGAGTGAGTGAACTACATGAAAGAAGCAGAAAACAGAAACAGAGCAAAGCAGAGAGGCTAAAACAGAGCAGAAAGGGAGAGAAACAGAGCACACAAGAAAAACGCGGAAAATGGCCGTCCTCATCAAATTTTTATGCTTTCCTTTCCTTTTTCATGGTATTAGCTCTGAACCTTTGGTAACTCCATTATACCATCTTCATTCAAATCAGTTCAAAAATTAAATCCCTCCCTCCCATTTCCCACTAGACACTTCGGGATTAACATTTTATCTAAGAGGGCTGCTCACGGGTAAAGACAATGGGAGGGGGAAGAACAGGACAAAGAAAAAAGAAACAACCTTCACCACTTTAAGATAGGTTCACCTTTTTTATCTAATGTTTTACATTTTTCTTTTGATTGGACAGGCACAGAATATTTCTAGCCAGCCATCAAGGCCTGTCAACACTTTAATACTTCATAATTTATAAAAAGCTTTCTTCTCCCCAAAGCTCAATATGCATTACAGATCTCTCATTGATGCTCACAATAGTCCTTCAGGGAACTTAGGCGACAAGAATTATTATGTGTTTTACTAGGGGGGAAAGAGACTCAAGCAACAAGAAGCCATTATCACTAGTAAGTTACAGAGAACTAGAAACTTCAAATGGAATGTTACCTCCCTGACTGGAAAGATTAAAGGAAAGATAAAAATGACTGAGTCCTGGCACTCAGGAGGTTATGATTTCACTGGGGAAAAGGGTAAGTTAATAAGTAGCTATCAAATGCCTACCTAACCTCCCCACTTGGATGTCTAGTAGTCAAATCCAACTGAATATGGTGTCCAAAACAAAATCTTTGATTTTTTCCTAGAACCACTTCTCCAGTATTCACATCTCATTATAGGACTGAAGCTCAATCAACTGGTAGTCACTAGTTATTTTCCCTTTTCTCCCACTTCCCTCATGTGCAAGTTCTGTTGGCTCTACCTCTAGTATTAATTCTAAAGGAACACATTTCTAGCCCTCTCTTTGATAACCGTCTAGTTCATATTGCCATCATCCATCATAACAGTTTGTTAATCAGACAACATGGGAAACTTTCCAACATCTATTACTGCAATGCCCTGGTGTCACTGGGATTAATGGTATTATCCCCCTGACCTCTGCTATACCCCCCATTATGCCATTCTAACCTCTCTCTAAACCACAGTCCACTCTTAACAAAACAGTTGTAATCTTTATCAGTTATAGAACTTTGCAATATTTATATTTTTTTCACTGCATAAATACTAATAATTGAACCATGCATATTTAGTTATTCTAGATATTTATAATAAATTTAACTCCAAGTCTCCCCCAGCTGTGAGATTTTCCTTAAATACATCCAAACACATTACACAATCTCTCAGTTTCATCTTCTTTTAAGTAATGACATTGAAAAGTAACACACAGGTATAGAACAAAAGATTTCTCATTTCTGAATATAATCTACTAAAAAGTAAAAACAAACAAAAACAAAATTTATACCCATGTTCACACCTACTCTCTCTGGACTGGTTGAATTTAAAACTGGTACACAGATGTCATTCTGGCGTCCTCTTTCATCAGCATAACAAGTCCTTTGCTGCTTTTTAGTGTCTGTACTCTGTTTCACAGACCCCATGCTTCCTCTTTTTTATAATTTAATCCTCATTTTTATCAAGTACTTCCTCTAATAGCTTTCTGAGAAAGAGAGAATGAGAGGTAAATTTTTTAACATCTTCCATATCTGAAATTTTCTTTATTTTTTGCTTACTTTTAATTCATAATTTAGCTGAGTAAAATGTTCTAGATTCCAGAATTGAGAGCATTTCACTCACAATTTTGAAGGCATTGCTTCATTTTCTTCTAGCCTTCAGTATTGCTGAAAAGTCTGAAGCCCCTGTGATTCTAATCATGTTCATAAAACTGTTTTTCTAAATCTGGAATTTGTCTAAAATGTCCTAAAAATTTTACACTTTTATTGCCTGGATGTTTATCTTGTGTTCTGCTGACTTGGTGAATTTTTTAAGTCTGACAATTCATAACATTTACTTCTGAGAAATTTATTTCCTTCACAATTTCTCCTTTTCCAAATTCTCTATTTTCTCTTTCTACAATGCCTATTATTTGGAAAGTGGAACTGCTTAAAAATCTTTCTGTACCAGTGGATAGAGTGTCAGTCTACGGACCAAAGGGTCCCGGGTTCAGTTCTAATCAAGGGCACATACCTTGGTTGCAGGTTCCTCTGGCCCTGGCCCTGGTCATAGGCAGCTAAATCGATGTGCTTCTCTCACATTGATGTTTTTCTCTGTCCTTCCCTCTCTCTTCCACACTCCCTAAAAATCAATGGAAAAATATCCTCGGGTAAGGATTAACAACAGCAAAAAATAACAACAACAACAAAAAAAACTTTCTGGTTTTTCCAAATTTATGTCCTATTTTATACCACTGACTTTTTGCTCTGTCCTCTGGGAGTTTTCCTCAACTTGACCATCCAACCATTTTAGTTGGCAATCTATTCCAGTATTACATGTTAATGTAACAAGATCTCAGTTTTATTTACTTTATATGATTATATTTTTGTGTTATTGGTGCAGTATCTAGATGAAGACATTGCATTTCTTAAGGTTTTTTCCTCCTGGCATAGTCTGGGTTTCATCAATCCATCGTCCTTAGCTGTAAGTGCTGTAGTGATCCTTTGAAAATCTTAAATAATGTGGTATTTTTCTGTTACTGTCTTCCAATATAATCCCACTGCATTTATAATAAAGCCTAAATTTCAGCCCATGGACTAGAAGGTTGAAAATAATTTGGCCCTTGACTACTTCTCTAATTTACTTCACTTCATTCTTATAGCTAACAGAAACTCAAATATCTGTTAAATGATTGTGACAGGATTAAAAAACAAATTTATGTAATTTTGAATTCATGATTTTCCATATACCATAGTATTTCTCTGCTAGTATAAAATTTCAATCTATTTCCCACTTCAAATCACCCTACGTACCACTGCAAATTGATCTTCCTGAGTTTGGCCTAATCATGCACTTTTGCTCTAAAACCAATCCAACCCTATCAGTCTAGTAGTTAAGGCTCTTCTAAATATGACTTCAACTTAACTCTCCAGTCTTGCTCATAAAAGTGGTTACTGGTAGAAATGAATAGAATAGTCTCATCTGTTTATTCAGTCAGTGAGTGGGACCAGATAGATTATTGAGTTGTCTCCATCTGAAAAGACTAAGGGAGGTTCATTAAAAAGGTCGTTTTCTAATGTTAGGATGCAGAATGTGTGTTCATTCAAAAATTTTAGTATAGAAAAAGTTTTCTCAAAATAGTACCAGAATCTCAAGTAATAGAAACCTGGTGAGTAAGGAGAGGGCAGGGAGCTAGCAGTAGAGGGAGGTTTAAAGCTGAGTTTGGAAATGAGACTGCAGGAGGAGACAACAGGGAAATTGATTTGGAACCTATAATAGCAGATATAACCCAGAAATAAATGTAGCCCAGGGTTAGTAGCTATACCAGAGTCCTATTTTAGTGGCAAGCAGGAAATATTTTTTTAAAAGACTAGAAATAAGGATGCAAGTGGCCTATTATTTTCCCTAGAACTAGATAGTCCTTGAATCCACCAAGAAGAGTCTCCTTCCTTACTGTCACCACCCTTCATCACATGACTATTATCTCTCCTCGTTGCTGCTGAAATGGTGTCCTAACTGATCTTCACACATCCAATCTTGCCTAGCTCTAATCCATTCTTTATATTGCACCCAGAGGGATCTTAAAACCCAAATCTGATCATGTCACTCCCCTGCTGAAATCCTTTAAGTTCCTCCTGGAATAAACCCAAAATCTTTAAGTAGGAGGCCCTGTATGTTCCAGCCCTGGACTGAGTCTATAGCACTTTCATGTAGCACTCTTCTCCCTGGTCCTCTCCATTCTACTGTTCGCCTTTCAGAAAACAGCTTGTCACTCCAGAGGGAAACTTTCCCTGACCTAAAGATTACATTAAGACTTTATATTTTCCCAAGGTACCTTACATGTCTCCTTGATAGCCCTCATCACTCCTGTAATTTTTAATTTTTATTTTTTAATTAAATATTTCTTGTTGAAAGTATTACATCTGTCCCCTTTTTTTTTCTCTCATTGACCCCTTCTAGCCTTGTAAGTTTTAATTTAATATCTACCATCTCCTAGGTTGTAAGATACATGAAATGAGATGCTTAACCTAATGCCTGGCATACAATATATACTTATTAATTATTATTATTGCAATAATAATGATAGCTATTCCTTTAGTTCTTAATATGTGCCAGGTGCTCAGTGATTTATCACCTTATTTATTTATCCCTATTTTATGACTGAGAAAACTGAGGTACAGAATGATTATAGGAAAGTTTCAAAGCCCATGAGGTAGTGAAGATCGCTGATTCTGGAATTAAGTTTCTGGGTTTAACTCCCATCTCTAACACCTGCTGTATAATCTTAGGAAAGTGATAGTACTTAACTCATTGGGTTTCAGGAGGATTAAATGAGGGGGAGAATAAATAAAATTATTCACCACGGAAAATATTCGATGTATAGTTTTAGGGGCATGATTCAAATACTTCAGTGTACCACCGCTAATTTTAATCACTGGGATTTTATACACATCAGTCTCCAGTAGCTTGAGTGGTACCTACTTGGAAATAGAATGGAAGTACTGTTTCAGATATACATGTTGTTTCCATTACTTATGGTGCTGGGACATGTGTGTTACATAGAGTGTAACCATGAGCCATTGTGCAGGAAATCTGAGCTCTCCTAAATGAATTAGGTTTTTCAGAGCATCTGGAGTCAATACACTAAACAAAGCAGTGCTCACCAGTGCTAAAGTGAGAGGCAATATAATTTAGTATTTGAGCATCCCATGGGTGTGAGGTGTTTCCTTCCTCACATACTCCCCATTTTTCAAATAGTCAACATTTTAATAGAATTGTTTAAGGAGCATGTCCACAAAATCATATTCCTGATGTTTTTCCAACATCACTTCCATTGGAGAAGAAAACTTCCATATATAATTTTATAACTTAATCTGATGAGATGGAGAATGAAAATTAGTAATGTCATGGCTGCTTTCCCAGTGTAAATAATAATGCATATCTGTATGGGCAAGCCCTACCCTGCTTCTAGTTGGAAAAATGTAACAGCAGACTTTGGTGTACCCTTTAGTATGCCTGTGAATACAGTGGTTCTGAAATATATCATAAACAAAAAACAGCATTTCTCTGGCACCTAAAAATAGTTTATTATCTGCCCCATTAGTGTCTTGCCCAACTCAAAGTAAAATGACTTCTAAGGGCCTTTTAGAGCTGTTCTTCAGTTTCTTTTTACACTCAGTGCATCATTATTTTCCTATTTTGAGAAGTGTTTACTTGAGACAATCTGTTTGGGTGAAACTAAGTCACTATATTTATATGTCCATAGCCAAGTTAGAAGTAGTTATAGATTCCAGTAGAATAGCATGAGTCTAGACTAGATTCTGCTTATTGATTAATTGACTGAACACAGGAGTGACTAATTCAAAGGAACTAGCATTAAATCTACATATAATTTTGTAGTGACAAACTAACTGGAGGTAAAACAGTCTGTGTTCCTTAAAATGGTAGGACAGAGTTGGCAGGGAAAGGAAGCAAAGGATTCTGGTAAGATGGCAGTCGTATGTGGTTCCACTCACCTCCACCAATAATTCCAATCTATCTTCCCTGACTCGGTCCAATGGCTGCTGGAGTAAGAGATGCCTTCGTTCTGAAAGTCTACCTGAAACCTGGCACAGAACCATAAAGCCTGATCTATGAAAAAAAAAAAAAGAGCATTGTGAGGTCTGTGCATGCCCATGAAATATTTGAGATTGTTCTTCTATTAAATGTCTTAGTATGTCAATACCCTTTGCCTTCAAAATACCAAAATGGTGATGGAAGACTGGTAGTTGACTGTTCTACTACAGTCTGTGAAGCTAGAAAAGAGTGTACTAGTAAATACATTTATAAGTCATAAAAAGGTGGCTGCAACTTAAGAATTCCATATATATATATATATACATACATACACACACACACACACATACATACACACACACACAGACACCATATATATGTGTGTATATATATATGTGTGTGCACATATATATATGTATATGTATATATATATACATATATATATATGCACACATATATATGGGGTGTGTGTGTGTGTGTGTGTGTATACATATATATGTTAGGGGTGAAAAAAATTTAACTTTCTATATTTTTTAAAAGACTGAACTTACTCTAGTTGGAGGCCCAATTCCATCTAGAAATGTAAAATATTATCTTTTTAATTAAGGCTAAATCTTCAGAGTAAATACAGTTTGTTTAGGTTTCAATTCCTTCCCCTCTCTTCAGTGTAGTACCTGTTTTGAGGATGCTTATGGAGTGTCATGCTGAGAGGAAGAAATTTTATTGGAAACTGTAAGAAAAGACCTCTCAGTTTTTTAAGCATCTCCTTCCAAGAGACCCTTTTTTCAGTGTCTTACTCGTCTGTTTCTTTCCATCTTTCCTCCCCTTCCTGAATTAGAGGATCTTCATCTCTTCTGAGAGAATAGGTGGTCTGCTTAATTGCTCAGTCATCCAGTCTTTCTGAATCACACCTTGACCACAGTTTTAGAACATAAAAGTCAAAATTTGGTATCGCTGTTCTCTGGTTATATGGGATAAGCTAAAACAAAGGATTGCTCATGTGTAACATCTGAAATGAGGAAAGGTCAAAGGACAGAACAGAATGTTAGAAAAAACCTACACCTCAAGTAATCCACAGAACTTTTATATTATTTTATAGCCACATTCTACCTCTACTTTAAATCTTTGCATCATGATGAAGAAATTGTACTTTTCACACAGATACTTCCCTACCCCACTGCATCCTTTCACAGAGAGTAGGAAAAGGGTCTCTCTCCAAAACCCATTGTTTCAGAAAAGCCATTTTCACAAACAAACTAAATGGGTATGAGATCTTTCAGACTGCCTACAATCACCTGAATAAGTCTGGATGCTGGGTAAAATGCATTCTTTCCTTCAAGCATGTCATTCCAGGGATGACACAAGTAGCAATATGAATTACCAACTGGAATAGATGAGTATATACTAGTAAGTTATGTAGTCACTACATAAAATGATGCCTTATATAACATATTTTACACTTTTCATTTAAAACTTTTAATATTGAATAAAATTAGATGAACTTTCATTTACTCTCATAAAATAGTCATAACATTTAGAAAATGAAAAAAAATAAGGTAGAAAAAGTAAATGATTTGTCTAGAGAACAGTGCTGGAAGTAATATTTCAAAACCAGTGACTAATAATACCTTGGGAACATTTGTACTAAATCATTTGGCTATTCTTGGGATATGAGATGGAGAAATTCCAAAATAAGTCTGCATAATGACCATATTAAGTGAAAGAAGGTAATAATGCTTCCTATCTTTTTTTCCAGTTTGTAAAATAAAGAATAAAGAAACTTGGGTAATTTGAGTGAACAAATACAAATAAATAGATTTTGGCACAAACATCATGAACTTCCAAATGCTATTATTTCTCTATTATATTGTCATTTTATATAGAAATGTAACTAACTAACTAGCAATATATACAATGGGAGCTATCATTAAACTAGTCAACAATATATACTTAAATGCTTACTCAGAAAATACCATGATGTTTTATTTTTTAATTCTCTTAATATTTTTAGAACCAGTATCTTTATACAACATGGTGCCATTTTATTACAGGCATTTTTTGGAATAAATGTAACAAATAATATCAAGTCAGATTTTAAGTACTTGCTAAATGGGACTCGATTACCACTCCATAGTCAATTTTACTTTTTTAATACAAAGCTCTGGGCCTGAAACTATCCTAATCAGAATTATAGATATCTAAACTTGAAAGAACTCCATAAAGGAAATTCCACTATGACTTTCGGAAAAGTACCCTAGCAAAGCTTAATATGCTGAGCCGAGACCATCAACAACTTCACTGAAAGTCGATAGTCAGGCCACTGTTTATAGAAATAGCACATCAAATGTCAGCATTCCACTTGCTGATTTGTCTAAATGACTTCTGAACTCTCATACTTTTTTAGTTCAATTTATATAGATGCATACAGGATATTCTTTTACCCCCAAACTCTTTGAGATTCAAAATTATTCCTCAGATTATATCTCCCAAAATTAAAAATTGATAGATGGAATTTCCACAGAGTAGTAAAGCTTTCACTGCACAATCACTATATAAAAGCCAACTGCACATTGCAAAATTGATTTTTCTGGAAATAAGTGGATAATAAAATAGTATCATTTTGCATAGAAAGAAATAGTAGTCACTTTTTTGATGCACTTAAAATATATTAAACTTAAGAAAAAGTTATTAAAACTTAAAAGTCTGCCTTCTTTCCAGTAGCTAGTTTTTTTGTGAAAATTACCAAGAGCCAGCATTGTGAAGACAAAACACTCTAGATAAAGTGAAAATATCTATAGAGCAAATCAAAATATGACTTTGAAAACAACAGAAGCAATAATAAAATGCTATCAGGAAAAGAAAAGATGCAACTTCCTCTGTCAAAGCAGAGGAAGAATTGAGTTGGGTCCTGAAGAACAGGTTAAGATTTCAACAGACCAAAACAAGGGTAGCAAATGTGCCTCTAGCCTAAGGAAATCAGAGAACAAAGAATGCAAAATAAAAAATACACCCTGAAACCATCAACTAGTCCAGTGGGGGTCAGAGCAGAGTTACATTTCTATATTTTGCCTGAATCATAAAGACTCTTTAGATGATAGTTAACAGCCAGTGATGGCAAACTTCAAATTCTGAAAACAATCATGTAAATTATTTTGTGGAATGCCATGGAGATAGAGCTGCTGTAATTTCTACCTGCATCTTGCTTATGACTCTTCAAATTAACATTAATTCTCATCTGTTAACATTTTGTGACTTCTTTTTTGTTTGTTTCTTCAGACAGCTCTCACACTCAGATCTAAATTTCTGAAACATCATGGTCATAAATTACTACCCTTTTGTAACTTTAAGGAGAAAATAAAACCAAGTGAAACCAACCAAAGTAGATATAGAAGATTCATCCCTCCCAGCGCTGTCAACAGACCACCAACATTTTGAGGCTCATGGTAGTTTATGCCTTGACCCTAAGTATTGGATGATCACAGAAGTTACATTATCCTATATAATAAAGAGGTAATATGTAAATTGACCCTCACACCATCGCATCACAAGATGGCCGCCCCCACGTCATCACAAGATGTCCACCACAAGATGGCCACCCCCACTTTGTCACAAGATGGCTGCCCACACATCGTCACAAGATGGCCACCCTCACGTCATCACAAGATGGCTGTCCCCACATTGTCACAAGATGGCTGGCAGGGGAGGGCAGTTGGGGGTGACCAGGCCTGCATGGGAGGGCAGTTGGGGGTGATCGGGCCAGCAGGGGAGCAGTTAGGTGTCAATCAGGCCGGCAGGGGTGCGGTTAGGGGGCTATCAGGCTGGCAGGCAGATTGGTTAGGGACAATCAGGCAGCCAGGCAGGCGAGTGGTTAGGAGCCAGCAGTCCCAGATTGTGAGAGGGGCTACTTCTGCAGGACTGGGCCTAAACCGGCAGTCAGACATCCCCCGCGGGGTCCCATATTGGAGAGGGTGCAGGCTGGGCTGAGGAACACCCCCCCCCAGTGCACAAATTTCATGCACCAAGCCTCTGGTATTTTATGAAGGATTCCAGATATCTGTACACCACTTCCAGCCCAAAATACTTCTAAAGAGAAAGCACAGAAAGTCATTTTTTTTTTATTTTTTATTAATCCTCACCTGAGGATATTTTTCCATTGATTTTTAGAAAGAGTGGAAGGGAGAAGGAGAGACAGAGAGAGAGAAACATTGATGTGAGGGACACATTGATTGGTTGCCTCCTACACAAGCCCCATGGAGCCTGCAACTGAGGTACGTGCCCTTCACTAGAATCCAACCCAGAACACTTTAGTTCACAGGCTAATGCTCTATCCACTGAGCCAAACCGGCTAGGGCTGTCTGTGTTCTTTAACATCTCTATCTAGATGGTGAATGGTAAGCTAACAAGTCATATTATACACTGTAAAATTAAGAGAGTAATAATATTTTGACAGTTTTCATATGTAGAGTAACAGGATGTTAAAAATGGAAGTTTTACTGCCTCAATTTCAACTGAAATCCACTAATCAAGAACAATTCAACAGATGCAAAGAATACTACATTCTATGGCAGAGGTCAACAAGCTTATTCTGAAAAGAACAGATAACAAAAATTTTAGGCTTTGCAGTTCATAAGGTTTTAACCACTCAACTGTGCCACTGTATAGAGAACGCAGACCCAGGTAAGATGAAAATGAATGGGTGTGGCTGTGTTGCAATAAAACTTTACAGACATTAAAACTTGGATTTTTTTTTTATCACTTGAACATGTCACATAATATTATTCTTCTTTTGATTTTCCCCCAACTGTTTACAAGTGAATAATCATTCTTAGAATAAGAGTCATACAAAAATAGGTAGCAAGCTAGATTTGGCCAGCAGGTCAAAATTCACCAACCTCTGTTCTATAATGAGGTGCTAGACCAACTATGGAAGACATGCTAAAAGAGAATAAAATACATTTTATTTATTTATTTTTATTTTTATTAATTTCTTTATTGATTAAGGTATCACATATTTGTCCTCATCCCCCCATTCCCATCCCAAACCCCTCCTCACGCATGCCCCCCCCTCCCCCTGTTGTCTGTGACCACTGGTTAAGCTTATATGCATGCATACAAGTCCTTTGGTTGATCGCTTCCCCTTACCCCCACCCTCCCCTACCCATTTGTGATCTCTTACTTCCTCTGGGGGGAAAGGAACTGTTGAAGTCCTGTGGCATTTTTTTTCCCCATCATACAACATCTTCTCTACCTGAAGGCAGAAAATAACTGGAAATTTAAAGAGGCTGAAAAATAAATTTCCTTCTGAGAGTGTTTTGAGTATGCTATGGAATTTCCCTACCACTCCCAGTATCAGAAGAAACAAAAGTCCCTTCTAGTACATGGAGCCAATGTGCCTGCCTTGAATTTTTGGCTTGAGATGAGAGAGAAATAGAGCTCTACTACTGTGTTTCCCTGAAAATAATACATCCTCCAAAAATAAGACCTACTTACAGGTTTCCTTCTGAGTGAAATATAAGGCATCCCCCGAAAATAAATCCCCCAGGCTCTGCCTCAGAATGAAAATTAATTTACTGTAAACTGGTCGCTAGGGCCACCCCGACTGGCGTCTAGCAACCAGTGACGTTACGCGGAGTCCTGACGTCACTGCTGTGTGGAGGCGGAGCGGAGGTCGGAGTGAGCGGTGAGCACAGGGTGGGAGAGAGGAGGAGACTTTCGCAGATGCGTGAAGAACAGGAGGATTAGAGTGGACGGGACGCGGCGAAGGTGGTGAGTGTTGGTCTGTCTCTGGTGACACTACCTGATGCTCGCGGCCGCCTTCATGATGACTGAAGGTTCTCAGTCAGTGGCAGACCCTGCTCCAGCCCAGATCCAGGCCCCAGCAAGCCCAGTGACAGTCTCCAGGCAGGCCCCAGGGGGTAAATGTCTGATAAAGGGTAGGGGGGATGTCTGGTGAAGGCGTTCAGTGGCACAGGGGTGGGGGGAGGGGGATCACTTAAAATGACACAGGAGGATCAGAGGGGGCAATCAAAATGACACAGGAGGATCAGAGGGGACAATCAAAATGACACAGGAGGATCAGAGGGGACAATCAAAATGACACAGGAGGATCAAAAGGGGTTACTAAAATGGTAATCCCCCCTCTGATTCTCTTGTGCCATTTTGATTCCCCCCTCTGATCCCCCCTGTGTCATTTTGAGTGATCCCCCTCCCCCCACCTTGATACCCCAATTCCTTTTTTTTTTTACCCCTAGAAATGAGCACAAAAAGAAAAAGCTACTCCGTGGAGTACAAGAAAGGAATTGTGGAAGACTCTTGGGGCCAAAATCTTACTGCTTTCTGCAAAGAGAAGATATTAAGTATCTGATTGGTCCGAAAATGGCGAGCAGAGTATGGTAACCTCATTGAACAAGTGGACAAGGGAAATGCTAAAAAGCGCAAGTGTGGATCAGGTTGGCAACCATTATTTTCCGAGCTGGAAGACCTGATCTGTGAATGGGTTGTTGACAGGAGAGCAAAGGCTTTGGTTGTGAATAGGGCTCAGATTCAAGAATTTGCCCTTGCAATGACACCACAGTTTGACATAGCCCCTGAAGACTTCAAAGCATCACAACACTGGCTGGATAATTTCCTTCAGCGAAGTGAACTGTCTTTAAGAAGATCTACAACATTATTTAGGGTGGAAGATACTCAAGTTATTAAGTGAGCACTTGCATTCAAGTCCTTTATTGATGATGCTGACTTCTCTAAATACAATCTTTCCAACATGATTGCTATGGATGAAACTGCAGTGTTTATGGGCCAATCATCTCAAACAACAATTGAACAGTGGGGTGCCTCCTTGGCGTACATTCCCTCCACTGCTTATGAAAGTGCACGTGTTTCCTGTATTTTGGCAATTCATCTGGATGGCACTAAAATCCCACCTTTAATCATTTCTAAGGGCAAGAAGGAAAAGATTGAACGTGTTTTGGGCGTTTTTATTCTTGAAACTGAAAAAGCCTGGGCCACACAAGCAGTTATAAGGAAGTGGGTCGATTTAATGTTGCCGCTTGTTATGCGAGGGAGCCAAAGAGGTCTGCTAGTCTGGGATGCAGCCAGCACTCACCACGCTAAAGACATAAAGACATTTCTTCACGAAAGAAAAATAGATCAGATAATGATTCCTGCAGGAATGGCGGCCTATCTCCAGACTCTTGATATTGCAATAAACAAGCCATTCAAAGACAATTTGCGCATGGAAATTAATGACTACATTGAAAATAGAATGGAGAGAAATCAGCGTGGAAACTTTGTGAAACCTAAACTGCAAGAAGTTGTGACTTGGGTGAAGAATTCATGGGAGAAAATCACTGACAGTTGCATGGCAAATGCACTGCGAGCAGGCTACCTTGACAAGAAGTACTCATTTAAAGTCAGTGCTATTGCTAAACATGAGAGATTTGGTCCACTGATTCTGAAAGAAATGGAGTCACAAGAAATTCACCAGGAAATTCAGGAATTGGATTGTTATGATGATGTTCCAGAAGATGATGACATGATTGTCATTGAATAAATGAGTAAATTCTTGATACTGTAGGATTCACAATTTGTCTGGTTTGTGTTGACAACTACCATACTACCGTACCGTATACAGGTAATAAATTTCCTTTATTTTCATTTAACAATAAATGTGTACCGTATTCTTCTTCATGGAAAAATAAGACATCCCCTGAAAATAAGACCTAGTGTGTCTTTGGGGGCAAAAATTAATATAAGACACTGTCTTATTTTTGGGGAAACACGGTAGTATATTGTGCACTTCCATCCAAGACAAACCAAAAATGCATGTTCTTCTTTAGGCCAAGAGAAATTCCCAGCCTATATTTATTTTAAAGAAATGTTACCCAAGAATATTGCCCAAAGGGGTGAAGAGATCCTGACCAAGAAAATCTGTGTGGATCCAATCATGGAAGTCAAGGGTTTAGGCATCTGTGGTTTATTTGAAGACTTTAGAAGACAGACACTATGTGTCACCTGCCCCAAGGAATCTACAGTGAGAGTCTCACAGCAAAAATGATTTAGAAAACCCAGAAGTAGCCCATGAGTCAGCAAATGTATACCTTGCAAGTGAAGAGAAAAAAATGACAGATTATACTTATTAAGAGTTTGTACCTCTTTCCCCTAAATCACTTTCCCTACAAAGAAGTGTAGGGAAGAAAGAAAGAAAAAAGAAAGGAAGAAACAAACAAAAAACTATCTTTTTTTCCAGATTTCCTAACCTGAACCCCACCCAAGATTGGAATTATGAGATTATGTCCCTGTCAGGGACATCTTAACCTTAATAAGTCTATTTCTGAGTCTAAAAGGAATTGGAGAATTTTTATCTAAGAAAGGCCACAAAAAATTTGTGATACACCTAATTTCACCCAGGGACAAAAAAAGAGAAATATTTGGCAAAGAAAGTTTATTTGCTTCGCATTATGTTTTAACACTGAGTGGCAGAGCAGAATAAATTTGGCTTCTGCTTACACCCTATTGTTTCAACTTGCTCAATAAAGAGTAGGAATCACAGTTGGCAAACATAATAAAACTAGAGGCCTGGTGCACAAATTCATGGACAGGTGGTGTCTCTCCCTGCTGATTGGGGCCATCTCGCCCAGTCCCAAACCAGGCCGGCCGGTGGGAGAAACGGCGGGAGGTTGGCCTGCCAGAAGAGGTTGGCTGTGGGAGTGCACTGACCACCAGGGAGCAGCTCCCGCATTAAGCTTCTGCCCCCTGGCGGTCAGTGCATGTCATAGCTACTGGCTGGTTGTCCAGTCATCTGGTCATCCAGTCATAACAGCTGCTTAGGCATATCCTATATAATAAAAGCCTAATATGTAAATCAACTGAATGGTGGAACGACCAGTTGCTATGACACACACTGACCACCAGGGGGCAGACACTCAATGCAGGAGCTGCTCCCAGCCGACAGGCCCCAGGCTGGCCAAGGCGGGTGCCAATGGGGGCCCCTGGTCACCCCACTGGTCACTCCATAGATTGGCTCTGATCACCGGCCAGGCCTAGGGACCCTACCCGTGCACGAATTTTGGGCACCAAGCCTCTAGTGCATGCGTGCGTGTGTGTGTGTGTGTGTGTGTGTGTGTGTGTGTGTGTGTATGTGTGTATAAATATATATATATATATAATTCTTTTCATTTATACTTTCCTAATCCTTCAGAATTGATGGCAATGACTGACATTCTTAGAAGCAAAGATAAAATTATTAAACTATGTACAGTCCCACCCCACAATTGCAGTTTGGTTTTATACTAATACTAGAGGCCCTGTGCACGAAATTCGTGCATGGGGGGGCGGGTGTCCCTCAGCCCAGCCTGCACCCTCTCCAATCTGGGACCCCTCGAGGGATGTCCGACTGCCCATTTAGGCCCGATCCCACTGGTGCCAATCCCAGTGGGATCGGGCCTAAACGGGCAGTCGGACATCCCTCTCACAATCCAGGACTTCTGGCTCCCAACTGCTCGCCTGCTTGCCTTCCTGATTGCCCCTAACTGCTTCTGCCTGCCAGCCTGATCACCCCTTAACCACTCCCCTGCCAGCCTGTTTGCCCCTAACTGCCTTCCCCTGCAGGCCTGGTCACCCCTAACTGCCCTCCCCTGCAGGCCTGGTCACTCCTAACTGCCCTCCCCTGCAGGCCTGGTACCCCCCAACTGCTCTCCCCTGCAGGCCTGGGTCCCCCCCAACTGCCCTTCCCTGCAGACCCGTTCACACCCAATTTCCCTCCTCTGCCGGCCTGGTCACCCCTAACTGCCCTCCCCAGCAGGCTTGATTGCCCTCAACTGCCCTCCCTTGCAGGCCTGGTCCCTCCCAACTACCCTCCCCTGCTGGCCTGATTGCCCACAACTGCCCTCCCTTGCAGGCCTGGTTCCTCCCAACTGCCCTCCCCTGCTGGCCATCTTGTGTCCACATGGGGGCAGCCATCTTTGACTACATGGGGGCAGCCATCTTGTGTGTTGGAGTGATGCTCAATCTGCATATTACTCTTTTATTAGATAGGATAGAGGCCTGGTGCATGGGTGGGGGCCAGCTAGTTTGCCCTGAAGGGTGTCCTGGATCAGGGTGGGGGTTCCCTTGAGGCATGGGGCAGCCTGGGCGAGGGGCCTGTGGTGGTTTTCAGGGCGGCCACGCCCCCTGGCAACCCAAGCGGAGGCCCTGGGATCTGGGATTTATTTATCTTCTACAATTGAAACTTTGTAGCCTGGAGCAGATCCAAGCCTTCTGCTTGCTCTGTGGCTGCAGCCATTTCTGTTGGGATTTATTTATCTTCTATAATTGAAACTTTGTAGCATTGAGTGGAGGCCTGGGCCGGCAAGGGCAGGCGGAAAGCTTGGCTTCCTCCATTGCCAGGGAAACCCAAGCCTCCCTCCTGCTCTCTGTGGCTACAGCCATCTTGGTTGGGTTTATTTGCATATTCCCTCCTGATTGGCTGGTGGGCGTGGCTGGTGGGTGTATCAGAGGTATGGTCAATTTGCATATTACTCTTTTATTAGATAGGATAACATGTTCCTCTTGCCTTTGGTACTACAAATTGACTATTACAGGAGCAATTTCAAATTCTCTAAGTAAAAGTGATAAAGAATCTAATGAATTTCTCTAAAGCAGCCTATCTTTTAAAGGTGACTATACTATCAAATGTTTATTTTTCTGAACTTTACAGGAAGAAATGAATCATTCTTTACTTAGCATTACTTGTGGAAGGAGATATGCAGCATTTTCAAGATCTGCTATTAATCGTGTTTTTAATCTATTACATATATAATAAAATATGAAACTGGCAGTGAGTTGCAAATGACACAATTGTAGTAGTGTTTACATTTGTCCATATTTTGAGAAGTTGCATAAGTGCAGGCATTCTTACCATTTCTAAGAGAGCAAGGGTTTGTATCATACAACTTGCCCTTCAAGGAGAGTTAAACTGGATGAACTATCCAAATTCACAAATAGGATTTATTTTATCGTTCGTTATCCTAGGTCAAATACAATGTTCACTTTCTATACCTAGGTAGGATGAGCATAAAATTAATCGTTTAAACCAGAAAGAAAGGAGGATACTATTAATTATTACAAGATAGACCACATATGTAAACTAGGACTTTGCTGGACAAACTGCATTTATGGTCGCCTTGGCTGTAATTGACAGGCCATAAATAGGCTTCCAAAATTTCCTTTAAACAACTCACAATCTGTCAATAATGTACTTGTAATAAGGGTCCTCAGAATTTAGCAATATATATACTAATATATTAGAGGCCTGAAGCATGAAATTTATGCAAGAATAGGCCTTCCTTCCCCTGGCTGCCGGCACCGGCTTCCCTCTGGCCCCTGAAATTGGGCTTCCCTCTGGCCGCCGCAGGCACCCGGGCCCCCGGCTTCCCTCGCAGCCCCAGCTTCATCAGGAAGGTCATCCAGAACATCCAGAATGACGTCTGGTCTAATTAGCATATTACACTTTTATTATTATAGATATGGATATGTATTCATATATATAAAATATAGAAGTATCTTCATAGTTTAGCAAAAATATAAATTCATTCCTTACATATGAATTTCCAAATAATAAAATTGTGGACTTTGAAGCATTTTCCTCATACACCATCTCACCATAGGCACAATATTTTGCCTTGACAAACTTTGTGTCTGTGTTGGTTCTCTTTCTCAACTTCCAAACGCATATCTCCAGACAAATTGCAAGAACATCATGATGTGGATTACTGCTGCTTTTTAATTTTCATAATGGATGTCGGCAAATATCAAGGAGATGGGAGTGAAAATATTCACACGTTAGGCAAAGGTAGGGGAGCTACGCTGCTTTTGCAGTCTTTTCATTTTACTAGATGACTTTGGACTTGGAAAATTAAACATTTGAAAGATTAAAAGGACTTGGGAAATGATTTAATAATCACTAAAATAATTTCCACAACCTACTTCACAGAAAGATGTAAGTCTCATTAAATTCAGTCACAGATGAGTGAGCTAGAAAGATGTGGCTGAGCACCCTGAACAAAGGTGACTTGCTGAAGTTATAAGCAAACAGAATAAAAGCACTTTTCATCAGTTTCAAGTGAGCAAAGCCACTGAGATAAATTCCTGGAATTGAAATTGTGTCTAATTAGTTAATGGATGTGTTAGAGGGCCCTGTTACCAATTTGTTGATATAAATGGTTTTCCCATTTCCTCCCTGCCCTTTCTTTATTACTCTCAAACTTTTCAAATTGAATACAGCAGGAAATCACCATTTCAAACAGACTCCTAGACTTGACCTGTATAGCCTGTGAGAAATTCAGGATCCTGGAAGGTCTAGGCCACTGGTCAGCAAATGGTTTGCCACTCTGTTGACTAATGAGTTTGTCGACCACTGGGATAGGGGCTTAATCACAAGGAACAACAACAGCCTGTAATTATTGAAATTGAGAGTCTAGGTCAGTGGTCGGCAAACTCATTAGTCAACAGAGCGGCAAACTGCGGCTCGCGATCTGCATGTGGCTCGCAAGCCGCAGTTTGCCCACCACTGGTCTAGGCCTTTGCAAGCCCATGTAATCTGAGCATACGGCTTCTGTTCAAAACTAGTGGGCTCCTTACTTCTTACTTTTTCTCCTTATCACCCCCTCAAATGTAATCCTATGTAATAAAAGCCTAATATGCTAAGTGTCTAGTCGGCCGTTCAACCAATCAAAGTGTAATATGCTAATGATATGCTAAGGTTGCTCAATTGCTCACTATGATGTGCACTGACCACCAGGGGGAAGACATTCCAACCGGTAGGTTAGCTTGCTTCTGGGGTCCGGCAGATCTGGACTGAGCTAGACAGGCCGGACACACCCTGGAACCCTCCTGCATCCCTCCCCAGCCCCAATTATGCACTGGTGGGGTCCCTCGGCCTGGCCTGCACCCTCTCACAATCCAGGACCTCACAGGGAATGTCAGAGAGCCGGTTTCAGCCCTATCCTGCAGGCGAGGCTGAGGGACCCCACTGGTGCACAAATTCGTGCACCGGGCGTCTAGTACTAAATAAAAGAAATGTTTGGTAACTAGTATCATTCACCATTTTCTTTATATGACCCATTTGGCAACTTCTCCCATTTCCCATAATGGTCCTTTCCAAACCCTCATTAATCTCCTCAAGCCCAACTAATAAGAAATCACTCTTTTCTACTTATGAAGAAGTTAATGCCCAAATTCTTTTTCCTGCACCTACATAGCTTACCATGTTCTATTTCCCACAAATCTTTTTTGTCACAGTGCCTTCTATGTTTCAGGATCAATTATTTTACATCTGCTCAGACCCATACCTTCTGAGACTTGCTCTTAGTTACTTCTTCCTATAAATTCACACTTTCTCTCTGTGGTCTCCCATGCACTCTTCCCGTAAACATGTGCAACCTTCTTCCATTAAAACATACACACACACACACACACACACACACGCACGCACGCACTCACTCACACTGCAATGGAATAAGCAAAAATCTCTTTTAATTCTGTCGACTATTTTTTTCTCATAATAATAAAACTATAATTTTGTGCTCACTCTTTAAGTCCCTGAAATTATACTTTTATCTTTACTTCTAAAGTTTCTCTAAGTCTCTAGTTACTTTCATTCATTTATTCATTGCTCAATCCAAGGTCTTCAATGTCAAACACTTTTCTTGGTGTCTAGGAAGGCATTCTTCAGTGATCATTTTTTAAATATCACTGGCTATTGCTCAGTTTCCTTACGAGTCCTTTCTTCTCTTATCACTCCTTCAACATCTGTGTTTCTTAGAAATGCAACACTCTCCATGCAAACATTGGGCATGGCCTCAATGTCTTGTTCTTTTCTGGTAATTCCATGCTATACATCCTGTTACAGGATTCAAAGGCAGGAGGAATAGGGAAACTAAGATAGGAAAGTTAAAATAAGGTCAAATTTGCAGCCAGCTTGTAACTAACAAACCATTATCTAACAAACCATTATCTTCCCCAGCCAAGGACACCAGAACAAATGGTTAAAAATCCTCCCTAATGAGAGAATACAGGAAGGGAGGGGAAAATGGAAAGGAAAAAAGGGCCATTTTACTCCCTAAGCAGAGAAGCCAGCAGTCTCAAGGCTTGCCAGTTGCTTCTCATGAATCTTGGGAAGGCTACAACAAAGTTTAAAAAAAGGTACCTTGAAAATTAATCTGCACCAAAATATTCAGCAGATAAATTTTGAGACCTATAGACAGGAGGGTATATAATGCCCCAGACCCCACCCAACCTGCTCTTCAGATTAGCTGAGAGCCTGTCTACACTTCGTAAGCAGATGTATAGGTAGGCTTGCTTTGCTTTTTCAATAAAGATGCATGCTTTGATTGCTTTAATAAATTGGCTTTTCACAATGCAGTCAAGGTCTCTAGTGTAAATTTATTTATATGAAAAGACAAGGATAGAGGGTGGGGACAGCCTTCACCCACTAGCTTAGGGAGGTGTCCTGTACGGTAACACAACTCTGGTGTTGGTGAGGGGTGCTGATAACACATCCTACAAAGCCTCTTTTATGAGATTTAAATCTGTATATCATGCTTATTCCTAGATGCTTCCACCTGAGTGTAGCATCACAGATATATCAAACTCAGAATACTATAATATAACTCCTTCTCCCCGCAACCTGTATTCACTATTTTAGGATTGTCAGAAACAGCAGTCCAGGCTCTGAAATTATAGACCCATGAGTCATCCTATATAATAAAAGCATAGTATGCAAATTGTCCCCTCGACTGGGAGTTCATCCACGAGTTTGACCAGGAGGCAGGGCCAGCTGGGGGAAGAGAGAGAGGCCCCAGCTGGCAGCAGCAGGCGACCAGAGGAAGGGAGGGAGTACCCGGCCCACAGCCGGCAGCCAATAGGGACACTATCAGTGCACGAATTTCGTGCACTGGGCCTCTAGTTTTTATATAATTTGCTGTCATTCACTTATTCTCTATGTATTTAAGCAACATTTACCTTCTACATATTTCTCAATTCCTTCCCATTGACCCAGCCCTACTGAACACTGTCTTAATCTAGGGCAGGGGTGGGCAAACTTTTTGACTCGAGGGCCACAATGGGTTCTTAAACTGGACCAGAGGGATGGAACAAAAGCATGGATGGAGTGTTTGTGTGAACTAATATAAATTCAAAGTAAAGGAGTGGAGGGGAGAGCAAGAGAACCCTCTGCTTTTTCGGCTCCGCGGGCCGGATAGAACAGCCAAACGGGCCGAATCCGGCCCGCGGGCCGTAGTTTGCCCACGGCTGATCTAGGGCATAATCATCTTTCACTTGGATTAATAAACTGGGTGTTATCCATAACTCTAACCTCACTCTGATCCCAGCAGCTTTCTGATGTAGAGAAGGAAAAGAGTCAAGTGTCTGACCATTTAATACCAGCCACCTGGCTGCTAGCAGATATTGACTACTCAGTGTTTGTAAATGATACCCAGGCATATCTATGACTGCTTCTTTGAGTTGAGAAAGGTATAGGGTGATTCTCTTCTCTGCTCACCTTCATGGTAGACATGAGACTGAGAAATTCAGTATTTGCTCTGGCTTTTTTTAGAATCCAGGTGATGTAGCCTATACTAGCCTTTGTTATTCACTCAGTGCTGATACTAGTTTCACCTGTCACATTTAGGCAAGCTCTGGGCATGCCAACATAGCATAAAATTGCTCCCTGAGTTGAACTACTTAATATAGAATTTTAAAGTCTCCTAGGATTGATTTAAAATTGAGAGCAAGCCTAGAAGAAAAAAACAAGATGGCGGCATACGTGAACACCTAAACTGCTGCCTCGCACAACAATTTCAAAACTACAGCTAAAAGATATAACAGACATCATCCAGAACCACAGGAAAACTAGCTCTGGAAATTCTACAACAAGAAGGAAAGAGAGGGGCACACGGAGACTCAGAGGAGCTGCAAAAGGCTGAGGTACGGAGACACGTGCATGGAGAGGATGGGCAGCTGAGTGCCTGGCTAGCTTTCTCTAGCAGGAGAGAGACGGAAGCTCCAAACTGCACTGAATCCCAGTTCTGACTGCACTGAACCCCAGTTTCGGGTGAGACCCTGGGGACCCAGGCTCATACAGGGGGAGTCTGGACAGTTGGGAAAAGAGAGGAGTGCACAGAAACTCAGGAGAGCCGTGAAAGGCAGAGGTCTGGAGGCATGCACACGAGTGCGTGCAGAGAGGACTGACTGCTGAGTGTGCCACTGGCTTTCTCTAGCGGAAGGAAGATGGAAGCTCCCAACTGCGCTGAACTCCAGTTCCAAGCGAGAATCTGGGAATCCAGATTCATTGGGGGAGAAACTGGACTGTCGGGCTGCAGGCAAAACTCGAGGGCGGCTTTCTCTCAGAGGTGCTTGCAGCAATTACCGAGGGACACTGAGACCCAGGGGACTCATAGGGCAGGGCTGACGGGAAGCCAAGGCTGTCTGCTCAGCCCTGAGACTCCACTCCATCCAAGCTGAGCACAGAGGCTTTTGCAATTTTGCAAGTCTTGTCTCATAAGGCTCTCTCCAGCACAGAAGTTCTCCTGGCATAGACACAGCTGATCCTCACAGCCAATTGGCCTGGAGGTCAATTCCTCCCAGTGATACCAACACCAATCAAGGCTTAACTACAACAAGGCTGTACACACAGCCCACAAAGGGGTGCACCAAGAGTGTCCACCTCAGGTAACTGGGGAGGCTGAGCCACTGGGCCCTATAGGACACCTAGCAAACAAAGCTACTCTACCAACTCAGGGAAGCAGCAAAAATGTGGAGACAAAGAAACACATCACAAACGAAAGAAATAGAGGAAATCAAACAACTGGATACAGAGTTCAAAACCATGGTTATAAGGTTTTTCAAAAATTTCCTAGAAAAGGCCGATAAATTTAGCGAGACCCTCGAGGATATGAAAAAGGACCAAGCAGAAATTACACATACACTGACTGAACTAAAAAATATTATACAGAGACCTAAGAGCAGACTAGAGGACCACAAGAATCAAATCAAAGATTTGAAATACAAAGAAACAAAAAACACTCAACCGGAAAAGAAAAAAGAATCCAAAAATTTAAAGATAGTGTAAGGAGCCTCTGGGACAACTTCAAGCGTACCAACATCCGAATTATGGGGGTGCCAGAAGAAGAGAGAGAGCAAGATACTGAAAACCGATTTGAAGAAATAATGACAGAAAACTTCCCCCACCTGGTGAAAGAAATAGACTTACAAGTCCAGGAAGCGCACAGAACCCCAAACAAAAGGAATCCAAAGAGGACCACACCAAGACACATCATAATTAAAAGGCCAAGAGCAAAAGACAAAGAGAGAATATTAAAAGCAGAAAGAGAAAAAGTTAGTTACCTACAAGGGAGCACTCATACAACTGTCAGCTGATTTCTCAACAGAAACTATGCAGGCCAGACAGGAGTGGCAAGAAATATTCAAAGTGATGCATAGCAAGAACTCACAACCAAGATTACTCTACCCAGCAAAGCTATCATTCAGAATTGAAGGGCAGATAAAGAGCTTCACAGATAAGGAAAAGCTAAAGGAGTTCATCACCACCAAACCAGTATTATATGAAATGCTGAAAGGTATTCTTAAAGAAGAGGAAGAAGAAGAAAAAGTAAATATAAAAATTATGAACAACAAATACATATCTATCAACAAGTGAACCTAAAAATCAAGTGAATTAAAAAAATCTGATGAACAGAATAAACTGGTGAATATAATAGAATCAGGGGCATAGAAAGGGAGTGGACTGACAATTCTCAGGGGGAAAGGGGTGTGGGGGGTGCGGGAAGAGACTGGACAAAGGTCCTACACCTATGGATGAGGACAGTGGGGGGGGAGGTAAGGGCAGAGGGTGGGGTGGGAAACCGGTAGAGGGGAGCTTTGGGGGGAAAAAAGAGGAACAATTGTAATAATCTGAACAATAAAGATTTAATAAATTTTAAAAAATAAAATAAAATTTAGAGCAAGCCTTCGTTTCACTTTTCCATGAATTATTAAGAAGACAAGAAACCGGGGAGAAACCAAGATGGCAGCATAGGTAAACACCTAAACTGCTGCCTCGCACAACAATTTCAAAACTACAACTAAAAGACAGAACAGACACCATCCAGAACCACAGGAAAGCTGGCTGAGTGAAAATTCTACAACTAGAAGGAAAGAGAAAAGCTCACAGAGAATTGGAGGTACGGCAAAGGGTCTTTGTGCGCGCATAGAGGAAGGGCGGCTGAGAGCCTGGCTGACTTTCTCTGGCGGAAGGGGGAAGGAAGCCCCCGACCGCACTGAAACCCAGTTCTGACCGCACTGAACCACAGTTCCGGGCGAGCCCCTGGGGACCCAAGCTCTTGTGGGGGGAGTCTGCACTCTCAGGCGGAGACTCGGGAGCCGGGGAAGGCAAAGGACTGAAAGCGCGCGCGTGCCAGTGCGCACAAAGGCTGCGGAGGTTGCCACAGGCTTTCCCTAGTGGAAGGGAGTCGGAGGCTCCTGACTGCACTGGGCCCCAGTTCTGACTGCACTGAACCCCGGTTCCAGGCGAGCCCCTGGGGACCCACGCTCTTGTGGGGGGAGTCTGGACTCTCGGGTGGAGACTCGGGAGCCAGGGAAGGCAGAGGTCTGAAGGCACGCACGTGCGCGCAAGGGCAAGGCTGACGGGAAGCCAATACTGAGATTCCACCCCATCCAAGCTGAGCACAGAGGCTATTGCAATTTGGCAAGTCTAATCCTATAAGGCTGTCTGCAGCACCGAACTTCTCCCAGCATAGACACAGCTCAGCCAACTGGCCTGGAGGTCAATTTCTCCCAGTGATACCAACAACAATCAAGACTTCATTACAACAAGGCTGTACACACAGTCCACAAAGGGGTGCACCAAGAGTGTCCACCTCAGGTTAACTGGGGAGGCCGACCCACTGGGCCATATAGGAAACCTAGCACACAAATTTACCCTATCAACTCAGGGAAGCAGTGAAAATGCAGCGTCAAAGAAACAGATCACAAATGAAAGAAATGGAGGAAAACAAACGACTGGATATAGAATTCAAAACCACGGTTATAAGGCTTTTCAAGAATATCCTAAAAAAGGCCGATAAATATAACGAGACCCTCGAAGATATGAAAAAGGACCAACTAGAAATTAAACATACACTGACTGAAATAAAAAATATTATACAGAGACCCAAAAACAGACTAGAGGAACACAAGAATCAAGTCAAAGAATTGAAATACAAAGAAGCAAAAAACACTCAACCGAAAAAGCAAAAAGCAAAAAAAAAAAAAATCCAAAAAGTTGAAGATAGTGTAAGAAGACTCTGGGACAACTTCAAGCGTACCAACATCCGAATTATGGGGGTGCCAGAAGAAGAGAGAGAGCAAGATACTGAAAACCTATTTGAAGAAATAATGACCGAAAACTTCCCCCACCTGGTGAAAGAAATAGACTTACGCCAAAACCGGTTTGGCTCAGTGGTAGAGCGTTGGCCTGCAGACTGAAAGGTCCCAGGTTCGATTCCAGTCAAGGGCATGTACCTTGGTTGCGGGCATGTCCCCAGTAGGGGGTGTGCAGGAGGCAGCTGATCGATGTTTCTCTCTCATCGATGTTTCTAACTCTCTATCCCTCTCCCTTCCTCTCTGTAAAAAAATCAATAAAATATATTTTAAAAAAAAAAGAAATAGACTTACAAGTCCAGGAAGCGCACAGAACCCCAAACAAAAGGAATCCAAAGAGGACCACACCAAGACACATCATAATTAAAATGCCAAGAGCAAAAGACAAAGAGAGAATATTAAAAGCAGCAAGAGAAAAACAGTTAATTTCCTACAAGGGAGCACCCATACGACTGTCAGCTGATTTCTCAACAGAAACTATGCAGGCCAGATGGGAGTGGCAAGAAATTTTCAATGTGATGAATAGCAAGAACTTACAACCAAGATTACTCTACCCAGCAAAGCTATCATTCAGAATTGAAGGGCAGATAAAGAGCTTCACAGATAAGAAAAAGCTAAAGGAGTTCATCACCACCAAACCAGTATTATATGAAATGCTGAAAGGTATTCTTAAAGAAGAGGAAGAAGAAAAAAGTAAAGATAAAAATTATGAACAACAAATACATATCTATCAACAAGTGAACCTAAAAATCAAGTGAATTAAAAACCTGAGGAACAGAATAATCTGGTGAATATAATAGAATCAGGGGCATAGAAAGGGAGTGGACTGATAATTCTCAGGGGGAAAGGGGGTTGGGGGGTTCAGGAAGAGACTGGACAAAAATCATACACCTATGGATGAGGACAGTGGCGGGGAGGTAAGGGCAGAAGGTGGGGTGGGAACCGTGTGGAGGGGAGCTATGGGGGGAAAAAGGAGAAACAATTGTAATAATCTGAATAAAGATTTATTAAAAAAAAAGAAGAAGACAAGAAACCAGGAAATGGCAGAATAGAAGGAATACAAATGATCAAAATCATCAGATAAAGATTCAGGGAAAGCAAGAATGTTTGTGAGGGCGGGATGTATGGAGAGCCATTTTAAGAGGAAGATGAAAATAATACACTTCCTAACATTTTTGAAAAAAATATTTCAAAACATCTTAGCAAATTCTAAGAAGAGGCTGCAGTGGTGGCATTGGCACTCTCACTCACTAACTGAATTACTACTGTGTTGAAAAATCTGTTACGGGAAATATGCAAACACATTAAATCCAGCTGTTTTAAACTGTTATGAACAGATTGAAGTATCACTGAGACAAATAAGAATTCAAAATAAACCATTGGATATATGAGAATCTGGTAATGATGACCCCTTTACATGTCCCCAATTTCACATTTCCCTACAGTTGTCAGTGCCTCTAAAAGACAACTGAGAACCTCTTCTTAAAGCCTAGACGTCATACATCAGATGTGTTCAGATGGCTGGATCAATGTAAAAGTTAAAAAGCCATTGTCTGCATACAATGTGACACAATGCAAATTTGAGCTGAACTTGAGTTTGAACTGCTAAATATCTTTGAGAAAGAAGTGCTATTGTTCTCACAGTACAACAGAAATACAAGTGTATAAGTCAGCAGGTAACATGTGTGATCATATACAAACGAAGAAAGCAAGCTCTTGATTGTCTAGGTTCATTCAAAGGAAAGCAATAAAAATATAAAGTGAAGATGTAAAATGAGCATTTAAATTCAATAAACTATGTAATGCATTCCCAATCTCATGTAAACAAAGAAACTAAGTGTAAAAGAATTTAAAGAACTTGACTAGATTTATATAGCTGCTAAGAATATGGCCACAGACCCCTGTGGATAATGGCAAGAGCTACTCATCCTACTTTCAAGACATCCTCATACTATAAAAAGGGGAAAAAAAGAAACTTTATACATAGAGATGCCAGCTATTATTATGTATGCTAACATGTAATAATAATATCTTCACTGATGAGCATTTCTTGGTTTCTAGAGGAAAAGTGTACATGTTCTAAGACAAATTTTTCCCACAGATATTTTTTAACTGAATTTAAAAATTATGCTAAAATTTAAATGTTGAGAGATTTTTCTATACAATTACAGAGCATGGGCTTCTCTGGAAAAATTAGCAGGTTTGGCAACTCAGGGTTTTTAAGTTTACAGGGCAAAAATGTCATGATAAAACAACAGAAAAATAACAGAATCAGCCATCTGTTCCTAATTTCACAGGGGATATTTATTCAGAGAATAACTGGGTAAGAGATGAAGTGGAAATACCAGTAAGATCTAATGTAAAAGTTTTACTTGATTCTACTAAGTTATTGAATGGTAAGACACACATTATTAATGCCGGTAGAGCTCCCAAGAGCATAGTCACTGAATCCCACTAGAGGATGTGGCATTCGGATGCTTCCCCAGCCCTCTCAACCACGTGTGTAAAGTCTCCTAGTTTTAAAGAAGGAAAGCCTTTCAGATTTTATAGCATTTTTACCACCCCCAGAAAAAATGAACCTCCAGACACTTGGGAGTGAGGAAGGATGTACCAAGTTCCAAGTAAGATGGTTTTGAAAACACAAATATGAGCTTCAACTCTGGTGGGAGCAACATGAGAAATAATAGGAAAACCTGTTACAATAATTTGAGGTTTTGATTACATGTTGGTTTTGCTTGTTTACACAAATGTAGAACTAAAATGGTAGATTAAATTAGGAAATTAATTAAATTAGGTATTTACTTTATACTCATCAGAAGAAAGATATTCTAAGAAACTGACATCTATTTTATGCTAGATATTCTTCGAAAGCTGTCATATCATATTGGGATTTAAATATTCTGCTTAGTATCAAATGAAAGAATATTATATCACCTAGCAATTGCATTTCCTTTTATCCTGCTTATCATTTGTCACTGCAAAATATCAAACTTAGTTTATCATCATGTAAAGAAAAAAACTGTTGTAATTAATTCATTAGGGTTGTACTAATTTGGGGATAACTACTTGCATTTATTTTCCTAAATTGGTAACCTGGTTACCTTTTTTTAACTCTTTATGGTTTAAAGTATTACATAAGTCTCCTTTTCCCCTCATTGACCTCACCCCAGCTGCACCCACGCCCCAGCACATGCCTTCACCCCCAAACCCCCGAGTCTGTGTCCATTGGTTATGCTCATATGCATGCATACAAGTCCTTTGGTTGATCTCTTACCCCCTCATCCCCCACCTTCCCTCATAGGGAGGACAGTCTGTTCGATACTTCAATGACTCTGGTTCTATTTTTGCTCATCAGTTTATGTTGTTCATTATATTCCACAAATGAGTGAGATCATGTGATATTACTGTATCTTTCTCTGACTGACTTATTTCACTTAGCATAATGCTCTCCAGTTCCATCCATGCTATCACAAATGATAAGAATCCAATCTTTTTTACAGCAGCATAGTATTCCATTGTGTAGATGTACCACAGTTTTCTAATCCACTCATCTGCTGATGGGCACTTAGGCTGTTTCCAAATCTTAGCTATTGTAAATTGTGCTGCTATGAACATAGGGGTGGATATCTCATTTCTGATTGGTGTTTCTGTTTCTTGGGATATATTCGTAGAAGTGAGATTACTGGATCAAATGGAAATTCCATTTTTAGTCTTTTGAGGAAATGCCATACTGTTTTCCACAGTGGCTGCACCAATCTGCATTCCCACCAGCAGTGCAAGAGGGTTCCTTTTCTCCCCATCCTCTCCAGCACTTGTCTTTGTTGATTTGTTGATAATAGCCATTCTGACAGGTGTGAGATGGTACCTCGTTGTTTTGATTAGCATCTCTCTGATGATTAGTGACTTTGAGCATGTTTTCATATATCTCTTGGCCTTCTGTATGTCCTCTTTTGAAAAGTGTCTATTTAGATGCTTTGCCCATTTTTTTGATTGTTTATCTTCCTTTTGTTAAGTTGTATGAGTTCCCTATAAATTTTGGAGATTAAACCCTTATTGGAGATAACATTGGCAAATAGTATGTTCTCCCATGCAGTGTGCTTTCTTCTTTTTTTGTTGATGGTTTCTTTGGCTGTGCAGAAGCTTTTTATTTTGATTTAGTCCCATTTGTTTATTTTCTCCTTAGTTTCCATTGCCTTAGGAGCTGTATCAGTAAAGATATTGCTATGACATATGTCTGATACTTTGCTGCCTATGGAGACTTCTTTCCTTTTTTTTTTATATATTTTATTGATATTTTACAGAGAGGAAGGGAGAGGGACAGAGAGTTAGAAACATCGATGAGAGAGAAACATCGATCAGCTGCCTCCTGCACAACCCCCACTGGGGATTTGCCTGCAACCAAGGTACATGCCCTTGACCGGAATCGAACCTGGGACCTTTCAGTCCGCAGGCAGACGCTCTATCCACTGAGCCAAACCGGTTTCGGCGCTGCCTATGGAGACTTCTAAGATTTTTATGGTTTCCCATCTCACGTTTACCAGTAAGTCCTTTAGCCATTTTGAGTTTATTTTTGTGTATGCTGTAAGTAGGTGGTCTAGTTTCCTTTTTTTTTTTTTTTTGCATGTATCTCACCATTTTCCAAGCACCATTTATTGAAATGACTGTCTTAACTCCATTGTATGCTCTTGCCTCCTTTGTCAAACATTAATTGAGCATCATGGCTTGGGTTTATCTCTAGGTTCTCTGTTCTGTTCCATTGGTCTATATGTCTGTTCTTGTGCCATTACCAAGCAGATTTGAGAACAGTGGATTTGTAATATAGCTTGATCTTTGGTATTGTGATCCCTCCAACTTTGTTCTTCTTTCTCAGGATTGCTGTGGCTATTTGGGGTCTTTTTTTATTTCAGATGAATTTTTGAAGAATTTGTTCTAGGTCAGTGAAATATGCCATTGGTATTTTAATGGAGATTGCATTGATTCCATAAACTGCTTTGGGTAGTATGGACATTTTAATGATGTTGATTCTACCAATCCATGAACATGCTATGTTCTTCCATCTGTTTATGTCTTCCTCTATCTCTTTTTTCAGTGTCCTGTAGTTTTCTGCGTATGGGTCTTTTACCTCCTTAGTTAAGTTTATTCCTAGGTATCTTACTCTTTTTGGTGTGATGGTAAATGGGATTTTCTTTTTTAGTCTCTCTTTCTGTAAGTTCACTATTGGTGTATAGAAATGCCATAGATTTCTGGGTGTTAATTTTGTATCCTGCTACATTGCCAAATTCATTTATTAGTTCTAGTAGTTTTTTTATGGAGTCTTTAGGGTTTTCTATGTACAATATCATGTCATCTGCTAATAATGACAAATTTTACTTCTTCTTTTCCAATTTGGATGATTTTCTTTTTCTTGTCTGATTGCTATGGCTAGCACTTCCAGCACTATGTCAAACAGGAGTGGTGAAAGTGGGCATCCCTGTCTTGTTCCCATTCTTGTTCTCAATAAATGGTGCTTGGAAATGAGTTTAGTTTTTGCCCATTGAGTATGATGTTGGCTGTAGGTTTGTCATATAGGGCTTTTATTATGTTGAGGTATGACCCCTCTATTCCCACTTTGCTGAGAGTTTTTATCAGGAAAGGGTGTTGGATTTTGTCAAATGCCTTTTCTGCATCAATTGATATGACTATGTGATTTTTATCTCTCAATTTGTTTATGTGATGTATCACGTTTATTGATTTGTGGATATTGTACCAGTCTTGCGTCCCTGGAATAAATCCCACTTGGTCATGGTTGTATGATCTTTCTGATGTACTGCTGGATTCGATTTGCTAGAATTTTGTTGAGGATTTTAGGGTCTATGTTCATCAGGGATATTGGCCTGTAATTCTTCTTCTTTGTAGTGTTTTTATCTGGTTTTGGAATTAGGGTAATGCTGGCTTCATAGAAAGAGCTTGGAAGTGTGCCTTCCTCTTGAATTTTTTGGGATAGTCTGAGGATAGGTTTTAGTTCTTCTTTGAATGTTTGGTAAAACTCCCCTGTGAAGCCATCTGGCCCCAGGCTTTTGTTTGTTGGGAGTTTTTTGATGACTGCTTCAATTTCCTCCTTAGTAATTGGCCTATTGAGATTTTTAAATTCTTCTTGATTGAGTTTTGGAAGGCTGTATTTTTCTAGGAATATGTCCATTTCCTCTAGGTTTCTAGTTTGTTGGAATAGAGTTGTTCATAGTATTTTTTTATTAAATCCTTTGTATTTCTGTGGGGTCTGTTGTTATTTCGCCTCTTTCACTTCTGATTTTGTTTATTTGGGTCCTCTCTCTTTTTTTCTTGGTGAGCCTGGCTAGAAGTTCATCTATCTTGTTTATCCTTTCAAAGAATCAGCTCTTGGTTTCATTGATCTTTTGTATTGTATTTTTTGGTCTCTATGTCATTTATTTATGCTCTGATTTTTATTATCTCCTTCCTTCTGCTCACTGTGGGCTTTTCTTGTTGCTCTCTTTCTAATTCTTTAAGTTGTATAGTTAGATAATTTTTTCTTGTTTTTTGAAGTAGGCCTGTAATGCTATGAACTTCCCTCTCAGGACTGTTTTCACTGTGTCCCATAGGTTTTAATATATATTTTTTGTTGATTTTAGAGAGAAAGGGAGAGAGATAGAAACATCAATGATACGAGAGAATCACTGATCAGCTGCCTCCTGCACGCCCCCCACTGGGGATCGAGCCCGCAACCCAGGTATATGCCCTTGACCAGAATCAAACCTGGGACCCCTCAGTCCACAGGCTGATGCTCTATCCACTGAGCCAAACCAGCTAGGGCCCCATAGGTTTTAGATTGTTGTGTTTTCATTGTCATTCATTTCCAGGATGTATTTAATTTCTTCTTTGATCTCTTTGATTCCTTTCCTTTTCTCCCCATTTTTTCTTTCTTTTTCTGGCCCTGGGCTACCTGCTTGGGGTCCAAGGGATTGAGGCCCCTCACAGTCCAATGGTCTTGGACTCGCTAGCCCTGGGGCTGGGTCTGCCTTGAGTTTCACACCTTTATTATTTCTGCTCTATGTTGTACCCCCTTTTCCCACAGTTCTGGTCCCTCAATTATGCATTTCTCAGGGTTGTTGGAAGCAGGTACACAGTACCCCTAGTGTGCAAATCTCTGTGAGGGCCCAGAGCCCTCTAGCATGCAATTCACTGTGCTGCTTCAGCCCCTAAGGCAGGATGGTGCACATACAGCGTGGATCTGTGACCTGTGGTTTGGCATACCAAGTCACATCAGCAGCTCTGGCCTGGGCTGTGGGTAGGTCATGCACCAGGTGACAGCTCTGTTTGTGCTGGGGGTGGGGTGTGTACCAGCTGATGGCTCTGTCTGTGCTGGTGGTAGAGCACCCACCAGCGCAAGGCTCTACCGTTGCTGGGTACGTAGCACACACTGGGCTGCAGCTCTGTCTGTGCTGGAGTGGTGTTCGCCCCAGCCAAAGGGTCTGTCTGTGATGGTGGCAGAGCACACTCTGTCTTTGTTGGGGTGCAGGGCGCTCACCCAGCAAGGGATCTGTCTGCCAGCAGGAGCATGCTTAGTCTATGCCAGTGGCTGGACACTCACCCAGCAAGGGCTCTGCCTGTGCTGGCGGTGGAGTGAACTCAGTAGGACACACCCGGCTGAGGTTCTGAACTAGGATCAGGGAGTGGGGAAACTGTGGCTTGCACTCACAGCACAAGTACCTCAAGCATGGAATCCTAGGACGCTGGGTTTGGGCTCCAGTTAAGAGGCTCAACTCTGGAGGTCTGTCTGGTGCGCTCTCACTACAGACATCTGGGACCCATGTTGTGGTACCATGCTGCTTACTGCCAGAGCATGGTGGTGGTTCCATGCGGGTTATGGCTGGCAAGCGGCTCCCTGCACAGGTCTGGGGGTGCTGTCCAAGGTCAACCTGGATGTTGGTGTGGCAGCACTCCTGGCCTCCTTTGCTCCCCTCTACAGGATGGCATGCTTTCCTCACCAAACCGAGCTGGTGTGGGGGTGCCCGTGGCAGTAGCAAGGGCTCCCCATTTAGGCAAGCCTGATCTGCCAGTCCCTGGGACTCCTGATCTGTCTGTCCCTCGCTCACCCACACTCACACCACACACGTCCACACACGTTCCTCTTGCTTCTTTACTCTGTCATCCTCTCTTCCTTCATGCAGTCCTGTCGACCGCCATCTTCTTCTCCATAACCTGGTTACTTCTATCAGTGAGAGATAATATTAAATTATACATATATGTTTATACTTATAAATATTTAAATCATAGAAGTTTAGGCCCAATATTTGTACACATTGACAATTCCCAATAAGGTAAATGATAACAAATTATTTAAAGGAATAGATTAATAAGAGCAGCAATATAATTTAAAATCCTTTTCTTAATTTAACTAATTCTTATATTTAGTTTATCATTTTAGATAAAAAATATGTTTATGTTTAATACCTAGTGTCACACACACTAGGATGACAATCAGCATTCTTACGGTGATATTAAGACAACCATATCACAAGCATTCACAGAAATACACTGACTTAATAGGTTGGGAGGTTTAATCTTTAAGGGAATAATACCCTGGAACAAGTAAAAAAACATTAAATTTTCATAAAATAGAGAAAGTAAAAAGTGGGTCAGTTGTCAGTAATGTATTAATTTTTCAACACAGGAATTTAATTCTCTTACTTTTTTTTTCAGGTTTTCTTTGAAGTTAATAGCAACCAAAATGGAATAAGTTTGAATACAGAATCAGCATATCGCATTTGTTAACGCAGAGGATTTGGAGTACAAAGGAAATTAATGAGTCCTTTAAGCTAACACAATTTTATGTTTTGCTTTGAACATGTAGTCGCATTGAAAGGCAATGTTTGTGCTAAACTGGTAAGAACAAGAAAGACACAGCAAGTAGCAGGGTTTCTGTAGTTCAAAGAAATTCTGCAGGGAGCCTGCTTCAAACCACAAAATCCCTACTCCTCATTACCCATGTCTAGTAGCAAGCATTATTTGGGTGAGTAGAGACCAAGGGTGCACACTGATGCAGGCTAAGGAGGAAGATAACTCTTACTTTTGAAAAAATGTCACAATTCTGACATAGGGACTATTCTAAATATCAGTCATATTATCACATATCATCATCTTTATTTTAAGTAGTGACTACTTCACTATTCATATCCTAGTTGGTTATTAATAAATTTAATATCATCTTTCAATTACATACTAAATAATATACCAATTTTTGGCTGTCAATATTAGAAGTATAGCTCTCCTCATGAAATTGTTGCTTTTAAATGAGCCAACATGCTCTGTCATATTACAACTTCTGATTATTTTGGTTCCAAGATATGTGACAAAGATTCAATGACTTGAGAGAAGTTGTCACCTTCTCAGGATTCCTTCTTCTTACACACTAACACATGGTTCCATTTTGACATTTTGGGGTCTGTTTTTATACTTATTTTAGGAGAATTAATCCTTCATTTGAAGCATCTTCTTTTGACTGAAATCACAAACTAGCCCAATATATTACTAATTCCAATAATGCTGATCTCATTTATTGAAACATTCTGGTTTGTTGTATTATGTCTGGTTCAGAAAAGCCACCATTGAGATTCCTTTCTAAATGTAAATATTTCAGGAAGAATGGGAAACTGATAAATCATTCTTCTCGCTCTTCCTTCATATCCATTTCTTGCATTGATGTAAATTAGTAATCAGATATTTCTAGGTAATTTTACATTAAACCAATCAATCATTTTTCTATGATTAGGTATTTGGCTTTATTTACAATTCATCTAATAACGGTACAGTGAATCTTGATATTGCATGTTAGAATCACCCAGACAAATGAATACTAAAGCCTTGCCCCCATCCCTGCAGGCAGCCATGTATTATGATTTAATTGGTATCAAGTAGAACCAAGCACCAAATGTTTTAAAAGCACTCATGTTAATAGAAGCTGCTGTTAATGTTGACATCACTGTAAAAAAGAGACACTTGCTTAAAGTTTATATAGATGAATAATGATAACTTTTATAACAATAGAAACAGAAATTATTAAGTGGCTATGATAAATCAGTAGTGAATACTTTATTTCTATTATCACACCAATTCTCATACCAACTCTGTTTATCAAGGTGGAAAATTGTCACTGGAAACTCATTGCCCACACACCAAAGAGCACATTAGGTCAAAGCTGAGTTGAAAATGTACTGAGCCACAGGTTTTTAACAGGTAGGCTTGACATCTAGAACAACAGGCAACAACCAAAACAGTTTAATTAGTGACCCAGATAATCCTTGTATTCAAAGATCCCTTACTCTAAGTCACATTTCTTTTCTCCCCATGTTGTCTCATTTTAATGTTCTCTTTCCCACAAAGAAGAGTAGAGTAAAAGGTGAGGGGGAAATATACTTTAGGTTTCCTTGAGTGATTTTCTGAAGTGGGAAAAACACTACTACTTTCTTATTCTCCAAGTTCCTGTTCATTTCCATGCAAGACTCAAGCACTAAGCACGGGAAGGTCAATGACTCAGGACATGTTGGTGTTGACATATTTCACCCATATACTCTCCCGAGTAAAGATTGATTCTGAAGACACCACTACCTCAAAAATAGGTAGGTTGTTACAGTCAGAAAGACTGCAAGGAAATATCTGGTTCAGCACTCCACATGATTAATTTTTACTAACGTCCCTCAGTTTCTCTTTAAAGCCTCTGGTGAATGGCAAGTACCCACTAGTGTAAGAGGTGACATATTGCATCTTCAAAGAGCTTTAACTATTAAACAGTTCTTATTTGTTTTGAGTATAAATCCATATGGCTTAACTGGAAACAATGGTCCTCCTACTTCCTATTTTCAATAATATTCCCACTATGTCCTCATCCCTCCTAAAGCTTGGTGCCCAGAACAAATACAAAACAGAGTGTGGAATGATAAGGGCAAAGTCATGTGGCACCATACTCTTTAGGAGATAGCTATCTAAAAGAGTTTGGCCCGCAGGTGTGGTTCAGTGGTTGAGTGTCGACCTATGAACCAGGAGGTCATGGTTCTATTCGAGGTCAGAGCACATGCCTAGGTTGCTAGCTCAATCCTGTGTGGGGCGTGCAAGAGGCAGCCTATCAATGATTCTCTATCATCATTGATATCTCTATCTCTCCCTCTCCCTTACTCTCTGAAATCAATAAAAAATATATATTTTTAAAAAGTTTCTCTTTTTCCAGTAACCTTCTAAACACTTTTCCCATAATCTTTCTAAATAATTTGTTTCTCTCTTCTCCCTTCCTTCTTTCTTCCCTTCTTTCCCCCTTCCTTCCTTTTCTTCCTTCTTCCTCCCTCCCTTCCTTCCTTTTGCATCCACATTCAAAAGTACCCATATCAAAATGTGCTTCTAAAGTTCCTACAGAATCTGTTTATTTCCTCCCAGCTATACTTTTCCTCAGTTGGCATCTCGTGCCTTGGTGGCAATAGAACTTGCAAATGTTTGAAGGCTTCCCCATAGCAACATGGCCAAATTAATCTAAACTACCTTAAATTTTAGAAAAATCTGATGTCTATAGTTGTTTTTATTCAAAATTTAATTAAACCTCATTATAATAATAATCTGCAAAATGCCAGTCCTGTGTTAAAATACATTATACATATGATAACTTTTTATTATTCTCTCAAATATCACTCAATAAGGATGATATTGTTTAGTGGAAAAATCCTTTTCTGTTATTTCTAAATTCTCAAATAAATTGTTGGATTTAGAACCACATGCATCCTGATGGGGAATGAGACTTTTTTCCCCCACTTTGATTGAACACTTTCCACAGAAAATGAAATGGGTATTTGTCTCTGAGGAGGAACTTCTGGAACCACACCAGACTGATCTATCTTCCCCAGCGCTTATATTGTAAGGAGCTGAACCCGCCACGTTATTAGAATGAAATGAATTATGCAGAACCTTTGACAGAAGCATGTGCAATTTCTTCTTGAAAAACTCTTCAAATCATTCTGTTCTATCTTTGATTATGTGCCAGTTATGCTGAAAATAAGTAACCCCTCAAATGTTTTAAAACACACATCCATATGGATTGCATAAAATTAATATCTTTACCTTTACAAAAATCCTTCCAGGAGCACATTTGCCAGTAAAATATATTGAAGGCCGTTTTGGCACTTCCACTAAACTCTATTTTCAGAGGTTTATAATGTGGTCATAAAAATTCATTCCAGGCTAAAATTCAGCACTAAGGAAAATGTGCTTTACACTCTGTAGATAACCATCTCCTATTCTCTCATTTCCCATGACTTATTAAAAAAAAAAGTTTCCACTGAGTGTTTTTCAAAAGTTGAGACATTAGCCAGACTGGCAGGAATCAAAATCACAAGTGACATGCTAGTCATTTTTTTGTTTTATTTGCAACTTTCCCTATCTCTCTGTCTCCTCCCCCTCCTCCGAAATATATACACATTAGAGAATTTTTCACATACACTTGCAAGTTTAAAGAGGGACTCCAAAGACTGCTTGGCACCATGCTTCAGAACGTTGGTATGGGCCCTGCCTGGCTCTCATAGTCATTACAGGGACAAAAGCACTTTCACAAAGACTCCTTCTAGACCTTGTTAACATCCAACCTCCGCTTTAGATGTGGCAAAGAAACACATGAAAGGTCACTTTTAGAGAATCCTAAATGTTTCTTGTTCAAAAAAGGAATGAAATCATGTTCCCAGGCCTCTGCAGCTCCTGGGTGGTAGCTTGACTAGCCCCCTTGAATCCCATGAAGGAAACAAGGGCGTCTGCTGGAGAGGGAATATCTGCCTAACCCCAAACCACTATAGGGATGCAGAAGTCTGATGGACCAACTTTTCCTCTAGGGTTACCCAGTTTACCCGATCCCAAGAATAAAATTAAAGATCTGAATCTGAACTCCTTTCTGAATTGTCTTAGGGCAATACGTATCTTTGCTCTGCTTTTGTTTTTAACGGCTAGACCGTCCCACCCACAATCCTTGGGAGGAGATTTGAATTTATTTGGGAAATCTTGCTATGGCCTTTTAACCCTTGGTAATAACGTGGTGTCAATTGAATGTGTAAGTTTAAAGGTTACTTTCACGTCATCCTGAGGACATCTCTAGGAGGGAGATTTTCCCAGGGTTTGTCTGGATTCAGAGATGAAGTCTTCAGGGACAGGGAGAACTGAGGTTCTGGTTTCATGACCTCCAAGGCTGGAGGACTCCCAACAAGAAAGAGGCACCCCCTCTCCATGCACTGGAGGGAGACCGGGACAGCTTGGGCTTCCTACATCCCCAGTTTCAAACACCCAGCAGTGCACCCCTCTGCTAACAGGCTTCTTAATCTCGATTGCCAGAACCAGAAACACTGTCCATGGGAGAAAGGGCTTGATAAAATGGGTCCAGAGATTGAGTGGGGAATCACAGGCTCGGTGTTACTGTTTTGTGTTTACTGGGCCCAGACAAGAGTGGGACATGGAAGTCCCATCCCAATGAAAATGACACAATTTTGAAAGATTTATTGAAAAAAATAAATCAGATTTAATGCATATTTGAAACAGCACGATTATATATTCTTTTCCCTCATGATGCTCTAAAGATGCAGGTGAAACTCCACAAGGCATATCTGAGTTTATCTTCTCACCATTATCCTAAAACCAGCCTTTAAAAGACTAGACCACTCAGGCAACCACCTCAGGTTTCTAAGCATTTCTGAAGCCCTGATAAATAAATATTTTTTTCTCATTGTTAGTGTTTCTACATCTTACCAGTTAAAACCTTGTTTGGGGGGAATAAACATACTGGAAAAGTTACTTTCAGTGTTGAAATTGGTGGGGCTAACACATTCAAAAGGAAAAATAAAGAACAGATGCATCTTGGGTTTTATTACTGCTTAATGTTTTTCTTCTCTTAAAATGCCCATTTTTATGTAAACAATGTTGCTTTTCAGTTACCTTTATCCTAGACAATAATGTCATTAATTTTCAAATGTTTTTCTTTCTTTCCTTAGGCAGCGAAGTCCTGAGTGCCGCTTTGAGTCATGTACCAGAAGAAAATATTAATTTAAATAATAACAGGAAATTGGTTTTTGTAATTTTCTGTGCAGAGTAGAAAACAGAGGAGAAAAGCTCAGCTGCATTGCAGATTTAAGGGAGTGCAATGATATTTGTGCCATTTTACCCAGGTCCCTGTGAAGTGCTTGTTCACTGATGCTGGTGTCACTGTTGATACACTAAAGGAATGACATCTGCTAGGAATATCCCCCAACCCAAAAAGAATACGTGAAACAGTTCTACTCATGTCTTATAATTAAAAAATAAAGATTCTTGCATAGTTATATTCCACTGAACAATGAATACTTTAGTCATATTTACATGCTTATCTGCAAGAGTTTTCCCTGAGGGCATGAATGGTGGTAACTCAGGTCAAAGGTTAATTTCTTAGTAGTTTTTCTACTGTTCTCAGTCTAATAATGTTTCTCCAAGAGTCCTATGAGTTGTGAAGAGATACTGTTCAAATTACTAAGGAAAAGCATGATAAATATATATTGAATATATTAACAACTCTCATGTAGCTGTACTAAATTTGTTAGATAGCTTGATATTTTCCATAACTTAATTGTTGAAAAAGATATGTTGAAATATAAAGCCACATAGTTAAGACTGAATTCCTTGCATGGAATATCAGGCACTCCTGGGATCTGCCTCTGTCCACCTGGTCAGCTTTGCACCCCACAGCCTGTCCATCTATAGGCTAAGCTCCATCCAACCAAAATTACTTAGTTTGTTCATATTTTACATTGATGTATTCTTCTCTGGCTTTGCCCCTGCTGCCTACCCTTTCTAACTGAAATGTTGCCCTTTGCTCTACCTTATCTCATAATCTGACTTACGCTCTTTAGTAACCCCTCACCTCCTTTAGAACCCTGACTAGAATGCAGTTGTCATTTGTTTATGTATCTGACCACTAGAGGGCTTGTACTTTATTCGGGGTATTCCCAGGGCCCAATGTTACCTAAACATAGGAGGGGTACTCTCTAAATCAGCGATTTTCAACTGATATGCCACCAAGAATTGTTAAAATATGCAATACCTGACTATTTAGTTAGGGGCACTGAACTAAACAGCCAATACAAAATAGCAGTCCACTGTAAATGACTCAAAATTATACCTATTTGGTTTTGGTCAGATTGGCAAAAAATGAAATATATTATTTGGTATGCCACAGAATTTTAGTAATAGTGTCAGAGGAAAAAGGTTGAAAATCGTGCTATAAATGGTTGTTGTGTAAGTAACTAAATAAGGTGATGTGCAAGTGGAGTCTTCATTATCTATAATCCTTTGACTAATGTTAACATATGTTACTGCAGAATGGATGTTTGCCTACTTTGAATAGACTAAATGATTAGAAGACTGTTTGTTCTGAATGATTTTTTAGTTCTGTCAATAATGACTTCCAAAATAAAATGCAATCTTCATGGATGACATGGACATATATATGGTTAATTTAAGAGACACCAGCCCAGACATCTGGAGATAAGTTCTGGTTCCAGTTCTGCCACTAACCAGGAAAATTCTTCTGAGCAAGTGTCCTGATTTCTTGGACTTCACTTTCATCACCAGTTAAATGTGGGAGTCACAAGATACGAACTCTGAAACCCCTGCACCTCTGACATTCAACATGTTTGTCAAGGGAATGTTTCTGTAGATCACAGGCTGCAGTGCATTTTCTGTCTCTTCAGCCTTAACTGAGCACCTACTACACACCACACGCTGTAACAGAGACCAGATCTCCAGGACAGAATGAACAGCACTGGTGCTTGTTTTTAACCTCACAGCCAGCCAATTAAGTGGCTGCAACTATTCCAGTTGCTATGATAAAATGGGACCTCAAAGTAAAGTTGCATATTCAATCTCACATATCTGAGACATAACAGATCTGGAACAGGAATTCAGATCTTTTGAATCATTCACTCTCCCAATCTAACTAAGCAGCTTTATTCTGCCATAGATAGTTTAAAAAATAATAATAAAAAGATACCCGGAATCAAGGCTGTGGTGCACTAGAAATGAACGGAAATATTTCCATTATATAAAATATGTGGGTGAGTGAAGTTGTACAGATAATGGAATAAAAACTATTTTTTATAATTATATATCCAGTTTCTCTGTGTTTTTCCTTTGGCTTTTCCAGGATAAAGGTGTATTTAATTCTACTGCAGAATGTTAAAAAGTAAATGAATAAATGAATGGAGGGTATAGGTCCTTCACTTTTTTTTTTGAAGGTGACTTTTTTTTTGATATGTGTGTTTTTTAATTGATGTTAGAGAGAGAGGAAGTGAGATAGAGAGATAGAAACATCAATGAGAGAGAAGGCTGCCTCCTGCACGCCCCCTACTGGTGATCAAGCCTGTAACCAGGGCATGTGCCCAGATCTGGAATCGAACCAGTGAACTTTTGGTTCCTGGGCCAATGCTTAACCACTGACCCACAATGGCTGGGCTTCACTTTTTTAGTAACTTAAATTTTTCCAATTTAAAAGCTTTTTTATAAATTAGAGCTTCGAGTTACAATGTGCTTTCACTCTCATATACAGAATGAAAAACTGAGACAAGAACTGGATTTTAAAACTAAATAAGAGGGGAAAGGGCACATTGGTTTACATTATTTAATCTAAAATATTCCCTCAACATTTCAACTCGTTTTCTGGTTATAAATATAGCTTAGGTGTTTTAGCTGCTAGTATATTCTGGCTATATACTTGAGATAATGTAAGTAAAAATATTAATAAGAAGATTTTCGAGAAACGTGTTGCCCCTGAAGATATAGTCAGGAGCAAGCCACAGAAAGAAACTGGAAAGGAAGTATGCAATTCAAACTGCAGGAAGATATATGATCAGGAGGGATTTTTTATTTTGTTTTGTAAAGGCATTCAAACTCTGACCAATAAAAAAGTAACTAGGTTTTTTAAAGCTTTTACTATGCCAGGGAGAAACTAATAGATCACTTATAGCTATGAGCACAGAGCAGGAGAAAAGAGAAGGGGTCATAGCTATCCATCAGCCTTTAAACAAACACGTCGAAGTTGCTACAGGTAGTGCAGTACTAACATTAAGTCACGGGCTTGCTGAAGTGCTGCTGCTCAGTGCATAAAATAACTGGAGATTTATATTATGTCCACGTCTTAACCTGCCACCACCCTGTCTTCAGTTTTTTAACACGGGGAAAAGAGTATCACTTCATTTTTTAAGCGTATCACTTCATTTTTTAAGCTATGTACAAGGATAATCCTTCATTTAAAAATTGTATGCTAAAAGATTCTAATGGGTGGTAAAAAACAAAAACAAAAAACAAACTTAAATTCCTTGACCTGTTGAGAATTTGATCACATATCTATAGGCATACCACAGCAAATTCTGTGGGTAGTTAAAGGGTTATTCTTTAGAATTTCTTTTGATTAACATTGCTCACTATACAAAACTGGTATAGATCTTATTAGATAATCTCTATTAGTAATTAAAACTATTAGATGGTAATCAGCTAATTAGAAAACACCTTCATGTCTATTGATAGAAATTTATATATTTATGGCAATAATTACTTGAAAGCCAAAACCATATACAGCCATAGAATTTATATCTACATTTCTATAAATTTACTATTATTATTTAAGAAACATCTTCCCCAAGAAGATGAAATTACAAATAATTTTATTGCTTATATCAGAAACTTTCTGAAAATCTATTTACCTAATCTGTTCAACTAGGTCTCATTAGGATCATAGCCCCTTTGCAGAACAACAGATTGCTCAACTGGGCTTATTAAACACCTGTTTAATCTGCAAGGTTTATTTTAAAACTCTTTCCTGTCTGTGTCCACCAATTTTAAACTATTACATCTCAAAATTTGCACAATCCTGTCAGGCCCTGTCTACTCCCACCCATATGGAAACACCTGCCTTAAACCATCTATAAACAGTACACATATATCATCTAGGGCCTCCTGCATTCAAGTCATTACTAAGACTTGTCAGAGTAATGGTCTTCCTTGCTTGATGAATAGGTCATTTTGGTGGCCTGTTTGGGGACTTACCAGGACACAATTTATTAACTGTAGAGAGAAGATATATGTTCTACTCTTCTATAGCTTTTAATAGTAAAATTAAGACAAAGGAATCATAATTCAACAATTCTTTTTTTTTAATTTTGATTTAATTTATTGGGGTGACGTTAATAAAATTATATAGGTTTCAAGTGTATAAGTCTCCTTTTATCACTATTTATTCCCCTTTTACGCTCTTCTGCCTCCCCGCACCCTCCTTTTCCTCTGGTAATTACCATTCTGTTGTCTGTGTCTATGAGGAGTTTTTGTTTGTTTGTTTTTGCTTAATCTTATTACTTTTTTCACCCGGCCCTCTACCCCCACCCTTCTGACAGCTGTCAGTCTGTTTTCTGTATTTATGAATCTGCTTCTATTTTGTAGGTTTAGTTTTGTTCATTAGATTCCACATATAAGTGAAATCATATGGCATGTCAAGTAGATTCTGGTTCCCACAGAAGTTAAACTCCAGTTCACAGCTGGGCAGGAATCTAGTTTTGCCTTCCAATTTTATAGTTTTCTTACTCAACATTATGGTTAAACAACACATTTATGCCTGATTAAAAGCTAGTCAGTTAATTAATGTGGGCAAGTTAATTGATGTCTGTAGAAATGGCTACTAATTTTTTCAAGTTAAGATTAATTCACAGTTGTCTTTAGAGAAGTATAAATATATCTGGAAGAAAATTGCTTGAGTGAAGGTTTTAACATCGAATATAGCTAAGAACTTATTTTAACTGTCATTTGCTCTTGGCGGAATTTGGAAAATATATTAAGTGATTAACTTAAAAGCTACCTATAACCATTCTATGTGTTTTTTTTAAAGTTGAATATGATATTAAATTATCATCCAAAGGATTATCTTAACCTGTTTATCCAGAATCAGAGACAGAAGAATAAGTGATATTTTTTTTGTTGTTTTTTTTTTGTTTTGTTGTCGTTTTTTCTAGAGGCCTGTTCAAAACTCAATTTTTGTTTCATGGGAGAATATCAGTTATCTTTTTCTGTTTCACATTTCCAAAAGAATTTCTATTACTTGTTATTTCTACTAACAGAAAATCATGAAAAAGATGGCCATTGGAAATAGATTTAAAATTTTTACATATTGCAAAAGATTCAATTAAATATGCAAAGAAAAGAGATAACCTGATATAATTGACAAAATATTCCTGGTTGTTTAAAAATATAATGCTAAGTGAAATAAGTCCAACAGAGAAAGTCAAGAACAATGATTTCAGTCATATGTGAGGTATAAAACTAAAAGCAACAAATGAACAAACAAGACAAATAAACAAAAACTTGTAGATACAGACAACAGTATGGTGGGTTACCAGAGAGAAAGGGGGGTGAAAGGGAGGTAGTAAAGGATAAAGGGGATCAAATACATGATGACTAAAGAAGATCTGACTTTGGGTGGTAAACACACAATGCAATATACAAATGATATATCATAGAATTGTACACTTGAAACCTATATAATTTTATTAATCAATGTCACCCCAGTGAATTTAATTACAAAGAAAGGAAAGAAAAGAAAAATATTATCCCTACAGTATTGTATACTCCTCTACCCCATTTTGCTGGATTATAGAAAATAGTCAACCTAGCTATGTAAAGAAGAAAACCCATTCTATTTCATTGTTTTATAAGTCAAGTCTAAATGATCAGGAGGATATAAAAAGAAGAAAAATAAATCACATTTGAAAACACATTTTAAATTTAATTGGATATAATATTAAGGAGATAAAAAGCTCCTTCTACTGGCGTGAAGTGTGCAGTAGATACTTTAGGCACTTTCATTCTTCTCAAATCTCAAGACAAGGATTCTCCACTTGACAGGGTAGGAAAGGGTCTTACTTATATTTCTATTCTTTACCTTCACAGATTCTGGCACACAAGCAATAAATAAATGTTCCTTAAGAAATACTTGTTAATTATCATAGAGCTTTGATATACTTTAGTCTTGGAAGTATTTTATGTCTCAAAAAAAATCATGATATCTACCACACAAAATGTTGTGGAAAAATATTAATCCAATTCAGTTCAGGTAGTGCTTAGCTGTCTAATATAGTAGCAAAAACACTAAGCTGGAAACTGGCAAATGCAGCTTCTGTCACTAATAACCAGTTCCCCTGAGTAAGGTTTACCTCTCTAAGGTACATTTTTCTCACTTAGAAATAAGATTGGATGAGAGGTAGTCTTTCAGCTCACACTTTCTGCAAGGGAGATTGGCTCCTAAAACTCCAGTGGAAATTGGGCTGTTTCACAGTAAAGTGCTGTCAAAAATGACAGTTTGGTATTAGTGATATTATTGATACCTCCAGTGACTTTAAGTGCCTTTTAAATTAAATAAGATTCTCAAGACTCTCAGAGTAACCAAACACAACGTGTGCGTGTGTGTGTGTGTGTGTGTGTGCGTGTGTGTGTGTGTGTGTGTGTGTGTGGCTTAGTTTCTATTGCGGGGTGGGAGGGGGGAATCTATGTTCAAAATTACAACCTAAAATCCATAAACATATTGTTTCATTCTTTTGCAATTCTATATATTCCCATGTTGCTCTTTATCAGCAGAATTTATAGCTAAACAAGTCAAAATCAAAAAATCATTTCCTAAATATTAGCAATCCAATCAAGTACTATTTTTATCTTGTTTGCTGGACTCTACTAGACTTTCTTTTCTTAACTAAACAATTATCTGGGCATTGCAGAGGTCTAACCATGCCAAATCTATAAACTTAATCCATACTTATCATTTTGTGTATTTATTAGAAGCAAATCTTAAAAAATTAATCATTGTACTTTTATGAGCTTTTCATTTGATTTAGCTAAAAAGAGAGGGTCAGTCTTGACTCCAGGATACTGAAATCAATAAATAAATGTCCACTTTCTGTCTACATTCTAATTCAGAAAGTTTTTTTCTAGATTTAACATTTTTAAGAATTATGCTCTTTTGAATTTATTAATGTATGTATTTCGCAACAAGGATATAATCTCTGGGTCAAAGTCTAATAGTTTAAAATAAAATATCTATTTTTCTTTTAATAAATAAATAAAATACACTTTCAAATGGAAATGAGGATAATGTGAGTTATGTGAAGCTATACAGAAAAATTATTTTGCCTGAATTAAGCTGCTTATCAATGTATTGCTAAGAAAATATGAGCATTAAATATGGTATGCCTTCGGTCATCATGTTGGAATACAGAAGGAAATACCTAGAGATATATTAAGCTGATTCTGAACTAAAAACTAAGAAACAAAAACAAGCTCATTTTTGAAGATGCATAAACTATTAACAAGATCTGAGATGCTGACCGGTGACTATAAATAAAATAGCAAGAGACTAAACCAAGTTTTTGTAACCAGGTTGCCACAAAAATCACAAGACCACTTTAGGGGGAGGGGGCAGAAATTCTTCTGGTACTTAACATTTTACAAAAGTTTGCTAAGGATCATCAGGACTCTAAGAAAAGTCCTAAACTGGTCTGCAACAGCTCATCAATGGTAGTGGTGAGCAAGTAAGCTAAAGCATGCCAGCCATAAATAATGTGCTTTGAGAAGGTAGAATAATAAAGACATTGGGACGCTGAGCATCCTGGAAAGCCCTGCTGAGCCACAGAAATGGCAATGCCCATGCTTTGAATATGTGACCCAGTTGTTTTCAATGGTTTCAGGCAGGCCACCCTGATGTCCAACAGCTTCCATTCCTGATGTGAATGCACAGAGGTTTAATATTGACAGAGTTGATGACTGCCAAGGAACCCTAATGGTTGCAAGATACTCCTCTCATTCACATGCACTAAGCATGCCTTTTAAATTAAAACATCCCAGGAAACTTTTCTGGCAAGCACTGAAGCTTCCGTTCCTCTTGTTTCCGACCACATAGGGCTCATGGGTGTTCATTCAAGTTGGGATTCCCTTTCAGTGTTTCCCATATCACAAAGCCACCCCCAAATCAAGGGGCCTACTTAGCGTTTAAATAAAACTATTCGTTTCAATGATAAGATGTCACCTTCAGTTTTTCTTCCTTTCTTTACTTCAATTTTATTTACATGGAATGTGAGTTTTATGTTCAAGTTAGAGTTACACAGATGCAGTGATGAACTGAAAGTCTCCTATAAATCTGAATTTAATATCCACTAATATTATTATGAAGATAAGAACATTTTGGTAATGTCATTTCATTTGCTTTTTCAAATTATTTGGACAGAGATGAGAAATGTCAAAAAGAATATAATTAGCTTAAATCCTTTCAGAGGTTATTTACCATTTAGTTGTCTTTCTTAAGATTGTATACACTCACAATAAGTTAATAAAATTTTTTAAGCTGAATGGAATTCACCTTCAATTTAGCACACCATTTTCTTTTCACCATTCATCACTTTTCTGCTACATTATCGAGACAAGTTGGAAGTCCCTACCTTCCACTGTGGTAAATACAGATTAATGTTGCAATGTCAGGTAAAGAGTTGAAGATGACAGCTTTGAATATCAGCAAGGAGAGCTATTCAGAAGCAGGGGGGAGGGGGGAATTCCTGTGACATCTAAAATGTTAAAAAAAAGTATTCGAGATTCAAAAAGAAACCAATATAAACAAAATAGGTTGGCAACTTTGACACATTCATAATATTAGATTAAATTTAATTTTATTGGCTTCTTGTTTAATAGTTAGCTGCATCTGTGCTTGAGAGAAAGAGATGGCAGGTGTACTGAAAGGCTGTTAAAGAGGGAGGATCTTTATTCCCCTGAAAAATTTATGGGCAGGTAAGGCAATAGATTTCCACAGGCCGAGGGTTTTCAGATTCAGCCCTTTCACATTTCACTGTCACTGCTTCTAGCTGAGAGCCTTTACTTGGCATACATTTATGCCTATTGGTATGTCTTCAGGGAAAGTTTTATTTATGCTCAGAAAAGGTTTACATTTTTTTTGTAAAAGGTGATGGCGTATTCCTCAAGCTAAATCATAATTGATAAGGTTATATATTGCTGAAGTTGGCTGATTCTGGGGATCACTATAGATGACAAAGATCATGATCCAACAGGGCCTGTATCTTATCTATGTCAGATAAATATAACTGAAATGACTCTTATAGGGTAGAATTTTGCTCCAAAGCAGAAATTCGATACTAAAAGGCCCAAAGTGTCAGAGTAAGATGGTAGATGACTGAAGGGAAAAAAGATAACCCTAAGCCCAATTCACATTAATCAATATATCATTAGTTCCTCTTAACAAGCTGTTGCCATGCTAGAAATCTCTTTTATGAAAAGGCTCTGTCTTTCTGAACCTTCCATTTATCTCCTGGACTGTATTCATAAAGAAGGTACACATTTTTCTTTATGACTAAAGGAAAACAAAGTGGTGTCCTTTATCTGCTACAGTGGGAGGCTTCCTGTGAAACTAAGGTAAAAGATTAACTGGCTATAGGACCCCTCCTAATAGTACTCATAAAACAGTCATGAATCCCAACAGGTATGCAAATATTTGAGAAAACCCATGGAAATAAAAATAAAAGCAGATAACTTACTTGCTAAAGTCTCAGGCAGGGGTAGGATAGCAGTTCAGACTACTTGCACCTTCAATGGGGATAGATTCATAAATCCATTTTTAAATCTAACCCGCTCATCCAGATCTGAAGGACATGGACCAAACATGTTGCCCACCTGCTAAAGGAGGGAAATACAGAACTGATGGTTGACTTCTAGCTCCTAACCAAGATCACCACTGCCCAATAAGAAGACTGTTATTCCTCAACTCCATGCAATTTATACTATGAATCAGCCAGGTCCTGAGCCATTCTTCCTTCACATTGTTCTCATTAACCCTGCTCTTCCTGCAGCCATTTAGAAACTGCAACAGAATTTGAAGATTGGAAAAGCACAGGAGCACAGTGTTCCAAAGTCATGAATATAAAGCTAACTGCTGAAGATTCTGTTGCTCCTTTAGACCAGTGCTTCTCAAATTATCTTTTGTAAAGGACCAGTTTATTCACTTTTTGAAATTTCCAGTCTGTTGTACAAAAACTTTTAAAAAAATCACACTACTGTAAATGACCCATCATACAAAATATAAGATTTTTAACTATTAGTTTCAACAGACATAAAACTACCCTATTTTTTTATTTAAAAAAAAGTTTCAAAAGCTTTACATTCAATTTCTTTACTTATCTTTTGTGGACAGTAGCAAATGTTTTGCATACTCACACCAGTCTGTGAACCACACTTGGAAAAGCGCTGAGTTAGATCATTCACTACTGAGCACAGAAAAGTCCATGTCAGGCCAGCTTTTTGAAATGAAGTGACTGCTTGGCAGGTGATGTAAGCGAAATTTGGCACATCTTCACACTCTTCAGGTTTAGATCTGAGAGCCTAATGCTGCTAAGACCCAAATGAAAGGAGCTAAGCACACTCCATCCTGCCAGTCTTTTGGGGAAACACTAGGATTAGATAGATTTGTTGTGGAGTCAATAAGAAATAATAAAAAAAAAGAAATGGACAGTTCTCCAAATCTGTCAGATAATTACCAAGAAATTTGGTAATTACCAAGAAATTTGATGTCAGAAGACCACCCCCCAAAAAAGAAAAAGCCCACAATTTTAGAATCAAGAACAAACAGACACAAAAAAGAATATGAGATGTAAACAGAAATTCAGCAATTTGACTTAGTAGGAAAAAATGAAATCTTTAGTAGGTTTATAATCCATTAAAGTTAGTAAAAAAAGAATGACAGACATTGATAGGAATATCATACTTGTTGTACTGAGGCTAAACATGAATATAATTCCAAAGGAAATAACAATGAGGTGAAAATGAGGGAGGAAGAAGATGTAGAGAACAGGAAACTCAGATCCAGTCTAAGATTTCCAGATTTTCTTGAGGAAATGGTAAAACAGAAGCTTATAGTAGATCCAAAGGGCTAACTAGGTTTCAGTACATTTTCAGAGTTAAGTAGTCAATAAATATTGGATTAATTCATAAATGACTGGCAAGAGAACAATTCTACCAGGGACTTAGTTTAATCAAGTTCAAGCAACAATTTAGAAATTCTCTGTATTGCATTAAAATAAAGGCAGAAAGGTAAGTAACATCTAGTAATATACTTGATGTTCATCCTTTTCCCTCACTGACTGTTAGTATGTGTGGGGGGAGAGGGAGGTGACCTGAGGAAGAGAAATATGTAAACACATACAGTCTCAATAGGAATAGCCCTCATGTGATCCCAAAGTACACAATGTCCACTGAGCTGTGCCATTTTGTTTTGTTTAACCATTTTGTTACATCCAGTGGCTGACATCAGTGTGTAGGTCTCTAGAGAAAACTCTAGGACAGTAGTCGGCAAACTCATTAGTCAACAGAGCCAAATATCAACAGTACAACGATTGAAATTTCTTTTGAGAGCCAAATTTTTTAAACTTAAACTTCTTCTAACGCCACTTCTTCAAAATAGACTCGGCCAGGCCATGGTATTTTGTGGAAGAGCCACACTCAAGGGGCCAAAGAGCCGCATGTGGCTCGCGAGCTGTGGTTTGCCAACCACTGCTCTAGGATTTCATCAAGGAGCAGCTTAAGAGCATCCATGTGAGCATTCATTTTTAGATAAATTTGTGATAACCTGTTGGAGAAGGACTAATGGAGTTTTTTCTGGGTGTATTCTTTACCTCTGTAAGAGCTATTCTTTGGCACTGTCACTGGAGATTGAGAGAGAAATATGTTAACACATCTCTGTTTGTCCATGTGGGCCATCCTCCCTGTCACTGACATATTCAGGCCCTAGTTTCCCCCAGTTTTTACATGGTTCTTATTTATTACTGCGATTTATCTGAATGCTATCCATCAAGTTATACTTTAAGAAAGGTATGTTTCTGATGGCTGTCACTCAGTATGGGACATTCCTCTAGCTCAGTGGTCGGCAAACTCATTAGTCAACAGAGCCAAATATCAACAGTACAACGATTGAAATTTCTTTTGAGAGCCAAATTTTTAAACTTAAACTTCTTCTAATGCCACTTCTTCAAAATAGACTCACCCAGGCCGCAGTATTTTGTGGAAGAACCACACTCAAGGGGCCAAAGAGCCACATGTGGCTCGCAAGCCGCCGTTTGCCGACCACTGCTCTAGCTATACTTTTTCATAAAAAGTACACATTATGCCCTAGCTGGTTTGGCTCAGTGGATAGAGCATCTGCCTGCAGACTGAAGGGTCCCAGGTTTGATTCCAGTCAAGGGCATGTACCTTAGTTGCGGGCACATCCCCTGTAGGAAGTGTGCAGGAGGCAGCTGAATAGATGTTTCTCTCTCATCGATGTTTCTAACTCTATCCCTCTCCCTTCCTCTTTGTAAAAAAATCAATAAAATATTTAAAAAAGTACACATTATAAGAAAAAAAGTAAAATAAACAAAGAAAATAAAACTAAGGCATGTTTATAGGTCATTACATGGGCTTTTTAGGAAAAGTGTGTGTGTGTGTTCATGGTGTGGGTTATACCGAATTGCCCACAGAATATTGCTTCCCTGGGACTAATAGCATACAAATTGGGAAAGTTGGAATAAGGGTAAACCTGTGGACTGACGATGATGTTTTCTGCATGGAGATAACTGGCCCATCACTACTTCAACACTACTGTTTTTGGTCCCTTGTACCTTGCATTGTGAGTATAGTAAAAAAGAGAGAAGATAGTAGACGGTCTAAATGGGAAGAAGAAATTTGTGGGAAGAAAACATTATTAAAGATACAAAATTAGGAGTGAAGCAATTTCTAGAAATGTATTTCCACGTACATAAGACTATTTGTATTAAAAAGGAAAAAAGTGAAACTCAAACAAAATGTTTGAGTGAGAGTAAATCATGATGAAATGAGATTCACTGCAAAAAAAAGTCTAGTACAGGGGTGGGCAAACTTTTTGACTCGAGGGCCACAATGGGTTCTTAAACTGGACCGGAGGGCCGGAACAAAAGCATGGATGGAGTGTTTGTGTGAACTAATATAAATTCAAAGTAAAGGAGCGGAAGGGAGAGCAAGAGAACCCTCCGCTCTTTGGGATCCGCGGGCCGGATAGAACAGCCGAACGGGCTGGATCCGGCCCACAGGCCGTAGTTTGCCCACGGCTGGGTAGCTATTCACAATAAGCTATAGGGATGGGGTGAGAGGATCCCAAATTTTAGCAGTATCTAATATCATCCTTTGATAAATAGTCTAAAATTAAGATCTTTGTGGAAAACTCTAAAGAAATTTAGCCATTGAGTTCTAAATGTTAACTATGATGAAAGGTCAAAACTAAAATATCTAGTATAAATAGAACTACAAAAGTCTCCATGAGAAATAATAAAAGCTAGATCAAAACACTCTTTTGCAAAAACTGAGAAATTATCAAAAATACGAAATAACTAAAAATGTTAAGATTCATAGTAGCAGAAAATGCAAGACAAAAATAAATAAACAGAGGAAATAAAAATGAGCAAAGACAAACTCGTGCACATGGAAGAATGTGCCTATCTGACAAACAGTGCTGGGAGAAGACAGATGTTTAAAGAACATGAAAACAAAGACTTCTGTACTGATCATGTAATTGCAACTAATTGAATCAAGTTGGAATAAAAGTAAGAGAAAACGGCAAATGCAAATATCTAAAGTTTGCTAGTACCTAGAGGAAAAGAAAGTTAACATTATTAATAAAAATACTTAAACAAATTATAAAAATTATTTGATAAGATTTGATTGTGTAAAATATACATGGAGAAATTTAAAGGCATTAATGCTCTGAGCCAAAGACAACTTTAGAAAACTTTCAAAGTTCCTTCCATAACAAAACCATTCATTGTACCTAACTATATTAATGAGGAGTCAATCTCTTTTAAAGGGTATTTGATGTCCAAGTAAGCATCTTTTTCACTACCTTAAAAAGGGAGAGAATTTTACCCTTAGAGATTACCAGATCAAGTTCCAAAGAGAATAATTTAATAAGTAGTGGAAGTCCTTTCACTGTTAAACTGAATAGCAGAAGAAAGTGTCTGAGTACACTACCAGTGCAACTACTTTAAAGTCATGTTTTCCTGCCATTTTTTTGCTGCTACCTATAAGTATGTTAAATACACAATAGACCCCAACCAATTAACATATCAAAATGACTGGAAACAAATGCTTAAACAATGAAATAAAATAAAACCATTACTTTGTGGTCTAACCAACCATTTGATGCTCATCTTAAAAACTAGTAATCTAAATAATAACATTTAGTTAAGATTCTTTTATTAAATAATAAAAACAGATAATATTATGTTGAGAAAAAATTGAGAACTAAGCCATTTGTGTGCTTAGTCTAGATTGAACAAACAAGTAAATAAATATAAGCAACCATGTATAAAATTTAGAAAAAGAGATGAAAGAAGGGCAAACCGTAAGATGTCAGGAATTTAATATAACCTAGCCTAAACTTTAAGAATACCTGAAAGATGATAAGTGATGATGACAGTGAGGGGAAGATATTAATGATAATGAATCCAAATAGGAAAAGATAAGGTTTTAAAGGATAATCATATTTAAATAGCTGTCTTTGGGTAACTATCATTCCTCAACTCTAATTCACACACTATGAAAAAATTAAAATGACTCCATGATGAAGCCAGAAGTTAAGGCTATATCTTTAGTACCAAGTAGATTTCAATGGCTTTAAGTAATTTGAGTTGCAGCTGCAGAAATCAGGTAATTTTTTAAAATAGTGTATTGCTGTCAATAGAAAGGCAGTCCATAACTTATAGAGCGAGTATATCAAGAGAAAGGTTAGTTTATAGAATACAGAAGAAAAATAATATCAAAGGCAGTAGGCAAGAGTAGAAAAATGAATCTAATGAACAGGAAAGATCTACTTTTGTATGGGTAGTGACTAAAGAGGTAAGAGAGACAAATAAATATAGTCTCAAATGAATAACCCTTAAGAAAAACAAACATATTTAAAAATTTATATTTAAAAAATTTCAAGCATTTTCACATCAAAGCCTAAAAGAAGGTTCATAAATTTAAAAGATCAAACTTAAAAGATATAATACATGTGAAAAAAAAAAAGACCTAGTGGATGTTATATGATTTACTGATATTGAAATACCCTATATAATAAAAGCCTAATATGCTAAGTGTCCAGTCATCTGGTCGTCCATTCAACCAATCAAAGTGTAATATGCTAATGATATGCTAAGGCCACTCAACCACTCACTATGACATGCACTGACCATCAGGGGGCAGTCGACTGACCAGTCGCTATGAAGTGTACTGACCACCAAGAGGCAGACAGTCGACTGGTCGACCAGTCACTATGACATGCACTGACCACCAGGGAGCAGACATTTCAACTGGTAGGTTAGCTTGCTGCTGGGGTCTGGCCAATCAGGACTAAATGAGATGAGCTGGACTCGGCCTGGAGCCCTCCTATAGTCCCTCCCTGGCTGGACAACCTCCCGTGTCCCTACCCGGCCCTGATTGTGCTCCGGTGGGGTCCCTCAGCCTGGCCTGCACCCTCTTGCAATCCGGGACCCCTCAGGGGATGTCGGAGAGCTGGTTTCAGCCCAATCCCACAGGCCAGACCGAGGGACCCCACTGGTGCACAAATTTGTGCACTGGGCCTCTAGTTAATTATAAACCCTTGGAGAAAAATCATGTTTTCTTATATTTTCACAAGTAGCTTTCATATTGCTGAATAGGTGGTATAGTTATGACAAAGTTAAATATAAGTAAGCAAAATTTTATAATAGACAAAAGTGCCATTATTTGACAAAATTAGACTCTGTGGAACATAAATGGAAGAGTTAAAAAATAAAAATATGTTCTGAGCCACACTTCAAGGAGTGGCAGGTTTAGTTATTTATTTATTTAAATATCAAAAGAAATACTATGATTTTACTTTCTAGATAAGCATCAAATAGCTGCAGTCCAGTTGTAAGATCTTTTTTCATACCTATATTAATGAATAGTCTTCTGTTCTTCTCATGACTTCAATTTTGCAATCTCTTTGGTAAAAGGTTAGATAAAGCAAGGACTTAAATTTAAAGGTTATCCATGCAATATACAAAAGAAACAATGGTAAACTGAGCAGGAGACAGGACAAAGTTAATCATAACTCATACAAAAAGAATAAAATGTTCAAATCTCAGAAAATTTTATGTCTTTTTATAACTTTATATATTTTGAGTTATGATTCCATAGGGCCACTGAATTTAACATTTTGATAAAAGTCTGGCACCCATCTGTCTCTGTATAAAAGAGTTGTTTCTGGTGAGGTTATTTTGGGCTTTTCCTCGAAATAGTCATGGGTGAATTAGTGAGGTGGTCGCTTCATCCAGAGTTCAGGGCAAAGCAATCAAACTAATTGATAAAGAAAGCTACAGGGGTGCAAAAGTAGACTAATAGAATAGTGAGATTAGAATTAAAGGATAAAGGAGAGGGGAAAAATACAAAACAAAAAAAAAAACTAGGACCCAGAGGAGAGATTCCAAAGGAACAGTGGTGAATAATAGATAACTTGCTCAGGCAGGCATCTGGATACTTTAATTTCCTTGTAGTTCATACAGTCCTTGTAGCTAATCCCCTGTGATCACTTTAACCACTGCTAATTCAGCCATCCTGCTTCCTCAGTCAGCTTTAATATTCAGTGGAATATAGATGCCTATAGAGATATTCCTTCTATGTGACAACAACAATTCAGAAGTAATCCTACATTTCTCTCTTCTAAGTAAACTTAAACTGAAGTTCAACACTAGTTCAGAGCATTCATGCCATCATGCAGAGTAGGCCAAACTGGACCCTCCCAACCATGAGAAGGCACTGATATTCTCCAAAGATCAGCTCAGCTCCAAAGCATTGAGTTCTAGTCAATTCAAGCAATGGGCCAGATGAGCTACAGCTCAACTGAGAATCCAGACAAATCTGAAAATGCTAAGAAATATGGCAATTACAGGGTAATTCCTTTGCTAAAATCCCATTTGAATGGAATTTTTAACTCAGTCTTTCTGTGGACTATTTCAAAATCAACAACACTTCCAATCTATTGCATCTTAGAAAGTGCCTCTAACATCTTCACCCATTACCAGGCCAGCCTAATTTCCAGCTCAGATAATTTTATTTAATAATAATCAACATTTAAAGCATTTGGGTGCCTATTAAAAGACTTCTAAACCTTAGTGTTTATCATCTACAAATAACAATTTATTTTTCTATAAAAGCTATGCTTAAGCACTGCCTTGAAATTGCAGAGTTGGGAAACTGATTCTTATTCACTAATTCTTATTTAGAGGAACATTTATCCTCTAAATTAGATTGCAAAATATGCTTTTGGGGGGCTTTAGTGTATTTAAGCAGAAGAACAGAAGTGGATTTATTGTAGTATATCCTCTTTAGCTTTAAGACTTGGTTCAGTGTCTGGAATATAGAAAGAGTGTGATATGGTAGCTTTCTCAGATAACTTCCTATAAATATGTAACATTACTGTTTTGAAGTATTAAAATATTATTCTAATGAAAAAAGTTTATAGTTTTATTCTAGGTATAAACATCATACAACAGGAAATTATTCCTAAAAAGAATATAATAGGACTAGAGGCCCAGTGCATGAAATTCATGCATGGGGGGGGGGGGGAATTCCCTCAGCCCAGCCTGCATCCTCTTGCAATCTGGGACCCCTTGGGGGATGTCGGGCCTAAATCGGCAGTCAGACATCTCTCTTGCAATCTGGGATGCTGCATGCACCAGTGACCATACGCTTGCTGTTGTATGGGCAGCTACATTTTTTTGCCCTGATTATAAAAAGTAGTACATAACATGATCTTTCTGAGGCAGTAGTACCATTTTCCCCATCTTATGGATGGAAAAACTGAAGTAGAGAGAAGTTAAGTAATTGGCTTTGTCACACAGTTATAAGTGTCAGAATTAGGGCTGACCACAAAATGTGCAAGCCAGAGTCCATGCATGGCATCGCTGCATCATCCTGTTTTTTCAGTGTTAGAGTAGCCTTGCCAGGTTTTAATGTTTAAATCTAAGAGATTGTTCCCAATATATAGGGTCCCTAGGCCTGGCCAGCAATCAGAGCCGATCTGTGGGGTGACCAGCGGGTGTGGTGATGAGCGGGCCCTGCTGGCACCCATCTTGGCTGGCGGCCTGGCACCACACGCTGGCTGGCCCTGCCCCACAATCATCACTTCCGCCAGTCGCCTCCCTCTGGGGGGTGGGGGAGGGCAGATGCTCAACGCAGGAGCAGCTCCTGCATCGAGTGTTTGCCCCCTGGTGGTCAGTGTGCATCATAGCAACTTGTCATTCCACTGTTGGGTTGATTTGCATATTAGGGTTTTATTATATAGGATAGGATAGCTATACCATGTAACTTTCTGTTCGTGTACAGAGAGATCATGAAATGGCTTAACTGCATTAAACATGGTTTAAATTTCTAATATACAATGTGTTATATATTTTTAATTATAAAAGATGTATCCTCAATACATGAATCTTAGAAATGTATAGAAAAGTACAAAGAGAAGAAAATCCCTTGTGACCTCACCATCCAGAGAGAACTATATTACCAGCTGAATGTGTACATGAAGGTTTGATGCTACAATTATATTATGTGTATATTTAAAATGCTATCAATAATGGAAAATAACATCTTCAGTTTTTTTCCTCATCACTCCAATCTTCCAACTGATATGAGGCAGACAGAGAGCTGGGAGGTGGTAGCACTTAATGGATAAAGCAAAGCACAAGCTTTGGCATCAGCTAGACTGGTGTCACACTCTAGATCTGTCACTTACTGGTGGTTTGCTCTGAGAACATCAGTTAAGTCTCCCCGTCCTCATCTTTCCAACAAAGATGATAACGCTACATGGGAGGATAGCTATAAGGATTAAATGAAATGGAATATATAATAGGGCTACAGGCTGTGCCAGGCACATAGTAAGTCATGAAAAACCCATGACTCAGCCAACCTTAACTCCCTCTCCTGTTCTTCCTAGACTAGTACCACTGAAGAGAAGATGGTGATCCAGCATTAGGCAAATACCCTTCAGTCCCAAAGGTTTTAAATTGAAGCGCACATCTAGGAGGCTAGGAACAGATCGGGATGGATATGAGGAAGCAGCAAAAGCCAATCCTTGGTGCAACTGGGAAACCCACTCCTGATAATTTTTTGTTTGTGAACTCCTCCAAAAACATAAAGCATCATAATAATAAGTGAATAAAGCTCTACTAAATTATGAACTTTTACATATTAGCCTCTAGCATCCCATCTGTGCTCAGAGAAGATAAAACCCTGCTGTGCTCTACTCAGCATTCAGTACATGCTATTGCTTAAATTCCACCCCTGAAAAGGCTAACTTTAAAAAATAAATTGAAATTAAACATTGGTGTCTGAGCACACAGTGGAACAAATTCCTCTCTTCCTTTGCTGCTTTAAAAAACTCATCTGGGACTAGGGCTCAAACTGCATTCAAAACTTCACACCGGATTAGGCCTTTAGCCTGAAAGGACAAGGTGAGAACTTGGCCCATTAAACATAATGGAGTAAGTCAAGTAGCCAAGAGTTCTGCAGAAACCCCAAGCATCTCCAGAATGTTTTTAGATTTTTTTCATTAAAGACCTTTGAGGTTTGATTCCAAAGCAGGGCTCTGAGCTGTGGGTTCATGCTGTCACATTAGGAAAACGGCAGACGAACACCATTCTGTGCAGACAAAACCTTCCTGCTTCCCATTAGGGCTCAGTGGCGCCTGTTCTCACATTTCTATGGTTAACCTTGGGTTAAAGAACATTAGGATAATAATGGCATAAACTTTTCACAGTTCATGTAAAACTTTATAAGGGTTGGTTCTTTGTAGAGGAGAGTGCATTAATCTATAAAACAAGCATGCTGTTTAGTTTAGCTATTTGGCCATGTGTTTTCAGGGTCACTATTCCAGCAAAATGTAGGGAGTTTCAATGTGTGTTGTTTTAATAAAGTGAGAGAATGCAAACCTTTAGAGTTCACTAGAATAAAGCTGCATGACTTACATTCCATGTATTAAAAACAATTATTATGCTGTTGCCAGACAGTATGGGGTATATTACCAGAGCTACCATCATTAGGCATCTCTCAGCATAGCTCTTAAAGGATCCAGATGGTGGTTTTCAACTTCATCTCCATGGTGTCCCCTAGGATGTATGTGTTATAGTCGGTCCCCTTCTTCCTTCAAAGTTTTACAGAGCAGAGCCAACAGAACAAGGGCCTTCCTGCTGTTATTGGTAGGCTGTAACTGCACTAGCCATTACCCACAACAACCATCAAAATGACATGTGCCAGAGAATGCTCCTTATCCACAAGGCAAATTTATGGCCCCAGGGCAACAACTGGTACTTAATGGCATTTCACAGCACAAGACAGACCTTCCTCTTTTTTTTTTTATTACACTTTTATCTTGCAAATGTATTTTGTCACGCCAATGAAAATGGAGGTGGGGGAAAGGAATTATGATTTGATTTTTCATAAAAATGATTTCTAATCCGGTTTCATTACAATAAACAAAAGAATACTCAAGAAGCATAAGAATGATAAAATGAAGTAAATCAACTGTAGATCAAACTTTATCTTCAGGGATAGAGTTAAGCTGGGAACATCACCTGTGTATCTAAAAAAAAAAAAAAAAAAAAAAAAAAAAAAAAAAGGATGTTATATATTAAGCATAACTTCCTAAGTGGAATTACATGGCACAATGGTTGCAGCTTTCTGGAAATCATGGTTGAAGCTGGATATTATGTTGTGATGCTTTAACAGTTTACATACTTAACTTTACATTGAGTTAAGATTCTATATAAGTTTGAGCATTGCACAGTTTTAGTATTGACTTCTCCAGTAATTTAAATGTGCTCACTCACCATAAATTTCTGTCAATGAACCCATAGAATATTTCATTAGATTTTTAAAAACATGACATTGTTGAATTAATAATATCAAAATTTAAATTGCACATACTTTAACTCCAGATTTCTCTTCTAATAATTCATCCTATAAGTGTTCTTTCACTTCTACAGATGAATAGCTAGGAATAAAATATGGTGGTTCTACTCTTAATTTTTTCAGTTTTTATTTTTATTTATTTATTTATTTTTAATTTAATAAATCTTTATTGTTCAGATTATTACAATTGTTCCTTTTTTTTCCCCCCTAGCTCCCCTCCACTGGGTTCCCACACCACCCTCTGCCCTTACCCCCCCCCACTGTCCTCATACATAGGTGTACGATTTTTGTCTAGTCTCTTCCTGCACCCCACACCCCCCACACCCCTTTTCCCCCGAGAATTGTCAGTCTACTCCCTTTCTATGCCCCTGATTCTATTATATTCACCAGTTTATTCTGTTCATCAGATTTTTTTATTCACTTGATTTTTAGATTCACTTGTTGATAGATATGTATTTGTTGTTCATAATTTTTATCTTTACCTTTTTCTTCTTCTTCCTCTTCTTAAAGAATACCTTTCAGCATTTCATATAATACTGGTTTGGTGGTGATGAACTCCTTTAGCTTTTTCTTATCTGTGAAGCTCTTTATCTGACCTTCAATTCTGAATGATAGCTTTGCTGGGTAGAGTAATCTTGGTTGCAGGTTCTTGCTATTCATCACTTTGAATATTTCTTGCCACTCCCATCTGGCCTGCATAGTTTCTGTTAAGAAATCAGCTGACAGTCGTATGGGTGCTCCCTTGTAGGTAATTAACTGTTTTTCTCTTGCTGCTTTTAATATTCTCTCTTTGTCTTTTGCTCTCGGCATTTTAATTATAATGTGTCTTGGTGTGGTGCTCTTTGGATTTCTTTTGTTTGGGGTTCTCTGCGCTTCCTGGACTTGTAAGTCTATTTCTTTCACCAGGTGGGGGAAGTTTTCTGTCATTATTTCTTCAAATCGGTTTTCAGTATCTTGCTCTCTCTCTTCTTCTGGCACCCCCATAATTCAGATGTTGGTACGCTTGAAGTTGTCCCAGAGGCTCCTTACAGTATCTTCATATTTTTGGATTCTTTTTTCTTTTTGCTTTTCAGTTGAGTGTTTTTTGCTTCTTTGTATTTCAATTCTTTGACTTGATTCTTGCGATCCTCTAGTCTGCTGTTAGATCTCTGTATAATATTTTTTATTTCAGTCAGTGTATGCTTAATTTCTAGTTGGTCCTTTTTCATATCCTCGAGGGTCTCGCTAAATTTATCGGCCTTTTCTAGAAAATTCTTGAAAAACCTTATAACCGTGGCTTTGAACTCTATATCCCATCGTTTGCTTCCCTCCATTTCTTTCATTTGTGGTCTATTTCTTTGTCTCCGCATTTTGGCTGCTTCCCTGAGTTGATAGAGTGGCTTTGAGTGCTAGGTGTCCTATAGGGCCCAGTGGCTCAGCCTCCCCAGTTACCTGAGGTGGACACTCTTGGTGCACCCTTTGTGGGCTGTGTGCACAGTCTTGTTGTAAAGTTTTGATTGTTGTTTGTATCACTGGGAGGAACTGACCTCCAGGCCAATTGGCTGTGAGGATCAGCTGTGTCTATGCTGGGAGAACTTCTGTGCTGGAGACAGCCTTATGAGACAAGACTTTCAAAAGTCTCTATGCTCAGCTTGGATGGGGCAGAGTCTCAGGGCAGAGCCGACAGCATTGGTTTCCCATCAGCCCTGCCCTAATAGGCCCGTGTGTCTCAGTGTCCCGTGGTAATCACTGCAAGCACCTCTGAGAGAAAGCCGCCCTCGAGTTCTGCCCACTGCCAGACAGTCCACTTTCTCCTTGAATGAGTCTGTGTCCCCAGAGTCTTGCCAGGAACTGGAGTTCAGTGCAGTTGGGAGCTTTTGTCTCCCTCCTGCTTGAGAAAGCCAGCCACATACTCAGTTGCCAATCCTCTCTGTGCATGCGCCTCAGTACCTCTGCTTTCTGCAGTTCCTCTGAGTCTCAGTGTGCTTTTCTCTTTCCTGACAGTCCAGTTTCACCCCATATGAGTCTCGGTCCCCAGAGTCTTGCCCGGGACAGGAGTTCAGTGCAGTCGGGAGCTTTTGTCTCCCTCCCGCTTGAGAAAGCCAGCCGCACACTCAGTTGCCAGTCCTCTCCGCACGCATCTCAGTACCTCTGCCTCCTGCAGCTCGTCTGAGTCTCAGTGTGCTTTTCTCTTTCCTTCTAGTTGTATAATTTCCACTCAGCCAGCCTTCCTGTGGTTCTGGATGATGTCCGTTTTGTCTTTTAGTTGTACTTTTGAAATTGTTGTGCGAGGCAGCAGTTTAGGTGTTTACCTATGCTGCCATCTTGGTTTCTCCTCTCTTAATTTTTTTAAGGAAAGTTCATATGGTAGTTCTACTCTTTTTTTTAAATAATTTTCATATTGGTTTTGATTGTGACTGCACCAGTTTACATTCCCATTCCTATTCATTTTGACAAGTCTGACATGTATCCACCATTACTTTTCACCAGGTCTATTCATTTTTTAACCCACTGTCACTATCTAATCAGGATTGACCTTGTAGCAAAGGACTAAAGTTGGTAAGATATTAAATATATTTTTCTCCTCACTTTCTGCCTGAAGTTTCACAGCCACAAGCTCTGCAGTCATAGGTAACATAAATTTTGATTCATGAACAAAAGGAAATTTGTCAGTTATAGCATCCTTATATGTCTCTCTTCTCAGGCTGTTCTGCATTAGAAACTGTAGTCTGGAGAGTTGACCATGGAAGCACAAAGGCATGAACTTCTTATGCCATACTTATAGTATCTGAATTTAAAGGCAGGCAGGACCCAGCAATCAAGGCTCAACTACAACAAGACTATACACACAGCACACACAGGGGTGTACCTAGAGTGCCCAAGAGAACCCAAAGAGGCCCACACCAAGACACATCATAATTAAAATTCCAAAGGTTAAAGGCAAAGAGAGAATCTTAAAAGCAGCAAGAGAAAAGCAATTAGTAAGAAGAAGAAGAAAAAAAGATCAAAAGTATGAACAATAAAAATGCCACAAATATATATCTGTCAACAACTGAACCTAAAAATCAAAATAAAGAACAATGAATCTAATGAACAAAATAAACTGATGAATAAAATAAAACTAGAGGCATGGAAACATGAAACAGACTGAGTAATCTCAAAGGGAAGCAGGGTGAGGGGAGTAGAAAAAGATTAACCAAAGATCTTATATGCATACTAGAAGTCCAGTGCACAAAAATTCGTGCACTCAGGGGTCCCTCAGCCTGGCCTGTGCCCTCTCCCAGTCTGGGACCCCTTGGGGGATGTCCACCTGCTGGCTTATGCCCACTTCCTGGAAAGCGGGCCTAAGCTGGCAGCCAGACATCCCTCTGGCAGCCCAGGAGCCCTTTGGGGATGTCCAACTGACGGCTTAGGCCCACTTCAGCCTAAGCCGTCAGTTGGACATCCTTAGAGCTGCCAAGGAGGCAGGAGAGGCTCCTGCCACCACTGCTGCACTTGTAGCCCTCATCCTGGCTTGTGGCTGAGCAGAGCTCCCCTGTGGAAGCACACTGAGCACCAGGGAGCAGCTCCTGTGTTGAGCGTCTGCCCTCTGGTGGTCAGTGCCCATCATAGCAACCAGTCGTTCCTGGTCATTCCACAGTTTGCATATTACCCTTTTATTATATAGGATATGCATTACTTATGGACACAGATAATAGGGTGGTGAAGACTTGGGGTGGGGCAGGAACCGGGTAGACAGGGGCAATGAGGTAAAAAGGGGTACAGCTGTAATACTCTCAACAATAAAGATTTTTTTTTAAATAAATAAATATAATAAAGGCAGGCAGGCCCTTGGATTCAGATTTGCAAAGTACAGCACTTTATCTATGAGCACACGCCAGTTGTAAACTGTCTATTTCAGATGTTGACTCTTAAAAATAGGCTTTAAAAAACACATAGAATCACTTTTCCATCAATAGAGATTTATCTGGACTCCAGGTGAATTTTCATTCACCAGTTGTCTTTTATGGAGTTAGTCTATTATGTGACATTGGAGGGTTTATGTTTTCTTTAATGATTTATTGTCTGATCATATTTAAATTTTGTGTTAAAATAAGATAAATTATAAACTCAAATCATGTGGCATGGTATATACTTATATATGCTTCAGGTTTGCCAAACACAAATGTGTCAGGTAAAAAGAGATAGATAGGTAGATGATAGATAAACAAATTGACTCCTTTACCTAAAATGATATAAAAGCCACCCTGCATTATTATCGAAAAAAAATCTAATTCCTAAAGTGAATCAGGTTTAGTATTTTTAAAACAAAATAGAACAAAAGGAAAATTAAACTTTGACCTGAGTTTCACCCCAGTCATCAGGTTAAGGCAAAAATATGGTTCACAGTAGAATATAGCTCATAGTCTTCAATAAAAATAAAATCTTGACTCAAAACCTGTGATTTAAACGCAATGACTTTTTATAATATAATTCATAAGATTCAACATTCTACCATCTTAGTATGTTGTCAAGATGAGCCACCTTTTGCCATTAAAATTGTAATGTGACAGCCTACTGGGGTAAGCTGCACATTTTCTAAAGGATGCTATTTAAGAAAAATGGCTAATTTTTGTTTGGTTAATCAAACAGTGGGAAGTGCTGTAATGGATAATTGGGTTACCCATTTCATCATTATAATTTGACATTTACATAGATCTTTATATTTTCTAAATGTTCTACAACCATTTTTCTTGGATCCATCAATATTACCTTGAGAGGTAAATTAATTCTTCAATTCTCTTCTTACAAAGGAGCACAGAGAAGCAAAGTGAGATCCAGCAAATCAGATGCAAAGCTAAGATAAGAAATTCTTGCCCTGGCAGGCCTAAGCCATTGCTTTTTATCCCTAGAGGAACCTTAAACCTTTCTATTTGAAAATTTCCAAAGAGAATTAAGCTGTCAAATTAACATCCAAGGCCCCTCACATTTCTAGTCCAGGTGGTCCAATTATAGATTTAACCTAAAGTAAGTTCAGATATAAAATAATATGGTACGTTACAGTTATTGTAGTCTTAACAAGCCTGTACTTGAAAACTTCAACGTTTAAAACTAACATGCCTTTACTCATGTAAAATTTTCTTTCCTGCCTCCCCCCCATCATTCTTCTTCTGCTCTCACTAGAACAATAGTATTACTGTGCAGGTCCTGTTTGCAACACCCCAGGAAGTTCTCTGGGTCTGCCCCAATATTACAAAGGAGAACTAAAAACCATAAAAATAGCACATAAATGTGGCAAATAATAAGGCCATTATCTGACATTTGATGGAGAAACTTGATCAGAGCAGAATTTACATATCTTGACCCAACTTCCCCTATGTACTTTCCTTTCTTTCTCTTCATTTCTTGGCTCCACACCACCCCATAACCATCATCACCACCCACCACCCCTGCCCACAATGGACTGGCACACAGAGCTACCTTTCAGGGTGGCAGTGTTCTCTCTGTGCTACCCTGTAAAGAAGCCACTTCAGCTCAGGCGGTAAGTATGTCAACGTACTAAATGCTCATTTTATACAGTCCAGCTGGATGATAAATAGAGTTTTTCAGCTTTGAACATATCCTAAAAGAATTCAGAGGTTTAAATTAGAATACTTGAACTTTTTAGGAACTTCAGTTGGACTAAAGGAACAATTTATAGAGGGATAATATGCCTAGCAAAGCATCTAAATTAAGATGATCTGGATCAAATCCCAACCCCACAAAATTAACTTGGTCAATTTGGAGGATTAGACTTCATGGCTATAATATGCATGATGAGGAACTTTAAACCAAATTAATTAAAAGAGCAGACTCAATTTCTTAATCCTGCCATAAATACTTCTATTCTTGGTGGGTGGCATTTTATGTTAAGAGCTCAGAGAGTTAACAAGGCCTATTGGTGGCAAGAATAGATAAAATTATTTAAGGAAAATAAAAAATAAATTTATTATCCTTAGAAGCACCTATTCCTTTAAGTACAGGATTAGAAATTTGTTTCAATATAAAATAAATCTACTTAAAAATATAGTTTACATGTTTTAAATGCCACTAAATAAAGTGGTTCAGTAAGCTATGATGATATTTGGCAATACATATTTGTGTGTGTATGCACAATCTGTTAGAGTTAGCTCTTAGGAAATGAACAATAGATAGATGCCCAAAATGTAGAAGCCAAAACAAACAAACAAAAAGAAGTGACTGTGCATAATGAGATTTGAAAAAAACACTTGCTTATATATTAACGTTTCACATATTCTCTGTTTCTGAAAAATAATAATTATGAATATTATATTGACACTGTAGGTGTCCTATACATGTTTGTAAAATAAAGTTACATATATAAATATAATGTATTAAGTGTCACCTAAAATGAACAGATAGCCATAATTAACTGTGAAACATGGACATTGTTTTGAACAAGAGTCCCAGATGTCAAACCAAGATTTTCACTCATTCTTTTTTATTTATTTATTTATTTATTTTTAATTGTTTGAAGTATTACAAATAGTAGTACATATGTCTCCTTTTTTTTTTCTCCCATTGACCTCCCCCCAGCCTCCCCTTCCCCCAGTACATGCCTTTATCTATCTGTTCATTCAGACCTGCCATTGTAGTTTAATATTTCTTACCATTTTTATTGACAATTAAAAATAGAATTTGAAAGGAATAATAATTATTCTGATATCTAATTTCTCTGATTTTATTATTCATATCTTAAGGATCACATAAATTTTATTTTATAGCTCAGTTCTCCATTAAAAAATAAATAAAAACTACAGTTTTCAGAACTGTTGGTACATTTCCTTGCTCACTAAACTGACTGATTAGAAATTGTTCTATTCCATCTCTTCCGATCATTTTGAAATCAATGAATTAATCTATGACCCATGTGTGAGTGGTAAAGTTGTGTTCAGAAGTGGAGAGACACTCAGCTCCGAGTCAGCTTGTATTTTATGGAGAAAAGATTGATTTTTACTAGGCTTCCCTCAGTACATTAACAGTATAAGTTACACTTTTAAGGCATCCATAAATTATAAAATGATGTAGATACAACAGTGTGTGTCTATAGCTATATGCCTAAAAGTCCTAAGAACATACTGGTACTCTCTATCCCTACAAAAAAAGCCAAAAGGATGCCCTTGATACTCATTTTAACTTCTCCAGGTTGACCTATACTACAAATCAGGAATGAAAATCAATGGCTATTTATTTTATATGCACAAGCAGCATGCAATTACTAGGGTAATATAAAATGATTATTGATTTGTCATTTTCTCTCTTTTTTACTGTATGTTCTTTTGAAATCACTTACATAATATATCAAAGAAATGAGAAACTAGTTAACTGTATAAACATTTAGAATTAAATGTTCCTAAAGTGTAACACTGATACACAGAAACTGGTGTCTTTTTTTTTTTTTTTTTTTTTTTTTTTTTTTCTTCAAATTTTTATTAAGGTATTATATGTGTACATATCTTACCATTGCCCCCCACCCCCACCCCACTCCCATACATGCCCTCACCCCCCAATGTTTTGCATCCATTGGTTACTCTTATATACATGCATATAAGTCCTTCAGTTGATCTCTTATTTCCCCCACCTCTCCCTAACCTTACCACTGTAATTTGACAGTCTGTTTGATGCTTTACTGCCTCTGTAACTATCTTTTGGTTCATCAGTTTATAATGTTTTTCATTATCCCCAAATGAGTGGGATCATGTGGTATTTTTCTTTCATTGACTGGCTTATTTCACTTAGCATAATGTTCTCTAATTCCATCCAAGTGCCTACAAATGGTAGTAATTCCTTCTTTTTTACGGCAGCATAGTATTCCATTGTGTAGATGTACCATAGTTTTCTGATCCAGTCATCTGCTGATGGGCACCTAGGCTGTTTCCAAATCTTAGCTATTGTAAATTGTGCTGCTATGAGCATAGGGGTGCATATATCCTTTCTGATTGGTGTTTCTGGTTTCTTAGGATATATTCCTAGGAGTGGGATTACTGGGTCAAATGGGAGTTCCATTTTCAGTTTTTTGAGGAAACTCCATACTGTTCTCCACAGTGGCTGCACCAGTCTGCATTCCCACCAGCAGTGCACGAGGGTTCCTTTTTCTCCGCATCCTCGCCAACACTTGTCGTTTGTTGATTTGTTGATGATAGCCATTCTGACAGGTGTGAGATGGTATCGCATTGTTGTTTTGATTTGCATCTCTCGGATAATTAGTGACTTTGAGCATGTTTTCATGTGTCTCTTGGCCTTCCTTCTGTCTTCTTTCGAAAAGCTTCTATTTAGGTCCATTGCCCATTTTTTTATTGGATCATTTATCTTCCTTTTATTAAGTTGTATAAGCTGCCTGTAGATGTTGGAAATTAAACCTTTATCAGTGATACCATTTGCAAATATGTTCTCCCATACAGTGGGGTTTCTTGTTGTTTTGTTGATGGTTTCTTTTGCTGTGCAAAAGCTTTTTATTTTGATGTAGTCCCATTTGTTTATTTTCTGTTTGGCTTCCATTGCCCTAGGGGCAGTATCACTGAAAAAGTTCTTTTGGCATATGTCTGAGATTTTGCTGCCTGTGGATTCCTCTAGTATTTTTATGGTTTCCCGTCTTATGTTTAAGTCCTGTACCCATTTTGAGTTTATTTTTGTGTATGGTGTAAGTTGGTGATCTAGTTTCATTTTTTTGCATGTATCTGTCCAATTTTCCCAACACCATTTATTGAAGAGACTGTCTTGACTCCATTGTATGTTCATGCCTCCTTTGTCAAATATTAATTGCGCATAGTGGTTTGGGTCGATATCTGGATTCTCTATTCTGTTCCATTGATCTATATGTCTGTTCTTGTGCCAGTACCAGGCTGTTTTGAGGACAGTGGCTTTGTAATACAGCTTGAAATCCGGTATTGAGATCCCTCCTACTTTATTCTTCTTTCTCAGGATTGCTGTGGCTATTCGGGGTCTTTTTTTATTCCAGATGAATTTTTGGAGAGTTCTTTCTAGGTCTGTGAAATACGCCGTTGGTATTTTAATGGGGAGTGCATTGAATCTATAGATTGCTTTGGGTAGTATGGACATTTTAATGATGTTGATTCTACCAATCCATGAACATGGTATGTTCTTCCATCTGTTTACATCTTCCTCTATCTCTTTTTTCAGTGTCCTGTAGTTTTCCGCATATAGGTCTTTTACCTCCTTGGTTAGGTTTATTCCTAAGTATCTTAATTTTTTTGGTGCGATGGAAAATGGGATTGCTTTTTTAGTCTCTCTTTCTGTAAGTTCATTGTTGGTGTATAGAAATGCCATAGATTTCTTGGTGTTAATTTTGTATCCTGCTACATTGCCGAATTCATTTATTAAGTCTGTTAGTTTTTTGATGGAGTCTTTCGGGTTTTTTATGTACAATATCATGTCATCTGCAAATAAGGACAGCTTTACTTCTTCTTTTCCAATTTGGATGCCTTTTATTTCTTCTTCTTGTCTAATTGCAGTGGCTAATACTTCCAGTACTATGTCAAACAGGAGTGGTGAGAGTGGGCATCCCTGTCTTGTTCCTGTTCTTAGGGGAAATGGTTTTAGTTTTTGCCCATTGAGTATGATGTTAGCTGTGGGTTTATCATATATAGCTTTTATGATGTTGAGGTATGATCCTTCTATTCCCACCTTGTTGAGAGTTTTTATCAAGAAAGGGTGTTGGATTTTGTCAAATGCTTTTTCTGCATCAATTGATATGACTATGTGATTTTTATCTCTCAATTTGTTTATGTGATGTATCACATTTATTGATTTGCGGATATTGAACCATCCTTGCATTCCTGGGATAAACCCTACTTGGTCATGGTGTATGATCTTTCTGATGTACTGCTGGATCCTATTTGCTAGAATTTTGTTGAGGATTTTGGCATCTACATTCATGAGGGATATTGGCCTGTAATTCTCTTTCATTGTGTTGTCTTTATCTGGTTTTGGTATTAGGGTGATGCTGGCTTCATAGAAGGAGCTTGGAAGTGTTCCTTCCTCTTGAATTTTTTGGAATAGTCTGAGGAGGATAGGTTTTAGTTCTTCCTTGAATGTTTGGTAGAACTCTCCAGTGAAGCCGTCTGGCCCCGGGCTTTTGTTTGCCGGAAGCTCTTTGATGACTGCTTCAATTTCTTCCATAGTTACTGGCATGTTGAGCTGTTTAGATTCTTCCTGATTGAGTTTTGGAAGGTTATATTTTTCTAGGAATATGTCCATTTCCTCCAGGTTGTCCAGTTTGTTGGAATAGAGTTGTTCGTAGTATTTTTTAACAATCCTTTGTATTTCGGCGGGATCTGTTGTTATTTCACCTCTTTCATTTCTGATCTTGTTTATTTGGGTCCTCTCCCTTTGCTTCTTGGTGAGCCTGGCTAGAGGTTCATCAATCTTGTTTATCCTTTCAAAGAACCAGCTCTTGGTTTTGTTGATCTTTTGTATTGTTTCTTTGGTCTCTATGTCGTTTATCTGTGCTCTGATCTTTATTATTTCCTTCCTTCTGCTTACACTGGGCTTTTCTTGTTGCTCTTTTTCTAACTCTTTGAGTTGTTGGGTTAGGTAATTTATTACCCCTGTTTCTTGTTTTTTGCAGTAGGCTTGTAGAGCTATGAACTTCCCTCTCAAGACTGCTTTCGCTGTGTCCCATAGATTTTGGATTGTAGTGTTTTCATTGTCATTTGTTGTCATGATGTTTTTTATTTCTTCTTTGATCTCTCTGGTAACCCAGTCATGGTTTAATAGCATGCTGTTTAGTCTCCATGTGTTTGATTTCTTTGGGTTGTTTTTATTGTAGTTGATTTCCAGTTTTATGCCACTGTGGTCTGAGAAGATGCTTGATATGATTTCTATCTTCTTGAATTTGAAGAGACTTTGCCTATGTCCCAACATATGGTCTATCTTTGAAAATGACCCATGTGCGCTTGAGAAGAATGTATATTCTGTGGCTTTGGGGTGAAATGTTCTGAAGATGTCAATTAATTCCATCTGGTCTAGTGAGTCATTTAGGATTGATGTTTCTTTGCTGATGTTTTGTTTAGAGGATTTGTCCAATGGTGATAGTGGGGTATTAAAGTCTCCTACTATGATTGTATTGCTGTCAATGTCTCCCTTGATATCTTCCAGGAGTTTTTTTATGTATTTGGGTGCTCCTGTATTGGGTGCATATATGTTTACCAGAGTTATTTCTTCTTGTTGTATTGCTCCCTTTAGTATTATGAAATGGCCTTCCTTATCTCTTGTTATGTCCTTCAGTTTGAGATCTAATTTGTCAGAAATAAGTATTGCTACCCCAGCTTTTTTTTCAGTTCCATTTGCCTGGAAAACCTTTTTCCATCCCTTCACCCTCAGTCTGTGTGCGTCTTTTTTTCTGAGGTGGGTTTCTTGTAGACAGCAGATATATGGGTCGTGTTTTCTTATCCAATCTGTTACCCTATGTCTTTTGATTGGGGCATTTAATCCATTTACATTTAAAGTTATTATTGATAGGTACTTATTTGTCGCCATTCCTATTCTTTACCCCTGTGTTACTTCTTCGCTTCCTGTTTCTTTCTTTCTTTCTTTCTTTCTTTCTTTCTTTCTTTCTTTCTTTCTTTTTTTTTTTTTTTACAGTAGACCCTTTAGCATTTCTTGCATTGCTGGTTTGGTGGTAATAAATTCCCTTAGTCCTTTTTTGTCTGTGAAGCTCCTGATTTCACCTTCAATTTTGATTGACAGCCTTGCTGGGTACAGTATTCTTGGATTCAGCCCCTTCCTTTGCATGACTTTGTATATTTCATTCCATTCCCTTCTGGCCTGATGAGTTTCTGTTGAGAAATCAGTTGCTAGTCTGATGGGGGTTCCTTTGTATGTAACTTTCTGTCTCTCTCTTGCTGCTTTTAAGATTCTTACTTTGTCGTTGGTGTTTGCCAATTTAATTATAATGTGCCTTGGCGTCGGTCTTTTGGGGTTCATTTTGCTTGGGACTCTGTGAGCTTCTTGGATTTGTGTGGGTTTTTTCTTCCCTATATCTGGGAAATTTTCTGTCATTATTTCTTCAAAGAGGTTTTCTATTCCTTGCTCAGCTTCCTTTCCTTCTGGAACCCCTATTATGCGGATGTTGTTTTGTTTCGTGTTGTCCCAAAGTTCCCTTAGACTTTCCTCCTGCCTTTTAATTTTTTTTTCTAGAAGTTGCTTTTCTTGGGTATTTTTTTCCATCTTGTCTTCTAGCTCACTGATGCGGTCCTCTGCTTCTTCTAGTCTACTCTTGATGCTTTCTATTGAGTTCTTTACAGCAGCGATGTCATTTTTCATTTCTTCTTGGTTCTTCTTCATTTCCTCTTGGTTCTTGCTCATATTGTCGAATTTGTCTTCCATTCTTTTCAGCCACCTTATGACCATTTCTCTGAATTCTTTTTCTGGAAGGTTGCTTGCCTCCATTTCGTTTACTTCCTTTTCTGGTGATGCCTGCTTTTCTTTCATATGCGGGCTGCTTCTTTGTCTCCCCATGGTCTCTCTTCTCTGGGTGTCTGGTTATGTAGTTTTCTCTCTCCTGGGTTGATTTAAAGGCACAAAATACAGCACTACCAGGTACAACTCACAAGGCACTGAACAGGAATGTATTCACGATATTAATAACCTCCAATAAAGGTGACCACCAGAGAAAGGCAAATTAGGTGATAGAAGAGAAAGAAGAAGAGGAAAAAAGAAAGAAAGAAAAAAAAAAAAAGAAAAAAGGAGTGTGAAAATGAAAATGGGAAAAGGGAAAGTAAAGAGAAAAAAAAAAAAGTAAGAGAGACAAGAAATTGACTAAGAGAGAAAGGGGAACAGACTATATATATTGGGGATAAAACTCCAATAGAACAATCACTAATCCCAGCAAATGCCAGCAACAAGTGCCTGGGGATTAGTACAAACTACAACACCAATTAATATGGAGTGAGGCAAGGGAAAGCTGAAGCACAAAACAAACAAAAAATAAATAAAAGAAGAATAAGCAAAACAATCTCACAAAAAAAGCATAAAAATTGGATATAATCTACATTCAAGCAAACAACAACAAAAGGACAGAGATAAGGACAAGTTTATGGATAACTCAGACAGCGAAGGGAAAGGTGTATGTGGACTTGGAGCAGGGGATTGGAGATTAGATATGTAAGTAGGGTGAAATTTTAACAAGGGGTAAACAGAAAGAATAGGGAAAATCTAAAGCAGTAAAAGGGTAAGACAAACAGGACACTGAAAAGGGGGAGGTTAGGAAGAGAGTGATGGCCTAAAGGTAGAGTTGAGGTAGAGTAAAACGATGCTAAAGGAAAGATAAAAAATAGAATGTAGAACCCTAATCCCAAAATAAAATGAAGAGAAAATAAAATGACACTTTAAAAAAAAAAAAAAAGATAAAATAGCAGTAGTAATAATACGGATTGAAAATAAAAATGTAATCATTAAAAAGGTAAAATCAAGTGATGAAAAAAGAAAAAAAAGTTTCTTGATTAAAAGATGCAAAAAATGAAAATTTTAAAAAAATTAAAAAATAAAAAAAATAAAAGGTAAAAATAAAATGTGGAGTAGTGAAGGTCATTCACTTCCTCTGTTTTTCTGTTTGGCACGCCTGTTTCTCAGTCCAGGCAGTATTGCAGTTCCCTGCGATCCACTGCTCTTCGGTGTTGTAAGCCAGTCCTGATTTTAAGCAGGCGGTGTGTCTTAATTTCTCGTATTCCTTTATTTTTGATTACACAAGAGTCAATTTGTGATTCAGCCCCTGGGTGGCAGTGTTTCTGGATTGACTTCCGGGTCTATCTATGGCCTCTCTAGGCAGTGTTAGAGCCTTCTTTCCCTGTGGCACTCGCCAGGGGCCTGTGGGAGTGGGCTGCCTCAGAGCTGGCTCTCTGATGGTCACTCCCCGCTCTGATCCCCAGGTTCCAAAAAAACAACCTTCCCCTGCAGTCTCCCAGGGTGTCCCCAACTGGGTGATCCTATGTATTGGGCTTAGTAATCAGATGCAAGGATTTGAAGAGGAAAAAGCCCAAGTGTGCGTACTCCGGGACTCCGCGTAAGCCCAGGCACCCAGGGAGCGCACGGGCTGCGCGTAAGTCTGGACTGCCTGAAATTCTTAGGGTGTCCCTGCACTTCAGATCAAAATGGGTTGCTTTTTAGAGTGCCCTTCTCTTAGCAGCTCTGAGGACCCCTTTCCACAGTCACAGATCACGCCAGCCCCTACAGCCACGGATTTTTCTAGGCACAGACTTCCCTGGTCCTCCAGCTCCCGCAAAACGCGCGTTCCTCTCTCCCGCCGGGACCAGAGACCTCACCTTATCCCAGGCGAAATCTGACCTTTCCGTGGTGGAGTGTAGAGCTCCTCTGAACCCGTGTGCTTGCGCCAGTTGGGGAGCGTTGTTCTGGGGCTCTCAGCTGTTCCTGGGGTGCCGCCGTTGTGGATTCTCAGGCTTCAGATAAGCTCCACTTTCCGGATCAAGATGGCGCAGACTCCGCGTCCAAGCCCGCAGCTCCGGGAGGGGACCCAGCCGCAGTTCGTGCTGCCAGGTCAGGGGAACCCCGTTCAGCAGTCCCCCACCTCCTTCTGGAATTCAGCTGTCTCCCAACCAGCCAACAAACACTCCTTGCGCGACCCTCAGCTGTTCTTTCTTTCTGCTCCGGGACAAGGCTCGGAACACGTCTGTCTATTCCGCCGCCATTATTCCCTCTCCCGAAACTGGTGTCTTTACAATGAATTCTACCACAAATTCTGCAGGGTCTCTTTACCAGTACACACCCCACACCAAGAGGGTAACTCCAATTCCAGATCCCAGCTGTCATGCAAGCCATAGCTTCAGAGATGAGAGGAATAAAATACTCTATATGCTTTTATTTTCTCCCAGAGCATTCCTTACTATATCACATCCAGCACTTCCACAAGCTCTAAACTGCACTGCTATTATTGCCAATGATGCTGCATTGTTCATTTAAAACACTGCTTTTGCCACACTGTCTTTAATATATAATAAAAATAACATTCAAGTCATAAAAGTTCATAATCACAGGAAGATAGTGTTGAAAGAGACCTTAAAAACATTATGTCTAAAGTGATGTTACTCCATCATTTTTCCAATATCACTCCCCAAGGAGATGTTTTAGGCACTTATTTCCAAGTTTTCCCACTATGAAATATTAATATCATAGGTATTCTGTATATCATTTTATGTATCTCCATGCTTTATACATAAAAGAGTAGGATTCTTGTCCCTTGAAAAACAATTTTTCTCCCTGCGGCATTATCACCTTTGTGTTGAATGTATTTTTCAGTGAAGAAAATGTGATCGAAGTAGAGCTAGTAAAATGAAAATAATATACTCCTACCACATTTGTATTAATAGTCAATTAAAGTGAGACAAAAGTTGTACTACCTACCTTTGATCACCATTAAAGAGATATTGAAATACTTGAACTCTGGAAGAGAATCTAAGAAGAAATGATATATCCCTATGTAATGTTTCCCCTTAGTTCTCTTTCATTAATCATAAGGACACCATTCCCTTCTGTCTTGCTGGTAATACTAAAAGAACATGAAACCTCTCTTTCTCAAAACAATTATGACTTCTTTTTCCATTCAGTTTTCCACTCTATCACAAAAGCACCCTTTCATGGCATATTTCATCAATAACAAATCAGCTTCAAGATACATGAACACACAGTATATAAGAACACATGCACACATGTAAAATACATAAATACATGTACACATATCATTGTAAAGTAGAGAAAAGAGCACACATGACACCACACATTCTGCACTGCTGAGAACCTGAGGCCACTGTGTGATATGACAGATTGTAGAGGTCGTTCATGATGACATTAAACATTTCAGTTTGCATCTAATCATGACAAATTTCAGACTAATGCAGCTCCTTTCAGTGCAGCATAAGTCACTGTATGGAAATAAACCACTTAATATTACAATATTTGACAACATAACAGTGAAGAGCTCAGAAGCATAATCAATAAAAATAGATCCAGACTGGGGCAAAAGCTAATCAAGTCGATTCAGAAGAAGGTGGCTGACTCAACTCCTTTCCAATTAATCAAATGAATCATTCAAAACTTTATGGAAATAATGGCTAAGGAGAACCTCAGAAATTCTTACTAGATGAAGTGGTTTTCTATGATGTATTGGTCTTTGTTGTTCATGAAAAAGGACAATCTTAGCAGGATTGAATTTCATGGTTCAAGTTGTATAGCTTGCATCATAGTGATTGTGTGTGTGTGTGTGTGTGTGTGTGTGTGTGTGTGTGTGTTCAAGAATGTGGAGCTAGAAGGCAGGACCTGGGTCTTGTCCTGGTTTTAATCCTTACTGGTTCTCTTTTGCAGTAAGAGAAACTTTTCAGAATTGGGAAAGTTCCTTAACTTCTCAGAGTCACTCTTGTCTTAGGCATAGGTGAAATGATCATCAGCAGTTGTGCTTGGCTGCTATGTGTTTACAAAAGTAAGGAGGTACAATGTCATCATTATTGATATCCTATAATCAATGTTTCTAATCCAAATGCATATCAAGCAAGATTTTGTTTTGCATTTCCTTTCAATAGAACAATTTTAAATCATTAACAAAATATGATTCTGGGAACACTGCCATAACCCTTAATGTCTTGATGACTGGTACTGTAAGTTGCAGACACTGAATAGTGACTTCCATAAAAATAGTTCTTAGGCTCTGTCTCTTCCCTGCTCCTTAGCACAGTTGTCAGGCTTTCCCTTATATAAGCTGCGCCTCAGAGTCTTGTTATTCCTCACTGAGAAATCACTGAGTGTTCCACCTGGTTCCAAACACTGAGGCGGGGCAGGTGAGTATCATAAGGAACTGACCATTAGAGGTTCAAGCTGGTGAGAGGACATTGCATACGGTGGGAGAGGGACAAGTATAATTTCCATTTCAAAAAAAAGAGAAACAGGGTTTATACAACCTGCCATGTGCTTATGTTGGTATACTTGTGATTTCTGTTAAATGTTAGATATGGATTGTTCTTGTTTCCCTAGTTCCATGAAAGAGAATGTGTACCTGAAATGGGTACAACAGATTTGAAGTTTAAGAAATACAGCATATTCATCATCTGCTCAGTGAAGCTGCCCCAGATACTCTTGTGATCAGAACTAACAAGCACAGAAGAGAATTCTATCCCTTTTTAAAAAAAATAAATTGCTTGGAGTGACAGTGGTTAATGAAATTATATAGGTTTCAAGTGTACAATTCTATGATACATCATCTGTATATTGCCTTGTGTGCCCACCACCCAAAGTCAAATCTTCTTCCATTACTATATATTTGATTCCATTTATCTGTTACTACCCCACTATCCCTTCTTCTGGTAACCACCATATTGTTGTCTGTGTCTATGAGTTTTTGTTTGTTTCATTTGTTCATTTGCTGCTTTTAGTTTTATATCCCACATGACTGAAAAAAATATTATGGTTCTTAACTTTTTCTGTCTGACTTATTTCACTTAGCATGATATTCCAAAGATCCATCCATGTTGTCACAAATGGCAGTATTTCATCCTTTCTTATGGCTGATTAGTGTTCCACTGTGTATATGTACCACATCTTCTGTGTCCAATCATCTAGCAAAGGATACTTTGATTGTTTCCATATCTTAGCTATCATAGATAATGCTGCAATGAACATAGGGATGCATATATCTTTGCAAATAAATGTTTTCCAAATTTTCAGGTAGATACCCAGAATGGAGGTTGCTGTGTCGTATGTTAACTCTTGGTTTAAATTTTTGAGGAATCTCCATAGTCTTTTCCATAGTGGTTGGACCAGTTTACATTCCCACCAGCAGTGACTGAGGGTTCCTTTTTCTCCACAACTTCTCCAACAATTATTTCCTGTCTTATTGATAATAGCCATTCTAACAGGTGTGAGGCGGTATCTCATTGTATTTTCAACTTGCATTTTCCTAGTAGCTAGTCAAGTCAAACATCTTTTCATATATCTGTTGACCATTTGTATGTTTTCTTGTGCCTGTTCAGGTCCTCTGACCACTTTTAATTGGGTTATTTGAGTTATATCAGTTCTCTATTTTTAACATTAACCTATTTTTGTGACGAAGGGGCAGTTTCCTTTGTTGTGTAGAAGCTTTTTAGTTTGATATACTTTCAATCATTTGTTTTTGCCTTTACTTCCCTTGCCTTTGGGACAAGTGCATAAAATGCTCTCCAAGACCAAGGCCCATAAGTTTAGTTTATGTAATTTATAGTTTCAGATCTTATATTTAGGTCATTGATCCATTTTGAAATAATTTTTATATATGGGGGACACACAGTAGTTCAGTTTCATATCCCTTTTAAACTTCCTTAGAACTCACGTCACATTCCACCATGTGCTAAAGCTCTTGTGGGTATATCTGACATCTCTTTCCATTCCCCCCACTACATTTTCACATGAATCATTTTCTGTCCTGAAAATGACAGAAATGACTGAAGTACATGGTGGACACTCAACAAATGTTTGCTAAGTAAAATTGAACATGGAGAAGACACACAATGAAATTAAAATATTCATGCTTTTTTTAGCATTAACCCTCTGTGATCATATGACATCATTTTTACATTTATAATGTATCTTTAACATTTCCGTATGCACTGGTTTAAAATATAGACTAAGTGCAAAAAAAAAAAAAGAAAATGAGAAAAAATAGAGGGCTTTAAAATATGGTTCTAACTAAAAAGGAAATAAAACAGTAAATTATTAGAGAGCCCATTAGAATTTATCATGATAAATTCTACTTCTAACCTTTACCTCTGCCTCCCATCTGTAATGTTATTGATCTCTGAGCAGTTTGTTTTGAAGCATGCTTCTAAAGATTAAATTAGACTTAACAAGGGAGTGTCTACTTTTAAGATGACAAACTACACACCTGCTCTTTGAGGAGAGTTCAAAGAGAGATTCTGATGAAAATATCAACACAATTATTATTTGCCTTCTCTTTTTGCTGACCAAGACTTTCTATCTCATCCAAATTTAGTTCAATGTTCATTTTGCTTTTAATTTGTATATAATTACTGTTCATTTATTTCTTACTTTTTCACTTGTTGTAATTTCTTAATTGCTAGTAGGCAAAGGACTTCTGTGTCACCAAGTGCGTTTCACATTGAGAAGCTAAAGGTGAGAAGTTCCCATCCCTATAGTAATGCTGTTCACTTGCCTTCTCTAATCAACGAGCTTCTGATCAATACACTTCAGAGTTATTTCTCATGACCCAGAGCAGAACTGAAAGTTGGAAGCTCTGTTGGCTAAGAGCACCCAGCAGTGGTTCGTGTACTTGTAAACACAGTCTGTCCAGTTGTCTCATGCTCCAGCAGTTTACAGGGAGTACAGATGATTAGAATAGAGTCAGGCTCCATTTTTGCTTATGCTTCTGTCATGGTTTGTTGCTATTGATTTTTTTAGAAGGCACAGATACTGTGTCTGTCCACCCAAGGAATGGTTTAGTCACATGGCTGAGCTCTGTAAAGAAATAGTCTTGTTTTGCCAATTTTTATTTAAAGTATGTTTTATATAACATTAATGATGCCCCAGATAATTTTACTTGATAGATGATAAACAATGATTTTCGGTATTGTTGTTATACACTCATTTTAATGTGTATTAAGATATATATATAAGCAAGCACATTAGACCCATGATTTTTTATGTTATTGCTCAAGATAAAGCAAATAATAATATTTAGAAATGGAAAAATTATGTCGGTTATGCAAAAATAACAAATTTTTAAACACTACTTTTACCAAAATTTGATTCCTTAAGGATAGAAAGTAGATAAATCACTAAGATTGAGTAGTTTATCATTTTAACCTATCATCCTGCTTTCTGATATAATAAATCAAAGTATCACAGAAAATTCAGCTCTAGATCAAGGTAAGTTCATATAAAATCTTCAGAAAAGTTTCAGGGTGTTAATTAGCTCAAATGACTTGTGGATTTAAATTCAGCAAAAGGTCAAATCATTTCCCCTAAAACATATGGCACGCAATAAAAAATAAAAATAACATAGTTAACCTACATCCAGCTGTTAATTTTATTCCCAGGCCATAGCAGCTTACAGAAGTAAATTAGTCTTAGTCTAGTTTGACAAAAAGTATGAGTACAGTTCTAGGAGCATTTTTCTAAATCTGACTCAAATGAGTGGATATGTTCCTAAACAAGTAACTATATTATAATTTATAAGGCCTCATCACCTATTTATTTTTCTTCTCCAATGGCTTTCTGCTGCCCTTGAATAAAGCTGACCTCCAATCCATGGAATATAAAGTCTTCATGATCTAGCCTCTGCCTGTGTTCCAAGCTCATCCTTGTCCATCTTCTTCCTTTTTCACTGTAACTTGGATACATGGTCTTTTTGCAATTCTGGACTAAAAGAGCTCTTACCAAGAATCTTTTCACATGCTATTCCCTCTGCCAGGAACATGATTTCCCCAACTCTTGGCATATAATTTCCTTCTCATCTATAGTATCAGCTTAAAGTCACCTTGTCAAAAAGCCTTTTTTACCATGCTATGCCAGAGGATTTCTTTATTCTGTATCACCTTCTCTCTGCATTTTGTTCATTCCTTTCCTAAGAATGGCTATTATTTCTTTAATTGCTTTGTGTATGTGTGTATTTCACTCTCTTTCCTGTGAATGGAAGGTCCACTAGGACAGGAACTGCTACTGTCTTGTTCATCAGTTTTTTCCTTTAGCAGCATACTCGGTGTCTGCACACAGTAGGTCCTTATTAAATATTTTTGAATAGTTTAGTGAGAACATATCTTACTAGTGATTCTTTTAATTAATTTGAATATTCCAATCATTACCAAAATTCTCTGAAAAAAATCAGTTTTCATCATAATGTTAAAAATAGAACAAGTTAAGCCTTGACCCTTTTAAAATTACTTACATAAAACTCAACTCGAGGCATGATTTTCAGCACTTGGGTTCTACACCTTAGCGTTGCTTTGGAAAAGTATGATGGATCTCTTACTTAAACACAAAGTCATAACAATTCAAAACCCTAAACTCCAGGTGTTAGGAGCCATCCTGCTCTTTATAGTAGCAGTGCAGTTCTTCTTTCTGCAATATGTTCTTTGGTTAATTTTCCAACCAGTAACTAATCAGTTCTTTCTTCAGTTTTCTTTGTTGAATTCTATTTTTATCATTGACATTTAAGTTTTTCTATCTGCCTCGTGTCATTTTTTCCATCTATTATTTTCTCTTTCATTTTTCCCAATAAATGAGTCTTGAAGACTACTTTTTACTATTATCTTCCACGACATATGAAGGAAATGTGTAATATTTCAACCTGTTGGTTACATTCATCTTGAAGTTACAATTATGTGTTCTGAATTACAAGTTGTGCATTTTTTAGTTGAAAATGTTTTCTTTCTTCACAAAGCTATATGATATAGCATTTTAACTATGCAGTGTTGAATACACAACTCTACACATGTGATAAAATTATAGAGAATAAATACATACACACTCATATAAAGTAAAACGGTGGAAATCTGAATTTGTTTTATTTGCATGTATTATATCTATGTTGATATCATGATTCTGAAATAGCACCATAGTTTAACAAAATATTTTAATTGGAGTAAACCCAGTGCGCTGTGTATGACAACTCTGTGTTTTTTCTTACAACTGTGTGTGAACCTATAATTATCTCAATGAAAATATTTAGTTAAAAAATAAAAACAGCCCTACCCAGTTTGGCTCAATGGATAGAGTATAAGCTTGCAGACTGAAGGGTCCCTGGTTTGATTCCAGTCAAGGGCACATGCTGGGGTTGCAGGCTTAATCCCCAGGAGGGGACGTGCAGGAGGCAGACGATCAATGATTCTCTCTCATCATTGATCTTTCTATCTCTCTCTGCCTCTCCCTACTTCTCTGAAATCAATAAAAATATATTTTTTAAAAAATAAAAATAAAAACAGAAAGCTACAACAAAAACATTCATAAGCAAGAAAAATATCATGAAATTACAAATGTGATATCAAAATTTAAAACAAACAAAAAAATCAATGAACCGCATCTAGCATTGCCAGTGGTAAACTTGAGGAGGGGCGGTGAAGGATTAAAGAAAAGAGACAAGATAATACAGTTGGGGCCAGGTGGATCACTGTGCCTGGGATGAGGAAATAGTGACACAGCCTGTAAGCCGAAGCTTAAGTCAGATCACACAAAGCAAAAAAAAGGGCAAGATGTTTACAATGTTCTTGTTAGTTTCAAATCTACTTCTTTCCTGTTGTTACCATTCTCTGAACTCTATCAAGCTTTGTTTAGGCAGCACTTGCTGCACCTCCCACAGCCTACATTCCTTAGCTACCTAGGACTTCAGGGTTGGACTATAAAGTCAAGCTTACAATCATAGCCTTTTGGCTATAATTGTGCTGGAAGGGCTTTGCCCTCCAAGCTGGGACTTGTATGAGGCTTTGCCACAATTCAGTCCGAGGCTTAATCCTGTCTGAACGCTGTAGCCATTCTTCAGAAATCAACAGAAAAGTTGAAGTTAAAAAATGGGGAAAGGGTAAAAGGATTAACAGTCTGTCCAAGAGGTCAAACATCAAAATAAAATGAGTGCAGAAAAGAGTGAACGGAAAAAAATAAGAGAGGAAATTATTAGAGAAATAAAACAGCAATGAAGGCCTCAGTTTCCAGAACAAATGTGATACATAAATGCACAGAACAATGAGTAAAAACTACCAGCAACAAGGCACACCATGTTGATTTTTCAGAAATACTAAGAATAAAGCCAGAATCCTACAAGTTTACTGTGAGAAAGATTAGGTCACATATAAGAGACTAGGAATCAAAACATCCTAATTCTCATCTAGAAGTGAAAAAACAATTAATAGCTACAAAATTCAAAATTCCAAGAGGAAATGACTTTTAGTCTAGAATACTACATTTAGCTAGACAATTAATAGAAGCATGCAATAAAGGCAAATTTAGACATTTGAGATCTCAAAAAGTTTAACCTGTAGTGCAACTTTTTTTTAGGAAGCCACTAGAGAATGTGCTCTACTGAAACAGGCAATAAACAAAAAGTAGTCAAAAGATCCAAAAAAATAGGACCCATTACAAAAAAAAAAAAAAAATGGGGGAGTAAGTAAAGGGGTAAAGGGATGTCACAGAATGCTCAGAACCCACCAAAGAGGAAAGATTCCAGACCAGATTGGAGCAGGAAAATGAAACACTCTGGGGAAAAAAAAATCTCTCCAAGACCAAAAAAGAAAACTAAGTTTAACTGATGTGTTTGACCAGTGAGAAGCTTATTGCTCTAACAGCATTCAAGGATTAATTAGTGATTAAGTAAAGATAGGTATAAGCAAATGATGACTAATACATTCTGGTATATGACTGAGTATTGAATAATATAGATGAAATCATAATAATGTAATCCCTGAATCTTGTCTAACAAACAAAAGACCTAACTGTACTGGGAGATGGGAGGGAGGGAAAGTGTGAGAAGGTGAGAGTATGGGGTGCAGGTCATGGTAATAATGCCAAAACCGCATCTTTCAAATTTAATAATCAGTAGAAAATAGCTGCAACTAAAAAATGTTTAAACAGCAGTATAAATATGTTTTCATGTTTTAAATATGGATATAAATAGGACAAACAGCTGAAAGTGTTAGAAATGAAGGCCTCTGGGATATAGCAATTTGGAGTGAGGAGGAGTGGAGTAGAGACTACTATTTTTAATTATCAGCCTTTTAACATCATCTAAATTTGTAACCATTTCTATGTCTTGCTTTAATATCAAAATGATTTAAAAATAAACCTAAAGCAATACATTTTTTAATTTACAAAACAAATGAAAACTACCCTTATAATCCTCCCACTGGGAGGGCACCACAGCTAAAATATAGGTATATTTTCTAAAATGATGGAGTAAATCTAAAAAAAGGAAATAGCTGATTCAAACAAACATAAAAGATTCAATTATAGAATCTAAAATCTTCCTTTGGAAAACAGTCTTAATCTTCAAGGGTTCTTATGAAAACACTAACACTACCATTGACATTGCACTTGACACTGGGGAAATCTTAGCAGAAATGGAATTGAGTAGCTTGGAAAGGAATCACCCACAGCTGTCTCTGCCTTTATGTATCCAAATTTGACCATTAAACATGAGAAAAACAGAGGACTCACTAATTGAGAATGATAATCAACAATCTACCTTAGGGTCACATTTGTGGAAGTTAATTCAGTTTGATTAAGCCTCCAAACCATCAGTGATAAGCTTGAAGCAGTATTTCACATGCCTGCTCTTTCTCTAATGGATTAGCTTATGATTTATGTTCTTTACTCTTTTAAATTCAGAAATGTTGTATATATAGATCTATAACCAGTTACTTTTACATCATAACTTTACAATGTTCCAATTTTCTACAAAATTACTGTACGCTAATATACCATCTATACAAATAACAGGTCTCACTATAGAAATCTAATCCTATTTTGCAAGTCATTTATAAAGATACTGGCTGCACTTTTGTTCAGATGATCATTGATTTAAAGTGCAGTTAAAATATCCCATTCATTTTCCTTTAACAGAATTTTGTCACATCCTTGCCCTTAGTTAAAGAATAACCTAACTTCTCTGCTAGCCTTGGGTTTAAGATGTTAATTTCCACACTTAATGTTCCCATCAATGACCCTTAATGTGGAAACTATTTTATCCCTGTCTAACAGTGCAGGTATTTCCATTTAGGAAAGGCAACTTTATTAAGGACTTTTGGGCTATGAGACCATTTCTAAAAATCTCCCATAGTCTTAAGAGTGAAATGTGGTTTTAGCAATACTAACTCAACAGAATAAGGAAAAATTAAGAGTGGCAACATTTCTCTACTTGTTAGATTTGTGTTTGATTGATGCCTGAGGCTATTGTATGAATTTCCATAATTTATGCAAACAATGCTAAGTAAATCACACAACAAAACAATCATATTAATGATACCATAAATTATCTTGAACACTAGGGACTTGGCACCAAATTTTTTTTCATAACTAGAGATATTGCATTTGCACAAAGATAAGTATATAAGCATACATAAATATTTTCTATTCTTAGAAATATACTGTATCATCCCAGAATTTATATCTTTTGATAAAATTGTAAGTTATTGGTCTGATGAGATTGACAATAGGGACCGGGATTGGGAAGTAGATAAGTATATCTACCCACAAACTATTCCATCTAGCAGAGGCATGGTATAAAAATTGCACCTAGAAGGACATTAATCAGAAAGAAGAATTTTATAACCACAAAATTCCTATATATAGAATACTGGGTGGCACAAAAGTAGGTTTACAGTTGTTCTTATGGAAAACAATATAATCTTACCTAATAATAGACAAACATGTAAATTGACTGTACCTCCGCTACACCCACAGCCAAGCACAGTGAATACGCAAATTAGAAGGCCAAAGATGTCAGCCGCCCAGCTCCTCCAGGCGCGGAGTGGCAAGGCAGGGCAGGATGCCTGCTATGAGAGGGAGGGCGGGGGGCGAAGGGATCTTCAGGAGCAGAGTGCTGCAGCAAAGACAAGACTGCAGACTCCGGAGTCTAAAGCAAAGACGAAGACGGCAGACTCTGGCCCAAGCAAAGGCCTGGGTCCAGGGTGCTGGAGGAAAACCGGTGCTGAAAGCCAAGGGAAGGAAGGCCTATTGCACAAATCTCCTCATGCAACGGGCCTCTAGTAATTAATAAATAAAAGTACAAGAATAAACTTAGTGCTTCGTGTATTCACAACTGTAAACCTACTTTTGCCCCTACCTGTATTTGTATGTGTCTATCATAAACCAATATTTATCATCACAATTTTTTGTTAATCTTCACCTGACAATATTTTCTGCATTGATTTTTAGAGCAAGTGGAAGGGATGGAGGGAGGAAGGAAGGGATACAGGAAGAGAGAGAAGGAGAGAAACATCAACTGGTTGCCTTCTGCACATGCCCAGACCTGGCCTGGGATTGAACCTGGAACCCAGTTATGAGCCCTGGACTGGGAATTGAGCATGTGACCCTTCAGTGTGCGGGCTGATGCTCTAACCACAATCAACACCAACCAGGCATTGATCACAATTTGAATACATAAGATTCTTCCCAGTTTGAGAAGTCTAGATGTTAACATTTCAAGTTTGTAGTCTGGGATACTTGCAACACACAGGGGATCATATAATGTCTATACTCACCTCTTTGCCCTTGTAATACCATCTGTATTTTTCCTGGTCAAAAACACAGAAGCAAAGAAGGTTTCCATTCAAGGCTCTTGACTATTAAAGTCCACAGACAACCCTCACAGAGATTTCTCATACACCCTGCAAATGTAGTCAAGAAATATACTCTCAGGTCTTTTCTGATGTTTTTGTTCATTCTTGAAAAAAATAATTGGCTTAAAACTACCATGTTTATAACCATAAATGTCTCTCTTATTGGCTCCAGACCAGCATAATGAGCTGCTGATTCAATACTCACCTCAAACTCAACATACCCCTCAAATTAACTGATGAGCTATCTCACCAATCCCGACCCTCTCCCTGTGTCATCTTAGTAAATGATAGCCTCTGAAGTTCAAACCTGGGAGCCATTGTGATTTCTTCATTTTTCAAAACATCCACATCTAATTAAATCCATGCACGATGCCACATTCTTGCTCATTACCCAAGTACAGGTCACCTCTCTGCCTCAGGTGGAAAATTACAATAGGCTTCTAACTGTCCCTTTTTCTTGAAAAGCCTTCAATGGTTTCTCATTGTTTCTAAGAAAAAGTTTTAAACACTAATAAAAACTAATAGCCTTGCTGTTACAAAGATAAGACTGTCTTCTTTTGTTACAGCCAAGTAGTATTCCACTGTGTAAATGTACCACAGTTTTGTTTTGTTTTGTTTTGTTTTCCATACACTCATCTACTGATGGGAGTGGGGGGAGGTTGCTGGGTGGAGAAAAAAAAAGGTGAAGAGATTGAGCAAAAACTATATACATATATATGTATGTTTTTTTACATATACATGTATATATGGTGATAGTTAGAGGTAAAGGGAGTTGAGGGTTGGTGGAAGAGGGCAAAGGGGACATACATGGGGATCAAAAGAGACTTTACTTTGGGCAACAAGATGCAGTACGAAGATGATGTTTGTTGAGTTGTACTCTTGAAACCTGTATGGTTATGTTAACCAATGTCACTCCAATGAACTCAATAAAAACAAAGAACTAATAGACTTTGTGTGATCTGGCCCTTGCCTACCTCTCCAGTCTCATTTTGTACCACTCAACTGGTTCTATTCCAGACTCAGGATCCTCCTTTCTATTCTTGTATTGTGTTAAGCTTACCCTTTCCATAGGCTGATGCCTTGCCCCAAATGCTATAGTGAACCTCTCTCATTCCCTCCCCTAACTTGTGAGTTAGTCTTATACATTCTTAAGTGCCCATTAGACCAAATGCCATTGCCATGTCCCCTCAGACAAGACATACTTCCCATGTTTACGCTCTGAGACACTTTACTTTCCCTTCTCAGAGACTGTACTTAATTGAAGTTTTATATTTGTCTAAGGTCTTTGTCTTCTGTTAGATCATTTCGATAAAGAACTAGAGAGTAAATAAATTGGGCTTTTTACTGAACATACGGTCTCTGTTTCAACTGTTCAGCTTTGCCCTTGTAGTGAGAAAACATCCATAAATGATAGGTAAACAAATGGGAGTGGGTGTCCTGCAGAATCATTTTGGCTATAGTTTGCCCATCCTTTCATTAGATGGTATAAACTCCATGAAGGCACTGGGCACGTTTTGTATTTTTTTTTTTAAATATATTTTATTGATTTTTTACAGAGCGGAAGGGAGAGGAGGGATAGAGAGTTAGAAACATCGATGAGAGAGAAACATCGATCAGCTGCCTCCTGCAAGCCCCCCACTGGGGACGTGCCTGCAACCAAGGTACATGCCCTTGACCGGAATCGAACCCGGGACCCTTGAGTCCGCAAGCCGACGCTCTATCCACTGAGCCAAACCGGTTTTGGCGCACGTTTTGTATTGTTCACTGCTGTATCTCAGCACCCATTACAATACCTGACATAAAATAAGCAGTTAGTATGTATTTATTGAATTAATAAAATTTTAGATTAACATTAATCAGTTATGAGGGTATAAGTATACTTGCACTTATGCTTCTATTCTACAAGGTGAGAATTAAAAAGCCATTATTTTAATATTGTAACAACTATGTATGCTGTGTGATGATTACTAGACTTATTGAGGTGATCACTTTATAAATTATATAAATGTCTAATCACTATGTTGTACACCTGAGACATACATATAATAGTGTAAATGAAAAATAAAAGGGGAAAAGGGAAGAAAATTCTGGAATATGCTACAACAAAATGCAGGAAACTTGATGACACTAAGCCAAGGGAAATGAACCATTCACAAAAGGACACATACTAGAAAATCTCACTTATTTGATATCCCTAACACAGTTATAGTCACATGAATGGATAGTAGCATGGTGGTTGCCAGAGGATGGGAGGGGAAGACAAAGGGAATTTAGCATTTTAGTTTTGCAAGATGAAAAGAATTCTGGAGATGGATGGTGGAGATAGTTGTACATCAGTGTGTGACAAGCAACTTCTTTTATGCACACTGGCTAAAGTCAACCTCTCCCAATAGTTTTTGCATTTCAAGATAGAAATAAACTTTGTGTTAGACCCCTACCTGCTGAAGGAGAAGATATTTGAGAGCAAAGAACTTTCTTGGGCTCTTCTGTTCTGCAGGTATGTTGTGGACGAGCTCTTTGGTGGCTGATATTTAAGTGTTATTTTAGGAGGGGAAAAAACCATGTCATTATATTTTAAATTACTTATGCCAAACTGGATATGGAAATAGAAGCCTTACTAAAATTCTAGTATAATTGCTGAAGCTCTCTCTCTGGGATTTAGGATAAAAACCTAAATAACAAAAACGTATAAATAGTGTATTGTTATAAGTGTAAAATATAGCTACAAGAACACTAGAGATAGATGTTTTTCATAAACGTGTGGCAGGAAACGCCCTAAAAAATATCCTTAAAGGCCACAAACAAAAAGACTGATGAATCAACTAAATAAAACTTTTAAATTTATGAAGAATAAATCTACTTTTGCCCAACCCAACCCTGTATGTAGTATATGGTATGTTTATAAATTCATTAAAATGATTAATGTCCTAGCAGTTTTTCTCAGTGGTTAGAGCATTTGCCTTTGGGCTGAAGGGTTGTGGGTTCAATTCCAGTCCAGGGCACATACCTTGATTGCAGGTTCTATCCCCAGCCCCGGTCAGTCGGGGCTCATACAGGAGACAACCAATCTATGTGTCTCTAGCACATTGATGTTTCTCTCTGTGTCTCTCCCATTTCCTTCCATTCTCTCTAAAAAAATCAATGGGAAAAAGATATCCTCGGGTGAGGATTAACAAAAAAAAATGATTTGATAATATACATATATTAGTAATTGTTGTCTCTAAGGAGTTAAGTTACGAGGATATGTAGAGGATTTAATTTTTATGTCACATACTCTTGTGTGTGTTTTTTCAATATATATTTTTATTGATTTCAGAGAGAAAGAAAGGAGAGATAGAAACATCAATGATGAGAGAGAATCATTGATCAGCTCCCTCCTGTATGCCCCCTACTGGGGATCGAGCCTGCAACCCGGGCATGTGCCCTTGAGCAGAATCAAACCTGGGACCCTTCTGTCTGAAGGCTGATGCTCTATCCACTGAGCTGAATCGGCTAGGGCACATACTCTTGTTTTGTCAGAACTTTTCTATCGGCCTTTTATACTTTTATCTTTTAAAGTATATCTCCATTTTTTGAACTATTATTAGCAAAAGAGGACAAAAGTCAGATGACCTAAATGAGAAACTGAATCCAGGAACCATTAAAAGCTCACTTATTATTCTCGCTTCATGCATGTCACCTAAATATCAGAATCCATTTCCCCTATGTCTTCTTATTAACATCCAACAAGCCTTTGTTTCCTGAGACTCCTGAATTATCTCCCTTTGTTTCTCACTACATGTCATTCTTCCACGCTCTCCCTGTGCTGAGAAGAGCAGGCCTCAGCAGAGCAGGACAGCAGCTGCACAGTGATTCAGACAGAAACAAGCAGAGCTCTCCCCCAGGGAGCAAACACGGGGCATGTCCTCTGTGTCCCCCTGCAGTGTCGAAGTACTCAGGCAGGAGGGATGGATGGGCCTGTCAGTAGTCCTCTGACTGCCCACTTAAAGTTAGGCTGGGTTCCTGGGAACAATGAGGTCATATAGTCTTTGCAAGGTAAATCCCAATCATTTCTGAGCACACATGACATATCCCTTATATCATCTAATGAACAGAAAAAAAATGGACTATATCTTTGGTGGTGTCTTTTTTTCTTAGGGGTTCATTTTTTTGGTTGATGTTGTATTTCTAACCCCTCTTTCTACTCTATATGCTATAGTTAGGTTTTTCTTGCAAAATTATAGCCTGAAAGTTGCTTACAAATGTATTTCTATTCTTTTCACTTCAGAGAAACAATCCTTTGAGAGGAAGCTAGAGAGTTATGTTTTTAGCTTTCACTGCATTTTAGTATAGAAGTCTGACATAAACCCTTCAGTCAGATATGCAGGAACACAAGGTATAATGAGCCTTGGGAAATTTGGCTACTGTTAGGAGATTAGAGAGAGCTACCCTTCACAATTTTTTAAAACTGGCTGGCTATAATTTGGGCACAGCAAGCATACTTCAAAGTGAATATATGTATAAAAATACGTAAGGATACAATTACACACTTTCAGATTAATGAAAACGTATACAGGGAACTGCTCTAACTAAATTTCAACCTACACATTTTCGTAAATACCAGCCCAATTATATTTACTTTACTTCACAGAGAGAGCAGGTCAATATGCATACTTCCTAGGGATGGCATTAGCATTAGATAATGTTAGGATCCTGTGGATTGGTACATTCCCTTATCTGCAGAATACTTACTGTGCTTGGCTTAGTCTTAAGAGGTTTTCAAAGACTTATTTGCCCTATCCTTGGTAACTCTTAGTAAAACAAAATAAACTCAGAAGCTTTAAAGTTCTGCTAAGAGGAGGCTTACAATCTCAACACAAAGGAAAAGAGAGATAATTTAAAACATACATGCAAATCGAAAGTGGTGAAAAAGTAACAAATGCCTTCCATGCATATGGGATATATCATTCAATAGTGAGGATGATTGTTAAGAACAGCAAGAAAATCCTGGGACATGTGTGGAGCACTGTGCTTGTGCAATCAATACTGACAATATTGACATAGCCTCCCAACTGTTTCCTTCTTCTACATCTGCCCCAAACTTTAGTCTCATTCTGAACACAGCAATAGAGCGAAACTATTAAAACACAAGAACATGTCAGTCCCCTACTCAAATATTTCCAATGCCTGCTTTTCTCATTCAAACATGTAATAATCTGTCCCTGTTGGCCCCATTTGCCCATCTTGCCCCATTTAGTATTCCTCTCCCTCTGGCTCAAGCTGCTCCACCCGCAACACTGGTCTCCTTGCTATTCCAAGAACTCATTAGGTACATTTCCAGTTTCATGCCTTTGCACATATTTCCTTTCCTTGGACCAATTTCCCTACTTGCACCCGCATATGCACACACACACACACACACACATATACACACACAGGTTGTTCCCTTACCTGCTTCAAGTCTTTCTTCTGATATCACCTTTTCAATGAGGCCTTCCTTGACATCTCATTTAAACTGTAATACTCCCTTCTTCCCCCTCTAACTCAGTGTACCTTCTCCCATTCCTGCTTTAGTCTTCTCCGCAGTGCTTACTAGGCATATGGTAAACTATATATGTTTACTCATCTATTTATTTTATCCTTCCTTCCATTTGAAGTAAGTTCCCCAAGGGCAAGATTTCATCTGTTTAGTCCTGAACATCTAGCACACAGTAGATACTCAATAAATATTTATTAAAGAAGTGAGTAAATGTTTGCTGAATTAACTAATGACGAACAAAGAATGATGAGTCAATCATGAAAAAATGTGATTTGTGAATTGGATTTCATGAGTATAACTATGAGGCAACGATCCATTTGGGTGCCTATTGGCTCCATGTTAATTTAAGAGAAGGCTAGGTTCCCTGGAAGAGCAGGTCACATGGGAAAAATGGAAGAACATCAGAGATCATCTAGGGCAGGGGTGGGCAAACTTTTTGACTTCAGGGCCACAATGGGTTCTTAAAATGGACCGGAGGGCCAGAACAAAAGCATGGATGGAGTGTTTGTGTGAACTAATATAAATTCAAAGTAAAGGAGCGGAGGGGAGAGCAAGAGAACCCTCCGCTCTTTCGGCTCTGCAGGCCGGATAGAACAGCCAAACGGGCTGGATCTGGCCCGCGGGCCATAGTTTGCCCACGGCTGATCTAGGGGATACTCACTAGACTAAATAGATTTTCAAAGCAGACAAACCTAATCTATATATATATATATATAAAGCCAGGGTCATAATATCCACAATGACTGGAGGCTCCACCGAATGCCAGGCTGCGGGTGCAGCAGGCAAGCGGGCTGAACTGCTGACCTCTCGGAGAGAGAGAGCGGCGGGGCTGATTGGCAGCGGCTGCTGGCGAGGCCCAGAGAGAAGCAGGTGATCAGACCCTGCTTCTCTCTTCCGGCCTCGCCAGCAGCCAAGCCTCTCTCTCCACCAGAGGTCAGCAGTTCAGCCTGCTCACCAGCAGCCTGGGGCGGCTGCTGATCAGCCCCGCCTCTATGATCACACCCAGAGATAGGCCTAGAGATGTTGACTGTCATAGAAACCGACCAATCAGAACCAAATCTGGGTGAATTGTGAGGAGCCAATGGCTGCCTAGGAGGCGGAGCTTTTGATGCTGACTGGCATAAAAACCGACCAGTCAGAACCTACTCTGGGTGAACTGCGAAGGCAGAACCTAAGGTGGGGGCTGAGGAGGAGTTTTAAGGGCAACAGCTGTTTGGTGTAAGGTGTTAGAAAGTGATTCAATTTTTTAATGACCAGTTTGGCAGTATAGTGCATATGGCTGGCTGTCAGTCCAGATATAGAGATTATGTGTTTTTATCTGCCAAGAGCATCTCCACCTGCTGAAAAAGGCTCCCCCCCCCATTTAAGCAATCCTATCCTATATAATCTATCTATACTAATAAAAGGATAATATGCTAATTAGACTGGGTCTACCAGCCATCTTCGAGACGTCCAATTTCCTTCTGGAGAAAGCCATGGTGGTGGGGGCTGAGGCAGAGGTAGTTAGGGACAATCAGGCAAGCAGGGGAGGGCAGTTGGGGGTGACCAAGCTGGCAGGGGAGGGCCATTGGAGGCTAGATCAGGCCTGCAGGGGAGACAGTTGGGGGCAAGATCAGGCCGGTAGGGGAGGGCAGTTAGGGACGAGATTAGGCTGGCAGGGGAGGGCAGTCAGGGGCGATCAGGCAGGCAGAGGCAGTTAGGGGTGATCAAGCCGGCAGGAGAGAGCAGTTAGGGATGAGATCAGGCCGGCAGGGGAGGGCAGTTAGGGGTGATCAGGCAGGCAGGCAGAGGCAGTTAGGGGCGATCAGGCAGGCAGGCAGAGAGGTTAGGGGCTATCAGGCAGGCAGGCAGAGAGGTTAGGGGTGATCAGGCAGGCAGGGGGGCAAGGTAGGGGCAATCAGGCCGGCAGGCAGAGGGGTTAAGGGTGATCAGGCAGGCAGGCAGAGGGGTTAGGGGTGATCAGACAGGCAGGCAGGTGAGTGGTTAGGAGCCAGTCATCCCAGATTGCGAGAGGGATGTCTGATTGCTGGTTTAGGCCCGATCCCACTGGCAGTCGGACATCCCTTGAGGGGTCCCAGATTGGAGAGGGTGCAGGCCGGGCTGAGGAACCCCCTTCCGTGCATGAATTTCATGCACCGGGCCTCTAGTCTAATATATATTTTTAAAACCTACTAAAATGTATTTACTCAAGAATAACAATATCTGAAAATACTCAGCTTGAAAATATTGAGCTGAAAATTCTGAAGCTATCTTCAGTGCCACTCTCTCTAACCCACTCCCAGTCTGCCAATAAATCCACTACTTCTTCCCGACTCCACCATTATCCCACCATCCAGCTCACTATCATCTCCAGCTAAGATCTGTCTTAGCCTCCTAAATAGAGTCTGTTCTTCTACATTTCCATAAATAAATAAATAAATAAATAAATATATATATATATATATATATATATATATATATATATATGAATGAAATCTCCTTGCTGACTCAGCAGCCAGGGTGATCACATTTAGAACAAAATCCTAAGCTTTACCACACCCAGAAGGTCCTGGGTGGCACAGACTTTGGCTACACCTCTGACCTCTAACCCTTCCCCCTCCCTCATGGTGATTCTGTTCTTCTTATTGCTCAGCACACCAAGCAAACTCATGCCTCAGGTTGTTTGCACTCTCGGTTCTCTCTCACTGGAGCATTAATCCTCCAGTTATACATGCAGTTCACATCCTTACCTTACTCATCACCTCATTCATGTTCTTGTTCAAATATCACCTCCTCAGAGAAATCTTTCCTGACTATTCAGTGTAAAATTATAGTCCCTGTCATGCTTTCTGTCCTTTCATATTTAATTTTTATTTAAAGTCCTCCTCATTTCCAAACATTATACTGTAGATACTTGTATTTATATACTTTTATTGCTGTTTGCCCAATGGCCATAACTATACCAGGTTCAGAGTAGGTGCTCAAAAGATATTTGTGGAAGGCATGAGTATAGAATGTAATGCATGGAGGCACTTCAAGTTGAAGTTCATTTTAGTCACTATTCATAGCTAGGAATGAATTAAAAAACTGGATTTATAGCTTTTCAGAGCCCAATATGCTCATAATTAGGAGACGCTTTCCACATTTTTAAGTTTACGATCACTTCCTGCTCTAGAGGAAACACTCAGAACCACTATAAAAATTGCTAGACTTTTCAATTCTGCCTGGTAACTGAAAGTCCATATGACAACATATCTTCCTTTTCCTCAGTGCTAGCTTATTCTGCATAAAACTGACTCAGTCAACATAAGCAACCAGGACAAGGCAAAACACCTTAATTTCCAAATTAGACAGTTTTTCTCTTCTCAATTATATTTAAAAACAAACATGTTTGTAATCTAAACTTTATACTGTGTTTTTAGAAAAATTATTCATTTACTAAAAGACAGAAATATTCAGGAGGAAATCAGGCATTTAAATCCCAAAATCTGCTTATAAGAAGCATTTTCTAATCCTCTTTAATTTATAGAAAATGTTCATCTAATCTCCTACTATATTATGATTCTTTATATTTAAGTAATAAAAAGAGAATTAAGTTGCATGTTTTCCCTACTAATTTGGATCTACTTAAAAACAGGAACCAGAGAAATAGGATACTATACATATCTAATGTGTGTTCCTTCTTCTTAAATTGCTATATTCTTTTACAACAACAAAATAAATCTGTATATTCTTCCTCCCAAATATGAGTAAGAAGTTTTGTGCAAGTACTTAAAGAAACTTCTATGATTGTAAAATGCCAAGATCTCATAAAGCATGCAACTAAAGCAGAGACAGGAATTTCTGAATATGTTGGAGCTAAGGTAGAATTTAAAATACCCAGATTCCTCAATCCTTATGCAACTTCTCTAATCAGTGGGTGCTGCTTCTATTCTCCTATCACAAGTAGAATTTCTAATAGATTTTTCCAACTGTAAAAGACCAAAGACATCAGGTAGCTGGATAGAGTTATGCTTGCATGAACTTTAATTGATAAATACCTACATTGTAAATGACCTCCATGTTCATTTTACATGAAATTATTAATGATGTTTTCATGACTCCTGTTTAAAATAAATTTCAAAGTATTATCTGGATATTAAAACATTTCCTACTCTAGTTCTTTTTCTGTTTTTAATATAATATTCTTAGTATCCTGTCAAAACAACAAGGTCTCTCATTATTCAATTTTTATAATAGTACTTCTAATAAACAGGAACAAACAAATAAAATCTGTAAGGCAAACATCCATTCATTTGTCTTGACTATGTCATAATATTCTTAGAAAAATCAGACTTTTAAAGACAACATTTTGACTCTAAACTTAGAAACTGTGTGAATTGAGAGATAGGCTGACATTACTTATACAGAGAGCTTGAAGGTTTCCAGAGTACCTCTGGTGCTTGCATTTTCCAAATATTCACAGGCACTCACTACATGCCAAGACCAGTTGTATGCATCAATCTACACCACTGGATGAGCTGAAATGGCCTCTGCCCAAGGATTTCTGGTCTTCACTGTCTGACTTCTCCTCATTATAATAATGTGTGCGTACACACACACACATCCATGAAGGTGCTGTTTTGTTTTTAAATCTTTTCCAAAGAAAAAAACTGGGCAGTTTCAAAGTCACTGCCACTACTTAGAAAAGCAGAGTTCATGAATGTTTCATTGATATATCTCAGATGTTATCCTTTATGAATAAAGGGTTTCTATGCAACTTGATTGTGAAAAGAATCTGCCTATGGGAATTCAGAGAAAAAAAGAAAACTGTTTTAAGTGGGTGTTTCCAGCATGAAAAACGGATTATGATGATGCATTGTCAATATCAAATTGCAGTTTTTAAAAAAGTCATGACCACAACCACAGCAATGAAAATACCATCAGTAATTCACTCTTCCCACACCACAAAACTTGGCTTGGAATAGCACATACTTATGGCTACATCTACATTGCTGATTAATTTTTTGAATGCAGGAAATGTGCAATTCATGACATTTAAAGAAATGAACACTGATGAATATTGCCTCAACTTAGAGAAAAGAATAAGAGCACATTTCATTATGTTACAATACATATACAAAAACAGGGTTTGACTGAATGATCTGTAAAAGAGTTTTGAAATTTTATTCATTTCTTGATATACATTCACAACTGCCGTTGACATCAATCATTGACATTAATGAGAATTATTCAAGTGTATTGAGAAACAGTGTTTGTACTCGTACGTGGAAGCAATACATTGGCATAGTCTCAAAGAAACCCATTCGATGGTTTTAGTATTAAATTGGCACTGTTAAAATCACTGGCACACACTGACAGGAGGTAGAGAGAGAAATATGGCTAACGGGGAGAAGGTTCAAGGCGTTAAGTAGCCCAAGATGCATTTCCATAAATTCTCCCTATTTTCCTTAACCATCCAGGACAGGAACTGGCTTCTTAATTTCTCCTTCTTACTAAATGGGAATTATATGGTCACTATGGGGAGAGAGGAAAAACCACAGGACAGTCCCAGCAGCTCTTCCCTGGTTACCTAGCAACGACTGCAGCAGGAAGGACTGCCAATGGTGTCAACTTCCCACAAGGTCTCCAGGTGCTGGCAGCACAGTCCACCTGCACCCTGCAAGGGGTCTATCTCAGCTTATAAGGCCATTCTCATGCTGGCAAAGCCTTTCCCCTTTGCCAGCCCTGTAAAGAGACAGTATAATGAGAGGAGGATGCATTCGGAAACAGGCCCAAGTGTTCCTCTCCATGCGACTAGAGAGACTGGGAGACTCAGGTACTTCTCACCCTCCACATGCTACAGCTGGCATCATATGACACTGGACATCATGTGACACTTGCCCAAGCCTTCCACCAACACTACTCAGAATCTTTTTTCAGAGAACAGTTCATTTTTCTCCCAGTGATCATTTTACAAATTCATTGAATGAAATTTTGTCTATAGTAAAGAGAACTTTCCGTGAAAAAAATAATTATACCAACTTGGTTTTACACATCCTGGGAAATCCCAGATTCTGTAACTAGGATGTAGGCTTTGAGCAGAAGCAAGGAGAAGAGAAATTGAGGTTAGGCATAGTGAACTTTAATATAAACAGCTAAATCTTTGATGTTACATATGATTTGACTATTTTTGGCTTTTAGCATCTTCATGGAGCAAATAAAGCACAGACTGACTGCCAGGCAAGGTGTTTAAGAGAGTGTGGGACAGAGAATGTTATCTGTAATACTTCTGAGATAAATACAGCTATTTCAGATAAACATATCCAAGCACTCTAGAAATCCAGTCCCATATTCAGAGCAAAGATAAAATACCAGTCAGACTTTCGGGTTTTCTACTTAATTACTCAAATCAAAACAAGCAGCTAATCTTTGATCAAGCAGAGCTCACCTGGGCAGGATTGGATGCTGATACTCAGGCTGCCTGTCTGAGAGCAGCAAAGCTGCAGCTCTAATCTAAGACATTCAGTATATGCATGTGTTTCAGGGTGCCTGCTGGGACAGATGACTGATGATCCCTCAGCTTCCCTTTTAAATCACAGCATTTCACAGACAAGTCTGCTGGCAGCACATGCAGTTAGATGGAGTTCTCCACTAGAACTACCTGCCACAATGCACAAGAAGTGCAGAGAAAAGTGCTGCACGTCAGAAAGCAGAGTGAAACTGATGGAAGTATGTGAAAACTTATCAGACTTCACAAATTTACATTATATTAATATTAATAGCTACAAATTTAAATCTGAAGATCTAAATAACCATATGATTATTTGTGCATTTGGATTTTCTCCCTTCCTCACTGCATGCCCAAAACATTAGAAAGTCTCTGATGAAGACATTTCTAGGGTCAAAACTTTGAGATGATGATTGCTGCTTTTGGCTCCAAGTTGTAGTGATAAACAGTGATGCCCAATCCACTCAGCCATCTAGGACTATTCCAATATCATGTCTAATGATCAAGAGAACTCATTTATTCATGCTCTGGCCAGGTGGCTCAGCTGTTTAAAGTGTCATCGTGTGCACCAAAAGATTGCAAGGTTGCAGGTTTAAGTACCAGTCAGGCACACACCTGGATTGTGGGTTCCATCCCCAGGACATGTTGGGGCACATGTTGGAGGCAACCCCAATTGATGTTTCTCTTATATCGTTGTCTCTCTCCCTTTCCCTCTCCCTCTCTCCCTTCCTCCCTCCCTCTAAAAATCAATAAACATATCTTCAGGTGAGGATTAAAAAACAAGACCCTATTATTCATATTTATTGAGATTGTCAGGTGTCCATGATACAGAAGTAAACAATAGAGATTTTTTACTCATATGAGCTTAAAATCTAAAGGGAAGAAAATAAAAGCAAGCACACAAACAATTTTGGTGATATTGGGCAATTCACTTTGCTTCAGTAAGTCTCGGTTTCCTCATTCCTAGAACTTAAGAATTTTTTTTAATAAAATCCATCATTAGCTGGGAAAATCCTATCTAATAAAAGAGTAATATGCAAATAAACCATCACTCCACTACACCCACAAGCCATGCCCATCAGCCAATCAGGAGAAAATATGCAAATAAACCCAATCAAGATGGCTATGGCCACAGAGGGAGGCTTGGGTTTTCCAGGCAATGGAGGAAGCCAAGCTTTCTGCCTGCCCTTGCCGGCCTAGGCCTCCACCCAAGGCTACAAAGTTTCACTGATAGAAGATACATAAATCCAAACAGAAATGGTGGCAGCCACGGAGCTGGAAAGAGCAGGAGGCTAGGGTTGCCCCCGACGATGAAGGAAGCCAAGCTTTCCACACACCCTGGCCGGCCCAGGCCTCTGCTTAAGGCTACAAAGTTTCAATTATAGAAGATACATAAATCCCAACAGAAATGGCTGCCGCCATGGAGCAAGCAGAAGGCTTGGCTCTGCTCCAGGCTACAAAGTTTCAATTGTAGAAGATAAATAAACCCCAGATACCAGGGCCTCCGCTTGGGTCACCAGGGGGCATGGCTGGCCTGCAAACCACCACAGCCCCTCGCCCAGGCCACCCCACACCCCAAGGGAACCCCCACCCTGATCCAGGACACCCTTCAGGGCAAACCAGCTGGCCCCCACCCATGCACCAGGCCTCTATCCTATCTAATAAAAGAGTAATATGCAGATTGACCATGACTCCAACACACAAGATGGCTGCCCCCATGTGGTCAAAGATCCTGCCCCCATGTGGACACAAGATGGCCACCACAAGATGGCCTGCAGGGGAGGGCAGTTAGGGGTGACCAAGCCAGCAGAGGAGGGCAGTTGGGGGTGACCAGGCCTGCAAGGAAAGGCAGTTGGGAGGGACCCAGGCCTGCAGGGGAGAGCAGTTGGGGGGGACCAGACATGCAGGGGAGGGCAGTTAGGGGTGACCAGGCCTGCAGAGGAGGGCAGTTGGAGGGACCCAGGCCTGCAGGGGAGGGCAGTTAGGGGTGACCAGGCCTGCAGGGGAGGGCAGTTAGGGGTGACCAGGCCTGCAGGGGAGGGCAGTTAGGGGAAAACAGGCTGGCAGGGGAGCAGTTAGGTATCAATCAGGCTGACAGGGGAGTGGTTAGGGGCTGATCAGGCTGGCAGGCAGAAGCAGTTAGGGGCAATCAGGAAGGCAGGCAGGCGAGCAGTTGGGAGCCAGCAGTCCTGAATTGTGAGAGGGATGTCCCAGATTAGAGAGGGTGCAGGCTGGGCTGAGGGACACCACCCCCGCCCCCCCCCCCCCCCCGTGCACAAATTTTGTGCACCGGGCCTCTAGTATAATATAAATACACTATATCAAAATTTTCAATACAGGTGCTTGCTTCAATAAACTAAATGTAAAAAGAAAAAATATAAAACTTTTAAAATAAATCTGAGAATACTTTATAACTTTGTGCTTAGCACAATTTCTTTAAAGAGAAGATACTTAAAAGCTAAAAAAGAAAATAAGACATATTAACTCTCCACATATGGCCATAGACACCATGAACAAAGTAAAAAAATAAAAGATTAGAAACAAAAATTTGCAAAACATACACTATCTGAAATATGCAAGAAAACTCTAAGATGGATCAACTACCCATTATAAAAATGGGCAAAGACTATGAAAAGGTGTTTCACATATCAGAAAATGTAAAAGAATCACAATCTCAATAATAGTCAGAACATTAAACAAATTATTAACACAAGAAAGTACCAAACTTCTGTCCAATAATTTGAGAAATCTTTAAAGAATGACAGCATATAGAACTATTAAAGGATTAGGAAAATATTTCCTCTTGTACCCTATTAGTAAGGTTTAAATTATGACGCATTTTTGGAAAAAAAGTAATCTGGAAATATTTGTTAAATTTTAAAATTATATACCCTTTGACTCCAAATTCATGCTCTGGGAATATATCCAACTGAGGTAAGGCTATAAGTACTTCAAGATATACATATATGGATTTATAGTATCATTATTCATAATAGTAAAAAAAACCCTGGGATCAGCTCGAAGTGCCCATTTATGTTTTGATCAATTATATTACATCCATCCAATAGAATTCTCTATGAGCTCTTTAAAAAATAAGATATATTTGTATATGTTAACTTAGAAAGATTACATTATGTTGTAAAAATGAAGTTACCTAATAGTATATATTATTTGATGACAATATTATTTTTCACTATAGGTATAAATGTGTTTTATATTTGTATAAGCAAAGAATATAATGGAAATTTTGGGATTTATATAAATCAGTTCCTCAGGAATTCCCTTAGAAGGCTAGGTTTAAAAGAATGAGATGAGAATGTACCTGGTTACATTAGGCACTTCAATACTGTTTGGATTTTTGCTGCAAGTGTGTAAGACTTAAAAACTCAATTAAATAAAACACACAAAATGTGGTAAGGTCTTGAGCAGAGCTATGTGCAGGATATTAATGGAGAACAGAGGAGGGAGTAATTCACATTTCCATAGAGAGGTTAGTCTTTGAGCTGAATCTTGAGAAAACTATAGGAATGTAATTTTTATTGGTTTATGATCTTGGAAACATGGGATATAGGCCTGATCCTCTCCTTAACTCCAGAGATGCTCTTTGGTAGATTGATTCTACTTTCTAAATATTTCTCAAATATACCCTCTTCTGCACTATCAAGAGCTTTTAGGACACTATATGTACTCAAATTCACTCATAAGAAAAAATTAAATTAAAATTACATCACACATCCAATTCTGATTATAAAAGTGTGATCATCAAAAAGTCTAATACAAATGTTTAGTTAAGAGATGAGAAAAAAGGCACTTTCATCTCCTATAGGTGGCAGCACATATTGATACAAATTCTATGGAGAGCTTTTTGGCAAAATCTGTGAAATTTAATATGTTATCCCACATTGTATCCCACGAATATACTCACATAGGTACACAAATGCATACATTCAGTGAGAAATAATGCAAATATCTATCTGTGGGAATAAGTTAATCATGTTCATAACAGAATACTAGCTAATCTTAAAAGGATGAATAAGGCAGATACATATGTACTTAAATAAAATTATTTATCAGATATACCATATAAAAAGCAGAGTGCATTATTCTAATTTTTAAATATATATGTATATCTATCTGTATATACTTACATAAACATGCAAATACATACATATGAACACATGCATAAACATTTGTATATGCATAGACTCTCTCCCTGCATGGATTCATTAGTTGTTAAGAAAAGGAAACTTCAGGCCCTGGGTGGAGTCCCTTGCCCATGAACAGCAAACCAAGACGTAATTGCAGTTTCAGCTTCTCCCACACATACGGCCTTAAACCAGTCAGTCTGGAATTTCCTGATCAACACCAGTGAGGTAATTTGCTGGATAAGACCCCTGCTGCCCATCCCCCCAAGAAAGGTACCCTTGCCTAAAACAATCCTTCCATTCTTTTGCTAACAATTTCTTGCCCCTCCCATTTTCTTCCTATAAAGATCTTCCATTATGTAAAACTTCTCAGAGTACCTATTTATTAGATGGGATGCTACTGATTCATGAATCACTCAATAAAGCCAATTTACGTGGTGAATATTTCTTCTTTAACATTGCTTAAAGACCGATAGTTTCCCATTACTGCAAAAAAAAAAAAATAGATTCTTTAGGGGAAAAAAAATCTAAATTCTCTGCTACATTATGCACATCTCCTTATGTCTGCTAGCTGATAAATATCAAATTAAGATACCACTCAACATTCAGATTTAGGGAATTTCAGATATAATTCACTATGTTGGAACATAAATATACCAAGCTATCCAAGACCTCTGCTGCCAGGACAGATTTGCAAACTCTGACTTACTCTATTCTTTATTCATCCACCTTCTACCACATCCACTCTTGATGACTAGACTTATGCAAGGTTGTTTTACGTATAAACCCCATATAAAATTGCACCCTGATTAACACCCACAATCACTACCATGATGTCTATATTATTTTCTTACTACTACTTATAAATATTGGAAGTTACATTGTTTGTTTATTGTCTTCATTGCCATTAGAATGCATGTTGTATAAGGACAAGGATTGTATCTGTCCTGTTTGGTGGTGTATCCCCAGTGATTAGAACGGTGTCTAGCATGTAGCAGATGCTCCTTATATCTTTATTGAATGAATGAAGAGGAATAGACCATTTTAAAAAATAGATAAAATAATTTGAGCAATATAAAAAATAAAAGCAGAAACAATAAAACCTGGAATGAGGTTTTTAGTGGTTAATGTTGTACCCATCCAGACTGCTTTCACAAGGCCAGTGTACCCATCCCTCAGCTGCTATAAATGTTGGTTGCTCACAACTCCCCCTTATCCAGAGATGAACCCTGACTAAACGGGAGCTACTTCCCCCAGGCAAGGCAGCCCACAGCCAGCCTCTGGCCCTTTTGCTCCACAAGGGATCTGACTAAGGCTAGGATCCAAATAAAAATACATGTGTTTAGCGCCTTGCCAAGCCCTATCCTACACTTCCCTCCCTTTGACATAAAGCAAATTACAGATGTCATATTATTTTATCTATAAATATTTCTGTATGGTAGCTCTAAATGTGAATGACTCTTTAAAAACTGTTAAAAACAAAATTCAACTGAATAAATTCTAAAAATCTTATTTGCTTTATTAAATGATTCATGAATCTGGCAGGATCCAAACTAGCAGGTGGAAAGGAACTCGTAGGAACTGTACAAAATGAAAAAGTTTTACAGGTAGAAAGAAATAGGAACAAGAAGTCATAAAAGGCAAAAAGCAGATTGGTCACTGCAAGTTTAGTTTCCTTGGGGGTTGGCAGGGGTTAATCAAGCGGATCAGCTATCTAGTTCTGATCAATTGATTTGATTCACTGGTTTAAGATTTCATTTCTGGGAAAGCTGGAGCTCTAATTAAATCTTGGTTTTGTGACATGGAGTTTAGCATAAGCTACTCCATATTGGGGCTGTTGTCTTGTTTTAAACAAAATATAACCATAATACTATTATCACTTCTAAAAAAAGTACCTCAATACACTCTAATTTTCACAAAATATTCAGTGTATACATTTTTGGCACCTTTGAAGTCTTCAGTTACTTGCCTCATGGAAAGCAAGAAGGTACAAGTCTGCTCATTTTTTGCAAACTCGAATGAGCATGTTTATTGTAACTGAGGACATGGCTTAGTGGGTTGACATAATTCTGCAGCATAATTATTGACAATAAGGTGTTAATATAAATGTACCACTTTCACTACCACATCAGAGAGTGGGAAACAAGAGCAGTGTTCCAGGTCCTGCTCAGCTGGGCTGTTCAGGGAGTCCCTGAGAGACAGCATTTGAGAAGGAGCAGGGTTTTGCTTCCCCAAATATGACTTTTGGGTGATAGTGATTATTTCATGCTGGTTACTTTTAAGAAACAAGATTCAGGAAAAACCTTTGACCTTTCCCCTAACTGCCTCAAAGAATTTAAGATAGCAGCTCTGCTCCAGGAAGTGAACTATGTTCATAGATAATTATAGGTTAATATGAACTAGGCCTGCTAGACAGGAAGAAATCTAGCAGGGCCCATTTTATCAAAGTCCTCTCTGTGCCCCACTGTTTCAAGAGGGCCCAAAAAACAATTGTTTACTACACATTAACTCTTTCCTGTGAATTGTCTTCCCACCTTTTAAAGTCCCAAACCACAATCTCCCCTTCTCCCCTTAACTCAAGATGGCTCAGGTGCCATATTTTTTAGAGGACCCCATATGCACATGCACAATAAATTTGGTTATTTTCTCCTCTTAATATATCTCGTGTCAATTTGATTTTAAGATCAGCCAGGAGAACTTAGAAGGGTGGAAGGAAAATTACTTTTCTCCCCCATATATTCTAATTTCTCCATCCATTGATAATTACCATCAAGAGCTGATTACAACATAGGAGTGTGGTAATTACACATTTTTTTGTACTAAACATCTAATCTCACCACTTTATTATGTAATTACTGATTGATTGCTGGAAACTAAAGCTAATAAAGAAGTGCTAAGACTCTCTTCCCCATAGGAATATGAATTATGCATATTTTTTAAAAAAAACACAGATAAAAATATCTTATTTGCAATTTAATTATTCTACCATCCTCAAATTTCTATTTCATAATGGAGTAACAACCACCATTATAATAAGCCTACCATACAATAGGCATTAACACAAATGTAGTCCATGCTCAGATCCTTACTCATGTATTTGTTTTGAAGGAGAGAATATTGAATCTATTCGTCCTCTGCATAAAATAATATATTAAGAAAGGTAAACCCATTCAATTCACCATGATTAACTATATGCCTTTATAATAGTAAGCAAGGTTACCTGAATGTCTTACTCTTCAAATTTTACTCTTGGCATCAAAGGGACTCAGCTTAAGACACAGCTAGGGATAATGGACTTTTGAGTGAGACAATTAGAAAAACAACTAGAAATAAAAATAACAACTGGTGGTATTGGGAAAGGAGAGCCAGAATTGAAATTTCTTCTGCTCTTTTGCCACTTACTGGTTTTGCAATTTGAGCAAGTCTCTTCTCTGGAACTGATTCCTTACCTATGAAATAATTGGTGCACTGGATTAGGTCATTTATAAGGACTCTTAGTTAAGGAGTTTTATTTAGATTTGACTCTTTCTCTGATCTCTTAATTTTTCACTTATCATTTTCTTTCTAAATATCATTAGATATCCCATCAGGAAAGCTGTTAGAATATCAACTTAAAACATATTTAGGACTAGAAAAAAAAAAAAAAAAAAAGGATCAGGCTGACTCATCCTGGACTAGAAACTTCATATACTCTTCTAATTGAATATTTTCCATAAATAATCTTGTTCTGTGTGACTTTTCCAATAACACAGTACAAAAACTATTGACATAAGCTCCAGGTGGGCAGAAGAAAAAAACTGATGCATTTTAAATGCCACCCTTTTTAAATGATCACTGTACAAGCTCATCTCAGACAGCAAAGTGATTCACTGAGATGCACAGATTTCCAAGTGGGTGGAAAATTTTCCCATAATTAAGTTTTCTTCAAATCAAGTTATTAGTTTTGTTATTTTTGCTTATAAATTCTTTCACATACAAATAATCTTTTAACTAAGAAAAAAATGCAACCCACCCCCAAATATGTCGAATAAAACACAGCCACACTGACTTTGAATTGTACTTACGAGGCAAATATAACAGTACATGGGTTTAAATGAGACAGAGTTTATAGCCATTTAGGTGAAAGGAGAGGGGGAAAGCATAGTGGTGCAGTCATTGTGGAAAACAGTATGGATTTGCCTCAGAAATATTAAAAATAGAACTCCCATTTGGCCCAGTGATCCCACTTTTGGAATATATCCCAAGAAATCAGAAATACCAATCAGAAAGAATATATGCACCCCTGTGTTCATAGCAGCACATTTTATAGTAGCTAAGATTTGGAAAGAGCTTAAGTGCCGTCAGCAGATGAGTGGATTAAAAAATGTGGTACATCTATACAATGGAATACTATGCTGCACTAAAAAAGAAGGAACTTTTACCATTTGCAACAGCATGAATGGACCTGGAGAGCATTGTGCTAAGTGAAATAAGCCAGTCAGAGAAAGATAAATATCACATGATCTCACTCATTTGTGGAATATAATAAACAGCATAAACTGATGAACAAAAATAGATCCAGGGACATAGAAGCATAGAGCAGACCATCAAACCTCAGAGGGAAGGCAAGGGGGGGGGGGGCAGTAAGAAATCAAAGGACTTATTTGCATACATATAAGCATAACCAATGGACACAGACAGTAGGGGGGTGAGGGCATGTGCTGGGGGTGAGTGGCTGGGGAGAGGTCAATGGAGGAAAAATGAGACATGTAATACTTTCAACAATAAAGAATTTTTTTAAAAAAAGAAAAACCTTCACAGAGAATATTGTGTTTGAGATTATAGTCTTAGCAAATAAGAAAAAAGAAAAGAAAAAAAAATAGTCCAAAGAATCAACTCCAAGGAAAGGAGTCAACATTGAAAAGAAAAGGTGGAAGAGAGAAATTACAGCCATCATGCTAGATATTATCAATAGACACACTTGTTTAATGTTAACAGCTATCTCAGTATAGTTATCATAATTTTACAGATGTGGAAACAGGTTCAGAAAAGTTTTTAACTTGCCCAAGGTACACACCTAATAAATAGCAGAACCAGCTTTCAAACCCTACTCTAAATGACTTCAAAGGCACATTAAACCGGGATATTAATTTGTTCAAAGAGCATTTGTTGAGCACTCACTGGGTATCAAGACAGTAGTTCACAGTAGTGATGCAATGGGGGATCTGGGACATAGTCATTGTCTATAAGGAGCCTGTCAGGCTCTTGGGCTGGTCAGGAAGTGGCTTCCAAGCTGACCTGTAATAATCTTGGCAGCCTCTTGCTTCAGTGCTCCGTGAGGTGCCCTGAGATCATCCTCACTGGGACCATTAAACTGCTGGTCCCTGTCCTCCACTGAATCTCTGAATCTGCTTTGGGACAAGTGTTATTCTGGTGCAAGTAGAAGCCAGCTCAGGGCTGTCTGGATAAAAAAAAAAACACACACACACACACACAAAGAGCTAAAAGAAGTGTCTATCTTGATGGGGCTGCCACTTTCCTTGAAGAAATACAGGCTCAAGTGTTTTGTTCCTTGAGTTTCATTCATAGACCCTGGGCACCTTGGATATATGATCAGGAGCAGAAAGACCCTAGTCTGTGCCCCTTCCCTTTTCCAGAAGGCATCAAGGGTGCCCAGGAAGAGCATGAATCCCCTTCTATCCCCCGCCTGGTAAAGCTCTTGCAGGTTTAAGTAATATCTCCTCATAGCTTTCTTCTCTTTGACATTCTCTTTGTCCCTAACAATACATTCCTCCCCATCCTTCCCCCACCCCCACCCCCACCCTTCTTGATGTGCTAACATATGAAGGAAACTGCTTTTATTCTCAGGAACACTAAACTAGAAATGTCATTTTGTTTTCTGACATTGCAAAGCTTACTCATCTCCTCTGATGTGAGGGAGCCTTTTTAAGGCACATTGAAATTAGTGCATGCCCAGTCTGTCCACATCTTAGCCATTTTCCTGGGCCTAATAAAACAAGGCTTATCCTATATAATAAAAGGCTAATATGCAAATAGACTGAATGGCAGAACAACTGAAACAACCGAACAACCGGGTGCTGTGGTATGCGCTGACTATGAGGAGGCGTGTGCAGAACATAGCAGGCATTGGCCACAGCGGAATGGTGGAGTAGGTGAGCAAGGGCACCAGACCAAGGCGGGGCGCCGATCGCTGTCATCAGGACAAACCTCTGGTGGTTTCTGAAAATTCTCACACCTGCTGCCAGTGCCGGCCCCACATACACCCACTGCCAACGCCGGCCCCACTCACACCCACAGCCAGTGCCGGAGCCACTGCTTGCACCCGCTGCTGGTGCCCCACGCTGGTCCTGATCACTCAGTGCCATCAGCAGGTGTGAGCAGCGGCTGCCGGCCCCAGTAGCCCTTGAGGGCTTCTCCACCTCCCCCTGCTCCTGAGGGGTGATCAGGGCAGCAGCCGCCACTTGCACCTCCTGATAGCACCGGCCCCACTCACACCCACTGCTGACGCCGGCCCCAATCGCTCTGTGCTAACAGCGGGTGCGAGCGGAGCTGGCACTGTCAACACGTGGGAGCAGCGGCGGCAGGAGTAGGGCTGCCAGCAGACAGGGGATCGGGGGCTTCAGTGGGAGTGGCCAGGCGGGGACGCAGAGGATGGGCCGAGACACACACTCCCCCGCCCCCCATGCCTACTGCAGCCTTGCAGCCTTGCAGCCCACAGTTCCTTTCAAGGTGCATAAATTCACGCACTGGGCCCCTAGTCTATATATAGGGTTTGAACACTGAGCAGAAGGAATGTCCAGATCTCAGGCTTGTAACATGGGGAGGCACTTCCAGTTTTAGATGACTATTAGCAGGGGTAATTTCTATAGAACACTCCTCTGCAGTGCAATTACCAACTGGATACAAAACCTAATCGTTCCATATTATCTTTAACTGAATTTTGGAAAGAGAAATGCCTCAGGTAGAGACTTTGGGGAAAAAAAGAACATAAACTGAATATTTAACAAAAGATACATACACATTTTAAATCTGTCATTATTGCAAATTACTTACTGTTTATGTTCTTATGTTCTCTTTTTAGGGAAATGGGAGAGACATTTAATATTGCTTTTAGGATACAAGTGTGAATGTTGGGAGGGATGGAAATGGGAATAGAGATGGCCTATACCCTAAAACAAGAACTTTTTAATTTTCCTTTTTATTCCTCAGATGAAGCTTAGGTCACTTTTTAAAAATCCTATAAATATATTTCTTTCTGATTAATTCATTAATAGATATTGGAACATAAGAAAAAATCAAAGTTACAATCTCCTTAGCAACTGCCTAAAATATCTTTAAGATTATTAGCTTTAAACATTGCAATGCTGTGTTTATTTGGCTTCTAATTTTGCATATATTCCAAATGACAAATTAAGAGCTATTAAACCCTTAGTTCGAGTGTCTCTCAGAAATCTATTCTTTTCTCAAAATAAAGTGGGACCCAACAGCTAGAAGACATACTGGTTGCTTTATCTCAAACAAACATAGTTAGAATATTAGAAATGACGAAGAAGTAACATTTTCTGGGAAAGGTTAACATTTTCTTACCAACGAGCATACTTGCTTTGGAAAAACCTTTCAACTGAACAATGGTTTGCATTATATTCAGTTTTCAGTTTTCCCCCAAATCCTCTTTTATAGGCATTTCCTAGCTCTCTCAACATAACTTGACAGTTTTGTTATTTTAGTCTGATTTTCGGCAATTTTATTTCTCTGCCGTCCTGAGGATTTTATTATTTGCCATATTCTCTCTTTCAGATTGGGTTTTTTATTCTGGCATTAGCTTGCTGGGGTGTTGGCAGGCTACTGCTATAAAATACAAGAGGTTTGGAAGCTATGCAGATGGCAAATGTAGTTTTGTGTGCTTTCATTCATGATGGGCTTCCGTCTCTTTAAAACAGGCAGGAAGGCTGCCAACTCTCATTTCCTGTGCCCACTTCTGACATATTTAAGCAAGACTGCTGTGGTGACTTGCAGGACTGTAACTTTTCTAGATTGGGCAGGCTCTGGTAGTTGGAATTTAAAACAAAAATGTCCTGTTGGTACTCAGCCTTAATCTTGTTACAATTGTTGTCTATCTTGGTATGTTTTCATGAATCTGTTCAGCTTTGCAGTTAATATCTCCCTGCTTTTGGAAGAGTTAAACGATGGCCTAATATTTTCTTTTGTTTTATAGTGTTTGTTTTCCCCTGAGCCAGTATACATAATAACAATGAAATCTTTTTATTTCCAAGGAACATCTTGCCAAACATTTCCATTAAAATAGTAAGACCTGCTCCCTCAATTGAAGTTTAATGACCTTATCTCCAGAAATGGCACCTCAAAAAAAAAGAAAGCATTCATTTCAGCAGTTAGATGTGAGAGTCTAAACGTAGAGACAATACTTCTGAAAAGAAAAGGGAGAACAATTTTGCCAAATCATGGATCAGATATTCAGGACCTTCTTCAAGGGTGTCAGAAGTGTGGTTAGTCTCAAGGAAACAGGGAAGTATCATTAGGCATTAAGGAAAGTACATATTTCCATCATGTAACTATTACAGTATGAGAACTAGAAATAAAGTCCTGTCAGCACTTCATTTTCCTTAACTATGCCTGTTTTCTCCACCAGAAAAACTGGGGGAAACATAAGTATAATTAATTTTTGTACAAGAATGTATAAGCATTCAGCACAAGAAAAACAGACCTTCACAAATAAGCTTCATACGTTTAGTGTCTATATGTATAGTGTCTATTGATTCATGGATTCAGCTATGAAAAAGCACACAACACTGCCCCTGGTTACACACATATGACAAATAAGCAACTGGTCTGATTCTGATTATGTTCTCATTCAAGAGAAATCTGAATTCAGTGGGAATTATGAATGTATAATTAATGGAGTCCTAACCATGAAACATAAAAACATGCATTCCAGCAGATTTTCAATACCTCACCCAGAAACTGGGCAAGACAATCCTCCATCATGGAGGACTGTCTTTATAGCAAGACATTTGTTTCCTTGCCCTGGCCAGGTTGGCTCAGTGGATAGAGCATTGGCCTGCGGAATGAAGGGTCCCAGGTTCGATTCCAGTCAAGGGCACATGCCTGGGTTGCAGGCTCCATCCCCAATAGGGGGTGTGGACGAGGCAGCCAATCAATGATGCTCTCTCATCATTGATGTTTCTATCTTTACCCTTCCTCTCTGAAATAAATATTTTTTTAAAAAATACGTTTGTTTCCCTGGTCCTGCCTATAAAATGACAGTAGCACCCCCCTTCAGTCAGATATCAGACACAAAAAAAAAAACACCACCACCTGCTCCCAAATGCCCCTTGGGTGGCAAGGTACCATGCCCATTTGGGAACACTACACACAATGCTGGCTTGGAGGTTCTAACCTAGGACTCCAAAGCCACAAAGACAGGTCTGTTACACATTAAAGGAGCTAACCCACAGGGTCTGTGCATGCTTCACATAGGTTGTTTTCCTTTTGCATGAATTGATATTTTACATTATTAAACATTCGACGTATTTAATTTTTTTATATATTTTTATTGATTTCAGAGAGGAAGGAAGAGGGAGAGAGAGATAGAAACATCAATGATGAGAGAGAATCATGGATCGGCTGCCTCTTGCACGTCCCTCACTGGGGATCGAGCCCGCAACCCAGGCATATGCCCTTGACCGGAATCAAGCCTGGGACCCTTCAGTCTGCAGACCGACGCTCTATCCGCTGAGACAAACCGGCCAGGGCTCGATGAATTTAATTTAATCAAAATAATAAAGTGGATAATGCAGACACAAATTTAAGGTAAAGAAAATAAAACTGAGAACTTTTTCCTCAAACTCAGATGCTTTCCAATGATTAGATAACTTGTATCTACTTGCAATTAATTGTCTATGCAGCCAATTGAAATTTAAATAAGGCTATTTTACTACAAGGGCTAAAGCTTACCTGACCCTAAGAAATCTTTATATATAAATTAGAATTTATGACTAGATGTCTCATATATAATGGGATAAATATGGCATTCAGGATATTCAAATGGAAATATCTTTGGCATCATTTAAAGTTATTTGATATATAGAAAAGAAAAAATAATCACTTACGAAGCAAGCCTGGGTTTCTTAAATCATGTATATTTTTCAATAAAAACCATGATAGACATTTGTTGGCTCCATATTAATCAATGTGCACATTCCAAGTTAGAAAGTTTAGCTCAGTTGCCAATATAACTAAGGAAATTTGCCTATAATATCATGTTTTATTAAATGCTTTAGTTAAAATGCTTTTTTTCTCTAAAACATTCCTGACAGACACCAAAATAGACTTTTATATATTCAATTTCTTGGATAAGAAAACACAGAATTATAAAAATGACAATTTTCTCTAAGTTACTTTATAAATTTAATACAAGCCCAATAAAAACACCATAAGAATTGTTTCTAGAATTATACAAGTTCATTTTAAAGTTCATTTGGAAAAGTAACCAAACAATAATAGCCAGAGAAACCTTAACAAGTGGGGGTAAATGTCTTCCAGATATTAAAATATATTATAAAGCTTCTATAATTAAACCACATGATATTGGCACATGAATGGCCAGACTTAGCAGTGAAACAGAGTAGAAAACCCAGAAATGGGTCCTAGTGCATAAGGAATTTTAGAATCCAATAAGCATAGCATGTCTTGTCGGTGCTGAGACAGTGCACAGTCACATGGAATAGCATAAATTTGGATCGTTCCTGACATCATACATCAGGATAAATTTCAAGTACATCAGAGATTGAAATGTAAACAATATAACCAGACATACACTAGAATAAAATAGGTAAATTCCTTTATATGCCACACGAGAGAACACATCCTAATTGTGATTCAACATCTAAAAGCAACACAAAGAAAAAATAAATAAAATAAAAGCAACACAAAGGCAGAAATTAGTATATTTATGTACATTTTAAAAAATGGCTATAGAGCAAACACACACCATAAGAAGAGTAAAAAGACAAATTATGGACTGGAAAACAAAATATCAATATTTCTCTAAATAAAAGTTTAATATCCTAGAAAATACAAAGAACATTTAATATTGGAGAAGAAAAGACCAATAGCCCCATAGAGAACTTCTGTAAAAAAAAAAAAAAAAAAAAAAGATGAATATATAAAGATACTCATTCATAATAAAAATGCAAATTAAGCCTATTTTCAGATATTATTCCTCACCAGTCTGTCTGGCAAGCATCTAAATTCTTCAAACACGCTCCCTGGTTGTCCTGCAAGGATTCGAACACACTGCTGGTGAGAATGCAAAATGAGATGACCCAAGGTCCTATGATGTCTACAAAATCCTATCTAATGAAAGAGTAATATGCAGATTGACCATCACTCCAACACACAAGATGGCTGCCCACATGTGGTCAAAGATCCTGCCCCCATGTGGACACAAGATGGCCGCCACAAGATGGCCAGCAGGGGAGGAGTTGGGAGGAACCAGGCCTACAAGGGAGGGCAGTTGGGGGCGATCAAGCCTTCAGGGGAGGGCAGTTAGGGGTGACCCAGCTGGCAGAGGAGGGAAGTTGGGGATGACTGGGTCTGCAAGGAAGGGCAGTTGGTGGGTACCCAGGCCTGCAGGGGAGAGCAGTTGGGGGGTACCAGTTCTGTAGGGGAGGGCAGTTAGGGGTGACCAGGCCTGCAGGGGAGGGCAATTAGGGGTGACCAGGCCTGCAGGGGAAGGCAGTTAGGGGCAAACAGGCTGGCAGGGGAGCAGTTAGGCATCAATCAGGCTGGCAGGGGAGTGGTTAGGGGCTGATCAGGCTGGCAGGCAGAAGCGGTTAGGGGCAATCAGGAAGGCAAGCAGGCAAGCAGTTGGGAGCCAGCAGTTTGGACTGGGATCGGGCCTAAACAGGCAGTCGGACATCCCTCGAGGGGTCCCAGATTGGAGAGGGTGCAGGCTGGGCTGAGGGACACCCCCCCCGCCGTGTACGAATTTCGTGCACCGGGCCTCTAATTATTTACATAATTACCCTTATCTCAGTAATCCCACTACTAGGAACCTCCATAAAAATATGTTGACAACAGTACAAATGTCACAGACAAAGATTATTCAATGTAACAGTGTTTGTAATAAGAACATACTGGGGAAAATCAATGCCCATAACTAGGGAACTGCTTGACTAAACTTCAGTGGAGTACTCTAAAGCTACAAAAAAGAAAAAATGAGGACAACTGTTAGGTGAAAAAACCAATATGCAAAACAGTTCTTATAGTGTATTACTGTCTGTGTAAGAAAGAGGGGGTAGAAATGTGTGCAGGTGTACATGTGTTTGTGTGTACATATGCTGACCTGTGTGAACACTAATTCACACCCACACATGTATGCATTTATATATGTATTAATTTTCTACATATGTATTAATATATATTTATTATTTCTAAAAAAGGTTGAACCAAAACTACCAAAAGTTATTAATGTAAGAGGAGGCAGGGATAGGGATAAAAGTTGACTTCTGTTTGAGTTTTTACTTTGGAGCAATGTAAATGTTTTACATAACTAAAAAATAAAAAAGTTAAATAACTAAAAAGTATCCCTGTATTTTGAAAAGAAATTGAAGCAAATGAATCTAACTGTATGTTAAATTGGTTGAATAACTGTATAAGAAATCATGTTGAAATATTAAAAATAAACAATATTTTCATTATAGAGTCCTTGTGTGATATACAGCTTAAGGACAAAAGAACCAGAGAAAAATCTTAAATTGTACTCAGTGTTCTTGTTATTAGCAGAAATGTTGGCATTGTTATTTGAAACTATAATGATTGTATTGTAGGATAAAAGAACTAATTATGTTAATGCCACTAGAAACTAAGATTTTCAGGCTAAAGAAAAGAGATCTGAATATAGAATCAAAGAAGTTATTCTAAAATATGAATTACCAATATTTCTATGAAGTAATGAAGTATTTGCTCTAGATAAAGTTTGAACTTTCAAGGTCATATCCACTGAATAGGTCTAAAAGAAATGATAATTCAGTAGCAATGGGCAAACTTAGAGTTCTCATTTTAGAATTGAACTGTCACTTCCTGCTAAAAGAAAAAAAGGTTCTTAGGGGAATATGGACAATTCCATGTGTGACAATATTCAAAAAGAGCCTGGAATATCTTATACCAAAAAACAAGAAATGTTTCACAGATTATTATCTATAATAATAAAAGTGTAATATGCTAAATCGACCGGACTTCCTTCTGGACGACCTTCTGGATGAAGCTGGGGCTGTGAGGGAAGCCCAGGTCCCAGGTGCCAGAGGGAAGCTGGTGCCAGCAGCCGGGGGAAGGAAGGCCTACTGCTGCATGAATTTCATGCATCGGGCCTCCAGTAGTCATATAAAAATAAGATACAAGAGCTAACAAGCTCTTATTGGCCAAAAATGTAGTAATTTGAGAATCAGAAAGAAAAATGTTTGCAACTGATTAGAGCACATCAAATATTATTTTAAATCAATGGTCAACTTTAACATTACTAAAATATGAACTCATTATTCTGAAAATGAACAGATGAAAACATATAATCAAATCTTTATTCTGCCTTTTTTATACAAACTTTATTTTGAGGTAATAATATTACATGAAGGAAAGTTATTCCTTATAGAAAAACTTCAGCTATAAATGCAGAATGGATAATAAAACTAAAAATCATTATAGTGTAACCTCTACAGAAAGAAGGGATCTTGGCAATAATTATCGTTGATATGATAGACACGGGGCTGAGGAAACAAAGGCCTCTGATGTCCCTTTAACATCATTAGAAGCAGGGCTTCCTCTCAGTGTGATTCAATAGAAAGTTCATGGCACCTCCTACAGTACCTTTTGAAGTTTTTTAGTTAAAAAAAAAAAGACAGAACCTGAATCATATTAATATTTTAGATTGACACTTTACAGGAAATATGGGTAATGGATGCAAAGATAAACAAATAAGTGATGCCAAAAAGAAACAACCAGCCAAATCCAGAATGTGAAAAATTCTTCCAGACCTAGTTGCTTTTCCAACAAACAAATGTTACAGAGGAAAAAAAGGAGAGAGGAAACTTCCAGAGAGAAAAAGACAATACTGTAAACATTAAGCAAGTGCAACGTATGAACCTTGTTTAGATTTTGATTTAAACAAATTGTAAGAAGACATGTTTTAGAGCCGCCGTTTGCCGCTCTGTTGACTAATGAGTTTGCTGACTACTGTTTTAGAAGATTGGGCAAATTGAACATGAACTGGTTATTAGATGGTATTGTTAATATCATTAGTTAAGATAATGGCAATGTATTTACAAATAAAGTTATTAGCCATTAAAAATATGTTCTGATGAATTTATGGCATCTGGAATTTGTTTTTAAAATAATTTAGAAAAAGTGGGAAGACAGATGAAGTTTACAAAATGTTGATCACTGTTGATGCTGATGGTATATACATGAGAGTTTATTAGGCTCTTTATTTTCTTCTTTTGTTTAGAAGTTACCAAGATAAAAAATAATTTTTAAAGCTAGTAACTCTGGCCATTCCTATCTCTAGTCACTGTTCCACCTACACAGGTGTGTCAGGAAACATATCTTTCAGAATGAGACCAGTATTGCATACATTTCTATTTTGTTTTTAAAATGTAGAATTTATTCTTTGATCAGACCTGGTGCATATACAGGCAGAATCTTGCACATGTTCTGTTTATATACTGTCTTACTATATTAAGTAACGCCACAGAGGAAATTTCTATATATATATTTTTTACAATGAAAAATGTAACAAAATTCTCCCTGTGAAGGACCCTCTGCTTTTAGTTATTTTATCTCAGTGATTCCCAACCTGAAGATCCTGAACCTCTGGCAGATGACAGTGCAAACTGTTAACCCCTAAAATAAACATATATATAGCCTAAACAACATAGCAGAGTGGTGGGCAAACCGAGGCTTGCGAGCACATGCGGCTCGCAAGCCGCAGTTTGCCACTCTGTTGACTAATGAGTTTGCCGACCACTGATATAGCATTATGTTTAAAGCTTACTGAGATGCCTTTATGACTGACAAAAATCTCAATGAATAGTTCAAGTATGACTCCTCGTATGTAAGGATGGGGGGTTGTTTTGTTAACATTAACAATGTCTTCATCCTTGATAATATAGAGGAACTCGGACTACCTGGTTCTGAGATTTTGGGGCATTTTAGGAACAGCAGCAATTTCTGGTGTCTTTGAGGAGAATAATGCCCAAAGGATCCCTATGTAAAAGATCCCTTGAAGATTCCTCATGAGTGGCCCTTCATCCTCCCTAAGACTAACTCCTCCCCACAAAATGACAATAGGCTAAGAAACCCTGAGTCTTTGTGAGATACCACAGAATGCAGCCCCTGGAGCGGTGCAACATAGTGACTGCGCACATGGAAACTTTTGTTCCTAAGATTACAAAATGCAAGAATTATCATTTTTATATCACAGTTACTCAAATTTTAGCATAAAGTAGAACGTGCAAACCAACAGTATAGGCCCGTGGTCGGCAAACTGCAGCTCGCGAGCTACATGCGGCTCTTTGGCCCCTTGAGTGTGGCTCTTCTACAAAATACCACACCCTGGGCGAGTCTATTTTGAAGAAGTGGCGTTAGAAGAAATTTAAGTTTAAAAAATTTGGCTCTCAAAAGAAATTTCAATCGTTGTACTGTTGATATTTCGCTCTGTTGACTAATGAGTTTGCCGACCACTGCCTTAGGCTCTTTCTCATTATTTCCTCAAATAGAACACCTTTCCCCAGTGATCTCCCTGGCTTGCTACACTCATTTTAAGTGCTTTCCCTTAAAACCGTGGTCGGCAAACCGCAGCTCGCGAGCCACATGCGGCTCTTTGGCCCCTTGAGTGTGGCTCTTCCACAAAATACCACGGCCTGGGTGAGTCTATTTTGAAGAAGTGGAGTTAGAAGAAGTTTAAAAAATTTGGCTCTCAAAAGAAATTTCATTCGTTGTACTGTTGATACTTGGCTCTGTTGACTAATGAGTTTGCCAACCACTGGTATAGGCAATACCAGTAGCTAAGAGAGTACAGAAGTGTGCCTTCTTATGACATAAAATGAATCCCTACCAGATTTTACTTAAATCCAGTGTCCATAGTGAGTTAGAGGAATGGAACTGAGGGATAGAAATAAGCTGGAGCCACATGAACTACACATGTTGGTGACTTGACTGCTTGTTTACTTATTTATTTACTAGAGGCCCGGTGCACAACATTCGTGCACTGGGGAAGGGGAGTCCCTCAGCCCGGCCTGTGCCCTCTCGCAGTCCAGGACCCCTCGGGGGATGTCCACTGTGCTCGCTAGCCATGAGCCCAGAGTCTGCCTGAGTGCCGCTCCCCCTGTGGGAGCGCACTGACCACAAGGGAGCAGCTCCTGCGTTTAGCGTCTCCCCTAGTGGTCAGTGCGCGTCATAGCAACTGGTCGTTCCACCGTTCAGTCGATTTGCATATTAGGGTTTTATTACATAGGATCATATTTTTAAAGCCTTTTTTTTAAATCCTCACCTGAGGGTTTGTTCTTATAGATTTTTTTTTTTTTTTTAAGAAAGATAGGGAGGGAGAGAGAGAGAGAGAGAGAAATCAGTGGGTTGCCTCCCTTACACTCCCTGATGGGAACTGAACCTGCAACCTCCTTGTGGTACATGGAACAAGTTTCACTGAAAAAATAGTTTTTCCTTTGATATCCTCTTTCGAATGTGCTCATTTTCTTAAAATTAGCATTGCCAGGTGTGATTATAATCATATAAAGGCATATTGCTTTACAAAATAAAATGCTAGACTTTTTTCTTTTATATCCTTATTCCTTTATTTTTATGAAATGTTAAATCAAACACTGTGTGTGGGTGATGTGTGTATATAACAGGGAAGCTATAATTAACTACAGCTTCCTCTCTCCTTAGGCCAAGATAATTTGAGGTCCTAAACTTTCAATGCCAAAGGCACCATTGCAATCACAAAAAAATATTTAAGATAAAGAGTAAGATAAAGGGAGTAAGTCTATCACTGTTTCAAAGAAAGCTTAAATTAGAATATTGGGAATACAGCAGAAACCTATAATTCTCTCCCTGGCCCTTTGTTTGTTACACTGTTTTTCTAAATTCTTATGCTTGTTTTTCTTTGAGGTAGTGAAAGGTAAAGAAATTCATAGAAAATATTTCTATATGTGAAAGTCCATGTATGAAAGTCACCTATGAAGAACCAATTACTCTACCTTTAATTTTGCCTCTAGCCAAAGAAATACTTAATATTTAGGATTTATAGCTAATTTAGTTTAAGATAAGAGATAGAGAAAGAGCAATGATGAACTCAGTACCAAGTCCACTGGTTTCACTTGTAATGACCAGGCCTTTGGGTCACTTTTATAAACCTGATCACTATAAATCCAGAGGTAAAATGAATAGAGTGATAAAAAAAAGTAACATAAACCCAAGATGAAAGTGACTACCTAAGAGACTGGTTAAAATGGATTAGTTCCCTTGCAGCAGTCATTGATGACATTTTAAAGAACAAATAGACCAATATGGAATGACATAAAGCAAGAAGGGGCTGTCTGCTAGAGGTGACACTTAGGACAGGTTTTATTATGGCTTTGCTTTTGTCTCAAAAGCACAAACTCTCTGTTCATACCCATTTGTGTTATAACTGATTAACGCAATAAATCAGCTTCCACTGAAGTTCACTTTAGTTTCTTCTTTTGTAAAGTAGAAAAATGAAAAGGCAATTCTCTTTGTCTATAAAACTAATAGGACTTTTTTTTTTTTTAAATAAAACCTCACTGAATGTAAAGTGCTGTGGGATGTCTAAAACTATCAAATAAAAATTAATTATGAGTTTATAAATAAAACTATCCCATAGGAATCATTACCTTTTTCATTCAGTCATTCAGAATTTCTGGTTAAAAATTAAACAATCTTATTTTATTAATTACTAGAGGCCCAGTCCCGGTCAAACTCCCGAGGGGACAATTTGCATATTAGCCATTTATAATATAGGAAGGATTTTCCCCTCACAATTAAAGCATAAAACACTCCCGTTTTGATCATACTATGGTAAGGAGTGCATATCTAACAAGGCTAGATACAGAATAGGTATTGGGTATATAGCTATGAACTGGTTAGCTGATACACTGAAACTTTCACTCACAATGGAAACTATGTCCCTTAGTATTCTTTCCCTACTCTGCTATCTACAACATGATCCCTGGATATTTTACTCATCTCAGCTAAGAAAACAGATGTGTGGACATGCTAACAAATAAAATTCTTGTTCCAGGGCCTTTGAGCCAATATGGAAAATTTCATAAAAAGCATGTTTGAGCCCCTTCACCATATCTTGATGAAGCTATGTATATATTAGAAATAGTTTGGAGAATGGTGCTACTAATGCTCAAAAGATGGCTAGCCATATTTATGTCATTACTAGTTCTATTAAGACCAGTCTCTCCTTCTTTAAAATGCATGTATCACTGAAGAGCATCCTTTACCCTAAATAATATTTAAACACACAGACAAATTAGGCACAAAGGAATATTCAAAAATTAAACATAAAAAATGGATATGCCATTTTTGGTCATGATGCAACACAGGTGGCCACAGGGATTAAGCAGGTATTATAGGTGAATAAAACAATATGTTCCAGTTGTAAGAAAAACAGCAGAATAAAGGCAACTAAAAAGGATAGAGAGATTTTGACCTCAATGTGAGGAAAACAGTGGGGAGTCGTGGGAAATGTAGCCATCCTCACACCATAAGTCTTGGCTCCAACAGAGAATGGCCGTGATAGAGCTCCTTAAAGACAGGGACCTATATTTTGTTTGAAATCTCTTCATTTTCAAATATTATCACCAATCAATTCAAGGAAAGTTTAGGCCATCCTGACAATCAAACAAAGACATATTTCTTTTACAGCCACTTCAACTTTTGCTTTAGATCTTTTGAAATGCTTTGCATTTTAGATACCAATCTCTGAAAAAAATATCAGAAGTAAATGGTAACTGCTCCATCTTAGGCTGATCATATAATTAAGACAATAGTTTTTACATTTAAAATAACCTTTAGATTTCAAACAGTTCCTGATAGAGGCTATTAATGAAGTTTTGAAGGTAATTCCAACAGACTCCAGGTGATCCAAGTTGTCATTTGCCTCCTATCAATGCTTGAAGTCCTTCCTACACTACTTTGTATCTATTGTTTCTCACTAGAGGTCACACAACTAATAAAACGGAATCTAAGTCCAACCATTCTAAGGAGATGAAGGAACTTTAGGAGTTATCTGATCCAATACCATACCTCTATTTTACATTTGAAGAAATGGAAGGTCACCAAATCAAATCTTTGATGAACTCAGGGTCTCAGAAGTAGAAGGTTATTTCCCTCCACTTCAAGTTACTACCAACATAGGTCACTTTTGTCAGCTTTGGCAACCTTTATTTGCTGTTTTATTACCTACTAGAGGCCCACTGCATGATATTCATGCAAGAATAGGCCTTCCTTCCCCTGGCTTCACTCCCAGTCACCCGGGGCCGCCCTGGAGCCAGCAAGTCCTCGCTTCTGTCTGGAGCGCCACTCCAGTAGCTCCCTCCGCTGCCCCCCTTCCCCTCATAGCAGGCTTCACGCAGCAGCTGCATGCCTGCATATGCAAATTAACCTCCACCTTTGTTGGATTAATTTGCATACTCACTCTGATTGGCTGTGGGTGTAGCAGAGTGATGGTTAATTTGCATGTTTCTCTTTTATTAGGTAAGATGATGGTGTGACTCTGTAACCATGTCATCACTATCTGGAAGAGTGGGGTGTCCATTATTAAGAAGTCCTTGCAGTTAAATAACCAACAATATGTGGAATTTTGCTCTGTTCAGCAAACTGAGCTCTTCTGAGGATCTTAACAATTTTATGCTCCTATCTCTCACCTCATCTTCTCTACTGTATTTCAGTATATGATCCAAACAGTGTTTTAATTTTCTTTCCAGAATGAAGCCCCTCCCTTCCTCCCCCTCTCCCCCCCAGCTCTGCTCCCTATATGGTGCCCTCTCACTCCTAAGCCTATCCCAGAGGGTCCTACTCCTTTTTTCTCATGGTTGCTGTCCAGGTTCCCATTAAAGCTGGGTTTTCACCAGTGAAACTGACAGGAGTTGGGGCTATTTCAGAATTTACATATAGATTGTATTGAGGAGCAGTACTCTGTTAAGTGGGGATGGTATGGGAGGTGGAAGCTAATAGACATATTAAAGCTTCATTTATAAAACAAGCATTTTATTAACAAACAGGGTGTTTTGTCTGTTGTGAGTGGGCATTGATGGGTGTGATGAGGGTAGGATTACTAAAACTGTCACTCACCTGCTTTTGGTGCTGCTCTCAGAGATGGGGGTGATCCACTACTAAGGTCACACCCACAGGAGAAGGAAATGAAGAAGAAAAAAAATGGCCTTTCAGACCTAACCTCAAAGTGAAACAGCTATGAGAGGAACTCATCTTTCTTTCTCTTGTTAATCTTGTCGATCACCTTCATCAATACTTTAGTATGTCATGCTATAAAAAAGCCTATATTTTACTCTAGCAAAAGTCCCTTGACATGTACTATGGCCCCAGGAGAAAGGCGAAGAAGTGTCTTGCCCCAGAAGAAAGGAATGAAGAGAAAAAGATGAGTTTCATCAAGATAGAAACAACCTATTGACCACACAATGTGGGGAAACACCATAGGCCCATTGCTCCCTGAAAAGTTTTTCTCTCGTCAAATGGTAACAGAAGTACATCTGCAAATAAATTGCCAAGTTGCTTTTGGCTTAAGGCAGGGGGTGGGGGAGAGTGAATAAAAAAGATTGTCTCCTCAAAATGCTTTTATTGTCTTAAGATTTAGGGTAATGTTTAGCTCTGAGCAAACTGAGCTCTTCTGAGGATCTTAACAAATGTATACCCCCATCTCTCACCTCTTCTTCTCTTCTGTATTTCATAGGCAGCTTGGTTAACTGACTGCACCACTACAAATAGACTCTGTCACTTTAGAAATAGGATTGTCCTTTTAGAGGCAGATTGATGAACTCAGTGCCAAGGTTTTAGAACATGACTAGGGCAAATGCTATCCCCCATAAATCCTATATTGACAAATGTTCTATCCAATCCAGATGATTCTGTTTGTCAAATTGCCTTTATCAAGGCATAACTGCAAGGCACAGGACATAGAAAACCATTGGCAAGTTCTGGGAAATGAGTTAGTGAGCCCATTGTTTAAAGAGGAAAATGTAAATTAACAATTTAGTATTATAAAATATCATAAGGAGAATCTCTTAATTGTATCTCTCAACCTCAAAAAATATGTCAATAAGCAAAACACACTGCCAGTTATAATTGAAAGGTGCATTCTGATGCCAAAGGTATTATTACAATATTTTAAATTTTAAAATGGATGAGAAAATATCTCTTGATTTTCACAGACTATTATTATTGGGTGCAAACAGCTAAGGAGATGTAATATAGTTCAGTCGTTGACATTTTCTTGCTCTCATAGCACAGTACCTTCATAACATAGAGTTCAGAAAGAAATGCTCATCTGAGTTATGCCTTCCATAGAAAAGAAAAGGTAATGGGAGGCAAGCCCAACATATCCTAACTACATAGATGTTAAGGTTTTGCTAAATATTTGAAAAACAAATTCAGATTGAGGGGGAGAACCTTCCAGGCATAAACAAATGCACTATAAACAAGTATCTAAGAAAATAATCATTGAACTATTCATGTCATAGGACCCAGAAAATCCCCAATTTATCATTGTCCATTTTAAATATGCTCAGTTTAAACTTTTTTGAAAATACACTTATGTTTGGGTAGCTATCATCTTTCAAAAGTTCATACTCGCCTTGTACCATTCCTGTTCCCATGAGCAGATTAAGCTGAAAATGCTTTTAAGTAACATTCCCCTGGAACTTCTGTAGAAATGCATGGGCTAATGTCAAAGGCATGTCAGAGGCAGTGAAATCCTAGAATGTGAGAGCCTAAGGCTGAATGAATCCAGAAGAGAAAAGCCAAAGGTTGGACTTCTCCCTCTCCTGACACTAGGAAGGACACTTCATTAGGAACCTAAACACTTTTTTCTTAGGAGAAATCTATGACTCCTTAACATGACTTTATACAAGGAGCAGAAACTCCTTGCTCAGGCTTCTACCACAAAACCGATCTTTGATCCCAGATCTATTCACAGAAACATACTTTCACTGATGCCTTGGGCTTTATGTGCACACAAACTTTAACTTCTCAGTGATTTCCAAACTTCATTTGCCCATCTGCCCACTTGACATCACCCTTTGAATACTTAATAAGTGTCACCATCTTAATACTGTATTCTGACCTGCTCTTTCTGAATTATCATCACTTACTGTCATATGGGGCACTGCCTTCCATCTGGCTGTTCAAACGAGGAACCCAGGAGTCTGCCTTGATTTCTCATTTAATATTATTCCCTACCTTCACTCCAGCAGCAGTAGAAAAGGCATACCAAACCCTTAAGCTCAATTTCCCCTATTATTGTGAATACATACCACAGAAGAGTCTACCATTATCTCTTGCCTAGATTCCCTAATCTTTGTTTCCAAAGTTATATTTTTAAATGCAAATCATCTTTTGTTACTACTCTCCTCTAATTTTTCCAGTTGTTTCCCATTGCATTCCAACTACTATTTACTTTACTCTCTGTGCTTCAGTTTTCTTATCTGTAAAATGAGACCAGTAATGATAATACTGCCTCCTACCATCACTATGAAGATAAAATGACTAAATATATGTAAAGTTGTTTAAACAGTGCTTGAAGAGAGAAATGTCATAAAAGCAGAGTGGTCGTTTACAACTAAAATGTAAAGCCCTTACCAAGTCTGAACCTTATGCCTCCTTTCCCCCTTCATCCTTCATCGCATACCATTGTCCTGTTCCTCTATGGGTCTGGTCTCCTTTGTCTTTCTCTGATACATTAGGCTCATTTCCTTCTAGAGGCTTTGACCTCTGTCCTTCCTATAAGAATCAGCCCCCGCCCCACCCCCCACCCCCGCCCTCTCTGAACTTGTTCCTTTTTATCATTCAAGTCTCAGATCCTGTGCCACTTCTTAATGAGACTTCCAATAGCACTCTTCCCAGTGACTATCACATCACCCTTCATAGTACTTATTAATTTCTAAATTTCTTGTTTATGTATTTGTAAACTCCTTTATCATCTCTGTCTTCATTTAACTCTATGACATCAGAGCACATTGTTGTTACTAGTACTTGCTATCTGACTTTGGGCAGGTATTTAACCTCTTTGGGTCACAATTCCCTCACTCAAAACTAGGTAAATTAATACCTTCATCTTAGAATTATGAGAATTAAGGTAGTACATTCATGTCTAGCACCTAATAGTGCCTGGAAAATAAGTGATCATCACACATCAGCTTCTTCTTTAAAAGGAAAACTAAATAAAACATGTTGTATAAAGCAAGTCTGTATCTAAGGAGAGAATTCATTAGGAGTGGAAATTGTTGGGGCATTGGCCTGATACTCAAGAGAAAGATGCTCTGAGAGCACCTTACACATGTTGGGCAAGGAATAGGACCAATCTGCCAGAAACCTGAGAATATCTGAATCTATATTGTGGACCATGATTTTTATCTAATAGGAGACATAAAACTTTGGTCTCAGAAAAAAAAAAAAAACATGATAGGGCTTCCTTGCCTTTCTACTTCCTTGTAGCCTGCCCAGTTGGACTGGATGGCTGGAGACAGACAGACAGAAAAGACCTCGGTTAATGTCAGTGATCTTGATACAAAACTCGCAAGATGAGTGTCCAAGGTCTCCCAATGATGGGCCTCACCATGTACCCTAACATCTGCTTTTACTTAGTAAATTGAGTGTTTCCTCCCACCTGCCTGGACTAACCTAACTAAATGAAAGTTGGCAAAGAAGTGGAGTTCCCCCTTTTGGAGGGTTTCTTGTAGCATAGTCAACTTGCTGGCAGAGCAACTTTCTTGTTTGAACTGAGGCTTGAGGTGTCTCATTTCTTCTGCTAATACTCTCTCTCTCTAAGTTGTCAATAAATCTTACCACAACTAATACAGCATGTCATTAGTGTAGGACATCATGCATCTTGCATGAAGCCCAAGAAACATTTACCACTTTTTCTATATAGAGTTTTGACACAACTAGCAAAACCATCAATCCATTTATGCCTGAGATACAGCCAACATCACAGAAAACAAATGGCAATATACAGAGGTTGTTCATTTTAGTATAAGCTTGTTCTTTTTGTGTGTGACATCTCATTTTAATTATAGAAGACATAATTAATAAATTTGCATCCCCGTTACCCTCAATCTGTCCATGGTATAATTTTACCCTTTGACTTATGTCTAAATGACAGAGCAACTTTAGTGAGGAACAGCTCTAGACTGAGAGGTAAACACATTCATCTTCCCATTAGTTCTGATGAAATCTATCCACAGACAGGTTATGTGCCAGGACACTGATATATGCCACGAGGATGAACTGCTATGAACTCCATTTCAGCAAAGTCTTCCAGATGGAAAATAAATTAGAAAGCTTCCTCTGGAGAAAATGAACAGGAAAGATTTGAGTCTTTTGGTTTAGGAGCTTTGCCTAGAGTTAGTTCCTCTTGGGGAAATTCAGTGAATGTCTTCGTAGCAATTCTAGGAAGTCTTGAGATCTTTCAAGACAAACATTATGGTCTTATGTAAATTTAAATAAACTTTCTTTGGGGATATATCCCAGGGAAATAAATTTGAAAAGAAGTTTTAGGAGTTCACTGCAACTTGACTCTGCAAAGAATAAAATATGCATATTTACTCTTGCTTGACTTTAGATGAAATCTAACTGGGAATATAGAAGCTGGGTAAAGTAAAATGCAGGAAAAATGGAAATTATCTTCAACTTTTAGAAATACATAAAAGTAGCTATATCATGCAAGATGTTCTCAGAAACATAGAAAAGTATGTATTAGAATAAGATCTGTGTTCTCCAAGCAGGGTCTTGAGACATGATCCAGATCAATTGTTACCCATGAACAAGGGACTCTCAAGACTATCATTCTAAATGAGTGATTCCTAAATGAGTCAATGCTAACAACTACTAAATTCAGGCAATGATAGTCATTTCTTAGCACTGTACCCAGCTTTACATTAGGCTGATAGCAAACACTACTTTTTCCACACATCCTCTCATGTGCTATCTGACTCTCACAGGTTCACGTTAGGATCCCATGAATCAATGATTTATATTTCCATTGGGCAAGGTAATGAAATATATTTATTCTCAAAAATAACTTATCAATGGCTCTGCATTAATGACATTTTTCATATTGACTGCTGCATAAATTCAGTGCATAATTAAAGCATAAACAGATTAAAATGGCAAAAGAATTTATAATTAAAATATAATCAAGGGGAAAGATAGTGTAGACATATTTTCCTTATTTCTATTGCTAAGTATAACTTAATATCATGGACATTATATATAAAACAAACAAAAGAAAGATTCTAAAATATGGAGTCAAGAAGTCATGGACTGCCTAGGGACCTCAGAGCCCAGGAATCAACACAGTGGCGAGTTCCTTGTTTTGTTTTTGCCTCATATATCCCAGATATGGATTCAAAGAAGCTATTAAATCAGAAATGCCAGCAAGTATACACAAACAGAAGCCTACACTCTGTAGCCAAATAATAAAGAAAAGGACAGCTTAGAAAGATAGAATCCTTTAGACAATAGCCACTCTACTCCAGCCAAACACCACAGGGAAAAAATGCAGCCCCACCTGGACACATGCCAGCCTAGGCTGAGTAGAGCTCCTACCCTTCCACCAGAGTCAGGCTATAATGAGGTACTGCAATCCCCTGCTGCGGTGGTGTCAGAGAAGACTGAGGAAGGAGCTGGGGCTTTCATCACCAATGGGCGGTACCCAGCTCCGCTCCACCAGTATTAGTGCTCAATAGATACCATATATACGGATCCCGGACTTTTACGCCTATTTGGTAGTAATGAGAGTCCCCACCCCCCAAACTCTGGTGTCAAAAGAGGCCAAATGGCGAACCTGGACTTTTACTTTAACTTGATAAGAATTAGATGGCACACTTCCATGTCATAGATGTGGTGTCAGAGGAGGCCAGTTAGCAGGAGATTTAACTGGCTCTAAGTTTCTAGCAACTGTACTTTTATACCTGAGTTTGAAAATTATCATTCATTTTTCAAATATTCTTCATTTAAATCAATATAATCTAAAATTTTGTATCACTGTTATTAAATTATTCCTCACAGAATGCATGGATAAAAAAAGTATCTTACATTTTTTGCTGACAATAAAAGTAAAATAAAACTGAGGTATAGGGGTGCTGAGGGAATTACTTGCAGTTGAATGGAAAGTCAGCTATGAAGCTGAGCCTCAATTTTATACATGTATTTTTATTAATTTCTTCATTCTTTATTTATTGTGCCCTTTGGTTCTATGAAAAAAAGTACCAAGAAATAAAAGGCTCCACCTTCAAAGAACTCATAAGTTAGTGGAAGAGACAAAAATGTATAAATAAGATAAACCAATATAATTTTATCTTGAAGTGCTTTACTCAATTTTTAGACCACAGACTCCTATGCTTATAGATCCCTCTTTCTTAAGTATAATTCGTTTTTTATTATTGAAAACTTTTGCTTCTGTTATACATTTTATCCCAGTCTATCAGCCATTTCCTCTCATTTCTTGTTTGTCTATATCCCATACTAAAACACTTTGGCCACTCAATATTACCCCCAATTCTCTTGCTCTCCTTTTTGTCCTACTGATTGACTTATTGATTCATTCAATCAATGAAACAAACAATCAACAAATATATATTAAACATCTACACTTATAGGCACTGTCCTACTCACTGCGGGTAGAGCAGTGAAGCAAATCAACTGTCCTGAAGTTTATGTGGCTGAGAATTAAGCCATCATTTTACCTTCTCTCTTAACACTCTGACTTAACACTACCAAGGGGGAAAAAAGTCACACAATAGGATGTATTGATATAATTACAAATACATCATCTTCTACTCACTCGGTCTTTAAACTTAACTAATGAGCTGTTTGTGACTCCCCCTCTGTCCCTTAACCCAATATTTCCCTTTATCCTCAAATCATCTACTCCCTAATCCCCCACCACTTGCCAATGGCCTTGCCTCTTTCTTTACTAAGAAAAGCAACTTCATCTTGTGAGAAGTTCCTCATTTGCTGCTTCTTCCCCCTGTGTTCATCATCTCTATTGCTCTCTGATAGTTCCCTTGCAAGGTGAATTCCTCCATTGTGTATTATATCTTGCCCACTCAAGTTTCCCTAAAGATGTTGCCCTATTAACTAATCATCATGTCTTTCTTGTGCATTCAACCTCTATGATGAGTCTTTTTCATTTGCCTTCTAGCTAGAAAAAAAAATATGAAACTCTCTTTTTTGATTTCTTCCTGAGTCACTATTCTATGTCCCCCGTTCCCTTAAAAAAAAAAAAAAGAAAAGAACAGTAAACAGAACCCTACCTATGAACTAGGAGGTCACAGTTTGATTCCCAGCCAGGGCACATGCCAGGGTTGTGGGCTCTATCCCAGTGTGGGGTGTGCAGGAGGTAGCCAATCAATGATTCTCTTTCACCGTTGATGTTTCTATCTCTCTCTCCCGCTTCTTTCCTCTCTGAAATAAATCAAAATATATTTTAAAAAAATAAAGAGTAAATTGAGTGACCCTCAGTGAAGAGAAATTTTAAAATGCCCAGTATAATGCCCAGTATTCTAGGAGATCTCATGAGTGATAGTGAGGTCAGTAAAGCTCACTGTAAAGACTCAATCTATATTGGAATACTATTCCTAGATCTTAGCGTGCTGACAAGTTGTCTGCACTCATTAAAGGCAGGGGCAGCATTTCATAACCATTTGCCAAAGTTTGGAAGCCCACCATAAGACACAAGTCACAGGACAGCACAGAGTTTGGGGGGAAAGACTTTTGACACCAGGAGAAAGCTTAGGAGAGGCCTCTGGACCAAGATGATTTGTGTCTCTATTTGGCAAACAAGACAGAGCTGGCTGGCTCTTCTTCTCCAACTCCTTTCGCAATCTGCCCTCTTTTCAAAGAGAACAAGTTTCTCCCTAAGGGTCAACTTGCTTTGGGTTCCCAGAAAACTCTGCTTCTACTCTGAACATCTGAGCATCATAACACCCCAGCATTTCAGTGAAAGTACAAACTAAAAGGTGGAATTATCTGCTGGGGAAACAATAGAATCTCCCCTCCACAGAAAAATAAAGTGAAAAATATAACAAATCAGTATTTGTTCTTGACAATAACTACAAGATCCAGAGAAGCAATGGCTATAAAAAGTTCTAACCTTTTTCCCAACAACTGCAATATCATTTCCATTATTTCTCCAGGTTCCCATTCTGAATTCAAAGTAATTTATCTGAAGTTCAGACACTGTCACTGTGATTTAGTTTCAGTTTTATGGCAACTGCAGGTCTCTAATAAGTATGCTCCTTTCATTGATTTTGTTCTCCTTCAGCTGCTACTGTAAATGTAATTGAAATTTTTTTCTCTTGACCTAACTTTTTTTTTAACTGACAAGAGAGCAATCAGTATAGTATCCTATCAGTTTTATATACCGCATTAATAAGAAATAGTTTCTTCTGGAAATGGACTTTCCTAACATTTTATTTAACAAGTTCTATGTTTAAAAAGCCCAAATACCCCCACCCCATTACATTTATTTTTGAGTATTCATTCATTTCAGGAGTTAGGGTGGAAGGATCCTTTTAAATTCGGGGGAGGGGAGGGAATTGTACATGAAATAGATGTAATAAGCTATTAGTTAGGCAACAGTTTTCACTCTTTTGAAGTTACTCTTCAGTGTTGAGGTTTTTCTCTGTTAATAGGCTAGTACATTAATATAAGGCTGGCCTGCTTCCTATCCAGTAGTTCATTTGAGACATTTGAAGTGAAAGAAGCCAAATACAGTGCCATGCTCAGGCAAACACAAGTACTTCCTAAGGAGAAAAGTGGTTAATCTTGACATAGGGAGACTGACAGGCCTGTCTATCATGAGTCAAAGACCAGGTATCTTCTATCTCTCATGCATAATCTTTGGAAACACAGACTAAATGTGACATATTGAAGGGCCAGCCACATTTCACTCATTTCCTTTTTTCTTTTTTTCACCTGAACTTTCCACCCTGATTTTTTCTTTTTTACCTGAACTTTTCCACCCCTTCAATACACACTATTTTCTCATATGTATTTGGTTAGTTTTTGGATGACATTACTCTGTTTTACTTATCTATTCAAGTTTATTCTTTTACTTTTAAAATATATTTTAGAATGGTAAATTAGATGCTTTTTCATTTGTATTATTCAAAAATATTTTAGGGTTGCTTATACATTATTCATCCAAACAAGTGATGTAAAAATGTTCTAAAATGCCATAGAACTCCCCCTTAGTATTTTCAAATGAAAACAATGAATATATTTCTACACATATCAATCTACAATTTATTTAGGCATTTATTTATATCATAAAACAATTTTTATTACTGTATTTCATCAAACCTAGCACATCATCAATAGTAAAATACCATTATTTTATATGCAATTAAGAACTACTGGTAATTATAATAAGACTAGAGGCCCAGTGTACAAAATTCATGCACAGGATAGGGGGTCCCCTCAGCCCAGCCTGCACCCTCTCCAATCCAGGACCCCTTGGGGGATGTCTGACTCCCAGGGATCGGGCCTAAACCGGCAATCGGACATCCCTCTCACCATCCAGGACTGCTGGCTCCTAACTGCTCACCTGCCTGCCTGCCTGATTGCCCCTAACTGCCCCTCCTCCCGCCAGCCTGATCACCCCTAACCACCTCTGCCTGCCGGCCTGATTGCCCCTTACTGCCCCCCACACAGGCATGGTCACCCCCAACTGCCCCCCCCCCCGCTGGCCTGGTCTCCCCTTACTGACCCCCCCCCCCCCCCCGCCAGCCTGGTTGCCCCCAACTGCCCCCCTGCCAGCCTGGTCACCCCACTCAGCCTACTGTTCAGTCGTTTGGTCATCCCTCACTAACCCCCCCTGCCGGCCTGGTCACCCACGCAGCCTGCTGTTCAGTCATTTGGTTGTCCCTCACTAACCTCCCTGCTGGCCTGGTCACCCCAGCAGCCTGCTGTTCAGTCGTTACTGTTACTGTGACGGTGTCCCAGATAATTTGCATATTCCTCTATTATTAGTATAGATACTATGAATTATGACATATATTTTACTGGTAACTTCAAAGATGATATAACTTAAAAGTAAGTACATCTTAAAAACAAAATATGGTAACCCTTATCTTTGCAGTGGTGCCTTAATAATCCATCAGTAAGTTTGTCACATATTTAGTGGCTTGTTTTGTCTAAATTAGACATTACTAGCCATTTAATTGGAGAACCATAGATACAGAAATATGCACAAATTCTAATCACACAGCTCAATGGATTATCACAAAGGGAACACACCCATTTAACAAGCACCCAAAACAAGGCTTAGAATATTATCAGCACCCCAGCAATTCCTGTTGTGCTTGCTTCCTCCTTGTTGCCATTCCCCTCCCAGGGAAAATTCCTATGAATAGCATGGATTAGTTTTGCCAGTTTTTGACCTTTATATTAATGGAACTTTGGATGGTGTGCAATTATACACTGTGGACTCTTTGGTGTCTGCCTTTGTTTCCTTAACATTCCATTTGTGAGATTCACTCATTTTGTTGCAGCTATAGAGCTTCATTCTCATTGCTATGTGGTGTTCTATGGTATAAAAATAACATTTATTCATCCCACTATTCCTGGGCATTTGGGTAATTTTTAACTTCACATATTTCGTTTTTTAAGCAAGCACTAGCTTTCCTTGAAAATGACAATTCTAGAAATAACAAATGACCACCTCATGATGTACTTAAGAAATAAAACATGTAAAAATATTTTAACAGAGATAAACTAATTTCATTCTGAAGTTTTCTTCTGATAGATAGCAATGATGACATTTTTGAAATATATTTATTTTCCAGGATTGGGAAGAGAATACAAGCAGAGCCATAGATTAGTCTGGGGGTTAGAGCCAAGAATTGAGAGAGGCGTTGGTTCTAAATATTGCATGAAATCAGAGAGATGGCTCACTTTAGAAACCATGTGTTGCCATCTTTGACCGGTTTTTCTCTGTTGAATTTCTCTCATTTATTTTTCCCCCATTTTCTCCTTTATTTTTCCAATAATACTGTCATCTGGAAAGTGTCCTCAAATTTTTTAATCCAGTGGTGAAATGTCCCCCAAGATTTAAAAATGTAAACCTTAAAAGATATGATTTGATAGGTTAAGAAACAGCAGGATCATATTTTGACAATAGCACTTATGTTTGTTTATAACTTCATAAATATTCACCCACATGAAAAAACTGAAGTAGGAAATCAGTGAAAACGCTACCTTACTAAATTCTCCAGTCTTCAGAAATATCTGAGGGTCTAGGTTCATTTCTAAAATATTAGTTTTCTGATTAGGGGGTCACAAGACAGTATTTCTAAATAAAAAGAAGAATACAAGAGATAAATTCTTCAAAAGCTATCCTCCAAATGCCGTCTCTTTCCTGTGAAGTTGCTGTGTCCTCAGGGAAGATAAGGGCAGCAGACACCTGTTTTCATGCCTTTAGTCACAGATGCTCAGAAAGACCTGGGGGTGCACAGAGCTATGGAGATAGCTCAAGCTTTTAAGTCAGCAGGCATCAGCATGGACAACTTAGCTTCTCTAGGTTTCCCTTTTCTCATCGAGAAGAGGGGAACAGTTATGCCTATCTCACAGGACTATGGTGAAGAGTAAATAAAATGATACATGGAAAACATCCCAAGCAATGCACAGCTTTTCTTTCCTTCCATCTGCCATTAGACCCTTACGTTGAAAATCTCTCTCTCAGCATAACCCTTTTGTTAAATATATCACACAGAACTATAAACAAACTAGTTAAAAGCAAAGAAGAGTTGGGATTTGTATCTAAATTATTCCTCCAGAGGTCATAGTGGGGGCGGAAATGGCCAACTTGTTTGCCACTGGGCAAGATGCTCTTCATCTGTATCAGAAAGACTGTGGGTCTTCTTTCCCACAAGATTCTTTTGAGGAAGAAACCTCACAGGTTCATTTGACAGCTGAATTCCGGTATCTGCTAACCATTACAGGCAAGAGCTGCATCTTATAGTTACATCCAAATTACTCTTAATATTGAAAAGAAGCCCCTTTCTTCTTCCCTTAAAAGGAAATAGGAAGCAGCTATTCACTGGCACGTACATTATTTATTGCAGGCTTGTTATGTCTCCCTATCACCTTAGAATCTTCTCCTGAGATTCAATAATCAGAGCTCCTTTAGGCTGTCATTAAAGATCTATTTATTCAAACTTTTATCATTTTCATTCTTTGAGAGACTTCACCTCTCCATATCTTACTTCAATTTTTTTAAATTTGGAAGAAAAATTCCTCTCCAAAGAGAGAAACTCTGCCCTAGAAAACAAAGGCAGCCAAACATCTATAAGCAAAACTGAATTTGGTGTGGGGGTGGAGGAGGGGATGATACCTAATGAGACGACAGAGAGAGATGTGATTTAAAATCTGTTCCTAGACACAAACACTTAATTTGTTAGTGTAGGCAGCCCATTTGTACTATGTGTCACCAATAAAGTTATAAAAATTGAAGCTGAAATCAATCTATTTCCTCTCAGCTCTGTGGCTGTCCCTTTCTAATCTTGTATAAACAGTACTTTGATTCAGAGCTCCTGTTATTCACATTGTCAGTATCCTAGAAAACACACTGCTTAGAGCAAATGTTACAGTTTTTCAGGGTCAAACTGAGCCAGTCACTAAAGATGAGATTAATGAAAGATGGAAAGCAACTGCATATATTGAGTACCTCCTATGTCTCAGGGCCTAGTTTAGACTTGTTATCTCACTTCGCACGTACACACACACACACACACACACTCACACACATACACGCCAAGAGCTCAATTTAAAAAATAAACCAACTGGCTCCATGAAGTTTTAAGCAATATCCCCTATGTCACACAGCCACTAAGAGGTTTATCTAGAAAACAAGTTACAAGTTGTGAGTCTCTGAGACTCCCCACACCCACCCCGGACAACCAGTCTGAAAGCCACAGCATTCCCAAGGCATGGAAAGAAGGGAGGCATATTTTCAGGACAGAAGTCCCTGCATCAAGCTGAGAATTTCTATCAGCACACAAATAAGAGCTTTAAGCAGCTCCCTGTCCTCATGCCCCAGCAACCACATGCCACCTGCTGACAGCCTAGGAAAAACCAGTCCCCATAGTACTTTAAAAAGCGCCGAGGCTCCATATATGGCTCTGCTCTGCCCTCATCCTGGGCCTAATGAGTATGTCCCAGAGACCTACACAGTAGCTGCCATTCCCTTAATGTGGCTTCCATCGTGGTAATCTCATGTACTCAGATTTGATATCTATAATATTAATAAAATGCCAAATAACACAAAGGGGATGAAGTGAAGTAATGTTCTTTTTAATTCAAAAGCCTTATTATACATCTGTGCTTTAAAACAAATGGACACATCAGTTAATTTCCTGCACTAAAGTAGTACATAAATTAAATTAGAATCTCAATCATTAAGGAATAATGACATCATAGTTATGGATTTAGTCATTATATTTACTTAAAACTGGTCTTTTCCTTGGGGAAATAGCACTAGATTAAAAACTATGACTATGACATAGCTAATAGCAATTAAAGTATAAGGTCAACGACCAAATCAGTTTTACCTCAATTATGAATATTTCCTGGTTACTAGTTTGATTTTGACCTTGTTAATATAGATGTCAGAGGGCACGGTGGTAAACCAAATCTATTTAAAACAGCTCTTCATGCCCAAATGGTCCTTCACTGTGAAACGTATGAAAAGCAGTAAACTGGATATTCTGACAACTCCTGCTGGTTTCCTTTTGCATTGGTTTTGTTTTAATCAAAGTTGCCATAGTCTGTATAGTTGTGTCCCCTCAAGATTCATATATTGAAATCCTAACTCCCAGTTAGATGGTATTAGGAGATGAGGGTGGAGCCCTCATGAATCAGATCCATGCCCTTATAACAGAGACTCCACAGAGCTACCCACCCCCTTCCATCATGGGACAATCCTAGGAGAAGTCTGACACCCTGCAGAAGGCCCTCCTCAGACCCCCTGGCACCTTGATCCAGCCTCCAGAACCATGAGAAATAAATTTATTTATAAACTACCCAGTCTATAGAATTTTGTTGTAACAGCCTAATGGACTAAGACAGAAGTCATTGATTTAAACTATCAGAGTCTGAGCTGAAAGAGAAGGGAGAGTGTAAAGTTAAGTTTTCAGTGGTATCACAAGCTCACAAGTGAGTCAAATAGCCTTTAACTTAAGGGGACAATGTGAAGACATCTCAGGAATCAATAATGGCAGTGTTACAAAGAGGAAAAATAAGGCATTACATTACTCTGGGACTTTCTTGTCCCAGAGCAAAATGTTAATGAGGGCTTAGCAGGGGGAGAGAGTTCAGGCAGCCTAGGGCACTCACATACTCCTCCAGAGTGAGCAGGAGAGCTACAGGAGAACACTGGAAATTTGAGGACAGGACCACATGGAAAAAATGGGAACAATGTTCTTCCCAAATGAAGGTGGTGAACTGACTTTCAATAATTTACAATAAAACCATGAATAGCTCTCATTCATGTGGCTCTTTGCAGTTGAACATACATACACTCACAGTCTTAACTGTGAAATGAGTGAAGGAGTGTATTATCATCCCCATTTTCCAGATGAGGAATCCTTATTTATTTAATTTCTAATACTCATCAGAAGACATAGTTAGAGAAAGGAAGGGAGAGAGAAAACATTGATGTGAAAGAGAAACATCAATCAGTTGCCTCGCACACATACTTTGACCGGGGATTGAACCTGCAACCCAGGTATGTGTCCTGACCTGGAATCGCACTGGCAACTTTTAGGTGCAGAGGACAATGCTCAACCAACTGAGCTACTCCCCATCTGGGTGAGGAGTCCAGTTATTGATGGTTAATTCATTTGCCTAAGGTAACCCAGTCATTAATAACTGGAATTCTTGATTTAAGCCTTAGTTTACTAAGCTGCAAACTAAAGTAACAGGCTCTGTTTTCCTTTACAGCGCATTAGTCTTCATTAGCAGTTGTCTGGGTAGCAGAGAGTGCTTGATGTTTCTGCCTGTCCCCTTCTAAGGGGCAAGGATTCTTTTGCTGACCATATCCAAAATGTTCCCTTATAATATGAAAAATGTCGGGGGGAGGGGGGAAACAAACTTTAAGATTGAAAGGCTAAATTATCTACATAACAAAAGCCAAGGTGGGGCGAGTGGGGAGGAAAATAGGAACTCTACTGCTCAGTGTAGAAGGAAATGTGAAGGCCATAAAGATTTCCCCTGGATACTAGCAGGGCTGAAAGGATGTTTGGAATTAAGAGAATCACCTTTAGGGATGTTAAAAACCTGTGCTGAACATTAATGTATTAACCTGATTTTTTAAAAATTTGCTGCTATAGTTTTGGATAGGTATACAAACATATAGTGTCCCAAAAAATGTATACACACAGTTTGAATAATTATAAAGGCAGTGTTTATTAAAATACATTTCATTTTCAAAATTGAGCTATCAGCTGTTAAAGTGCATATACATTTTGGGAGGGACACCCCTACTTTACTGTTACGTTGGCTCCATGCTAAGATTGGGCCACATGGGTAATGGGGTTTATATAGGTTTTATCTGTGTTACGTTCATTGCTATAGTCTAGTAGTTATGGTAAAAGCCAAAACTGGATAATTTTACATAAAGTTAAAAATTGTGCAAATATATAGTGAGCCCAACTCGCCAGTCTTTTCTTCACTATCTACGTTCAGACAAAACAAATGACCTTTTGTTACTTGAAAGCACTCCAGACTTTGTACCTTTGCTCTAGTACTCCTTCAGGAATGGCTTCCTGTGCTTTTCCAGATGGGAATCATGCATCTTAATTTGTAATTAATATTTGAACAAGAACTTTCATCCATTCATGTGTGCATTTTACTCAAATTCGTTGCATTGTGGGGTTACATAAATCAAGAGATAGGGAAAGTAAAAGAGAGTTTATTACCTATTTAAAGAGATACTACATGAAATTGGAGGGTAGTAAAAAGCCAAATCTATTTCAAAGTAACCTACATAAAATAGAAATCTTAAGACCCTTTGGGTATGTGAATCTTCTTTAGGTGTTTTGATCACTTCCACTGAACATAAGGCAGCTGGAGAGATGATGCAAGGGCTCATTAGCAGATTGTCAAAGCAGAATTACTTCTAGTTCCAGCCATTTGGAAATCAAGCAGGGGGATTGGGAAGATTGCCCAGTACACAGCAAGAAGACATTTCTACCTTGAAACCACAAAATAAATTTGAATATTACAAATGTAATTATTGTCTTCATTTCAGAGTCACCTCCTGACCATGGACATGGAAAGAACTGGTCTTATCCATGACTTAGTAAGAAAAGGTTTTAAGAATGGTCAGGCAACTAGGTGACATTTTCTAAGTATGTTTCCTACCTTTATACCAGGCCAAGAATTGAGTTACTTAAGGTGGCAGGTTGAAAAGGTGATTCTCTCTGACAAAGAAAAGCATGAACAGTGTAGTCACTTATCAGGAAGATGCCACTCTCTTGTTCCCTCATGAGTTCAGTGAACCCTTGCCCAATGTCGTGCCACCCACCCGGCTTTATTTCCTTCTTGTCTAGTATGTTAGACTCTATAAACTACTAAGCTGCAAACTAAGGTAACAGGCTCCTTCCTATGATGCTTTGAATATGGAGCCACCTGTAAGATCCCAGAAGAAAGACAAACGTCCTTTTGGATATCAGTTGAAAAACGATATGCACTGGAGTACCTTAAAAATAAAGCAATATACAAAGGATATGAGTAGAGGATTAGAAATTTATGAAGAATGAATAAGCACTCTGGTGAAGGAAAACCAAACCTCTATAAATACTACTTGTTACAGGAAAGAAATAATATAAATCTTGAATAAATTTGGACTTAAGACTGTTTTTAACATTGTTAACTATCTTTACTTCAATTAAAATGTAGTTGCTATTTTACTGGTATATTAGGAGTTTAAACTGATTAATTTAGAAAAAGTGCAGATACATTACAGATATTATTTACTTTTTGCCTTTGTGCTCTGTCATCTGCTTCTCCATTACACTGTTTAAGTGGTGGCTAATATCTGTTCTCCATCCCCATTCAGTTTCTGGGCTCTTAAGTGGAGCAAAACTGACTTATGTGAAGTTCAATGTTTTCTCTTTTTTCTGCCCAACCTTTGGTAGCCAGTAAGTTCAAGGCAGAAAAGGCAAAGAAAATGCATCAACCAAATTTTTTATCCCTGAAGATTTAAGCAAGAATTATAGTTTCCACCAGCAAATGTTTTCTTTTTAACTAGGTATCTAGATATTTTAAAAAGAGGAATAAAATATAACCACATAAAAATGCCCACATTTAAATCTGTTTTAAGTAATTTGGAATTATTTGGCAAATAATTTTTAATCCTCACCCAAGGATATGTTTTCATTAATTTTAGAAAGAGAGAAGAAACATCTATTGGTTGCCTTCCATACACACCCCAACCAGAGATCCAACTCACAACCTAGGTGTGTGCTCTGAGTGGGAATCGAACCCACACCTTTTGGTATATAGATGATGCTCCAACCAACTGAACCTCCCAGCCAGGCTGGCATATAATTTTTATGTTATTATGTGCATGAGAAGAGACAAATAAAGATATATTTCAAATTATCAACAGTATTATTTCTTCATGGTAGGGTAATGTAAGACTTTGACATATCTATAATGAGCATGTATAATTTTAAAGTCCTGGGGGAAAGCAGTAAGGCCTCCCCCTTTGTTAAAGCCTATTGTACTTCCACAAAACACTTGCACAGATTTTGTCTTTTATGCAGCAGCTCTAATAAATAAGAACTGAAACTTAACTTGATTCCAAAAAGTGTGTGTCCTTTTTTTGTACTAGCATTTATGGCAGAATCTACTTGAAGGAGAAAAAGCAGTTCAATTTTGCCTTTGAAAAAAAAAGCAGTTTTCTCCACAGACAAAATTAGTGTAATAAATGTCAAATGTTTTAACAGATGAATAGAGTGTTCATGATAAAAAACAAAAACAAAAAAACAAAAAACAAAAAACAAAAAAAAACACACACACAAAAAACAAGATCCCAAAGTCATCTTTAAAGTTACTTTTAGAACATGGTGCATGTAACAGACAGTTGAAGAGGTTTTACTCAAGTATAATCTAACACATGCAATCAATCTTTTGCAGGAAAAATAAAATTGACCTAGAATCACAGATATAACATATGTAATTATTTTCTTGATACTAAATTATACAATGATCAGCTCTCATTCTTGCAACCATAACCTAGATAAACACTCAATAAAATGATGCCACAGTAGCTTAAGTTTCAGGGTGTCTTCAAAGCTTTAAATCAAGGCTAATGTACTTTGAAGTTGAAATGATTCTAATTAGCCCTGGAATGCACAGGCCTCCAAATTCATCACAAGAAAAAACACAACCTCAATAAATTTCAAGAAATATTTACTTTGCTAATTGCCACCCTGTTTCAAATCTTATGATTTGGAGACACAGAGTCTGAGAAACAATTTTGCTGGCCTTATTTAGGCCAATTGAATTTACATCGATGGTATTGAAAGCTCTAAGCAGTTATTTCAGGTTCTTAGCAGACATGTAGCACAATAAAAGTCCCCTCTGGTTAGTACAGATATAATCTTTTTAATGAAATGTTCATGTAAAACAAGTCCAAGACAAGAATCCCCATAAAGACATCTCTTTCTGGGTTCCTAATTCCAGAGCCACAAAGCTACATTTACAAAAGATCTGATTAGAAAAAACGGAGAAATCATAAACCCAGCAGTTTCTTCTGTTGCACATTGAGCATAATTTCAATGAAACATGTGGCATCACATGTTTATGTTCCAAAAGCATTATGTGTGGAAGAGAGTGGATAGGAGAAGAAGTTGGAGAAAAACAGTAGCAATAATAGCTCAGACATTTTAAATATTAGGCACCTTATATGTATTAATTAAACCTTCACAACCACTTTTTGAAGAAAATAGCATTACCGTAGTTATCATTACAATTTTATCAATGAAGAATCTGAGGCAGAGAAGAACGAGTGATGAGGTCAGGTCATACACTTAGTAACTAGCAAGGCACAATCCAAACCCAAATCTGTCTAATGCCAAAGTTGAAGGTCTTAATGTATTAACTACCTCCATTTTTTTCAAGATAGTGATACGGAATTTTGGGACTGGAACCTGGATTCTTTGTCCGCCGGAATCAAAGAATGAATCCACGGACAGAAAGTGGTACAGCAAAGGTGGGGATTTATTGAAGAACAAATACAGACTCCCACGTAGGGAGGGGGAAGAGTCCCACAGAATGAACTCCCAAGTAGGAAGGGGGAAAAGGTCCCACTGAGTTCCTTTTCCCTATGGCTTATATAGGCTGCAGATCCTGGTGCCTTGATATCCCCTCTGATTGGTCACTATTTCCTTAGACTGGTTACTATAGTAACTCCTGGGCTCAAAGGTTGAACCTCACTTGGAACATGTGAGGTTCTCTCCCCCTCCTTCTCTATTGTTTTTCTATTCCCTTTGGGCTTTCTTCTTCTCCCTCTGAATGAAGGGCAGCCTTCTCTTTGTTTTGTAAATATAGACCTTCTGCTGTTCCCAGCTCCCTCATTCTCTGGAAATGTACCTGTTGCAGCTTTCCAGCTCCCTCATTCTATGGAAATAAACCTTCTGCTGCTCTGAAGCCCTGTGCTTTACACCATGGTCCCCTTAATTTCCAAAATTTCCTAAACCTGTCCTATCTTACTCCTAAAATTCCTGTTTCAGTGGTCTACACAATGTTACTATTTTTCTGTAAAAAAAAAAAAAAAAAAAAAAAGACTTTAGAGATTTTGTTGTCCTAAGTCAACTCTGAATAAGGTCTGTGTCTAGAGTTACCTACATGTCCATCAAACATGAATCTCCTTCTCTCAGATCTCTGGTCTTCTGCCCCAGAGCCTAGCAAAATGGAGAAAGGAATTATGGTATAATTTCCATCAAATTTATGCTATCAGATGCCTTTTACCCCGGGTTGCTCTTAAAACTGCTAGAACCATTATGAAATACTGAGCCTTGTCATGGATCTTGTACAATATCCCTTCGTTAGAGATGAGAAAAGAGGGGTCAGTGATTCATTCAATGTCACACTGGGCGTTTGTTATATTACTAGAACTAGCACCCAGGTCTCCTACCTCCCGGGCCAGTCTTTCTACTAAGTCTTTTACCTCCCTCCTGTGGACGAAAGGGGCCACATGCTGACCTGACAAGCTCAGGGGAGCCCTGCATGGCAGTCTTGCAAACTCAGAGACCTAAAGTAACCACAAAGGATGGTCTGAAATTAAACTTTAACTAAACACAGTTATGGTGGGCAGTTACATTCTAGGCCGGTATCTTCACTGTCAAGGTCAAACTTTACCTTAACTGAGCCTATCTGTCTTTTTGCATCTAAGATAACATACCCTTGAAATGTCTGGGTAACTTGTAACTTCCCTTTTTCTGGAGCCCCTGAGGCACAACCAAATGTGGTGGGCGCCAGGACAGATACCACAAATTCCTTCATTATCATGTTAATTGTTCCTGCACCCACCTTAGTATGTGTCCATCATTTTACTTTTTATCCAAACCCAGGGGTTTCCCACCTCTTTGCTTTATCCCACCTCCTTAATCTCTCACCAATGAATTTCATGTAACCCACCTATGTCCCTCCTTTGATGGCAATGTATAAATACAAATGTAACCCGCCATTCTCCAGAGCATTATCTCAATTCGTTGAGGTTCTGCTTCCCAGCATATGTCAACAGTTTGGCTCAAATAAACTCACAAAAATTTTTTACAGGTTTTAATGGTTTTTTTAAGTTAACACTCCCATTTCAAATTTGATGAGCTATGTATGGGTGCTCCACTTGTTTCTGCGGTATATTCTTTGATCCAATCAATGCTGATAAACAATGAGCCCATATTTTAAAAATAAAGGTAGTTCACATAACACTATACTGTATTTCCAGCTTCTCTTGAAAAGAAAGGAGGAAAAGAAGGAGATCTGGCAGACTTGATTGAGCATTTCTGTGCAGCAACAATATGAAGGACAATGGGTATGAAGTCTGCAATTTACAGGAGCTGGTGTCACTTTGCATCTGCATTGGTAGTGTTTGCTCTTCCCTTCTTGGTCCCATGGATAGCATTCTTATTGGATGTTAGCCTATGAATATTGTGGTGGTCATTCATCCTCTCCATTAAATATTTCCAGTTTTCTTCCCAGGGACAATATAGTGTCATACTTCCCTATACCCTTGAGGTGGTATGTGGCCATGAATGCACATTGGCCAAGGAATGTGAGCATAAATAATATGTGGCACTCTTGGGAAGAAGCCCTGGTGCCAGGGTGAGACTCACCACTTCTTTTTTCCCTTTGCTATGGGGAAGTACTGCTTGCTCTATGAGCCTGAAACCAAGAGTAAGGATGATGCTAAGCAGAGCCCACAGTGGGCCTCAGTGGGTATTTCGCATGAGATAGAAATAAACCTGTGTGTTAAGCTATTGAGATGTAGGAGCTGTTTGTTGCCCGTATAATCCAGTCTGTATTGATTATTACCACCACACTAAGAGTGGCAAATGATGCCGCCTTTACAAAGCAAGCCACCTGATGCCTATGAAATTTGCTGACTCACCTTTATGATTCAGTCAGATGGCCTTTATCTTGAAAAAGGAAGAGGGAGAGAGGAAGGGGAAGGAAAATAAGAGCAGGAAGAGATAAAGGAAGAAGGAAGAGGAGAAGGGGAAGAGAGGGAAGGGGGGAATAGAGTGGGAAGAAGACAAAAAGCAGTGGTTATTGCTGACATTGCAGTCTGCTTATCACAGAATTCTTCCAGATGTTACTGGCATCTTCATAGAAATCATAGTATAACACAACCTGAGTTTATCCATCTCAGTGTAAGTTGTTATCATGCAAGCATTAGAGAACTAGACCAGGAGAAACCATGAAGTCCACTGTCTTACTTTACAGGTAGAAAGTGCAGCCATGTCTTCAGGGCTGTCAAGCAGAACTTTCTGCAATGATGGAAATGTTATTCTGCACTGTTAAATATAGTGGCCATTAGTTACACGTGGCTAATGAGTACTTATAATTAATGCAACAGAGAAATTGGATTTTTAATTTTATTTCATTTTAATTAGAAAAAATTTAAATATTCACATGTTACTAGTGGCTAGTATTTTGGACAATACAAGTTTAAATGGTCTTTCAAAGGAATAAAAGAAGTTAGTATAAAGTCAAGATTCAAAAGCAGTTCCCTAAATACTCTCAGTTGAGAGTATTTTCCAAGCTCCTGAAAAATATGGATCAAACGGGCTCTTATCCTGATACAGATGTGAATTGTCACATCTGTTTTATAGTACTACTGCTTCATACATGAACTGTCCTAGAGCACTGTACTAGTACCCAAAACAGCTTTCTATTCCAACATTTTCTATGTAGTCACTAAAGTATGTGGTTCTAAATATGTCTGCAGGTGACTGTAGGGGACTTGATCTTTTAACAGTGACTTACTTTATCCCACTGTATGCCTCAAGCATAAATTGGGTATGTAGCCTTGTGTCAAATAACATGACTTCAGGAATTCTCTAAATTGCATATTTATCCTCCTTTACATCAACACAGGTTATAAATATTCTTTCCATTTTCTCATTTGCAAGCCTTGCAAATCTTGATAAAATGAGAAATAAGGTAAAAAAAATATAGAAACTATTCTATAGGAGCCTTGGCCAGATGGCTCATTTGGTTGGAGTGTCACCCAAGCACCAAATGACTATGGATTCGATTCCTAGTCAGGGCATGTATGGGAGGCAGCCAATTGATGTTTCTCTCTCACATTAACTTTTTTCTCTCTCTCTCCTTCCACTTCTCTTTCTAAAATCAGTGAACATATCCTTGAGTAATTATTTTTTCTATAGGAAAGCTAATAAATAGAATTAAAGTCATACCAGTGCATTATAGAGTGACTGCTGATTTGTTCCTATGATCTCACATTGAAGATAGAAGAGATGCCTAGCTGGTTTGGCTCAGTGGATAGAGTGTCAGCCTGTGGACTGTAGGGTCCTGGGTTCGATTCCGGTCAAGGGCACATGCCCGGGTTGCGGGATCCATCCCCAGCGGGGGGCATGCAGGAGGCAGCCAATCAATGGTTCTCTCTCATCATTGATGTTTCTGTCTATCTCTCCTTCTCCCTTCCTCTCTGAAATCAATAAAAATATATTTTTAAAAAGAGAAGAGATAAAACATAATCCTAGGGTTACTACTAGTGGCAGAATATACTCATTATTGAGCACTTACTATATGCACAAGATCTTTGCATATATTTAGTTGCAATACCTCTAAGAGGTAGATTCTGTTTATTTTTCCATTTTATTGACTTCCAAGATCACATATCAGTAAATGATGAATCTTCATTCAAAATCAGGCAGGGTATCTATGATGTAATTTCCTTGGTAAAACAGGCAATGTAAAAATTATAAAGAATTAAGAACGTGGAAAATGGATTTCTATCCTGGAATTCACTTCACAAACTGAACGAGAAATTCAACTCCTCCAACCAAGTTCCTATATAATAATACATTTTAAAAAGTTGTTCAAGATGTTCTCTAAGTAACTTGAAATACTATAAAAACTATGGATTTCAGATTTTAGTCCAAGCTAAGGTCTTATTTAGACCTTGGGCATGTTTCTGAACGTGCATCTTTTGGCTTGTAATGTTATTTGTAAGATGGTGCAAACATTGCCATTTTATAGACTTTTTGTAAGGATAAAATAAAATAAACTACTAAAGTACCTGGCATGATGCTGCTACCACTATAAAGGCTTAGAAATTATCATTTTCCTTCTCCCTTTCACAAATAACATCCCAATAAACTAAGTCCAACTGCCCACATAAACCATTCCTTACCTTTCAGCAAACACTAATTAACTAGAAACACTATGTGTGATTCATTTGTGATCAGGCCATGGTATACAGTGACTTGCCATCATTGGTGCTTTTAATGTAACAAATGTTATACCGCATAAGTGCATAAATCTTAAGGTATATCCATATCTAAGAAGGATAGAAACCTGTGTGCTGAATATCAATGAGGTCTTAATACCTAACTTAAGAGTGTAATATCTGTAAAGCAGACTAGCGATGAAACAAATATATCAGTTGTAAGTACATCATATAAAAAAATGGACATTATAAATTACAAATGATTTTTAAACATTAAAAAATGTGGGGGCCAGGCTATGCTTAAGAAATAAAGTAAAATAATGTGTGAGCACTCAGTTGATGGTGCATTTCAACTCAAAAAGAGAGGGTTTGTTTTTTTCATTAATGTTGTTGAAACACACTGCGTAGCCTTTTACAAACTACACAGGGTGGGACAAATGTAGGTTTACAGTAATTCATATGGGAAATAATCTACACTAATAAAAGAGTAAGATGCAAATTGACAATACCTTTGCAACGCCCACCAGCCAATCAGGAGTGAGTATGCAAATTAACCCAACAAATATGTCAGGTTAATTTGCATATGCAGGCGCTGAGCAGCTGGGGGCGGGGCAGGACACTTGCATTCCGCATCGCCACAGCTGCTCCAGGCCTCTGGGCAGCGTGGGAAGGCAGAAGCAAAGGTGGTGCCGGCAGCCAGGGGAAGGAAGGCCCGTTCTTGCATGACTCTCCGTGCATCGGGTCTATAGTACAATAATAAATAAGAATAAACTCTGTGTTTCACATACAACTGTATACCTACTTTTCCTCCACTCTATATATGTCTATATAATAAGTCATCACAAGGAAAAATATATAGACAGATAGATATATATACTTATATATCTGTAAAAAATGAAATTCAATCTCCAGTAAATGTACTTAAGAGTTTCTGAAAAAGGAGACTTCTAGGAGAGAATACAATCTAAAATGCAGTAGGGGAAAAAAAAACAAAGTTGACTATGAACCTTTTCTTAAAAATTGCAATGTGATCAAAATTTTAGTAGATATTTAAATTATCATTTGATACTAAAATTTATATAGGAATGCGAAAGTCCTGGAATAACCAAAGCAATTTTTAAAAAGAACAAAGTTGGAGACCTTATCTTGCCTGACTTCGGGACTTAGTATAAGCTACAACAATTAAGAAAATGTGGTGTTGGCAAAGGATAAACATTGAGATCATTGAAACACAATAGAGAGTCCAGAAATAGGCCCACACATACATGACCAATTGATTTTTTACAAAGATGACAAGGAATATCAATGGTAATAAGAAGTCTTTTAACAAATGATGCTGAATCAACTCAATATCTGACATTGACCCTTGTCTCATACCGTATACTAAATATGTGCCTGAAATGGGGCATAGAACTACATGTCAACAGTATTCTGATCTGTATCACTCCCAGCTTGCACAGATGGGTACCAAGTACGTTCCACCAGTTCTCCATGTCTGAGGCATCAGAGAACCCTCAACTCAGGAAGTAAAAGTTATCACACCCCCTGCCCACAAGCTGGAGTGAGAAATAGATTAAGAAGATTCAAAGGGATATGTAAGAAGCATCTGATACTTCACTTGATCCTCATAGCAAACCCATGAGTTAGAGACTCTTATTACCCCCATCTCACAAGTGCATCAAGGAGATACACTGAACCCAAGCTACATGACTGCTGACAAGGAGAGCCAAATTCTGAAGGCAGGTCAATTCGACTATAAGTAAGCCCTCTTAACCACCACACCACACCACACTGTTTTCCCAGCACTATCAGGTTCTAAATAGATAAAAGCAGTGAATTTAACTTGTCAGTTTATGAAATAGCTTTCCTTGATAGCAGATACATTTGCTATCCTTTATCCAAACCAGAAGAAATGACTAATCCCAGTGTATGCTTAGCAGGGTATCTGACTACTCACAAGCACAGCATCTGAACTGCTAGGCACTGCAGTCATTCTCTTACCACTAGTCCAACCAGAGGTCACTGACACAGCATAAGCAAAAGCTGCTCTAACTCTGAGAAAATGCATACATCTCCTCTTACTTTTTGTTCCACCTGTGTTTCATTTGGGGAACATTAAGAGGGCATTTGAACTAGGACCTGCAGCATTAATTTCTGCTAGTGAGCTTGATAGATGCAATAGAAAGAGCAAAATAAACAAGGAATTGTTCAATTACAATTCTATTTCTCGACAAGTATTGGCTACAAGTACCTTTGCTACTTTTGGTATGAGTTCTATGAAGCACTTGATGACTATTGATGATTAGATGCAGCCCGGTGGGTGTCACTTCTCACTTCTTTCAAAGATTCAGCGGGAGACACAGTCTTACTGTTTTTCTCATCACTGAATAAAGCAGTACCATCAGATGCTCAGGATATTCTGAAGCAGTCTCATGGTTGGTCAAAATTCTCCAAAAGTAGTACCCAAAAAGGTTTAAGAATTCTCTTCTTTGAATAGTATTTGGCTATTAAAATGGCACAAAAAGGAACAGTCATTGAGTGGTGTTTATATATTCTCTCTCCTGGAATGGGATGGTTTGGCTTTTGAGAAGCCACTGGATGAGTGAAATCACACAATGCACCAGCAACTCTGTCTGCAGAGATACTGCAATGGAGAGGGTGTGATTAAAGTGGCCTGATAAGGTCAGCAGCCCATGAAACACCCTGTGCAACTGAAGGTTGTCACTGCTCTGGCCTATCACTGAATCCAGTTCTCCTTTTTGCTTGTCCTGACTCTGATGCGTATTGAGACTCATGCCAGCTTTACTCATTGTGGTCTAAAGTCATGTTGCAATTTCAGGAATGATGGATGCCACTCAGAGAAGCATCTATGGCCTAATTTGGCCCAGAAACCTATAGAGATACCTTTTGTAAAGGTTGCCACTCACCTTCTCCTCTCCCTTAAGAAATTATGTACTTAAGTATTAGAGCTCAACATGAAATTAAATATAATCTAGCCCAAAATTTCCCAAATATCCTTTCTTCATGGTTTTTGCCATATCTGCACCACATCAGTACTACTATTTACTAAACATTTTTCTCACTTTTTTCACTTACCATGAACAGTCAGCAAATTATGTTTCATATAGTCACTAGAGGCCTGGTGCACGAAATTCGTGCACGGGGTGGGGGGTCCCTCAGCCCGGCCTGCACCCTCTCCAATCCAGGACCCCTCAGGGGATGTCTGACTGCAGGACATCCCTCTCGGAATCCAGGACCGCTGGTTCCTAACCTCTTGCTTGCCTACCAGCTTGATCACTGCCTAACCACTCCCCTGCCAGCCTCATGGCCCCCAACTACCCTCCCCTGCCAGCCTCATGGCCCCCAACTGCCCTCCCCTGCCAGCCTCATGGCCTTCAGCTGCCCTCCCTGGCTGGCCTCATGGCCCTCAACTGCTCTCCCCTGCTGGCCTGATCGCCCCTAACCACCTCTGCCTCGGCCCCCACCACTGTGGCTTTGTCCAGAAAAAAGTCGGACGGTAGGAAGATGTCTGGTCTCCCAGTCTAATTAGCATATTACCTTTTTATATAAGTATAGATTATATTTATTATAATACGCATTGAAATAAATGCATAGTAAATAATATTTCACATGCCATCTAAATCATTTTAATTGCCATCATTATATACATATTTCACCTTTGTAAATGCTAATATCCTCAAATACCCCTTTTTACATGGAGAAACTGATGAAATAAGTAGATTTCCCAGTGCCAAGGATGCAGTTCATGGCATGACTGGCACTTACACTCAAATCGCTTGCCTTACAGTGCAGGCTGTTTCCTTTGTATCTTGCTGGCTCAACAGCATGAAGGAAGGGCATGATGAATGGGGTGACTTTAAAAACTTATTGCACTTCTTGGTTCCATGTGGTGATTAAGAGTCTATACAGGTGTCTAAGCAAAAACAAAGTGAGTCCACAGCCTGCCCATCCACCCTCCTCAAAACCTTCCTCCCGCATGCTTAATGATTTTAGCAGATATGCTTCTCATGCCCTGTGGTTTTTATCCTCCCTTGTCACCCTCATCAGTACATGATCATTCATTCTATTTCTGTCAGTAGTAGTGACCTCTTCAGAAGTTGGGGCAAAGGCCAAGATGTTGCACTTTGTCTACAAATAATCATCTCTGTACCTAGCATTTATGAAGTGCTTTACAGTATGTTTAAAGCACTTTCCAAAGCTTTATCATTTTTTAATCCTACAGTACCCCTGTATGGTACACACTTAGGCCACCCAGGATGTTTTTCCAGGATTGCATGCTGTGATCAACATAGGAATCTGCCAAATTTTACTAATGAAAAGGGAGTGAAAAAAAATTTTTTTTCCTAAAGTTATTTTAAAAAATATTACAATATATCCATTAATATATCCCCCTGGACCACACATTTGTATTGCTAACATGAGTGATATGAGTGCATTCATGCCATGCTAAGAAATGATCCCTGCTTTAAAAAAAGTTCCATTTTATCCATTATCTTAAATGATGTGCTTGTGAAAGCTGTCAGTGAAGTCAACTCAGCATTCCAGACCTCAATGAACAGAATAAAAAGTGACATCCTCTTGATCAGAATTAATTTGTTTGCCATGGAAGATCATGCAATATCCGTCTCCCTAATAGTTCTTAAGTCCTTGGAATAATGGATAAGACAGTGAAAGTAAATAAACAAGGCTCCCAGGAGGGGACAAGATTTTTTTCAGCTATAGTAAGAATAGCTCTGGAGACAAACAACTTCTAAACATGTACCAGGCAGACAGACAGACAATGCAGGTGGTCAAAGGCATCACATTCAGTAATCTGATTAGTAATGCTGTCAGCCCAGGATATGGCATTCAATAAGCTAGTGTGTACAGGACATACACTCACCCCATCCCCCAATGGGTGGGTTTCTTTGAGTAAATCGCTCTAAAAAAAAAAAACATTTGAAAGCTCACCCACTTTTAAAGGTCACTAGTAAATTACAACTGCAGCGTGCCATGTGGAAGCTTAATGACCTTAAGAGTTAATACACCTCTCTAATTGCCATCTTAATCACATGGAATGGCTTATTCACCTTAACCTGACCTATCACTACTTGCCTGTTAATCTGTCCCACCACAAATTATTATTTGGGAGAAAAAATTCTTAATGGTTCACAAATGGTTATGTAAGAATACAGTAAATTCTTTGCCTCTATATACGAGTTCACAATGTACAACATCAGCTCTGGCCTCCTGCCACCTCTCTTCACTCCAATCTTCTTCCACATCCAGCATGTTCCTTGGCTTCCTTTCCCAGATGCTGCATCACTGTGCCTCCTCATTTTAAGATTATTGTAAGTAAAATATAGAAAACAAACCCTGCTGGAAAATGCCTCTTTCCAAGCTGATAAAAGAAATATGTTAATACATATGACAAAAGATGTATTGATATTATTAATTTATAAAGAGGTCTTAAAATCAATAAGAATAAATAAACACCCTGTGGGAAAGATAACAGAAGCAAACAGTGTTGATAAGAATGCAAAAAACTTGCAACACTTTAAGTAATCAAATGTACAAATTGAAAAATGAAATAGCATTTTCTGTTTATTAATTGCCCAATATTTTTAAAATAGGAATTCTTAGTGTTCGCTTTGGTATAAAGAAACAGAAATTCTAATAATATGTTTGGGGGAATAAAAATTGGTATGACCTTTATGGAAGGCAACTTGGCAACATATAGAAGAATCATTATAATAAACAACTTGAGTGTTACAATACTTCCACTTTTAAATATTATCCTGAGGAGAAAGCAGAGATTGAACAAAAACAAATTTTAAAGGGTTATTTCTATTTCAGCAATTTTAAAAAAAAAATTATATATATATATATATATATATAAAATTGATTTCAGAGAAGAAGGGGGAGAGAGAGAGATAGAAACATCAATGATGAGAGAGAATCATTCATCGGCTGCCTCCTGCACGCCCCCCACTGGGGATGAGCCCACAACCTGGGCATGTGCCCTTGACCGGAACTGAACCCGGGACCCTCCAGTATGCAGGCTGACGCTCTATCCACTGAGCCAAACCAACCAGGGCTATTTCAGCATTTTTATTATGCTATACATGTGGAAACAATCTAAATGTCTATAATTAATTAATTGGTTTAAATAAATAATGCTATCTCAATATAGAATGTGATAAAGCAATTAAAAATAGTACACCAGAAGTGTATTTATTACCATATAATAATGGAAGAAAAAGTCAACATACTATAATCTATATATTTCTATAATTTAAGCTGTAAGGGAGTTTTCACTTTGTTCTTTTTGCACAAATTCCAAATTTCTATAATAAACATGTATAGTTTTCATAATGAGATTCATATGAAGAGTTTACCTCAAGCTAATCATAAGTACTAAGTACATGGAAAGTAAGCCCACAAATGTTAACCTGACATAACAAAGCTGACTGCCCAAAGTTAACTGTTCTCTAATGTTACTGTATATGTTTTCCAGAGTATGGGAATCGTCGCTTTTGACAATTCTGACACAGAATTCTTTCACCTTCATAAGCCAATCAACAGGACAACAGATATACTAGTAGGTATCCTTCTACACAAAAAAGTCCATGGCCTGAACACTAGACCCCACTCCAGTCTTAAACTCCTCTGTGGGGGCCATACATAATCCCGAGGCAATGATTCAGATGTCATGTCATTAATGGATGAGCACTGGGAGACCCTGCACTCAATTTCCTTGTGCCATTTCTCCATTAAAACCATGCTCTGGGTAGTTTGATAAAGGGCTCTAGAGAATTGGGCAATTCATTGAATTTGCTCTGCTGCATTAAAACAGCACTCCATTGGGCTCTACTTATATTTCATTCCAGAAATCAACAGAGCACTCCATGTAATGCAGAAGAAATTCAGTCATCCTACTTTTGTATAAGACTTAGAGTCGGTGGTCAGTTTAAATTTTACCCCCAAGTTTATGGAGATTTCTCTAGGACCATCTGGTCTTTGGGCACTGATCAAGACAGTGCCACAGACAGAAAGGAGAAAATGTGTCATAGGTTCTGCTTTCCTTTCTGGAAAGGCAAGTATATGTATTTCAGAAGATTAAAATACAAATAAATACTTTAGCTGTTTTTTCTTCTTTCTTTAAAATGACTAGACTTAAAATTTCCCTTATGTGATGACCTAATAAAAAGTTGGAGATATAAGTAGAAACTCAACGAATGTCTTTAATATTAGTAGGGCTTTTTTTTTTTTTAAAGCTTAAACCTGATTAGGTAACTGAATGATTTGTTTGATGCCAATGATAAATGATGTTATTTGCCTAGAACAGAAATTTTCAACCAGCGTGCCATGGTAGGCATACTGGTGTGCTGTGGTAGGCACACTGGTGTGCCACAAGAATGTTTAAAACATGCAATACCTGACTATTTAGTCAGGGGCACTGACCTCTTTTCCCTTGCATTGTCAAATTTAAAAAATGACAACAGCCAACACAACAATAGCCACCCAGCATGAGTGAATAAAAATTATACCTATTTTGGGGATCAGATGGTCAAAAAATATATATATTTGGTGTGCACAGAGCTTTAGTAATTAGTTTATGTGTACCATGAGATAAAAAAAGGGTTGAAAATCGCTGTTCTAGAATATTGAAATATGAAAGGCATCAGTTGTGCCTGAAAGAAGGGTGGTGCCTTCTTAGGAAAGTGTAGTTGTAAGTGGTTGGCCATATATACATGCTGAAATGTCAGTGTCTGCTTAAAGTACATTCTTAATAACATTCATACTCTCTAAGCATAACTCAAAATTCCTCTTCAATACTAGTCTGGTTTAGAAAAGAAGACCAATGTGAAGGAAAATTGAGACCTGTAACCAATGAAAAAATATCTCAAGAAATCAGCTAGTTCTCAAACAGTGTATTCTTTCATTTCAACTAGTCCTGATCTTGGCTTTGACATTCAGATGGGATGCTTTTTTTTTTTTTAATTTTTTTTTTAAATATATTTTATTGATTTTTTACAGAGAGGAAGAGAGAGGGATAGAGAGCCAGAAACATCGATGAGAGAGAAATATCGATCAGCTGCCTCCTGCACACCCCCCACTGGGGATGTGCCCGCAACCAAGGTACATGCCCTTGACCGGAATCGAACCTGGGACCCTTCAGTCCGCAGGCCGACGCTCTATCCACTGAGCCAAACCAGTCAGGGCATGATGGGATGCTTTTTTAATGATGAAGATTCAAGGCTTATATACTTGCACAGCAACAAAGCCCCAGATACACGTTCATTAGGCTATCAATTTTATAGTTTGCCTTCAGGCAAGTAGCTCTCAACCTTCCATCTTTAGTTCAGGCGAAATAACCAAGATCAATTTCACAGGTAAAACAAAGTCAGCTTTCGCCACAATGTATCTATTTATAAACAGCATGGCCAGCCTTGAAATAGAAAGTACTTTATTCTTACTCAAAAGGTCAGAGACATCTGGCCTCAACACTGTTTTATGTTCTGTTGGCAACAAAACATTTTCTGTCTTTGAAAACTAAAATGTTGAGCACAAGTTAGGAAAAGTGCCAATCTTTCCTAGTTAACCGCGTTTAAATGTATTCCTAATATTTGTTCTCTTATAATTTAATAGCAGTCTAACAATATCCAACTTCCTTTTAGCATTTTGCATCATAGTATAATAAAAAGATATGGTAAAGGGGCATTTTGCAGGGGATAAAAACTTTATGAGCATAAAGTCTCTAGTTAAATGCTTGTGGATGCTTATTTAGCTGTTTTTCTTCATTAAATATGAATTATAGCTCTTTAAATGCTGATTTGGAAATCAGGAAGGCTTAGTTTTACTCTACTGCTTTATATCCAGAGGCAACATAAATCTATTTAAAAGCTGATTTAAGAAAGCAACTCGGGGAAGCAAATTGCTAGTGATTTGATCCCTTGAATTTCTCATGCTTCATAATCAGAATCAGGTTGTACTGAGTACCAAAAATGTTTATTTGAATGTGATTGAAACAGACAATTATTTCCTGAAGGGCATAGAATGGGTAGTGGTGGAGTTCAAGGGACTAAACTAAACACACGTGAAGTATTTGGAAATCAAACAATGCCCCATCAAGGACAGATAGGGCAATAAGAAAGTCTAATTAGACACAATCTACCTGAAGGCAGGTTTTTAAAAGCATCCATATGCTGGCTTCTTTCTTGGAATATATTGATAGCTAATAAAATTACAACCCCAAATGCCAAAATACATTTGAATTGTAATTTTAATGCTGAAAGCAAACCATTTCTTTGTTAATACAGCATTAAGTTAATACTTCAGAATAGGACAAAAGTTTATTATCACATACTAGATTTAGCAATGTGGTGCCTTTAGATCAAGGTTAGCCTAACTCACCAACAGTATTTCCAAATCTTCCATAGGCCAAAGTAAAGAAACGAGGTACAGACATCACTTTATTTTGAGACCACCTCGTAATGACATATTAGCCAACATGACATCAAGAACTGGTGGAATTAAAAAGCATTGTGTGTGACAGTGTTGTTTTAATAGTTTTCTCACTCTAAATGAAGTGACACAAACTGATTTACTTCCCATTTGGCAGGAAAAGAAAAACTGACTTTCCATGTACAATATGCTAACAAGCAATATTTCTCACTATTCCCTCACTACAAGCTGAAATAACTCACACAAGAAAAAAATAAAAAGATATATTTTAATCTATTCTTTTTTATTTTCTTTGCATGATGATAAGAGACAGATTCTAGTCTTCAAATTTATTCTTTTGATATAATAACCACATGTCCACTTGTTGACCTAATGACCCTGTCAATTTCCATTATTTAGAACAAGTACATTTTATTACAGCAATTTCTGATTGCTTTTTGTTTGGCTTACACATAAGTCTCCTTTGCCAACCCACAATAGCATAGGTAGATGCCAGGTACATCTTTTTGAAAATAAACAAGAGATAAATAAGGCACATTTTCAGAGCCTTCCATTTTTGACTAGCTCATGAGTCAATCATTCACAGCTAAATCCATTCTGTACTGCTTTAATTTTTTTAACTTCAAAGGGAAGGAGAAATTAAATTATACAGCTGCTCATTCATCAAAGAGCTGAACTTTTTAGAAATGGCTAAAATGTTCAGAAGTCAATCTGAAAAAAAAAACTGTAAGAAAAATATGCAAACTTATGAACCCAATTTTGTAGCTGGAAACTATTTTAATTTTACAATGAAATTAATGTTTGTACATAAAAGATTCTGCTGAATAGGGAGTCATTCAATTGGTGAGGCATGATGGTTACAGAAGTATTTCAGGAAAAACAAATTTCTCTTTTCTGTTTAATATAAACTTTCTTATTGTGTTTGAAAACTAAACTGATTTGCATATCAAAACCAGAGACATTGTACTAAATTACTATTAACTTTAAGATAAAGAACAGAGAAACCAAGTTTGAAGTAATGCAGTAATAGATGTGAAAATAAATGTGTTGTAAGCCACTAGTTAATAAATCACTGAAAAATAAATAATTAAAAATAATTATTATAATCTCTAAATATTTATTAGATGATAATTATTCAGGTAAATTGAAAACAGTTCTTTGACTGGAAAAAAACATTCCCTACCTCCTCCCGAAAAGAGTGGTTTTATGTAGAACCGAAGCTAAAAGAAATACTTAAGGATTTTTTACACAGACTAAAGTAATTTGCTTGACTCTATTAACAGTAGTAAGATATTTTTCACAACAAATTATTCATAGGTACAGCCAATAGATTACTGAGTAAGAGGATGGAGAGACACAGAGATGGAGAAAATAATCTCAGGCCAATCATTTAGTGCACTACTCTAAATTGTGGGGGAAATGTCAACTGCAATTGAAAAAGGAAAAAATAAATAAATAAATTGTGGGGGGGTAGTTGTTATTTTTCTTTTCAGATAACTCCCCACCTTCCTTCAGATCAGGATAAATGTCTTCTGAACAAGTTCCCAGTCTATCTACTACATTCTGTCTCTCGTGATAATCAGTCATGCTCCCTATTTTTGTTGAGACATCTCTACTCGTCCCACTGTTGATTCTGATAATAGACCTAAGCACTTTATTTGACTTAATTATATTCCCACTTCACTCCACAAAGAACTTGAGGTGGTTATGAAACTTTACTGTAACCTGGTATTTCCTTAATTTTAATAATAGTCAACTTAGCCTGAAATATGTATATTACTATACATGGATTATGTATACATAGTACATGGTACATATGTCCTAATACTTTCTTGGCAGTTAACTGAAGCCAGAAAAGAGAAAACATTTGGGTGGAAGTGATTATAGAATTAGAAAACAACCAGGCACAATGTGATATGGACAGTGAATCAAGTATAGTGCTAAATGTCACTTCCTTCTGCTGCCTTCTCAGATCCTTCCACATGAAGGATGTTAACACGAGTGTTAAGATCAGATAGAGAAACAGAACATTGTTAAGGATAGAACCTAAGATAGAAGCAATAAAGGCATAGCCAATCCCTATCATCACTGTCATATTTCATTATATCTATGAGTCATTTTGGTAAATAATGAAAGCTCACTAGACCTATTTTGTTTATTTCTTCTTGAATCTTTCTGGTCACATTAATGCATTTTTTTTTACATTAATGCATTTTGCATTATAAGAGTAACTTGAAAAGAAACACATTTTATAGCAAAGAGTTTTGCTTTCTTTATTTCTGGATCCACAATTTTTTAAAACTGATTCACAGCACCCTCAAATTTAACAAGTTTCTTGAATAGCTACTATATACTATGTAGTAAGGTCCCTTGTAGAGTACAGAGTTTCAACAAACGTAGAATTTAATTTAGATGGGAGACTACAAAAAGGTAATACTTGTTTCGGTTTTGTGTGGCAGTTCTTAGGGCCATTGATTGAACATTCCCGTGATCTTTCTTAAGATATGTAACAGGACTGCACTCAGAAGTTGGGCTCTGACCAGTGAAATGTTCATAGAAGTAATATGACTTTAGTCCAGGTAGAAGTTTTAACACCATTCTGTGATTTACTACCTTCTCTTGTCCCTGCCTTAGCGCTTTTGCCTGTACGCAATGAGGTGAATCCCCTGTTTCACAGTTTGTGTCCATGATTAACCATGAGAAACAGAAACTCCAGCTAATCTATGATGGGCATATAAGGTGAATGAGACATAAACTTTTGTTGCTATAAGTCAAAAAAGAAAAAAAATCCATGGAAATGTATGCATTTGGAAGGCATAAAAAAGACAAAGAAGCCATTAATAAAGATATAGGAAAACCAGTGTGGCTCAGTGATTGTGTGTCAACCTGAGAACCAGGAGGTCATGGTTCGATTCCTGGTCAGGGCATACGCCCAGTTCAAATCTCCAGTGTGGGGCATGCAGGAGGCAGTGGATCAATGATTCTCTCTCACCACTGATGTTTCAATCTCTCTCTCCCACTTCCTTCCTCTCTGCAAACAATAAAAATATATATTTGTTAAAAAGATATAAAAAATAGTATCATGAAAGGCATAAAGGAAGATTTTCTAAAAGAAGAAAGTTTCAACCATCCCAGAGCTACTGGTAGAGAGGGATGAGGAAGAGGGGGTAGATGAGAATGAAGATTAAAACAAGGAAGTTGTGCCTAAGAGCTCATCTATGACCAGTGAGAGAGGAGATTGTGTGGCACAGGAACCACACTGTCACCATGAAGCAAGTCAATAAAGGGGAGATGGAAAATCAGAAGGACCAGGTCATAGGGACTATTCTGCCAAATAATTTGTGACTAGGGGATGCAATAAAACTAACTTGAAGGTAAAAGAAAGCCTCTTTTATTTGCTATGTTTATAAAATAAAGACAAGTATAAGCATATTTTAAAGTGGGAGAGATACTATAGACCGATTGATTTATTAAAGGTACAAAGTAAGAAGAAAAGAGATAAATGTCCCAGAGATTTGAAAGGATATAAAGTTAAGGGAAAGGTTGCAGCATTCACCTTGGAAGACAGGTGAGGTATGATGGAGGGGAAAATCTTTGAGGGAAGTCAACCCAGATAATTTTATCTTCTCATTAAAGTAGAAAGAGTTTTCAGAAAAGGCAGGAAGGAATGGGCTTGAATAAGAAGTTTTACAAGAGCCATTTCAGGGAATGGAATGACATCAGTAGTGGGAAGGAGATAATATAAACGCATAGTCAACAAATGATCCTTTACTCAGTGCCCTCCCTGGTCAGCCCCAGTGACTAATCTGTTTTAAATATAAACTGAAATACCATCCAGAATGTATTCATTGCTTCATTTCTTAGCTCTCCACAATTAACATTTGTACTGCATTTGGCAAATTTTAATTCTTAAGAAAATGTTGTGAATTAAATGGTTTTGTGCAGTTGAATAAAGGGAGACTGCCTTACTTAGTCAAGTTTTCATAGATAATAAGTCACACGGCTAAGAAATGAACCCGGTCTTTATCCTCCAAGTCCAGAATAAGAAGCACTATTTCTCCTAAATAAACACAAGAACTAGTGGCTGACTATGGATGATTTATAATGTAAAAGGGATCATGAACCCCTTTGGAAAATCTACACTAATAAAAGAGAAAGATGCAAATTGACTGTACCTTCGCAATGCCCACCAACCAATGAGGAGTATGCAAATTAATCCAACAAAGATGGCGGGTTAATTTGCATACACAGGTGCTGAGTGGCTGGGTGAAAGGCGGGATGCAGATGTTCTGCCCCATCTCAGCCAATCCAGGCCTCTGGGCAGCGTGGGAAGGCAGAAAGGCGGCTCCGGGGCAGAGCAAAGGCAGAAATACGACTCCGGGCTAGAGCGAAGGCAGTGCAGGCAACCAGGGGGAAGGAAGGCCCATTCTTGCACAAATCTTCGTGCATTGGGCCTCTAGTTTATATAATAATTTAGGATGAAAACTCCTTTTGCACTGAGGATCTGTATGAGTCAGAATGGCGTGGGGCCAGGGTCTGCCTTAGACCTGGTATATCTCTTGGGGAATTCTAGTGCAGACCTAAAATCTTTGATCTAATTGAAATGAAATTGAAGTGACTTTGGTGATGAAGCCATGGTGGAATGGCACTGGGGAAATGTGAACTCTTTTAACCCCTTCTTAGTTCTTAGTTGATAAAGTCTAATGAAAACTAGTCCAACAAAGACTGAAGAAGAAATAAAGCACAATATCCAATAGAAAAAGAAGGGAAAAAAAATACCTCCCCACCCAACACTCCAGTCTGTTTCAGTTATTAGGATTATGAAGAAAAATGAAATCTCTTGGAGCCTAATGTAAAATGTGTGCCAGACTTGTTTATCCCTTTGTAGCTGTATCAGGCACTGCTCAAAAGAGGCAAGCAAAACAGCACTTTGTAGTTGATGAGGAAAAATCATTCTCTAATTTTCTCAGAATTCAAATGAAAGCTGTGGTTTGAAGCCACTGAAACAGAATTAAATGTGAAGTTTAGAAGGGATTAATTTCATAAATTTCTTAAGTTGTTCATGGAACCATCTGGCAGTTTGGAAGATAACCATTAAAGTCTATACAAGAAAATTTCTTTCTGTGAGATTATAATGACTGAATATTATAACAGCAGGAAAATAGAAACTAATGTACATTTTTATTATTGAAAACAAATGCCCTGGACTTTAAAATGTGAGATTTCTGCTTACTTCTAGAGAAAAGCAACTAATGTAGGATGCACACCTTCGAGAGCCTCAGATATACCATTTCATTTTATCTTCATGGAGGGTTGCAAAGAAATGTTCAATTGTCCTTTTCTGAGGAGAAACTGAGGCCCAAACAAGTTAGGTGATACTCAGTGTACTATTGTTCATGTGAAATTTGACTAAGATCATTCTTGCTCAAACCCTGTATTATACCAAACCGTGCTGCCTCCTATAGCAACCAATACAACTTATCAGGTAGGTGTAGCTGAGGACCAGGGATTTCATTGTACGTAATTACCTACTCAGGTATTTCTGGCCAATCAGAGAGTCAGTGATTTGACAACTGCTTTTATGAAAGTTCTCCCATTAGTTTCTCAATTCAGTCCTGACTAAACTTCATTATTGTTATTTTATGGAAAATAATATATTCCATTTCAAGGTAATATGACTCTCAGATAAAAGCAAACCTCCTTAAACTTGGATATTCATCAGGTTCTCCTTAGAAGCCAGGAAAATTTGCAGATACCTGGGCCAAAAAAAAAAAAAAAATGATTCCCTGAGACTGGGACCATGTATCTGTATTTTAATAAAGTCCCCAAGAGTTTCTGATGATTCTTAAAATTTATGATCTACAAGAACTGGATTATCTCAAAATAGAATAGTGGTAAAAAAAAACCTACTCAAGCTAGAACGCCAGGAACCAAGTTCCTGCTCCTTATGTAAGTTATTTAATCTCTTTATAAATCAGTTTTTTTGCCTGCATAATGGGAGTAATAGATAACATTTGTAAGATTCTTGTGAGGACCAAGAATGAAGAGTATCTGGCACATCCTAAATGCCTCATAAATGATAGCAGTTGTTCATCCAATACTTCATTTAAAGAGGCACAGCTAGAGGGCTTTGTATGCTTCCAGAGTCAGGTTCTCTGCCTCTCTTTCAAAGCAAAGCCACTTCCCACATATGTCCACCAGGACTCAAGAATAGGGCTTTTAAATGCATTTAGCTATGCACAGAGGGACACATTGTTATCTGCTACTACAGATGACATGACCCAACCCTCATTTTTCTTGTGCAGAACCCTTTATACCTTCATCTCAGCTTTTCGGTAGATGCCTACTCTAACATCTCAGCCAATTTCTTAGACAGCTGATTCACAACATAGCTCTAGTAAGCAATGTTAATATTTTCTTTACACAGCTATCATTTAAAATAGCAATATGGCATATTTGTCATATCATAGGCATTTCTTTAAAACAATTTGTATAAAATGTATAAATGGTGGTATTGGGAACCAATCTTAGACAGTGTTGCCCTGGAAACGAGGGAGCACACAGTTTAAACAATTTTTGACAAAGATCACACATGCAGTAGGCAGCATCACTGAGAACCCTGCACCCTGCTGGTTGGAAACATCATAACTTCCTAGGTGAAATCTGAAACTGGCCTCCTGCATAGAGGCAAAAAGAGACCAGAGTAATGAGTAGACCACCCCAGAGTGGTAGGTGGCCATTTTAATAAGCAAGGGAACTTACTTATGAGGTTTACCTTGAGCACTATGAGACGAGCAGATCACCACTGCCTGCCAGAAACTTAAAAGTTTATATAAAAAAATAAAAACAACATGTTGGGGGGGGGGTACTGGGGTGTAAAGAGATTAAATAAATAACTTATATTCATATATGCATAACTCATGGACACAGACAATAATGCAGTGAAGGCCTGGGGGGAAAAGAGAGGGTAGGATGGGTAGAGGCAGTCAATGGGGAAAAAGAAGGGAACATCTGTAATACTTTCAACAATAAAGATACATTTTTAAAAGTCTATCAAAAAAGAAAGTTTATACAAAGACCTTAACTAGGTTCAGTCATGTATACCATCCACATGGTCTCAACAACACATTGCTTTCTCAAGGCTGTGTCCTTGAAAATGGCTGCTAGTATAGGAATAGCAGGTGGAACACACATTTCAAAGACAGGGGGCGGGAAAGGAGCCTACACTTGCCCAGATCTAGCTCACAGGTCAATTGGTGGTATGTCCTCTTAATGACCTACCCCAACAAACCCATATGCTATACTTGGCCCAGTTCAGCACCAATCCCCTCAGCTGTTCAGAGAAACTCACTATAATATTCTAACAACCTGTCCTTCTCCACATCCGTAACTCCATCTCTGTCCTATACAGACCCTGCCCTGGCTACCAAAGTTCTGCAGCCTTGGTATTTATTATGAAATTGGACAACAAATTGATGATTGGTTACAACAGTCTTTCAAAATTACTTCCTTTCCTTTTTTCCAAACTCATTGCCTCTCCACAGCCATTCTCAGATCAGCCACCCTCAGATTCCTGAAATCTGCAAAATGCAGCCTTAATTCTAAAACCATTTTGTCTCTCCTCTTCCTGTATTATCTAACTGGAACTACTCCCAATCCCCACATTGACCTTTTTTTTTTTTTAATTTAATAAATCTTTATTGTTCAGATTATTACAATTGTTTCTCCTTTTATCCCCCATAGTTCCCCTCCACCCGGTTCCCACCCCACCCTCTGCCCTTATCTGCCCCCAACTGTCCTCATCCATAGGTGTATGATTTTTGTCCAATCTCTTCCTGCACCCCTCATACCCTTTCCCCCTGAGAATTATCAGTCCACTCCCTTTCTATGCCCCTAATTCTATTATATTCACCAGTTTATTTTGTTCCTCAGATTTTTAATTCACTTGATTTTTAGGTTCACTTGTTGATAGATATGTATTTGTTGTTCATAATTTTTATCTTTACTTTTTTCTTCTTCTTCCTCTTCTTAAAGAATACCTTTCAGCATTTCATATAATACTGGTTTGGTGGTGATGAACTCCTTTAGCTTTTTCTTATCTGTGAAGCTCTTTATCTGACCTTCCATTCTGAATGATAACTTTGCTGGGTAGAGTAATCTTGGTTGTAGATTCTTGCTATTCATCACTTTGAATATTTCTTGCCACTCCCATCTGGCCTGCATAGTTTCTGTTGAGAAATCAGCTGACAGTCATATAGGTGCTCCCTTGTAGGTAATTAACTGTTTTTCTCTTGCTGCTTTTAATATTCTTTGTCTTTTGCCCTTGGCATTTTAATTATGATGTGTCTTGGTGTGGTCCTCTTTGGATTCCTCTTGTTTGGGGTTCTGTGCGCTTCCTGGACTTGTAAGTCTATTTCTTTCACCAGGTAGGGGAAGTTTTCAGTCATTATTTCTTCAAATAGGTTTTCGGTACAGAGAGAGCACATTGACCTTTGATCAGTATTGTTAACTCCTATTCTTCAAGATATTTCTAAAAGCCCTTAACAACTAACTATGGGGACAAAGGAGAGGATCTCTATAGTCCTTTTGGTGTTGAATCATGAATTTGTTTTGAATGAAAATACAAATGAACAATTCCTTTTGGTTTTCTGTAAGATTTTCCTAATATAAACCAATAAATACTTTGGGCTTTCTTAAACAAACGATATTTAGTCCATACCAGAGTCACTGACTGGCACATGGAAAATTCTACACTACCCACAGAGTGTGGCTACTAATAATCACTATATTTACTTATCACAATTAAGTTAAGCACTCATACATTCAGGAAACACCTAGTAAGTGCCTTCTGTATGTCAGGCTCTATTCTTGATGTGAGGGTACCACTCTGAACAATAAACATATACTCTGCTCACATGTGGTATATATTTTGGTGAGAAGAACCTAAAATAAAAAAGGAAACAAGTAAATAACAATAATTCCTATTACTTATTAGAGATATAGAGAAAATAAAACAAAATATTATGATAGAGAATGAATATAAGAGGCTAACTTAAAATGGATAGATAGGAAGGCACATCTCAGAAAGTACTGTTGGAGCTGAGGCTTGAATTATGAAAAATCACCAAATCAAAGATTTTTGCTCAGGGCTGGAGGGTGTATTTCAGGGAGAGAAAAATTCAAATCTGAGGTAGAAACAAATTTAAATTCTTGGAGAAAAAAATAGGAAACCAGGATAGCTAGATGATAATGCGGAGTCCTGGACTGGTACAAATTAAAATTAGAAGTCAGGAGGCAGAGCCCTCAGGGCCTTGTAGTTTAGCAAAACAATGTTAAATTCCATGGAGTTTAAAGTAACAATAATCAGACAGATTTTTTTAAAAGAATGTTAGGTCTATCTATGTATGCGGGAATTTGACAACACAGAGATGAGAATGAAAGCATAGAGGTGGCTACTAAAGTTGTTTATGAACAAGTACATTTTCTCTAGAGTATCAATTAACAAAAGACAAAATAAAAACGGAGTATGGTTTGCAGTAGTAAATGTTGCTATGGCACCCACTTATTTCGCCCATTACTTAAATGTAAGGACATTCTGTATGGGTTCTCAAAAGTCCTCATCTTTTGCCAACAATATTTTCCCAATCTTTTCAAAGAGAAGCAATTGGATTTACTAGCTCAACCAGTTTGCACTTGTAAGTGGCATCAATTCCCCACGTGGAAATCAGCCAACCCTGGAACTTGGGAACCTTCTAGTATTTTATCATCTCATTAGACTCAGTATACCTGCTATTTTCATCAAGTAATTATTTCAGGAAAGAGACAGTCATTACACTGTTTTGTCTGCACTGGGCACTGAGTGACAGCTGGAATGGAACAATGAGCAAATTCCTTAGGAGTGCTTAGGTTTTAAAGCTGTGCCCATTTAATAACAGGCATGAGTAAATCATTTTTCTTTGAAAAAAGTTCCCTTTCCTGGCAATAATTACTTATTTCTGAACTGTCATCAGCTTACCACCATTTTAACTAAATGACAGTACAAAATTCTAAGTATCATTAATGACTTCACATAGGATAAACATATTAACTAATTAACTTTGTGTGGTAAATAATGAGGGTTAATAATATGAGGACTGCTCAGTCAGTGTAGCTCAGTGGTTGAGCGTTGACCTATGAACCAGGAGATCATGGTTCGATTCCCAGTCAGGGCACATGCCCAGGGTTGCAGACTCAATCCCCATTGTGGGGTGTGCAGGAAGCAGCCAGTCAATGATTCTCATCATTAGTGTTTCTATCTTTCCCTCTCCCTTCCTCTCTGAAATAAAAATATATTAAAATAATAATAATAATAATAGGGCTAAAAGTAATGTTAGGTAGACTTTAGGGCTCTCTTCTGCCTACTTACTATGACTTACTACTTACTAGCCAGAGAGAGGAAATAATTAGCATTTCCCATTACTTTATCAACATGCAGTAATATTGATAGCACAGAGAGTTCTAAAGAAGATGATAAAGAAATGGTGCATAAATTTAAACCAAAATTTGTACCAAAATATGATGCCTGCTTAATTCAAATGAAAGCAAATTAGATGTTTGTGAAAGAAGCTAAATGGCACAGCAAAATGAGATGAAGGCAGCAAAAGTACTTGAATATTAATAAGAGTTTTAGAATATTTGTTTACCAGCTTAAGAAATTCATTTATGCCTGAAGGTAAAAAATATTTTAGGCAATAAGATAATTGTCTACAATTGAGAATAAACTATTGCAGAATTCCTAATAGGGAAGTAAAGTAATCTTTCCCAAAAATGGAGAAAAATTTATTACTGAAAGAATTTCAGAATGTCATGTGAATGTTGAAAATTTTGTTGTTATATATTCAATTATTCACATTTTTTATGGTAAAAGATCCAACAAAATACATTGGAACTGGTTAGGCATAAACTATAAAAAATTATACTATTTATTATTTACCACAGAATATAGGAAGAACAACTAACTAGAGGCAGAGGAATCCCAGAAACATATTTACAAATATACCTTATAAAGCTTTAAAAATACTTTCAAGTTAAGAATATAAATTATAAATTCAAGATACTGTGAAAGATCAATATATACAATTTGAAGCATTTGCTATATTGGGAGATAAATAACAATATCTCTCATGAGATAGCCATTCAGTCTTCCTTTAGTTCATTTATACGTGGGTTAAGGGGTCAATATAGAACAGGCATGGTCCTGGAGACTGAGAACACAAAAAGGAATGACTTAACACAATACTTTATTTTAAATTACCACTTTTACTATTGGAAGCATTCCTTTATGTTAGACTATCATTCCCCTTGTGAAACTTCACTGATGTTGTATAATTAAATATAGATTTTTAAAAAAGGAATGAGATGAGAAATTTCTCATAAAGAATCTTTCCATGGTAGTTGTCCTTAACTATATATACTAACAAATCAGGAAGTATGATACCTCCAACTTTGTTCTTTCTCAAGACTCCTTTGGCTATTGATGATTCCATATAATTTTTGTGATTATTTGTTCTAGTTCTGAGAAAAATTTCATTGGTATTTTTATAAGGGTTGCATTGAATCTGTTCATTGCTTTGGGTAGTATGGTTATTTTAATATTAATCCTTCTAAACCATGAGTACAATACATCCTTCCATTTATTGGTATCTTCTTACATTTCTTTCTTTAATACACACACACACACACACATATGAAAGGCTAATATGCAAAGTGTCCCCTCAGGAGTTTGACCAGGAGAACGGGAGACTGGGAGTTTGATTGCTTGCTATGACATGCGTTGACCACCAGGGGGTGGCATGGGATGAAGGAAGGCCCTGGCCTGCAGTCAGCAACTGGGGAATGAAGGCCCTGGCCAGCAGCTGGAAGGAAGGCCTGGCTGGCAGCCAGAGGCCCTGATCGGCCCTGATCAACACCCAGGCCTAGGGACTCTACCCGTGCACAAATTTCGTGCACCGGGCCTCTAGTATCTTTTATCACTGTGGTTAAATTTATTCCTAGGTATTTTATTTTGGGGGGTACAATTGTAAATGGAATTGTTTTCTTAATTTCTCCTTCTGATCATTTGTTAATATACAGAAATCCAATGGGTTTCTGTATATTAGTTTTAGACAATCTAGAAGAAATGGATACATTTCTAGAAACATACAACCCTTGAAGACTAAACCAGGAAAAAAAGATGAATCTGAACAGATAAATTTCTAGCAATGAAATTGAAGCAGTAATTAAAAAAACAAAATCTCCCAATAAACAAAACCCCAGGACCAGACAGCTTTACATGTGAATTGTACCAAACATTTAAAGAACTAATACCTATCCTCAACATGATAAACACTATATATGACAAGACCACAGCTAATATCATATTTAATGGTACAAAGCTGAAAGCTTTCCCTCCAAGATTAGGAACAAGAAAAGGATGCCCACTCTCACCACAAGAAAAAGAAATAAAAGGCATCCAAACTAGAAAGGAGGAAGTAAACCTGTCACTGTCTGTTGATGACATGATACTAGATATTTATAAAACCCTAAAGAATAACCAAAAAATCAATAGAATTCATAAATTCAGTAAAGTATGCTACTATTTGGTATTTTTAGACAGCAAAGAAAATACACATTGCAACCATCAAAGGAGACTAGCAAGAAGAGTGAGTGTTATAGGAGCAAAACCAAGAACATGTGCTATCCTGGAAGCTAAGTAAGGAAAGCGCATGAAAGAGGAATGATCAGTTGTGCCAAATGCTGCTGATAAGTCAAATAAAAGAGGACTGAGAATTATTGGACTTTTTCATTATGTGGTCTCTGATGATATTTACAGAAGTAATTTTTATGGAATGATGGGAATGGGAGTTTGACTGCAATAGACTGAAGGGAGAAAGGGAGGAGAATTGTAGACATACATGTATAGATAGCTTGCTCAAGGAATTTTGCTATAAAGGGGAGCAAAGAAATAGAATATTAACTAGAGAAGAAAATAGAGATATTTTTACATTAATAAAATTACAGGATTGGTGTATTCTTATAGGAATGATTCCATAAAGAGAGAGGAATCTATGACATAGTAGAGTGGGAGAATTGTTGGTGCAATGTTCTTAAGATGAGATGAAATAGATTGTGTGCCCAAATTTAAGGGACATGCTTTACAAAGAAAATTAATCTTATAAAAAGTGAGAAGGCAGTGCATAGTGCTGGGCTGTTGTGGAATAAGTTTTCTAATTATCTCAATAATCAGGAAAATAGGAAGCAAGGACATCATTTGAAAAATGGGAATCTAGAACATCATCTGGAAAGGGGCTAGGACATGAGGTTTGAGAACAAAGGAGAAGGTATAAAATGGTGAAGGAAAGTGGGAAAAGTGCTAGACAAGACATGTTTTCATTTCTATATCCCTCACATAATCCATTTGGAAATGTGACTCTTGGTTTATGATGTGCAATTATTTGCAATGAAATTCTGCCAGGCAAAAGAAGCAAAGATAAGTGCAGATATTACAATAAGATAATTGTTCCTTTTAACAACAGTCACTCTCAATTTCTAGAAAAAGGAAAAATCTATATTTTCCTTCTCTTCATTCAGAACAGAGTAATATTTACTGTTTTTTTTCCCCTAAAGGTAACTCTATACATCTCTTTTCCATGCTCCCAATCTTATTTTTGCCTTCAAAGATGTTATCAGAAGTCTCAATAACTTTTTTCTTTGTTGTACACCAAGAAGAGATCACAGAATAATTGTCCCATCACGTAAATACATCTCATAGTGAGTGTATAATCTTGTTCCTTTTCATAGTTACTATGACCACAGACTTAAGTTACACATAATATGGCTGGAGCTCACATATACCCACCTATAGAGTAAACCCAAGGGGGTATCTGACTCAGATTAATGGGGCTATGGCCACACGTGCCAATGTGTTATCAGAATTATATTATTGGATTTAAAAAAATACATTTTAACACATTGTATTTCATAAAGTTATGATCTTCATGTCAGATAGGTAAATAAATGAGAATTTCTTACATTCTAGAATTTCAATTCAATCCTTTTGAAGTTTTTATGTTGGCTTTGTTTTCTCTCTTCATCCTACACAATCCCTCATGCCCATATGTGTTTATGGCACAAATCTATTTGTGTGTAACGTCTCCCTTTGCTCCACTATAAAACTGCATATGTTTAGATGTATTCAGGAGGAATCTTTGTGAACTGGACTATAACTGAAATGAACATTCATGCTGAGCCCATGATAAAAAAGAAGTCCTCATTGTTTAAAGGGAAATAATCATCACTAGATTGCATTTTATCTTTCTTAACCTAGAAAATCTTAAAATTGAAAACAGTGTTTTGGTCTTGAAGTCTCTTGAAATGGAAAACTAAGGATTTTTTTGTTTATTCTTTTTAAAGTATAGATGTCATTCAGTTCTCACATGTGACTATGACTTAACCTACCTAAAATCAAAACATTGTAAAGTAAACTAATGTTTAAGAAAATCAAACTGGCCTTTCTTTTTCTGCCTAAAGGAAGATGGGTCCTTCATGACAAGGCTAAGAATTGGGGAAAGTAAGAAGTGCATTTAGAAAAACAAGCACCATGGTGAGCCTTCACAATACTGTTATTATGCTGCTGATCAAGTTGTAAACTAATTTCAAGTGCAAAATATAGGTTTGGGATTTATGTCTTGTATAAAACATAATCAACTTTCATTATTTCCATGAGTCATAGCATTTTAATCTTTTCTAATTAGATGTAATTACTATTCTTTCTCACAGCAGGGTAGCATAGAAGCATAAGAAATATAAGATGCCACATATATAAGGGGAGAAGTTACAAAAAGGAAAAATACAGGCATCATTAGTAAATAAGAGTTTATTTTGTTCTCAGATGGCACTGGCCATTCCTTCGGTGGGAAAAATGGACACTGTGACAAAGCATTGTAGGCAATTATTAACTTTTTGTAATATTCCTTTGTAACAAGTAGATCAAGGTCCAAGGACAGAAATTTCTTAATGGGAAGAACAAAATTTTTAATATCAGAGTTTGTGCATTTAAAATAGGGTAATTTAGCTGATCAGAATAAATTATATTTTAAATATTATGAATAATGTACTTTTTCACCAAATCAACTTCTATACCTTCTATATTTATGCTCTGGTAAACCAAAGCCAGACTTTTATATAGAAACAAACCAAAAAAATCATTCAAACCTAAAAGGATCAAAGATGCATGTTTCTAACTGCAATATTAAGAGCTGTTCCCATGAAGACCCATCGTAGAAGCAGAAGTGTACATGGAAGTTTACAGATCAGTTTATTCACAATGTAGGAACATGTTTATCAAAATATTTGTTATGTAGGGAAATACTTTACACATTTTCTTTTGCATGCGAGTTCTTCAGTGAGCATTTTTTTCCCCAATATAGACTTGATACAATCAGTTGTTAAGTAATCAACTGGTGAAATTAGGTTCAAACAACACAAATTTAACAAGCCATTTTACAATTATACAGTCTACTTGTCATATAAAACATAATTCTTTTGGGGAAAACAATCTGTTTTGAAACATGGATTAACTACTTAAGCTGTCTACATAGATCAAATCAACTGGTTAAGTACTCATTTTAATTCTCTTCATCACCTTGTGTTATGCAGAGAGTTGAAAAAGTCAATAAAGCAAAATAGTGAGTTTTACTAATTAAAAATTATAAAGATTCAGCATTTAGATGCTCAGTTTCTTTTGTTTTGTTTTTTAATTTCTTTATTGATTAATGTATTACATAGGTGTCCTCATCCTAGATGCTCAGTTTTATGTTATCTCAGTCTACAAGACATGAGATGGGAAGTTTTATACAAATATATTACACAACATAAGGAAACCCCCCAGGTCACTACTCTATTTCCAAATTTATGGTGCCAAACCCAGATAAATTCTGGACAAGCAATATAGAGTACTTGGATTACCAAAGTTTTCCTAATTGGCAATTCATAACTCCCAGCTGCTCTGAACAAAACCTATTGCCCACTGAAATGTTGACATTTTTCTGCCTCATTAAAATCTGCAATATTCTGTGTGAATATATTGTTCAATTAGCCATTATTTCTGGAGATATACAAAGAGGTGGTAAATGATTAAGACACCAAATATAATTTGTAGTGTCAAAGCAAGGCTATTTACCACTGAACCCACCTACACATTTAGACAATTTTGAACTAATATCTTTTTGGACAGGAAGAGAGCTTCATCCCATGGAACGTATTACATTTTGTATCTTTCAGTTCTCCCATGAACTCATTATTCTTTCTAATATACTTTCATAATTACTACTGTATTTTTAAAAATTTTCTAGAACAAAGTTAAGATATCTTCTCACAAATCCCTTGGTAAAATTTCAGTGAATAAGATATAGTTTTAATTGGGAAAATTTTTTTATAATGATGAGCCTTGATTGCCATCTTTTGTGCATCCACAGTGTGGATCGCAGCATACAAGATCACTGTATGGTATTGTACAGAAGATATGAATCACTAGTAAGTAATTTCTAGACTTTTGGTCTATGCCATAAAATTTAACAGAAAACAAAAATAATTACAATTCATGAATCTTACTCATGGAATTGCAGTCTGTTTTTCTCTGTTAAAAACAACTATTTTATCACATATCAATGTTAATAAAATCAACATAAATGAACTGCATTTTGTACAGAAGTATCTGCTTTCAGTTGCCACAAACCCACAGCCCATGGCATGACACACATTGTACAAAGGTGGAATATGTCCAAATACTTAAGGTTTGTCCATGGTAGGTTTTTTTCTGATGAGTAAAAGTTTGCAATTTTTATAATGCCATAGGACATATTGAACCCTAACCTATTCCATATTTACATAGTATACTCAGCACAGTTATGTACATTCCCTATAGTCTTTGAGAATGTTTCACTTATTCTCATTTTTAATAGCAACAATAATCACTGTCATTTTCATAGTCATGTATGATTTATCACCTTTCTTTTTTACATAGTGTTTTGGGGGCCTTATATCTACCCCCTTTGGGCAGGAGTTAAAGTAAGACTCTGGAAACATGGAACATAGATAATAACACAGCAAACAATAAAAGTCTGAATTGCTGAATTTAAGTTGTCTCTTCTTAAGTTTAGTTCTAATAAAGTCGGATAAGCTATAAAGGCTATCTCTCCCCTCAGCATCTTTTTCAGGACAAAAAACAGGAAATTACAATATTTCTTAAAACATTGCAATACATACATTATTACATTGACATTTAAAACTCAATTTTTGCTAAAACTTTTCAATAAAAACAATTCATTTCAAACAGAAAAATATTTGTAAATTACCTCATCCTACTGTCAACCAGCATATTGTGACTCCATGTGGATATATTCAGATACTTAAACATGAGGTTAATTTTATATGTAGCTCTAGAAAACCACTTAGTGATTTTTTAGCCCAGATCACTTCCCACACATTTTTATTATCTGTATTTAAGGATCTAAGGTCATTGACTATCAAAGTTAGTGCCCACTAACTATACTATGCTACCTTGTTATTTATCCTGGAAATCCTTTTCTCTTTGCATTTGTCCACATTGCAATGCAATGGGATGTAGAGCATATTAAACTAAATAGTACAGTGACTGCTCCAAAGAAGTCAGACCCGGGTTTTTAATAGGAAATTCTCTCTCTAGGCATCCCTTTGCTATAAACCTGGAAGCCCCGACCAATACAGAAGCTGTTTCCGGCGAGTTATACCTTACATTCAGGTAGCCATACTCTGGGAGGCCCTCACCACTCTGTAAATGTCTCTGGCATCTTCAAAAAATGTACAGCTTTGCTGATGGAAAACTGGCATAGAAAAAAAAACTGTACATATTTAAAGACTATAGTTTGATTACTTTTAACATATGGATACACTCAGGAGAGTATCACCACATTTAAGATGATGAACATTATTTATCACCCCAAGTTTCCTTGTACCCCTTTGTTATTCCTCCCCCCAGGCAACCAATCATCTGCATTATGTCATATAGATTAATTTTCATTCTTTAAAATTTTATATAAATGGAACCATATAATATGTACTCATTTTGTAGAGGGGCATCTGGCTTCTCTCACACAGCATAGTTCTTCTGAGATTCATCCATGATATTGTGGTAGTAAAAGTTCATTTTTAAAGTCATTGATTAGATGTCTATTATATGTATACCCCACAAAGCATGTATCCACTCACCTCTTGATGGATATTTGAGTGGTTTCCAGTTTTTAGCTACTACAACTAGAGCTGTTATGAACATTTATATAAATCTTTCTGTAGACAAATGTTTTCATTTCTCTTGGATAAATGCTTTGGAGTAGAATGTCTGGTCATTTGAGAGGCATCTGTTTTGCTTGGGAAGAAATTGGCAAACTGCTTTTGAAAGTGGTTTACCATTTTACATTCCCACCAGTTCTTTCAAGTCCTTGCCTACTCTTGAAATAATTAGTGTTTTATTATTAGTGATTCTAGAGGCTATGTAAGAGTAGCTTTTTGTGGTTTTAATTTAAATTTCTATAAAGGACTATTGATATCGAGCAACTTGTAAAGTACTAATTTGATATTCATTTATCTTCTTCAGTGAAATGTCTGTTCAAGTCTTTGGCCATTTTAAAATTGGGTTGTCTTATTAATGTTGAGTTGTAAGAGTTCCATACATAGTATAAATATAAAACCTTAGTCAAATATATATTTTGAAAATATTTTTTCTCGGTCAATGACAGGCCTTTTCATTTCTGTAATGGTATCTTTTAAAGAGCAAACATTTCAGTTTTGGTGAAGTACTATTTAATTTTTTTTTCTATAGTTCATGCATTTTGTGTCCAGTTTAATATATCTTAGCCAAATCCAAACCACTCTCTCTTTCCGCTGGTTAATGTTAGCATGTAATATATAAAGTCATATTTTACTTTTAACCTTTTTGTGTCTTTCTAGTTAAATGCTTGTCTTGTAGGCAGATTATAGTGGGGAGTTACTTTCAAATCTAACATATGACTCTCTGCCTTTTAACTGGAGTGTCAGGCCATATGATGTAGTTATTGATATGGTTGTATTGAACTCTACTATTTTGCTGGTTGTTTTCTATTTGCTCCACTTATTTTTGTTCCATTTTTCTCTCCTTTGCCACCTTCTCTTGAATTAAGTATTTTTGTAATTCCATTTTATCTCCCTTATTTAACTACAAGCTTTATGAACTGGTTTTTGCATGTTTGTTTGCTTTTGGCTTTTAGTGGCTGCATTGGAAATTTTAGGATACCTCTTTAACTTATCTTAGTGTACCTTCTATTAATGTTAACCCACTGTACATACAATAAAAGAGCCTTACTATGCTATACTTACATCTCTCCCCGCCCCGTCTTTGTTCTATTGTAACCATTCACTGTACTTTTACATATATTATAAATTCCACAATCCAGCCTTGTTAGCTTTAAACACTCGATTCGATTTAAAGAGATTTTTAAGATAAAAGAAAAACACAGGACGTTTATATCATTTTATCATTTCCAGTGCTCTTCCTCCCTTTTTGTCTACTCAGATTTGTATCTGGTAATATTTTTCTTCCCTCCAAAGAACTCCCTTTATCATTTCTTGGAGTACAAGTCTGCTAGTGATGAGTTCTTTCAGCATTTGTATGTCTAAAGGAGCTTTATCTTCCTTTTGAAAGGTATTTTCACTGAACAAGAATTTTATGTTGACAGGCTTTTGTTTCTTTCAATACTTTGAAGATGTTGCTCCACTTTTTTCTGGCTTCCATTACTGCTGAGAAAAAGTCTGCTCTTATTCTTATTTTTGTGTCTCTACAAAATATATCTTTTATTAAGAGTTTTTAAGATTTTCTCCTTATCACTGTTTACAAACAATTTCATTAGGCTTTTCATGGTGCAATTTGATTTATTTTTCATGTTCAGACCTTGTAGAATTTCTTGGATCTCTGAGTTTGTCGTTTTATCAAATTTGGAAAAATCCTGGCCACTATTTTTTAACTAATATACTTTATTTTTTTGGGATAAGTTTTAGGTTCACAGCAAAAATTAGGGGGAAGCACAGAAACTTCCCGCATACCCCTGTACCCACACATGCCCAACTTCCCCATTCTCGACATCCTACACCAGAGTGGTACATGTGTTATAATCAGTGAATCTACACTGACATATCACTATCATCCAAAGTCCAAAGTCTACTTTAGAGTTCATGCTTTCACATACTATAGGTTTTGACAAATGTATAATGACATGTATCCACCACTGTAGTACCATCAGAAAAGTTTCACTGCCCTAAACATCCTCTGTTCACTACCTATTCATCCCTTCCCTCCCCAATCGCTGGCAACTACTAATCCTTTCACTGACTCCATAGTTTTGCCTTTCCAGAATGTCATATAGTTTGAATTATACCATATATAGCCTTTTCAGATTTGCTTCTTTCCCTTAGTAACATGCACTTAAGTTTCCTCTATGTTTTTTCATTGGCTTGATAGCTCATTTGTTTCTAATGCTAAAGAATATTCCATTGTCTGGATGTACCACAGTTTTATTTATCCACTCATCTATTGAAGAACATCTTAATTGTTTCTAATTTGGAGCAATTATAAGTCAAACTGCCATAAAAAATCCATGTGCAGGTTTTTGTGTAGAAACAAGTTTTCAATTAATTAGGGTAAATACCTAGAAGTGGAATTATTGGGTCATATGGTAAGAGTATGTTTAGTTTTGTAAGGAACTGTCAAACTGTCTTTCAAAGTGACTGTACCAGTTTTCCTCCCCACCAACAATGAATGAAAGTTCCTGTTATTCCATACTAGAGGCCCGATGCACGAAATTCGTTCAAGAGTAGGCCTTCCTTCCCCCAGCTGCCAGCACCAGCTTCCCTCTGGCACCTGGAACCCGGGCTTCCCTCGCAGCCCCGACTTCGTCTGGAAGGACATCCGGTCTAATTAGCATATTGCGCTTTTATTATTATAGATAGAAATGCTACTGACTTCTGAAGATTAATTTTGTATCCTACTACTTTGCCAAATTCATTTATTAGATCTAGTAGCTTTTGGGGGATTCTATGTGCAATATCATGTCATCTGCAAATAATGACAGTTTTACTTCCTCCTTTGTAATTTGGATGCCTTTTGTTTCTTCTTGTTTGATTGCTGTGGCTAGGACTTCCAGTACTATGCTGAATAAAAGTGGTGAAAGTATACATCCCTGTCTTGTTCCTGATCTTAAAGAAAATGCTACTAGCTTTTTGTCCTTTGAGTATGATGTTGGCTGTGGGTTTGTCATATATAGCCTTTATTACATTGAGGTATGTTTCTTCTATTCCCCTTTGCTGAGAGTTTTTATCATAAACTAGAGGCCTGGTGCACAAAATTTGTGCACTGGAGGTCCCTCAGCCTGGTCTGCACCCTCTTGCAGTCTGGGACCCCTCGGGGGGATATAGCAACATGCCAAATGGCAGGCGGCCAGGGAGGAGCCCGAATCTGGGCTGGGTGCCACTCGTGCTCATCCCTGCCTGCTGCACCTGCTGCTGTGGAGTCGAGAGAGGCTCCCACTGTGGCAGCTGCGCTCACCAGCTGTTAACCCGGCTTCTGGACCAGCAATGCTCCCCGTGTGAGCGCACTGACCACCAGGGGGAAGCTCCTGCATTGAGTGTCTGCCCCCTGGTGGTCAGTGTGCATCATAGAGACCAGTTGTGCTGGTCATTCCACCATAATGGTCACTTAAGCTTTTATTATATAGGCTAGAGGCCCAGTGCACGAATTTGTGCACCAGTGGAATCCCTCGGCCTGGCCTGCGGGATCAGGCCAAAACCGGCTCTCCGTCATCCTCCAAGGGGTCCAGGATTGCGAGAGGGTGCAGGCCAGGCCGAGGGACCCCACCAGTGCACGATCGGGGCTGAGGAGGTATGTGGGAGGTTGGCCAGCAGGGGAGGGACTACAGGAGGGCTCCAGGGTGTGTCCAGCCCATCTCGCTCAGTCCTGATGGGCCGGACTCCAGAAGCAAGCTAATCTACCAGTCGGAGCATCTGCCCCCTGGTGGTCAGTGTGTGTCATAGCGAGCAGTTGAGCAGCCTTAGCATATCATTAACATATTACACTTTGATTGGTTGAATGGCTGGCCAGTCAACCAGACACTTAGCATATTAGGCTGTTATTATACAGGATGCTTGTCAGTATTTATTTGGTGTTGGTTCATGTTTTAGATTTTGTTTTGTTCTAATAGGTGTGTAGTGATATCTCACTGTTGTTTTAATTATCAATTCCACACTGACATGATGTTGAACATCTTTTCATATGTTTACTTGCCATCTAAATATCTTCTTGGGTAAGGTGTCTGTTCAGATCTTTTGCCCATATTTGAATGAGGTTGTTCATTTTCTAATAGTTGAGTTTGAAGAGTTCTTTATATTTTTTGAATAATGGTCATTTATTAGATACATCACTTGCAAATATTTTCTCCCAGTCTATTGCTTGTCTTCTCATTTTCTTGAGCCATAATTTTTCAAATAGTTTCTCTGTTTTTCTCTCCTCTTATTTGAAAATTCCCTATTACACATATATTAGGACACCTGAAGTCACCCCAGAGCTAATGTGGGTCTTATTTTGGTCTTTTTTTTTTTTTATATATACATAAGTCTGGATAATTTTTTCATAATCCTGGCCTCTTTTCTTTTATAATGTATAATTTGCAATTAATATGATCTAGTGTATTTTTCATCTCACACGTTGTATTTTTTATCTCTAAAATTTAAGTAGGACTTTTTTTATATCTTCCATATATCTCCTTAATGTTCATCCTTTCCTTTACCTTCTTGAATATATGGAATCTATTTAAAATAACTCTTGATTTCCTTATCTATTAATTCTCCCATCTGTGTCAATTCTGTCCCTTTCTATTGATTTATTTTTCTCCTCATTAAAGGTCACATTTTATTGCTTCTTTGCCTGACAAGTAATTTTAGATGAGATGCCGACTTTGCGGGTTTTACCTTACTGAGTGCTGCATATCTGTACATTTTTAAAAATACTCTTGAGCTTTGTTCTGAGGTGCAGTTAAGGTACTTATGAACAGTTTAATCCTTCCAAGGCTTTATTTCAGGCTTTGTTAGGTGGAATCAGAATCGCTTGTAGTCTAGGATCAACTTAGCCCCACAACCAAGCACCCTTCTGAGTACTCCTCTACCTAACAGCCCCCCCCCCCATTACAAAGTTCCTCCATGCCGGCCAGGAGAACTCTTTCTTTCCCTGTGCAAGTTTTGTGGATTGTACTGTCTTCCCTTCCTAGTACCTTTTCCACTGGCTTCAAAGAGTTTCCTCAGATGCATGCACTTATCAGTGGGGACTTGAGGGGAGCCCCGAGCAGATCTATAAAACCTCACCCACACTCCCCACACACACAAGGCTTTCCCCCCCTGTATTTGTCCTCTGATATGTGATGAGATGTGACTTCCTGCTAAAGCCTCGCCCACACATAAAATTACTCAAGTATAATTTTATAGACTTCCTATATTATACTGAATATATAGGGCTTTATAAATGTGTGTGTGTGTGTTTGCGTGCACATGTGCATGCACACACATTTACACACATATAAACTGTTGCATTTTTTTCACTTAACTTTTTTTGTAACTATTTAAATAATTGTAAGTGCAACATTTATTAATGGGCATAAAATACATTTAAATATTTCTCAGTAGTGAAATATTTTAGTTGTTTAAAGTTTTGAGCATCAAAATTAAATTTTTAATGTCAAATAAAATTGAATAAAAGTTTCTACACATTTTGTTATGCTATCTGAATTCATATCTTTTCATTGCTATGCTTTTAGTTAGTGCACAAGTGTGTTGATGTTTATACACCCTGCAGAGTTGGGAAAGAATCTGTGTGTGTGTGTGTGTGTGTGTGTGTGTGTTATGTGGTGTGTGTGCTGTGTGGTGTGTGTGTGGTATGTGGTGTGTGTGTGTGTGTGTGTGTGTGTGTGGTGTGTGTGTGTATGTGTGTGGTGTGTGTGTGGTATGTGGTGTGTGTGGTGTGTGTGTGTGGTGTGTGTGTGGTGTGTGGTGTGTGTGTGTGTGTGTGTGTGTGTGGTGTGTGTGTGTATGTGTGTGGTGTGTGTGTGGTATGTGGTGTGTGTGGTGTGTGTGTGTGGTGTGTGTGTGGTGTGTGGTGTGTGTGTGTGTGTGTGTGTGCGTGGTGTGTGTGTGGTATGTGGTGTGTGTGGTGTGTGTGTGTGTGTGTGTGTGTGGTGTGTGTGGTATGTGGTATGTGGTGTGTGGTGTGTGTGTGTGTGTGTGTGTGGTGTGTGTGTGGTGTGTGGTATGTGGTGTGTGTGGTGTGTGTGTGTGTGTGGTGTGTGTGTGGTATGTGGTGTGTGTGGTGTGTGTGTCACAATGGCCAGTTTGCTCTTACATGAATCAACGCACATCTAAGAGTTTTAGGGAAATACTCTCTACTTAGCTGGCATAAGTTGTAGAGTTATAAAAGTCCTCACTCACTAAAATATCTACTCTTGATTGGTCTGTCAGAAGTCTCTAATTTTCCTGTCACTCCTTAAAGACCTTTTAAAGGCACTGTGCATTTTAACTAGGCTATAAGAGACTTTTACATAAGAAAAGTAACATTATCAGAGATTAGTCTATCAAATTATTCCATTAGCACCAATTACCACTTGAAAGAATGCATGGTCCTGAGGGAATGGAACTTAAGATAGACAAACTTTGATTGCCAGCAGAAAAGCTAAAATATATGGTGGTGCTGACAAACGTTAGGTGCAGAGATGTGGTAGGGTGTCAGCCAGAGCATCAGTGAGAAACCTTAAGGACAGATATCAAGGTAGCCACAATCACATCCACAGTAATGTCAAAGGACTGTGTCCAAAGGCCATGAGTTGTGTGTCTGTAGCTGTGGAGACACATTTAAAGTTATCCTGGCCAGAACAGGGATTGAGGTAGATAGGACAAAGGATTGTACCTTTGTTCTTTTCTAGAGCCTCCTACAGTGCATATACCCTAACACTAAATATCAAACTGTTAAGGTGTTTCTCAGTAGCCACAGAGCCAAGCAATTTTCAAGTGGTGTCAGAATATACCAAAAAATACACAAGTGGATTTGGTAAACATATTAGCATCTTGAAGTTAGAGAAGGTAGAGTTTCTTATGTGTTACAAAATGAACTCTATTTTTGTGTAAACAAAGAGTAGCCAGAATTAGCAATACAATTTCAGAGTAACTTGCTCTCATAAATGATGACCAGATATTGTTATAATCCTGAATGCACGCTGAAACAGACCAATGCATAAGTAGTATTGTGGTTTTTCCTCATATGGAAGAAACATTAATGAAGCTGGCATCAAACACTGATATACCCCACCCAGTCACAAAACCCTGAGACCATTTCCTTGTTCATTACAATATCCCACTGCAGAAAAAGCAACTTCCTCACCACTAAGGATTTTCTTCTTTCCCCTAAGTTCTTACAAAACTATTTAATATTCCCTGCTTGGTTATTAAGCTGCTAATTGCACACACAAAACTACCAAACTGGTGAATTTAACAGATATAACACTTAAATTGGAATGGAGAGTTTGAACAAATTACCTGGCTATTTTGAAATCTTATGGGCATAACTATGCTGTTATCTCTACTATTCCATTTCTTACTAGGAATTAAAAAATGAACAAAATACAGAAAGGGGATAGGAATGGGACTAAAATATAATGGTGTTTCATCCTGACATCTTTTAAAATTTCTAGCACTACTGTAAACGTTTTGGTACAAAAAAGTTTTAAACTCTTGGCTATGTTGTATTAATAATGTTGAATTAACAGTTGTAGCATGGAGGCCATGCAAACATGTTATAGGAACAGACTGGCCAAACTTACTGGCCCCAGCCCTCACCAGTTGTGTGACCCTGACCAGTCACTTAAATTCCCTGTGCCTCAGTTTTCTGTTCAGTAAAATGGGCTGAAGGTAGTACCTACTCACAAGTTCGCTGTGAAGATTAAGTAATATATGTAATAACGAGTAGAAATGTAACACACTCATGGAAAGAGCTTTCTAAATGTTAGGTACTGCTATTACTACTTCTATCATCGTTATTGACTGCGTACTAGTAAAGTGATGTCCATGTGAGAGAATGAGAGAAATATAGTAAGTGGTCTCTGTTCCCAAGGACCTTCCGTATCATGAGGGGAAAAAGCCTCACTGAGGAAACAGTGAGAGCAAAGGTGCTATAGTTTGTAATTCTAATTACTAGTTCAATAAAAGCTCCAAGAAGGTCAGAATCAGCTTGGGCTGTGTCTGCTATAACAGAATTCTTGGAAAGACAGGCATACAATGAAGGCCTTGAAGAATGAGTAGGACTTTAAAAGTTGCGTAGGGTCACTCTTGGACATGTGGTCCACAGATGTGTTTTGTTTGGCAGTATTTTAAAAACATTTTAATTACTTGCCTACATTTAAAATTAGATCATCATCCACCCTGCTTCACCCATTTAATTACCTGCCTGGTTCCTGTCATTATTTGAGTTTGCAACACCTAATCTATGGACTTAACCCCCATTCTCATTGTCACTGGTAACGAAAAGCTTTGGTAAACACATTAGAATGATTAATTTTCTTCATTTAGTGTCACAAAATTCTGCTCCATGCATACTAACAAGAATTTATAAAATTTTTTTAAAGTAGTCTTTCTTCCTAGAAACTGATTTATAATCATTCCAGTTTGGACTACATTTAAGGAATAATTATTAAAAACATTATGATTTCTTTAACAGTTAGGTCTCTATTGTTCCCTTTTTGGAGACTATTGGATTAGAACTTAATGAACTATCTTTTAGAGGCAGACAAAGCATAGCACATTGCAGTGCACTGGAAGAACTTACCACAAATCATTGCAAAAAATGGCGACAAAACAAATCTTCCTAAGAGACTAACTCCTGATATGACCTTGGTTAAAGCTGAAAGGACTAACAGTGTGCATTTGGGGAATGATAAGAGAAACACCAAAGTTTATGTCTACATACTATTCTAATCACCTCCCACTCATCCTGTTAGTGAAAGAAGGATCCCAGTCACTAAAAGGTTTGAGATGACCAAATGCACAGCACCCGACATTGGACAGGCAACATTGACGGCAGTGTCTCAGTCACATATACTCACAGCCTGGGAGAGGAGGATACCACCACATGCTGGGCAGGGCCACATGGGGGTTGCCCTATGGGGCAGAGTGAACCAGCAGGGGCTGTGGGAGGCTCTCTTTGTAGTGGAAAGAGGGTGAGGTGACCCTTGGATCCCACAAGAGGACAGGATTGACTTGAGTAATTTTTTGGGCTGGCAGAAAAGTGGAACCCATTAAGGTCAAGTATGGTACAGCTGGACCAGCTGATAGGGAAACTAGCCAGATGGAGTCTTTCTTACTGGATGTGTGTGTTGGGGGGGTAGACTGGATGAGAGCAGGGAACTTCAAGGCAGCGCGTGGAATTTCAGGCCTTCCAATGAGAGAGAGAGAGAGAGAGAGAGAGAGAGAGAGAGAGAGAGAGGAGGGGGGAGGGAGAGAATGTTTATGTATATGTACATATATAAACTATTTATTCTGATATTTTGAAATCAGGTATGGAACAGTTTAAGTTTCCAACTAATGATTTTCATGCACTGACTATATCTCTTTTAACATCATGTGTTGGGTTTTCAAATACACTTTTTTGATGAACTACATCACGTATACTTCTTTTACCATTTAAAATACTGTAATGTGAATGTATCCTTTCTAGAATTCTGTATCAAGTAAACTCAAACCATGCTTCTACGTGCCGTCTCTTATGTTTTTCAATAAATTCCTATAGGCTATGCCTGATAAGTTCAAAGATACAGGTTCTATAGCCCAAGTCTCAATTCTCAATCTTTGTTCAATATTTTATGATTCCTTATAGCATTCCTTTCAACATCCCCTAGGTTTACTACTTTAAAATTGCCTTTTCATGATCTACAGATGGTTCACCTCACATTATGGCTCTCTGAGAAGTTGCCATTCTCCATGGAGAAGTAGCAGATGTCCATCATGCCAGACCGAAGGGAAAGTGTAAAGGAATATACAACACTGAGAGGAAGAATAAAAAAATGAACCCGCGCCGAAACCAGTTTGGCTCAGTGGATAGAGCATCGGCCTGCGGACTGAAGGGTCCCAGGTTCGATTCCGGTCAAGGGCACGTACCTTGGTTGCGGGCACATCCCCAGTAGGGGGTGTGCAGGAGGCAGCTGATCGATGTTTCTAGCTCTCTCTCCCTCTCCTCTCTCTTCCTCTCTGTAAAAAATTAATAAAATATATTTAAAAAAATAAAAAAAAGTAAGAAAACTTAAAAAAAAAAAAAATGAACCCGAGGGCTTCAGAGAAGTTTGTAAGGATAGATTTGTATACTGGTCCTTTCTAAGCCACATTAGGTGGGTCAGATCTCTTTTTTTTTTTCTTTGATTTTTTTTTAATGTTTTCATTGATTTTTTTCCCATTTTTTTATTAAGGTATTATATGTGTACATATCTTACCATTGCCCCCCCACCCCACTCCCATACATGCCCTCACCCCCCCCCCCCCCGTGTTTTGCGTCTATTGGTTATGCTTATATGCATGCATACAAGTCCTTTGGTAGATCTCTTATCTCCCCCACCTCTCCCCAACCTTCCCGCTGTAATTTGACAGTCTGTTTGATGCTTTACTGCCTCTGTATCTATCTTTTTGTTCATCAGTTTATAATGTTCTTTATTATCCACAAATGAGTGAGATCATGTGGAATTTTTCTTTCACTGACTGGCTTATTTCACTTAGCATAATGTTCTCCAGTTCCATCCAGGTTGCTGCAAATGGTAGCAATTCCTTCTTTCTTATGGCAGCCTAGTATTCCATTGTGTAGATGTACCATAGTTTTCTGATCCAGTCATCTGCTGACGGGCACCTAGGCTGTTTCCAAATCTTAGCTATGGTGAATTGTGCTGCTATGAACATAGGGGTGCATATATCCTTTCTGATTGGTGTTTCTAGTTTCTTAGGATATATTCCAAGGAGTGGGATTCCTGGGTCAAATGGGAGTTCCATTTTTAGTTTTTTGAGGAAACTCCATACTGTTCTCCACAGTGGCTGCACCAGTCTGCATTCCCACCAGCAGTGCACAAGGGTTCCTTTTTCTCCGCATCCTTGCCAACACTTGTTGTTTGTTGATTTGTTGATAATAGCCATTCTGACAGGTATGACATGGTACCGCATTGTCATTTTGATTTGCATCTCTCGGATAATTAGTGACTTTGAGCATGTTTTCATGTGTCTCTTGGCCTTCATTCTGTCTTCTTTCGAAAAGATTCTATTTAGGTCATTTGCCCATTTTTTATTGGATCATTTATCTTCCTTTTATTAAGTTGTATAAGTTGCCTGTAGAAGTTGGAGATTAAACTTTTATCAGTGATAACATTTGCAAATATGTTCTCCCATACAGTTGGCTTTCTTGTTGTTTTGTTGATGGGTTCTTTTGCTGTGAAAAAGCTTTTTATTTTGATGTAGTCCCATTTGTTTATTTTCTCTTTAGCTTCCATTGCCCTAGGAACAGTATCAGTGAAGAAGTTCTTTCGGCATATGTCTGAGATTTTGCTGCCTGTGAATTCCTCTGGTATTTTTATGGTTTCCCGTCTTATGTTTAAGTCCTGTATCCATTTTGAGTTTATTTTTGTGTATGATGTAAGTTGGTGATTTAGTTTCATTTTTTTGCATGTATCTGTCGAATTTTCCCAACACCATTTATTGAAGAGACTGTCTTGACTCCATTGTATGTTCATGCCTCCTTTGTCAAATATTAATTGATCATAGTGGTTTGGGTAGATATCTGGGTTCTCTATTCTATTCCATTGGTCTATATGTCTGTTCTTGTGCCAGTACCAGGCTGTTTTGAGAACAGTGGCTTTGTAATACAGCTTGAAATCTGGTATTGAGATCCCTCCTACTTTATTCTTCATTCTCAGGATTGCTGTGGCTATTCATGGTCTTTTTTTATTCCAGATGGATTTTTGGAGAGTTTTTTCTAGGTGTGTAAAATATGCTGTTGGTATTTTAATGGGGAGTGCATTGAATCTATAGATTGCTTTGGGTAGTATGGACATTTTAATGATGTTGATTCTACCAATCCATGAACATGGTATGTTCTTCCATCTGTTTACGTCTTCCTCTATCTCTTTTTTCAGTGTCCTGTAGTTTTCTGTGTATAGGTCTTTTACCTCCTTGGTTAAGTTTATTCCTAGGTATCTTAATTTTTTTGGTGCGATAGTAAATGGGATTGCTTTTTTAGTCTCTCTTTCTGTAAGTTCACTGTTGGTGTATAGAAATGCCATAGATTTCTTGGCGTTAATTTTGTATCCTGCTACATTTGCCAAATTCATTTATTAAGTCTAATAGTTTTTTTATGGTTTCTTTCGGTTTTTTTTATATACAATATCATGTCATCTGCAAATAAGGACAGCTTTACTTCTTCTTTTCCAATTTGGATGCCTTTTATTTCTTCTTCTTGTCTAATTGCAATGGCTAATTCTTCCAGTACTATGTCAAACAGGAGTGGTGAGAGTGGGCATCCCTGTCTTATTCCTGTTCTTAGGGGAAATGGTTCAGTCAGATCTCTTAAAAATAAATTAAGAACATGTTTTTTCTAACGAAAGTATTTCTGAAAGGCAAAGATAATATTGTTCAAAAGAAGAAATTTGATTCCAGGAAGATTCTGTGTGATTAAAATGTGAGTAATTAAAACTTGTGGTTATATCTTTCCTGAATTTCCCACCTGATGTTACAGTTCCTTCTGTCTTGTATTTGCTTCAGTCTTGACTACCTCAAATATGCAACTGCACAGCACAGCATATATACTGTTTCCTCCAAATTAGTTCTCATCTGAGATATAAAAATTTAGACATTGACTTCTCAAGAATTTTTAATTTCCATAGAATGTTTTGTAATTGGCACTTTTTAAAACTATTGGTTTCCACACTTCATAATCTAAAACTAACAACATGTATCTATGGATTTTTTAAGCAGTACAAATAGTGTTGAACTTCACAATAATAACAACAACAATAAATAAGCCTGTAATCTATAAGAAAACAGTCCAGGTGCCTTATTCTTTTACACATAATTTTTGCCTATGTTATCTATTATAAGATGTTTCTCATTGTCACAAATAATGAACACACTGACCCTTAAAGAAAACTTCTTACTCAAATGACTGTCATTTCTCTACAGAAACCACAGGGCATTCACTGCAGGGCCCGTGCAGAAGCCTTTCTTTAAATAACTCTTAAAAATGCTGAATACAAATTTAACATCAACAAAAGGATTTCTGACTTTCCTAATAGAGCTCTTAAGTTGATTGAAAATATGAGACTAAAAGAAGATAAATAACCTAATGGAAGATATTTTTAAACAATGACGTAAGTTTGACTACCCATCCATCCAATTCTTCCTAGGGCACTTTTTTGATCAGAGAACATCTAAAGCAAAATGAAACACACTGCTCTTGAGTTAAAGATTATTACAAACAAGAGGTTTTATGCTAGATTTTAATCTAAAATACTATTATTTTGTCAGAATTATCAGCTTGAATTTTTTAAAAAATGTGTTCTTTAATCACATGAACATTGATATATTTCTTAACCTATCAGAAATCAATGATTTTTTTTTGTATATATTTTATTGATATTTTACAGAGAGGAAGGGAGAGGGATAGAGAGTTAGAAACATCGATGAGAGAGAAACATCGATCAGCTGCCTCCTGCACACCTCCTACTGGAGATGTGCCCGCAACCAAGGTACATGCCCTTGACCGGAATCGAACCCGGGACCCTTCAGTCCGCAGGCCGACGCTCTATCCACTGAGCCAAACCGGTTTTGGCAGAAATCAATGATTTTTAAAATTATCTGTATTGGCCTTTCTTCCTTTAATATTCTTTCACTGACCATTACAAAATAAATAACTTCTCTAACCGATAACATGTATCTGTGGATTTTTTAAAGCAGCACAAATAGTATTGAACTTCACAATAATAATAATTAATAATAATAATAATAATAAAATGAGCATGTTCTATGAGTGGTACATCACATTCACTGAAAATAACCAGAATCCAGAAAATGTATTGTTGAACTTAAAACTAGGTAACAGAAGCCTTCTTTACTAGTGCTTGTAATTTCATAAATAATTTGTCTAAAATATTTGAGTTTATCATACCTATTTTTTTCCTATTTTCACACATCCAAACAGTTAAAAAACAATGGATCTTATATCTCATGCTTTTTTTAGGGATACTGAGAACAAATGAATGAAGGGTACACATTGTATAAATACACCTGCTTCAAAATATGTTTCCTGTCTGTGTTAGGCCACCAATATTTATAGCAACTAAGTTGATTATTATACCCTAAATTATAGGCATTGCAAAGCATTTTTAATGTTTGCACTTTCTGTAAACATAAATGAGCCAAGGGCATTATTTTATATCATAACTGTGAAATATATATGCTCCTATAATTTATTATTTTGAAGTTGCAAATTTTAAATTATTCATTGATTTTTATGAGAAGAATAATAGAGACTTGTCTTAAAGAGATTAAAATATGCTATAAGAGTGCAAAGTAAGTTAGTGTGCTACTAATACAAGTATAGATATATATCAAAGGAAAAAAATAATACATAAAATCAAGGAGGTATTAGAAGTTATTAGAATATTGGGAGATAACTTCAACAAAGTATCCTGGTAACGTTTTTGGACTATTTGAGAAAAAAATACATTTTGTTTCTCAGTACATACTTTATATCCAAGAATAGAAATGGATTAATATTTACTATTAAAAAATAAATTATAACCAATTATAAGAAATATAAATACATATTTATGTGATTGCTGGTGGAATAACCTTTCTAAGCAAATGCAGAATCCTCAAAGATACAGTAAAATAAAAAATTTAAAGGTGCCACAAATATAGTAGGATAAGGTTTTATATATTTATTTTTTAAAACTTAGTCTACATTTCCATTCGAATTGGATAGATTATTTGTACCAACTTTTTTCCTAAAGTCAACTAAAATACCTAAATAATGCATTTTTAACATACCTTAAAAGCTTTGAAAAGCTACCCAGATAGGTGAATCCAGCCAAATTCTGGGGAGAACCACCAACCTGAAGGGGTAAGCAGAGTTCTAAGAGGACAAAAGAGTTTTTGCCCTGAGGTCATTTGCATAAATCTGCAAACTTAGGCTAAAGATAGGCAGCATCAAGTTACAAGGGCAGAAATAATGTCTCAGAGTCTGCCCAAAGAGTTGATGTAAAAAAATATTCACCATGTCTAAGCTGGGACCCCAAAACCTGGAGACTCTGGATAAAATGGTCCAGGAGGAGAATAAACATAGATTTAACATCAACTTTGGTAAATTAAGGAAGCATGTTATAAATTTAGGATAACTGCTAAAGTAATAAAAACAGAGTGTATAATACATGAATACACAGAAATAGAGTGAAATAATAAGTAGTCAAGACAATCTATAAGCAGAAAAACAATGAGATAACAACTATATACACACTACTGAAGAACACAAAGAGGCTAGATTTAATTCCTAATATGTCAGTAAGATAATATAAATGGCTTAAGTATTCCAGTTAGATAACAAAGATTAGTAAACTGGATAAAAATGGGTGTGCCTATATTTATAATTATAAAAGGTTCAATTCATCTAGAAGATATACCAATTATAACTGTATTTATTCCCAATGACAGAGACTCAAAATACATAAAAGTAAAATTATCATACCTACAAAGAGAAATAGACAAATCCATAATCACAGTGGAGATATTTAACACATAAATTCTCAGTAACTTATAGAATACTAGTGGACCGGCACACGAAATTCATGCACATAAAAGGGGATTAATTAGAGGAAATATTTTAATATTGCTATTTGCCCTTTCACTATAATGGAAGTGTCAGAGATGAAAGAAAATTAGTAAAATGTATATGAAAATCTTCCTCCTGTCAGAGTTTGGGGCACACTGTGGGACCCAGAGTTAAGTCCCCACCCACCCGTGGCACCTCAAAATTGTGCAAGACCCAGACCCAGCCAGCCCCACCCCCATTGGGCAAGATCCAGACCTGGCCAGCCCCACCCCCATCAAGCCCTGCCAGGAGGGAGGCGCAGCCTCAGGTCCCCTGGCCTGTCGCCAGGCGGGGGGCACAGCCTCAGGTCCCCTGTCTCGGGGTGGGGGGTATGGCCTGAGGTCTCCCGGCCTGGGGGGAGCAGCCTGAGGTCCCCTGGCCTGGTGCTAGGGTGAGGGGCGCGGCCTCAGGTCCCCTGGCCCAGTGCCAGGGTGGGGAGGTGGCAGCCTGAGGTCCCCCATCAAGCCCTGCCAGGTGGGGGTTGCAGCCTGAGGTCCCCCATCTAGCCCTGCCGGGCGGGGGGCACAGCCTGAAGTCCCCTGGCCTGGTGCTGGGGGTAGGGGGGGGGTATGGTCTGAGGTCCCCCGGCCTGAAGCCGGGGGGGGGGGAAGGGGGCGCAGCCTGATGTCCCCTGTCAATCCCCACCAGGTGGGGGGTGCAGGCTCAGGTCCCCTGCCCTGGCCCAGCGCCACACAGCTTCAGGTCCCTGCTGATTGCTCCTTAAGGCTCGTTATGGGAACTCAGCCTCCGCTGTGGGTGCAGCCATCTTGTGTTACGGAAACCCCGCCTCCACTGTGGGCACCACCATCGTTGTGATGGTGTGACGGTCAATTTGCATATTCCCTCTTCATTAGATAGGATACAGAGGGGGAAAAAAAGAATATAAGAGAAACAAAAATAAACATAATTGACCTACTGGATATATATAGAAGCTTTTAGAATAAACAACCTTCCCATATAATAAAGAAATAATATGCAAATTGACCGTCACACCCTAGCACAAGATGGCTGCCCCCATGTGGTCACAAGATGGCCACCACAAGATGGCCAGCCGGGGAGGGCAGTTGTGGGTGATCTGGTCGGCAGGAGAGGGCAGTTAGGGGCAAACAGTCCAGCAGGGGAGGGCAGTTGGGGGTGACCGGGCCAGCATGGGAGTGCAGTTCGGGGCGACCAGGCCAGTAGGGGATGGCAATTGCGGGCAATCGGGCCAGCAGGGGAGCAGTTAGGCATTGATCAGGCTAGCTGAAGAGTGGTAAGGGGGTGATGAAGCTGGCAGGCAGAAGCGGTTAGGGGCAATCAGGCATGCAGGCAGGCGAGCGGTTGGGAGCCAGTAGTCCAGGATTGTGAGAGGGGTCCCAATGGGAGAGGGTGCAGGCTGGGCTGAGGGACCCCCCCCCCACAGTGCACGAATTTCGTGCACCAGGCCTCTAGTTAATTATAAGCACATGTAAAAGTCTTTTAAATTGACAAATTACAATATTCAGTTATAAAGCAAAAGTCAACAAATTCCAAAGAACTGAAATTACACAGATAACTAGAAAACCTCTACATATTAGGAAATTAAGAAAACTTCTAATAATTCAAAAGTAAAGTTTAACAGGAAACAGAAAATAATTTAAACTGAATTTGGGGATGAAGATAAAGCAGTACTTAGAGACAGATCTGTGCATATATTAGAAACAAAGGAAGTCTGAAAATTAATGAGTTAAGTATTTATCTCAAAATAACTTCAAAGAACATAGAATAATAAACAGATACACAATAGAAGAGAGTAAAAAGTGATTAATTAAAACTAATTATAATATAAATAAGTTTGGAGGGGCAAGTAATTATGAAAAAAAGGAGAAGAAACAAACCAATCTCAGGAATAAAGAAGGGATTATCACCTTAACTATAGATATTAAAATAATATAGGATATTTTTGCACTAGCTGGTTTGGCTCAGTGGATAGAGCTTCCACCGGCAGACTAAAGGGCCCTGGGTTAGATTCCCATAAAAGGCACATGCCCAGGTTGATCCCCGGGGGGGGGGGGGGGGGGGGGCGTGCAGATCAATGATTCTCTCTCATCATTGATGTTTTTATCTCTCTCTCTCCCTTCCTCTCTGAAATCAATAAAAATAGACTTTAAAAAATAATAATAATATAGGATATTTTAAACTTTATGATAGTGAATTTGGAATTTTAAATAAAATTGATAATTTTTTTAGAAAGATAGTTTACCAAAACTCAAGAGAGATATTGAGGGTCGGGAAAAAGAGATAGATCTTGAATTATCCTGTAACCCTTAAAGAAATACAGTCATCAGGGTTTTTTTTTTATTTGTTTGTTTAATATATTTTTATATTTTATATCCCACTGGGGATTGAACATATGCCCTGACCTCCGAGTTCATAGGCTGACACTGAGCCATGCCAACTGGGCTGTTTTGTTTTTAATACATCCTTTTTACAAAGAAATCTTTAGTCTCATATGGCTTCAGTGAAAATACTTCTAAAAGTTAACAAATAAAAATATTCCTTGTGTTAGACTATATAAAAACAAAATTGAGATAATACTCCTAACTCATTTTACAAGAACATCTTAACCTTGAAATCAAAATCCAACAAGAAAAAAATAAGAAAGTAAAATTCTTTCCATTTTCATTTATAAACATACATGCAAAAAAATCTTAAAAACAAAATAATAGCAAATTAAACTCAGCAATGCAGAAAAAGCATAATATATCATAAATAAATTGATTGTATGACAAAAAAGACAAGGTATCTAAACATTAAAAAATCAATTAGTAACTATTTGATTAAAGAGATAATTATGTTACCTTACTAGATGTAATAAAAAGTGGCAGAATTCAAAATTATAATGAATATGCTATTAAAAGAAAAATCCTCTTATCAAACTAAAAATAGAGCCAATTCTTTAATCTAATAAAAGGTATCTATTTTTAATTATTTATCAGATTAACTGATTAAATATTAGAAATATTTCTATTATATGTACAAGATGAGTATATCATACGGGAAGTATAATCCAACTCAATAGTAGAGCTAAAGGAAATGAAAGGTTTAATGATTAGATTAAAAGGAACAACAAATAGCCTTATTATTTTTGGTTGATGTGATTGTATATGTTGGATTTTCAAAATCTACAAATAAAATGTTTGACTTAAGAGTTTATTGATATTACTAGATTCAGAATAAATTAAAATTATTTTATTTCTGTATAAAAGTTGTAACCAAAGAAATATAAAGAGATTCTATTTATATATTATACTAGTAATAAATATAACAAAACACATATAAGACCTCTACTAAGAAATTTATAAAATTTCACTGAGACACATTAAAGAAGACCTTCATAAATTGTAAGAGGTACTATATTTATGAATTGAAAGACTCACTATTTTAAAGATTTCAATTCTTCCCAAACCAATTTATAGTTTCAATTAATTCTCAGCCAACCTAGATAATTTTTATTTGCTGATATTGATTAACTAGTTTCTAAAATTTATATGAAATTGTAATGTCTTCAAGATACCCTTGAAGAAAAAGAAAAAGATGGGAATCCTATATAATAAGAGCCTAATATGCCAGGTGTCCGGTTGACCAATTGGCCGGTCAGCTGTTCAAACAATCGAAGTGTAATATGCTAATGACATGCTAAGGCTGCTCAACTGCTCTCTATGACGTGCACTGACCACCAAGGGGCAGAGAGTCGACCGGTCGTCCAGTCACTATGACGTGCACCAGGGGGCCAGATGCTCTGACCAGTGCTGCTGGGGTCTGGCTGATCAGGACTGAGCAAAACGGGCTGGACACACCCTGAAGCCCTCCTGCTGTCCCTTCCCAGCTGGCCAACCTCCCACATTCCTCCCCAACCCCGATCGCCCACTGGTGGGGTCCCTTGGCCTGACCTGCACCCTCTTGAAACCTGGGACCCTTGGGGGATGTTGGAGAGCTGGTTTTAGCCCGATTCCACAGGCCAGGCTGAGGGACCCCACTGGTACATGAATTCGTGCACCAGGCCTCTTGTATTTGTAATATCAAGATTTATTTTAGCCCTAGCTGGTTTTGCTCAGTGGATAGAGCGTTGGCCTGGAGACTGAAGGGTCCTGGGTTCGATTCTGGTCAAGGGCACATGCTCTGGTTGTGGGCTCAATCCCCAGTGGGGGGCATGCAGGAGGCAGCCGATCCATGATTCTCTCTCTCATCATTGATGTTTCTATCTCTCCCTCTCCCTTTCTCTCTGAAATCAATAAAACTATATTTAAAAAAAAGATTTATTTTAAAGCCAAAATAATTAAGACAATGGTTGTATTAGCATATGAATACACAGAGAAGTAGAATGGATTGAATATCAAAATAGACCCACACATATATGGATTCTTACAGAGGTATAACTACAGATTAGTAGGGGAGAAAAAGATTTTTCAATTAAATTATGATTCCTTAGCATGTTTTACACCATCTTGCACCCCACTATGCCTCCAAAGTCATTTCCTACCATATTCATACCCCTCACTCCCCACCTGCTATGCTCTCGTTCTCACAATTGCTCAGATTCACTGGGCATGTGCCTGCCTCAAAGCCATTGTCTTACTGTTCTTCCTGCATGGCTGGCTCAGTCCACAGACATTCCCATGGCTTGTCCATTACTACATTTATATCGTTAATATATCATCTTTTCAGAGTGGTGTTATTTGTCTTATCTTTCAAAAATAAGACATGTCCATTATTTTTTACCTCATTCCTTCATTTTCCATTGCCATCCTATCTTTTCTAGTCAAGATGAAGGAATTTTTTTTGTCTGTACCTAGTTCCTGGTTTATTACCTGAGACATAATAGATCTTAATTAATATATGCTAGATGTATAAATAAAATATGTGAAAAATATTTTATACAACTCAGCAAAAAATGAACAAATAATTTGATTTAAAAATGGACAGAGAACCTGAATTAATACTTTTCCAAGGAAAACATATAGATGGCTAACAGATATATTAAAAATGCTCATATCACTAGCTACTATAAGGAAAATAATAAATCAAAACTATAATGAGATACTCACTCACACCCATTAGAATGGCTACTATCAATAAGATAAGAAATAACAGGTGCTGGAGAGGATATGAAGGAAAAGGAGCCCTCATACACTGCTGGTGGGAATGTAAATTGGTGCAGCCACTATGGAAAACACTATGAAGGCTCCTCAAATAATTAAGAATAGAGCTACCATATGACCCAGCAAACCCTCTTCTGGGTATTTACCTGAAAAATTTGAAAACACTTTTGTAAAGATAAATGTACTTCTATATTCACTGAAGCATTATTCAAAATATCTAAGACATGGAAACAACCCTAGTACCCTTGGATGGATGACTGGATAAAGATGTGGTACACATATACAATGGAATATTGCTCAGCCATAAAAAAGATGAAATATTGCTATTTGCAACAACAAGAATGAATGTTGAGAGTATTATGCTAAGTGAAATAAGTCAGACAGAAAACAGAAACCTCATGATTTCACTCATATGTGAAACATAAAATAAAAAACAACAAATGAACAAACAAACTCATAGATACAAACAACAGAATGGTGGTTTCCAGAGGGGAAGGGTGCTGGGTGGAGGATGAATAGGGTAAAGGGAATCAAATACAAGGTGTTTGAAGGAGGGGGACTTTGGGAGGTAAGCATAAAATAAAGTATACAGATGCAGTGTTATAAAATTGTACACCTGAAATCTGCATGTTAAAAAGAGATACCATTTTCTCTCTTAAATAGCAAAGACTTTGAAATTTAAATACTCAATGTGGTTAAACAATGAAAGAGATAGGCCCTCTTATAAACATTAGAAAGACTTCTGGAGGGTAACCAACTCTGGGCCCCCTTCCTACAGCCCCCTTGCTGCAGGAAGTTTATCTATCTCCCAATAAACTTTTGTTTCCACCAACCGTTTTTGTCTGTGAATTCATTCTTTGGTTTTGTGAGACAAAGAACTCTCATGGACACCATATTTTTGTTTCACTCTCCTCCTGGGAGCATGCCCCTGCCTTTCCCTTCCTCCTTCTGCCCAGGCTTGTTACCATTAGCTTCCTCTCTCCCAAGCTCCAAGGGCCCTTCCTTTGCCTCTATTGCTTCTTTCCTAAGCCCATTTCTTCTAGGGATTACTTTTTTCTCTCTCTGTGATTTACCAAATAAATGTTCTCTTATTTAAAAAAAAAAAAGAAGAAAGAAAAAAAGACTTCTAGATTTAAAATTGAATGATAAATCAAGAGCATTTAGAATAAATTTTATGACAATATTCAATATATAGAAAATAATTTTTAAAATGTAGTTATATAAGTGGTGACATTTATTGTAGCATTAAAGATAGAAATAGAAATAATGGACACAAGATAATAGCTAAGTAAATTTTATACATTCCTATGATACAATATAATGCATCATTTTAAATGATGTTTACAAATCATTTTAAATGATATAATGTGGGAAAAGCATCCGATATAATATTAAGTAAATGGGTGGGATCTAAAAATTATTTGCATGGTAGAATACCATGGAAAGAAGTAAGGTATACATTGAAAAATAGAGGAAGGAAATACACAAAAATAAAAATAGTAATTATATATGAATATCAGTGATTTAATTTTAAATAATTATAAAAACTTAATAAAGTCCTTGATTAGCAGCATTCCCTTCACCAAGACATCTTTTGGTTTTTCTGTGTGTTTATTCATAAACTGGTCAAGCACATTTAAGTTGTACTATTAGTGTTAAATGTTCTTTCATGGTGGTATTATGACATTCACATCTCCTTGTCTGATAATCTGATGCTCTTTAAGCAATTCATTATACCAAAAGTGTATTTTCATATCCTCTGTTACTTTGACATGAATCAACCACGTCATTTTTCCTTACCGTCTTACAGCTATTTGCATTTCATTCTCTGAAGCAACTGTGATTCCAAGGATATGCCTCTAAATTTTCATGATCAAATATGACCCCATTATCTCCTTCCCTGCCTCCCATTTCTATCCACCTCCTCAGCCACCTACCTTGCTGGTCCTGCTGTTAGCTTGTCCAGCATCTTCAGGTGTAGCTTCTGCTCTCTGAGGGACAGCCTTCACTGTCCTCTGACTACAGCATGTTTTTTGCTCAGATCATGCTCTTGGAGCAGGGAGACCAAGTGCTGGGACAGACTTCAGGGGATCCAGGCAGTATACTGCTTCACAGCCAGGCCTTCAGAAGGAGAAGCCAAAAGGAGACATAAGTATGTATATGTGTGTTTGTTCCAGCAATTCTACAGTGTTAGGTTTGATCAAATAATTGAATCGAAACCCCTTCCCCTGGGAACTGATGTTTAGGCCACTTCACAACGGACATTCCACTTGCTTAGACCACATTCCACTTGCTAAGACCATTATCTCTCCCCTCGGGACTTTCCCAGAATCCGGACCTGCACAGAGAATTTCTCCGCTCAGAAAAAGCCCGCCTAGAGTCCTTTAAAAACCTCTGACTCCCTGTCTTTGGGGGCTGGCGCCATTTTGGGGCTCAGCCCATCTGGGTATCCAGATGACCTAATAAATTCATAATCCTTTACTCCTTTTGGCTTCCTGCTTTCCTCCTTCGGCGGCCCTAACACAGAAGAGCCTGTGTACTCTGAAAATTCCAGAACCACTTTCATACTGCCATTATTCTCTTGATCCACAGAAGAATTAGAGGCACAAGCTAGGCCCAACCTCCAACTCAGTGCGAGAAAGAAGAGATACCTTACAGATTAAACTTTCCAACAACAGGCTATCAAATTCTGGCAATGAAAGAATCACCAATTTTCTATTTCACAATTTAAGATGCTCAAGTTTCCCCAGTGTATGACATGATACATTTGGATAGCATCTTTTGGCAGAATACCACGGTATGTTTCATCTTTGCCACCTGATATGAGTCACTCTGAGAGGCTAAGCTGAATCAATATAGCATGGCCATTTGTATTTTTTCTATCATATTCTAGGTTATTATTTTGCTATGTCCATCAGTTTTTTTTCCTCTTGAGAAGCTGAGAACACAGGGAACTTTCTCAACAAACCAAGGGAGCACAATCTATGTCTCTCCCGCTTTTTCTAACCTGTTTTCCTGTCATGAAACCTCCATGGCAGGTCTCTGCTTGCTCTTAAAGTCTATACTGTGCATGCAACATCCAAGCAAGACATGGAATAATTTTTCTATAGTTGTATATTGTGCCTTTGCTTTGCCAATACCTAATTACTAAGGGATATACTATATTTACATATTTTAATCTAGTCTCAAATGACTTCCTCTATGCTATATTCAACTGTCAAATATCTCTCAAAGTCATGATCCACAAAAGAGATCAATCAGGGTTCAATCAGGTAACTATATATCTAAAGGCAAGTTTTGGCCAATATTATAATACAGCCATACCATAAAATTTTTTGAAGCTGAAAATACTTGTATCACTCCTTCCTATATCAGTACCTCATTGGCCATGACAGTGAGCCAGAATAAGTCAAATATGTCTATGACAAAAACTATTAGTCACATTTTCAAATTGCATTCAAAATTTTAATTACTGATGGTCTTTTTTTCCATTTTAACCAGACCAATATACCTTAACTAATGTGATATTTATCAAAGCACTGATAATCTGAATATGGTTTTGAAAATAGATACCCTCCAAAATAAAGTGCAGGAGTTCATCTCCTGATTCCCTTTATCACTCTCTTCTCAATAGTCTTTCAAAAGACTATAAATCAAGGATAACTATAAACAAACTCAGTCACTCATGTTACATTTATTTATTGCTAAAGAAATTTATTTTTAGACTAATTTCAACTTAATATAGTCATTGCTTGTCAGTAAGTCATACATGTATGGCTTTCACAAGTTCATGAAAATTGTACAGTTGTTAAATTTCAGAGTGTTTAATTCTTGGAAAGAAGATAATTATACAATAAGAAACAAGGACTTTTATAGATTAAAAATGTCATTCATTTCACAGGACTGAGACTAGGACTCCTTACTCACACTTTGTAGATCAGGTTTAAGAAGAGCAGACTAAAAGATCCCAGGTAATGACTTCATTTTTTCATGATTTAAAAGACTCCAAAGACCAGGACTGAGTCCAAATGTGAAGCTCATGAGGACACAATAAGAAAAAGAATAGGAGTATTAGGTAGGAGAGGTGGTGACAGAAGTACCCAAGGCCCTACTTTCTCTCCTCTCAGCAGCCTGCTGGAATGCTAAAGTGCACTGCGAAGTTAAACCATCCCCTCCTTGTAAAAGTTCCAGGTTTGTATTGGATGCTACCCCAGGGAGGTCTAGGATGTGAAAAGAAGAAACCAAGTATTTCGGTAGTACCGAAGCTCTTTAGCAAAGCCCTAAGAAAAACAAGAAAGTAGTTTTCTGTCACCCATTCTCTGCATTTTTTAAAAATGAGTTTTAATTGATTTTTAGAGAGAAAGGAAGGGAGAAGAGGGATATATAGAGAGAAATATCAATGTCATAGCAAAACATAGATCAGCTGCCTTCTGCACACCCCCTACTGGGGATGGATCCAGCAATCCAGGCATGTGACCTGACCAGGAATGCAACCAGTAACCTTTTGGTGCAGGCACATGGAATGACACCCAACCAACTGAGCATACTGGCCAGGGCCTCCCTGCATTTTCTGCAGGAGAATGACTGCTGTCCAGCCTTTGATTTCTCTCATGCCTGCCACAGTTTCTTTCTAAACAGTAAAAGCAATGTTTTCCACAACTTTTGCCATTTTTAAAAATCATTCCCCTTTCATGGAATTGCACTGTTTCCTTTTGAGGCAAGTCACTTCTAAGCCAAAGTGGAAAAACCATACTTGACTTAAACATACATTTCCTTAGGCATTTTTATTCCAGTGTCTAAGAATTTAGCAACACTCTGTAGTCTTAAGTGCTACCAGAATACACTTTCATTATAGAACTGTCAAAATATAATATGGCCTGCAATAAAACCTAATAGGTAAATAAAGTAACAAAACTAACTTCCTTTCCAAAGGGGCTGTACAGTAATATTTTTATATGCACTTCTAAGACAACATACTAATATCTTACTAAATGCATTTATTTTCATTGTGTATGTCTATTCCCAGGTCATAACATTATTTGGCTTAAGTTGTGGTTTTTGTTAACATTATAATCAAACTCATACATAAGAGGGAAATATTTGGCCAGTTGGGAAGGAGCTAAAATAGAATTGTATTCACATCAGATCTCAATGATTTCTCAGGAATATACTAAAATATTGCCAATAATTGTGGATTACAGCAAGTAGACTGTTATAAATCCCTCTATATTATGGAGGTGACTTTCAAGGAGGGTAATTTTTTGTTTTCTACTATAAATGTATCTTTTTTCTTTTATTCTCTTTTTTTAAATACATTTTATTGATTTTTACAGAGAGGAAGGGAGAGGGATAGAGAGTTAGAAACATGGATGAGAGAGAAACATCCATCAGCTTCCTTCTGCACGCCCCCTACTTGGGATGGAGCCTGCAACCAAGGTACATGCCCTTGACCAGAATCAAACCCAGGACCTTCAGTCCACAGACCGATGCTCTATCCACTGAGCCAAACCAGTGAGGGCTACTCTCTCTTTCTTTACCCAGCTTCTGAAACTGCATAATCAACCTTTTATCTTTCCTTGGGTTGTTTTCTGTTCATAAATCTTTCAACTCAGTGTATTTCTTGAGGTGACTATGTGTGTCTCTTGCTTTGCTCAAGGCACATTAACTGCATTCATTTTATACATGAAGCAAACAAAACATGGGATGGGGACCTGTTTTCTTCTAAAAGGTGATGTTACTCTTAGTTCAATAAGTAAAAATAACTTATTATTTTAAAATATATTTTTATTCTTTTCAGAGAGGAAGGAAGAGGGAGAGAGAGAAACATCAATGATGAGAGAGAATCCTGCACGCCCCCTACTGGGGATCAAGCCTGTACCCAGTTCACGTGCCCTGATCTGAAATCCAACTGTGACCTCCTGGTTCAGAGGGTGATGCTCAACCACTGGATCACACCAGCCAGGCAAAAATAATTCTATTAAAAAAAATAATTTCTCCCTTAGATTTGGGACATATATACGAATAAGGGGAAAAAAAAGAAAATATAGCAATAAAAATATATAGTTCTAGAATCCTATTAAATGTTATTAATGGAAGCCTTGTCTTTTTTTTTTTTTCATATATACCCAGGTAAGAAAGGCACTACACTCACAGGATTCTTTTTACAAACCATCAGTGGAAAATATATGACCTCCATCTAGTTAAAGAAGCATCTACTACAGTCCAGAAGAATTCATACTTCATTTGTCATCTCCATGTTTGTTCCACTGCAAATACTCTTCCAAATTTCTGGGTTAACAGCAATTGCTTAGACAATTTTTTATTCATTTTGATAGTTACAGTTTCTGTCATTAATAGTGAAAACTGACAAATTATCAATGACATATTTACGCTATCAATAACATCCCCAGGGAGCCAAGATGTTGGAAATCATACTGGAGTAGCAACGTGTATAGAATGTAGTAGTTTACCATCTGGTTGTTTGGGTTGAGTGCTGGAGAGAGCTCTTTTGTTTGAAGTAGGCAGCACTGAGCTTGTGACTGGCTCCATGAAATCTCATTAAATGAAATTTTCTATTGCATGTCAATGTAATATTTCCCCATGATAGGCTATGTTGCTTCTCAACATGAAACAAGTAAAAACCTGTTTATATGGCAGCTCTCAGCCTTCCTGAGCCACCAAGAAAACAATGTATTTTCCCAAATGTGTAGTCCCTCAAAGCTATGATGTGTTTAAAAATGTCAACCAAGCATATGAACCAGATAATCTTTGCATTCTTATACAAGTATATTCTTTTATTAGACTTAAGTCATTTGTCAGCAGTAAAAACTTTACTAACATTCAAATAAGCTACATATCAAGTAAAATGATTTGCATAGACTACTAACTTGCTTAATGTATAGGCATTTAGCTATTCTCATATAAAGTCGGATATGTCACAACAGAAGAAAAGGGAATATATTGTCCACTCACAGTGGAAGTATAGTATAGTGGCATAGACAATTGTGTCAAAATTCCTGGGTTTGAATCTCAGCTCTAACACTATATTGAACAAATTACTTAACCTCTCTGTGCATTAGTTCTATCATCTGTAAAATGATTATATTAATAAAATCTCCATGACAGTGGTGTTTTGAGGATTAAATGAGAATACATATGTAAAGCACTTGGAAAAATTCCCTGGCATTTAATAAGTAATATATACATTAATAATTCATATGTATTTATCTACTAGTATATGCAAAGTAATATGTACACAATAATAATAAGACATTATTATTCCTGTTGTTATTATCATTACAAATAAAGAAATGTTATCCATATATCACTTTGCTGTTTTGCAGAGTTTTTCACATGAATTACACTGTTCAGAGGGATCTTTTCTCCTCTTCTACATTGGGAGCTTTTTGAGGGTGAAGGTCTATGTCTTCTTCCCTTCTTAAACTCAACACTGATCACACACATTAATCATGGGCCCTGCCATACCTACCACCTTTTCTGAGGGAAACTGCCCAGTCTACCAGAATACCACAAATTTTGCTCTAATGCAGTGGTCGGCAAACTGCGGCTCGCAAGTCACATGCGGCTCACGAGCCGCGGTTTGCCGCTCTATTGACTAATGAGTTTGCCGACTTCTGACCTAGACTCTCAATTCCAATAATTAGAGGCTGTTTTTGTTCCTTGTGATTAAGCCCCTATCCCAGTGGTTGGCAAACTCATTAGTCAACAGAGCGGCAAACCGCGGCTCGCGAGCCACATGTGGCTTGCGAGCTGCAGTTTGCTGACCACTGCTCTAATGAGTTGTAAGGCCAAACACAGAACTCTATAGGAATGCAAATTGTGTGACAGGGAATCAGTTGGGCAGCAGATTGAAGGAGAGGACAGAGCCAGAATAGGGCCATGAGGTATCCAGAGAGGGAATTATATGGAAATAATGAGGAGAAAGAGACACAAATAGAAAAATGCTACAAGGAAGAGGAAAAATAGAGCAGAGGACAAGGCAGTCCATGAGAAGTGGGAAGAGAGTGTCAGAGTGAAAAAGAAGGAACAGAGAGTAAAAGAACAAGGATTTGAGAGTATCCCTCAACAACCTTCCAATCCCAGCCTCTACCCTCCTCTATCCAAAGTCTGACATACTGATTTTACTTAAGGTTTCGTATGCTCATTCCTCACCTCCCCAATAAGTAACTCTGTTAATGGGATTATTGGAGCATTCCTAACAAAGAAATGTGTATTAACTATAGGTCTTATTTTCTATATTTTTGATGCTCTGGTACCTGGGATCTTGCTGACTAAGGAGGGACTGCCCCTCCCTGGGCTAGCCAATTCCTAGAGACAGGACTTGCCTTTTAGTGCACTTTTGATATGCAAACCAAGCATACCCCCAACAACCTCTTTCTTTTATGGGGCTCTCATACTTGGGCATCTATCCACCTGCCCTAATCACCCCAAGATCAGGGACCAGACAACTAGGACATTCCAGGGGCCCATGGAAATTATTCAGACTACCCAATCCTATATCTCCTCACCCAGTTTCATTTCTTTTTTCCTGTGCAAACCACAGTAAGGGCTTAGCCCACTAATCCTTATCTCTGTCTGCTCATCTGCCCTCTGCCCTTCCCCATGTGGCCCTGCCTACACAGTGTGTCTTGCCTCCTGTTTCCAGGGACTGTGAATGTAACAAAACTTCTTTCTTCATGACGATCATTTCTGTGTCTGCATGTCTTAGCACACCCAATTATAACAAATCCAGGTATCGTTAAAACAGAAGGCAAGACTCTTACATTGATAATACCTATTTTAGAATGGCATGTGCCTCTGGGGCACAAATTATAGAGGCCAGAGACACCAGAGTCTGAGTAAATGATTTCTGAGAAGCAGTGAGAAGCAGAAAAGGATTTCTCAGAAGGGCTGGTATTTGAGATATATGTTAAATGACAGGCAGAAGTTGGACATATGCTGCACAATGAGACTGGATAAAAGTCCAGCAGAGTAAATAGCCTGAGCACAGGTAGAGAGGAAGGGGGTGTAGAATAGGATGAAGCTGATTAACTGAAAATATTTGAGGAGGCCAGGCCTAGAGGAAAGGTCAGAACTGAATTCACATTTATGTTTCTTTGAAACATTAGTCCTCTATGAGAGCTTTAATACTTAGAAGTAGATGCTATGAACTGAATTGTGTGCCCCAGAATTTCATATGTTGAGGTCTTAACCTCTATTGTGATGGTATTTGCACATGGGACTTTAGAAGGAAATTAGGTTTAGATGAGGCCCCCATCATGGGATTAGCACCCTAATGTGAAGAGACACCACAGAACTTACACACGCACTCTCTCTCTCTCCACCAAGTGAGGACACAGTGAGAAGGTGGCCATCTACAAGCCAGGAAGAGAGCCCTCACTAGGAAACCAAGTCAGCTAGCACCTCAATCTTGGACTTCCCGGCCTCCAAAACTATGGGAAATAAATTCCTGTTGTTTAAGCCACAGTCTGTGGGGTTTTTTATAGCAGCCCAAGCTGCCTAATGCAGTAGGGAAAAGCTCAAATATAATGCCAACTCCCAAAATGAACCTTAGCAAAACAATGTTGTTATAGCCTTGTCGTGTACTTGCTAACATAATGAAAGTTGGTGGCTGGCAGGAGAAGATGTACATACAGATAAGGTAACTAATGGCGCAGCTTCTGAGGCTGCTCGAATTTATGGTCTAAACACCATTTCAAGGAGTAAATGTTTCCATCACAGTGTGACAAATGTAATAGGTTTTGGAGGTTGCATTTTCAAAAATTAATAAGACACATGCTGTGTGAAAACATTATGTTCAGAGGCATGTTTTCAGAAGTTTCTAATAGAATATCATAAACAAATCTTCCCAAAATGAGGTCATAAAGTTTCACAATGTATGGTTCTAGTAACAGTGCATGGGAAGTAGATTTATAACTGAAGGGTATGAGTAGCTAACAAAAAACTGGGGAACAGTCAGTGTTTCTGTTCTATTAATTTTTAAAAATTATTTTAATTATAAACTTTAGCCAAAATATAATGGGGGATCAGTTAGTAGGTATTTATAACAGATTGAAAAGGAAAATAATACACAAATGACATATGTAATGAAACAGAGAGGAAAAGCTAGCTTCTATTCCAACCATGCCTAGTTTGGAAATCCCTATGGAAAAAAATAATCTATCTACTCTGCATGCTGAATTCAAGGGAAAATTTAACAACAGGTAACAATTCAAGGTAGACCTGCTCTAGAATTCATTGACCAATGGAAAATTACTTGATGATTATAATTTGGATTACTGTGGCTTTTAATAATGGTCACTTGACTTTGATTTGGCTTCTAGCACGATCTTCTAAAAGCCTATGCCTGATTTCTTCATATTGAAAGGAAGAAAGTGAAACACACACACACACACACACACACACACACATACACACAAATAATTTACTCCTTAGATAAGCTATGTTTTTACTTCTGCTTGTGTACATACAGACAATAAAGCACTGAGAAGATTAGGTACACATTAAACATGGGTTTTGAGACTACCATACTCCCAAGTAAGTTGAGATTTTTGTAATCATCAAAATCAGGATACTTTATGCTTCCATTCAATTATGACTAGAATAAAGTATTTTCTTATTCATTGCTCTACAAGTATAGACAGCTTCTGCAGTTTCAGTTACTCATGCAAAGTTGCTATGGAATAGTTTTAAATTTATCAAAATCTGAAATTTGTTATCTATGTCAAATTAGCAGTACACACACTTCAATTGATGAACTTGCAGAACTCCCCAGATCTCCCCATAGGATGGCAGGTGAACAGAAGTAACAGTCCTTACTGAGAAACTCCTATGTATCAGCATTATGGAAGGTACTGGAGATACAGAAAGAAACATGGCTTGTCCGCTGTCCTCAGAGAGTTCACAGGACACAGTGTACATAAAGGAATGGTTAGCCAGCAACACCTTCCCTTATAGGTTAACTGCCAAATAAGTGGTTCAGAAAATCGATGCATAGGAATTCCTACTTGTAAGTCACCACTTCAGTGAGGAAGTTAGGTAAAGAAATTTAACTTAATCTTGAATCAGGTAGCAGAGGACTCAAAAATAGAGCCCGGGAGTTTACCAGTCTATGAGCTCTGTCCCAAGTTTGGATGTGAGAAAAGTATGCATCCCTAAAGAGGTAAATAATATTCCAACAGTAGCAAAATAATGTCTGATAATTTTAAGGTATTCATTACCCTCACAGATGTTGCTTATAATTTACAAGGATTAGCAGTTGTTAGTTTGGTCATTTGGTTGTTTTTCACCTCTAGAAAGGTCAACAAAAAAATCCAGGCACAAGTGGAGCCAAATGTGAATGTGCCATCTTTCAAATCTATATATATAAAAGCCTAAGCAACCATTATGACGGAACAACCAGAACAACTGGTCGCTATGATGCACACTGACTTCCAGGGGGCAGACGCTCAACGCAGGAGCTGCCCCCAGCTGGCAGGCTCTGATCACCAATGGGGCCTGCCGACCAACCTCCTGGTCCCTTCCCCCTGGCCAGCAGGCCCTGTTCACCTGGGCTGGGATGGGGCACCGGGGGTGGGTGGCAATGGACGCGAGTGGTGAGGGAAGGAGGTGAGGGGAGATGGGGAACTTGATTGCTGGCCAGGCCTGGGGACCCACCCATGCACGAATTTCATGGACTGGGCCTCTAGTATTAAGATAAAGTCATAAATAGACAAGATACTTGGAATTTGTCCATGTGGTGATAAATGTTTCTGATGCATTGAGTTCTATTCTTGCCTATGTCCCCTATTACTAGGCAAACATTTGAGATGTAATCACTCGTTAACAGCACAAGCTTTGGAGTGAGGCAGCTGACTTTCGAGCTAGGTCACTTACTACATATGAGACTTTAGCCAAATAAATTGTCCCCCATGAGCCCAGGTCTTCTGGTTTGTAAAATGTGAGGTGCAAACATTCAACTCAAAGGAATATTGTGAAGATTCAGCTAGAGCAGTGGTTGGCAAACTCATTAGTCAACAGAGCCAAGTATCAACAGTACAACGATTGAAATTTCTTTTGAGAGCCAAATTTTTTAAACTTAAACTTCTTCTAACGCCACTTCTTCAAAATAGACTCGCCCAGGCCGTGGTATTTTGTGGAAGAGCCACACTCAAGGGGCCAAAGAGCCGCAAGGCTCGAGAGCCGCAGTTTGCCGACCACGGATCTAAGCGAAAGGGAATGTCCATTGTGAAGTGGTCTAAAGGTCAGTTCCCAGGGGAGGGGATATTGATTCAATAATTTGATCAGACCTAGCAGCCACAAAGCAAGGAAATTAAGAAACATCCAAGGCAAATGCTAGATGAATAAAGTAACACACACAAAAAATATGACAAATGAGGAAATTGGCTAGAATAGGTCATATCACTCAGGAAGAAAAGAGAGCTCCCACTCTAAGCCCATGTGGAGACAGAACTGCAAATAACTTTGCAGAAAACGTTCACTTGTGAGCAAATGGCTACATGTTATGTTCTTTCTCCACATTTTGGTCCCTTATCCAACCATAGCATCACTTTCATATTCCAGCCTTGCAACAGTTCAACATCCTCCTTCCTCCTTCCTCATTAGGGAGGATGCACTGAACAGGCCACATGGAGACACTGACATGTGGCTGTCAGTAGAGTAGGTATTCCAGCACACTGATTTACTTCACTATCAAATTCAAAACTAGGACCAGAAATCCTTCATTATCATGTAATATGAACCTATTTCATTAACTAATTTAAAAGCATGCATAATTCATCACATGCATTGTTCATTTATAGTTTGGCATGTATTTCCCTAGATGTAGTCTCTATATTAGCTTTGCCTCATTATTTTTCTTGCAGAAAATGATTGAGATATACAACATTCCTTTATCAACGGAAATAAGATGGCTCATTATTCTTTGTCAAATTGGGTCACTGATTTCCCTATGTAACATAATATTTCCCATCTTGTATTTTCAAAAATCTTTCCTATACATTTTGATTTTATCCTTCTAGTAATGTTTTTTTAATCAACCTAATTGTGTTATTTTATTTATTTTAAAAGCAAGGATTCTGTGATACCAAGAAGCTGAGAAACTTATTCAAGTAAACTTTAGTGATAGATTTAAAGCTAGAATTCAAATATCCTGGCTTCTAAATCAGCCAATTTTTTAAGCAAAAATATAAAATGTAGGGTTGTGTTTTTTTTCCTGACTTGAGAAATTATCTATATGAAAACATTAGTGGATAAGTATTTAGCTATGGGGTTAGCGAATCAGTTTCAAGTCCTTTCTATTAAAATAATAACAATTTTAAAATTCTGTCTTCAAATGTACATTTTATTATTATTCCAGTATGTTGAAGCCAACAGATCAGGAGACAGTTGCTATGTGAAAGACAGCCTGTTACTCATGGTTCTTAAGAGGAGGCAGAACACCACTGCCTCACAGGGAGCCCACAGGGAAGCACCAGGGTCAGAGGGAGCTAGGGGAATATGTGGGGAAGAGCCTTTATTGTGGCTTCCATGGGAAGGAATGGATGAGGCAGGAAAAATAAGCTTTATATTGGCTACTTTGAATAATTTCAACAGGCTCTGGGGCCTAAGCGTTGTCCCTAGTTGTCTAATCTTGGCCTCCGGAATGATTAAGGTAGGGATATAGTGGCTCTGAGTGTGAGAACACAATACAAGAAGTAGTGTGGGTGTGGGTTCTGGATTGGTTAGTTTGCATATACGGCCATGAAGGTGAGTTATTTACTATCTCTAGGAGGTACTACTCCTGTGAGGAGCAGTTTCTCCAGACTCAGCAAGGCCCCAAATGTCAAAGCATCAGAAACACAGGGTTAATATGAATACCTGGTTATTCAAATGTGCTACATACAGTGGTGCTAAGCTCTCAACATGCATTGTCTTAGATATACTTTCTATCAACACTCAGCACTATAAAACATAAATACTAATATCATTATCATTTCTATTTTATAGATGAGGGACATAATATTTAGAGAAAACAGGAACTTGGCATGAATTGCACAGCTAGGAAGTGGGAGAATGAGGACTTGACCCCCTGAAACCTTGCTACAGGGCTCATGTCTTGAACCACTGCAACTGCAGAATCTATTCAGAAAATTTAGACGGGATATCATTGATGATTTTAATTTTTCATGTTTACATTAGTCCCCAAATCATATCCAGGTTATCAGGTTCCTAAGTTAATTGATTAGATCAGTTTGTGTTCAGGCGAAATGGTTAAGAATCTGCTGTGTAATTGGAAGTGGAGCTGGAAGTTAAGATTAAAACTTTAGGAAATCTGAGATGTCTCTTGACTAATGAGCTTTTTGCAGACAAACTCCAAAGTAAGTCTGTGACATCTATACTTTATTTTATTATAAATTCTCTCTTTTCAAACTTATCTTGAATTTTGTGTCCAACTCAGCCCTATAGCACTGTTACTGAATGGCCAAGAAAAAAGAGCATAATTTCAAAATCTCAAAGATGAGGTTCTAACTCACAAGAGCATTGGAAGGCTGAATTTAAAATATTATGATATAGATCTCAGGGGGAAAAAAAACAACCTATGTGAATCCTGTTGTTTATAAGGAATTTTGAGCAAGGCCAACAAGAGGACTAACCTAAAAGGGAATCAGCTCCACTAGATGAATTCAGGGATATACCAGAATAGAAGTTTCTGAAAATGCCCCATGTGCCACTATCACCAAGGCTGGCTACCAAAAACCTTTGAGTCCCTGACTACCACAATTATTAATTGCACCAACCATTTTATGGGAATCAATATTCACAGTAATAGCACCCACCTCTATGCCCGCCACCTACCCCCACACACATTTTGCCTTACCCCTGTGGAATTATCAGGGATGCCTTGTGAAGATTAGAACTCACTCTAATTACAGGATCTTATATATATTGAACTCAGGAAGAGAGACGTTTCAGCTCTAAAGAATACATCTCTTTATTCCATTAGGTCTCTGATACCCTCTCATTCATAAGTCTTCAGTATATATTATCTAAACTGAGATACTTTTGAAGGTGCAAGGGGTCACTGTTAATGGATACACAGGGACAGCAGGCATAACTGGGTTCTATTTCAGACAAACAGGAATGTTTGAGCATCTGAATTGTGGGAGAAAAGACTCAGCTTGCTATGTCATCCATGCTGGTTTTGGAGATGCTTTTGGTGGGGAATTATGGCAATGTTGAAGAATGGTAGTCTTCACAATCTAAATTCACCCCAATCCCAAAAAGAATCTATAAAACACTTGAGATAACCAAGAACTCAAGATATTACTTAGAATATGGAATGTGGGAAGAAACCAAGATGGCAGCATAGGTAAGTACCTAAACTGCTGCCTCACACAACAATTTCAAAACTACAACTAAAAGACAGAATGGACACCATCCAGAACCACAGGAAAGCTGGCTGAGTGGAAATTCTACAACTAGAAGGAAAGAGAAAGACTCACAGAGAATTGGAGGTACGGCAAAGGGTCTTAGTGCACGCAGAGAGGAAGGGCAGCTGAGAGCCTGGCTGACTTTCTCTGGCGGGAGGGGGAAGGAAGCCCCCGACGGCACTGAACCCCAGTTCCGACTGCACTGAACCCCAGTTCGGGCGAAACCCCGTGGACCCAGGCTCATACAGGGGGAGTCTGGACTGTCAGCTAGAGAGAAAGGCACCCGGAGACTCGGAGACCCGGGGGAGCCCCGGTGGACAGGGGTCTGGAGGCGTGCACACCAGTGTGCACAAAGCCTGCGGAGGTTGCCACAGGCTTTCCCTAGCAGAAGGGAGTCGGAAGCACCTGACTGCACTGAACCCCAGTTCTGACTGCACTGAATGCCAGTTCCAGGCGAGCTCCTGGGGACCCACGCTCTTACGGGGGGGAATCTGGACTCTGGGGCAGAGGCTCAGGAGCCAGGGAAGGCAGAGGTCTGGAGGCACGCGCACCAGTGTGCACAAAGATTGCGGAGCTTGCCACAGGCTTTCCCTAGTGGAAGGGAGTCAGAAGCTCCTGACTGCACTGAGCCCCAGTTCTGACTGCACTGAACCCCAGTTCCAGGCGAGCTCCTGGGGACCCACGCTCTTGCGGCGGGGGGGGGGGGGGGGGGAGAATCTGGACTCTCAGGCAGAGACTCGGGAGCCGGGGAAGGCAGAAGTCTGGAGGCGTGCCCGTGCAAGGGCAAGGCTGACAGGAAGCCAAGACTGTCTGCTCTGCCCTGAGACTCCACCCCATCCAAGCTGAGAACAGAGGCTTTTGCAATTTGGCAAGTCTAATCCTGTAAGTTTGTCTCTAGCACCTAACTTCTCCTAGCGTAGACACAGCTGATCCTCACAGCCAACTGGCCTGGAGGTCAATTCCTCCCAGTGATACCAACAACAATCAAGACTTAACTACAACAAGGCTGTACACACAGTCCACAAAGGGGTGCACCAAGAGTATCCACCTCAGGTTAACTGGGGAGGCTGACCCACTGGGCCATATAGGAAACCTAGCACACAAATCTACCCTACCAACTCAGGAAAGCAGTGAAAATGTGGCAACAAAGAAACAGATCACAAACAAAAGAAATGAAGGAAAACAAACAACTGGATATAGAATTCAAAACCACGGTTATAAGGCTTTTCAAGAATATCCTAGAAAAGGCCGATAAATATAACGAGACCCTCGAAGATATGAAAAAGGACCAACTAGAAATTAAACATACACTGACTGAAATAAAAATATCATACAGAGACCCAGAAACAGAATAGAGGAACACAAGAATCAAGTCAAAGAATTGAAATACAAAGAAGCAAAAAACACTCAACTGAAAAAGCAAAAAGAAAAAAGAATCCAAAAAGTTGAAGATAGTGTAAGAAGCCTCTGGGACAACTTCAAGCGTACCAACATCAGAATTATGGGGGTGCCGGAAGAAGAGAGAGAGCAAGATACTGAAAACCTATTTGAAGAAATAATGACTGAAAACTTGCCCCACATGGTGAAAGAAATAGACTTACAAGTCCAGGAAGCACACAGAACCCCAAACAAGAGGAATCCAAAGAGGACCACACCAAGACACATCATCATTAAAATGCCAAGAGCAAAAGACAAAGAGAGAATATTAAAAGCAGCAAGAGAAAAACAGTTAATTACCTACAAGGGAGCACCCATACGATTGTCAGCTGATTTCTCAACAGAAACTATGCAGGCCAGATGGGAGTGGCAAGAAATTTTCAAAGTGATGAATAGCAAGAACCTACAACCAAGATTACTCTACCCAGCAAAGCTATCGTTTAGAATTGAAGGTCAGATAAAGAGCTTCACAGATAAGAAAAAGCTAAAGGAGTTCATCACCACCAAACCAGTATTATATGAAATGCTGAAAGGTATTCTTAAAGAAGAGGAAGAAGAAAAAACTAAAGATAAAAATTATGAACAACAAATACATATCTATCAACAAGTGAACCTAAAAATCAAGTGAATTAAAAACCTGAGGAACAGAATAATCTGGTGAATATAATAGAATCAGGGGCATAGAAAGGGAGTGGACTGATAATTCTCAGGGGGAAAGTGGTATGGGGAGGTTCAGGAAGAGACTGGACAAAAATCATACACCTATGGGTGAGGACAGTGACGGGGAGGTAAGGGCAGAAGGTGGGGTGGGAACCGGGTGGAGGGGAGTTATGGGGGAAAAAGGAGAAACAATTGTAATAATCTGAATACAGATTTATTAAAAAAGAAAGAAAGAAAGAAAGGGAATGGGGGCATCTGTAATACTGTTGATATATATATATATATTTAAAACTCTCTGGGATGATGGAAATTTTTCATATTTTGATTTTGCTGTACTGGCAACATGGGTGTACACATTTGCCAAAATTTATCAAACTGTATATTTATAATATGCATATTTTATTTTATGTATGTTAGATTCCAGTAAATTTTGTTAAAAAACAAACAAACAAATAACCTATTCTAATACCATTGGCTATAGGGGTAAAAAAGATCTCTGGCTTACCTTTTGTAACTTGCAAAATTTTAGAATTAGAGGGATTATTGCATATTATGCCATCCTTAATTTTCAATACACAAAGAAGGACAAGTAAATCCTTAAAAATATTAACATCGTCTCTCTATTCAGAGTTTTTAACCGAGTGGTGGTTAAAATCCAGATTCTTTAATCATGTCATCCCAATAATATGACGTGAGCCTCCAACAAATTAACACAATTAAGAATATAGAATACTTCATTACCAATATTTTTTAATCCTCACCCCATTACCAATATTTTACCATTACAAGTATTCATGTACTAAAAATAAAATGGCTCATTGTGGGTTTGTCTATCTCCTTTGTTTAAGAAAGATTAAGGTATGTTGTTGTTTTTTAATCTTACATTTAGAAGTTGACAATTTTGTAAAAGCTAAGTTGGTTCCCATGATAAACAAAATAAATTCCTCCTCAAGTGTGCAGCATTAGCCCCAGATTGGACCTGCTCTATGACCCCCCATCCTGTGCAAACATAGTGGGGAGCTATGAAGGGTATGCAAACATGGCATTATAGATCCTGGTGAGTACCATCAAAAATATAAGAATAAACTACTAAGAAGTCTTGAAGGAAGAAAATGTCAGGGTGGCACAATGGTGATTATAATCTTGAAGGAGCAAGAAAGGTTTCCTGGAGGAGGCAGAATTTGAAACCAGCATTGAAAGATGGGAAAGATTTTGACAATCAAAGGAAAATGAGATGCCTTCTGGGTACAGATAATGATGTTATGAAAGAAAGAAAGTGAACTATTCCTCATTGCTGGAGTGCAAGATTGGAAAGGTAGGTCAGGGGCCAGAATGTGAGAGGACCATCAAGTTAAGTAGCTTCTAATACAGACTTTCTTTACAGCAATTGCAGAGGAATGATCCAGTTATAATCTCTAAAACTTTGCCAGGATTGTTGTGACTATTCATGAGAATTAGCATACCTTTGGGAAATAGAATATGGATGGAACCATTTGTACTCTGAGATCCAAAGGTAAAATCCCCCAAGTCAGCCCAGCTGTGGGTAACCTAGATAAAAATGAAACTATAAAATGTTTTTTTAATTGAAAAGCAAAAAAAGAAAAAAGTAAGGTTGCAAACTAGCAAAGGATAGCTTTGGATTTTTGCACACTAAAACCTTACATAAAGTATAGCTGTTTCTGAATATCATAAAAACTTAAAAGATGCTTTAGAATGCTTTTGAATTTTCTGAAATTGAAAGGTGGTCTCTTCAGAACAACATGGTAGAATAATTAGGACATAACTCATGATTCCTGCAGAATATGTCTTACAAACTCTTCACTAATAATAGTAGCTAACACTTAAATAGTGCTTGCTATGTTCCCATTACTGTTTTAAACACTTTGCCCATATTTATGGAAACAACCCTTTGTTCAAATGAAATTTTAGGCCCAGTGAAAAATGATAAAACAAATACATAGGTGCCCTAAAGACCTGCTGGACTCTGTGGGAACACAGTTTTTAAACCACTCTGCAGACTTCCCACAAAGGTGGGCAATAGGACTCCACTGTCAGGGAATGTTTGCACAGTTCCTACTTTCAGAACTATGGGACTATTAAACAATGGTGGCAGACATGTTTGTTTTCCCCAATGAAAAAATTTTTTATTGTTTGCCAACATTTTAAAATATCAATATTTGATATTAAAATGCGGACATCTGACTTCTCTTAAAAACTCAGAAGAACTGGCAACCATGGGACCACTCATCTTATGTGACACATACCATATAGGGCAGAAACCTAGATGCACCCTTCAGACAGGCCATATGCTCTGCTCTTCAGCTCACCAACACCCCACCCAGCCCCCTTCCTGGTCTAAAGGTACTGGGTTTGAAAATCTGGGGTTAGGGTATAAATTTCAAATGCTGACTACAGGTTACTGGAGGTACGGTGGGGATCAACGTTAGTAGATCAGTAAGAGGTTCACTTCGAATCTTTTGACTCATCTAGGAAAATGTGGAGGTTCTGATAATGTGGCCAATCAGCTAGAATTTGAAGACATAATCTCAGTTTTCCAAGTATTTTCTTTGCCTTTTGTTATATAATCCTTCCATGACAGAATTAGAGATGACCTAGTCCAACACCCTTCTTTTACAGATATGGACACTTGAGCCAGTTGGTGGAGGAATTAATCCTACCATTCCAGTTGGAGTTCTTCATATATCCTGACCCTCAACACCTCCAAACTCCTATCTGATTATCAAGGGTTGTCTTTGTCCCCTGAAAAACTCGTTCTTTTGGCACATCCTTAAACATTTTAATCTATTGTTACCGGAATGAAGATAGATATAGATATAGATATAGATATAGATATAGATATAGATATATAGATGATATAGATGTAGATGTAGATATAGAGGTATAAGTACAGACATAGACATAAACAGATATATATATATATGGAGAGAGAGAGAGAAATATAGTGTATGTGTGTGTTTAAGAAGAAAGAGCATAAATGTGATTAAACCTTAAATTAAATGAAAAAACTAGAATGGCAGGTAAATGGTTCTAATTATTAAATGTACATTATGGAAATTAACCATCTTTTTGTTTTTAAGAAAAGCACAGTCCATCATTCAAGAATGACAACCAGTCCATTCCTTTCCTACTGTAGGTAATAACAGCAGGGACTGGGCCTGGCCTTGAACTTAAAGAAGACTGAGCTGCCCCATTAAAGTTTACAATCCTATGCAAAGAGACGCCTCTGGAGGTCTTTCCTGGCTTGGCCCCAAATTCTTATTATAACACATAAAGGGATCTCTTAATAAAAAAAAAATAGCATCTTTGAAGGTAAGAGTAGAAAATAAATACTAAATGTTCATGTGTGAGTACCCCAGGAGGTTATAGTCATGGCTAGGAAGGAAAAGTGTTCATATACTATTACTTTCCTGGCATAGCATTGACCATAGGACCAGCTATATTTGTTTGCTAGGGCTGTAATAATAAAATACAGACTGGGTGGCTTAAACAACAGAAATAAATTTATTTTCTCATGGTTTTCGAGGCTAGAAGTCAGTCAGAGGTCAAAGTGTCAACAGGTTTAGTTTCCCCTGAGGCTCTCTCCTTCATTTGCTATTTCCTCACCTGGCCTTTAGTCTGTGTTGTCTCTCCCTTTTCTAATAATGACATGAATCATACTGGGCTATAGCCCACCTATATGATCTCATTTAATTTTAATAACCTCTGTAAAGGCCCCATATCCAGAAATAGTGACATTCTGATACACTGGAGTTAGTAATTCAACATACGAATTTTGGGAGAACATAATCCCGTCCATAACATCAGCACAAGTTAAAGAGTATAAATCTTGATTCAACCACAGAACTGATCCACAGGTTGCCTCTCCTGCATCCAAAGAATTCTTGTTCCACTGATACATGGGGGTCAAACTGCTCCCACTGCAGCAAAAAGTGTGATCCCCTCCAACCACATTCTGATGTCTGAATGCCTTCTGCATAACAGGCAAAAGTCAGGAGGGCCCAGTTCAGAGGCACTCAGAGTGGGCACTTGCAGAACTCTGAGAGTGAGTACTTCCTTAAATTCTGCAACCTGGGCATGTCTCTTGGCTCATGCTAGACTTGGCCCCCGGGACATCTAATTATTAGGATGGTTGCACCAGAAAAAGTGGAACTGAGAAATCATATAGCTTCTGATACAAATCTCACATCAGCTTCATGTTGGTGTCAGAAGGGAGGGAAGAGTGAGACCACAAGAGTAATTTCCTTCTTCCCTACTTGGAGTTTTAGAGAGCAGTCAGAAAGTAAAGCAAAAAAGATGGTAAAAGAAGGCTGATGGACATGAAGTTATTTGGAACATAGATTTTGTCTATGATATCTACAGAATATGTTAACAACCTACCCACTGTTTCAAAGGTAAGAAATGGGTAGCTTAAAAAGGCATACAACAATTATGAGCAAAGAGATACAGATGGCAGACACATACCTTGACCCATAGTAAGGTTGTAAGGTAATAGAGCACCCCTACCCCCTACCCCCAGCAGAGGACAAAAGATATGGGATAGAGAAGTATACATGAGATCATATAATGCAACAATTCTAAGGTTGTTCTACACTTTCACTGGACAGGCACCAGATTCAAAATTGCTTTATTCAGAAGTTAATTTTCTAGCACATTACCCCTATTCTTTCCATTTAAGTCAAGCTTTCAACTATTCCACTTCATTCTTTGGAGATTTCTAGTCCTGGTTTACTAACTCTCTGCAGTTTAAAATGTGGGTCAAGAGAAAGTTACAAAATCCTTTAATTAATTATACTCTTTACAGCTGTAGAATTCTCCTTCCAAAGACAGCTCATCACTTACTGCCTCAATTTATTTTCTCCACCTCCCAGTTTTACTAAGGTATAACTGACAATTAAAAGTATACAACTTGATGATCTAATATACCTATACACTGTGAAATAATCACCACAATCAAACAATTTACATATCTATCACATCATATAGTTATCATCTTTTTGTTTGGTGAGAACATTACTTTGTACTCCCCTAGCAAATTTCAAGTATACTAGTACAATACAATATTAACTATAATCACAATATTCTATAGATCCCCAGAGTTGATTTTTCTTCAATGCAACCCAATAACATTGTTTTGCCTCTCTCTTACATTCCATTAGTCTCTCTAAAATCTTCTATATCAAACTTAATGATTATTTTAGGAATTCTATACAAAGAAATATTAACTCAAAGAACTGAGTGAAAACAGTTCTTACAATTACTAGAAATCTGTAAAGCCAGTTGAAATCTTGGGGATCCTATTTCTAATTGTAAATTAATTATTCAGATAGTAAAGATAAATCATAATATTTAAAGGGTGAAATCAAATTAGAAAACAGTGTCATCAACTCTTAACATTCTTTGGAGCTATTTAAAATTTTATTTCCATCAAATATTGGACATTTAACTTTTAATTTCCCAAATATTTATTGAGTACCTATCGTGCTATGCCAGGGACAGTGTATATAAAAATAAATAAAATTATGCTTTGCCTTATTTCCACTAGAATGTGTAGAAATCAAGCAAAAATGCAAATAAACAATTATATGTTGACAAATGGAGATAATTATTTTGTAAGAAACCAACAATATATTATGATTCCCTAGTAACATTCCCAGTCTTGACAATTCACTAGAACTACTCACAGGACTCACAAAAGCACTTATACTCACAGTCACAGTTTATTAAGGAGAAAGAGCACAGATTAAAGTCAGCATCAGGGAAAGGCAGATGGGGCAAAGTCTAGGGAGAAACCAGGTGCAAGCTTCCAGGAGTCTCCTCCCAGGAGCGCTGCATGAGAATGCACTTCATTCTCCCAATAATGATGTGAGACAACACATGTGAAGTGTTGCCAACCAGGGAAACTCACCCCAGCTTTGATGTTCATGGGTTTTTTACTGGGGGCCAGTCACATAGGTATGTAGCTCCTGCATGACTGATCACAGCTACTGAGATTCTAAGCCTCCATAACAAAAGCAGTCATTCACCGTAAGTAAGTTACATTGTTAGGAAAATCTATCTAATCAAAATGGCACTGTGCATGCCTTAAACTTGCAGCATACAAAAATCTCATGTCAGGCAGAATATTCTAAAAGGCTCAGTATTTATCTTCCAGGATATAGTCCTGAAAAAAGGCCTTTCTTTGGGATGTGCAGGGTTTTTGCACTCTGGCTTACTGAATTAACCCTTTATGGCACCCTATGAAAGAGAATAACAGGGTATATCTTGTTATAATTGGTCCTTCAAAGATCCCGTCAAAGAGAAAGAACACTTAACCTAAGACCTGAAAGATGAGTAGGCAAAAGGTAGTGGCCTTTCAACCAGAGGGAGCAGCCAGTGTGAAGACTCTTGGATGAGAAAGAGCTTTGCCCTGCTGGAAAACTAAATTAAAGCCAGTGTACTTGCAAGAGGGCAATTAATCAAGGGAGAGAATGGCTGAAGATAAACCCAGAAAAGTAGATAGGAACCAGATTGCACAGAGCCTAATGTGCTGCCTTAAAGATATACTTTATGTTTATCTCAAATACAACAGAAAATTATTGGGGCATTTTAAGCTTTTTTATTGTTAAAAAAAAAAAACTATACTGGCTGCTTCATAACAAATGAATAGAAGAATTAAAAGCAAGATGGAGAGACCAGTTACAAAGCTGCTGAAATGGTCCTGGTAAAACTGATTGTAGCTTGGACTGGGGACAGTGCGGATGAAGAGAAGTAGATGGGTTAAAAAATGTATTTTGGTGCTGGGGGAGTCCAGGATCACTCCCATGTTCCTGGCTTGGGCAACTGCGTCAATGGGAGTTACAGGTACTCTAGTAAGAAGTCCGGAGGAGGATTGGATTTGCATGGGAAAGAGTTTAATAACACACTGAATAATTTGTGACATATCCCACAAACAGCAAAAGATCAGAATGTAAGATAGCAATTATATCCAAGACAATCACTGTTTCATCAAGTACTTACTAAACACAGGTGCGTGTTTTTTCTCATTCAAATTCCTAATTCGGCAATCTTGGTAGAGGGAAATCACTAACCACTTTTTATAACAATGTTAATAAAGAAAACTAGCATCCTTGCCCTGGCTATGCTTTCTCTCCCCCTCCACTGACCAAGGTTGACTGAAAAGAATGAAAGGAAGGAAGGAAGAAGAAAACTCATATATTTCAAGAATTCAAAGTAAATTTACAGTAAGTCTAAGATTCTTAATGTAAAGACTCCTGGGTTGTAGTCCACCACCTGTATAAATATACAAGTACAACTCTGAGGATCAGGCCAATTAAGTACCTAATAAACTGCTTCAAGAAAGTAGTCACAGAACTGCAGGTTTAAAACCCAACATTAGAGCAATAAGCCATGAGGGAACAACAGCAAATAAAGGAGACTCAAGATTTTAAGTCTTTCATTATGTATCATTTCCAACAGCTTTGTTTTTATCCTTGACTATTTTTAACTTTTATGCATTTATGGGGTAACTAAAACATAGTAAAATATATTTTGTCTAGATTTTAAGAAGATAATAGTCTAGACAAGGTTAACAAAATTGAGCACAACTTTAGAAAGAGGAGGCCTCTAATAATTAATTTGTTTCCTACCATCAAAGTTCTCGAAACATGGCTAATGACTAAGAAATGCAGATATTTATTTTGACTTAGCAATAAAATTTATTGTCAAATAAGCAAGTTTAAGATCAAGTGATACAAATGATATTGTCACTCACTAAATCTATAGTTCAGCTGCATGTCCCCTGTATTTCACTACTTTTATTCATTTAGGTAATCCTTACACCTTAATTATGTAGACTCATCATCGTTATTATTCTCCAATGTGTTGTTTCTTAAGTCTATGACTTAGAAATAGCATTTAGCATATTACCCTATTGCTATAGGCCCTTCAGAGTTGAATACTATATTGAGTTTTATATTGCTTTTTCAAAACTAAAATTAATAATGAAAAATGCATAATTTTCAAAATTAATGAGTATGGAACATTTTCAAGTCATACTGATAGTCATATTAGTAAAACATCTTAAAGGAAGTAAACTATGGAATATCCATCAATAAAGCACACTGGAGTCCTGAAAAGTTACTTTGCTCTGCTATTAGAATTTCTTGCTCTAATGCCCCCTTCTAGCACGGCTGACATCACTTGAGTGCTTATCTTCAGGCAAAAGAGACATTCTTCCATCCCAATGAGTTTCTACCGAAGGGCAAGTCTGTCCCAATGCCTTTTTAGATGGCCGATACAGAGCTTTCCCTTCAGAGCTCCGGGTCACTTGTGTGATCGACATTGATTTCTGTTGACATGTAAATGGGGACTAGCCACTTAGAAAGTGAATCTTCCTGAACTTTAAGATCAATCGAAATGAACTATGGATTAGTTAGCTGTTGAACTCCTTTGGCAGTTGCAAATTTTGATCTTCAGAAAGGAATTTAAAAATAAACAGGCAAGGGAAGAAAGGCCTGCTTGTGAACTGGGGCTGCACGCCAGTGACCCGGAGCTACACTCCCTTCTTTGGCATGGCAGATGGCTCCACTCTGTGTTCTCAGAAAGTTTAAGGTGAGGTTAATGCTACAGAAGGCAGGGCATTCACAAGCTTGTCAGGAATGATGGAAGAAATTTGGAAGAGATAATGGGCATTTAGTGACTAATATCCTGGATCAGCAGATATTTCAAAGCCTCTTTTGCTCTTAATTTCTAAATAAAGACAGCTTCAAGCAGTTACGATATTTGAACATGTAAATGGATTTTTAAACCAAAGTATGCATGTCTTGTATTGCATGTAAGTGTATTTTTGTATTCAACCTATTTCAAACCTAAAAAGAGTTGAGGTTGACAAGAGTCTGACCTTTCACTTATAATTTAGTATGTGGGTAACTAGCATGATGATATCTATATACAGGGTGTCCCCAAAAATGTATGCACACTTTGAATAGTCAATTCAAGTGAATTAAATCTGAAAAGAAAGAAACATCAATTGAGCTATCAGCTGTTAAAGTGTATATACATTTGGGTTGGGGGGACACGTTGTACATTAAATAAAAAACTAAAGATTAATCAATGGTTTAAAAAGCACATTAAAGCTAGTATAATAAAAACTCAAAAAATGTTTAATATCATAGTAACTTGTGTAGCTAATAAAAAATGAAGTGACTAGCGATTTTATTCTGCTCAAAGTGTCCTGTAAGTGAAGACAAACAAAATAGAAACAGACTCATAGATACAGAGGACTGTCAGAGGGGAGTTGGGGGTCTGGGTGAAAAAAGGTGAAGGGATTAAGCAAAAAAAAAAAATAATGTCTCATAGACAAAGAGCAGTAAGGTGATTACCAGAGGGAAAGGGGGAGGGAGTAGGTAGGAGAGGGGTGATAAATGGTGATGGAAGGAGACTTGACTTGGAGTGGTAAACACACAATACAATGAACAGATGATATATTGCAGAATTGTACCCCTGAAACCTATATAATGTTATTAACCAATGTCACCCCAATAAATTCAATATAAAAAGTTTAGGTGGGCCCTAACCAGTTTGGCTCAGTGGATAGAGCATCGGCCTGCGGACTGAAAGATCCCAGGTTCGATTCTGGTCAAGGGCATGTACCTTGGTTACGGGCACATCCCCAGTGGGAGGTGTGCAGGAGGCAGCTGATCGATGTTTCTCTCTCATTGATGTTTCTAACTCTCTATCCCTCTCCCTTCCTCTCTGTAAAAAATAAAATAAAATAAAATAAAATAAAATAAAATAAAATAAAATAAAATAAAGTTTAGGTGGCCTAACCTAAACATGTATTTCTAACAAGTATTAGGTATTCAAAGATATTTATAAAATCAATGACTCAGTTATTAAGTTGTCCTTTTAAAGTTTATACCAATTATTCAATTTAACATAGTTACTTTAACTGAAAATCAGTAATCTTATATTGAGCACTCCAACTGGAAGCTGGAGCTAACACAGAATCCCTTCAAATGTCTAAATTCTGCCTCCCTCTCAGCTTTGTCAGGTGCATTTCTAGACCTCTAGAACTCTGATAAGTATTGCTTGGAATTTTCTTTCCTAATTTATATTAGAGTCTCAATGAATTTTTTATGTATTTAGTTTATAGAGTGTATAATCCCACAGATGGCACAGGTTTCCTGGCCCTAAGGCAATATGTATGTTTTAAATAAGCCAAATGGCAACTTCAAAGTAAATGGTCAAAGGAGGTGTTGTGCTGGAAGTCGGCAAGAACACGTGCAATTATTGGTCATGTCAGAAGAAAAGGAAAGGCCGAGTTCAAAAGGTTAGGAATCAAGGATCTACCAATAGCCTATAATGACATTTTACTAATATTTCCTATATAGTTCATTGCTTCTTCATGTAGTTAATCAATCTGTTCTTGTGATTTAATAAAGATGTCTGTGTGCCCATTGTTGTCATAACCAAAATTGTCCTTCTCCAGTGCTAAATCTCATTAGGATAGAAATATGTCAGTAGTTTTCTCTAAACAATTCCCAGAACAGGTCCATGCCAAAGGCAGGCTTGCCTCTTGTTGAGGATAAGGATTCTTATATTACACATCTTTCTTCTTCAAGAAATTGTTTCAAAATAGTTCTACAACTTCTGTGATATTGGTTCTTGTACTGCAGGGACCTCATTGTAACTCCTCTCCAAGAAAACACACTAGAAGCCAAAAGACAAAGAGCCTGTCTGAATCAACTTGGAGGGAGCTTCTCACGTGTTGAGCTCACATATGGTTACTGAGCGGAAAGAGAAAAGTACCCTGCTTGTTTTTGAAGTGTTTGGGTAATTGTGTGTTGTGCTGCCATATGGTACCACACCCCTCTGCCCATATTTCAAATCTTTTTCTTTTCTTTAGGCCAAGCATAGTTATAAAAAGCAGAGGAGAAATTAGTTTGGAAGTTTAATTATCTTCATATGTTGAGGCCAAAGACATCCATCCCGACGTTCCCATATTTATCACATGGACTCACTTGGGATGCCTCTTTTTATTGCTGCATCAAATTGTTGCTGTTGATGCTCATACAGAAAATGCTACCTCCTCCAGACAGGAAGTGTGTGATATGGGGACGGTTCCCATATGTGGGAATTCAAATTGGCAGCGAAACACACACTACGATTCATTTAAAATAGCATCTAACATTTAAAAAGAAGGAAGAGACCTGTGCAATTTTTAGAGAGAGGACTTTTAAGCCTTTAAGATATCGCCTGGTAATTTTGATAATGGAACTTAATGGGGTGAAAACCAAAGTCTTAAGAATTTAATGAAATGTAGCTGTTTAGAATTCAAATTGATATCAAACATTTTAAACCGCACATAAAAACACTATCTTCCAAACACTACGACGGTCACACGATTAAAAAAATAAACTCAACCTTCAAAATGTTGTTTTCTTCCTCATTAAATGTCAATTGCTTCAAGAAAGAAAACACCAATGTGCATATTCTCTCTGATGGCATAGTTTTTCAGGCATAGCTCCACCCTAACCCATCCCAAAATAAAGAAAAACTCTGGGTCTTACTTTGGGCCTTCCTCTATCCCAGCTAGTTGAAAAGAGACTGCTTGTCCCTTTTGGCTACCTCCTTGCTGTCAAGAGCCCCTCCAGAAGCCTGATAGCATTCCCACCCACCCACCCCCATCCCCATCCCTTCTCAAGGAGTTATACAGACCTCGGAGGAATGAAGCAGAACTTAAAACCAGGCAGCTTCAACATAGCAAAAACTAACTGAAGGCCAAGCTCAAGTCCCATAAAATGCACCACTTAGAAATAACAGATTCTTCACTTCCAGTGTTTTTATGCCAAACCTAGATTTTTTCTTTTTCAACATTAGGTCGTTAGAACGTTTTAAACTAAGAATCATGGACAACCTGTATGCATAGAAGCAAGACTGTCAACTTCTATTTACACTTCAGTATCTCTGCCAGTAAGATATAGACTGCCAATTTTCCATTTGAAGAGTGGTGAATGGTAAAGGCATGATTAATAGAACCATTACCTCTCCACAAATCATTCACATATTTAAATGAATGCTCTATCTTTGGGCTATTTCTGCATTGATATTATTATAATTTTTAGTTCTCTATTTTAACTTCTGAAAGCAATTTACCTCATCATTTTAATATCAATGGTAAACATCATTTAAACGTAATTTTTATCATTTATTTCTTTCAAGATTTCAAACTTTTCCTTATAACAGGCAGCCTACTGCTGCATCACTCAGCTTTTGAGCAATTGCTCATATACTACCCCATCTACATATACCCCCAATTATTCAGGGCTCTCACAAAATTTAGAGAAATTTCTTCCTAAGAAATAAGTCAGAATATGAAAATCAGTTGTTGGACCAGATGGCAAAAAGAACAATCTCAGCTCCAAATAATGTATTTATTTCACACACCTCACCTGGAATCCACTAAGCAATAAGAGGTTACATTCATTTGTCGGATGCAAGACTAGACAACATTTCAGAATGAAACTATAGTGGAGGAAAAGAATGGATGCTCATTACTGGAAAAAAAAACAAAAAAAAAAGCTCTAAGTCTGGTTGAATCTTCTTTATTGATGATTCCTTCAATGGGTTGAAACCCTTGCCTAGGGTTTGTGATCCCTAATAACAGAGACACAGTTTAAAAACAGGACAATTCAATCTATAAAATTTGGGAGCTCATTCAAAAGTACACTTGACCTTTAACTTATGAGAAACAAAAGGAAAAAAAAATTAAGTTCATATCACATATACAACTCTTTAGATTGCTTACTAATTTGCATTATATCTAATGTAAAGAAATACCATTTCCACTAAAGAATTCAGAACACTTGTAATACATGAAGAAATTATCCAAACTCTGAATAAAATATCTTTCAAAACATAACTAAGAATTTTGCAATTTAAAGGGATTGAGTAAATGATTGAATTTAGATCTATTTCTGATTTCTTTTGAGACTTGTAATATGGGCTGTTTCCAGGAAACACAACATCAAATTCTTCTCTGATAGAGAAGGGAAGAGAATCAGATAACAAACTGATACAAGTTTCTTGTTTAGGATTTGCAACCAGCTCTATTTGAGATTGAAGAATCTAAATATCCATTCGGGTCCTTTCACACAGTCATATAGTTGCCTTGTGCTAAACAATTTGCATCTGTGTAATAATGTACAGAATTTGTAATGTCAGTATGATGTCATAGAGACAAGGACTATACTGCAAGGCTATGGGCTTTTCAAATGAGTAAGATCCAGGTTTTAATTTAGGCTTCACTTAGGAGAAGTTACTTCACCTTTTCAGCTTCAGTTTCTTACCTTGCAAAACAGTCAGGAGATAATGTACAAATATAAAACACCTTAGGCAACATCTGGCAGATAAGAGATGATTGAGACTGATAAATTTCAATTGTGCCCTCATGGTGACCAGTTCAAAGAGAAATTAAAACTTTAACCTTATTTCTTTGGTACTTTACTGCAACCAAATAAATTCATGACCCAGTGTTAATATTGTCTGTGATCTCAGAAAAAGATCTAGGACCAAATAAGATAGTATAGCTAAACAACTTTGAGATCTCTTTTAATGTACTCTTCAGTATGAGTTCAATAAAACAGTCACCAACGGGCCTGAAATGGATAGAGTATCCCTAATTAAATAGATGGTTGAGACCACAGACACAAGACCAACCAAACTTACATTCTGCTGAGTTCTTTATTAACTTTACTTTTTTAATTCTCTCAACAACCCTACAAGCTAAGTAGGATTATTACCCCTATTTTCCAGATGAGGAAACACAGAAATGTAGATTAAGTGAATGACCTGCTCTAGGTAGAGTTATATTAGTACAGTATGACTACCATATATACTACTATACTGTATAACAACAGTTGAAGTATAACAGGGGTTAACTTGCTTCAAAGTAAACCCCAAATTTATCAACTCCAGAGCCTAATAAAATTAACTTTGCTAAAATGAAAATAAACAGATATCCTCAGTTTCAATAGGAAGAAACTTCAACAAAATAAAATGTTCAAAAATAACATCATTTCAACTCAAACAACTCCATAATTTAAGATAGGGCAAGAGCAAGAATACTGTGTGTATGTCTGTATTACAACTTATTTCTGTGGTTTATTGAGCTACTACTCATTCACACCATCCAATCTGTATTGAAAATGTGAAGGCTGTGGTGGAAATCGACCACCAAGAATTCAAATAATCCATTTATCTTTGAACTGCCTTAGATCTACTAAATCTGATTTTTAAAAACAAGCCACAGATGCTCACTATCATGATATCTATTTGAAAAAAAAATTAGAAATTATCCAGACAACACAACACATAAACAAAAGTCCAGCTAAACCCTGTCATTTTCTCATTATCACTGCCATGGAACTATGCTTATTGCTTTGATTTAATTTCATAATAGCATGAAGAGATTGCTTTAGTTCCATCTTTATTTTCAGATTATTTTTAACTTCTGAAAGCATCTTTATTAAATCCAGAAGGCCATATTTCCAAGTGATTAAACTGAGTCAGTATATCTCCTTTGTTAACTTGAAATCAGATTATGTAGTACGCTGATAATAAAAAAAAAAAACATGATAGTATTTCTTCTAGAAAAATGGATGCTCCCTCAGGGTTTGGGGAGAAAAATAATAATCACAATTACAGCTGCATAAATATACTAGCCATGCTGTCCTATATGGTTAGCAATTAGAGACAAATGATAAAACATGGTCTGGAAAAAATACTCTATGCTGATAATATTTAGCCAGGATTTGCACTTGCATACTACCCTGAATATGCCATCTCTACTGTTGTATGTTTGAACATCTGAGAAAAAGAAAAAGACATGTAGATGGTGAAGCCAATCCATCTCAGAAATCTAGTGATTTTTCATTTTTAAGTAGAAAATGGACAAGGTGTGTTAGGATCCAAGTTAGAGCTTAATGGAAAGCCCATGACTCACATGAATAATCACTGTGACTGTGTACTCAAAATGATGCAGTACTTACTAAGTCAATTGTATAGCCAGCTTTACTATTATGAACCAAAAATGTGTTACTGGTTAATTGTCTGAACTGACTGTTAACTGTGCTGTTAAGAGAGATTGGTTCATATAGAAGAAGCAATCCATCATTAAGTTAAGAGGTCACATATCCTGAAATGAGAATTGGGAAATTTCCAGAAGACTGAAATACTGGAAATGGGGAAAGACGTCACTTTTGTTCATTTTTACATATCCCTGAAACCAGATATCTCCAAGGTCTGCTCTTCAATTTGATTTTCAGGGCCTGCCCGGGCCAGTCAGTAAGATCTATTGCATTTCTTGTGCTAAAATGAACACAGATGAAATGTTAACAATGGAACAGAGAAATGTGGAAGATGCTTGGACTTTAAGCCATCAGCAGTCACCTGTCTGTCAATCATCAAGTGAGTATTGAATATCCACTTGTTACACAGCAATACAGGGAGAGGCGCAAGTAGGCTTACAGTTGTTTGTATGAAAAATAATACAATAAATAATACAAGGATAAACTATCTTTCATGTACTCACAACTGTAAACCTACATTTGCCCCATCCTGTATATTCAACTAAAATGATTGAATTCATGTTTAGGGTGACCCATTATACTGCTGAACCAACACTATAGTCAACTTCAGTGATTAAATTTCTAGTTTGCCCATGATTTTCCTGTGATCATGCACAAGGATGAAAGGAGATTAAGTATATAAAGTTTGCAACACACTGGCTCACGGTAAGCACTAAATACATACTAATCTATAATAATACAAGTGTAATATGCTAATTAGACCAGATGTCCTCTGGACAACCTTCTGGATGAAGCCAGGACTGCAGCTGCAGGATTGAGGCAGCCACCGTGGCTGCAAGGGAGGGATCCAGGCAACCTCCATGGCTGTGAGGGAGGGATCCAGGCAACCTCCATGGCTGTGAGGGAGGGATCCAGGCAGCTGCCAAGGCTGCGAAGGCCTCCTCTTGCATGAATTTTGTGCATCAGGCCTCTAGTGTTATATAAGAATAAAAGAGATACTTTTAAAAGTTTAGATGGTTAGAAGAGGGTTAAAAGTAAAACATCAAGATAACAAAAATTTTGGAGACTGATACATCAAAAAAACATGATATCATTCTAATATAATTTAAAATTTTATAAAGGTTTTCTTGATATGCTTGCTCAGGAAATAAGTTTTCACCCCTCGCACCCCGCCCCCCCCACCAAGAGATGTCAGTAGTGTGCAAACTCTTTTAGACATCTTTAGAATTCCAATATAGGGGAAGAGATTCCCTGCAAACTGAAGTACGTATTTTTCTCAACTTAGTGAAGTTAGAGTATTTACTCTTCAATAGGTTTATTCCTTTGTTTTACATTATTAGCAATCTCATTATTGTTAATCTCATTTTGTATGTGTTTATTTTTCACCTCTTCTCTGTAGAATGTTAGCCGATTGAGGCACAGGTACATTTTTTTACAGCTTTGTTTTTAACTCTTACAACAGGGCCTTGCCCAAAGGATATTTGTTTACACAAGGATATTACCAATTTTCTTTTCCAATATTCCAATATTGCTAGATATATTTTTCTGTAAATGTCACCATGTATGAACTCCTTTCACATATTAATTCTTTGGCAGAATTTTTTTATAAGTTTTAAAATACATAGTTAAAAGATAATAAGCAATAAAAGATGATCATAGAGAAAAGCACAAATCTAAAAACTATACATTCATTCTGGTGCAATATTTTCTAACACTTGGAAACAAAGAAAGGAAAACAAGCTAAAATAAAGAGCTTTCAAATTATAAGAAAAAAACAAATTCTAAAGTGATACCTTGCAGTAATTTTACTGCCAATCTCATGGTATTGTTTCTTCAACAATATGGAAATAAAAATTCATTGTTCATCTATTTTGCCTTGTGCAATATAATATATAACAAATGAAAAGAGAATTTGTATATTCCTATCAAATAGATAGTTCAGCCTTGTGTTTCTATACCTCTATTTCTTTTTTGCTACCTGATATATATTAAGGAATTGTACTGTAAAAAATACATTGTCATAGACCTAGTGAAAGACTAAAAACAAAGTAGCTAAATATGAGGCACATTCAAGATGCAAGTTACCACTGGATACACTGAGGGTCTTGCCAAGGCACAAAATATTTAGTTCCGGGTTAATGAGGTGGTTTGATAAGGACCAAAAAAAGGGGGGGAGCTAAATAGAGAATAATCAATAGGATGAATTCTGCAATGATCTAGGTTCAATTTGTAAAGGACTCTTGATTTGAGGACTACTGAATCAATCTCAACAAAACACCATACTATTAGACTACAGGCTTACCGCTGATCTAAAACATGAATTTCTAACTCAGAATGGAAATGGCATCTATTTTTCTGTGGCTGCTTACCTTATGACATGCCAATTCAGTCTCATCTGTTCTCAAAGAAATTCAGCAAATAGAGAAATGAACAGAATGTAAGTGACTCAGAAGACAAATGGCCATCTGATCTTTCAGATCTATTACTTTACGGGACCTCTATTCCTTGGAGAAGTGAAAGTAATATGGATGATTCTCTCAAACTAAAGGAAGATGCCAAATATATACAACATAATATGGCAACAACAGCAAATATGTATTTGAGATCACTTGAACATTATTAGAAATAGAAACCTATTTCATCTAAAAATGATTTCCATCCATAGAAACAAAATTTATCTTTTGTGCATGATAGGAGTATAAAGTAAAGGACTGAGCACACCCACATATAAATTAAATTGACAACAGCTCCTAAAATCAAGGGTCAGAGGGACCTAGATATATTGAAGGATCCCAGAAAACTGGAAGACAGATTATATGAAATAGGAAACTACAACTTGAAGGATGTTCAAGTCATTCTGCTGAAAAAGATGGGAATGTCTTTGAGGAGGAGTCACGTATGCTTTTAGTGAGATGACAGAGAGCAGGAGACACCCACAGGCATCCACCAGGCTGCTTGGTAAGATGAACACTGCTCTTCATTTACCCACTCTGCCCTCCATCCATTAGATCAGAAGAGTGATTGGGGGACTTGCATTTGAAAGGCAGGGCAGTACCCCAGAGGGCTGGTGGTGATCAATAAGTACAGGAACACTCCTGTCCAGAAGTTGAAAAACTTTTAATCACTCCATAGCACATGCTATTCTTTCTTCACAGAAATAGATTGTTTCCAGAAAAGATTATTTGTTTCACATTAGGAGCTCCAATGAATTATTTACAGAAAAAAAATTATCACATCATCTTGGAGATAAAAATTAGACAAAAATTGGCATTATATGTGGTTATAGAACATGTGTTGATAATCCATTTGAATACAAAAATAAGCTGATTCAACAAACATGACAACTAGCTTTTGTGAAAATTTCTGCCTTAAATTAAGTATTAAAAACACAAAACTTTTTATGGTGACAGATGGTAACTAGACTTATGTGGTGATCACTTCGTAACTTATATAAATATCAAATCGCTATGATGTATACCTGAAATGAATAGAATATTATATGCCAATTATACTATACTTTTTTAAAGTATATATGCACAGAACTATAAATAAGTCTTTAAAAATAAGTAGAATGCCTGCCTTATGATCAAAGTTAAAAATGCTACATCTGAGTAAAACCCACCAACTCTGCTCATTAGGTTTCAGTGCAGGTCCTATCACATACAAGAATAAAAATAAATTGACGAATAAAATAGAACCAGAATCCTGGATACATTGAACAGACTGACATCTGTCAGAGGGAAGGGGGATAGAGGTAATGGAAGAAAGAAGGTGAAGAGATTAGCCAAAGAACATATATGCATAGCTCACATATGCAGAGAGCAGTGTGGTGATGGCCAGAGGGAAGGGGGGTTGGGAGCTGAGTGGAGGTGGGCAAAGGGGGGTATGAGGACATCTGTAATAGTGTCAACAACAAAGTTAAAAAATGAAAACAGAGAATAATAGTACCAAGCTATTAGAGAGTTTCACATCTATTCTACATCCTAGAATTATATCCCTCCAAACTCTTCCAGTGTTTCCCTAACATGTCACATGGGATCTGTCAGCTTGTGTGATCTGCACTCGCACAAGGAAGCAGCAGTGACTCAGCAGTCACATCCCACAGTGATCACAAAGAGCATTTCCATCATTCCACTGGTTCTGTAGGGAGTGTTGCAAAGAACTTGCCTGGTTCTGGGTCCTCCACAATCCCAAATGCCACCCTCTGCTCCACTAACACAAGTGTCTTCCAACATTCTAATGCAATTGATTGATTTTTTAGAGCAAGGAAGAGAGAAAAGGAAGAGGGAGAGATGAGGAAGAGGGAGCGGGAGATAGGGAGGGAGGGAGGTTAGTGAGAGGAGAGGGAGGGGGAGGGGAAGAGAAAGAGAAAGAGAGAGAGAGAGAGAGAGAGAGAGAGAGAGAGAGAGAGAGAGAGAGAGAGAGAAACCGTCTCCCGCATGCACCCTAACCAGGGATTAAACTGGGTGTGTTCCCCAACTGGGAATCGAACCCCCCACCTTTTGGTGCATGGAGGACACTCCAGCCAACTGAGCCACCTGGCCAGGGCAATGTGATACACTTTCACATGCATTGGCTCAGTCATATCACAGATCCTGTCTCCTTGCTTTATTTATTAATCAAAATTTTCTACTCACTAACTTCTAAGACTTTCCTCTATAGTTCTCATCATCCTTTTCCAATCTCAGCACCTCCTGAAATTGGAAACATCTAAAGCAGGTGGTTTTCATCTTGGCTATCAGATGCTTTTCATGGGTATTCTGTCCTCTAATTTTCCACAGTAAATGAAGTTTAGTGGGTTGGCTAGCTTCCCCATCTGACAATTGTGCTTGAAGTGTCTGAACTGGAAGATGTCTAAAGAACTGAGTGTGTACAAAGGAAAAGTAGGGGCTGCTTCCCAGGTTTACAGAGCACAAATCTGACAAAAGGTGGGCCTACAGACAGAAGTCATGCATTTAGAAAGTCTCAGCTCTTCCTAAAGACTTAATCTAGAAAATCAATTGGCTGAAGGCAAGAAAACTGAGGTTCAAAGTGACTAAGGGGGTACTTTGATTGAAGAATCCTATAGATTCTTTTCACAGTGCAAAGCTTTCACATACAAATCTCCTTTTGTAAACCCTAATCCCACAATCTCAATCTCTCTAACATTTGAACAGGACATACATGACATTGCTCCTGCAAACAGGTAGGTATTTATCAAAAGATGAACATTTTAGGTCTTTCCTTCTTTATCAATTTTATTTCATCAATCTACCACTACACACACACACACACACACACACACACACACACACACACACACACTTCTCTAGAAAGTCATTTTAGTGTCAATATGAGTGTTTTCACATCAAGCAGATGAAGGCATATAGGGAAGATGTTCGCCACTTCAAGCTCCACTTTTCTTCATCTTGCAAATGGCAACTTTAGAATTCACTTGACCCTTAGACCCTTATCCTCTCTGGATTGAAAAACAGCTGTGTAATTCATGATCACTTTACTAACAGCCCATCTCTGCCTTTCATGGCATCAATCTGTGATTTGTTATAGATTTGACCAAAAGACTACATTGAAACTGAATTTAAAGAACACAGTTTATTAATAAAGCATCGACAGAGAAAGTAGAAAGGCATGAAGGCTCAGAACATCAAGGCTGCGATAACATTCGGCAGAAGACGAAGAAGTTCTATGCAGCCTCCTAGCATTGTTGCTTCTTCAGCATTCTGATTCATCTGAGTGGAGCTCTACTGGTTTTTTTTTTGTTCTATCTTGGTGGGTGTTTTTTCCCCCCCCCCCTCTGGAAACTGTGTAAATGAGGGACATTGATCTCAATTTTCCTCTCATAAAATTTTCCATTATCTGAAATTCCATAACTTGCCTTTTCCCTTTTCAGTCATGCAGAGAAAAACCAATTTTCCTTTTGATCTACTACTGAAGTCAAATGGACACAATAAGTCCATTTTTAAAGAAAACTTAAACTTTTATACAGGGGTTACTTTGGAACCTCGTGAACTTAGCCATCAAGTCTGGACAGATTTTGGTTCCACTCTGTGTTCATGTGTTAGTTAGGACCACATTTCAGTGAATAAATCAGGCTTTTCACCCAGCCATAGGGCCGCCTCTGACAGTCCCACCAAATCTGATGTTTTATCAAAGTGTCTTCCTTAATAGTTCAGCCCTTGATTTCAGCAGAATAAAATAAAACACCATTTGCCGTGTACCAAAGGTGTTCATATATATTCTTAACCTAACTAAAAACAGATAGTATGACTGAAATATGTTATGGTCACAGCCCAATTTTGTGTCCTTGTGCTCTGGTACACCTATTTTCCTAAATGACATGAACTTAAGAAACACAAAAATGGCACTGTTGAAATCAAGTTTGACACAAAAAGTTTGAAACAATGTCAGAATGTTCCTAAGACTAATTTCACTACACTTCTCCAACCTTTAATATGAATTTTATTATTAATATTTATTTCCATATATTAATACTAGCCAGGATATTTACATAGCAAGTTAGACTACAAATGGCCTACAAACAAGAGTGTGGCCATATCAAATATCATATATATATATATATATATATATATATATATATATATATATATACACATACATATATGTACATATATGTGTGTGTGTGTGTGTGTGTGTGTGTGTATATATATATATATATATAGTTTCTGGAATGAATGTATGGAAAGGAATAAACTGTAAATTATAATCCACATATAAAAGTGTTGCATTTTCAAATACTTTAGCAGAAGGCCGACACACCCAGGACTCACTACACCAAGTACACTAACAGCTTATCTAAAATTCAAAGAGAAAAATAAATTAGAAACACCAAAGTAATTCAAAATAAATTATAATTACATTTCTATTTGAAATAAATTTGTTGTTAAGTATAAAATTGCTAGCACTTTTTAAAAAAATATAAAATATTAAAATTTGTCATATGTATTTAGTGTCTATAGTAAGGTGCCCACCCAAAAGAAAAAAATACCTGGAAAACAGGAATGAGAATGCCCTCTTGAGAGTTAATCTTACCATTTTAAGACCAACTCATAACAAAAGGATCAAAACAAATTCAGATACAAATTTATCTAATGAAGCAGAATGGTCCCAAAGCTAGTAAGACTAGGTTACCAACAGATTTGATACCTAAAAAGAGAGTTTCTCCATTTGAGATATATGTTGAAAATGATCATTCTCACATTCTTGTTCAAAAAAAGGGAAAAAATTATAGAACAGTTTTATCTAACCATACCTCTTTTCTAATCTCCAGAACATTCTGCTCCGTGGTCAGTAAGATTCTAGAAAGCACATTTTCAAAGAAAATAGAGTCCTTTCTGGCACCCCCTTGGCACCCTCAAAATGATGCTGTCTTTCCCTGATTATCCACTGGTTTCCCTGGTTATTCGTTTGGAAGAAAGTCTGTGTTCTCAGAAACCCAGCTTAGTCAAATTAAACCAAATACTTCCCTCAACATTTCCTCTCACAATGTTTAGTTTTTCTTTCACCCCTAATTAATCCTCCCTTAGCACCATTTCCTACTCTTCAGCAAAGCTAAGCACTATGATATTATTGACTGTAAGTCACCATGCTGTACACTACATCCCCAAGACTTATTTATTTTAAAATTGGGGAAATTTGTACCTCTTGACCCATTTCACCATTCTCTGTATCTACGAGTTTTGTTTTGTCTTTCTCTGACTTATTTACTCTTAAATGGAGGACCCCACAGGGTCCAGGTGACAACCCAAATTCATTTAAACTTAAGCATATCCATTAATAACTTCTACTAGAATCCTGATTCTATATTTTCCCATTTATTACCCATACTTCATTTTTAGGACCCATGTTCAGTGCTCTGTTATAAATACTGCACTGACTTGAGCCTCAACAATATCTGTATACATTAAAGCCAGTGTAGAATTTCGTTCTTACTTTTCTTGACTTTTCAGCAGACTTCCACATAGCTGATCATTCCCTCATACATTCTCTTCCTTTGAATTCTGTGACATCACACTCTACTGATTTTCCTCTTACCTTACCAGTTATTCTTTATTGGTCTTCTCCTCAATCTACCTTAAATATTGGCATTAGGCAACATCCAAAAGTGTTATTTGATTTTAAAAATATAACTTATAATATTTCTTACTCAACATTAATTATTCTAGCTTATTTTTTGGCAATATCAGGATTTCTATTTTTTTTAAATCTTCAGTAATTTCTGTATCTTCTCTGATTTAATGACAAGATTCAATAATTTTCTATGTAAAGCAAATTTATTTTTTTAGCTTTCAAGGATTTGAAGTTTACCCAGCTTTCAAGTTTCATCAGTTGCCTTTTCTTCCTTTTCTTGTCCCTAAAGCTTGTGATTTTTGTGCTCCAACAACTTGGAGAGCCCAACAGTTCTCTGAATAAGCATAGTTTTATTCTTGTTATTATAATAGAAAAACTGGACTGATTTAATTGATTTTTTTTACCAGTACTTTGAAAATAGCATCATAATAAATATCATAATAAATGACTTTTTGTCTATATTTGATCAAATTCTAAAAAATAAATAGATTGCAGCTCATATAAAATTATGTTTTTACATATTTATCTGAATATTCATTGTTCTTTTTTGGCTACTTGTGTAGTTATTACACTTATTTTTCTAGGTATGTATAGACTTATGTTCTACTAGAGGCCCGGTGCATGAAATTTGTGCACTGGGGAGGGTGTCCCTCAGCCCAGCCTGCACCCTCTCCAATCTGGGACATCCCTCTCACAATCCAGGACCACTGGCTCCTAACTGCTCACCTGCCTGCCTGATTGCCCCCTAACTGCTCCCTTGACAGCCTAATTGACACCTAACTGCTCCTCTGCCGGCCTGATTGCCCCCAACTACTCTCCTCTGGTGGCCTGATCACCCCTAAGGCTTTTATTAGTATAGATATGACCCTTCACAGAAAATTTTACTAACCCTGCTTTACAATAAGGGCTTGACGATTGAATCATTGGGACCAGACACCAAGATTTCCTTTCTTTGAATAGTGAAGGGAATAATTACCTTGTCCTTAAGTTGCCCTGAAATTAAAATAAGATAATGACTCAGAAAAGTATAAAAGCACCATATAAAGACAACTGTCTTTTTCATGTACTGAAAAGACAATAAAGTGGTAAAATGAAAAACACTATTTTTAATCTCCCCCTTCCTTCCTTTACAGCCTTTATTTAAACGTTGAAATTTATAAAAATTTCACTCCAATTTTCATTTCTTTACATTCAATATTATTTTGTATTGGTTTCAGGTTTTATATTAGTTACAGAATAGTGGTTAGACAATCATATACTTTACAGTGTTCCCCGATATTTCCAGTACCCACCTGGCATCATACCATCATTACAACACTATTGACTATATTCCCTATTTAAGTGACAATGGGTTTACAGGTTCCTTCCAGTCTTTCTTTTGTGTTGTTTGCCTTTCCTTTTCTTTCTCACTTCTTCCCTCATTTTCCTTATATAGTATCTCAACTGGCCATCAAAGCTCAGTGAAGGCACTGGGACACGCTTAATCCATTTTACAGACCAGGAAACAGGCCAATTCCAGTTGGCTGTGGAACTTGACTCAGCACACAGGGAGCCCTCAGAGCCATGCTCTCAGCTCTTCCTAAGGTGCAGCTGCCAGGCAAACAGAACAAACCTTCCCGTCAGGATTCCGAGCCTCTTTCTCAAGCACCTCTTCATCGCGGACGCTCCACATTCTTTCCTCTCTCCGGTCCCCTGCCCCCATTCTTTACTGTCCCCCGCTTCTCCGGAGCAGGTGGAAGGCTTCGCACTCACCGCCAAGGCATGCTCTGCCGTGGGGCAGGGCGCGGGCTTGCTTTTGGGCCAAGGCGGGAGCAGGAGTCGCCGCCTCTGAAGTGCGAAGGCCGCCTGGGCGAGGCCGGTGAGCACTGGGAGCTTGTCTGAATCACGTCAGTCAGTGCGGTACCCTGCAGTGCGGCACCCCTCCACTGAGGTGGCACGGCCCCTCAACCCCCGCCTCAGGGCTGCAGGTCCTTGCCCCTCCGCCGGGTGTCCTTCCATGCCTGTTGATCCCTGGCCTGGCCCACCCGCATCTTGGGGCCACTGCAGAACCTCTCTCTCTGCAGGTGAGGCAGATCCCTGCCCTTGGTCTCGCTAAGCTATGAATCTGTGGCCAGAGGCCTGGTCTGGGTCTCAGCAACCCCATGCCTGCAATGTTCTCAGGGCCTGGCTGCGCCTCCCTGGGCAGCGATGTTCCCGGGCCCCACTGGAGTGGCTAAGCAGGCCCAGCTGCTCCTCCCCAGGGCAGCGATATTCTCAGGGCCCCACTGGAGTGGCTAAGCAGGCCCAGCCACGCCTCCCTGGGCAGCGATGTTCCCGGGACCCCCAAGGGAGTGGCTAGGCAGCCAGCCATGCTTCCCCAGGGCAGCAATGTTCCTGGGACCCCACAGAATGGCTAGGCAGGCTGGCCTCCCCTCCCCGGGGCCATGATGTTCCCAGGGCCCCGCAGGAGTGGCTAGGTGGCCGCTGCCCCTCCTGGAGCCTGCGATGGACCCGGAACCCTTAGATGGCATCTGGTGCTGCCCACCCCACCTCCCTGGCCCGATGGACTGATACCTTGTGGACGGGGTCTGGGTCTGGCGCTGCCCTCCTGGCCTCCCCCACCCCGATGGACCCAGAACCCCAGGAGCAGGCCGCCATCTTTGTTGGGTTAATTTGCATACTCACTCTGATTGGCTGTGGGCGTAGGAGGTACGGTCAATTTACATGTTTCTCTATTATTAGGTAAGATGTTCACATGATTATTTTGAGATGATACATTTACTTTATACTTTTTATCACTGCTTTTATAAAACATGTTAACCAATTTTTCAAATTGGGAGTAAAAATGCAAAACAACTGTAAAAATAAAATGTGAACTTAGTTTAAGCAATAAACAAATGATGTGCAAAAACTTTAGCCAAAATAAACTATATCCCCTGATCACTAAATTCAAACCAAGATGAGCTGATCAATTTAGTTCATGTAGCATATATAAGATTACAAAAAAGTATTGGAACTTCTGAAAATTGAATAATTAATCTTCTTTAATAATTAATCTACTTTAAAGCTGTGAAATATATACAGAAGTACTTTTTTTTTCTTTATAAATAGAAAATCAGTTGAAAGGCCTATTGAGTATCATGTATTCAAAAACCACATGTTGAAAAAAGTGTGTTCCATACATGAATATATCAGTTACTGAAAAAGTGTTCCATGGTAAAATATTTATTGAAAGATTATGAGCTAAACAAAGTCTACCAGGTTTCTTTCCTAAGATTGTCCAAGAACAAGGACTCAGCATGTGATACTGCCTGAGCTTATTTCCGCACAGAGCCTTTTGTCCCTTCTCATGAAGTTTCCTTTGAAACATGGTTTGGGAACAAATTTGTTTTGTTCCTTCAATCCCAGCTGGAGTTAATTGATTAGTGTGTTTAATGAGTCTAAGCAGGCCTCATTTATGTCTTAGATTTATGCCCCAGAAAATAATTCAGTTTTTGCTTAGGCATGTCAATTTACTTTAATCTGGAGTCCTCAGCTGAAAATATTAACAATCATTACTTATTAAGAATTATAGTTGTATTTACCCTACTTACTGATGCCCACACTTTTCTTGCATCATTAAAATGTCATGGAGTCTGTATGGATTTTTTTTTATCTTCTGTTAAAAAGTTATAGCTTAATTTTCTAGGCTTTCAGGTAAGTCCCAAATTGTGAATTTTCTTTCCTTCTCTTACTCTGCTTTGTCAAATTCATCCATTTACAAATTTCTTTATCCTGGCACTGATATTCCTTTATCTTCATATAATTTTTTTCTTCCTGTCTCCCTTATTTGATTTCTTCCATCTTGTCTAAAAATATTCAACACTTTAGCAGCAAATCGTGATACAAACACACACACACACACACACACAAAAAAAAACAACAACAAAAAAAAACACTCCTTTAAAAGCAAAATGGATTTTTTTTTGTTAAAATTAATTCTAGTTCTGAGGAAATAATGCAATATGGTTGAAAGGTGAGATCATCCTGGTGTAAATCCTGTAAATTACCAGCACATGAACTTTATGGAAGTTTATTTTTGTTTGTTTGTTAATCCTCACTGGGTATTTTTTCCATTGATTTTTAGAGAGAGTAGAAGGCAGGGAGGGAGGGACAGAGACCGAGAGAGAGAAACATTGATGTGAGAGAGTACATCCATTGGTTGCCTTGCACATGCCCCAACCAGGCCAGGGATGGAACCTGCAACCCAGGTACATGCCTTTGACCAGGAATTGAATGTGAAACCCTTCAGTGTGAGGGCCAACACTCTAACCACCTTGCAACACCAGCCAGGGTGAAACTTTCTTATCTTTATTGCACCTCAATTTTCTCATCTGTGAAATAGATATAATTATATCCAACTGCAGCTTTGTGGTGTAGAATATACTAGTCATCTCACCCTGTTTCCTCAGGGCAATAGCTTTGTGTAACTCACACAAACTACTTTGATCTCATTTATCTCATCCAATAAGCAAAAGGGTTAAACCAGATAATGTTAAAGGTATTGTGATTCTGGTAATTTGTGATTATGAGCTTAAGAAATATTCCTTTCACCTCCTCCTGCAGGAATACAGCCATGTGCCATTGCACCTCATTGGGAACTGCAGAAAAATATAAACAGCATGCACCTTGGAGGGCACTGGAGCAATTTCCTGGGTGCCCTTACTTGGTATCTCATGGTGAATTATAGCTTTTCATGGGATTCTCTAAAAACTCCTCTTATAAAGAGTCACAGAAATACTTTAGTTGTATTTCTCCTTATTTCTCTTAGACCACACTTGCTTCCCTGAAACCCAGAGATTTCCACAAGTTTTATTAAGAATTCACTTATTTCCACAATTAATTTTGCCCACTATTTTTTGTGAATACAGATCAAAGATATTCTGGCACACAGTCTTATAAAGTATGAGTGGCTCTTCTGTTTCCAACTAAAAGAATTTTATACCTCTTTAACAGTCTTCTTTAGTAGAATGACAGCCTCTACTGCTCTTTCTTCATTATAATGTTAAGAAGAAAGTTATGTGTAAATCACTGATCTAGAACTGACTTAATCAGTGTTGTTATCTATTTTCTTTTCTTTTGAATCTCTTCCAATGGAATGAATAAATATAAATCTAAGAGTTCATATATTACTCTACTTTAAATACATTGCCCAAAATGATAATGTCTTTAGCATAAAGTAATTGCAATGTTCTCTAATATCCCATATGATAGCTATTGGCTGTTCATATCGCCTTGAAAATTACATGGAAAATTAAACTAATGCAACTAGCTAAGATATATTAATGTAACACTGAAAGTCTGACAAACTCACTCAAGCTAAAAATAATTACCATTGAATCAGTAAATTCAAGCTATTTACATAATTGCCCCAATCTTTTAAAAGTCTGCTTTGCCACTCCCTGTTCATTCTTTTTCCACTACACATACATAGCTAATAAGTTCTTAATTAACTTGCAACAAACATTTCTAAAAAGGGTTGGAAACTACCAATTATGAATGATATCTAACATTTTCACATGCCTTCCACATTTATATAGATTTGCACTTGCACTGTCTAATGTCAGTAGGATCATTTGATAATCATTTCCATTTTATAATCAAAGCAGGTCATGTTCAGAGAGGCTAGACTTGCCCAAGATCATTCAGCTAATAAGAGGTAGAACTGAGATGAAAATCCAGGTCTTCTGATTCCAGTGTCTGTGTTTAGACACTATGTCTCAATTTATTACATCATAGCTATAAAAATGCACATTTAAAATATTTTCTAGGTAACTCTAGGCACTGTTGATAGGAATACAGACTGGTGCAGCCACTGTGGAAAACAGTAAAAAATTAAATATGGAACTGCCTTTTGACTCAGAGATCCCACTTCCAGGAAAATATCCTAAAAATCCTGAAACACCAATCAGAAAAAATATATGCACCCCTATGTTCATAACAGCATTATTTACAATAGCCAAAATCTAGAAACAGCCCAAGTGCCCATCAGGAGATGATTGGATTAAAAAACTGTGGTACATTTACACCATAGAATACTATGAGGCTATACAAAAGAAGGAACTCTTACCCTTTGCAACAGCATGGAGGAACTGCATTATTGTAAATGAAATAAGCCAGTCAGAGAAAGACAAATACCATATGATCTCACTAATTTGTGGAATCTAATGAACAAAATAAATGGCAGACAAAATAGAAACAGAAGCATGAATACATGGTACAAACTGGCAGGTGCCAGAAGGGAGGAAGATGGGGGTGACTGGATAAAGGAGGTAAGGTATTAGCAAAAGAACATAAATGCATACCCCATGAATATGGACAGTATTGTGGTGAAGGCCAGGGGAAGGGGAGGTGGGGATGTGTGAAGGTGGGCAAAGGGTAAAGGGGTACCTGCAATAATGTCAATAAAAAGTTTTAATAAAATCTACACTAACAAAAGAGAAATATGCAAATTGATCATACCTCCATGATGCCCACCAGCCAATCAGGAGTGAGTATGCAAATGAACCCAATAAAGATAGCAGGTTAATTTGCATATGCAGGCACAGAGCGGGGCAGGACGCCTGCTATGAGGGGGAGGGCAGGGGGCAGAGGGAACTACAGGAGCAGCACTCTGGCCACAGCATAGAAGACTAAAGGCTCTGGCCAGAGCGAAGGCCTGGGTCCCTGGTGCTGGAGGAAAACGGGTTCCAGCAGCCAGGGGAAGGAAGGCCTATTGCACGAATCTTCGTGCAACGGGCCTCTAGTAAATAAATAAATATTTTCTATGTACTCCTAACCATTCAGATTTTCCTGTCTATCTCCATCAATCTTTGATTGTGTAAGTATTATTATTCTTCCAAATAGAGAAAGTATATGTATGACAGCATTTGAAAAGAACCCCTACCCAAAATATTTTCTCCACTGCCTATTATTTGTTTATGTGACATACAATCTTGTGTAATGCAGTCACCCTAAAAAAATGGGTCATGCATCAAACTAGGATCAGGTAACATTTTAGAAAAAGAAGGTAACAAACCTGGTAAGATCTATAGAAATAGGGGTTGAGGTCTGTGTGTTTGTGTTTGTGTGAGTGCAGAGTACTGTTTAGAGGTTGAAGGAAGGAAAAAAAGATAGCTGTGAGGTATTAAAATGTAATGCTCAATATAAAGGCCCCTATGTGATTATTTTCCTGGAGTCCAGCGCTCTAAATTCAATTAATTTTACAAAGCATTAATGATATTAGGTGATCGTGAGAAATCTTGAGGCTGCTTGCCCTCTAACCTCCACACCACCAAACGCACTAATTCAATATCCTTAGCTCTCTTTTTGACCCCTGTCTTTCTGTGCAAAGTGAGGGTCCTCACATAGCCAAAGGCTTTGGGTGTTAGGGGAAAACCTTTGAAAAAGGTCATTGTGATAAAAGAAAGTGCCCAGGACACTCAACTTTTCTACCGATATTTTTAAAAAAGAGACGAGCCCAGGTCTTTGAATATGGGCTTCGATTGGCCTAATATACATAACAATTTGAGCTACATTTGGAGTTTGGAGTATTGCAGCAATTCAGGGTTTTTCTCCTTTAAAAAAAAAAAAAAACCTGATATGTGACAAATGATAAAATTTTCAGCATGAAATTTGCTATTGGGACTTTCATCTTTCTTTATGATTTGTTATCAGGCCTTGCTATCCTTCAAGGCATAAATAAAAATGCAACTTTCATCTGCATTTCAAACTGAGGTGAAAGTACAAAAATTAAACATTTTCATTTTTTTTCTGGGTATCAGTCACTCTCTGTGTGCTGCAAAAACAGCAAGACATACTTCCCGCTGCCTCTCCTCTAGAATGATTTCTTGGAAAGGCCGTAAGAAAAGAATAAGTTGTTATTAGCACATCTACAACACATAATTTACAGCTCTACCTACATATTCAGCATTGAAATGGAGTACCCATGCAGCTTGGAAAAACAGGACAAAAGAGTTTCTAACTGAGTCAGCTACAATCCAACAAGTAGAATAAAATGCACATACCCACGCCTGACAGATAAGAAAACCACCTCAATTTCTACTAGAATCTCGTGGGTTCAATTACTAAAAAATAAGACTTCAGTGAGACCAAAGTCATATAAATATCTATTTATATGTCATAGCTCATCCAAGGGGAAAATGGACCAAAGTAAAAATATGTCTAAAAATTAATTAAAACCCAATCTATTTCCATGTGTTAAAGCACTTCTTGCCTAGTCTGGACATCACTACCATACTATGAATATGTATTTGTGTGTTGAGTCGGGTATGCTGATGTATGTGGATGGGGTGGTTTGTTAGATTTCCTTCTTTGAAATTGAATTTTAGAAGAAAGCAATTAAACCCTGGGTAGCTAAATGAATCAACCTGTCTAAACTATTTTTCACAAGAACTATATCTACATTCCAGCATCTTGAAACTATTGTAAAAGCACACACACACACACACCAAAATTTTAATGAATCCCCAGTAGACTGTAAAGGTTGCTGTTAATAATGCTCATTTGAACTGAAGGCTTCAAGTATCGCACATCTGTCAGAGAAAGGAGACAGACTGCAAGGAGGGAGAGCAAGGACAGGCTCACAACAAGAGTGCACTTTCAGCTTCCACAGGTTCACATTGCAGATGGGAATAGATGGTTAACAAAATAAATTAGGTCCTGCTCTCCTGTAATTTTTCACAATCCGTGTGGCAGAGATTTCACTTCTGACACTGTCAACATATTCTTAGCATCTGTAGCCATTTACTGTGACCTCGTGGGTAAAGCAGCCTTCTCTAAATAACCAAACATCGGATTCTGCAGAATGCAAAATGCCTTCTGCTTTCCCAAGTGTACAGTGGAATTAGGAAAACAGAATTGGTCCAAATGCCGCATTTATTTAACAAGGTGGTTATACAGAGAGCAAGTGTGGATGAAGTATCTTTTTATTTTCGAACTTCTGGCTCCATTCATACCAAAACAAATTCTAAACTGCTCCTCCAGGAAAACATTTCACAAATGATACTCCTCCCTGAACCTCCCCAAGCACACACAAACACAACTACACATCTTTATCCTTCTCTCTGCCGTCCTCCTTTCCTCCACAAATGAAGCATTCAAATCAATTTGTTATTGTTTTTATTATTATTATTATTCAAAGTAGCTACAAGGAGAGTAAGGCCACTTGCTGGGAAAACATTGGAGTCAATGTACAAGCAACGGAGAGCAGCCCAATACCACACAGAGCCGTAGCCTATAAAAAAGTCTGTGTGATCTGAGTGCTGCCTATTTATGAGTAGACCATACTGAGTAATATTACACTTTGGAGCTTGAGAGAGAACCACGAATATCATTCTTGGAAAACAGTGTCGCTGGACTTGAACTGAAAAATGGCCTTATTGAGTATGTCTTATGAAAGAGAATGCTATGCAGATAAAACACAATCTCTACAGAATGAAACAAAAACTCAAATATAAAGAATAATATAAACAAGGTTCTGAAGTGAAGGTCATTTAACTGTCATGAGAAGCCCTTTGACTGACAGGTCACCTAACATCACTAAGTTTGGAGGACCCTTTAAGGAGCATTCAGTTGACCCCTCTTGTTTGTCAATGATGAAGAAATTCAAAGTCAGAGTTAAGTTGCTCCAGGGTGGAGTATGAAATGTGCATGCATGGGAGAACCACAAGAACCCAAGTCTCCAGCTGTGATACCAAGATCCAGCTGTGAATGTTGTGCTGTACTGTGACTCAATTCAGAAGGCAGTCCCACTGCTAAGCTTTACTTTGGGCTTTCTAAAGATGGTATGAGTAAAAGTCAAAAAATTTACCACAGCACTAGTACTGTGTTTTATGAAAAGTTATCACTTAAACAGGTATGTTGATAAGGATGATGACTCCAGACAATAAGAGTCATATATTGTCCTAAAGAAGGAAAGCATCTCCACACATTTGAATGTTGGTACATTTCTATCCAAAAATGAAATCTAAAGAATACTGGCCATGATTAACAGCTCTATCTCTCAGCTGCTTACACCCACCTGCTTCACCGTTGATTAAAAAACCTTGTTAGAGCCCTGCCATTGTGACTCCAGTGGTTGAGCATCAACCGACCTATGAACCAGGAGGTCATGGTTCGATTCCAGATCAGGGCACATGCCCAGGTTGTGGGCTCGATCCCCAGTAGGGGGCATGCAGGAGGCAGCTGATCAATGATTCTCCCTCACGGATGTTTCCATCTGTCTCTCCCTCTCCCTTTCTCTCTGAAATCAATAAAAAATTTAAAAAACACCTGCTAGAGCTTTGATATGTGAGGAAATGAGATGGAAACACTATTTATCCATGTATCCAGCACAAGAAAGAGTGTGAGGAGAAGGAATCTGAGAATCACTAAAGTCAAGGAATGCTCTGCTTACCATTACCTCAGATTTGAACAAAAGTGTGTTGTCTTGAGCATTCTGGACCCTGGGAGTAACTGGATGAACTTTACTCTCACCATTAACTTAACCAGCAATCACTTATGAGAGCCTTAGGAAACAGTGCTGCACTGCATTCAGCAGCCACACGTTGTCCCTCTGCAGGCAGACTGTCACTTCCACTGCAGACGCTGTCAGAGGCTGAGGAAAGTTATCTGAGCGCCTGACAGCCAGACAGCCCATTTCGGGGGAAGAGCACAAGGTCAAAGTCCTTGCCTAGAGTGCAAATATTTTTCTGTAAGGATAACAATCCTGACTGAACTGTCAATGTTCACAATTTATTTTCCTCAGTTCATATTTCAGTAGTTAGTCATTTCCTACCAAAGAGACATAGCTTTCTAAGAAGTTTCTTCTTCCATCAACAACCTTCTCTTTTTCAACAAAGAAGATTCTATTATTTTTGGATCAATGATATTTTTAAGATAGTAAGCATATAAGGCAGGAGAACAAAGCCCTCCTGGTAATCTTTTTTCTAGATGCAATTAAGAATATTGAAGTTTACAAATAAATAAACAAAGCCAACAAACTCATGGTCACGGAGTGGTTACCAGAGGGGGAAGAGGGTGTCAGGAAAGGCTGAAGAGAATGAAACAGGTCAAACATATGGTGACAGAAAGAGACTAGACTGGGCAGTGAGCACACAATACAATATACAGATGATGTGTTATAGAACTGTAAACGTGAAATTTATATAACGTTATTAACCAATGTCACCCTAATAAATTATAAATTTAAAACACACACACACACACCCCAAGAATACTGAGGTTTGAATGTGCATGTTTGGATCAAAGCTCAGATAAACAACACTGTTTTCGCCACAGAAAAATGAATACATTATGAAATACCTAAATATGTGAGTGAAATGAGATCTACCAAATGAAAATATATTTTTGTAATATCAAGATTAATTTTTATCAACAGATTAGGCCAATAATTAGAGAAGCGGAAAGACCAAGCTTAGAAAACTTGTAAGAAAAGTATCCTGTGTAAACAAAAAGGAAATGGTAAATGTGAATCAAACAGGCCTCAGCTTATTTCTTAATTCTGATGAAGTCACGTTTCTTCTCATTAAGTCATGTTTAAAAGAGGGAGTGTATATTTATCATCCTATATAATAAAAGAGTAATATGCAAATTAACCATCACTCCACTACACCCACAAGCCAATCAGGAGCAAATATGCAAATAAACCCAACCAAATGGCTACGCCACAGAGAGCAGGAGGGAGGCTTGGGTTTCCCTGGCAATGGAGGAAGCCAAGCTTTCCACCTGCCCTTGCCGGCCTAGGCCTCCACTCAAGGCTACAAAGTTTCAATGACAGAAGATACATAAAACCAAACAGAAATGGCAGCAACCACGGAGCTGGAAAGAGCAGGAGGGTAGGGTTGCCCCTGGTGATGGAGGAAGCCAAGCTTTCCACACACCCTGGCTGGCCCAGGCCTCCGCTTAAGGCTACAAAGTTTCAATTATAAAAGATACATAAATCCCAACAGAAATGGCTGCTGCCACGGAGCAAGCAGAAGGCTAGGCTCCGCTCTAGGCTACAAAGTTTCAATTGTAGAAGATAAATAAACCCCAGATACCAGGGCCTCCGCTTGGGTCGCCAGGGGGTGTGGCCAGCCTGCAAACCACCACAGGCCCCTCTCCCAGGCCGCCCCATGCCCCAAGGGAACCCCCACCCTGATCCGGGACACCGTTCAGGGCAAACCAGCTGGCCCCCACCCCTGCACCAGTCTTCTATCCTATCTAATAAAAGAGTAATATGCAGATTGACCATCACTCCAACACACAAGATGGCTGCCCCCATGTGGTCAAAGATGGCCACCACAAGATGGCCAGCAAGGGAGAGCAGTTGGGAGGGACCCAGGCCTGCAAGGGAGGGCAGCTGTGGGTGATCAGGCCTGCAGGGGAAGGCAGTTGGGGGGGACCAGGCCTGCAGGGGAGGGCAGTTTGGGGTGACCAGGCCTGCAGGGGAGGGCAGTTAGGGGCAGACAGGCTGGCAGGGGAGCAGTTAGGCATCAATCAGGCTGGCAGGGGAGTGGTTAGGGGGTGATCAGGCTGGCAGGCAGAAGCAGTTAGGGGCAATCAGGAAGGCAAGCAGGCGAGCAGTTGGGAGCCAGCAGTCCTGGATTATGAGAGGGATGTCCAACTGCCCGTTTAGGCCCGATCCCAGTGGGATCGGGCCTAAACGGGCAGTCGGACATCCCTCGAGGGGTCCCAGATTGGAGAGGGTGCAGGATGGCCTGAGGGACACCCCCCTCCCCCGTGCACGAATTTTGTGCACCGGGCCTCTAGTGCTTTAATAATACTATTGCTTATATAAACTAACATGGGATACGCTTGGTTATTTAAGGTTCATAGAAAAGAACCATTCCCATGATAGAGATCAATGATGTCACCTTCAGAAACCCAGTCAAATAGGATTTTTCAAATAGGATTTTCTCAAATAACTTCTTAAAAATCTAACATCATAAGTAGAATCTGAACACTTTTGAAGGGCCTTCCCTGTGAACTGTGAAACAATAGTTTAATATCTACAAGTTCCAAAATACTGAGCCAAGCACTGCGGGTGAGTTTGGGGAGTGAATTGCAGGTAAGCTGGGGCCCCTCCACAGTATGTGATGGCTGTAGCAGATGTACTTGCAGAGAGCAGGAGGGACAAAAGGCAGGACAGGAAGGAAGGGGGAGGGGGAGGGAGGGAAGTGTACTGAACACAGAATTTGCCAGCAGCAACAGGGTTTTTCTGAGTTGCTTTCACATCCTATGCAGCACTGCCCTCAAGTTCTAAAAAGCCTGAGAATTGCTGGGATGAGGCTTAATGGGCTCCCCTCCTGGCCTGCTAGCCCATCTCTAGGACAGACTTGGCATGGAGAGTGATTTTATCCTTCTTCCTTATGGGCCTCAGATGGACAAAAATAAATTCATCACAAGCCTTGCATGGCCCTCTTTGACATATGTACTTATTTATCTGATGGCTTTCATAATGGCTTTGAATCCCATTTGGGGACTGATTTGACTTTTAGAAATAAGATGCTTAGTTATTAATAGAAGGCCTGGGAGGAGATTAGTGTCCAAAAGAGGCAATAGTAGTATTAATCAGAACTAGAATAGGGGTGCCAAATTTGGCAAAAATAAATAAATAAATAAATAAATAAATAAATCATCATCATCCTTCCTATATAATAAAGGCTAATATGCAAATTGTCCCCTCAACCGGGAGTTAGACCAGGAGTTTGACCAGGGAGCAGGGCTGGCCAGCCAACCACCCATGGCCCCTCCCCCTGGCTGGCCCTGCCCCGATCGTCCCCCCCCAACACAACTGGTGGTGGGGCCGGCCAGCCAACCTCCTTCAGCCCTTCCCCTCTGCGAGCTGTGTCCCCTCCCCCCAGCTGGCCCAGCCCCATGGGCCCAGATCGGGGTGGGCCAGCTGGACCCCACCCATGCATGAATTCATGCACCAGGCCTCTAGTAATAATAATAATACAGGACACCCAGTTACACAATAAACAATGCTTTTAGTATAAATATGTCCTGTGCAAAACAGTTAAGTCCTCACTTGTCAATAGGTTCTGCAACTTTAAGTAAAACAACACAAAATGAAACCAATGTTACCATAGGCTAATTGATACAAATTAGAGTTAAGTTCCTACAGCATCTCATCATCATTATAATGAAATGATGTTGAATGAAATAATCTTATGTGAGAACCTACTGTACTTGGTGTGTACTATTTTAAACAAAATCACTGTTTACCCGAAATTCCAATGTCACTGGCTGTCCTTTGTTTACTTGGCAACCCTGGTTTAGGGCTTCAGAAAGTCTGACAGCAACACTTTACCTCTCATCGTTTCACACTGACTTGATATACATAGCATGAACGAACTGCCTTGTAGTATACTAACCTCATTATGTCAAACAGAGCATGATCCAAGTGTATCCAAAGCATGAAAGAGAACTACAAAAATTAGACAAAGTTAAACATTTTTCATTTTTAAATGTTTCCTGCATAACTAAAAATATGATTAACAACAGTTCAAAAATCAACTGAAAAGATATATTTGCCATTCTCTTAATCATGCCTTAAAATCTGCTCAAATTAGAGTTGAGAGATTCTATTTTTTTTTTTTTTTTTTTTTGGAGTTTGAACCCTTTACTCTTGACAGCAAGTGCCATTCTTTTTATTTTTTTTATTTTTATTTTTAATAAATCTTTATTGTTCAGATTATTACAGGTGTTCCTCTTTTTTTCCCCCATAGCTCCCTTCCACCTGATTCCCCACCCCACCCCATGCCCTTACCCCCCGCCACTGTCTTCATCCATAGGTGTAAGCTTTTTGTCCAGTCTCTTTCCGCACCCCTCACACCCTCTCCCCCCTGACAATTGTCAGTCCACTGCCTTTCTATGTCCCTGATTCTATTATATTCACCAGTCCATTCTGTTCTTCAGATTTTTTATTCACTTGATTTTTAGATTCACTTGTTGGTAGGTATGTATTTGATGTCATTTTGTTGTTCATAATTTTTATCTTTACCTTTTTCTTCTTCTTCCTCTTCTTAAAGAACACCCTTCAGCATTTCATGTAATCCTGGTTTGGTGGTGATGAACTCCTTTAGCTTTTTCTTGTCTGTGAAGCTCTTTATCTGACCTTTAACTCTGAATGATAGCTTTGCTGGGTAGAGTAATCTTGGTTGTAGGTTCTTGCTGTTCATCACTTTGAATATTTCTTGCCACTCCCTTCTGGCCTGCATAGTTTCTGCCGAGAAATCAGCTGACAGTCGTATGGGTGCTCCCTTGTAGGTAACTAACCGTTTTTCTCTTGCTGCTTTCAAAATTCTCTCTTTGTCTTTTGCCCTTGGCATTTTAATTATGATGTGTCTTGGTGTGGTCCTCTTTGGATTCCTCTTGTATGGGGTTCTGTGTGCTTCCTGAACTTGTAAGTCTATTTCTTTCACCAGGTAGGGAAAGTTTTCTGTCATTATTTCTTCTAATAGGTTTTCAATATTTTGCTCTCTCTCTTCTTCTGGCACCCCAAAAATTCGGATGTTGGTACGCTTAAAGTTGTCCCAGAGGCTCCTTACACTATCTTCATATTTTTGGATTTTTTCTTTTTGTTTTTCTGGTTGGGTGTTTTTTGTTTCCTCATATTTCAGATCTTTGGTTTGATTCTTGGGGTACGTTGATCTACAGTTGAGTTTCTGTATATTCTTTATTTCAGACAGTGTATGCTTAATTTCTGACTGGTCCTTTTCCATTTTTTTGGCATTCTCATTAAGGTCCTTGAAGGTCTCACTAAGCTCCTCGGAGGTCTCATCAAGTTTCTCGGCAGTTTTTAAAAGATTCTTGAGTAACCTTATAAATGTGGTTCTGAACTCTATGTTGTCCATTAGTTTGCTTTCCTCCATTTCTCTCATTCGTGACATGTTTCTTTGTCTCCGCATTTTGCTGCTTCCTTGTGTTGATGGAGTGGCTTTGTGTGGTAGGTGACCTATAGGGGCCAGTAGCTCAGCCTCCCCAATCACCTGAGGTGGACGCTTTTGGTACACCCCTTTGTGGGCTGAGTGCAAAGTCTTGGTGTAGTTAAGCCTTGATTGCTGTTGGTACACTGTGAGGAATTGACCTCCAGGCCAATTGGCTGTGAGGACCCGCTGTGTCTATAATGGAAGAACTGCTGCGCTGGAGACACACTTATGGGGCAGGACTTGTTTCAGTGAGGCTTTGGTGCTCACTGAGTCTGCCTCTTGAATGTGTCACTTATGGATGTGAGGAGTTGAAATCTGGTGTCTCACACTGACCACTAGGTACACTGGCTTCTGGATCTCCAATGGGGTGCAGGTCAGCTACTGTCTGAGGCCACCCAGCAGGAGCTACAGCAAGAACTACAGTTTTCTCCTCTTTGCTTGGGGTTTGGAGGTTTTGGAGCTGTCTGACCCGGGCTGCAAGTTTGCTAGGTTAAGCTGCGATAGGGCAGGCCATTCATATGCTAAAGCCGCTGCTTGGAGCTTGGGTGGGTTCGTAGATTGTGCAGGGCGGGGTCTCGGGGCGTGACTAGGCTAGGGCGTGGCAAACAGCGATGGCTGCCAGTAAGCCTGCTCTGCGTCTCCGACCGTGTCCCCACGTCCTGCGCCCCAGCACAATAAACAATTGTTCCTGCGCGCAGCCCTGCAAGCAAGCCTCCCTCACTTTCCGACCCCACGGCAGACAGTCCAGCTTCTCCCCGTAGGAGTTTGGGTCCCCCGCGTCTCCCCAGAAACTGGAGTTCGGATTAATCGGGAGCTTATCTCCCTTTGGGTTGAAAACAGCAACGCTCCCAGTCACCCGTCGCCAGCCCGATTCGCGCATCTCCGTTACCTCAGATTTTCAGCGCTTGTGCACCCCTCAGTGCTGTTTGCTCTTTCCTTCTAGTTGTAGAACTTCCACTCAGCCAGCTTTCCCGTGGTTCTGGGTGATAGACGTTTTGTCTTTTAGTTGTAGTTTTGAAATTGTTGTGCGAGGCAGCAGTTTAGGTGTTTACCTACGCCGCCATCTTCTAGAGTTGAGAGATTCTAAAAACTATTTACTAAATTTGAAATTGACATACATACATGCAAGAAATATGTCTACAGTCTGTCTATACAGTAAAGATTAATCAAGAGGGAATTTAATTTCATCATTCTAAGAGTCAGATCAGATCATTAGTTCTGAGACTCGTACCTCCAAAGGCACCTTGGGGAAATAATGGAGATTAATAAGTACAGATACTCTTAACATGATGTCAGAAGAGTTAAGGCCCCAATAGCCAGGGTGAAACCCCGCACGATTTGTAAGAAGAAAAGAGGTTAAAAAAAAAATTCCGCCCAATCAGGGTAGCTCAGTGGTTGAGAGTCCACCTATGAACCAGGAGGTCACGGTTCGATTCCCAGTCAGGGCACATGCCCAGGTTGCAGGCTGGATCCCCAGTGTATGGTGTGCAGGAGACAGATGATCAATGATTCTCTCTCATCACTGATGTTTCTATCTCTTTCTCCCTCTCCCTTCCTCTCTGAAATCAATAAAAATATTTTTTAAAAAAATTCCATGAAAAGAAAAACAACATAAGGTAAAAGAACATTCTGAAAAACAACAACAACAAAGATCCCAAATCTTGTATCCACAGCATGCCAGCACCAAGAGACTCTTATTATGGATAACATCTCATCTCTAAGCAGGTACCCCACACCTCGCCTGATTTACTACCTGAAACAAGTCTAAGAAGGGACAAATGGCACAGTCTAGATCTCCAAATGTCAAGATGACAAATGTTCTTCTCTGTTTCAAAGGACAAATCATTGATGCAGAGAATAACAAAATTTCAAAAGCACTCTGGCATGGTATGTTGAAAGGAAAATAAAGTAAACCAAAAAATCCTGCCTTCAAACAAGAGCTTGTATCACAGTACTGACCTGAGACACAAAGTGAAATCTATGCTCTGTTTGATATAATAAGGTTGGTGAGTATACTAGAAGGCAGTTCTTTCATGTGATATATATAATCTGTGGGAAACCATGAGAAGTAATGTGTGTTACTGCCTTAGACTTTCTGACGCCCTAAACCAGGGTTGCCAATTAATACCTAGTAACACTGGAATTTCAGATAAACAGTGAATAATTTTTTAACATAAGTATGCGCTAAATATACTAGGTCCTCATGTAAGAGGACCTACTGTATTCAAACAGAAAAAGGAGAAAATAATTTTTCTTCATAGCAGCTAAATCTTAGACATGGACTTCACTCCCTAGGGTAAAAAGTAAATTAGAGAAGTAGAGTTTTAGCCAAGATGTGAAATTTTCTAGAATGAGGCCATTATTTTCCAAATATAAGATACTGCTTCCTAGTTCATGTAATTTAACCTCTGGCAAGCTATTTAATTTTCCTTTACCTGTTTCTTAATCTATAAAGGAGATGATAATAATTATATTTATTTCATAATGAAGTTATGAGAATTAAACAAGTTAATATTTTAAGGTACTTAGAATAGTGTCTGGCACATAAAACAGACCAAAAAGTGTTTGCAATTTCAAAAAGTCTTAGACATAAGAAATTCCAAGAAGTTGGGAGGCCTGGTTATTAACAATAAAAAAGACATGCTCATCGCATGAGCTAACTGTGAAATAGCACTCTACAGAACATTCACATATATTACCTATTTAATCCTCCTAACCTCCCACGAATCCTTATGACCACACTTAACTGATCCCATTTTATTAAGAAGGAGATCTTTCCAAGATTGTGTGGCCAGTGTATACCTGTGAATAATGGTAGCAGCTAGTTTTTTAAACTTTTATTAATCTTTGAATTCACTTTTAACTTGGTGGCTTATCCAGGTTCCACATTCTTGCTTGACCCACTTTTTTCTCCTCTTTACTTCTCAAAGGCACTACAGGAAGCAGGCAGTATAAGGATAAAGACAAAATATAAAGTCAAACATGCCAAGTTTTAGAATCTGACTTTGGGTACTTTTCTAAATTGCTTTCAGCAACATAAATAGTTCCATCTTCCTCTCCGTCAGTCATCTTTCCACTCCAGCATAATTACAAGGTTTTCTCACATGAATAGTAGTTTCTAAATAATTTATGCAACAATGTACAACTCAACTCTGAGTTTAAATGAAAATTTTGATAAATGAAAGTAATTGATGTTGATTTACATATACCCCAGTGATTACGTTTGGTTTAAGATAGTCTGAGGTTCCCTGCTGCATCTTAAATGATCAGAGATGAGAGTGTCTACAAGGAACTGGTTAAAAGGTCACTTCAGGACAAAGAGTCTAGATAGAGCCTACAAACATGTCAGCAAAGGCCCAGGCAATACAAGGAACTTCATTTTGATGAGCAAATGAGCAAAAAGCCACAGCAATTCATTTTCATAACAATGAGGTAAGCCGCTGTTATTTCTCATTTCTCATTTATAAATACTAATGAATCCCTAACATGTGCCAGGCACTGTACTAAGCATTTCAGAGTCTTTGGGGGAGAAATGAAGACCTGGCTGCTCCACAAGCTATGAACTAAGATTATGCAGAAAATGAGGGAACAATATTCAAAGAACTTGTGGTAAAGAGGGTGGAAAGTAGCTAGAATAGAAGGAGCAAGTAAAAGCATAATAGTAGATGAGATGGGAGAGATAGCATGGGAAACAGCAGTCATGGTCCATCGAGTCACACTAATGACATTTTTTAAATTGCATGAGCACTGGGGGAATTTAAGCAAGAGCAGGAGGCTAGGGGATGCACGAGACTGACATTGTCAGCCTTGAAAAGTTTGTTCCAGCAGCTGTGTAAATAGACCTGATAAAAGCTTATTACAGTAAAATAAGTGAGAGATGATAATAGCTTGGAGTAGATGGATGAAATGGTGGGAGTAGATTATATATAGGAGGTAAAATTGACAGAACTGGGTGATGGATTGGGTATGGACTTATTTGATGATGTATATCTGGCACTAAAACCAGTGTCTGGTACATAATAGCACTTAAATATTTGTGGAATAAATCTTGAATAAGAATACACAAGAGTAAGGCAAATGAGCTGTCAGGGTGACTCCTGAGAATCTAGATGGTATATCTTAGATCAGTGAGTTTCAACTTTTTCATCTCACAGCATACACAAACTAATTACTAAAATTCTTCAGCACACCAGAAAATACGTTATATTTTTTGCTGATCTGACAAAAAAAATTAGCTACAATTTTGATTCATTCACACTGGACAGCTATTGTTGTGTTAGCTGTTGTCATTTTTTAATTTGACATTCTAAGGAAAAGAGGTCAGTGCCTCTAACTAAATAGTCAGGTATTGCATCTTATAAAATTCTTGTGGCACACCAGTTGAAAATGGCCACCTTAGATGAATGCTGATGCCATGCAGAGATAGAACACACAAGACCGACAGGCTTAGGGGTAAGAGTTCATGAGTTTAGTTTTAATCTTGATTTTAAGATGTCTATAACTCAGCTAAGAGAGAGGTAAAGAAATAAGAGTGGATAACCTGGAGCCAGGAGGAGAGGTCTTATCTACAGATAAAAATAGGTGTCTACCTTTATCAGGACCTTCTGAAGGGAAGTGGCTTTGCCAAAGCAGGATGTGGTCATTGCTGAGTCCCTTGGGCTCATACTGAGTTTCAGTTGCTCACATACAAACCGAGCATTGGCTAAGATTTTAAATTGGAGTTTTAAATATTTTAATGATAAAAGGGAAGTGAAATATGCCCAAGTTCCAGAAATTGAGTGTCAGCAGATTTAGAAAAAGGACCTAGAATTATTGTCTCCTTCAATGAATTTATTCAAAGGAACGAAGTTGTAAACCAAAAATTCCTTGGTCACGAAAAATGTAACTGCTATATAATATACCCCCAAGCTTACTGCTCTGTCTCCTGCCCTTTGAACTAAATGCAAGAAAATCAAGGGTAGCAGGTTTGGGGTTGATTCTGAAGTCATTTTGTGGTAATTTAAAGTAATTGGGAATTTTTTATGTCGGTTGCTATAAAGGAGAATATATGGCTTTGCTATTCCTTGTGACAGTTCTTTGAATTACACCTCCAGAATAAGAAGTACGAGACATGGCTGTTAATTTACAGCAATACACCCATTCCACCGCCATGGGCTGGCATTACAAATGAGCAAAGGGAAAAATCAGCCTCTGGGTAAAATGAGAAGTGCCTGGGAGTGTTTGTACCCACTTCAGCCTCATTTCTACCCATGTGCACATCCACACTGGCTCTAACACAGCCCTCGGAAGCTGAACTCCAAGCTGCATCTCGGAGCCAAATGGCAACTCATCTGGAATCCTCAGTGCTAAGTGAAATGCTTAAAACATGCAAGAATCTTAATTAGTGAAAGATCAGGAGAAAATAAGTGTTCTATTAATAATTAGGCAAAATCCAAGCATGATGACAAATGCTCTGACTGCCTGTCTCTGAGATGCTAGCTGGGGGTAAAGCCTGTCAGTCACCACCTCCTTAGCACAGACTGCATTTGATCTCAGGAAGGGCTCTTCAGAGCAGAAGAGTATAAAGATGTTTTCAGTATCTTCTCTTCCCTGCAGTGCCCCTGCTGTGTGGGCCCCACCATAATTAGATGCAGGCTTTTAGTGGGATGCTTTGAGTGTTCAATTAGGTCTCCTTTCTTCCTAGCACTCCAGTTTTAATATGAATGAACACAAAGCCAATTACCTTTTAGAAACATGCTTTGGAGTTGCATTGACAGTCTTCCTACATGTTTGACAACTATCACCATGAGACATTGCCCTTAATTCAGATGTAGGGAAAGGGAAAAAAGAATGCCTTAAATTCTGTTTGAATCCAACTAAAATTATGATGTCTCTTCCTCTCTAGATAGAGTTATAGACCAAAAGGCTTGCTATTCAAAGTGTGGTCTGAAGGCCAGCAGCATCATCACCTGAGAGCTTTTTTAAAAATGCAGAATCTGGCCCTGGCTGGTGTGGCTCAGTTGGCTGGGCATCGCCCTGTGCACTGAAAGGTTGCCAGTTCCATTCTTGTCAGGGCACATGCCTGCCCTGGGCTTGATCTTGGGTGGGAGATGGAGTGGGAGGTGGGAAGGCTTGCAGGAGGCTGCCTATCGATGTTTCCCTCTCACATCTATGTTTCACTCTCTCTCCCTTTCTCTCTAAAAATCAATAAAAAAATCTTTTAAAATAAAATGCAGAATCTGGGCCCCACCTCAGGTCAACTGAACCAAATACGCAATTTAACCAGATGCTGGATGATTTGTATGCACATGAAAGCTCGAAAATCATTGATCTAACACCATCAACATATCTTCAGTAATACACAGTGTTTAGGAAAAAAAACTTTCTGGTTAACATGTTAAGCGCCCAGCCTGTTTTGTCTTCTGGACGGAAAGTATGTCAGTCACCAGTGACTGACTGGGCGCTTAATGTGTTAAGAAGGGAAAGGAAAGAAATAGTGTCCTTGTTTTATCTGTTCACCAAAATGGTGAACATTAAATACAGAGTTTTAGAAATATTAAAAAAAATAAGTCAACATAACTGGTGTGGTAGACATCAATAAGGCCACCAGAACTTCCAATTCTCCTCCCATTCTGAGTACATGGAGGATTGCATTTTCCTGCCCCCTAAACTAGGGCATGGCCAAGCTACCTGCTTTGGCCAGTGAAACGTGAGTGAGGGAGGATGCATACCTCTCCCACATAGAAGCATTTAGGAACCATTGCACCATTTCCCATTTTCCATGCTTACTCTTCCACGGCCAAAGTGTTCAGGGAAGCACATGTTGAGGTGGAGTTGCTATAAGAGAAAAGAATCTAAGAAAAACAGGAGAAAAATGGTGTCTTTTTTTTTTTCTTACAAAAACAGGGAACATGAAGTAGAGTGTTTCAGCAATATTGAAAGAAATAAGTCAGAGAACATAACTCCATGAACACATGGAGGAGAGCTACCCCCAGAGAGATGCCTTGACCCTCAGCAGATTCTATGTGAGTAAAAAATAGGCCTCTGGGATATTGGGGTTTTATTATTGGAGCATACGCCCATCTTCCTGACTGATACTACTGGCAATATGTAAGTGAAATGAGGTAGAGAAAGTAATCACTGCCACTGGGCAATGGAGAACTAAAGAGCTTAGAGGTACAGTACAGCCTCCCCTCAAACACACTCATGTCACCATAATAGCCAGTGGCATTGGGAAACGGCCTGCCACCTTCAAATGTGGCACTGCACAGCTGTATACCGTATATACTATCTTGAGTTACAGCCTCTAAAAGTAGGACAGTAGTCCTTTCTTGATTTAGAGGAGAATGAAGAGGCTCTAATATAATTCTTATATACTATTTTGTATTCATTGCGAGTTTTCTCCATCTTTTTCTGAGGTGGTTAGAAATACCTACAGGTTTTGTATACAGCAAATATGTCAGTGGAGATCTTTTCTTTCCTAGAAAACATGAATATTCCTGGGTAGTACAAGTACAACTATATTGGTTTCATTGATTACTCAGTGTCCACTGCTTATGGACCTGCTGCTCACCCTTGTTTTTCAAAGCACTGAAAGACATTCCTTGGTTAATGATACTGAAATGTCTTTAGTGGTGTCACTGGAAACTCTCTGGGCTCAGAGATTCTAATCTAATCAGATTCTAATATAACTCTGGTGTCAAGCTCACAAACACCATTCACTTTTGTCAAAGATCTACTGACATTATGTGGGACAAATTGAAAAAAAAAAACAAAAAAAACAACTGAACAAAATGCTGTATTTGCATTCATTTCTAATTATTTGTGGCAGGAGTATTACTCCAATTAAGACACCTATGCAGTAATAGAAAAAGACTCATCAGGCAAGGCCATTTAATGAATAAATATGTAAGAGAAATACTGCTAAAAGACAGTTATTAGACAAAAAACTGTCATGAACTTTAGTAGGTTTGAACATAATATGCATCATGATAATTTGTGAAGAAATGTAATGGAAACTTTGAGGCAAAAGACATGATTATTTGATATAAGTCTGGTGTTCAAATTCTCCCTGATCAATGCAACAGAAAAATATGAAACACAAATCAAGGAAATTTGTTAGGTTTGGTAATACTACAATTATATTGCTAAAGAAAAGATATTGTCTTTTAAAATTATATTGAAACATCTCAAATGAAATAGTTATAGAGTCCAGGCTTTACTTCATTATAATCTGGGTAGAGGCAGTATGTGGCAAGTATCTATCATAGATGAAATATGATTGACCAGTTATGATCATTGCTGAGCATAGGTTACATTTATATCAGATATATTATACCATGCTCTTTATTCCTGTGAATGTTTGGATATTTCATAATAAGTAGTAAACAAAAAATAAAACAGATTACACAAACCAACCAAGGCCTATGAGTTAACAGCTTGCCACACCAAGCCCTGTGACTTGTGAATCACAGCGAGTCAGCAACATGAGCACAGGTGAGCCCAGCCTCCTTATTATACTTGCCCTGTACACAGGGTTGTTTCTGATTAAACTTAATCAACTCCACTACTTTACATTTGATAGTTGGACATTTCAAAGGAATATCCATCGATGGAGAAAAAAAAGGAAAGTTTTTATAATGGCAGTTCAAGCTTATTGCTCTGAGGTGCCTTACCTCATATGCCCTTCTCTTATGCCCCAGTAGCAAGACTGGCTCCCAATTTGGGCATGTCTTTTATTTGTTTTCTTTTTAAAATTCCAAATGAGTCATTTTTTCCTTCTTTAAATTTAATTGGCTTGTATTACAAGTCTAATTTTCTAAATTTGCACATACTGATCCAAATTTCCAAAATGAGTTAGATATACTTCAAACTTCATCTTAATCATGCTTCTCTGAAAAAATTTCCTGGCTCTGTGGAAGATTTTTTTTCTCTCTGATAGGAATTTACAAACTACTAGATATTTTTCTCTCTCATAGGAATTTACAGAATAGATAAGGGGGGGGGTGTTTAAAATGTAATAAATGTAATAAACTTGCAATAACCAGGAAATTCCAAAATAATTTATAGACTACAATTTGATGAATTTTGATCTCAAAATCTAAGGCAAGGCATAATTGCAAGATGATGCTTTGTCTTATTCTAGTCATCATATGTTCTAAAAATAATAGAATGAAAAAAGGATTTGAACATAGAAATCATTAATAAAAATATTAAGTTAATAAAAGCAAATCAGTGGTAGGAATTGTTTAAAAGAACAACCAAGCCACTGTCCTCTGTAAGGTAAAACCTAGAGTTAAGTACCTTTTAAAATAATTAGCTGATTTATATATAAAAGGAGTCAACAAGAAAGAAATGTCCTTAAAAACAAAGGAAGCCTGTGACAATTTCTACCATCGAAAGATTATCGGCATGCAACTGTAAATTGGTAGAAGCACTTCAGAAAACTCTTTGTAACATCTAAGTTGAAAATATTATTATCTTATTACCAATTAATTCTATTCCTCAGTATATACCCAACAGAAATGAATACCAAAACGCATGTACTAATGTGTTTACCAAAACACATGTACTAATGTCCATAGTAGCACTAAGCTGGAAACTACCCAAATGACCATTATCAGTAGAATAAATAATGAAATATTCTCACAGCCTCAAGAGCAGAGCCCTCTGGTATAAATCATTAATATCTCTGTTTTCAGTAAACAATGCTGCCAAACCAGTATAAACCTCCCCACATGCTGACCGATGATTACAAAGCAATGCCTTTACCATGAAGTCAGTGCTGTTGAGGTGCATTTCTTAATCCATTAGGACGGAGGCGAATTCTAAGCCTGCTGGAATTAACCCACAGAGCACACCAATTTAGCCCATTTTAAATCTATTCTGTATTGCTTCCTGAAATGAATACCATTGGAGATAATTTTAGGGTTTCCATACCATTTTCAGGAAATCCCTGGTAGCTTACAAGTCTCTAGTTTAAGCCATGAATAGCAATACATTAAATCACTGACAACCTGGAAGAATTAAGCACTGTTTGTTTCCAAATGACCAAGCAGAAAAGATCCTGAAACAATGGGATATGGGGTTAGATGAGGAAGTGGGGAAAGTTCTAGATGTGGAGGGAGGCACTGTCCATTCCCTGTACTAAAGAGAGTGACCCTAACCCACAGATGTAGAGTATACACTCTAGAGGCCTGCAGGATGCAGGAGCTGCACATGGAATCTCTACTTCGGGGTTTTGTTTAGCTACATATGAGCTTGTTCTACATATTCATTCTTTACCCAAAATAAACTTTTAAAATAGCACCTATCCTTTTAAATAGATGTGTATGCAATATGTATACATATATTCATAATTATACGCATGTTATCTTATGTCAGTCCCTCCAACATTTACCATCGAGGCCACACAAATCTATTCCATTCTTCTGGTGGACTAATTTAACTTGTCCAAAAGAAATTTGGATAAATTTCTCAACTACCTGCATAGATACTGGAAAGATACACAAGAGTGCTTGGCACCTTTTTGCACTTGTTTCATCTTTTGGGGACTCAAAATGAATGTGGCTTTAATATTTTCAGAATTATTAAAGTAATATATGTTAATTATTAAACACATGGAATATAAACAACTTAAAAAACAAATCATTCTCGTTTAAGAGGGAAAATTCACTGAAATTTGTTTTCTCTCCAAACCAAACTGAAACCAGAATAAAGGGATTTTTAAAGACATAACCTCATAAGGAAAAGGTGAAGAAAAGAGGCAGTAAAACATTGAATGCTGCAAAGCAGCTGGGTGTGTAGTAATTGATGTAGTAGATGGGAGAAAACTAAATCCCCTGCTAATATACACTGTGAAATGACCTTATTTATACCACAGAATCCTTGCATGCTCAGGAACTGGCAACACTTGGTACTGTCTGAAACTTAAGGAAGAATTGGGAAGGGGACTATAATTAAAAGGACTGTGGGAAAACTGAAAAGCAGTAAATCTATAACTAGTAAATCTCTAATCCATATTGCTGGACAACTTTCCTTACTTCATCACAGCAGAAATTTGTGGATTTAATCTCTGAGGCTCTCTGGCTGGAGGGATACCATGCATAGTTGACAGCATATCTAATTTTAAACTGTATGTCTATAGTCATTCCCATTTCTGAAAGCAAAAACTGTAACTTTAGTTCTGGAATCCCAGAAATCATATTTTTATCTCCCAAGCAAAATACTAGATGGTTCTATTTTAGAGAAACTGTCCAGCCGAGGAGAAACACCTAGGGATACTGTCATTACAAATTGGCCCCACAAACAGCCCACCCAAGTCACACTACAATAAAGCATAATATCAACAAACCTAACACATAGGAGGAGGACATCTTAATCATTAGCAGATAGCCAAGGATGACCAGACATTTGAGGAAAATCTCTAACCTAGCAGGTAGAATCCAAAGAACCTTAAATATGAAATGCCTTTGAGGAAACAGACACTATATCAGAAGAAAACCTTAAATAATCATTTTTGTTAGCACTTCAAAGAGATGAAAGAAGATATTGTAATACAAACTGAAAGAGTATTTTAAAAGAATACAAAAAGAGCTCATGAAAATTAAGACATGATGGCAGAAATGAAAAACCCAATAAAAGCTTTTTTTTTTTAAATAAATCTTTATTGTTCAGATTATTACAGGTGTTCCTCTTTTTTTCCCCCTAGCTCCCCTCCACCTGATTCCCCACCCCACCCCATGCCATTACCCCCTGCCACTGTCTTCATCCATAGGTGTAAGATTTTTGTCCAGTCTCTTCCCGCACCCCTCACACCCCCTCCCCCCTGAGAATTGTCAGTCCACTGCCTTTCTATGTCCCTGATTCTATTATATTCACCAGTCCATTCTGTTCTTCAGATTTTTTATTCACTTGATTTTTAGATTCACTTGTTGGTAGGTATGTATTTGATGTCATTTTGTTGTTCATAATTTTTATCTTTACCTTTTTCTTCTTCTTCCTCTTCTTAAAGAACACCCTTCAGCATTTCATGTAATCCTGGTTTGGTGGTGATGAACTCCTTTAGCTTTTTCTTGTCTGTGAAGCTCTTTATCTGACCTTCAACTCTGAATGATAGCTTTGCTGGGTAGAGTAATCTTGGTTGTAGGTTCTTGCTGTTCATCACTTTGAATATTTCTTGCCACTCCCTTCTGGCCTGCATAGTTTCTGCCGAGAAATCAGCTGACAGTCGTATGGGTGCTCCCTTGTAGGTAACTAACCGTTTTTCTCTTGCTGCTTTCAAAATTCTCTCTTTGTCTTTTGCCCTTGGCATTTTAATTATGATGTGTCTTGGTGTGGTCCTCTTTGGATTCCTCTTGTATGGGGTTCTGTGTGCTTCCTGAACTTGTAAGTCTATTTCTTTCACCAGGTAGGGAAAGTTTTCTGTCATTATTTCTTCTAATAGGTTTTCAATATTTTGCTCTCTCTCTTCTTCTGGCACCCCAAAAATTCGGATGTTGGTACGCTTAAAGTTGTCCCAGAGGCTCCTTACACTATCTTCATATTTTTGGATTTTTTTCTTTTTGTTTTTCTGGTTGGGTGTTTTTTGTTTCCTCATATTTCAGATCTTTGGTTTGATTCTTGGGGTACGTTGATCTACAGTTGAGTTTCTGTATATTCTTTATTTCAGACAGTGTATGCTTAATTTCTGACTGGTCCTTTTCCATTTTTTTGGCATTCTCATTAAGGTCCTTGAAGGTCTCACTAAGCTCCTCGGAGGTCTCATCAAGTTTCTCGGCGGTTTTTAGAAGATTCTTGAGTAACCTTATAAATGTGGTTCTGAACTCTATGTTGTCCATTAGTTTGCTTTCCTCCATTTCTCTCATTCGTGACATGTTTCTTTGTCTCCGCATTTTGCTGCTTCCTTGTGTTGATGGAGTGGCTTTGTGTGGTAGGTGACCTATAGGGGCCAGTAGCTCAGCCTCCCCAATCACCTGAGGTGGACGCCTTTGGTACACCCCTTTGTGGGCTGAGTGCAAAGTCTTGGTGTAGTTAAGCCTTGATTGCTGTTGGTACACTGTGAGGAATTGACCTCCAGGCCAATTGGCTGTGAGGACCCGCTGTGTCTATAATGGAAGAACTGCTGCGCTGGAGACACGCTTATGGTGCAGGACTTGTTTCAGTGAGGCTTTGGTGCTCACTGAGTCTGCCTCTTGAATGTATCACTTATGGATGTGAGGAGTTGAAATCTGGTGTCTCACACTGACCACTAGGTACACTGGCTTCTGGATCTCCAATGGGGTGCAGGTCAGCTACTGTCTGAGGCCACCCAGCAGGAGCTACAGCAAGAACTACAGTTTTCTCCTCTTTGCTTGGGGTTTGGAGGTTTTGGAGCTATCTGACCCGGGCTGCAGGTTTGCTAGGTTAAGCTGCGATAGGGCAGGCCATTCATATGCTAAAGCCGCTGCTTGGAGCTTGGGTGGGTTCGTAGATTGTGCAGGGTGGGGTCTCAGGGCGTGACTAGGCTAGGGCGTGGCAAACAGCCATGGCTGCCAGTAAGCCTGCTCTGTGGCTCTACGTCTCCGACCGTGTCCCCACGTCCTGCGCCCCAGCACAATAAACAATTGTTCCTGCGCGCAGCCCTGCAAGCAAGCCTCCCTCACTTTCCGACCCCACGGCAGACAGTCCAGCTTCTCCCCGTAGGAGTTTGGGTTCCCCGCGTCTCCCCAGAAACGAGTTTGGAGTAATCGGGAGCTTATCTCCCTTCGGGTTGAAAACAGCAGCGCTTCCAGTCACCCATCGCCAGCCCGATTCGCGCGTCTCTGTACCTCAGCTTTTCAGCGCTTGTGCACCCCTCAATGCTGTTTGCTCTTTCCTTCTAGTTGTAGAACTTCCACTCAGCCAGCTTTCCCGTGGTTCTGGGTGATAGACGTTCTGTCTTTTAGTTGTAGTTTTGAAATTGTTGTGCGAGGCAGCAGTTTAGGTGTTTACCTACGCCGCCATCTTGGTTTCTCTCCCCAATAAAAGCTTTAATAGGTCAAGAAGAAAAAACATTTTTGAAAGTAGCACAAAAGACCAAGAGATGGAAAATAGCTATGAAAAGATAAAAGAATTAGGAGAATAGTTTCTCAGATACAGCATACAAATAATAGTTTTTAAAAGAGAGAGAGAGAGAGAGAGAGAGAACATAAAAAGTGAAAGAAAGCATTATCAATAAAATAATTTAACATGAATTACCAGATCTTGAGTGCCCAGCACAAAAGATCAAAAATATTTATACCAAGGTATAACTTGGTTTTTCAGAACATTGGTGACAGAGAAAATTCTACATATTTCTGGTAGAGTGAGAGAGAATGTGGGAAGAATGCATCACATGGGCAGTATGAGGAATCAGATGGCTTTGACTTCTCAATAGCAACCCTGAAAGAAGACAATGAAGAAATGCTTCAAAACTCTATAGGATAATGATTTCCAAAATAGTATTCTATACCCAGCTAAATTATCAATCAAGTGTGGAGATTAGATAAAGACATTTTCAGACTTAAAATAACTTCTAAAAATGTATATCCCTCCCACCATTTCTCAAAAATATGCTAGGGTGTGTGCTAACAAAGCACACAAGTAAACAAGCAAGTAAAGAAAATATTAGAATAGGAATCAGGGGCCTCAAGCCAGGAGAGAGGCAAAGAGACAAAAAGAATCCTCAAGGCAAGAAAGAGAGATCCCAGGGTAGCAGCTATGCCCAGGGATATACACAGCTAGTCCAGTCTGGAGCAGTGTCACTCACGAGATGGATATTCAAGGGTTCTAATCATATAATTCTATTTCTCTGAAGAGAAAATGCCTGGGTAAGGTTGACACAAATGATCTGTATGTCTTTTTTGTCTTGATTATGTGCTGATGAAGCTCCTCCTCTCCTCTAAATGCCCTATACTCTGAAACAAGCAAGTTCACTCATTTCATCTCCACAGAAATATTCTGTCTTCAGATAAATCTGAGACTTAAAAAGTAGCCATGGTGACCTTAAAGGGATAAAACAGAAAACAGTCTACTCCCTCTGACTATGTTTCTATTGGGCATTCAGTACTAGGCCTGATAGATACCTTGATTAATTGTGGGAGCCCTGTTTGCTTGTGAACTGACTTTTCTGAGAAAGGACTCTTGGAAACTATAAAGATGCCTGAAGCCAATGAATCAGAGACTGTTCATTTTATCTTCCCTTGGGAGTTTTCACCTAAAGGTAATAGATTTGTGTGTGCTACTCAATTTTTTTCAGACTAAGCAATAAATCGTTGAGATAAAATACATTGAAAGTAAATCATCTTTTAAAGCAAATGAGTCAGGCAAAAGACAAATATTGCTTACCTGGAAAAAGGGAAGTGGGATGAGAGCAGATGCACTTGGAGAGGGACATACTGGTAGCCTGGTTGGGTGAAGTCTTTCTATAATTATATAGATACTAGAGGCCCGGTGCACAAAATTTGTACACAGGGGAGGGGGGGGGTCCCCTCAGCCCAGCCTGCACCCTCTCCAATCCGGGACTCCTCGGGGGATGTCACTGGATCCTAATTGCTCACCTGCCTACCTGCCTGGTCGCCCCCCTGCCAGCCTGATTGCCCCTCACTGCCTCAGTGTGCCAGCCTGATCACCCCCAACTGCTCCCTCCCTGCCAGCCTGGTCACTCCTAACTGCCCACCCCCCCAGCCTGGTTACCCCTTACTGACCCCCCCCCCCCGCCAGTCTAATTGCCGCCAACTGCCCTCCCTGCTGGCCTGGTCACCCCCAACTGCCCCCCCTGCTGGCCTGGTCGCCCCCAACTGCCCCCCCCCCCCGCCGCTGGCCTTGGTCGCCCCACATAGCCTGCTTGTTCAGTCATTTGGTCATCCCTCACTAACCCTCCTAACAGCCTGGTCGTAGGCAGCCATCTTGTGAGGGCGTGAGGGTCAATTTGCAGTATATAGGATACATCATGTATAAATGTATTTGGTGTATATATGTATACACATATGTGTATATTATACTTTTATCTTTAAATTTGAAGATAAAAAGTTAAAACAAGTGAAATAATCCAATCAGATGACTATAACTCCTTTTTTATCACAGCAATGTTTCTATGTGAGTTTGTGTGTGTTCTGTGTGGCAATTTCAATAGTTTTAGTTTTATTTTGTTATTTTTTTCATTTCACAACATATTGCAGACATCTTCTAAGTCAAAATATATCCACACCTTGAAGGGGAAGTGGGGGTGGGAAGAGATTAACCAAAGAATGTATATGCATATAAGCATAACCCAAGTATACAAACAATAGTGCTGTGAAGTCCTGGAAAGAGGTGGGGTGGAAAAAAGGAATATCTGTAATACTTGCAACAAAAGATAAATTTCAATATATTATATGAATGTTCCATAATTTATTCAACTATTCTCAGTAAGCAACTTTCCATCTTAAAGTTTTTCTCCTCCTGAAATGGACCAAGTATATCTGTCCCTTTCCCTCTGCTAAGAAATGTAGTAACCCAAAAAAAGATGAAACTACAAAGCCCTGAGAAGTGACTAGAAGGCAAACACTCTGGAAACGGCTCTGTTCACTGAGAGAGATGATGATTAGTATTAGTGGATTTTTTAATTGTGATTTTACGTCCATACATTTCAATATTCCACCATTTTTGTTGTTGTTGTTTTTAAAAGTATTGAGGTTATTGCCCAGCCAGCTTGGCTCAGTGGTTGAGCATCAACCTATGAACCAGGAGATCATGGTTTGATTCCTGGTCAGGGCACATGCCCAGGTTGCAGGCTCAATCCCCAGTGTGGGGCGTGTGGGAGGCAGCCAATCAATGATTCTGTCATCACTGATGTTTTTATCTCCCTCTCCCTCTCCCTCTCCATTCCCTTTAAATCAACAAAAAAAAAATATTTTTAAGAAGTGTTGAGGTTATATAATCCTAATAACAAACACAATAACAAATCCTCTTGAAAGAAAATAAAAATCTATTGTATTCACTTTAGTTGTAATTAATATTTTTGGTATTCAAATAGTGAGAAATGTATAAATAAAAACAGGTTAAGATCTCCCTGTCACTATCACCACTTACTATGATTTCATATTCCTACTACTACCCCACTGAAGTAATTAGTGACACTCATTTGCTATACATCCTTTCACACATTTCTCTATGAAATTTTCTCTTTTGAGATACGACTTGCAGTACAGATTGTTCCACACAGCCTCTCTAGAGACTTCTTAGCATCAGAGATAATGAGAAGCCTGGTGTCAGCTGACAGGATTGCAGAAACAAAGGGACTGTGTAATAACCTTGTTCTTAGATGTGCCGTGATTCTTTTCCCTTTCCTTTCTATATCCATCTACCCAAATCACTACACAACTGTGCAGTTTTCTGTTAATGGCTCCACGGGGCCCAATTCCATGGACAGAGACCATTTGAATTCATTCAGGAAATCTTTTCCAGGCACCCCCCTTAAACCAACTCAGACTCCAGAATCCTGGGAACCAAATTTCTTCCCAGCCTATTCAGAAGAGGTGGCGACTACCAGGGACTCCCATGTCTAGGCTGGCTTCAAATCAAACAGTCTCTTCAGAAACACAGATACCTTTAACTGACCATCAGGGCCTGAATACAAAGCTCAGCATTCAAATGAAGACATCAGTCTATACTTTTTGCCAAAGCAGCACAATGTCCTTCTTGAGTGCTTGTTACAGAGGGACTGAGAAAACACTTGAAGCCCAGAATCATGTCCGTAACCCCAGTTCAAACCTCTTCCCACCCCATGCCTGCTCTTGTTCCCACCGCCTTCTTCCTCCCCCTCCTTCCTGTGGTTTAATAAAAGGGGTTAACGACTTACAAGAAGTGGAGAATCAAAAACAGACCTTAAAATCTTGCCAAATGACAAAACAATTAAGCTGGATCTACGATTCCCAAACATCAGTCAGGATCACACAGGCAGAGATCACAATAAATTCATACATGCTGCTTCTATCTGTATATCATGTAGAAATAAAATACCACAAGCTGATGGGGGTGAGGCCCAGATTTTATAAGGTTACCTCCTAAATCCTAACTTATTCAAAGTTTAGAAACTGCAGTGAGTAGAAGCAGTCACAAAGCACCCTTACTGTGGAATTTGGTGAACAAAAACAAGAGCATAAAATTTTATAAATATGTTTTTCTAAAACTAAATGCAATTAACCATTTTAAAGACATTCACCCATTTGAAAAAGTGGAAGTAGCAAAACATATATCATTTTTATTCATTTGTCATGGTTTTCTTAATGTGTCATCTTATTTTCTATTATTATCATAAATTTTATTTTCTATTATTACCATAATCAGAGTGTGTTTTCCCTAGTATTTTATCATGGTTTTTATGAATGGATTATTAATTATTTCTATTGCTCCCTTAGATTTATTGAATGTCACCACAGTAATATCCCATGGTATCATGTGAAATATGAAGCTATTAACAAATAATCAAGTGAGAAATGAGTCTAAATTTCTTTCTTTTCTGTAGAAGTTCCTCTATTTCAGGGTATTATTTCCACTGATCAATAAAACACTGCTTTGCCCTCATACAATGAAAGTGAACACACTATATTGTTTACTGGTGGCTGGCTATCCTTGATTTTGTTTTCAAATTGGAAATTTTAAGTTTACATTTAATTTATTCAAGAAACTTTTTCAAAAGAAGTGTTCTGTAGAAAAAACATAAGACAGTTCTCAGAACCATAATAATCAGATCTATGTGAAATAGTTTCCAGTCCTCTGAAGGAAGATGAAAGAAGCTTCTCTCTTCTATAATTACAAGCTCTCTGAGAACCGGGATCAGGTTTTAGTCACTACCAGTATCTAGAACAGTTCTTGGCACATTGTAAGCAGTTAATAATTATTTGAAAAATGCATACAATTAAATAAATGAATTAATTAATATTTAAAATATCACAAACTAACAATATAACCTTTATCAGAAATAAATAGGGCATGGATGGACCTGGAGAGCATTATGCTAAGCAAAAGAAGCTAGTAGGAGAAAGATAAATATCACATTATCTCACTCATATGTGGGATATAAGGAACAACAAACTGATGAACAAAAATAAATTCAGAGACAAAGAAATACCAAACAGACCATCCAACTTCAGAGAGAAGGCAGGGGAGCGGGTAGGTAAGAGATCAACCAAAGGACTTGTATGCATGCATATTAGCATAACCAATGGACATGGACACTGGGGCGGTAAGGGCTTGTCCTGGGGAGAAGGGGTGGTGGGGGGGTGTCAATCAATGAAAAAGGAGACATGTAATACTTTAAACAATAAAAAAAGAGGTTTCTTATGAGATGTGAGTGTTTGAGTCAATGTAATATATGACTCTCTAATGAATTTATTCATTCATTTATTCATTTATTTGTTATAAAGAGAACTAGAGGCCCAATGCACAAAGATTCATGCAAGAATAGGCCTTCCTTCCCCTGGCTGCCAGCACCGGCTTCCCTCTGGCACCTGGGACCTGGGCCTTCACTCTGGCCACACCTTCGCGCCAGCCCTGCTGCCCTCCTGTAGCTCCCTCCGTTCCCTGCCCCCCCCCCCAATAGCAGGCATCCCGCACCGCTCTGGCCACTCCACGCCTGCATGCTCACGCTGCCCAAAGGCCCAGAGTGGCCGCTACCATCTTTGTTATGTCAATTTGCATATTCCCTCCTTATTGACTGTGGGCACCACCATCTTTGTTGCGGAGTGACTGTCAATTTGCATATTCCATCTTTATTAGATAGGATAAATGTTTCCTCCAACTGTAGCTGCCATTTTCTTCTATACAGTATAGAATCATTTATATACAAAGGAAAATAGTCTCTATCTTTTCCTTTGGTAGTAACTGAAAAAGTGAATACAGGAAATGTTGGGAACCTGCCTCAATGCTAAAGAGAAGTATAAGGGGAAAGTTAGAATCTACCTGCCAAAATGTCTTAGAGACTAGGAGGAATAGAGAGCTCCGAATATACCTACTGGAAGAAACCACTTTCAATGGAATATCAAAACCACTTTGGTTAATTAGTGTGATATATATCTAGTAAGATTAGTGGTAAGACAGGCAAGTAAATGAATGATATCATAACATTATGCACAGTGTATTTGAAAGGAAGTAGAAAGGAAGTAGCCCAGAAGTTTTGGGGCTTAGGATTAGGGAAGTCTTCCCCAAAATGTTGATACTGAGCTGGGCCCAGAAGCTAAGAGCAAGGTGAAAGTCAGTGGCAGAGTTTGAGGTGGAAGAGGACACATTAAAGCTTCCAAGGGAAGGAAAAGCCTGGCACATCTAGGCAACTGTGAATTCCTCAGTTGACTGGACCAGAGTTGGTAAAACTGATGATGCTATTGACCAGGACAATACCTGAATGGCCTTGAACACCACACTAATGAGCACAGACTATCCTATAGGTGAAAATCAATAAATGAGGGATTCTAGATTAGAGTATGTTATGATCAATTTGCATCCAAGAATAATGAGCACAGACTATCCTATAGGTGAAAATCAATAAATGAGGGATTCTAGATTAGAGTATGTTATGATCAATTTGCATCCAAGAACAAAAAGTCTATGAAAACTTATCTCCTTTTATTTGCAGTATTTCCCTCTATTTCTTCTTTCCCTTGCTTAGGAGGGTTCACTCAGATATCTGACCAAATATGTGTGTATGTATATGATCACATATATGCACCATGGGACTTACACTTTCTGGGTTAACTATACACTTAAAAATGCCAGCTAGCCAGTAACTGAGATACACTGTATATGCACAAAATTGATTTCCATGTCTAACTAAATAAGCTGCAACTTCAAAAAAGGAATGCTCACTACTCTGATGTTCTTTCTTGTATTTATTCTTTATTTTTTTAATCTTTATTGTTGAAAATATTACATTGACCTCTTCTACCTTGCCCCCAACCCACACCCTCATTTTTTATTTTTTATAACACTCTCGTTATAATCCACCCAAAACTTTATTTCAGGGCAGGCACAATACATAATTAGAGAACACTGCACTATTTGATGTGAAAATATGAAATGGTAATTATTTTTAGCTCTTCCTAACAGTGGTAGATATTACAATTTTATAATTGCTCCAAATGACCATTTGAAATTAAATAACTCAATTTATACATGGTCAGGAAAATAAGAATTTATTTTCTATAATAATTGTTTAATCATTTACTTGATTCTTGAACAAACCTAGATATTAAATTATACCATACTCTATATAATGTGATCTGCATATCATTACTATAGATGCTATTTGCTAATACAGAAAGATGTTTTATAAAATGTATATAACAAAGAGGTAATATGCAAATTGTCTGTTATGGCGTCACAGTAACGACCATTCAACAGGCTGTGTGTGCAGGAAAGCGACTTGCATGAGGCTCACTTTCCTGCCCCTGGCGCTGGGCCGGGGAAGTGAGGCTGTGTCCCCAGCCCAGCGCAGGAGTCCTCCTTTTCTCCCGGGTGCAAGCACCAAACAAACACCCCCGCGACACCGCACCCCACCGAGAGCACTCTGCCTGGGGAGGCCAACACCCTCCCTGAGGTGGGGGGGGCCGATGGGTAATACCCACACAGCAAAAAGCCAGTTCTCGGTGCACAGCGGGCAGACACCAACTGGAGGGTGCGAGTGTCAGCAGTGACCCCTAGGAGGGTCAGGCATGCAAATCGAGAGGGTGTGGACCCAACATGAATGAAAGGCCCAGGCGCAACAACAAAGAGTGGACGTTGAGGTAAGGCACCAGACCTGGACAGGCCATCAGGTAAACAACCTGGGGATCCCACTGCCACAGACACACAGGGTAGCCCCAGGACACCCAGGACTCGGGTGGATCCTCCCAAGCGCACAACTTTGAAGCCTCCTCTTGCGGACCCAGCCCCATCACCATGGAGACCACTGGGTACCCTCACACCACGCAGCTTTCTCCAGCTGTCCATCCATTCATCTGCCTGGTCCAACCTGGACGGGGGCTCGCATCCTGGGTGGAATGCCCCCTGAGGACAAGCCGGGCTCTGACCATGCCTGCGCAAGCACACCCATCGCCTATGAATTTGGGAGGGGAGTAGATGGAGTGCCACTTGAGGCATGGGAGCAGGCATGCTGGGGGACGGGAAAGGTCTTTGCATCCCCCCCCCTTTGGCACAAAACTGGAGAAAAGCCTCCCACACGGATGAATGCACATGCGTGTGCACGTAACGCAGCGGTCCCCACAATGGACGCTGGCCCTGGCCCAGTGAGACCTTCCCCCAACTCGGAGAGGGGAGGCATGAGTCACAGTGGGCAAGACACACTGCGTCATCGCTCAGCCCCTCAAAGCCGGTGCAAGAGGGGCCCAAGTGCCCAAACAGAGGTGGCTACAGGTCCCAGAGAGGAAAGCAGTCAGTACTAAGACAGGACAAAAAGCATAGAATTTTTAATTAGCCTGTAAAAAGAGTAAAAGAGTGAGGGAGAAGGAGGGAGGATGGGGAAGAAGAGAAGGAGGGAGGGAAGAACTTCATAAAGGAGTCAGTAGAGAGCAGAGTTAAAGAAGGAAAGAGGATGTATGAGTGAACTGTAGGAGCTATAATGAAAATCAAGTATAGTTATGTACTGGAGTCAGATTTTAAAAGTAGGAGTCAGAAAAGAAAGAAAATAAATGATAGTGAACAATTAGGCAGGTAGATAGATAGATATTAAAAGAGTGGAAGTAAGTAGAGAAGAATGTATGGGAAAGGTAGGATGAGAAAGAGGGAGGGAAGAAAAGTTTTAAAGGGGAGCTGGTAGAGCTTAAAAGAAGAATGGGAAGAAGGAAGAAATGGGGGAGGGAGCAAAGCAGGTCCGAGGGAGGAAGTGAAGAAAAAATTAAGGTGGGAAGGAAGGAAAAGGGGAGGGAGGGCAGGCATAGAGATAAAGGAAAGAATGAAGGTGGGGAGGGAGGGCGGATAGGAGAAAGATGGGAAGAAGGATTATAGAACAGAAGTAGGATATTAAGGAGGAAAAGAAAAGTTTATAAATGACGAGTCAGTAGGAAAAAGTGTTACATAAAGGAGAGAGAAAAATTGTGTGAGAGGGAGAAGCCAATAAGGAAGTCAAATACAATTGTGTGTGAAGGGGATAAGATTTAAAAAAAAAAAAAAAGTTAATAAGTTAATAGGGGCAACCAAGCCGGCAGGGGAGGGCAGTTAGGGGTGACCAGGCCAGCAGGGGAGGGCAGTCAGGGGTGACCAGGCTGGCAGGGGAGGGCAGTTAGGGGTGACCAGGCTGGCAGGGGAGGACAGTTAGGGGTGACCAGGCTGGCAGGGGAGGGCAGTTAGGGGTGACCAGGCTGGCAGGAGGGCAGTTAGGGGGATCATGAATAAATAAAATACTGTACTTAAACAACCAGCAAGAACTGCAACTACACAGACCCTACCATAGCCTAGTTCTTCAAAACCACTGTGAAGATTGCTCTACAACCCTGAGACAACCTGTGGCAAAACTAAGACTGAAAACTGGTTTCTGAAATGTTTGTATTATGCCTGTAATTTTTCTTTAAAAATATTTTTATACTTTAAAAGATATGTTTCTTCTCATTCTATCCAGAGAGAAAGAGCTCCTACATATTTCCGTTTGGCATAATCTCAATGAAAAATGAGTGTTTATTCTCAAATAGCAAGTCGGTTAGTTGCATTTTCAGTCAAGAAATACACAACACAACTTTTAATAGAATTATTCAAGAAGTTAATGGAGGTCAAACTGAACTATGGTCACTATGCCTGGAAGCAGAAATAATAACTGCTGCATGAAATAGGTCCTGGCTATTGCTTTCTTCTCTCTGAAGAAAGGAGGCTTATAATGATGTTTGGTATTATTCTGTTTGTAAATGTGTAGTAGAAGGAAGAAATAGAGAAGGAGGAAGAACTAGGAAGTCACTGATTTTCCAGTATGCTACCTGACTTAAAACTCATGAACACTTTAGATTTCCTAAGTATAAAATAATAGTTATAGAGTAAAATGATCATTTTTCTGAGATAATCAATGCCAAAAGAAGGAATTTAGAACTTCCCTAGTTAATACATGAAGTTAGAAAAATGGGGACAGGGAGCAGGAAATTTAAAAAGACAGCAGAAAGGAGAGGAGAGTATGAAAGGGAGAGAGACTAGAAAGAAAATAGCACAATGAAAAAAGAAGAAAAATAAATGAAAGGCAGAATAATTATAATTTTCTCCCCCACAGGGCTTAACATGTTTTGAGTAGACATGTTTGTTGATTGTCTTTTCTAAGAAAATAAGAGTGAGGCCATTGAATAAAACAAAAACCATTTTGCCTTTCCTGCATCCTAATAAGTTTTGTAAAAACAGCAAAAAATGCAAAAAGTTATTTAGAAAAAGTTATAAACCATTTAAAATAAGATTAAAATATGCTTCTACACATAATTTACATAGCACATGTGTTACATGAAAAAAAACATGTCACACTGAAGCACTGTCATGATTCCTCCTAGGTTTGCCCAATATTTTCAAGAATGTATAGTTAGATTAACTTATAAACACAAATAAAGGAACACTGGACTGGCAATAATTTCAAACATAGAATGATTTGTAATGAATCAATTATTTAAGAGGCACTTTACCAATCAGCATAAAATAATAAATAATAATTCAAAAATTACATTGAAGCATTCTGAACTGGAATACACTCCAACAAGTTGGCAATATTCTGCTTTTGCAATCTGCTTTTCATCTCTCCAGAAAATAAATTGCTCCTGCATAAACAATATTTCAGTAACTGACAGGGTTGGCAGCTAGGCTGAAGACAGCAGGGATATTAGCAATCATGACTGATAGCAAAATTGGGTGTTGCAGAGAGAGGAAAAAGTATACATTCAAATCTAAGGCATGGCTTTTGTATTTCAGATTCCTTTAAAAAATGTGGGATGACATATTGAGGTCACCACTGATTAAAAAGATGTATCTGCCAAGGGAGCCTTTCACCTCCTCTGAAATCGTCAGAGAAGCCACTTGGAGATGCGGTGGCCTGACCCTTGCTGCTGTGGGCACATCCTAGTGACTATGGCTAAATTCCTCTACACTGGGTTCAGCCACTGGATGGTGTGACTAATTAGTGAATGAAGCTGAAGACGCAGTCCTACTGGAGGTAATAACAGTATGAAACCTCAAATCCACCAGAGCAGAGCTGGAAGAGTAAATTGATAAAATCTGGATGCAAAATCCACAGTTTTGTTATAAAAGTTTTCCTCATCAATTTCCTCTAAATTATATTTACTGGGACAGACTATTAAATATTGTTTTTCATTCAGTTAATACCATAACAAAACCTATTCTAAAAATACAACAGACAGACATTAATATTTCCTGGGCTTCTTTCTCAAAACATTTTTCTCAGGAATTTTTATTATGTGATTTGTCTTAAGAAAAAAAAGATATCTAATTAGTACACAGAAGAGTGAAAAACAATCTATTTCCCCATCTCCCAAAGGAAAGCACTCCTCTCTAAAAGTTTATAGTTATTTACCTAAAAGGAAATGTTCCAATTCATTCTGTGTAGCAGAGACTATTTGTTGTCCCTAAATACCCAGTCTCCCCTCCTTCCTCTTGCTAATAGCCCCTGAGTTTAACAAGAAATCTGGCACCCACTCATATGTTCCCAGCTTCCCTGACAGTTCAGTGTGCCCTTGTGGCTACACTCTGTCTTGTGATGTAATGAAAGTGATGAGTACAACTTCCAGGAGCTTGCCTCCTTCTTCCCTTCTCCCCTCCTTGCTTTTTATTACTTTAAAAAGAGTAACCAACTCAGATCGGGTGACCGTATAGGCTGGTTTACCCAGGACACTCCCATTTGCTCCTGTTGTCCCAGGGTCTTGTGGTCACCCTAACCTGAGACCATTAAGTGGAAACTCTATTGAGGGTAGCCAAGTTACAAAACAGAAAAAGCCACTCCTATGTTAGCCTTTGTTAGAACAGTTGAAAGGGCAGACAATGTAAAAAAAAATTTGAAATGCTTGTTAAATTTCAAAATAAGACAATTCTTTCCTTCAAAGTGTCTAATATCTATTGAGTTGTTGGAGATTGAAACAAATAGTTTTAATCAAGGCAGGATTTTCTTAAGTGCTTGGAAACTTAAATAAAGAAAAGAAAAAAAAAAGAAAGAAAGAAAGAATGCAAGTGGTTGAAGGTGGAAGAAAAAAAAAAAAAAGCCAGTAATTTTTTTCTGAGGAAACCCAAGAAGGCTTCTTGGATAAAGTAGCATTTAACCTGAACCTTGCATAATAAATATGAATAGTCTTTCAAAAGCCATTAAATATTCTCGGTAAAGAGATCAGCACTAGCAAAGATATAAAGGTGGAAATGTAAATGACGTTTTCAATAAATGAAATAGTAGAGTATCAGATAGATATGATATGGGAAAAACTGAAACAAGTGTTATAACTGGGATGTAATTTGGGAGAAATGTGAGTGCTATTTGCATGAACACAAACACACCAAGATTTCCCAAGGGTTGGGAGAAGAGAAAGTAGTTTTCATCAGAACCAAGGCACTGATTGGTCCCTGAGAAATGGGCCCTGACTATCCCCAGATCTCCCAGGAAATTTTGTGGGAACTGGGAGTAGAAGACTTGGTAGACCCTGTCCTAAGTAGAAGAATGGAGAGAATCCTCAGATAAAAAAATAACAGCATGGTGTTTCATAAGTAATACATTAGCCAACTGTAAGAGTTTATCATGACTCAGCATGGGCAGGCTATAAAGAAGTAGCAGAAGTCTGGTAGACAAGCAAGAGCCTTTCAAATAAAAACTTAGTCTGTTGGGTAACTTGCTTGTTCCAGTGACCAAGGACCAGACAGAAGATGATATGACTGACTGCATACATCAGCATTGCCAGATGCACAATAGGTCAGGTAGATGCACCTCACCCACAACACTGTGACATTATGAAAGCCTTCTAGAACTTAGGTTCAGTTCAGCAGAAAAGATGAGAAAAATTCTAATCAGAACAATTTTTTTGACCCTGCAGAAAATAGTTGCTCAAAAATAGAAATTATGTTCTGTTATAGAAAAAGTTAAATAAAGAATTTGTGCTCACCTGTGTTGTAAGAATGATGGGAAATATCAGATCACATAATGTCTCTGAAATGTCTAACCGAGATACTTGAAAAGATACTATTCCAACTATAATAGGTAACATGGATGGAGAAGAAAATTACTAGCCTAACACAATTTTAAAAACTTCTGCCTCAATTAATGATGGGAATCATCTTTTTAAGCAATTACTCTTCTTAATGTCTTTATTTCTTCAAAGAAAGACTATTGATTACATTGTCTCATGCATATTTTCTCTAAATCAAGTTAAATGAAAAAATGGACTAAATGATTTAATAAGTTAAAATATTAAAATTGAACTACAAGTTATAGTGAACCAGAAAATTAAGTTAAAATGAGAGCAAATTAAATATAAAATATGATTCAAAATTAGAAGTTATCCTTGCCAACTAAATGTCTAGTTTTAATTAAACGTTTTCTGTTGAGTTTAATTATCAATATTGCAACAAAGTTGTTTTATAATCTCAACATAAAACTTTAACACTAATAATTAAAGTTTATGAATGAATTAGCATGGATTCTAACCATCATTTACAATATCATTTTATTGTAAAATATGCCCCATGTGCCAAAACAGCTCACCAAGTAATTTTGAGGAAATTGAAGAGGAACATCAAAATGGGGTATAAGGGGAGAGGAGGAATAAAAAAAAGAATAAAAGTAAGAATTTCCACCATCTGAATGTGACTTTAGCAATGAAAACAATGAAATCTCAAAATTTTGTCCAAATTCTCTATGCCCATTAACTTATGCTGCCCAAGTCAGTGAGCATGCCCAGTTTAACAATGTCCCTGACCTCCAGATGAAGTGCTTAAGAGAAAGGAAAGAATCAGCAGAGAGCAAGATGAAAGGGAAACCCCATACAGAAACATCACAACTGTAGGGTCCCTCAGGACCTGAAGGACATGGAAAGCATTAATTCTAACAGATCAATATGTAGAAAACGCAGCCCTGGGGGGATTTTCCAATGACCTGTAACCTTTGGGACAGGTGTTCCTTGTGTTCCTAGTTATTGCCCAATTTTCAGTAACCTCGTAAACACTCTACCTAGTCCCACCTGTTTCATCCATATCAGGGCCATTGTGAGACACGTTTTTATCTTTTTATTGTTGAACATGTAATGTTTTAAACCCTGAGTACTTAAAAAAAAGCAAAATTAAAAGGAAAATTCATTGATCTCAAATGTTTTACATTTGCTGGCCCTCAATAAAAACTAATGTGCAATTAAATAAATTATCCCTTTTTTGGAGGGCTGAAAAATTTCAAGTCCCTACTCTCAGTAATTATAATATAAAGTAGGCATATTTATATCAGAATTAAAATCTGATTTGTAGTTATTTTGAAATCATACTCCTTTTTCCTTTTAATGAGCCATTTGATTTACTTTTACTTAATTTATGAACATAATTTTAAGTAAAGAAGCATTTAATCTACTTTAATTAGGGCTATTTTGCAGTCAAAGTTTAACTCTACTAATTTCCCTATAAATGGTATACGTGAAAGACATATTTTACTGTTATTATGTGAGTTCATCATGCAATTACACCATGAATTCTTTGGAAGAAAAGAACATATTAAGATGTAATTCAAAATAGAAGACAAAGGCAAAAACACAGCACCTGATTCATTTGCAAGAAAATTTTCAATGTCAGTGATTGGCCCCAAAAACTTCAAAAAAAATTATCAGGTTCATTTTTCTAGTCAGAAAAATTATGAGAGAAAAAGAAGGAATATTTATGAGCAAACAACTCCATGCAAAATCTGTGAACACCTGAGATGCCAAAATATTAAGATTAGGTTGAACAAAACAAAACAAAAAAAAATGCAGTTTTTGACCCACACAAATGGAAACTTTATGATTCACCTAATAATTACCTTCTCAAACAAAAGCAAAATATACATAACACATATACCCCATTCAATGAATAAATAATTCCATATTTTAAATGTCCCTAATAATTACACTTACCCAAAGGGCCTTTTTCTGAATTATCAAGGCAAGGTTAGTGAATAAGAAAAGTAGTTTCATGAGTAGTCTTCCCCAGAACCATCCAGAACTTTAAGATAAGTTACCAATGGGAAGAAACTGAATACAGTCATTGAATACAGTCATAACAAGGTTGGTCAACAAGGGACCTCATATACAACTAACCACTAGTGATGTCCTAACCCTCATAATGCCCTAGCTGCAGTAACGTCACAGCCATGGTGACGCCCTAGCCGTCCTAACATCATATCACAACACATTATTCAGGTGTTTGTAGTGATGCTGGTGTAAAAAAACCTACTGGTGCTGCCAGTCCTTAAAAAAGTATAGCACATACATCTAGCTTTGTGCAAGTGCACGCTATGGTGTTTGCATAACGACACATCTCTCAGAATGTATCCCCACGGTTAAGCAGCACATGGCTGTATTTAAGATGTAAATTTAAAAATAGATAGCTTCTGTGGACTCACATATTTCAGGGGAATTCAACATTTTCTTAAGGAAAAAATGTTAGAATTCCTCCAGATCCTAATGTAGGATTTCCCCCACAAAATGTGGCTCTGACCTCTCAGGCAAACTAGAAAAGAGAAAGACATTAAATTCATTGGATGTCATCAAAACAGAAGAAAGCTTCCTAGGAGAAAATAAAATGATTCTTGGAAGAAAAAAAAGTAATAGAAAATGCAAACCAGACCCTCCTGACCCTCCTTCCCCAGAACCTTACAGGATCAGTCTCTTCTCACTCATCTGTAAAAGCAAAGCTCTGAAGGAGAGCAGGATATTGGAAAGGAGGAGAGATTAAAATATTATACAACTAATGCCCCTGAAAGGTCCTGCTTCATCTATCTTCTCAATAATGCCAGCAATAGTTGGAGAAATACATCAAGCACCAGGGCTCTGTGGGGCCTTTTCTGCCAGGCCTTGTGGTGTGGGGCAGCATAAAAGAGGTGAGAGGGCTTCCCGGAATTTCCAACATTAGGATTTATAGACCTTTCTGCTGGTCTCTTTCCTATGACTGAGTTGTTTGTCCTGTGATAAGTATTTAAAAGCTCAGAGTGTTCTGTTCTCAGAACACTGAAATAATTAACACAATAACTCTAAAACCTTAAGAAATGAGTTGTTCTCAATCTATTCTGAATTAGCAAATGCTCTTTAGAGCTAGGACAGTGGTCGGCAAACTGCGGCTCGCGAGCCACATGCAGCTCTTTGGCCCTTTGAGTGTGGCTCTTCCACAAAATACCGCGGCTTGGGCAAGTCTATTTTGAAGAAGTGGCGTTAGAAGAAGTTTAAGTGTAAAAAATTTGGCTGTCAAAAGAAATTTCAATCGTTGTACTGTTGATATTTGGCTCTGTTGACTAATGAGTTTGCCGACCACTGAGCCTAGGAGATACATCTCCTCTTTACATTAGTACTTTTGATGGACCCCTTTTAAAAATGAATTTGTAGTTTTTGCCTTCTTTAATAATCACGCTGTACACAGTGAGGGACTTGGAAAGCACTGTGGATGAGCTTGAATTGGAATCAGACTATGAAAGCTGTGTAATCATAGGAATGTTCCTTAATATCTCAGTCTCAGGTTTCTATCTGAGAAGCAGAAATGTGATAATGTATCCAAAACAAAAATCAATACCAAGAACCTAAATTCTCAATAAATGTTAGTTACTTCATCCCTTCTTCTCTAACCCAAACTCTTTCTCCCCAACCGATCACAACTGTGAAACATACCTTATGTGTTTGAGATACAAGGGGCTTTTTGAAGTCATTCCTGCTTTATCCCTTTCCCCAGACTATTACCTCTGGCTTTCTAATTCATTATGTCAGTGTCCCTAGTAGGGATGTCAATTACCTGGCCCCAATCTACTACTCTGCAACCCATGTATGCCAGATAAGGGATTTGGGAGACACACACACACACACACACACACACACACACACACACACACACACACAATGTATTTTCTCATGTAACAATAAATTCAGAGATAGGGAACACTTTCAGAGCTGTTTGGTTTACCCAGAATCATTCTCTCCCTCTTATGCTACATACAGGATCTGTTTCATCCCCAAATTGTTTTACCTTGGTCTAAAGAAGATTATCAGAAGCAATGGGTTGTGGCGGGCTTCCTTGGCGCATGCAAAAGGAGAGAGAGGGAGACACTTTCCCAGTTGTGAAACAAAAGAACTTCAGTTTGAATCTGATTAGGTTAAATAAGGTCACATGAACACCCACTACTAATGAAAGTCACCTGTGAAATGAACAGGCCATATAAGATTAGATTATTGAAAACAGCTAAAATGAGATTACCTTGATTGTATAAAACTAATATCTATTCTTAGAGTGGGAGTTGAAGTGGGGGTAAGTCTCCGGTTTTCAATTTTTTAAAATCATCACATGAGGATATGTTTTTATTGATTTTAGAGGGAGAGGAAGCGGGGGGGCGGGGAGAGAGAGAGACAGAGAGAGTAAGAGAGACAGAGAGATTGCCTCCCATACTTTTCCCAACTGGGCATCGAATCCACAACACAACCCAGGTATGTGCTCTGACTGGGAATCAAACCTTCAACCTTTTGGTGTACAACCAACTTAGCCACCCAGTCAGAGCTCAGTTTCCTCTTAAATTATAAGCACTAACTGGGAAAGGGCGGACACCTGAACACCTGTGGGTTCTATTGGACTAGAATGTAAGTTACATAGGCACGAAAAGCCCATTGCACTTTTGCTGTGCCAATGGCTGATTGGGCCAATCAGACCCAGCATGCAACCTGGCTCAGCCTCAAAACCTTCTCCACAAAGGTAATAGAAATAATGTTTATATGACATTAAACTGACAATTGTTTCACTCCATGTAAATAATTTTTTCCTACTTCCTATAGCTACCTTTTAAATCAAGGGCATGACTCCTCCATAGGAAAGGCTGATCCCAGCCTAGAACTTAGAAGTCATCACTCAGTTTTGCGTTTCCACTTAGATTATCATTCATAACATAACCAGCATTTGTTGAGAAAGGAGAGAGTCCTCTAAGTTCCCAAAGTTTCACTTCACTAATCAAAAGCAAGGAGGTCTGTGCATAAAGCCTCATGGGAATCTACTGGGTAGAGGGGCAGGTGGTAGAGAAAATGGGAAATACCTTCCCATGTGAGTAAATTGTCCTTCTAGGATTGGGGGCAAGAGTGAGAGGAGAGAAAAAGAGCAGGCAAAGGTCAAATTGCTTACCAGACTTCCACATCCCAGGTTGAAAATCCACAATAATAGTATCAAAAACAATCAGAAAAGTCTAGAAAAAGGCTAGCAGAGAACTTGTATCTTACTGCCTAAAGAATAATTTAGAAAAATATCAGGTGCCTTAGGAAAGACTTACACGGCAATAGAATAGCAACAGTGAAGTAGAAATTGCAGCATAACATCATGAAGCAGAGAAAGGCAACCAGAAATGATGTTATGTATTGAACACTGGGATCCAGATGCTCTTCAGACTCCAAGGAGAATGCAGAGGATAGCTGAGGGCACTGGCTGTGAGCTCACCTGGACACTAGAAGCAGGGGTGGTGGTAGGGAGAGGATCTACCCAGTGAAGGACAAAGTGACCCTGTAGCAGAAGATCACAGGGCAGACTGCCGAAGCCAAGAATAAAATGAGAGCCACAGCAAGGCCTCAGAGAAATAGCAGTCTCCTCTCTCTCAAGCCCCACCATTACCCTACAGTAGCTAACACAGTCCATCAGAGGCAGGAGCAGTGGGCAATGGAGGTGGCAAAACTGAGAGCTAGAAGCAGAGGGTGGCCAGTACAGTTTCAAACACGTCATGAAAGCCAAGCAGATCACCAAAAATAGCAAGGAATTGTCACAGCTATGTTAATTCCACTCCCATGTTCTAGAAATCACTACATGGTTGTGCATGCCTCTGCAACTTCACCCCATCTGCCCTTCCCCGTGCTCACCAAGTCCCATCACACTGGTCTCCCATCCTTTTCTTGACTTACACTGAATGCAATGCCCCCCCTTGCCTTTTTGTGTGGCTGGCTTCTCCCATCATTTAGGTCTCAGGCTGTTGTTGTTTTGTTTTCTTTTTTCATAATGATGTATTTCAAACCAAATCATCATGCTTTATGGTGAAACTTTTGAAGCATTCCCATTAACCATCAGGAAGAAGAACTCAAAGATGCCCACTATCACCATTATTACTTTACTTTTCCTAAAAGTACCAGCCAATACAATTGCCAGGTAAGATAAAACATAAATATTGGCAAGATATAGACATGACTCCTGAACTCCACCAAAACCATAGACAGAAAAAGAAAATTTTTAAGGACATAAACTCACAAGGATGGGGAACATCAGAGAGAAAATACAGTAGAAACATGAAAGCTGCAACAGAAATGAACAAATGATAACCCACTCAAAAAAAGCCAAATCTCAAATCAGTATGGAAAATTGAGAACTTACCCAATTTATATAATTCTCAAAAGGCACACACACAAAAAAAAACACACAGAAAATACAGAGCAATCTACTTCTGGTCATGTATCTGCTAGATGTCAGGTTGTTGTTGTTTTTTCCTTTAAACAGTTTATTGATATGTAGTTTACATATCATAATGTCTACCTGACTAAAATGTACAAATCAATGTTTTTTAGTATATTATCAGAGTTGTGCAACCGTCATCATAACCAAATTTTAGAATATTTCATAATTGCAGGTCTCAGTTTAAATGGCACCTCCTTTCAGATGTCCTCCCTGATTATTCTTAATAAACCCACACCCCTTATTTCCTGCTGCTTTTCTTCAAGCAATAATAATGATTTGCAGTTACTTTACTTAGTTATTGGCTTCTTGTTTGCCATCAGCCTTTCCTACTTGAATGTAAGCTCCATAAAGAGGGAGTTTGTTTCTCTTGGTCATCTTTGTAGTCCCACTGGCAGCACAGAACACGGCCTGGCACATAATAGGTAATCACTAAAAACATTTGCTGAGTGAATGAACTGGTAAGACATAATGATAGCAGAAAAGGAGCCTGTGGCATCATGGGATACCATCATCAAGAGCAACACTATACTGCACTGAGGAGAAAAGAAGCAACAAGAATGAGGGTACTGAGCAGATAATCCAACTGTGCACCTGGTGTGTGGAAGATGAACGGATTCTGTGGGACTGAATAAACCCTTTAGGTTCTTGGACAGTTAGGAAGAGTGGGAAGAGAAGACCTCAAAAGAAAATAGTACCATTAATAAGAGTGGGCCCATCTCATTCAATTAACTGAAAAAATAAAACAATATGATTGTATAAGCAGTTCATACTAGCAAATTGTTCATATTGCTTACAATAACATATTAAAATATACAGAGTAGATATACCTTTGATGCATCCACTTCATATCTGGCAGTATTAATTAGATGCTCAGTACAGGGTAGGAGCTAGAATTTTTATCCCCATTCTGTCACTTACTAGCTATGGACTTTGAGCAAGTTACTTAACTGCCTTGTGCTTTGATTTGTACATTTACAAAATAGACATATTAATAGTCCCTCCATCATAAGAGCTGTTGTATTAAATGAATATAATCAGAATAGTGTCTGACATATACTGAGTGCCTTATAAAAGTTACCTAGTTTTGTAGAAGTAGCAGCGGTCCTTATAACAGTGGAGGTGGTGGTGGTGGTAGAGGGAGAAATAGTAGTGGGTAGTAGTAAAATGATAAAAGTGCTGCCCATCATGCCTGTTGTATGAGGCAAGACAGTCAGAGTTTGTTCAGTGTCAAGCAGTGTCAAATACAAAGTACTATATTAATGTTGAATTGACTTGTGCACACAATGCTTCCTACCATACTGCAAGGTGATTTGACACAATTGATTTTTCCTCAAGAACTGAGTGAATCATCAGGTTTGTAGTCCCTGTCATTGGCACACTGATTCCAAGTAATTCATTCTCAACTTTGGCCCAGAGTGTCCGAAGGACAGCCGCATTCCTGTGTGTGTGCATGTGTGTGTCACAGAGGATACACATTGGACTGTGACTCTGTGTGTTGTAAGAACATGAGAACATCTTTTTTTAAGGAAGAAAAAGTGAGGAAAGAGTGGACATTCCTGAAAGAATTAGCCATAGTATTCATAGATCAAGAGAATCATTTGAGGAGTCACTGGTTTCATTTATTAATATCTTCAGAGCGTCCTCTTCAAAGATGACTGAAATAAGCCATTATTGAGCTTTTTAGTTGCCTTCACAATTTGTTTGTCCAGTGGGGTCTACTCAACCACATGTATTATCCAAGGAAACTGGAAAGCAGAGTGAAAAGTGGTTTTATCTTATTACCTGCATCAAAATCAGTTGCAGAGTCAGGGCAAGCCTCCAGGTCCAAAACGCAAGGAACTGGACCAGTTATTTAATTATCCAAAGAGAGTTCTCTAAAAGAAGAGATTTTCAGCATAAACAAGGGTAAGTGAGCTGACTTCAAGTTAAAAGAGAATGTGTTATTTTTTTAAAAAATAGCCTAAAGGAGTATTTCCCATTTATGAAATAAAACACACATCTAGTGAACATTCTGAGAATGGTTAACGGAATAAAGTTAAACACTCAAGATAATCACAGAGCAGAATTATACAACTGATACTGTAAGAAGATAAGTAGTGAAGGAAGTAACAATGAGTAGCTCTTATAAGATGCCTGATTTTTCCACTTTTAGCGCTGCCTAAAAAATAAAATTTCAGGCATATGAAGGAAGGGAAAAGTCCTCCATATCAATCCTAGGATTTGTGCTCATAAACATAATCATGTAAGATGAGATCATTAAGGTAGGTCCTAATCCAATATAATTGGTATCCTTTAAAAGAGGGAAATTTGGGCAGAGACAGGTAAACAAGAATGAAATACAGCAATAGAGGCAGAGACTGGAGTTATGCAGCTGCGAGCTAAGGAACACCGAGGATTGCAGGCAGGGCCCCGAAGGGAAGACAAAAGAATGCCATAAATTCCCCCTAAAGCATCCAAAAGAGCATTGTCCTCCCAACATCTTGATTTTCAGTTTCTGGCCTCCAAACTGTTAGAGAATACATTTCTATTATATTAAGCCACCCAGTTTGTGGTACATGGTTATGGCAGCCCAAGCAAACTAATACACATCTCGTCCCTATTTTCAGCCAAATCCTTTGGGTAGGATGGAACCCTGAACTCAATGAGAACAGCAAAGTCCATCTCCCTGGCCACGTGTCTGCTTCAGGGACAAACACCTGATTGACCAAGGGCCAGTAAGAACTGAGATAGTTGTTGAGCTTCTGGAAAAGAAAAACTCCTTCTTCCTTTTCCTGAGTTGCTGCCAAAACTCTCTTTTCTGTTCGGTATGAACAAGAATGTCTTATCCCTGGAAACTGCCAGTAGCCACCTTGATACAATGGTGCGGGGATCAAGGAAACAAAGCAGAGATGGTAAGAAACACAAACCGAGCTTTATTTGCAAGTTTCAGTTACTGGAACCAGTACACTCCCTTTATCACTGGAGCCAGTGAGCCGACTTTTAGAGAAGCAATTGAAACAGGAATTTTTAGGGGTGAAAAGACAGGTTTAGAAATTTTGGAAATTAAGGGGACCATGGAAGAAGCACAGGGCTTCAGAGCAGCAGAAGGTACATTTCCATAGAATAGGCAGTGGTCAGCAAACTCTTTAGTCAACAGAGCCAAATATCAACAGCACAACGATTGAAATTTCTTTTGAGAGCCAAATTTTTTACACTTAAACTTCTTCTAATGCCACTTCTTCAAAATAGACTCGCCCAGGCCATGTATTTTGTGGAAGAGCCACACTTAAGGGGCCGAAGAGCCGCATGTGGCTCGCGAGCCGCAGTTTGCTGACCACTGGAATAGGGGATCTGGAAACAGCAGAAGGTCTATATTTACAAAATAAAGGGAAGGAAACCCCTCATTCAAAGGGAGAAGAAGAAAGCCCAAAGGGGATAGGAAAACAATAAGGGAGGAGGGGAGGAAAAACCTCACATGTCCCCTGTGAGGTTCAACCTTTGAGCTCAGGAGTTACTATAGTAACCAGTCATAGTGACCAATCAGAAGAGCTATCAAGGCACAAAGATCTGCAGCCTTTATAAACCTTGGAAAAGGGAACTCAGTGGGATTCTTTCCCCCTCCCCACGTGGGAGTCTGTGCTATGAGATTCTTTCCCCTTCTCCACGTGGAAATCCGTACTTGTTCTTCAATAAATTTCCACCTTTGCTATACTACCCTCCTTCCAGTGGATTCATTCTTCGACTCTGACCAAGAGCCCGGGAACCATTCTCCCCAGGGGAACACCGCGTGTTCCAGTCCAGAAATCCCGCTTCACAGCCATTTAGATGTTTACCGGATCTCACTGGCCTCTTGAACACCCCATCAGACACCTAACATGTTAACCAAGATGGGTTTACTGAACTCAGCTTCACTGAACTTTAGAAAGCCCTCTTCCTCACAACAGCCCAGATGTCCCTTTACTTAAAGCATTTACTTTAGAAAACTTTCTGCTGTAAATTCTTTCTCTGCCCCTTTGAGATTCTTCCTCTGTCCCTTTGAGTAAATCTTTTAAAAAGTTTTACAACCCAGGAATGTCTTTCTCAAGGACCTGCGCGCCCTTCCTTTGAAATGCAATCATCAAAGGAGACAGCATCTCTATCTTCCAGTCTCTGAGGAGGGGTAGGAGCTTAGCTTCAATCAGCACCAATTAGCGAGCACAGATAGCCTAATCACACAGACCAGCAGGCCCCTGACAGCTCCAGGGATTTCCACTTGCTCACCTCACTCACAACACTCCTGCCTTGGGTTCTAGGAGAGTTGAATTCAGTCTGTCGATTGTATTGCAATTGTCTTGAATAGTCCCTCTTGCCTGTTTAACTACATCCAGTGCAATTTTTCTTTTATCTCTCAGGATCTACTCTACTCTACATTCTGCTTTCACAAACCCAGGCACTACACAAAATATTCAAAACGTTCACTATAGTGTCTTGCTAGTGTACCCTTAGTGGGACATTTTTCTGAGTAATAACACAAGAGTGGCTTGTTTCTGTGAGATGAGCAGCTTCAGTCCTTCACCCAGAGAGAGGCCACATTACCAGAATGAATAATGCCAGCAGTCCTTCCCACTGCACCTTGAATTTTTTTTTTAATTTTAGTTCATTTTATTCTGTCAGTTGCCTTCCTCTGGGCTTTCTCCCCCACCTTTTCCTCTTAGCCCTGAAGCTTTCTCTCTCCCACAGCCAGGTTTTCCTTCCAAGTCAGAACACCTGAATGTTTTTCCTTGATTATAGGAAGATAATCAGCTACATCTTCTCACACTGAGTGGGCAGACTGCTTCAGACAGGAAAATTCTTTCTGTGAAGGCAGCCCAATTTAATTGTTAGGAAAGCATGCCTGGAGGCCAAACACTTTGGTCTGTTTCATTCTGAAGTATTTCTCTTGAGTAGATACTAGGCTCCAGGTGAAATTCTCAACTAAAAAGAAATCCCTTTTTTGCCTTTTGTTTTAGTTTTACAAAATACAAACACTTAAACAAGTAAAAATTAGAAATCAGTCTTTCAATTTAAGTTTTGCTCTGGTGACATTAGTAAGTCCTGTCACCAAACAAGAACATGGCAAAGAGATAAAAATAATTCACCTTTAACTTTCTCACTTCCCCAGGCCACATCTTCCCACCTGACTGTTTGAGTGTTCTGTTTCTAGTTACACTTCCCTTAATTATTCCAAGCTCTCATCCAGAGTTCTTTTTAACTTCCTTGAAAGAATCATCAGGAAAAAGGAATAGAAGACAGGTCCTCCTCCTCAGATCTCAGGAGTCTCACGCTGGGATGGTGGATAGAATCAGAGGCTTTCTCTACTTCTCTCCTTGGAGGAATACTCCAGCAGCTCAGCAACAGTGGCTTACAGTGTCTCTCATTTCATTGTTCCAATATTGGAGAGCTCAGCCCTGCTACTAGCACTAATAAGGGAGCCACTCACTAATGTGATAGTGATATGATCAGACCATTAGTAATAAACAGATTTGTCTGTACTATGAAGACTGCCAAGGAGGGAACAGGAAGAGACTAGGAAAATCAGTTACCAGGATGTTTTGTTTATTTTTTATTGATTTTAAAGAGAGGAAGGGGGAGAGAGAAAGAGACATCAATCAGTTACCTTCTGTCAACCAGGGATTGAACCACAACCTGGATATGTGCCCTGACCAGGAATCAAACCTGCCACTTTTGTGTACGGGACAAGGCTCCAACCAACTGAGCCACATCGGCCAGGGCATGTTTTTCAGTCAAAAAATGGGAAGAAGATTGTGTTGTGGAGCAGACACAACAGAATGACCACTGGAGTCCAAGCCAATTGAAATTTAGGGAGCCTTTATTAGCCGGCCGGTGACTGCTCAGCCTTCCTCTACGCAGGGAGTCCAGAGAGCAGCCCCAACCTCAGGTGCTAGGTAGCTTTTAAGCACTAAAATCACATCCTTATTGGCAGGCTAAGTGGAACAATGGCAACCTTAAACAAAACAGTTTTTTCAGCTATATCGGCACGCTGTAAAGGTGTAAACCCACATCCTAGGCACTCGGGCTAGCAATATCCTGTACCGCTAAGCTACTGGCATCCTGTCTTGCAAGGTGCAGCTGGGTTTCATGGTCAAGGCAGTCATAGGGAAGTGCAGTTAAAATTTTTCCACTCTCTTAACAGATTGTAGTAATGGCAATGGCAGTTCATAAGGAGATTTTAGTTAGAAAAATCACTAGGCTTTGGTGATGATTGATTGGATGTAAATGAGAAGGGTTAGGGAATAAGTTTCAAGAATGACACCAGGTTTCATGCTGGAGCAACAGGGTTGAAAATAATAGCTGACAATCATTTATATTTTCTATTTGTCTAGCACTGTTCTCAGCCCTCTACATGTGGTCTGTGCGGTACACAGGTCCTCCTCTGCCAGGAATGGGGCCTTTATGGACACCAGGTATTAGACAGAGGAGGGGGTATGAGTAGTTGTAGGCACATAAAAGAGTCTTTATTGCAGCCCAAATAGCCGTTGCTACCAAGGAGCCATTAGATAAAGTTCTTCAAAGTAGCCTCACAAAGTAGTTACATAGGAGCCATTGCTAACAAAGTAGTCCGACCAAGTAGCCTCGGCCAACATAAAGCAGCCTCTCTCTGGCTGGTCAACAACATATCTTTATACCAACTTCGACAAAAGAGGCTTCTTGGCAAATAGTGATATCAATATTTGGGTTATAGAAAAGTACACCTGCGCAGTGTATACAGGACAATTGCTGTGACCTTGCTTTCGCACCTGCGTATGACAAATTGGCCTTGAGCATCTGGCGTACTTTGATTAGGGTTCCCACATAGGCTCATTAATAAAACAAAAGATTGAGGTACATATGACTGCTATTATTCACATCATACAAATTGGGAAATAAGAATATGATAAGTAGTTTGCCCTAAATCACACAGCCCGTGAGTATTGGAGCCAAACTGCGTCAGAGAGTTATTAGTGTGTTGAAACCCAAACCCTAACCCTATTTGACTGTGTCAAAATGTCCTAACTTCTTAAAATTTAGTTTGTCAAATTTGTAACAGGGAACCAGTACTGCTTAATATCTGAGGACAGGCACTCAGTTGAGTAAATTGAGATGGATGTTTAATATTATATTTTAAGTCCAATCCTAATGAATCAAGACAATAAATAGTTTTGAAGATGCTATAGTCTGAATATTTGTGTCCTCCCATATTCATATTTTGTAAATGTAAACTATAACCTAATGTGATGGTGTTTGGAGATGGGGCCTTTGGGAGGTGATTAAGTAGAGGGTAGAAGTCTCATGAATGGGATTAGTGTCCTTATAAAAGAAAGCCCAGGGAACTTCCTCACCCTTTCTGCCATTTGAAGTTACAGCCAAAAAGACAGCCATCTATGAAACAAGAAGCAGTCTCACCAGACACAGGATTTGTGATCGCTCTAAGCTTCACCTCCCAATTTATGTCATTAAAGCTACCCAATCTATGATATTTCTGTCATAGCAGCATGAAGGGTCTGAGACAGAAATAAACATTAGGTACTCAGAAGATGGATCATAGGATACTATATATGAATTTTATTCTTTCAACAAATACTTACAATCACATACTATGTGTTAAGCATTCTTATAGATATTGGAGATACAGCTGTTAACAAAGCAAACAAAACCCCATTCTTGAGAAACTCACATTCCTAAATATTTTATTTATTTCTATGTCTCTTTTGTCATGGGGACTTGAATACAGACTTTAGTTGTTGTTAACTGGTGCTCTTACTTTTTTATTAAATTTATTGGGGTGACATTGGTCAACATGAACATACAGGTTTCAGTGTGGGTGTCTATGTTACAAGATTTGTATATTGCACCAGGTGCTCACCCCCCAAAGTTAAATCTTCTCCTGTCACCATATATTAGGACCCTCTTCTTCCCCCACTGCTACTTTTTAAAAAGTACATATATACCACCTTTTCTAAGGCTCCCATATTGCCTAATTTTCCAACAGTGTAATAACCATAATTGGTATCAATGCCCATTTAGAATTACATTAACAGTGATGATTCTACAGTCCCCAAATGGATATAATCAACAAAGGAAAATGTTTACTGAACATTAGTTAGTCTGGAGACAGAGATGATACTTTACCACTCATATAATGACAGACTTTACTTAACAGACAATTTGAAATAAATGTCACTCTCTTTATTCAAATGGTACAATAGTGCAATTAAAACAAGACATTTGTCTCCAAATGTGCCTTCTTTATCAAGACTAATGCACTGGGTCATTAGCTCCAACACTGTGAATAGGTTCTCACCACCCTATTCAACTTAATCAGTGTACCAGATAATATATAAAAGAGCACACTTTGTACTGCAGCTAATAGTAGATAATGTCTCCTAAAAAGACAGCAATTGCCTTTCTATTTGATGGCTACAGAGAAGAAAAAACATATATACATTGAAGTCATTGAAAGATGTCAAAACACAGCTCTCTTATGAAGAGCAAAAGTCATAATCATCTCTTTAGAAATTAAGGATAATCTCACAAAGAGCAAATATGTCCACACACAAAGAACAGATATGTCAAAGGAGTCTTACCCTTTTTATTTCTTTAACCACAGTAAGCAGACAGACCATGGCTTTTGCCGGCCTGATGATTATTTCATACTTCTTGAAAGAGTGTTCAAATACTTAAGCAATACACTATAACATGTTCTTATAATGTAGGCTGATACTGTGTCAATTTACTTTCAAATATAAAATTGAATCAATATTAAAATTGTATCCTTAACAGAAAAAGGAAGATTTTTTTTCTCACAGTGATGGTGTAATTCTACACATTGAAGGATTTAAACTACAGTGGGAAGGCAGGGGAGGTGTGGGGGGGGGGCTGTAAGAGATCAGCTGAAGGACTTGTACGCATGCATATAAGCATAACCAATGGATACAAGACACTGGGGAGTGGGGCCAGGTAAAGGCATGTACTGGGGGGTAGGGGAGGCCGGGGGGAGGTCAATGGGGAAAAAAAAAAAGACATATGTACTACTATTTGTAATACTTCAAACAATAAATAAATAAACTAACTCGTCTACTGAATTCACTAATTCCTTAAATCCATCTTCAATCTCTATCTTTTGGTAGTTATTAAGAAGGATATTCTAACAACAGAGAACTTTCATATTCAAGAAAGCTCAGCTAAGTGCCAGCCATGTGTCAGGCAGAATGCTAAGTCCTGGCACTAAAAGTCCACCCAGGCTTCAAGTTGCTCAAGATTTAGTAAGAAAGACAGGCAAGCAAAATTGTGAGTAACTATTAAATAGTTTGGCTATCCAATAATTAGGCTTTGAAATTAATCCAGGGCCTCATATTTAAACAATTTCCTGTAGCACCATGTGAATACTGACTCAACAGGTAATGGATCAGATCAGGAATATGCAAATACCTCTTAAAATAGTAGAAAGGCTCCTAGCCTAGAAATGCATGGTTGATTTAAGGCATTGTAGAGAATCAAAGTCTTGAATAAATATCTGAGATCAACTTGCTAACATTAAATTAATGGTACTATTAAATTAATGTCTTGAGCATTTGGGGAGAGATTGATTTTGAATGTACCGCCATCCACCATCCCAAACAGGCTTTTAGGCAGCCCAATTTAATTTGGATGAAGGTATAACATTTATGTAAAGCCAGAATGCCTAGGGCAGAAGAAGGAAAAATGGCTTTTCCCCAAGATAAGTGATGGTGATGAGAGTCAAATTGTTACTGTTTTGTACTTTAAAAGACCAGTAGGTCTTAGAGTTAGGAGCTCCTCCATCTTTAAACCAAAATGCAACATGGTTGTTTCCTTGGAAAAGAACTCAAAAGACTGGCAAGGATTGATCTTATTTCCACAAAAGGTGCAAATAGGTACATTTAATAGATCTCTACCAAGCACCAATCTATTGAATCAGAAGTGGAGCCAATTCCATTTGGCCAGCTGTGTGAGGAATTGTGCAGAAATCCAAAGCTGGTTAGATTACTTCGCAGCTTTTTACTCTGGCCAATTGTCTGGCTAATCTGGCCATGGTTCAGCTCTGCATAAAGGGAGAAAAAATGAATTGGCCAAGCAGTCACAAATATCTGCTTTGCACAATAGCTAAATTTCTCATTTTAAATAGATAGCATGAGTTTCTCAGCATGAAGTTGCAGTATTACCATATCTATCTATTGTGAGACCCTGATTAAATGAAGTTCCTAGTCCTGCAAAAGCAACTCTAGCTTAAGATAAATTTACCAATAAAATGCAACCTGGTAAGGACATGATTTGAACATGATCCCGCCCTAGCCGGTTTGGCTCAGTGGACAGAGCACATGCCTGCGGACTGAAGGGTCCCAGGTTCAATTCCAGTTAAGGGCACATATCTGTGTTGTGGGTTTGATCTCTAGTAGAGGGCGTGCAGGAGGCAGCTGGTCAATGATTCTCTCTCATCATTGATGTTTCTATCTCTCCCTCTCACCTTCCTTTCTCTGAAATCAATACAAAAATATATATATATTTTTAAAAATGAACTTGATCCCTCCCACACTGACCATACCTGATTGGACCAAGGATTGGTGTCCAAACCATAGAAGGCCATAGATAGCCTTGGCAGAAGAAGTAGGTGATTAAAATACAGGGTCTGTCAGATTATTTTTAGAAAATTTGACATTACTTCAAAAAGAGTCAACAAACATCAGCATGAATTACAGTGGAGAGATGCAGAAAGAATACAGTAAAGAGAAGCCCAGAGTCAACAGAGACAAGACAGCAGCAGAAGTAATAGGTAAGTAGAATGCATAAGGATGGTCGGTAGTAACTGGCGGACACAAGTTGCAGAGTCACCATAACACTGGAAAGGAAGACTACAGCTGTTGTCATAGCCTTCATAATATCCTGGTTCTACCTGCATTTAAATAAACAATTGGGGTCTACCTGCAGTTATATAAACAATTCCTTGCCTCTCTGTACCTATCCTTCCTAGAAAACCTAACTAAGCAAGGTTTAGCTAATAGCTAATTGTGTTCTATTTCTTGCAATATGGAAAAGATACCATATTTTAAGAAGCATTAAAATATAGCCCTTCTTATTCAAACAATTTATTTTCACAACGCTGTTTTTAAAAGATGATAAAATACCAGTACTGTGCTGTTTTCATTACTATGGCCATGGCATAAAAACAGACACATAGATCAATGGAATAGAATAGAAAGCCCAGAAATAAACCCATGTCTACATGGTCAATTAATATTTGACAAAGGAGGCAAGAATATACAATGGGATAAAGACAGTCTATTCAATAAGTAATGCTGGGAAAATTGGACAGATATTTGCAAAAAAAAAAAAAAAAAAAAGAAGAAGAAGAAGAAGAAGAAAAACTAGACCACCTCCTTACACCATATAAAAGAATAAACTCAAAATGGATTAAAGACTTAAATGTAAGACTTAAAACCATAAAAATTCTAGAAGAAAACATAGGCAGTAAAACTTCAGACATTTCTCATAGCAATATTTTTTCTGACATATCTACTCAGTCAAGGAAAACAAGAGAAATTATAAATAAATGGGACTACATCAAACTAAAAAGTTTTTGCACAGCAAAGGAAACCATCAACCTACCAAATGGAAGAACATGTTCACCAATGATACATCTGATAATGCATTAATATGCAAAATTTATAAAGAACTCATACTACTCAACATCAAAAGAATAAATGCTCCACCTGAACAGACAGCTCTCCAAAGAAGACATAGAGAAGGCCAATAGACATATGAGAAGATGGTCAACATCACTAGTTGCCAGAGAAATGCAAGTTAAAACCACAATGAGGTATCACCTCACAATGGTCAGAATGGCTATTATAAATAAATTCACAAGTGACAAGTGTTGGCAAGGTGAGGAGAAATGGGAACCATTGTGCACTGTTGGTGGGAATGCAGACTGGTGCAGTTACTCTTAAAAAACAGTATGGAGTTTTCTCAAAAAATTAAAAATAGAACTGCATTATGACCCAGCAATTCCAATTCTGAGGATTTATCTGAAGAAAATCAAAACACTAATTCAAAAGAACATATGCACCCCTATGTTCATTGCAGCATTATTTACATTGCTGCAATGAACATAGGGGTGCATATGTTCATTGCAGCATTATTTACATTAGCCAAGCTATGGAAGCAACCCAAGTACCCAGCAATAGACAAATGGATAAAAAAGCTGTGGTACATGTATACAATGGGATATTAATCAGTCATAAAAAAGAATGAAGTCTTACCATTTGTGATAACATGGATTGACCTACAGCAGGGGTCCTCAAAGTTTTTAAACAGGGGGCCAGTTCACTGTCCCTCAGACTGTTGGAGGGCCGGACTATAGTTTAAAAAAAAAATGAACAAATTCCTATGCGCACTGCGGGCCTGGGACCAGTCGGCTGCTAAGCAGGACAGGCAGTGGCACCCGGTGGGCTGGATAAATGTCCTCGGCGGGCCGCATGTGGCCCACGGGCTGTAGTTTGAGGACGCCTGACCTACAGGGTATTAAGCTCAGTAAAATAAGTCAAAGAAAGAAAAATACCATATGATTTCACTGATATGTAGAATCTAAAGAGCAAAATAAAAGAACCAACAAAATTGAAACAGGCTCATAAACACAGAGAGAGATAGGGAACTGGTGGTTGCTAGAGAAGAGTGGGAGTTGGGAGACTGGGTTTTCAAAAGATGGGAGGGAATATAGCCAACAATATTATAATATTATAATAACTATGTATAGTGTCAGATGGGTACTAGGTTTATCAGGGTGATCACTCTGTAACTTACATAATGTCCAATCACTGGGTTATACACCTGAAACTAACATAATATTGTATGTCAACTGTAATTGAAAAATAAAAATTATTTTTAAATAAATAAATAAAATTATGTGTTAATAAGGGAAGTAGTACCAAGACGGCGGCATAGGTAAACACCTAAACTGCTGCCTCGCACAACAATTTCAAAACTACAACTAAAAGACAAAACGTCTATCACCCAGAACCACAGGAAAACTAGCTGAGTGGAAGTTCTACAACTAGAAGGAAAGAGAAAAGAGCATTAAGACGTGCACAAGCACTGAAAAGCTGAGGTACGGAGGCGCGCGAATCAGGCTGGCAGCGGGCGACTGGTTGCACTGCTTTTTTCAACCCAAAGGGAAACAAGCTCCCGATTACTCTGAACTCCAGTTTCTGAGGAGACGCTGGGGACCCAAAATCCTATGGGGAGAAGCTGGACTGTATGCCATCAGGTTGGAAAGTAAGGGTGGCTTTCTTGCAGAGGTGCACACAACAATCATTGTTTACTGTGCTGGGGTGCGGGACACGGGGACTTGGAAACGTGGAGTAGCAGAGACGGCTGCCTGGCAGCCATCGCTGTTTGCCACGCTCTGGCCTAGTGACTCCCTGAGACCCCGCCCCACACAATCTACCGTGTTTCCCCAAAAATAAGACAGTGTCTTATATTAATTTTTGCCCCCAAAGACATGCTAGGTCTTATTTTCAGGGGATGTCTTATTTTTCCATGAAGAAGAATACGGTACACATTTATTGTTAAATGAAAATAAAGGAAATTTATTACCTGTATACGATACAGTAGTACGGTAGTTGTCAACACAAACCAGACAAACTGTGAATCCTACAGTATCAAGAATTTACTCATTTATTCAATGACAATCATGTCATCATCTTCTAGAACATCATCATAACAATCCAATTCCTGAATTTCCTGGTGAATTTCTTGGGACTCCATTTCTTTCAGAATCAGTGGACCAAATCTCTCATGTTTAGCAATAGCACTGTCTTTAAATGAGTACTTCTTGTCAAGGTAGCCTGCTCGCAGTACATTTGCAATGCAACTGTCAGTGATTTTCTCCCATGAATTCTTCACCCAAGTCACAACTTCCTGCAGTTTAGGTTTCACAAAATTTCCACGCTGATTTCTCTCCATTCTATTTTCAATGTAGTCATTAATTTCCATGCGCAAATTGTCTTTGAATGGCTTGTTTATTGCAATATCAAGAGTCTGGAGATAGGCCGTCATTCCTGCGGGAATCATTATCTGATCTATTTTTCTTTTGTGAAGAAATGTCTTCATGTCTTTAGCGCGGTGAGTGCTGGCTGCATCCCAGACTAACAGACCTCTTTGGCTCCCTCGCATAACAAGTGGCAGAATTAAATCGACCCACTTCCTTATAACTGCTTGTGTGGCCCAGGCTTTTTCAGTTTCAAGAATAAAAACGCCCAAAACACGTTCAATCTTTTCCTTCTTGCCCTTAGAAATGATGAAAGGTGGGATTTTAGTGCCATCCAGACGAATTGCCAAAATACAGGAAACACGTGCACTTTCGTAAGCAGTGGAGGGAATGTATGCTAAGGAGGCACCCCGCTGTTCAATTGTTGTTTGAGATGATTGGCCCATAAACACTGCAGTTTCATCCATAGCAATCATGTTGGAAAGATTGTATTTAGAGAAGTCACCATCATCAATAAAGGACTTGAATGCAAGTGCTCGCTTAATAACTTGAGTATCTTCCAACCTAAACAATGTTGTAGATCTTCTTAAAGACAGTTCACTTCGCTGAAGGAAATTATCCAGCCAGTGTTGTGATGCTTTGAAGTCTTCGGGGGCTATGTCAAACTGTGGTGCCATTGCAAGGGCAAATTCTTGAATCTGAGCCCTATTCACAACCAAAGCCTTTGCTCTCCTGTCAACAACCCATTCACAGATCAGGTCTTCCAGCTCGGAAAATAATGGTTGCCGACCTGATCCACACTTGCGCTTTTTAGCATTTCCCTTGTCCACTTGTTCAATGAGGTTACCATACTCTGCTCGCCATTTTCGGACCAATCGGATACTCAACATCTTCTCTTTGCAGAAAGCAGTAAGATTTTGGCCCCAAGAGTCTTCCACGATTCCTTTCTTGTACTCCACGGAGTAGCTTTTTCTTTTTGCGCTCATTTCTAGGGGTAAAAAAAAAGGAATTGGGGTATCAAGGTGGGGGGAGGGGGATCACTTAAAATGACACAGGGGGGATCAGAGGGGGGAATCAAAATGGCACAGGAGATCAGAGGGGGGATAACCATTTTAGTAACCCCTTTTGATCCTCCTGTGTCATTTTGATTGCCCCCTCTGATCCTCCTGTGTCATTTTGATTGCCCCCTCTAACCTTCCTGTGTCATTTTAAGTGATCCCCCTCCCACCACCCCTGTGCCACAGAACACCTTCACCAGACATCCCCCCTACACCTTTATCAGACATTTACCCCCTGGGGCCTGCCTGGGGACTGTCACTGGGCTTGCTGGGGCCTGGATCTGGGCTGGAGCAGGGTCTGCCACTGACTGAGAACCTTCAGTCATCATGAAGGCGGCCGCGAGCATCAGGTAGTATCACCAGAGACAGACCAGCACTCACCACCTTCACTGCGTCCCGTCCGCTCTAATCTTCCTGTTCTTCTACATGCATCTGCGAAAGTCTCCTCCTCTCTCCCGCCCCGCGCTCACCGCTCACTCCGACCTCCGCTCCGTCTCCACACAGCAGTGACGTCAGGACTCCGCGTAACATCACTGGTTGCTAGACGCCAGTTGGGGCGGCCCTAGCGACCAGTTTACGGTAAATTAATTTTCATTCTGAGACAGAGCCTGGAGGCCTTATTTTCGGGGGATGCCTTATATTTCACTCAGAAGGAAACCTGTAAGTAGGTCTTATTTTTGGAGGGTGTTTTATTTTCGGGGAAACACGGTACAAACCCACCCAAGCTCCACGCAGTGGCTTTTGCATATAAATGGTCTGCCCTATCGCAGCTTAACCTAACAAACTGCAGTTCTGGTCAGACAGCTCCAAAACCTCCAACCCCCAAGCAAAGAGGAGAAAACTGCAGTTCTCGCTGTACCTCCTGCTGAGTGGCCTCAGACAGTAGCTGAACTGCACCCCATTGGAGATCCAGAAGCTAGTGTATCTAGTGGTCAGTGTGAGACGACACCAGATTTCAACTACTCACATCCATAAATGACACATTCAATAGGCAGACTCAGTGAGCACCAAAGCCCCACTGAAGCAAGTCCTGCCCCATAAGCGTGTCTCCAGCATAGCAGTTCTTCCATTATAGACACAGCGGGTCCTCACAGCCAATTGGCCTGGAGGTCACTTCCTCCCAGTGTACCAACAGCAATCAAGGCTTTTCTACACTAAGACTTTGCACTCAGCCCACAAATGGGTATACCAAGAGTGTCAACCTCAGGTGAAAGGCTGAACCACTGGTCACCTACCACAGAAAACCACTCCAGGGAAGCAGCAAAATGCGGAGACAAAGAAACATGTCACGAATGAAAGAAATGGAGGAAAGCAAACTACTGGACATAGAGTTCAAAACCACATTTATAAGGTTACTCAAGAATCTTCTAAAAACCGCTGAGACCTCCGAGGAGCTTAGTGAGACCTTCAAGGACCTTAATGAGAATGCCAAAAAAATAGAAAAGGACCAGTCAGAAATTAAGCATACACTGTCTGAAATAAAGAATATACAGAAATTCAACTGTTGATCAAAGGACCCCAAGAATCAAACCAAAGATCTGAAATATGAGGAAACAAAAAAACACTCAACCAGAAAAACAAAAAGGAAAAAGAATCCAAAAATATGAAGATAGTGTAAGGAGCCTCTGGGACAACTTTAAGCATACCAATATCCGAATTTTTGGGGTGCTAGAAGAAGAGGGAGAGCAAAATATTGAAAACCTATTAGAAGAAATAATGACAGAAAACTTTCCCTACCTGGTGAAAGAAATAGACTTACAAGTCCAGGAAACGCAGAGAACCCCAAACAAGAGGAATCCAAAGAGGACCACACCAAGACACATCATAATTAAAATGCCAAGGGCAAAAGACAAAGAGAGAATCTTGAAAGCAGCAAGAGAAAAACAGTTAGTTACCTACAAGGGAGCACCCACACGACTGTCAGCTGATTTCTCGGCAGAAACTATGCAGGCCAGAAGGGAGTGGCAAGAAATATTCAAAGTGATGAACAGCAAGAACCTACAACCAAGATTACTCTACCCAGCAAAGCTATCATTCAGAGTTGAAGGTCAGATAAAGAGCTTCACAGACAAGAAAAAGCTAAAGGAGTTCATCACCACCAAACCAGGATTACATGAAATGCTGAAGGGTATTCTTTAAGAAGAGGAAGAAGAAGAAAAAGGTAAAGATAAAAATTATGAACAACAAAATGACAGCAAATATATACCTACCAACAAGGTGAATCTAAAAATCAAGTGAATAAAAAAATCTGATGAACAGAATGGACTGATGAATATAATAGAATCAGGGACATAGAAAGGGAGTGGACTGACAATTCTCAGGGGGAAGGGGGTGTGAGGGGTGCGGGAAGAGATTGGACAAAAATCTTACACATATGGATGAAGACAGTGGCTGGGGGTAAGGGCATGGGGTGGGGTGGGGAATCAGGTGGAGGGGAGCTAGGGGAAAAAAAAGAGGAACACCTGTAATAATCTGAACAATAAAGATTTATTTAAAAAATTAAAAAAATTATATGTTAATAAAACAATCCTCTATATAATAAAAGGATAATATGAAATCAACCAAACAGCAGAATGACTGGTCGCTATGATGTGCACTGACCATCAGGGGGCAGATGCTCAACGCAGGAGCTGCCCCCTAGTGGTCAGTGCACTTCCACAGCGGGGAGCGCTGCTTAGCTGCAAGCCGGGCTGATGGCTGGCAAGCCCAGCAGGGATGTTGGGAGCCTCTCCCTCCTCCACAGCAGTGCTAAGGATGTCCAACTGCAGCGTAGGCGGGCCTAAGCCATCAGTTGGACATCCCCCAAGGACTCCCGTACTGCTAAAGGGTACAGGCCATGCTGAGGGAACCCCCACCCCCCAGTGCATGAATGGCCTCTAGTAAGTAAATAAAAGATGATAAAATGGTTTATTATGTTCATGTCCTAATTTATTAACAAAATAAAACCATTTTGTGTATGGAAACTTCAATATTTTTTCAACCAAACCAATAATCATATTTTTACAAATGTATGACCAAATAAATCAAAGAGTCTTAAATTCACCATCTCTCATAAATAGAAATATATTACTTGCCATGTTCTGAAAACAAAGCAAAATAGTCCAATTGAATCATTTTCTAATCTATGAGATACAGAATACATGATGTATTTTGTCACTGTTGATTTAATACACTTTATATTTTTTCTGAGGTTTGGTAACTTGGTCCAGGTATTATCTTTTAGCTCAATGTATTGCTGTCCTTATATAAAACTGTTCTATTTTCATTTCTGTCACCAAGTGAACCTCTTGTCTCCAGCTAAAGAATACACTGTTCTTGAAAAATTAAACAAAAATCTAATCTGTGCTTAATCCTGCAAAAACCACTAGTCTCAAATCAAAATGTAGAAAGAAAAGTCTGTCCAATTATTTTTTTAAAGCTTGACTACTGGGTCTCCAGTTATTTGCATGGTATCTGTGGTAAACTTGTAATGATGACTCCCAAATACGTATCTATACAGATGTATGGAATAGTTCCCTTTTGAAGTTACTCTTCAAACAGGATTGTCCTATTCTTATTTTCAACTTCATTATCTAAATTAAACTTGACTTAATTTACTATCAAAAGTCCTTGAGTCAAAAATACATTAAGTATGACTTTTTTTATATAAGCTATAGTTGTATCACAGAATAACTATATGCTAATGACTATATTTCAGAAGAACTAAAAGTATAAACATGAGCCATTAAGTATCTGAAGATGCTTTCTTTTTATAATTCACTGTTTCATACCTTAAAAGACTTAAGTTTTACTAATCCTAAAAATATTCTTTTTGTTACGTATATCAAATCCAAATGTTTTCACTATGAAAAAGATTATACTATAAAATCTATTATAATAAGTTTAGTGCCTTGAATTTTATAATCACTTTCCTTAAAGGAAGATATTTTTTGATTAGTAAAAACAAGAAAATCCATCAAAAGTTAATAAATCTGGCTCAATATTTTGTTTCAACTTCTATATCAAAACCAGACCAGAGACATTATTTATGGGCTAGCTTTTTGTTATTGTTGTTAAGCCTCACCCAAGGATATTTTCCCATTGATTTTTAGAAAGAGTGAAAGGGAGGGAGGGAGACAGGGAGAGAAACATCGATGTGAGAGAAACACATTGATTGGTTGCCTCACAGATGTACACGATTGGGGCCAGGGATTGAACCTGTAACCAGGTATGTGCCCTTGACCAGGAATCAAACCCATAGTCTTTGGTCCAAGGGCCTAGGCTCTAACCACAAAGAAGCACTGGCCAAGGCTTGAAGCTAGCTTTGATTTTATTTTTATTGTAAGTTTATTTGGGAGGGTTTTTTTGTTTTTTGGTGTTTTGTTTGTTTTTTTGTTTTTGTTTTTGTTTTTTTTTTTGTTTTAAATTTCTTTATTGATTAAGGTATTACATATGTGTCCTTAGTCCCCCATTACCCCCCACCTTCCATTAATACCCCCACACCCTGTTGTCTGTGTTCATTGATTAGGCTTATATGTATGCATATAAGTCCTTTGGTTGATCTCTTACCCTTCCACCCACAATCCCCTACCTTCCCTGAGTTTGATGTTCTGATTGATGTTTCTCTGTCTCTGGATCTATTTTTGTTCATCAGTTTATGTTGTTCATTATATTCCACAAATGAGTGAGATGATGTGATATTTATCTTTCTCTGACAGGCTTATTTCATTTAGCATAATGCTCTCCAGTTCCATCCATGCTGCTGCAAATGGTAAGAATTTCTCCTTTTTTACTGCAGTGTAGTATTCCGTTGTGTAGATGTACCACAGTTTTTTAATCTACTCATCTGCTGATGGGCACTTAGGCTGTTTCCAAATCTTAGCTATAGTGAATTGTGCTGCTATGAACATAGGGGTGCATATATCCTTTTTGATTCGTGTTTCTAGTTTCTTGGGATATATTCCTAGAAGTGAGATCACTGGGTCAAATGGGAGTTCCATTTTTAGTTTTTTGAGGAAACTCCATACTGTTCTCCACAGTGGCTGCACCAATCTGCATTCCCACCAGCAGTGCACCAGGGTTCCTTTTTCTCCGCATCCTTGCCAGCACTTGTCATTTGTTGATTTGTTGATAATAGCCATTCTGACAGGTGTGAGATGGTACCGCATTGCTGTTTTGATTTGCATCTCTTGGATAGTTAGTGACTTCAATCATGTTTTCATATGCCTCTTGGCCTTCCTTCTGTCTTCTTTCGAAAAGTGTCTATTTAGATCAGTTGCCCATTTTTTCATTGGGTTGTTTATCTTCTTTTTGTTAAGCTGCATGAGTTCCCTGTAAATATTGGAGATTAAACCCTTATCGTTGATATCATTGGCAAATATGTTCTCCCATGCAGTGGGCTTTCTTGTTGTTTTATTGATGGTCTCCTTTGCTGTGCAAAAGCTTTTTATTTTGATGTAGTCCCATTTGTTTATTTTCTCTTTAGTTTCCATTGCCCTAGGAGAGGTATCAGTGAAGAAATTGCTTCAGCATGTGTCAGAGATTTTTCTGCCTGTGGATTCCTCTAGTATTTTTATGGTTTCTCGTCATATGTTTAAGTCCTTGATCCATTTTGAGTTTTTGTGTATGGTATAAGTTGGTGGTCTAGTTTCATTTTTTTGCATGTATCCTTCCAATTTTCCCAACACTATTTATTGAAGAGACTGTCTTGACTTAATTGTATGTTCATGCCTCCTTTGTCAAATATTAATTGAGCATAGAGATTTGGGTCGATTTCTGGGTTCTCTATTCTATTCCATTGATCTATATGTCTGTTCTTGTGCCAGTACCAGGCAGTTTTGAGAACAGTGGCTTTGTAATACAGATTGAAATTTGGTGTTGAGATCCCACCTACTTTGTTCTTCTTTCTCAGGATTGCTGTGGCTCTTCAGGGTCTTTTTTTATTGCAGATGAATTTTTGGAGAGTTCGTTCTAGGTCTGTGAAATATGCTGTTGGTATTTTAATGGAGAGTGCATTGAATCTATAGATTGCTTTTGGTAGTATAGACATTTTAATGATGTTGATTCTCTCAATCCGTGAACATGGTATGTTCTTCCATCTGTTTACATCTTCCTTTATCTCTTTTTTCAGTGTCCTGTAGTTTTCCGCGTATAGATCTTTTACCTCCTTAGTTAAGTTGATTCCTAGGTATCTTAATTTTTTTGGTGCGATGGTAAATGGTGTTGCTTTTTTAGTCTCTCTTTCTGTAAGTTCACTATTGGTATATAGAAATGCCATAGATTTCTTGGCTTTAATTTTGTATCCTGCTACATTGCAAAATTCATTTATTAAGTCTGTTAGTATTTTTATGGTTTCTTTCGGGTTTTTTATGTACAATATCATGTCACCTGCAAATAAGGACAGCTTTACTTCTTCTTTTCCAATTTGGATGCCTTTTATTTCTTCTTCTTGTCTAATTGCAATGGCTAATACTTCCAGTACTATGTTGAACAGGAGTGGTGAGACTGGACATTCCTGTCTTGTTCCTGTTCTTAGGGGAAATGGTTTTAGTTTTTGCCCATTGAGTATGATGTTAGCTGTGGGTTTATCATATATAGCTTTTATCATGTTGAGGTATGATCCTTCTATTCCCACCTTGTTGAGAGTTTTTATCAAGAAAGGGTGTTGGATTTTGTCAAATGCTTTTTCTGCATCAATTAATATGACTATGTGATTTTTATCTCTCAATTTGTTTATGTGATGTATCACATTTATTGATTTGTGGATATTGTACCATCCTTGCATCCCTAGTATAAATGCTGCTTGGTCATGGTGTATGATCATTCTGATGTAGTGCTAGATCCGATTTGCTAGAATTTTGTTGAGGATTTTGGCATTTATGTTCATGAGGGATATTGGTCTGTAAATCTCTTTCATTGTGTTATCTTTATCTGGTTTTGGTATTAGGGTGATGCTGGCTTCATAGAATGAGCTTGGAAGTGTTCCTTCCTCTTGAATTTTTTGGAATAGTCTGAGGAGGATAGGTTTTAGTTCTTCCTTGAATGTTTGGTAAAACTCCCCTGTGAAGCTGTCTGGCCCCAGGCTTTTGTTTGCTGGAAGCTTTTTGATGATTGCTTCAATTACTTCCATAGTTATTGGCCTATTGAGATGTTTAGATTCTTCCTGATTGAGTTTTGGAAGATTGTATTTTTCTAGGAATATGTCCATTCCCTCCAGGTTGTCCAGTTTGTTGGAATAGAATTGTTCGTAGTATTTTTTAACAATCCTTTGTATTTCGGTGGGGTCTGTTGTTATTTTGCCTCTTTCATTTCTGATTTTGTTTATTTGGGTCCTCTCTCTTTGCTTCTTGGTGAGCCTGGCTAGAGCGTCATCAATCTTGTTTATCCTTTCAAAGAACCAGATCTTGGTTTTGTTGATCTTTTGTATTTTTTTTTTTTTTTTTGGTCTCAATGTCGATTATCTCCACTCTAATCTTTATTATTTTCTTCCTTCTGCTTACACTGGGCTTTTCTTGTTGCTCTCTTTCTAACTCTTTGAGTTGTAGGGTTAGGTAATTTATTACCATTGTTTCTTGTTTTTTGCAGTAGACTTGTAGAGCTATGAACTTCCCTCTCAAGACTGCTTTTGCTGTGTCCCATAGATTTTGGATTGTTGTGTTTTCATTGTCATTTGTTGCCATGATGTTTGTTATTTCTTCCTTGATCTCTCTGGTAACCCAGTCATTGTTTCATAGCATGCTGTTTAGTCTCCATGTGTTTGATTTCTTTGGGTTGTTTTTATTGTAGTTGACTTCCAGTTTTATGCCACTGTGGTCTGAGAAGTTGCTTGATATGACTTCTATCTTCTTGAATTTGAAGAGACTTTGCCTATAACACAACATATGGTCTCTCTTTGAAAATGACCCATCTGCGCTTGAGAAGAATGTATATTCTGTGGCTTTGGGGTGAAATGTTCTGAAGATGTCAATTAATTCCATCTGGTCTAGTGAGTCATTTAGGATTGATGTTTCTTTGCTGATGTTTTGTTTAGAGGATTTGTCCAATGGTGATAGTGGGGTATTAAATTCTCCTACTATGATTGTATTGCTGTCAATCTCTCCTTTGATATCCTCCAGAAGTTTTTTTTATGTATTTGGGTGCTCCTGTATTGGGTGCATATATGTTTACCAGAGTTATTTCTTCTTGTTGGATTGCTCCCTTTAGTATTATGAAGTGGTCTTCCTTATCTCTTGTTATGTCCTTCACTTTGAGATCTAATTTGTCAGATATAAGTATTGCTACCCAAGCTTTTTTTCATTTCCATTCGCCTGAAAAACCTTTTTCCATCCCTTCACCCTCAGTCTGTGTGCATCTTTTTTTCTGAGGTGCATTTCTTGTAGACAGCAGATATATGGGTCGTGTTTTCTTATCCAATCTGTTACCCTATGTCTTTTGATTGGGGCATTTAATCCATTTACATTTAAAGTTATTATTAATAGGTACTTATTTATCGCCATTTTTATTCTTTACACCTGTGTTCCTTCTTCGCTTCCTATTTCTTTTTTTTACAGCAGACCCTTTAGCATTTCTTGCATTGCTGGTTTGGTGGTAATAAATTCCCTTAGTCCTTTTTTTTCTGTGAAGCTCCTGATTTCACCTTCAATTTTGATTGATAACCTTGCTGGGTACAGTATTCTTGGATTCAGATCCTTCTTTTGCATGACTTTGTATATTTCATTCCATTCCCTTCTGGCCTGATGCGTTTCTGTTGAGAAATCAGTTGCTAGTCTGATGGGGTTTCCTTTGTAGGTAACTTTTTGTCTCTTTCTGGCTGCTTTTAAGATTCTTACTTTGTCGATGGTGTTTGCCAATTTAATTATAATGCACCTTGGTGTCGGTCTTTTGGGGTTCATTTTGATTAGGATTCTGTGAGCTTTTTGAATTTGTGTGGGTTTTTTCTTCCCTATATCAGGGAAGTTTTCTGTCATTATTTCTTCAAACAGGTTTTCTATTCATTGCTCAGTTTCCTCTCCTTCTGGAACCCCTGTTATGCGGATGTTGTTTTGTTTCGTGTTGTCCCAAAGTTCCCTTAGGCTCTCCTCCTGCTTTTTAATTTTTTTTTCTAGAAGCTGCTCTACTTCGGTATTTTTTCCTACCTTGTCTTCTAGCTCACTGATGCGGTCCTCTGCTTCTTCTAGTCTACTCTTGATGCTTTCTATTGAGTTCTTTACAGCAGCAATGTCATTTTTCTTTTCTTCTTGGTTCTTCTTCATTTCCTCTTGGTTCTTACTCATATTGTCAAATTTGTCTTCCATTCTTTTCAGCCACCTTATGACCATTTCTCTGAATTCTTTCTCTGACAGATTGCTTGCCTCCATTTCGTTTACTTCCTTTTCTCGTGATGCCTGCTTTTCTTTTATATGTGGACTGTTTCTTTGTCTCCCCATGGTCTCTCTTCTCCGGCTGTCTGGTTATGTAGTTCTCTCTCTCCTGCGCTGAGTTAAAGGCACAAAATACAACACAACCAGGTACAACACACAAGGCGCTGAACAGAAATGTATTCACGATATTAATAACCCCAAACAAAGGTGACCACCAGAGAAAGGCAAATTAGGGGATAGGAGAGAAAGAAGAAGAGAAAAAAAATAATAGTAATAATAATAAAAAAGAAAGGAGTGCCAAAATGAAATTGGGAAAAGGGAAAAAAAGTAAGAGAAAAGAAAGAGAATAAGAAAGAAAAGGGGAACAAACCATATATATGGGGAGAAAACTCCAATAGAACAGCCACTAATCCCAGCAAATGCCAGCAGCAAGTACCTGGAGAAGCAAAAAACAAACAATAACAAAGCAAACAAACAAAACAAAACAAAAGAATAAGCAAAACAATGTCACAAACAAGCATAAAAAATTGATATAATCAACATTCAAGCAAACAACAACAAAAGGACAGAGAGAAAAACAATTTTTTGGATAGTGAAGACAGAGAAGAGAGAGGTGTGTATGCACTTGGAGCAGGGGATTGGAAATTAGATATGTAAGTAGGGTGAAATTTTAACAGGGGGTAAAAAGAAAGAATGGGGAAAATCTAAAGTAGGAGAAGGGTAAGAGAAACAGGACAACAAAAGGGGAAAAATTAGGAAGAGAGTGATGGTATAAAGGTAGAGTTGAGATAGAGTAGAATGATGGTAAAGGAAAGATGAAAATAGAATGTAGAACACTAATCTCAAAGTCAAATAAAGAGAAAATAAAATGACACTTTTTTTTAAAAAAAAGGTAAAATAGTAGTAATAATAATACTGATTGAAAATAAAAATGTAATAATTAAAAAGGTAAAATCAAGTGAGGAAAAAAGAAAAAATTAGTTTCTTAAGTAAAAGGTGAAAAAAAAATAAAAATAAAATGTGCAGTAGTGAAGGTCATTCACTTCCTCTATTGTTCTGTTTGGCATGCCTCTTTCCCAGTCAGGACAGTATTGCAGTTCCCTGCGTTCCACTGCTCCTCAGTGTTGTAAACCAGTCCTGATTTTTAAGCAGGCAGTGTGTCTTACTTTTTGTATTCCTTTATTTGTGATTACACAAGAGTCAATTTGTGATTCAACCCCTGGGTCGCAGTGTTTCTGGATTAACCTCCGACTCTATAGGTCCTCTCCAGCCTGTGCTTAGATCCTGCTTTCCCTGTGGCACTCAGTACTGGTTTGTGGGAGTGGGCTGCCCCAGAGCTGGTTCTCCGACGGTCACTCCCCACTCCGATCCCCAGGTTCCAGAAAAACAACTTTCCCCTGCAGTCTCCTAGGGTGTCCCCAACTGGGTGATCCCATGCACTGCGCTCAGCAATCAGAAGCAAGGATTTAAAGAGGAGAAAGCACAAGTGTGCAAACTCCGGGGCTGTGCGCAAGTCTGCACAGTCCTTCCTTACACCCCCCCAACCCGCCCCGTGTCCAAGCAGCCGGCACACTTTTAAAATTTTTAGGCTGTCCTTGTGCGTCAGATCAAAATGAGTTGCTTTTTAGAGATCCCCTCTGTTAGCAGCTCTGAGGACCCCCTTCCACATTCATGGATCATGCCAGCCCCAACAGCCATGGATTTTTCTAGGCACAGACTTCCCCTGGTCCTCCAGCTCCCGCAGTGCACGTGTTTCTCTGTCCTGCCGGGACCAGAGACCTCACCTTATCCCAGGCGAAATCTGACCTTTCCGTGGTGGAATGTAGAGCTCCTCTGAATCCATGTGTTTGCACCAATTGGGGACCGGTGCTCTGGGGTTTGCAGCTGTTCAGTGGGTGCCGCAGTTGTAGATTTTCAGGCTTCCAATAACATCCACTTTCCCCTTCAAGATGGCGTGGTCTCCGCGTCTGAGCCAGTGCCTCCGGGAGGGAACCCAGCAGCAGTGGGGGCTGCCCGGTCAGGGGAGCCCTGTCCAGCAGTTCCCCACCTTCTCCTGGAGTAGAGCTGTCCCTTAACTCACCAACAGACATTCCCCGTGTGACCCTCAGCTGTTCTTTCTATCTGCTCCGGGACAAGGCTCGGGACACGTCTGTCTATTCCACCGCCATTTTTTTTCCCCTCTGTGTGTTTTTTTTAAATATTGCTCAGGTGGTCTGGGCCTCCTCTTGTTTTGCCAATAGCCTGAAAGGAAGATCAGGGAAAATGACCTTGCTCTCTCCAACTCAAGGGAGATGCCTACTTACCTTTATACCTATTATCTAATAGTCTTCATTGGTTGAATAAATGAGGACAGCCCTCAACCCTTTCTCATCCAGGGCCCAACCAACTGATCAGGATATCGTCCTTTTCCAAAACCACCATGCCCATCCTCCCTGACTGAGCCCACACTGATGTGCATGCATGAGCAGTTGTTTCTCTGAGGCACCGGACAAGCATCAGAAAGCAAATCAGGAAGACAAGATTGGGAATTGAGGTTCTGTTTCTAGCTCATTTTCTCAGGGCAACTCAAGGAGGACCCAAGAGGTTTGTATCTAGGCCTTGGGAGGTTGCCCCAAGTAGACACTGCCTCCCTTACTCATTCCCTTATCTTCCCAACTCTCCCGCATCATTTTTCCTCAGCCTATGGATAAGCAACTATCTCCTGGCCAGGATTCCAACTCCTGCCTCCAGAAAATCCCACCCTCCGCCATTTAAGTGACAGCAGCCCCCTATTTCTAATTGTATGATGCAAATTCAACTCTAGCTGGAGGCTTATATAGGTGTAATTCTGCCTAAAGCTCCTATTGGCTTCAAAGGATGGATGAGCTCTAGTACTATAAATGTGTGGAGGGAAACAGTATATAATCTGGTTTTGTTTTATTCTCCATGAATGAAGTGAGAGAGTAAATATACAAATAATGACCAGACCATATATAAAAAAGGAACTCTGACCAGCCATCTGCAGCAACCACCAACCCATTATCTACAGAACCCAGCCCAGGAAGCCAGCCTGCTTTTGTCAGCCTTGTAGGTAGTCAGAGCACTGTCTCTAGCAACTGATCCAGGAAGCCAAACAATCTATAATAATAGAAGCGTAATATGCTAAGTAGACCGGAGTCCTTCCGGACGTCTTTCCTTCCAGACAAAGCTGCAGTGGGCAGGGGCCGGGGCCAAGGACCTTGCATGAATTTCATGCATCAGGCCTCTAGTAACCTCTATAACAACCAACCCCAAGTAGCCAGAACTCAATAACTGATGGGTTCCTTCATATTTTTGTCCCTGCTTTCAATTTAGGGCCAACCAGAGAAAGCTAAATATTAACCCCTCGCCAATAAGTACCCTGTGCTTCCCCATTTCCAGTTCACCCACCTAAGTTTCCCCAGGCCAACAGTCTCCATTCAGGGCATATCTGAAGCCTTCCTCTTTTCTTCACTATAAACTTTTCCCAGTCCTCTGCCTGCCTTTATGTCTCTGCCAAGATGAAAAGTGATGGTGGCTGACTCCCTTGCAAGCGCTGGATAAATAGCCTGTGCTTGTGCTCATTTGGCTGGTCTTCATTTATTTCCACAGAAGCCTGGTGCTAAGTTTCTCCCTGACTAAGGGCAAGCACACCTCATCGCAGTGGGAACTAATAAATTATTAGGTAATTAATTAATTATCCTGGGAGGCTCAATTTACTAGTCTCACATGAAGGAAACATGTTCCTCATATTAAGATGACTTTAAAGCAACTTCTTGGGAACCTTGAGAAGTAACTGACATCATTTTGCTGAAGGAACATTTGACTCCTACTTGTTCCTGTTTTTATTGCCAGGAGCCCACACATTAGCTGAGAATGGCTCTGTTTGAGTCAATTGGAATCAGGAATTGATGGCACAGTCTCCCAATAGATTATTTAGGGTCTTAATTCTCTCTCACTACATTTAATTTACTTTCCCCCAACTTGAAAGCAAAAGATTTTTTGAAAAGCCATACCGACCAATTTAATAAAGGGGCTGTAATTGAAGATACATCTTTGGAGAAACCAGGAGATGCAGAAAAACCTGAAAGACAACAAGCCTTTACTTAAAAGAGTTTCTCACACTAAGAGATTATTTAATGACTTTCTTCCATTATTATGGAATGATGGGAGTGGGGACAGAATTCAAATGTTTCAAGGGTTTCTTTAATTTGTTGAGACCATTTGGCAACCCAAGAAATGAGGTCAAAAGATTTCCAAAGGATTGTTTGGTACATTTTCAGATTTAAATAGAAAGCTTTAAATCTGTAATTTATTTAAATTATATGTGGAGGTAGGAGCCCCCGATTAAGAATAAATTTACTACCATGGTAATATAATGTCTGAAATGAGTTCAAAGAGTCTACAGATTTTGCTTTTGCATAAGGAATTAAGGATCCTCTCAAAGATCAAACACACAAAAAGTATCCCAAAAGAGGAAATAGGGCTTGACCCAATAGCAACACCCAGTCACCCCTAGTCACTAAAAGGAGAGCAACAGGGTAGATTTGCTCTACTCTGGCATAGCCCATAAGGAACTATGTGATGAGTGGCAAGTTGACAGTGAATGAGATTTTACCCTCACAAGTCCCAGAAAGACTCTGAGAAGTGTGAATAGTATACCAGGAAGTGTGAGACCTTCTTGCCACTTTCTTGTGGCCCAGTGTGTGGAGGGCTCTGCAACTCTTGAGTACAGCCAGGGCAAGGCCAGAAGCAGCCAGGAGGCACGACACTCCCCTCTGGTGGCAGCTGCACAGCCACAGGAGTCAGGTTCCCTGGGGACCCTGCATCAAGCATTTCCACAGCAGTGGAGGGCTCTCTGTTCACATGTAACTGGAGACAGTGTCTTTGGCCTGAGCATCACCACCCTCATCCTCAAAGCTGAACTCCCATGAGACAGATGTGCAGGGCTTCCCAGACAGCACAGGCCACAGAGGAGGATTGGTGCCAGCTCACAGTACTTCGAGAAATATGCAAGGAAGAACCATGGAAATAAATACGAAAACTCCAAGTGGGACTACCGTCCCCAAATAAAAGATAAAGATGAGAACCAGAGCAATAGTATACATTCCCATTCACATGATCCCCTTTTTTCTTTAAGGATGATATGTGGTTTAGGAAAACACTAGTTACAAGTATGTAATTTTATTTTCAAGGATGCTATTTTGAAAATTTTAAAATGAAGTGTTGTCTATTTCTCTCCCTCTATTCACTCCAACTTGAATCATGATGTCTGGCAGCCTCTTGGCTATCATGACTACAGAGAGAGTTCCTTGCAGGCTGGAAGAGGAAATAAAGGAAAACCTCGATGGCAGAAGAACAGTAAAAGGGGAGGAAGCAAGGAGAAAGACACAGCCAGACACATATGTCCTACTTCCAGCTGCAGGTGAAAACCCTGGAAGACAATGAGAGGAAGAACAGGATATCCAGACAGAGGTTGGCCTCCTCAGGTAGCCTGGCACATGGCTCAGTGCCACACCCAGCATGCACAGGAGTGAGGCAGCCCTGACAGAGGTAGGTGGCAAGAAGATGAGCCCGAGGTCCTCCACCTTCACATGGCTTCAGGAGCTCCCGGAGCCCATATGACAGGAGGAGTGCATGCAGACATGCAGAAGTGCTAAGAGAGCTGCTGGACTGGCAGATGCACGGAGCCCAGATCAAAAGAAAATGGTCAGAGCAGCAATCAGTGACTGCACACATTTCCATGAGTCCAGGTGGGGTCAGATGCACATCAATCACACCAGGCCAATCAGAACAGAGAGGATCCGCAGGTTGCCTGGCAGACAATGAGGCCTCCTACCCCCATAATGGAGATTCCTGATCCAACACCAGAAGATGACATAAGGCCTTCCTCCCACATATAGCAAGGTACCATCTTGGGAGCTGGTGAGGGAGAGAAAACATGAAAACTGACCATTTACCTGAAGGAAAATGCCATACAAAAGAGATCATTAAGGAGAGAATTACCTTCCCACTTCAGAATTCCCATTTTTCACCACTCCTTACCCCACCCTATACATACTACTAGTACATCCAAGGACATCAGCCTCAGGAGGAAATTATATCAATTTCCAAAAAGACAGTTTTATTATTTTCACATCCAAGTTGACCCCATACATTTCTATTCTGAAATTCCCTCATACACACACACACACACACACACACACATACATATATACATCTGAAATATTATAGCTTATGAGAGAAAACACAATTGATGTGGAAGGAGAGAAAGATAGTTTATAAGACAAATGGGTGATGACTGAGAGGTTTGCAATGCAGGAGACAAAACACAGAGAGTCCTGGCGATTAAAATGGGGGAAGTTTCAATCTTGCGCTCCTGGGGAGAAATTCTCTGGTCCGAGGGTGGGCCAGGGAAGTTCACACCAAAAGGGGGCATAGGGACTTCTTTTATACAGCTGTTTAGTGGGGGGAGGGCAGAGGGCATGAGAGGTGTGGAATTCCCGCCTTGGGCCAGGGGTCTAGGAAGGCGCCAGTTATCTCTGTCACCATCTACCTTGCAGATGCATGCATCGACTCTGGACTTCCCCCCTGCCTGGACCTAACAATGGCTATTTTGGAAATTCCCTGATTAATCTGAGGATGGCCAGTAGACTTGGTAGAAAGTTGAAGGTGGGTGGGTACAGAACACTGGGGAGAGAGCCACCCTGAGGTAGGTGAACACAGGTCAGGGTGTAAAAGAAAGGATTGAGGTGTGAGTAAAGAATACAGTGGTACCTCAGGAGCTGTCAGCATTAATATGACCAATCTTTAACTGATAGAGATATTGGCATCTTCAAAATATGTTTTCAAAGTTGTGATGAATCTATGCCTATACCTGCAAATGACAGCAAGAAGAATGGGGAGGTATTTTTTTCTATATACTGAATACTAAGCTTTAAAATTCTGTATTATTTCAGAATCATATTTTATTGACTCCTGTGGAGTTTGAGGTACATGAGTTGTACACAAATAAGGAATCATGACAGAAAGATCATTCTTGCTCTAACTTACTGCAGGTGCTGTATGGAATTATTTACAATAAAGGAAGTACTTGTTTCCAGTAAGAAGCTAGAATTTTTAAATGCCGTTTTTCACAATACTGTATTGGCTTGGATATAGGACAGATAGAATTACATAGAGTTTGTCCCTGGAGGAACACCACAAACACCTGGACAAGCTCTCCAAAATACCCCCTAACAATATTATGCCTAAGCCCCAAAGGTCACACCATTGTCTACATTATTCTTAAATATTGTTGTCCTGAATTTCCTAGTATAAATCTCTGCTAGGTCCATTGCTTGCTGAGCAGCACTTCTGAACATCCTCGGTAAGCAGCAGGCATGCCCCTGGGATGGCACTTGCCAAAGGAGCTCCCAAAGAGACAATGAGTCAGGCAAATGTCACTGGACTGGAGACCAACTTCAATCATGGGAGAGCACTTGGGGTTCTGAGTATAATCCAGGATTACCTGGGTTTGCATTTCACCCCAATGAGGAGAAACATGGAATGAAAGTTAAAGATCTGCCTTGATAAAGACACTTGATTCACAACTCATTAGAAACCATCTAATAATAAGGACACTTCCACAGAAGAGAGAAAATCTTTCTCCCTGACACAGTCCATGGAATCATGGAAATTCTGGAAAAGATTCAAAGGCTCTCAGGCTTCTGCACAAGGAGAACGTGGCCCAGATAAAGTGGTAATGATATGCTCGCTAGGCTCCAGTGCCTGGCCGAGAGGGAAGGAGGGGGACCCAGCAGAGAGGGTGTCAACATCCAGCAAAGACATCAGGACCCAGAGAACATCATGCGACCACTGTCTTGGCTCATTCATGAACACAACAGAAACATCTCAAAGAATTTCAGATATAATGACTTGGGGGGAGAGAAAGGTTTTGCAGGAGATGGAGCTCCTGAATTGGCAGATTGACATGAAAGCCACATAGCATGGGTTATTACTAGTAACATCTCCCCATAAATAAGATGAGTGTAGCTGGAACACAAATTCCATACATGTCCAAGGCAAGTTTCTATAATCCTCCTCCAAGTTCCTGGGGTGCAGGACCCCTAAATAACCCAGAGAGGTATTTAGGAGATACACTTTTCAGTTTTATAAATAAACCCACAAGTTTGCAAGATTATATGTATGTGTCTTTCTGAATATTTTTATGAGAAGAATGTTCATGATTTTTATCCAATTTTCAAAGGAGTATGTGAGCCCCCAAAAGTTAAGAACCTGAAACCTTTCTTACTGTATCTCAAATATGCATCTCACTTCTCAGTACCCAGTGCAGTTTGGAAAGGCCTCTTTTTTTGTCCACTCTGAGAGCTCTGAAGTTGCTTTCAAAGCTTCATGATCAAGGGTATCTTTGATCTTCAGAATCTTTGACCTTGCAATGTCAGAAACTTCCATTTAAGGAGTGAGGTCATGTTTTTCTCCTCCATCCCTTAGTAGCAAGCAACTGTTTTCAGTCTATCCAAAAGAATCTCAACAGATCCCAGTTGAAAACACACACAAGTTGTAAAAATATAGCAAAATTTGCCCTGCTGGTGTGGCTCAGTGGTTGAGTGTCTACCCATGAACCAGGAGGTCATGGTTTGATTCCTAGTTAGGGCACATGCCCCGATTTCAGGCTTGGTCCCCAATGAGAGGTGTGCAGAAGGCAGCAGATCAATGATTCTCTCTCATCAATAATGCTTCTCTTGCCCACTGCAAGGGAGGACATATTTGCCAATGTTATATCCAATAAGGGTCTAATCTCCAAAATTTACAGGGAACTCATACAACTTAACAAAAGGAAGATAAACAATCCAATCAAAAAATGGGCAAAGGACCTAAATAGACACTTTTCAAAACTGGACATACAGAAGGCCAAGAGACATATGAAAACATCCTCAAAGTCAGTAATCATCTGAGAGATGCAAAACAATAATGAGGTACCATCTCACACCTGTCAGAATGGCTATCATCAACAAATTAACAAACGATAAGAGCTGGCGAGGATGTGGAGAAAAAGGAACCCTCTTGCACTGCTGGTGGGAATGCAGACTGGTGCAGCCACTGTGGAAGACAGTGTGGAGTTTCCTCAAAAAACTGAAAATGGAACTCCCATTTGACCCAGTAATCCCACTCCTAGGAATATATCCTAAGAAACTAGAAACACCAATCAGAAATGATATATGCACCTTACGTTCATAGAAGCACAATTTACCATAACTAAGATTTGGAAATAGCCTAAGTGACTATCAGCAGATGAGTGGATTAAATACCTGTGGAACATCTATCTACACAGTGGAATACTATGCTGCTGTGAAAAAGAAAGAACTCTTACCATTCACAACAGCATGGATGGACATGGAGAGCATTATGCTAAGTGAAATAAGCCAGTCAGAGAAAGATAAATATCACATGATCTCACTCATTTGTGGAACATAATAAGCAACATAAACTGATGAACAAAAAGAGATCCAGAGATAGAGAAGCATCGAACAGACCATCAAACCTCAGAGGAAAGGCAGAGGAAGGGGGTTGGGGGGTGTAAGAGATCAACCAAAGGATTTGTACTAGTATGCATGCATATAAGCATAACCAATGGACACAGACACTAGCGGGGTGAGGGCATGTGCTGGTGCGGGGGAGTGGCTGGGGAGAGGTCAGGGAAAAAAGGAGACATATGTAATACTTTAAATAATAAATAATTTAAATAATAATATTAAATGATGTTTCTCTCTTCCTCTCTGAAATCAATAAAAATATATAAAATATATAGCTCATTTTGCACATCATTTATGACATTTTCATAAGAATTTTCCCCCACTGTAATGGTGTGAACCAGAATTGAATAAAGATGGAGAGATAAGATACTAGACTTGCTCTGCTGGGCATTTATTATGGGCAAAGACACAAAATATGATTTAGTTTTACATTCACAGTAGCTCAGCTGAGAACAAAGAAATATCCTGTTTTCTTATTGAGATCTTAGGCATTTTATATGTACATTGAAACTAAAAAGAAAAGAATAAAAAGCATAAGGGCATGGATAAACATCAGATGATCAACAGACATTTTTTTTTCTCTTTTTAGTGACTACATTCTAGCTCTTTTCAACACTTTTAAGTTGGGGTATTGTAATGATAAATCCAATAAAACATTCAAGGTTACCAGTATGTAACCTTGGTCCAGCACCACTGACCTTGTAGATATTTCAGCTCTGTTGAGATAATTACCAGGAGAACAAATTATAAATATAGGCTGTTATTGCGGTAAGCAAAATCCACTGCAAAAGCAGTTAGTTCTGAGATAAATTGCCTAAGGAACTCACCATATCCCCAAGGTCTTCCCATTGTGTTCACTAGTCAAGATTCTAACATGAGCACTAAATCAAAAATTCTAGTTTCCAGAGACTTCTCTCCTCCGAATTTTAAACAGCATCTTAAAAATGCATTTCACTATGCACATTGAAAACTAAAAAAGAATTGGTCACTTCAAAAATTATTACCCTGTGATCTATGGTATTTAGATCAAAATATAACAAATTTTGGTGACACATAAGGACACATTTATACCAAAAAGGAATTTTTTTCTTCTTCTGGTGAAACTATTATTTTTTAATGACAATAATTACCTATTCTGGAGACACTTAACTACTAATGGTGGGATAATCTCAAGATACAAGTGCACATTTTTAGAAAGTTAAGCCAAAATTAATCAATCTATCTAACTTCTACTAAAGGGAGAAGAAATATTCTCTTAAGACCACCCTTTCTTATGAGGCTATAAATTTAAGGCAGCAGTGTAATTGGAAAGAAATTTATTAAAGGGGTGGAAATTATCCTCAAATTAAAACATTTACAGCCTAAAGCTGTAATTAGGGCAAAGGTAAAGGCAAGAGATTCACAAAGCCATCCTGGCTGCTTCTGAGTGCTCCTTGGATGCATCTTTGCTAATTCATTATCTTGCTTCTATTGTTAATTATGGCAGCTCCCCAAGGTTTGATAATGACTCTTTCACTTCTTTTCCTTTCGCTCTACTTTATTCGTTAACATACACTACTTTAACAATTCTTCCTGACTACAACAGAGATTGAGCTAAAGTTGACTGATGCCTACTGATTGCTAAGTACTGTACTAGGTGCCTTTGGAGTTAACTGAAAACATTATGTGACTTGCCCAATTTCCCTGATTATTCCTTTCCACCAAAGACTTCCACATGACTTTCTTAGCTCCATCAAAAACCTGTTCCGAATGTGGTGCACTAGGAAAACTACTGGGAGCCAAGGGGCAGGGTTCTACTGTGGATGAGCTATGTGACCCTGGTCAAGTCCCAAGATCTCTCCCAGGCTCTGTAAAATAAAGACGTTGAACTAGATCAAAAATTGCTACCTGGTTGTCCATTGAACAAACCCAGTCTTCAGACATATTTGCTTGGCCTGCATGATGATTTTTAAAACTGGGAGGTTACATAAAAATCTGGACCTTTGTCTTCTCTTGAAAGCAGATCCAAGCCTAATTTCTTTGACAGCAATAATTGGCTACTGCCAAGCAGCAGCTGCTCCATTTGATTTCTCCCTACAATTTCCAGTATCCCCTGTTGTTATAAGTGTTCCCCTTTATCATTTAACTTTATGTGACTTGCCTTTCAACCAGATGGTCAACTTCAGCACTAAAATGCACTTCTAAATGCAGCTCATTATTCACTTTATTTCAGGCTTTCTCCCTACCCTAGTCCAGTACCATACATTTGAAATATACCTCAAAATTTTTAGTGTTAAATAAACTCTTATCTCTTATTGTGAGGTACTCAACCCTTTCTAAACTTCTGTTTTATCATTTTTGTCTTATATAAACCCTCAAGACTTTAAAATCTTTTCACCTCCTTCCATACTTTACTGTCTTTTTAAAATGTTTTTTATTGATTTCTAGAGAGATAGGAAAAGAAAGAGAGAGAGAGAAACACTGATGAGAAAAAAAACATTGATTGGCTGCCTCCTGCATGGCCCCCACCTGGGATCAAGCCTGCAACTAGGGCATATGCCCTGACCGGGAATGGAACTGGTGACTTGGTACACGGGTTAATACTCAACCACTGAGCCACATTGGCTGGGCTCCATACTTTACTCTTAATCCAACGCTATAAATGCCTCCTCAGAAACAATAATTTCTGCCCTAGCTGGTTTGGCTTGGTGGATAGAGTGTCAGCCTGTGGACTGAAAGGTCCCAGGTTCGATTCCAGTCAAAGGCACATGCCCGGGTTGCAGGCTCGATCCCCAGTAGGGGGCCTCCAGGAGGCAGCCGATCAATGATTCTCATCATTGATGTTTCTATCTCTCTCTCCCTCTCCCTTCCTCTCTAAAATCAATAAAAAAATTTTTTTAAAAGAAATAATAATTTCTATCCTTTTATGCCCAGATAATTATATTTAAGGCCAATATTTCTAGTAAGACTCTACATTTTTAATTCATAGATTGAAAATAAGGAAAACCATATTCCTTAAAAGGCCATAAAGCTTTTAACAACTTATTACATCTCCCAAAGAAGCAACCTTGGGTTTCATGACCTTTGGTAGCAGAGTACAAGTTGCTGTGCAAGAGTCATTCTCTCCTTCCTTAGTTACAAAAGCCAGATTTTACTTGGGATGACAAAGCAACCAACTAAAAGACTACATTTCTCAGACACACTTGCAGTTATATATGACCATGTGACCAAGCCCTGGTAAATGATATAAGCAGAAGCCTTGTGTGAGAATTCTGAGAAAACTGCTTAAAGGAAACCAACTCAGCTAAGAGAAAGCATCTTCTCCTCTTTTGCCTCTTCTTCTTTCTGACTGCAAAACAGATTTGATAATCGGAGCTTCAGAAGTCATTTTGGAGCAAGAGGCAATCAATACCTTTGTGAATGGAGACCATGACCTTAAATTATAAGAAAAAAAAATGATAGGAGACTGGTTCCCTGATGATCACAAAGCACAGTATTAGCATTTAATGTGTTACATTAACATACTAACATACTGTTTAATAAACTTTTTTTAAAATCTAAGTCTAGTCTTTCCTAATAGCTGCTGAATCTAATTCTAACTGACAAAGGTGGACAGCGTTCTCTAGCTGGCCTGCCCTCTTAGCAATCCCTTACATTTTCTCTCCTTAATTGTAGACTTTCCAAATTAAGAGCATTGAGCCCTTGTACCTCTTTTACCTCAGGAACCTCCCTGACTCTCTTTGCTAGCTTCTTTCCTAGCTATTTTCTTATCATTTATGCCAAAATGTCTTACACAATGGATCAGGATTTAAAAAGCAGAGGGAGAACCTCAGTAGAAAAGAAGAGAAGTGGATGTAATCAAAGAAAGAGAGAGCCAAGAATGAAGAGAACTTCAGTTGTTTCTTAATTTGTTATGGAAGAGTTATGTTTTAGGTTTTTTTTTGTTGTTGTTGTTTTTTTACCTCATGAGGCAGAGAATGAGCCATTAAAAAAGAAGAGATGAGGGGAAAGTTCCTATTAAAACAGCGTAACAATTTACCAAAAGGTATAGAATGGGAACTTTTCCCACAGGCAGGCTGACCCCGAGTTTGAAACACAGATTAGGCTTCAACACAACACCCAGAACAAATCTTCATTCTCACACAGTGATGAAAGATAGGGCAAGATTTCAGGCCTTTGGTCATTGTATGATTAGAGTCATAAGAGCACACTGATCTTCAAATGTGTTGTTTAAACTCCACTTCTCAGGTCAGTTTTAGTTTCTCAAAAAAACACGAGATGCGTGATAGTAAGAACCAAGAGACTGCTTTGCCTTTAACTATTTCTTTGCTTTCCCTGCCAGTCTGATCCTATTATAGTAAAACCCATTACAAAAATCTCTTTCATCATCTCTTTCCTTTATGAGCAGTTACCCTATTCCCTTCCAGCCAAGTAGAATGTCACAAAGGTCACTACCAAGGAAAGTATAATGATATAGCAATGTCCACAATAGAAAGAGAAAAACTAATGAGCTACTGACCTTAATATATCTATGTATGCAGGGGTCAGTTATGTGAAATTCCTTAAAACCGCCCCTCTTTTAGTTATTAAAGAGATAATTTATTTGTTGAGTCATTAAGCTTTCCTAAAATACTTAAGAGGAAAAACAGTTATTATCTCTATATATAAAAGCCTAAGCAACCATTTGACCGGTAGCTATGATGTGCGCACTGACCACCCGGGGGCAGACACTCAATGCATGGGCATGGAAATATGTAACAGACTGATGAATCTCAGAGGGAAAGGGGGAGGGGGAGGGTGGGAAGAGATTAACCAAAGATTTTATATGCATACTAGAGGCCCCTCGGCCTGGTGGGGTCCCTCGGCCTGGCCTGTGGGGACCAGGCCAAAACTAGCAGTCCAACATCCCTCAAGGGGTCCCAGATTGTGAGAGGGCCCAGACTAGGCCAAGGGACCCCACCGGTGCACGAATCCGTGCACTGGGCCTCTAGTATCAGCCTATAAAAGAGCACCAGGATTAAACATGAGATATCAGGATGTCCAAACAGGGTGTAAATCCAGTATAGAAAGTATAAAGTTGGGTAGAGAAATCAAAGACCGAGGCCACAGGTGATATCAAGAAGGCTGTCAGCAAGCAGCCAACCCAACCATTATATTGAAACTCTGTCACTTTTTTTTTTTTAATTTAAGCTATAGAAAACCCAACACACACTTGTTTAAACAAAGTAAAGAATAAACTAACTCAGAGTTGGTTGAAGACATACCTGCTTGAAAGGACTCAAATGATGTTCTCCATCTATCTTCTCTACTTGGCTCTGCTCTCTTCTGCATATTAGCTTCACTTTTTAACAGTCATCCACAGTGGCCCATAAGTGGGCACTGCAGCTCCAGACCTTAGACCTTAACATGCCTAGCCTTGAACTAATGTAAAACATGAAGGACTTAAAAGTGGGGCATGTACTCCATCCCTGCAAGTGGGGAACTGAGGATGTGGTTGCCAAAGAAGACAACATGGTAAGGAATAGCCATAAATAAACACTTATTACACAAGTATATTGGACCCTGATTATAGAAAAGTGGACAAGAAACAAAGATACAGGCACTAAGAAAAGCTGGAGAGAGAAACTTCTTTTAATAAAGGGGAATCCTACTTATGACAATAGGCGTGCAGGTCAGTAGCAGAGTAACAGCAAGAAGAGATTTGGGTAAAACTCTGTAACTCCCACATGCTGAAGTCAAGATTTGTCTTAGTTTCTGGTAAGGGTATGGCTATGTCACCCCACCTAGGTGGCAAGAGAAGCACCTAGAGGCAGGGCCTAACATTCTTCTGCTAAAGAATGGAGTGGGCTTGAGCTGGGTCCAGTTTACTTAAACCTTTGGTCTTTTCCCTTCCTTGTCAATGATGAGTATGAGAAGAAGGTGCCCAGCTGCTTAGCTTTCATGATCTATGGCACAGTCCTTCTGAAGAAATCAATGGTTGTACCTAAGGTCTTCAAATTGTCAAAACTATGCAAACTTTGCCCAAAGTGCAAAAAAAGTGAGCAGGAGAGCAACTGAATGCCTCAGTATAGATGCTAAACTTGTATCTTATCACTCCTATCAAAAGATGCAATTGCAAAGTTTGAGAGCGAAGGGCACTCTGTGAAAGGCCCCTGTGAGCTGGCTGGGGGCTGTCTGATGGAGGATGGCAGTCTGACGCCTCTCCTGGAGAGCACCATGACAGGTCTGGATGCTTGAAATCACCAGCTGCCAAAGGCGAGCTTCCAAGCAGCTACTGCCGGGCAGGAACAAAACAGAGAATCATGTGAGCAGGCAGCATGCTAAGCCCCCAAAGTAGCAACTGATTGGACAGGAAAAGGGCGTGTTGTATTCTGATCCTGATTCCCACACAAAGCTCAGATCTCAAATAAGCAAGCACATGTCTGTGAGCAGTGGAGCTCGATTTCCAGGGATCTTCCTAACTGCATTTTCTGTCCTTGCTGGACCAGATTCTCCAACTTTCCCTGGGTCCTTGTTCCCACAGGTCACTGTTGACTGCATTTTACCCCACAGTCCTATGTGGAAGGTCTGAATTCCATTCTAATGAACTTATTTGTAATTTGATATTCTCATTCTACTAGATTTTATTTCGTATCCCTAAGTTTGTTTGAAAAATAAAGCTGTCCTATTCTAAATCTGAGTCTATGCCATAAGTAGAATGCATTATATTTCTTGTCCAATTAATTTCCTGCCAAGCTTAAAGATGGTTTCTGTTTCCAAAATTCCTTTGCAAATTCAAATTATTTAGTACACCTATTAAAATACCACAATATGTACTGACATTTACTTTGAATGTGTTTATGTGTTATGATACCAAATAGGTATCCACCTGGCTAGACTTTTCCTGCTCTCCTAAAGCTCAATCGAGGTGTCTCCTGACTTCTGTCAAGACAGAAACAGAAACTTCAATTTTTCTTGCACCTGCAGAACAACTGGAGATGCGCCAGTGACTTTCCTTATTCCTTATCTGAGGCTATACAACTACCTCCTGCATTTGCTACCCCGTTCTGCATTAGGAATCAGTTCTTTCCTTAGATGGATAATGTGATGAGCCACTCGGTTCAGTACTGAGAGATCAGCATGGTCACCCTTGCTGTCAGTCCCACTTCAAACCCATTCGAGTAAGCAGGCTGCTGGAAAGCATAAACAGACTTGATCACAGATCCCTGTTAGTGCCTGTCAGAGACAGCTAGAGCTCTGCATGAGCACTGCTGCTTTGAATTGCTTTGAGTTCATGTATTCTTCTAAATTCTTCCTGACTACGCCAGAGTAGGTTCCTTCTTGAACCCTACTCGCTACACTAACTGTTGGGTCTGAGCCCCTCTGCCTAGGGCTGGACCTTCTTGGACACCTGGTGGTAGATGGAGAAACCATGAGAAGTTGTGGGTGTATAAGAATGAGTCTTTATTGCAGAAGCCAGTAGCCACATAGCCATCAGACAAGACAGTCCTTCATAACAGTGTCCCAATCAGGCAGCCGTATACCGCTGATAAATACATATCCATTCTACATAGTAGCATGAATCTCTGTACACACAGCTATTATCTGAGCAGCCGCATGCTGCCTCTAAACTCATCGCCTTGCATCATAGCAGTATCTGAGCTCTCTGCCTCAGCAGCTGCTCCTGCCTCCCCTGCCCGGCACACTGGCTGGTCTCTGTAGCCTTACATCTCTGTGTAGCACACTCCAGCAGACTAGCTGGTCAATAACTTGTATGTTACTCCTTAGACAAAGAAGACTTCGTGCCAATATTACATCAATCATATTTTGGCTACAGAAAGACACGCATGCGCAGTATACCATGGGAGTGTTGTGCTCGTGTCCTTGCACCTGCTTATGGTATCTTAGCCTAGGCACAGAGTGGCCTTGGACATTCGGTGTATTGACAACAAGGCCTCTGAATTTTAATTGGCCTTGACTATCAGGCATCTCTGGCATGGTCTACAGGGCTCCACATACTGAATCCCAGTTTGATGATATGCCCTACACCTCAATTCCTCTAAAATGGAAATCCTGCTCTTTTCTTGCCAGCCACCTTCCCCAGCTCCCGAGGACCCAGTTTTCCAACCAGCAACCTTACCTCCTCGATGCTCTCCAGATGCTTCCTCCTAGATGTTTCATTGTTTTGCCCTACCTGCCTGCCGATAGATTCTTTTTGCCTCTTCTAGACCAGCCTGCGGTCTCTGACTTGCTTAGAAACACCCTGTATCTACTTGCCAATTATGATATGTTATGGGACATTATGTTCTATTCACCTGGCTAGACTTTTCCTGCTCCCCTAAAGCTTGGTCAGGGCCTCTCCTGCCTACTGCCATGAACACTGCCTTTCCTGGCCACTTCCCTACATACAGTCTGGTTTTACATAGCAGATACTTAATAATGGTATTTATTTGTTTTGTTTTTATATCCCCAAATAATTAAAACTGGGAAAATGGTCATCTTACCATAAGCCTGGATCTGTGCAGTATTTCTAAATACCTGAAGCCAAGTATTATTTTCCTTTTTAGACCATAAAAGTATACAGTAGTTTATTTCTTGTTCAAACACTATTTTTCTCCATCATACAGTTTGGCACTCTCAAGTTTGCCACTGAAAAAGCCCATAATTCAGAAAATAAATACATACTTCATGAGTCAGACTTGCTTCCCTATAAGTTATAAATGTCTTTGAACTTTAATGATAAAAATTTGCTTCTACCACATTATATATATGTATGTATATAATACGTATATCAATATTTCTAATATACATAAAATACATTGCATTTTAAAATAGTTGATTACTTATGATCAAGTAGGAACTGCATTTGCTTTAAGAATATGGATTCAGATAATTCTGTGGTTTCATACACTGTCATATACCTCCAGGTTTCCCCACCAGGCAATCCCACCTTCATCTGATAATGCATGCAAACCAAGATTAATATTCTTTTAGAATAAAATCTCATTGTATGTTAAATTGATTATAAAGATGACTGAGAAAGTTCATCTACTTTAGCCTCCTTAAAAACCTACCTTATTTTTTCTTTCTCTGTATCCCCTATGAAATAGGACAGATGTTTCCCTAAGAATGTGAAAAGCTATTTTTCCTTCCAAAAGCTACCTCAAGTGTGATAAAATACATGACATGATTCCCCCTCCCCCCTAACTTTCCTGAAAATACATTAAATCTAAGTATTAAATTTTGGATCTACATTCATTTCTATAATTAGTAATTATCAATACACACTTTTTTTAACTTTTTAAAAACTATTTCATCTCTGACCCCAACCCTTCAGAAGAAAAAAAAATTAAGCATAACACACTTGAAACAAAGTTACTTCACCTCAATAAAATAAAAAAAGTCAACTTTAGCCCTAGCCTGTTTGGCTCAGGAAATAGAGGGTCGGCCTGCGGACCAAAGGGTCCCGCCTTCCATTTCGGTCAAGAGCATGTACCTCAGTTGCAGGCTCCTTCCAGCCCGAGCCCTGGTCAGGGCTCTTACAGGAGGCAACCAATCAATGTGTTTCTCTCACATAAATATTTCTGTCTTTCTCTCTCTCTTCCACTCTCTCTAAAAATCAATGGAAAATATCCTCAGGTTAGGGTTAAAAAAAAAAAAAGTTGGAGGCAAGATGGCGACCGGCAGGAAGGTAGGGAGGAAGAGTGTGTGAGAGAGTGAGAAAGCGATAGAGGTGTGTGTGGACGCATGTGTGTGTGTGTGTGTGAGTGAAATAGGGACAGTTAGGCCCTGCAGTTCTTCCAGGGGGTTGCCAATCTGGGCAGTCATAGACGGCAAAACCCCGCGGCTGCCACAAACACTCTGGGGAGGACACCAGCGGCACAGAGACCATGCCATCTTGAAGAACAGAACTGCTTGACACTAGGATCCTAGCCTTGCCACCACCAGTCTGGTCTCGGAAGCAAACCAGGATCCTACAGCCACTCTGGTAGAAGACCTGCCATCACAGCTGCAGACCCAAGGACACCAAGACTCCAGGCACCCGGCTGCAGATTTCTGTGAGTCACAAAGCCAATCCCCCTCCCCCGTAGCCCCCGCGGCAGTGACATAGAAACTACCAGACCCAGCTACATAATAAGGCTTTCTGCACACACAAAGCAGTGGCGACTCTGCCTGACTTTGAGCCTTGGTGTCGGACACGGGAAGTTTGTTTCCCACAACTACTCTCTGCACCCAGGCAGGGAGATTGAGCGGAATTCAAGCCTAGCTGCTCATCCCTAGGGAGGTAGTTTCTGCAACCAGATCCCCCACCCAGGCAGGGCAGGGAGACAGCGCTGAACTTGAGCCTGGACTTGTGAACTCGGGGAATTTGTTTCCCGTGACTCATCTCTGTGCCCAGGCAGGAAGACTGAGCAGAATTCGAGCCTAGCTGCTCATCCCTAAGGAGGTAGTTTCTGCGAACAGATCCCATGCCCATGCACGGCAGGGAGGCAGCGGTGAACTTGAGCCCGGACTTGTGAACTCGGGGAATTTGTTTCCCTCAACTTGTCTCTATGCCCAGGCAGGCAGAATTTGAGCCTAGCTGCTCATCCCTAAGGAGGTAGTTTCTGCGACCAGATCCTGTGCCCATGCAGGGCAGGGAGGCAGCGCTGAACTTGAGCCCGGACTTGTGAACTCGGGGAATTTGTTTCCCTCAACTTGTCTCTATGCCCAGGCAGGGAGACTGAGCTGAATTCGAGCCTAGCTGCTCATCTTTAGGGAGGTGGTTTTCTGCGACCAGATCCTGTGCTCACGCAGGGCAGGAAAACAACCCTGAACTTGAGCCCAGACTTGCGAACTCGGGGAATTTGTTTCCCAAGACTTGTCTCCACGCCCAGGCAGGGAGGGAGTCCTGAATTTGAGCATAGGTGGATGACCTTGGGGAGATTGTTTTCTGCGACCAGATCCTATGCCCACGCAGGGAGACAGAAAACTTCCCTGATATGGAGAAGAAAAAAGTTACTCAAGTACAAAGAGTCCCAAGCAAGCTGAATCCCAAAAGACCCACACCAAGATACGCCATACTTACAATGGCAAATGTTATCAACAAAGAGAGAATCTTAAAGGCTGCAAGAGAGAGACAGAGAGTTACCTACAAAGGATACCCCATCAGATTATCAAATGATTTCTCAACAGAAACACATCAAGCTAGAAGGGAATGGAAGGAGATATACAAAGCGATGCAAAGCAAGGGACTCAATCCAAGAATACTCTATCCAGCAAGACTATCAATTAAAATTGAAGGTGAAATCAGGAGCTTCACAGACAAAAAAAGGCTAAGGGAGTTTATCACTACCAAACCAGCAATGCAAGGAATGCTAAAGGGAATGCTATAAAAAGAAGAAACAAAAAGGTAAGAAGGAACACAGCCTCAAAAAATAAAAATGGCTACAAACAAGTACCTTTCAATCATAACTTTAAATGTAAATGGACTATATGCTCCAATCAAAAGACATCAAGTGGCTAAAAGGATAAAAAAACATGACCCATATATATGCTGTCTACAAGAGACCCACCTCAGAACAAGGGACTCACACAGACTGAAAGTGAAGGGATGGAAAAATATCTTTCAGGCAAATGGAAATGAAAAAAAATCTGGGGTAGCAATACTTATATCTGAAAAAATAGACCTCAAAGTGAAGGCCATAAAAAGAGATAAGGAAGGCCACTTCATAATACTAAAGGGATCGGTACAACAAGAGGATATAACTCTGGTAAACATATATGCACCCAATTCAGGAGCACCCAAATACATAAAAAATCTCCTAGAAGATATCAAGAGAGAGACAGACAACAATACAATTATAGTAGGGGACTTTAATACATCACTGACATCACTGGATAAATCCTCTAGACAAAAAATCAACAAAGAAACAACAATCCTAAATGACTTACTAGATCAGATGGACTTAATTGACATCTTCAGAACATTTCACGCCAAAGCTGCGGAATATATGTTCTTCTCAAGTGCACATGGGACATTTTCAAAAATAGATCACATAATGGGTCACAAACAAAGTCTCCCCAAATTCAAGAAGATTGAAATCATACCAAGCATCTTTTCAGACCACAATGGCATAATATTAGAAATAAACTACAATAAAAACAATCCAAAACACTCAAACACTTGGAAGCTGAATAGCATGTTATTAAATATTGATTGGATTACCAATGAGATCAAAGAAGAAATTAAAAACATTCTGGAAACTAATGACAATAAAAACACAACAATCCAAAACCTATGGGACACAATGAAAGCAGTCCTGAGAGGGAAGTTTATAGCTCTACAGGCCTACCTCAAAAAAACAAGAAAAAATGGTAGGAAATCATCTAATGGTACAACTCAAAGAATTAGAAAGAGAGCAACAAGAAAAGCCCAGAGTGAGCAGACGGAAGGAGATAATAAAGATTAGAGCAGAAATAAATGACATAGAGACCAAAAAAACAATACAAAAGATCAATGAAACCAAGAGCTGGTTCTTTGAAAGGATAAACAAGATTGATGAACCTCTAGCCAGGCTCATCAAGAAGCAAAGATAGAGGACTTAAATAAACAAAATCAGAAATGATAGAGGCGAAATAACAACAGACCCCACAGAAATACAAAGGATTGTTAAAAAATATCATGAACAACTCTATTCCAACAAACTAGACAAGCTGGATGAAATGGACATATGCCTAGAACAATATAACCTTCCAAAACTCAATCAGGAAGATTCTAAAAAATCTCAATAGGCCAATAACTATGGAAGAAATTTAAGCAGTCATCAAAAAGCTTCCAGCAAACAAAAACCCAGGCCCAGACGGCTTCACAGGAGAGATATACCAAACATTTAAGGAAGAACTAAAACCTATCCTCCTCAGACTATTCCAAAAATTCAAAAGGAACACTTCCAAGCTCATTCTATGAAGCCAGCATCACCCTAATACCAAAACCAGATAAAGGTAACACAATGAAAGAAAATTACAGGCCAATATCCCTCATGAACATAGGTGCCAAAATCCTCAACAAAATTCTAGCAAATCAGATCCAGCACTACATCAGAAAGATCATACACCATGACCAAGCAGGATTTATACAAGGGATGCAAGGATGGTACAATATCCGCAAATCAATAAATGTGATACATCACATAAACAAATTGAGAGATAAAAATCACATAGTTATATCAATTGATGCAGAAAAAGCATTTGACAGAATCCAACACCCTTTTTTGATAAAAACTCTCAACAAGGTGGGAATAGAAGGATCATACCTCAACATCTAAAGCCATATATGATAAACACACAGCCAACATCACACTCAATGGACAAAAACTAAAATCATTTCTCCTAAGAACAGGAACAAGACAGGGATGCCCTCTCTCACCACTCCTGTTTGACATAGTACTGGAAGTACTAGCCATTGCTATCAGACAACAAGAAGAAATAAAAGGCATTCAAACTGGAAAAGAAGAAGTAAAACTGTCCTTATTCGCAGACAACATGATACTGTACATAGAAAACCCTAAAGAGTCCATCAAAAAATTATGAGACTTAATAAATGAATTCGACAAGGTAGCAGGATACAAAATTAACACCAAGAAATCTATGGCATTTCTATACACCAATAATGAACTTACAGAAAGAGAGACTAAAAAAGCAATCCCATTTACCATCATACCAAAAAAAATTAAGATACCTCGGAATAAACTTAACTAAAGAGGTAAAAGACCTATATGCAAAAAACTATAGGACACTGGAAAAAGAGATAGAGGAAGATATAAACAAATGGAAGAACATACCGTGTTCATGGATTGGTAGAATCAACATCATCAAAATGTCCATACTACCCAAAGCAATCTATAGATTCAATGCAATCCCCACTAAAATACCAATGACATATTTCACAGACCTAGAACAAACTCTCCAAAAATTCATCTGGAATAAAAACAGACCCCAAATAGCCACAGCAATCCTGAGAAAGAAGAACAATGTAGGTGGGATCTCAATACCAGATATCAAGCTGCATTACAAAGCCACTGTTCTCAAAACAGCCTGGTACTGGCACAAGAACAGACATATAGATCAATGGAATAGAACAGAGAACCCAGAAATCAACCCAAACCACTACGCCCAATTAATATTCGACAAAGGAGGCATGAACATACAATGGAATCAAGACAGTCTCTTCAATAAATGGTGTTGGGAAAATTGGACAGATACATGCAAAAAAATGAAACTAGACCACCAACTTACACCATACACAAAAATAAACTCAAAATGGATAAAGGACTTAAACATAAGACGGGAAACCATAAAAATACTAGAGGAATCCACAGGCAGCAAAAAATTCAAGAGGAAGAAACATATGCCGAAGAAACTTCTTCACTGATCCTGCTCCTAGGGCGATGGAAACTAAAGAGAAAATAAACAAATGGGACTACATCAAAATAAAAAGCTTTTGCACAGCAAAAGAAACCATCAACAAAACAACAAGAAAGACCACTACATGGGAGAACATATTTGCCAATGATATCAACGATAAGGGTTTAATCTCCAACATTTACAGGGAACTCATACAACTCAACAAAAGGAAGATAAGCAATCCAATCAAGAAATGAGCAACGGACCTAAATAGACACTTTTCGAAAGAAGACAGAAGGCGAAGAGACATATGAAAACATGCTCGAAGTCACTATCCGAGAGATGCAAATCAAAATGACAATGCAGTACCATCTCACACCTGTCAGAATGGTTATCATAAACAAATCAATAAATGACAAATGTTGGCGAGGATGCGGAGAAAAAGGAACCCTGGTGCACTGCTGGTGGGAATGTAGACTGGTGCAGCTACTGTGAACAGTATGGCGTTTCCTCAAAAAACTAAAAATGGAACTCCCATTTGACCCAGTGATCCCACTTCTAGGAATATATCCCAAGAAACTAGAAACACGAATCAAAAAGAATACATGCACCCCTCTGTTCATAGCAGCACAATTTACCATAGCTAAGATTTGGAAACAGCCTAAGTGCCCATCAGCAGATGAGTGGATTAAAAACTGTGGTACATCTACACAATGGAATACTACGTTGCGCTAAAAAAGAAGGAATTCCTACCATTTGCAACAATATGGATGGAACTGGAGAGCATTATGCTAAGTGAAATAAGCCAGTCAGAGAAAGATAAGTATCACATGATCTCACTCATTTGTGGAATATAATGAACAAAATAAACTGATGAACAAAAATAGTTCCAGAGACAGAGAAACATCAATCAGATGATCAAACCTCGGAGGGAAGGTAGGGAAGGGTGGGGGTAAGGGGGAGAGAAAAACCAAAGGACTTATATGCATGCATATGGGCCTAACAAATGGACACAGACAATAGGGGGGTGAGGGCATGAGTGGGGGTAATGGGGGGGGGCGGGTAATGGGGGAATAAGGACACATATGTAACACCTTAATCAATAAACAAATTTTAAAAAAAGTCAATTTTATTGACTCAGTTAAGATACTTTTTAGTGCCCATTAATAGGGAAATTTTATGTCAATTAAGATCTTCAAGTAGATAATATAGCACTCTAATGGGAATTTGATAAACCTTTATACAGAAGTCTTAAAACAAAACAAATCCCAATTGACCTGGGAGCTCAGTCCTTCAAAGCTGAAAAGGCAGGTTTTATTATACAGTAATGTTTTTATGAAACAGTAGCATTTATTACAATGTGGTAGGGTGGGAAGAAAGGAAAAGTAGTGACTAGAATGGCAGCTTTCACAATCGGAAGATCATAGTCCTGGGGGAGTCCTCTGGTGCTTTTGCTCACCATGTCCTGGAGTATTGGACACGACTCCCTTTGGAGGAAACAGGAGAGAGAAATAAAGGCGTCTTTGAAATGCAGGGATAAAGGGGTCCCTGAGAGATTTCTGAGCTCTTGAAACCATCTTCATGGCAACAGCGTGACTCTGCTTCCTACTTCAGTGAAGGTTGCTGGAATATGAATTAGGGGTAAAGCGCTGGGGCTATTTGCAAGTTCGTGTTAAAATTTGATTTCCCAAACTCAAGAATACAGTTGATTCAGAATGAAATTAAAATGGTGCTTTAAAGGTGCCCTACAAAGGAGCTCAGTGCATTAAAAAAGCACCAACTAGCTTTGCTCTGACAAGTGGTTTGACGGGGAAATGTAGAGAAGATTCCATCATCTCATGTTAAAGACAGAAATGTCTGCAGAATACATTACCTCACCAATGGTCATAATATAAGAAATGTCATAGAAAATTATGTATGGACATTGGGTCTCAGGTCAGTATTCAATCATCCATATACCACTTCACACTTATTTTTAAATTTTAATAAATCTAGTCAATCAATGCCTTCTTTACTATTATAGCATTCCTTCCCCATCCCAAACCATTGCATGTTTTTCTTGAATAAAAGTACATACTCTAAAAACAAATAAACCAACAAGCCTGAAAAACAGGCAATAGTGGAATATTAAAATAGGCACCTTGTATAAAATATATAATTCGGATACTTACTACCTACACCTGTCCTAGGGCACGTTTGATGTGTGGCTCCATGTTCCCTTATTTCCTCAATTCTCAATCCATCAACTGTAACATAAACTTAACAATACCTTGGGCGGGGGGGACAAATAATAGATAGTAACCTCTTTATTATTCAGTATGAAGTATAAGTGGTCTTCCAATTCAAAAGTGTAAAGATTCCTCAGCATCACTTTTGGCACCAACAATTCTCATAGCATCATGATGACACACTGTTCTTAGGCCACACTTTCAAATCTTTTCTTACTTAGCAACCTTAGGATCAATGATATAATTTCAAGTGTTTCATCTATACTTCCCATTTAATTAAATGTGTTGGGTTATTGTAATTCCTTATTGAATTGGTTACTAGAGTGAAATAGCTTCTCTTGCATGTCACCTGGAAGCTGGTGATGGTGGCACATAATCAGTGAGAGTCCTTCGTGATACATGAATTGTTCCTGCAGGCCTGTCCTAGCTTGAAGGAATAAAAAAATAAAAAAAAAAAAAGAAGAAGAAGAAGCTCTATCTAAGAGTGGTGATTTCCACTCCATAATTATACTGCTTGGGATTTGACAATTATCTGCATTCGCATTCTCATTCGATGCTGTACCATAATATGATTGTTTCAAAGGCATTTGCATGACACATGGTGCTACCAGTACCCATAATAAAACAAGAGTCACCATGATCCGAATGGACACCGTCTGTGCATGGGCAAGTTCCCATGTGCACCTGAAATGTGTCCTAGTTCTGGCTTATTGTTGGCCACCTGGTTTCTTTTCCTAGTAATCAAACAGAAGGTCTCAATTTCAGAAACTGCTCTAAAACAGACCTAAAGGGAACTCACTGGAGCTCTATGTAACAGCGCTTTGTTAATGGACCGATAGCTATAGATACAGAAGACTGACCGGCCTCTATCTGGAAAAGTTGTCTTTTCTGGAAGTGTGGTAGACAGAACTTCTAAGATGGCTTATTTAAAAATTGCCCTGCCCTAGTCCCCAGAAACTGTGAGTGGAAGGGATCATTTGTTTTATTACATGACAAAAGGGATTTTGTAGATAGAGCTAAGCTTACTAGCCTGCTGTCCTTAATGAACATGTGGAGATTGTCCTGGACTATCTAGGTAGCCAATAGAGTCACGTGAGTCCTTTAAGACAGAGAAGTTTTCTGGCTGGCAGGAGAAGAAGAAGGCAGAGAGGAAGTGTGGGAGATGCCCAGCCAGAGAAGGACTCAGTGTTCCATTCCTGGCTTAAAGATGGAGGGTGCCACATGAGAAAGAATGCAGAGGGTGCCCAAAGCAGAGAGCAAACCCTGGCTGACAGCCAGTAAGGAAATGAGAATCCTAGTCCTACAAATGCAACAAACTAATTCTGCCAACAATTGTAATAAGCCTGGAAATGGATTCTTCCCCAGAGCCTCCAGAGATGAGCCCAGCCCAGCCAACACCTTGGCCTTGTGAGACCCTCAGCATAGGAGCCAACTGAACCCACGAAGACTTCAATCTAAGACCTGTGGGTGCTATTTTAAGCCAGTGAATTTAAGCCATGTTATGGCAGCAGTAGGGAAGTAGGCAGACAGTGCATGAAACAATAGGAAAAAATGGAGAGCCTTATCCAGTCAGCCTGAAGAGGGAGAGCATCCAGGTGATGAAGGCCTGACCAGTGTCCTAGCTAATTCAACCACACCTACAAGAGGTAGAGCTAACAATATTACCACTTGAGGTATGCAAGTGGATCATGAGGCCACAGCTATCTGTATTTATGAATAAGATTTTTGTAGGGTTTCTCTTTTTTAGGAAAGAAGTACATAAAAACTTGGTCTTAAAATCTGAATTAAGTGGATATTATACAATGAATTGTTTCTGGGTCAGAGTTTAAGAAGTCAAAAATCCTTAAGATCCAAACCAAATGGCTTTGTATAAGGCCATGGTTTTGGTGAACTCAGTATAGGCACTATTCAAGATATCGTGTGTCATGCTGGGCGGGTGGGGGGTTCCCACTTTCTCAATCATTTATATCAATTTAGTTTACTAGTAACTCCTTGTTTCACCCAATCTCACCCCAAAAACAATGACCCCCTCTCACAGAGGGGCAGATATGTGTCCTTATTCTTCAGTGTAGATTAAATGAGCCTTATTAAGTGCCAAGACATTTTATTAGGAACTGAAGGTGACCAAAGATGAAGAAGATATAATCCTTACTTTCAAGGAGATTCAAGAAATGCAGTGGAGAAGCCAAAACAAGAAAACATTCACTTACTGAGCTGTCACAGACCTTGAGAAGAAACCTGGACACTGGAAACTGGAGGACAAACAGCTTGCTGAGGTTCAAAGTGTCACCGCACACAGAGAGAATGAAAAACACTGCCATGGCCCTCGTGACAGATACTGTGTGTTTGTTTGATTTTTCAGTCCACCTTAAAAGCAGACCTCTAGATAAAGAAATGGTAGGGAGGTGTGGTGAATACATTTAATAAGTGAAAAATAAAAGTCAGAAAAATACCGAGTGTTACAATTTCATCTGCATATAGCTTAGTCTATTAAGAGGAATTTGATCTGTGTTTTCTTGATATCGTTAGTTCTGTAGCTAATCCAGCCTCCTAGGAGCTGGAGTTTGTTTTTCTTACTTGTGTTGTTATTAGTGTAAATTTATTCCTGTCAACACAGATTTACAGAACTGGAACTGCCTGCCACAAATATTATAGGCTTCAAGGACACAGAGTTAAGAACTCAAAACATTTAAATTGCTATAACACTTGCTAATATATTTCAGTTGCACTTACATGAAAAGATAAATAGCCAGCGTCCTTCTAGAAAAATTAGTTTAGTAATAATCCTGATTTTTCCTCCTGGCTTTTCTTAAAAATTCTGATGTGATTTTCATCTATGAATCACTGTTTCCAATACTGACTAATGATAATAGTAATTCTGTCCACATGGGGACACTGCAGAGAAGACAGCTAAATTTCACTCCCTGTCTTGAAGCAGTTCAGATGCTAAAGTACTTGCCTACTTTGCAGACATCTCCACTCAGATTCTTGCCATTTTCATAGCAAACACAGATCTTAGCATTGTAGGCAAGAGAAATATGAGATTCCTGTGCTAGGAGTTGTGTTGTGAGGCCAAGGGAGCATGAGATGAGTCTTGTCCTCAAGAAGCATTCAAGTTGGTCCACAGGACTCATGGACTACCTTCCATTCCCACCGCTCCTCACCTAAGCCATGCCCATGTTATCTCTTACCTGGAGAATTGCAATGGTCTCCTAACTGCCCTCCCATGTGCTATTCAAATACCTTCCAAATAAATCCCCTATGCAGTGGTTCTCAACCTTTCTAATGTCGCGACCCTTTAATACAGTTCCTCATGTTGTGGTGACCCCCAACCATAAAATTATTTTCGTTGCTACTTCATAACTGTAATTTTGCTACTGTTAATGAAACGTAATGTAAATATCTGTGTTTTCCGATGATCTTAGGCTCTACAGCAGCGGTTCTCAACCTGTTGCGACCCCCAGGTTGAGAACCACTAGCAGGGTCGCCTAAGACCATCGGAAAATACAGATATTTACATTACGATTCATAACAGTAGCAAAATTACAGTTATAAAGTAGCAACGAAAATAATTTTATGGTTGGGGGTCACCACAACATGAGGAACTGTATTAAAGGGTCGCGACATTAGAAAGGTTGAGAACCACTGCCCTAGAGCATACAGGAAACAATGACTAAAATTCAAACTCAGTAATTTTTCAAGAAATCCATGTCCTGGCCTCTACCCACATCTCCCTCTAGCCTCTCCTCTGTGTGTGCCTCTTGCCCTGCCCTTTCAGTGCATGGTCCAACCATACTGAGTGTTCACCATTATACAACACACTTGGCTGCATTTCCTACCCCAGTGCCTTCTTGTTGCCTGGACTGTTTTCCCTTTTGAGCCTCTTCCCAGTTCCCCCTCCCCTGATCCAAGTCTTCCTGGTTCCTGACAAAGACTGGCTCATCACTCACAATTACAGTATCACCTGTCTACGGAATATTTCCTGCTCCCACCCACCTTTACCCCAACCTCTACAGGGAGAAGAGACCATCCCTCCTTCACGTTGCCCCCGAGTGCTCTATAGACTGCCATCAGATTCCTGATAATGAGTTAGGAAATGTCTTTCTTTTCATGTCTGTAATTCAGTGTGAAGGCACCATGAGGCAGAAGCCACATCTTTATATTCCCTAGAACTGCCTTCAAGCACATTAAAACATTGCTGGAAATAGAAAACCCACACATGAAACAATTGCAAATACCAAGCAGCGGTATGCAAAAAACTGCTAAGGCGTGTGTATCTTGCTCTAAGCAACTTGTAAGTTCTAAGAAGCCACCCGATATGGTAGAAAGAGTTCTACTGTTACACAGACCTGAATTCACATCCCAACTCTTCCACCTCCTAGCTGTATGACCATGGCTATGCCAGTTCATGTCCCCATGCTAACCCAGGTGGCAGTTCCTACCTCAGAGAGTATTTGAGGTAGATGAGTATGTGACTTTCCAACACAGTAGTTGCTAAGAAAATATCCATTCCTTTCCCTTTCCTCTAAGAAGGAGGTGTTTAAAACACTCAAGTACAATTTCTCAAAGGAGGTGAGATTTAAGCTTGACCTTTAAGCAAGAAGAATTTGGACAGATTTTGATAGAAAGTGCCATTCATATGCAGAAATAGCTTGAGCAAAGGCAGTTGACCAGCTTAAAACTATTCCCAGATGGACCTAACATCCAACCTTCAGTTGCTATATCATTCCCACAATTTGGCTTCTTGTAGCAATGTGAGAGCAATTATTCATGAACATAATCCAACTTCAAAGCCCAAGAATATTGTGAATTAGAGAGAAGACATAAAATAGTCATAATGTATTTAGGGAAAATCATTCTTTAGTGGAGGAACGTTCCCAAAAATGATGTTGAAGGGTATTGGGCTGTTCACTCATTTGCATAGAAGTAGGCATTATACTAAAAGACAGCAGAGCTGGCATGACAACATCCACCAACATTTAAACAAACACAGGGTAGGTAATAATTTCCATGTGTGGATGGTTCCAGTGTTAACAGAGCCGTCGAAAGCAATCTCATTTACTTTTATGGTTAAGTGTTCAAGAAGCATCTTCTTTTCTTTTTTTTTTTAACATCTGAATGTTTTCATGGCTGAAGGGAGGCCAGTATAGCCTGAAAAACAATTTACAATGATGTGTAAAGTAGTTACATTTTCCAACAAGTCTGCTTGCTCAATTATTCCACCTATATTAATAGCTCTTAGTGGCATTTGATGTATAATGGTCTCAATCCAATCACCCACTTGAGCAGAAGGAGAGCAAGTGCTATCCAAACGGAATAGAATCCAAGTCTGAAGTTGATTACAAACCCAGGCCTTTGTCCTGACCATATCCAGCATTAGCTTGCTGTCGCCGGGAAGGGTGCTGTCGGCAGGCTGCCCTGCTATCACTCTAATGCCAGTTCACTTCATTTCAAATCTGCAGCTAGGTTCACACTATCAGAAAACCAAAGCAATTGATTTCTTTCTACCTCTGTTGAGATAAGGGGAACAGGATGTAATTTGGTTTAGGTTTTTAAAAAAAATCTAGATTGCAGGCAAAGGTTTAAAGAAAGGGATAAAGACACAAGTGGTGATTTTCACAGTACCTTCAACAAATAGGAATTTGATCAATGTAAAGAGAATTGCAAAGAATTTAAATTTAAAAATCCAAAGATCAGATCAGAAAGTGAAAGGAATGAAATACTGAAACTTCTGTTTTGATACCATTCATGTTGGTTTTCTGATGCGTTGTCAAATGCAATAGACTCTGAACTCAGCTCCTTGCCCCCTAAAGTCTAATCTACACATAATATCCACAGTGATGCTTTTTAAATGTTAAGTCAGATCCTATCACACTTCTCTGCTCAAAATTCTCTAATGGCTTCCAACCTCACTCAGAACAATATCTCAATTCTTCACTAAGGCCCACAAGCCTCTCCTGAACTTTCCAGCTTCACCCCTATAACTCTCCTGGGTTTACTCCAACCCAGGCACACTCTGAACTTAGAAAACACTACGCAGCTCATGCTTCAGGCTTTGCACATGCCTTCCCAACCCCACCCCTGTGCAGGCTCCTTCCTCTTTCAGGTTTGCTCAAGTGTCAGCCACTGAGCGAGGCCTTCCCTAGGGGAGACCTTCCCAACCACATCAATCACAGAAGCACCATCACGGTTACCCCTTGCCCTGCTTTACTGTTCTTCTTTGCAGTTACCATTACCTCACATTAGATTATTTGTTCATCAACTTATCTGTCTTGTCCTTTAGACTGGTAGCTGCATTCTCCATGGAGGATGCTGTACCCTGGAGCTTGGAACACAGCATGCCCCATAAGATAATAAATGTGGAAGGAGGGAGAAGAGGAAGACTTCTTTGACGACTCAAATGTTTGTGCTTTTGTTTTCCAAATGCCTGGACATGGGACTGTTTGGACAGCAGCTCCATATCTCCTTCGATCCATCTGTTAGAGGCAGTAGCATCATGGAAAGAGCATAGGCTTTGGAACCAAAGAGACCAGAATTTAAATCCCATCTCCACCATCAAATATCTTTTTGACTTTGGACACTTTTTTAAAACATCTCTATGGAATTTTATAGCTGATAAAACTTTAAATACCCATAAGTAGGCTCAATGCTGGAGATACCTCAGATACCTGAGATATTTAAATTAGCTAACTTCCATTAAAACTAACTTGGCAAAAATGATGCATAACTGATAAATATTAGCAATCTGTCTCCTATACCCCATTCTCCCAGCAGCCTTACATGGTATTATGCCCAACAAATGCACCCAGGAAAAGAGTGAATAGCTGCTGTGAGTCTCTGAAAACCAATCGTGAGCAAATAAAACAACTCAGGTGAAAGTATTTTGAAAATGGCAGCACAGTACACAAGTTAACTGCAGGAATTACCATTACCACTGTAAAACTTACTTTAGAATCAGGTTTCTGTGTCTTAAACTTCTAATCAAGTAAATTAGCTTGAGGATAATCTAAGTAAAGAGGACTCCGGGATAAAGAATAAGCCAAGTGAAAATAAAACTGAGAAGAAAGGGAGGGCAAGCTGCAAGATGAATGGTTATACGTGAGAAAGCACTCGGGAATGCCGGGTATCTGAATGACAGTGGTTTGGCTTGCCAGAGGCTTCAGTAAGTGTACCACCAGACTCACCAGGACTAGAGTTTCCATCTTTGTGGGAGAAGAAATAGAAGCAGGCAACACTACCAACAGGCACACGGCTCTTCCAAGGCCATCTCCCTGGCTGCCATGGGGCCACCATCCACCACAGGTAAGCACAGGACTAATGATACAGTGAAAATCACCCCGCTGGTTGACAGAGATGAGTAAAATACAAGCAACAGGAGAATTTGGTTCATATTCATCATCAACCTACATGACTCTTCCTGAATCACCTCCATCAAGCACCCAGCACTGCAGGGAAGGGCGCCGACATCTTTCCGAGTCCCTGTAATACACTGGGTATTGTGCGAGATGCCATCACATGCATTATCTCATTTTTATCCTCACAATAATCCAAGTGTTTTACTATCCCGATTTTCTAATGCAAAGCAATAAAAACCTGAAATTTGGGAAGCTATTGAAACTATTGAAGCTAGAAAATAGCATTTAGCTTCAGCTCTGTAAAAAAAAGAACCAAGTCATGCCTCTCATTTGTATAATAGCACTTTAAATTTCCAGAGTGTTTTCATAAGCATTCCTCTAATTTGACCTCCACATGCACCTTGACAGGCAAATAATGCAATACTATTATTCTTACTGAAGAATGGAAAAGGCTGAGGCTCAAAGTAATTGAGTGATTTGCCTAAAATTGCAGACCTGGGACTTGGACCCACTTTCCTAATTCTGAAACTAGTGCTCTTTACACTAAGAGATGACTCCCTGCTTTCCAGAAGAGGACTAGGATTGCTTGAGTAAACCATATGTATTTTAAATCTGAGCTGGGAAAGAACATAGTTCTCTCTGAGAACCTCCTAAGTAAAACCCACGCTCCATGAATTACCTGCGGTAACAAAAGTTGTTGATACTTCAAAATCTCTATGGCTCAATGCTATAAAAGCTTATTTCCCAGTCAAAGTCTAAAACAGATTCGCCTGGCACATGGTAATTCAGGGATATAGGCTCCATTCATCCCTTACTTGGGCCTCAGAATCTTCTGCACCCAGGCAGAAGGGGAAAGAGATGGACACACATCACTTCAGCTCCATTCCAGTGAGAGACAGGCCAAGGGGATTTGAATAGGCCAAGTAGTCTATGGCTCAGCAACCACGTCCCAGGAACAACTTTGTGTTACATGGAAGGAAGAGCATAAATTGTCGGTAATGAGCCAGTCATCTCGACCACACCCTGACACAACCTATAACGAAATGAAAAGTGGCTATGAGATAATGCCTTAAAGTCAGAAATCATCTTAGCTTTACATAGCCACAAACAAGGATCATATTCTTAATTAGTTGCTGCTGCTATTACATGTTCCTTTGAAGCATACAAACAATAATAAATACATGTGCCCTTGACCCCTAGGAAAGTGGGTTCTTATCCATCAGGGAGTGTGAAATTACCTGGATGCACACTAAAACAAAATAAAAGACTTGAGATTTTTTTATATGAGTGATTCTGATGCCTCAGGCCTACAAACCACACTTTGAAAGATTGGAATAGGACCACAGTTATTTCATAATTTCTGATGACACAATGGCTGCTTAATGTTAGATTGGACAGAAGAGAAATGCATCCATCTTTTCTCACCCCTCACGAAACCCCAGCACAAGTCAGCTCCAGAAAGGAGCAAAAAACCTATGTAATTTCAGATTTTCCACAGCAAGCAACACCCACTCCCACGAAGGGTTTGTTTTATTCTCCAGGTTCTAGTTTCTGGTATCCCTGACAATGTGGAAACAGCTTGGCCCTTCACAGAGACTCAGCTTGCTTCAAATGGCAGGAGTTGCTTCACAAGGACAAAGGAGACAAAAATGGATTGGGCGGATCTAAGACCTGAAAAATATAATGTCTGTATTTAATAACTTCTATTTTACCTACAACACTGCGGCTCTCTGGAGCAGGGAGAAACTAGGGTATGTGGTATGGGCCATTCACAAGCTATGAAAGAGTTGTGCTCATTAACCTTCAACAACATGACACCTGATTCTTTCTTAACAAGGGTAACAAATCACTTCTCATATCAGGTGGCTGCCCCTGAAGCCTTCCAACTATTTTAAGCCTCGTGCTGTGTCCCAGAAACCATTCTGAATGTGATCAACGGTGATCCTCAGGAATTCAAGAACAGTCAGTCAAAGAAAATAATTCAAAACACTTTCCACTTTGGGTGTTTTGAAAAGACCTTTTTATTGGAAAAACAGAAAAATACATTAAGATTTAGAATGCTTGGCTTCATCCTGATTGCCAGGTTTTACAACTGTTTATTGAACTAGATAGAATAAAAGAAAGGGAGACATTCTGGGAGCGCCTGAATGTGAGCTGAGACAGGTGACTGGGGACAAAAGTAAAACAAACATAAATGACTAGACCTGTAGCAAGGCCCAGTTACTATAAGGACATAGGAGGAACTCATGGTCTGGACCCACCAAAATGCCCCCACCTGTGCGAGTGAGCTTCTGAAGCATGATGTTTAGATAAGGCTCCAATCTCGTGAGTACTGGAGGGTAACTCAGTAAAACATATGCACCCTCCCCAGATCCCTGGGAAACTCCAAATTCTGCAACATGGTGAATCAAAATTATAGTCCATAAGCTTTGAGCTCCTCAAGCTCCAGACACTCCTCAGGCACTGAGAGTCATTATCCTTCCGTCAGTCTTGTAGCTTTAATCTGACAACCTTCTTCTACCATGTTGCTTTCCTAATACTCATGTCACCAAGTTCTCTCTTATTTCACAGGTTATCTCCAGGTCTTCACCTACTAGGCATGAGTAGGTTACCTGCCTGGTATGGTCACTGACTCCACAGTCAACCCTGCCTCTTCCATCTCCTCATCCATACCATAGCCAAGCTAAGCAATATCTCTGACCACTTCACTTCCATTTTCCCAATCACCCCAGATTCTGGCATGCTATTGTTCTCCTAGACAGGTTCTCATATGTGCTTCCTTTCTCTAATTCCTCCATACTCCAATCTCCCTACTTCAAACTCTGTCCAGATAATCCTATATAATAAAACCCTAATGTGCAAATTGACCAAATGGCGGAACAACCAGTGGAACGACTGGTCACTATGATGCGCACTGACCACGAGGGAGCAGACGCTCAACGCAGGAACTGCCCCCAGCCTGCAGGCCCCAGGCTAGCCATGGCGGGTGCCAGCGGGGGCCTCCCTGATTGCCCCATGGGTTGCCCCTCAGTGGGAGGCGACCAGTAGTGGCAGAGGGGTGCAGGGCTGGTGCCGCCCCCCCCCCCCCCCGGCCGCATCACCCCGCCAGTCACCTCCAAGGTGCTGGTTGCCCCACAGATCGGCCATGGTAACCAGCAAGACCTAGGAACCCTACCCCTGCACAAATTTCGTGCACCAGATCTCTAGTTTAGTATATAAGTAATTATTAACATTCCAACCCTGTATAACCTGTGATGTTACAGGTCACATTAATGGTTTCAATTCTTCACCTATCTTTGATTCCATATTCTTTTCCATATAAATCTGCAGTTGCCTTCCACACTGACTCTGGGCTTAATCATGAGACTTGTTTGGCCAATAAGATGCTTGTTGCCCTAGCCCAGCAGTCGGCAAACTCATTAGTCAGCAGAGGGCAAACTGCGGCTCGTGAGCCGCATGTGGCTCGCAAGCTGCAGTTTGCCGACCACTGCCCTATTTGGCTTAATGGATAGAGTGTCAGCCTGCGGACCAAAGGGTTCGATTCTGGTCAAGGGCACATACCTTGGTTGCAGGCTCCTCCCTGGCCCAGACCCTAGTCAGGGTCCATGCAGGAGGCAACCAATCGATGTGTTCCTCTCACATTGATGTTTCTTTCTGTCTTTCCCTCTCTCTTCCACTCTCCCTAAAATCAATGGAAAAGTATTATCTGGTGAGAATTAACCCTCTCCCCCCACCCCCCCCCCAAAAAAGATGCTTGCTTAGAAAGCACTTGCACCATTGGCCTTGATTGCTCTCACTCCTCTACAATTACTGTGAGAACTGCATGGGCTGGCCTACTGGATGAAAGACATGTGAAGAGCTTAGTGGACCCAGTCACCACAGCAAAAGCAATGTGGACCAGCCAAAAGCCCAACACCAGACATAGCAATGAGCCTAGCTATGATAACTCAGAACAGCTTAGCTAAGTCCAGCCTGTGTCACCAATCCACAGACTAAATAAATGCTTATTGCTTTTAAGCCACTGGGGTATGAGGTGGTTTGTTATAAGGCATTATTGTGGCAATATATAACCAATGCAATAATACATGCTACAGTTAATTATTTCAGAGGAGAATATCTAGCTCAATCTTGGTCAGAATTAAAACTTCCCCATCATGTCACTATTATCTCTCGAGGTCCTGAGTTTTTCACCCTCCTGTCTATGGAGTTTGCCTGCTTCTGGGCTAGTGGGCAGAATACATAAGATGTGGACAAACCTTCTCATGGAAACAAGCATAACTCCCCACTGGATGAAAGGAGAAGACTGGTGATTAGTGATATTCAAAAGGAAAGAAGTAATTTAGCAGTGACTTGGTTTCCTCACAGCTGGCTGAAACTGGTGAGAGACAGTATTAGCTTTAGTAACAGTTGAGGTCTTATGGTACAGACTCTCTGATTAGGGAAAATGAACATGAAAAGTATGTATCTAAATCTTTCCTTTACACTGACCAGCAGCTTCCCAACAGAACGGTCGAGTTTTTACAGGATTTGTTTTTTATTTGTTTTATGTGTATGTTTGAGGGCTTCTTGGGACAGAGTGGGGGCCATAGGAGAAGTCCTAGGGATACAAGTGAAGGGACTCTGTGAGGTTTGTGAAGAGGGGGAAAAAACAAATAGTACTTTGAAATGTTATCCCATAAAATATTTGTGCTTTCTCTCTCCAACTTGAATATTCTTTAAGAATAGTTTCTCAAGCCAACCCCCTTTTGAGGTGGCAGTGAAGCAATGGGGCAGGGGTCGGGGGCAGAACTGGGTTTAAAGTCATGAACTCTGTTATCAAGGAAAGTGACTTAATCTCTGCTCTCTGAGAATAAACAGGAGTCATTATACTGTCTTATGTCTTATGTAAGCAAAGAAGATAGGGTAGATAAAGAGATGATAGATGGATAGAATACATAGATCAGCCAAATGTTATCTCCCCACTACTCTTTATTTTCTTCATAGTACATTATCATAATTAAAAACTATCATATATATGTGTATATATATATATATACATATACATATACATATATATATATATATATATCTTATATACTTATTTACATGTTTATTTTCTGTTCTCTGCAAATCAAATGTAAGCACCATGAGGAAGGGTCTCTATGAGGGAAGGAACATACTATTTAACTACTGTGTCTCCAAATTTTAGAAATTGTGAGGTACATGGTGGGTATTCAGTAAATAATAATTGGAAACAAGGAAGGAAGAAAGGTAGGGAGGGAAGGAGGAAGGAGAAGATAAATGCACGCATGATCTTTAGGGTTATCTGACTTCTTGTTAATAAGGTCAAGTCCATCAAAGAAATTGTATTTTGGGAGGCACACTTGGGTTTATAGAAATAATTTCAATTCACAAAAAGAAAGATAATATTTTCTATGCATTATAAACTTTTATTTGGTGTTCATAGAAATATTTCAGCCGAACATTTCAGTGTTATTTGATAATTCATTTTCTAAATAATCATGAGTTTGGTAATTCTGTATATAGTAAACACTCAGACCCAATCAAGACTATTTAACTCTTCTGAGCATATTTCTTTGTTTGCATAATTAAAGGCTTGGATACATGACTTTTACGGTTGCTTTTTAAATTCTATGAGTTAACGATAATGAGGAACACTACCACTTCTGGATGCAAGTTCTCCCCAAGAAACCATAATATCTACCAGGCATATTCTCAAAAGTAAATAACTACAGAAAATCACTAAGCTTGGGTCTTTAAGGTACTATGCTAGCATGTTTAAGCTTGCTACAGAAAGGTCAACTGGAATTGCAAAATCCTGATTTAAAAACACCCCCTGCCAACATTAATTTTGTATGTGAGAATCAGATGCCTTTAGCCAGAGCCTAAAGAAGCATTCTATAGTCAGGGACCTAACCCCCATAAGGCATAGCCTTTCATGAGCTCCAACTGTTGTACAAGTACAAAATTCTCACTGGATGCAGAATAACCGTATTACTCTGAATCTTTCTACAAGCTTCCTTGAAATTAAGCATGAATGAGAAAACAAGATGACATTAATAAACTCTCCTTCCCATCCTCTTCATTTATCTCCATCACAGTAGGTGCTTTAGTCCAGATTCTTTTGTTTGCACGTAACAGAAAAACTCTCAGCAAGATTAAGGGAGGCGGGGAGGACATTTTTAAAAATAATGGTACAATGTTATATTGTAGAATCTGGGGCAAGAATATGCCTAGGCCCCAGTAGGGATAATGCTGACTGAGAGCAAGAAAAAACAGGCCACCACCTTCTTGGTCTTTCTCCAAGACCCTCATCTCTGCTTTGCTCTCTCCATCAGCCTCAGGTTTCCCTCCTGATAGGCCTGATTTTTTACATTTTCTGTGTCCATGGCTACTACCCAGTCCACAAGTGTATTCTATCTCAGTTCAAGCCGCATGCAGACGCTAAAACTAATCCCTCCCTCAACCCAATTCAAACTCCTGGGGAAGAGATTCTGATTGCCCTGATTTGGCCAAGTTACCTCTTCTGTTCAAAATCAACTGTGACCGACATCTCTTATAGCAATATGTTTACGATAAATCTCCTAGGGCAGTGGTCGGCAAACCACGGCTCACGAGCCACATGCGGCTCTTTGGCCCCTTGAGTGTGGCTCTTCCACAAAATACCATGGCCTGGGTGAGTCTATTTTGAAGAAGTGGCATTAGAAGAAGTTTAAGTTTAAAAAATTTGGCTCTCAAAAGAAATTTCAATCATTGTACTGTTGATATTTGGCTCTGTTGACTAATGAGTTTGCTGACCACTGTCCTAGACTCTGGATTCCAATAATTACAGGCTGTTGTTGTTCCTTGTGATTAAGCCCCTATCCCAGTGGTCGGCAAACTCATTAGTCAACAGAGCGGCAAACTGCAGCTCGCGAGCCGAGCTGCAGTTTGCCGACCACTGTCCTAGGGCAAAGGAAACTAAGGAGAAATAAACAAATGGGACTACATCAGAATAAAAAGCTTCTGAACAGCAAAAGAAACCATCAATAAAACGAAAAAGGAGCCCACTGTATGGGAGAATATATTTGGCAATGATACATCTGATAAAGGGTTAATATCCAAAATATATAAGGAACTCATACAGCTTAACTGAAGGAAGACAAACAATCCAATTTAAAAATGGGCAAAGGCCATAAATAGACACTCCTCCAAAGTAGACATACATATGGCCAAGAGACATATAAAAAAATGCTCAAAGTCACTGATCATCAGAGAGATGCAAATTAAAATGACAATGAGGTATCACCTCACACCTGTCATAATGACTACCATTACCAAATCAACAAATGACAAGTGCTGGTGAGGATGTGGAGTAAAGGGAACCCAGCTGGTGAGAATGCAGACTGGTGCAGCCATTATGGAAAACAGTATGGAGTTTCTTCAGAAAATTAAATATGGAACTGCCATTTGACCCAGTGATACCACTTTTAGGAATATATCATAAGAAACCCAAAACACCAATCAGAAAGAATGTATACACCCCTATGTTCATAGCAGCACAATTTATAATAGCTAAGATCTGAAAACATCCCAAGTGCCCATGAGTAGATGAGTGGATAAAATGAGTGGATATGATAACTGTGAGGTACATTTATACCATGGAATACTATGCAGCAGTAAAAAAGAAGAATCTCTTACCCTTTGAGACAGCATGGAGGGACCTGGAGAGTATCATGCTAAGTGAAATAAGTCAGTCAGAGAAAGACAAATATCACAGTATCTCACTCATATGTGGAATCAAAGTAACAAAATAAACTGATGAATGGAGTGGATCCAGAGACATGGAAGCATAGAACAGTGTGCAGAATCTCAGCGAAGGTGGGAAGGGTGAGTGGGTGGGTGGGAGGTAATCAACTAAGGACCTTGTATGCATATATTCATGGCCAATGAACACGTACAATGGGGCAGAGAGGATCTGGGACGGAGGGCAGGAGCAAACTGGAAGGGGTTGGAGGGGGGGAAGGGGGACATATGTAATACTTTCAACAATAAATTTTTTTTTTAAGTGGGAAGAAAAATCAACCAAGTAAGCAACCCTATAGTACAAACATGACTGTGAGGAGATCATCTATGAGTCAAAAAGGGGCAGGCCACATAAAAATATGGTCACTGTTAAGTCATTCCCAAAGGGGCCTACCATAGCATAACTTCAAAGGGACTCCATTAGGAGAAAGGACTACAAAACTTCCAGAGTTAAGACTAGTCTCAAAAGGCATCTGGAGAACAAAGGCAGATATATCACTAAAATCTACACAAATTTATAACCTACAGTTCTGCAGAACAGAAGTCCACATGGATCTCACTAGGCTAAAATCAAGGTGTGGCGACAAGGTTATGCTTCTTTCTGTGGACCTTTCTCTGCCTTTTCCAGCTTCCAGAGGCTACCCACATTCCTGGGCTCATAGTGCTCTCCTCCATCTTCAAAGCCAGTAATGTTGCATCTCTCTGGCCATTTTTTCATGATCACATTACTTTCTTTGACCAAAATCTAAAAGGTCCCCCAATTTTAAGGACCCATGTGATTAGATTTAAGTCACTTAGCTAATCCAGAATAATCTCCTACCTCAAGAACCTAACTTAATCCCATCTGCAAAATTCCTTTACCACGTAAGGTAACATATTCACTGATGCCAGGGATTGTGACATGGAAACCTTTGCTGAGTAATTCTGTCTGCCACAGAAGGGTCTTGAAATTAAAAGGCTTTTACAGTTTTTTTCTTCAGCTGTTTTTTTATTTTCTCATTTGCCAAATATCATAATTATTTTCATTTAGTGATCATTTGATAGTAGAGATATAAATCCATGTTCATATGAAAATATGAAGTTTTCAGCCTTACCGACAAAGGCCTGATCAACTTTGGATTTGTTTGATATCATATATCAATAATCACCAGTTACCAATTCTATTGAAAAAAAAAAGCAGAAGTAACACATGTTGAACCTCTACTAATTCTCAAGCACTTTCCTAAGCACTTTATAGCTCCCATTTCACTTAATCATCATAATGACCTTGTGAAGTGAATGGTATTATCTCCATTTTCCAAGGGAATAAAACAATGATAAAGAAAATTGTCCGAAGTCAAACAGTTAGTAAGCAATGGCGTCAAGATTCAAATTCAAAGCCTGTCCAACTCTAGAGTTCCTATTTTTTGCTTTGTATCCAATAGCCACTAAAGAATAAAACCCTATCCTATGTGACCTTATAATATTCTGCTCTCCCACGATCAGAAATAACAACTACTCGATTAACAATATCAATCAATCCATTAATTATCAAATACCTTAGCAGTGTGAGACATGGCAACACATGATTTGCTCTTGAGCAGAGCTTCAGCGGGTGGGGCTGACAAGGTTCTGAGGATGACCAGGATCTTGTGGACAGCTGCTTTTATATTTATTTTTTAATTTTTTTAAATTTCTTTATTGATTACGGTGTCCTTATTCCCCCTTACCCTCCCCCCCCTTATTCCCTCCTTACCACCCCTTCCCCCCACTCCCTTGAACTGATGCTTTTTTTTTTAATATATTTTATTGATATTTTACAGAGAGGAAGGGAGAGGGATAGAGAGCTAGAAACATCGATGAGAGAGAAACATCGGTCAGCTGCCTCCTGCACACCTCCTACTGGGGATGTGCCCGCAACCAAGGTACATGCCCTTGACCGGAATCAAACCCGGGACCCTTCAGTCCACAGGCTGACGCTCTATCCACTGAGCCAAACCGGTTTCGGCGAACTGATGCTTTTTATTACTTACCATGATGTGGGTTTTCTTTCTGATCCTTCTCAATTATTTAAATAGAAGTAGATGTGGATATGAAAAAGAGAAATAAAATTGTGCCTCAGTATCCTCATCTATAAAATGGACATAACCAATGACCTTTAACTAACCCCAAATGATTGTTGCAGGATTAAATTAGTTAATATAGAGAGAGAGCACTTAGTACCTGGCATATAAAAAGCATTAGTATCCATACTACCACCACCACCACCTCTGTCATCACCATCACCAACATCATTATCTTCATCTTCATGAAGATTCCTAGACTTAAATATTAGGTCAAACCCTGACTGGTTTGGCTCAGTGGATAGAGTGTCAGCCTGTGGACTGAAAGGTCCCAGGTTCGATTTCGGTCAAAGGCATGTACCTTGGTTGTGGGCACATCCCCAGTGGGAGGTGTGAAAGGAAGCAACTGATCGATGTTTCTCTCCCATCGATGTTTCTGACTCTCTATCCCTCTCCCTTCCTCTCTGTAAAAAATCAATAAAATATATTTAAAAGAAATATTAGGTCAAAATAGAAGGGCCAGACGTCTCTATATATGGGAAAGAACTCCAGAGTTCTACCTCTTTGTGTTTCTGGTGGGTGTTGTTTTTTTTTTTTTTTAATCTCAAATGCAGGCATTGATTAAACAATAAACACTCCCCTATTGCATTTTTATTGTTTCATTACAATTACATGCCTTTAGTCTTTGAAGCTATTTCTTTCCCTTAGTAATCCAAGAAAATACAATTCCCAGCCCACCCACTTTTTAAATTTATATATGTATAATTTCTCTTATAATAAAATATCATCAAATTTCACTTTTAGGAACATCTTAGAAATATAATATAGCCTTTCTTGTAAGTAGGGAACTCAAAATAGGTGAGGCAATATACTCTCTCAACCAAACTATTTTCTTTTGTCAAAAACTGAATCAACTCACTATTTTCATCCACAATATGTTTCAACCCCCATTTTTTACCATCTCTTCTAGACACTCTTTCATGCTTTATTGTCCATCCCTAATGTTCTCTTTGAACTTTCTGTTTGTGCTTTTATTTTATTCCCCCTCATCGTCTCCCACTGTCTCCAATCTTTCCTATTTATTTTTGGACACTTAAGGCCAACTGTTCCCCTGCTTCTTTGCTTGGGCTTCCCCGCTTTCTCCTCAGGGAAGTTCACCCGCTGCTCCAAAGACTTCCCGAGTTTCTCCCGCAGCTTTCTCTCTCCTCTCATGCTGACTCCCTCTGTTCCCTCTTGCTCCATATGCCACCTCCCTCTTACTTCCACTTTAGCTGTTGGTAGTAAGAGTTTGGCTAAAGCTGCTCAATGGTCTTCTCATCAGCACACAGTTGTTTGCCTCAATAGAGTTGAAGAAATTTCAACCCTTCCTTTTTACCAGTGTCTCATGATTTTTATCCTGCTGTGCTATTTCCTGCTTCCTCCTCAGCAAGGCTCAACCTCAGCAGACTGTCTCTCCTCCTTTCCATTTCCAGTTCTTCATCTTTGTTCCTTCTCTGGAAGTTCCCAATCTCTCTCTCTCCCCTAAAGTCTGCAACAGAATCTCATCTGCTAGGCTTATAGTGTAATTCATTTCCTCATGGCTTACTACGTGAGCAATGTGCTTCTTAGAAAGTGTACCACTTGAGTACAGAGGCCTGAAGTTGAGTTTTAACTACACAAGCATGTAGGACTGACTGACATCAACACCTAGGAACGTACATGATGTAAGAAATAGTGCATGGAGCTTCAAGCCAGAAACCCAGTTCTAAAGAATGATTTTACCATTCAGTCTTTGGAATAAAATTATTATCTCTACTGCATGGCAAATTACCCTAATTTCAGTAGCATAAAACAACAACCACTTTACTATGCTCATGATAATCTGGGGCTTCATGAAGAGACCCAAATGGCTGAGGCTAGAACAGCAGGGGATGGAAGATCCACTTTCAAGATAGGTTCTTTATTCACATATGACTTCCTCAGAGCATGATGGCCTCGGGGCAGTTGAACTTCTTACAGGGGACTGGCAACATCCTGCTCGATAAGGAAGAACCTGCATGACATTTTATGACCTAATCTCAGAAGTCCTAGCGTGTCCCTTGCACTGTGTTCTACTGACTGAAGTTGTTACAAGCTTGCTCCAATTCAAGGGAGAAGAATGAGACTTTGCCTCTTGATGGGGGAATGGCAAGGTCACCTGGTAGAGGAGCATGAAGGATGAAAGTTATTGTGGTGACCATCCTGAAAAATAAAACATGATATAGTCCTACATTCCTTTATAGTTCTAAAAATCTGATTCTATAGTTTACTTAGACTCTCAGTAGATGCTCAATTAAAATTTAGCCTCTCCAGCAGGCAACCTGAAAAACATGGAGTTTTGGCTTTTTATACAGATAACATAGTAAGAGAAGAATTCAAAACTATACTTCTTCAAGCACAAGGTGTGTGCCACAGATTAAAGACTCAGATATGTAATAGGAATTCAAATAAAAAGAGTGTCACTCAAGGGCAGAGTGGTCAAAGAGAGCATCACAAAGTGGAAACAAATTAACGACCACTAATTGCCCACATTATCTCATCTAATCCTATCTAATAAAAAAGTAATATGCAAATTGACCATACCTCCGCTACACCCACAAGCCACGCACACCAGCCACGCACACCAGCCAATCAGAGAGAATATGCAAATAAACCCAACCAAGATGGCTGCAGCCACAGAGAGCAGAAGCAAGGCTTGGGTTTCCCCTGCAATGGAGGAAGCCAAGCTTTCCACCTGCCCTTGCCAGCCCAGGCCTCCACTCAATGTTACAAAGTTTCAATGATAGAAGATAAATAAATTCCAACAAAAATGGCAGCAGCCATGGAGCTGGAGAGAGCAGCAGGCTAGGGTTGCCCCCGGCGATGGAGGAAGCCAAGCTTTCCTGCACACCCTGGCCTGCCTTGGCCTCCGCTTAAGGCTACTAAGTTTCAATTATAGAAGACACATAAATCCCAACAGAAATGGCTGCTGCCATGGAGCGAGCAGGAGCCTTGGCTTCGCTCCAGGCTACAAAGTTTCAATTGTAGAAGATAAATAAATCCCAGATCCCAGGGCCTCCGCTTGGGGTGCCAGGGGGCATGGCCGGCCTGCAAACCACCACAGGCCCCTCACCCAGGCCGCCCCATGCCCCAAGGGAACCCCCACCCTGATCCAGGACACCCTTCAGGGCAAACCAGCTGGCCCCCACCTGTGCACCAAACCTCTATCCTATCTAATAAAAGAGTAATATGCAGATTGACCATCACTCCAACACACAAGATGGCTGACCCCATGTGGTCAAAGATCCTGCCCCATGTGGACACAAGATGGCCACCACAAGATGGCCAGCAGGGGAGGGCATTTGTGGGCGATCAGGCCAGCAGGGGAGGGCAGTTGGGAGGGACCAGGCCTGCAAGGGAGGGCAGTTGGGGGTGATCAAGCCTGTAGGGGAGGGCAGTTAGGGGTGACCAGGCCTGCAGGGGAGGGCGGTTAGGGGCAAACAGGCTGGCAGGGGAGTGGTTAGGGGGTGATCAGGCTGGCAGGCAGAAGTAGTTAGGGGCAATCAGGAAGGCAGGCAGGTGAGCAGTTGGGAGCCAGCAGTCCTGGATTGTTAGAGGGATCCCAGATTGGAGAGGGTGCAGGCTGGGCTGAGGGACAACCCTCCCCCCCCCCCATGCACGAATTTCATGCATTGGGCCTCTAGTGCTCATAATAATCATGAGTGGTAAATACCACACTGTGTTTTACAGATCATGAAGCTAAAACCCAGAGATATTAAGGATACTGAGCCAAGCTCCCATTGCCAGTCACACCTGTCTCAGTGACACATTAGAGGAAGTAGTACTATGCTCAATTGGGATTGAAGGTGGGTTCTCTGTGTAAGATGTGCCATGAGTAAAAGCAACAACAACAAAAGAAAACAATTCTTAGCTTGGGGGTAATATAAATGAATTCAAGAAGTGGGAAGGAGCAAAATAAATAAGAAGGGCAGTAGCATGAATTGGGGGCTAGGGGCATTGCCTGGGCTACTCAACAAGGATAGTTACAGTTGGGTTGCAGCATATTATAATTTCTGTCCAGTGCAGCAATGGCCACATGTAACTGTACAGACCCCAGTCACTTTACTTCATTAGAGAAAAAGGACATTTGCACACTTTGCCATTTACCAGCCTCTATGAAGCCTCCCAAATACACACTGGCCAGCCTAATCTATAATAATAAAAACATAATATGCTAATTTGACTGAACAGCCAAATGGCCTACCAGATGTCATTCCGGACGTCCTTTTGAATGAAGCCACGGCAGAAGGGACTGAGGCAGAGGTGGTTAGGGGTGATGAGGCTGGCAGGTGAGCAGTTAGGGGGGATTAGGCAGGCAGGCAGAGGTAGTTAGGGGTGATCAGGCAGTTAGGGGAGATCAGGCAGGCAGGCAAGCTGTTAGGAGCCAGTGGTTCCAGATTGCAAGAGAGATGTCTGACTGCCAGATTGCAAGGGGGATGTCCGACTGCTGGTTTAGGCCCCATCTCTGTGGGATCGGGCCTAAACTGGCAGTCGGACATCCCCCAAGGGGTCCCGGATTGTGAGAGGGTGCAGTCCAGGCTGAGGGGACCACCCCCCATGCACGAATTTCATGCACCAAGCCTCTAGTCTTGTTATAAAGACTGGTTCCTGGCCATTGCCATGCAAATTACTATTATGATTTAGCATGTCATATTTCCAAAATATTTGACAATAATCTGGTGGCTACTACTTCCATCCACAAAGGGAAGTGGGTAACAACCAGTATGATCTTCATTTGCGAATCCATTAAAGTAAATATGGATATTAAAATTATCATTTCAAGTTTTTTATTAAATCCCTGGAGCCATACACACTCCCCTATCACTTCATTTTTTTAAATTGCTTTGAAATTTTGAGCACTCGTGAGATTAGTTAAAATTGTATAACCCCATGCACTTCTGCCTTCAGTTTTAATTCTCAGTCATATTTCCATAGTTACAGATGAAGAACCCAAAGGGTATTGGGAGAGAAGACAGAAGAACTAAGACAAAGGCACAAGCCCAGTCTCCCTTCATGGGTTAGTTTCCTTCAGCACAAGTTTTTTACTGTCCTCTGTGATGAAGGACCACTAAGTCTCTAGAGGGCAAACAATCCAAGGAGGAGAAAGCGGGCCAGGGAAAGTACCAGAGCCAGGAGGATATTTAAATTGCTATCCAGGCTCTGCTATTTAACCAACAAAGGTTACCCTCCCAAACGTCCACCAATGGAAGATATATTGACTGGACTACGGTGTATCCACTCAGTGGAATACAATGATTTTTAAAAATAGAAAAGATTGACATATACTTCTACAAGACATCTCCAGGACATATTGTTAAGTGAATAAAGGCAAAGCAAAAAACTGCACAGTATACCACATTTATGTGATAAGAAGGGGTGGGGAACGAATCTATATACACTTATTTCCTCATAGTTTAAATAATAAACAGTGGAGTGGGAAATAAAAATTAATAAAATTGGTTATAGGGCACAATAGAAAAGAAAAAAGAGTTTCCCTTCCCACAGACATGGGGACGGGAAGCTTGAGCTGTAAATAGGGAGGGCTCTTTAGGAGCATAGTCAGAGCAGGCATCTCAGACCTCTCTGTTGCCATTTTGGGCTCCATCCCCAGGCCTAAAAGTGGCCCTGCAGCAGCTCTGGGTGCGATTTCAGATGCTGAGATTTGGGGGACCTGCTGACAACGATGCTACCATGCCTCTGGGCTGACCTGTCTGGCTGACCTGGTGTTCCTCTTTCCCCTTTCTACAATGTGCGGGTACCTAACTAGGTATAGGAGGAACACATTTCAGCCCAAAATACAAGGTGCCCCCCCAAAATGTCTATACACTGTAACAGCTGATAGCTCAATTTTGAAAGTGAAATGTATTTTAATAAACACTGCCTTTGTAATTATTCAGAGTGTGTTTATACATTTGGGGTCACCCTATATATAAGTAACTGCTCATCAGCTACAGCCACATGGATAAGGGCGGCACCTCCCTGCCTCTTAGATCTGTAAGGAGTTACCCCAGATAAAGAGATCCCAATCTCAGCTGTACTACTTACTTGCCAGGACCCTGACCTGTGGCCTCAACAATGCAGAGACAAGAACAATGAAGTTTTATCCAGCACAAAGTCAGTCCTAGTCGTTACTGTAACAGTTTAAAATACTTGTCTCACTGAATCCTCACAATAACCCTCGCAAGTGCCTATATACTACTTCTATTTTACTGATGAGTTAAAGTGAGTCCCCAAGAGTCATAAAATATCACTGGTAGGTGACAGAGGAGCTTTGCAAACCCAGACATCTTAAAGCCATGCTCTTGACCCCATGCCAGTCGGTATGGCAGGCAGACTGTGAAAGTCTGTAACCCTCTGCTCAGACAAGGGCTGGCTAATGCAGAAAAAACCAACACAGAGGGCAGTGCCATAACAAAGTCAATGGGATAATACACATGGCCCTGTCCTCTAGGCCAAAGTGTTGTCAATATCAGATATTCATACACATTGGAATTAGTAAATAACAGCACGAGACATAATGCTACCAAACTGCCCATCAAACCCTCGGTATCCCAGAGAGATATACGAGATATTCCAAGAATCCCCAAACTCATAAATTCCCTTTTAGCATGCAATTTTTTCATAAATTGTTACTACTCGTGGCTTCATACATAGAATCACTTCATACGTGATCAGAGTACAGAGAGATTAAGCAGCATGTGGGGCTTGCTCAATCACTGAGAGACTCACTCATCCCACAGCTACAGAAAGTTTGAAATTCATCCCTCCGCATAGTTATCAACCAATCCCCAATGGACCATGGGACAAACTCAGATTTTAAATAGTTAAAACTGTGAATGATAATCCAGAAATTCCCCAAGTAAGGGTTAGTGACTATGTTTAAGGCCAAAATGAAAGAGACAAATAATCAATGACAGGATTACCAGGTCCCCTTCTGATTGACTTGCCCATTCTCCCACTTGCTAGCAAAACTCTGATATTTACACCTACCTCTAAGGCTAAATTACATCCCTAGAGATGCTTTTTGTCTTCCTTTTAGCTTTCAGGATGCTTCATCAATGGAGCTTTGGGTTCCATGAAACCACACACAGAGCGCTTTACACCTTTCACCAATGCTGGGCAGAGGGAGATCAGTTACTGTTAATTACAGATGCTTTCTGTCATAATGGGCCCGATTTTCAAAAGAGTCTCAATTGCATGGCTCCCAAATGCCATGCACAAACCTGGTAATGGTCCATGCAAATTGAATACTTAGTGGATCTGTGTGCCTTACGTTCCAAGGACTGCCTTTGAAAATTTAGCCTCATAACTCCAAAGCATTTGTAGCATCATAATCTGTCATCATTAGCAACAATGCTTGACTTGGTGCTCAACATTCTTATTAACCATGCAATTATGAATGCAGACAATGTTTAATCACTTTTACAAAAATACAGCTGTGTTGTTGGGGAGCTGTCATTTGCTGCTCATTAATGATTGATTTTTTTAACCATCTAGATTGTTTTCACGAGAACAGCAGATTAACTATAAAGTATTCGTTATTGGTCATTAAGGGAAATTAAAATGAAAAACCTTTACAAGATGTGTCCTGTCTTGCTGCATTAGGATGGCTAAGACTCTCTTGCTAATGTGTGTCGGGGGTCGGGGGGAGGGGAGGAGACAAAAAATCATTCTTTCAGAGCTCTGGGGTGAGGACAAGTAGAGTGAAGAGAAAAATGAAGAAAAACATCTCCTTTTGCTATAATAAAACATTGATTACACTTTACAATGGCAATAATTTACCCCAAATAATTACTTCAGCTATTGTCCAGCTTGTTTAAGAGCTGACTGAGCTGTGGGTACCAATCGATTTGGTGCAGATTGCTAATAATGGGCTATTTTGAAAACAGCTCTTCCTCCACGCCTCCCATACACTGAAGGCACTAATTCCTTTCCCACATTGCACACTTAATTTAAAATGGATCGAGGCATTCTTTTATGTCCAGACTTTCTTATACCTTGGATGCAGAGAGCTGAGCTTTGCTCCATCAAATGTCTCCTGGACACCCTGTGATAAAATGCACTTTACCTGCCTACCTACAAAGATAATAAGTTTCAAAACCTGTTAGGACATTAGAAAAATCCGATTGCTCAATGTCATGCCCTCCCTGGGTCTCCAGTTTCGACGCTCACCAAGCCCACGCATGGCGCTCTTTAATTCCACACTTGCTCAACAGCTGCCAGGATCCTGGAAGATTTAACCTGAGGGAGAAGGTTTTTAATAAATTACAACTCTTTTTCCTTTTGTTCTGACTCACCCTTATTCTGGGTCTTTTTAAAACTGCTGCCTTAGTTCTTTTCAATAATGGTTTGTGGATTTTTTTTCTAATAACAAGTGTAATATGTATTTGTTTTGGGAATACAGAAAAGCACATAAAGAAATTTAAAGCTATCTGTAGTCCCATACCCAAAAATAAACACTGCTGACATTTCAGATTTGTTTCCAGTATTTCTCCTATTAGCATTGTTGACAGTTGCATGACCTTGGGCAGGTTACTTATCCCCCCTGTTTTCCGTTTCCTTCTCTGTAAAAGAGAAATCATAGCACCTATTTCACCAGGTGATAATGGAGATTAAATAATATTTGAAAAGCATTTAGAAAGGAAATGTCTGACACAAATTAAGAGTTCTGTACATTTTAGCTATCATATTTCTATAAGTTTTGGAGTGAGAAATATTATAAAGGAAAGAAAAGTATTTCAGGCAGAGAAAGACAAATACCATGTGATTTCACTTACATGTGGAATCTTAAACAACAGCAACAATAACAACAAATGAATAAACAAAGCAAAACAAAACCAGGCTCATAAAAAGAGAGACCAAAGGGATAGTTACCAGGTGGGAAGATAGGTGAAAGGGGAAAGGGAATATAATCAATAATATTGTGATAAGTTTGCACAGAGACAGATGATTACCAGAATTAGTGGGGTGATCACATTGTAAGGTACAAAAATGTTGAATCACTATATTATACATCTGAAACTAATATAACCAAAATAATATTGTATATCAACTATACGTACATAATTTTTTTAAAAAAAGAAAAATATCATAACTAGTAAATACTTTAAAATTTTTAAATGCCCAGATGATGCTGATGCTGCAAGCCCAGGAAACCACTGCCTTATCTGTATATATAAAAGCCTAAGCTACTGAACAACCAGTTGACTGATTGCTATGATGCACACTGACCACCAGGGAGTAGATGCTCAGCAGATGCCCCCTGGTTGTCAGTGCGCTCCCACAGCCAACCTCCCATAGCTGGCCAACCTCCCATGGTCCCTCCCCCCGGCCAGCTGGCCCTGATTGGCCCTGATAGGGACTAGGCAAGATGGCCCCCATCAACCCGATTGCCAGCCAGGCCAAGGGACCCTACCTGTGCACAAATTTGTGCACTGGGCCTCTAGTGTTATCTACACTAATAAAAGAGAAAGATGCAAATTGACTGTACCTTCATGACACCCACCAGCCAATCAGGAGTGAGTATGCTAATTAACCCAACGAAGATGGTGAGTTAATTTGCATACACAGGTGCCAAGCAGCTGGGGGCGGGATGTTTGCATCATCGCCATGGCGATGACACAGGCGTTCCACACCACCCCAGCCGCTCTGGACCTCTGGGCAGCATGGGAAGGCAGAAAGGCAACTCCGGGCTGGAGCAGAAAGGTGGCTCTGGGGCCGGAGCAGAAAGGCAGTGCCAGCAGGCAGGGGAAGGAAGGCCCATTCTTTTTTTTCTTTTTTAATTTTATTTTATTGTTTAAAGTATTACACATAGTAGTACATATATCTCCTTTTTTTCCCCCATTGACCTTCCCCCAGCCTCCCCTACCCCTTGTCACATGCCCTCATCCCCCCTCCACCCCAGTGTCTTGTGTCCATTGGTTGTGCTTATATGCATGCATACAAGTCCTTCGGTTGATCTCTTTCCCCCCCTCCCCAACACTCCCCAGCATTCCTGCTGTAATTTGACAGTCTGTCCGGTGCTTTACTGCCTCTGTATCTATCTTTTTGTTCATCAGTTATAATGTTCTTTATTTTCCATAAATAAATGAGATCATGTGGTATTTTTCTTTCATTGCCTGGCTTATTTCACTTAGCATAATGCTCTCCAGTTCCATCCATGCTGCTGCAAATTCCTTCTTTTTTACCGCAGCATAGTATTCCATTATGTAGATGTACCATAGTTTTCTAATCCACTCATCTGCTGATGGGCATTTAGGCTGTTTCCAAATCTTAGCTATGGTGAATTGTATTGCTATGAACATAGGGGTGCATATATCCTTTTTGATTCGTGTTTCTAGTTTCTTGGGATATATTCCTAGAAGTGGGATCACTGGGTCAAATGGGAGTTCCATTTTTAGTTTTTTGAGGAAACTCCATACTGTTCTCCACAGTACCTGCACCAGTCTGCATTCCCACCATCAGTGCACAAGGGTTCCTTTTTCTCTGCATCCTCGCCAGCACTTGTCATTTGTTGATTTGTTGATGATAGCCATTCTGACAGGTGTGAGATGGTACCGCCTTGTCATTTTGATTTGCATCTCTTGGATAATTAGTGACTTTGAGCATGTTTTTATATGTCTCTTGGCAGGAAGGCCCATTCTTGCACAAATCTTTTTACTTCGGGCCTCTAGTATAACTATAATGAGGAAAACCAACCACAAGTGAGAAAAATACTAATAAGGGTTGAAATTATATGTGATCTAGAGAGCTTTCTCCAGAGGGAAGGTTTGGAGGAACTTAAGAAGGCTGTTGTGCTACAAGGAATGATATGATGAGTGGAGATGATAACTTACATTTGGCAAACGTTCTATGAGAAAGTGCTAACCTATTACTTCTCCCATCAGTTCTGGTCACTGCTAGGTAGTCAGTCTTTCAGTTACATCCCCACATTATCTAGCCCAGAATATTCCTGAATCATGTTTGCAAGGAATCAGCAGAAATCCAAAACCTGAGCCAGGATAAAGCAGATCCTCAGACACCCCATGCTCAGGGATTGTCCAGGACAACTGAGGCAATCTGATGCTCACCCTGAGTTTGTCATCACCCCAAAGTGTCCAAGAACAAGAGAAAGAGAATGAACATGCATTCATTTCAGAGAGCATCACTCTATTGCTATTGTTTTATATTCAGCTTTTTCATGGAAAACTATTCATGTATTTTAAGAAAATTTAATTTGTATTATAACATTCCATCATATTGATATGCCATAATTGTTAACTTATCCCTTTTGTTGGGTATTTTTACTTCTTTAACTTCCCCTATTATAAATAATTCTGTGCTTATTTTTTATTCATTGTTTATCCTTTATCCCTTTTATGAATACTAAAAATTCTTTGACTTGGAAGTCTGAACCTTAAGGACAAAAGATTTAGAACTAATGCACCAGAGTTTGGTTATTATACTAGGAACTTTACAGTCATTACAGTCCGTTTTCTAATATCTAGTATCAAATGAAAGTAAAAACTGGCAGAATCCTTTCGTTGAAAAACCACAAAATTGCTTATTACTTGACACTTTAAATCATTTTTCTCAGAGATGTTGAGGTTCTAATAGTCACTCCACAAATGATTAGTATATTTCCACAGTGAATTTTTGTTTTAAAGACATGGATATGTTGACTTATAAGGCTGTCTGGTGCCTGATACATAAGAGGAAAAAACAACTTGAATCAGTGAATGATTGGATGCTGAAACCTCTACTTATTAACATGAGCAAAAGTCACTCTTAACATTGGTTAAATCTCATAGTAATGGAAGAGATAAAAGTTAAGAAATCATCTTTTTGAGTAATATATACATTGCTGGAGCCTATGTGGTTTTCATATATTTCTGTTGTCAGGTTAAATATAAATTAAGTTACACATAGTCCCTTGAAGTGAACAGAGAACATCTGAGTGTTAACACACTTAGCCATCACATTGAAGCCATCTATATATATAAAAGCCTAAGTGACCGTTTGACCGTTCAACCGTTCGACTGGTAGCTATGACGTGCATTGACCACCAAGGGGCAGCTCAATGCACAGGCATGGAAACATGGAACAGACTGATGAATCTCAGAGGGAAGGGGGAAGGGAGGAGGGTGGGAAGAGATTAACCAAAGATCTTATATGCATACTAGAGGCCCAGCACATGAATTCGTGCACCAGTGGGGTCCTTCGGCCTGGCCTGCAGGGATCAGGCTGAATTCATGCACCAGGCCTCCGACATCCTCCAAGGGGTCCCGGATTGCGAGAGGGTGCAGGCCAGGCCAAGGGACCCCACTGGTGCATGAATCCATGCACCGGGCCTCTAGTCTACAATAAAACTCTCAGCTCCAACTCCTTCTTCATGATAGCTCCCAGACTTCTAAAACATGAGTGATTTCTGACAAAAGGTTCTCCTCTTATTAGACAATGTGACAAAGGGGCCATCACTTTCCATAGGTGGTGCTCAACCCTTGCTGAATTACCTGGAGAGTTTTTTGAAAGGAGGGTTGCTGTTGGTTTTTTTTGTTTGTTTGTTTTTTGTTTGTGTGTTTTTTTTGTGTGTGTTTTTGTGTGTGTGTGTGTGTGTGTGTGTGTGTGTTTAGGGGAAGCCTGCTAGAATTAACTGGGGAGCTTCCAAAAACTACTGGCTCTCATCTCAGGGTAGTCAGAGTCACCAGTGGTGGGATCCAGACTTCGGTACTTCATACAAGGTTCTCCATTGAGTCTAATGTGCCACCACAGTTGAGAAGCACTGCTTTAGAAGAGGTGGATACCAGTATAACATAACTTCAGGCACCCCATGACTTCAAAAAGTTGCCTCCAAAAGTCCTACAGCATCACTTTGCTATGCAAAGACAAATTCATTCAGGCATTGATTAGCTCTGTCAGTGCCAGAAGGAATACACCTCCCTAGAGGCCATAAATAAAGCTTGTCAAGTTGCAATGCTGTGCAGTAATATGGGAAAGAGCAACAAAATGCCAACCTGGAATAATTGGTGGGCAATCCTGGCACCAACACATTTTTGGGATAAACTGGGAAAAGGGGGTAAAACATCTATTAATAGTAACTACTAAAATGGAAATGGATGTACTTGCACTCAAATTAATAACACCCTTAAGTGGTAAGAAAATCTCTTCTCAACTCATTGGGACCCATTATCTCTGAGGATTTCTGTGAGATAAATTGTACCTTATCCTCAGAAAACCACCACCCCTAAAGCTTATCAGTTCATTCCACTGAGAGTCAAATAAATTAGCAGTCAGAATCTGTTCAGGTTCATAACTGAATAATGAAGGTGTATAACTTTGATCTTAGAGTCAGCAACTTATTATCTAATTTACTTTATTACAGAGAGAGAGAGAGAGAGAGAGAGAGAGAGAGAGAGAGAGAGAGAGAGAGAGAGCAAGCAGTTAGCAGAAAGAAATACTGCTAGGTGAGGCTAGATTTTCATATAGGGTCTTTTAATAAAATACAGGGTGTCCTAAAACAATGTATATACACTTTGGATAATAATGTATTCCAATGGGTTAAATCTGAAGAGAAAGAAACATCAATTGAGCTATCAGAAAAAAAGTGTGTATACATTTTTGGGACACCCTGTAGGTACTTGACTCTAGACAAATACTTAATCTCTTTTGGTCTCATCTTTCTCAATTGTAAGCCATAAATAAGAGTAGGCAATTTTTATGATCCCCTCAATTTCAAAAAAAAAAAGACATCTGTGAAAGTTTATCACTTCCCTGGAAATGACCTCAGTGAAGTATGGGTAGCTGGTAAAAATCCAAGGATTGCACAACTACAAATCCAATGGCCACAGTCCTTCAGCTGTACATGGGAGATGATGTAATGATGTAAATGAAGGGACTGCAAATATTATTTAACCTATGGAATTAGGATTTTTCAAACAGATTATTCACCAATATAGTTACTGTAATGTAAGCACTAACATTTTAGAGAACATTTTTCTTCAAAATGTTTTTATTTACACTTATTCAGGATCTGGCCGACATGGACATTTCAAGCAGGACCACCTCAGATCACATATTAAGTACTTCTGGAAAAGTATTATTGTTCTAAAGCATCTTTATTAGAAAAGCCTATAGGAAATTAAATGGCAGAAGGTATATTACATCAAGTCTACCCATGCAGATTTCCAGGGTAACCAAGACTCACTTCCAAACACAAAGTCAGCGGACAAAGGAGAGAAGTCATTTTCTCCTATAAAATTAGGAACATCTTTTTATGGGGCTGAAGCTGGACATTGCCATGTGAATAAATAAGATCAATAATGGTCCATTCATAACAGCAACTCCTGGTGATTTAAGACCTGAGGATAGATTTTCAAGAAAGATACACACAAAGCTTTAAAGCAATATTTAAGCCACCTCTGCAAAGCCTTCAAATAATACAGTTGGTAATGGAAACAATACTAGACCTTTAATGGCAGAAACATTAGCAGACCCTGTAACTGTATTGTAAATCATTTCTAAATAACGATATTGATAAGATGAGACTTTCAAAATCACCCAGGACACCTCTTTAACAGCTAATTAAAACTAGAGAGTGGAGGCAGTTCTTTTATCATTCACAATATTGTAGCTCTAACTAGAGAGCAGAGGCAGCTCTTTTATCATTCACAATATTGTACCTCTGATCATCCCTCGGTGAATGATTTTACTTCAGTAATAACCCCGACATTCAGTTAGCAATTACCACATCAGATTTTATCTACTGGTAACAACTGGTTCGAAAGATATTGCCCTGCGTGCATTAATTTCATCATGCTAATAAAGTTTCCTGTTATAAAATGCAAAAACATATTAACCTGTCGAATGTAATAAAAGATACATATATATCTTTCTTGCAAAATGGTGATACACCAGCATTTCATTTCTGCTTCAAATTTTAAGTGGGTAAAGTGTATTAAAGGAATAGAAAGTAACAAACTATAATCTGCCGTGAACACAATAACATCACGGAGCGCCAACAAATTTTCTGTGAGTAATTGCACTTATTGTGATTTATGCATATTATAATACCTTGGTACTTGCATAACAATGAAAGACTGCTCATTTCCAGACACTGAACCCTGTAATAGCAGAAGCATATGCATTTTGTCTTTCCCACAGAATTCAGGGAGGCCACTGCTGACTCCAGTTAACTCCCTTGGAGCACCTTGCAAGCATGGACTGATGGAAACATTTAATAAAGATGCAGAAGTGACTAATGATGACAGCTAGTATCCCCAGGGCATAATCCCTGGCACGGAGTTAGCAATCTGTAAGGATGTGTTGAAGGTAGGAGGAGAGGAGCTCTATTGTCTTCCTCAGGGGTAATGAGCTGTCTGTTTATGGTTCCAGGAGCTACTCTGATAGCCTTTTCCTTCCCACCCTCCTCTTCCCCTCCCGGCTGGCCCAAATACCAGCTCCACCCCCAAGGGAGGCATCCAAAGCAGGGATGCCTCTGTCCCCATCTTAGTACCCCCACCCACCTTCACTAACCTCCCTGTCCTGATATTTTCGAGGTAACGCATCACCACTGCCTGAACTAGACTCAGCATTTGACCTGCTCTGTTTCTTCCCCTCCGGCCCCAGGTTCCCCACTGGCTTGTGTCACTTTTAGAATTTTAAACATGAAGATGTTACAATTGTTAAAATCCCACTGGAAAAGATGAATTGTGGTTAAAACTAAGATGTGTGACATTTTGCTCTGCTGCCCACAATCATCAACTCGTTATGGAAGCCAGGCCTCCACTCTACAGGAGATGGTTTCCCTGATGGTGCTGCCCACCTGGGAAGCCCAGTCATCCTACTGGAATGAAAAAGAAAAGTACCCGAATCAATTAAACTGAAGCCAAGTAAACACGTTGCCCCCTGACATAGGGTGAGCACAGTGGTCCCACACCCACCATCGGGGACAGCAGAGGGCCTCTGCACAGAGCCTGGGCGCTGCCCTGGGACCCTGGTCAAGGAGAGCGCTGTGCCCACCAGAGCTGTGCCTGCCCAGCGCCTCAGGCTGTCCGCATGGTGAGGCGGGAGTGCTCAGCGCTCCTGGGCAACGGGAGCACTCAGCACTGACTGGAGGCCTGGAGAACAAGCACGGGAATGTGGAAGATTTATGGACTGAAAATGTGCGCCCAGACAGCAGCACCGAGTTCACTCAGGAAACATATGTGCCGTGGCCTCACTGTGGGAGGCCTAGGTGGGACCCCCAGAGCTTGGCAGAAACTAGTGGGGACCCAGTGTGGAAATGCACACATCCAGGGCTATAAATCTGATAACAAATACTCCTTAGTGGTCTTACAAAGATTGTGAAAACACAGGCACTTTTAAGACGGCTACGTCAGGAAAGAGGGGGCCATTTGGAAAGATGACTCACACAGAATTGTTTCTAGGCATTGAGGAGCACACAGGATAAGCCAGAGCCTGGCCTCCCCTTTAGCCCTGCGGAGCAGCTGTGTCCACACGGCATAACCCGGAGAGGGCTGTGCCTCCAAAGGGGAACACACTAATTTGATGACAGTTTCCGGTTCAACCCCAAAATGCGAGCCAAGGCATCTTCTTAAAATGTATAATACAACTTTCTAAAATTTTATCCAGCCCAAAATTTAATCATGTCATTAATTCTCTTTTAATTGCAGGTCACACTCCAAAAGCAACAAGTGAGCTAAAAGGAAGAGGAAGAAGTAGAGGAGCCCAGAGACAACACACCAACTGTACTTCACCATTCAGGACCAAACCTGGAGTTCCTCAGCCTCACACGTACTTAGCCTGTGCTCTGGGCTTTCATAGCACTTTCATTCTGGAATCTATTTCCAGAGTTTATGGCCTCCGAGGTTTTATGGTCCTTCCCAAGAAAGCTTTCTTCACTTATTAATATGCATTATGGTTTCCTCATCTCAGTGGTTCTTGTGAAAGCCAAGCACTTTTTATGTAATACACACGTAGTTTGCATAGACACTTTTCCATGGATATGGATAGAATTTTCGTTTTGTGTTTTTGGAGAGAGAGAGAGAGAGAGAGAGAGAGAGAGAGAGAGAGAGAGAGAGAGAGAGAGTGTGTGTGATATGAATTATAAACAGATTCTAACAGTTCTACCTGTCCATTCTACTTAGTCTGAAGAAAGAAGGAAAAGAAAGAGATTAAAAATACTCAACCTGTAATTTTCATTTCATCTCAAATAGAGTCTTTTATTGCTTGTCTTGTGATTTTTGAATGGACTATTGGTTTGAAAGTATAGCCCACTAACACTTAATTTGCCTAAACTTAATTCTACAATGACACCAGAGAAAATAGCAAAATTACAACAGAAGACTGTCAGGCCAACTCTTCTGTAACTAAAATGGCCAGTCATTTTATTTCCTAGTACTTATCTTCTCAAGTCCATTTCTCTAATTCACCATCTAACAACCTGTCCACCATCATCACAAAGGAATTTTGACAACAAGAAAGCAAACACTGTCACCCTGACTTTACTGCTGAGAGCCTGTTTTTCAAATAACATTACTTCCAGGTCTCAGCTAGGAAGAATGACCAGTTTGCACAGATTCTCCATCTTTCCCGGAACAGCACTGGATTTCAATTTCTAATTGTGTTTTCTCATTTACATTTGGCCACACTGCAACTGCGTAGGCACGGGGGCTACTACCGCATTCCAGTCTACCTAAGTGCAAATAAAACCCCTGCCTTTAAGTGCTCAGATGGCCACAATATAGATTAGACTAACTCTAAACAATGACACCTTTTCAACACGTTTAGCGCCCAGCCTGTTTTGTCTTCGGGACAGAAAGTATAGTGTCAGTCACCGGTGACTGACATGGTGCTTAACGTGTTAAGAGAGCAGCTATGCCTTGAGGTAAGCACAGTAAACAAATGTTTCATCAGAATTATTTTCACTGGTTTGCCATGCTTCCTGAGTCATCTCTCAGGCTCTCAAAACTATCTGCCTCCCAGGGACTATCTAGTGCCATAATATACATACATACATATACATATGTGTGTCTATGTGTATATACAGGATGTGACAAAAATAGGTTTACAGTTGTTCATATAGAAAATAATACAATAATTAATAATAATTAATAATAATAAACTGTTTCACATACAGTGCGAACCTACTTTATCCACCCCCCCTATATACACACACACATATATTTTAAAAGTGAGAATAATATTTCCTTCCTGTCTCTTCTATATAAAGGACTTGGCAATATGTGTTTTGGCAATATATGTTCTCTATGGGCTACTGGTTTTTAACAAAAATGGAAGGAAGGAGTAAGAGCAGTAATGATGGCAAGTATTTATCAAGCTCTTCCCTCAATTCTTACTAGGCCCCATACTAAGCATTTTCCATATGTGCAGTCTCATTTAATCCTTATGAGTCTTCTGTGAGATAGATACTATTATTATTACAGGGGATTAAACGGAGGCATATCCCTATGTCACAGAGGTAGTCAGAGATTCAAACTCACATCCTTCTGCCTCCAGCATCCAAGCTCTAACTGCTAGGGACTAGGGTGTAGGAACAGAATTACTGGTCTTTGCTTTGACTCAAAAGAAAAAATACATAGCAAATATGTATGTGTAAGTATGTATATCTTAAGTATTTAGACTATATAAATATATTAAATGCCAAATGTTTTTCCACTTCTCCATTATAATACACACATAATTTGTGAATTAAAACTTAATTGAGCCAATTACAAAATAGTAAAAAAAAAAAACAACAACTTATATCAACTCAGCCTCCATTCCATTATCAAGAGAGAAGCTGCTTAGGCATTTTTATTCTGGCAATTAAGGGCAAGTGTGTTTTGTAAAGGGAAGGTTATTTTGACTTTGATAAGTCTATTGCTCACTGTCTGATCATAAAGGGCCAGAGCTGGAGATGAATAACAGAATACTTTGTCCTTCACTTCAGGCATGATGGCTGGACCTCCCTGGCTATATATTTCCCAATATTTGATGGCCCCCATGTCAGCAGCAAAATGATGCATAATAAACAGAACAATACATTATGTGCCACTTCTTGATTCCGTGCCGAGTCAGGAAAGGAAACAGTCTACTTTTGAATGGCTTTTCTGAAATAATACACCGACAGTGTATATTGGAGAGATGTGAAGAGGAAAACTGAAGCTTATTTTTTCCCTAAACTAGCCTTTGAAATTGACAATCTGGAGTGACATGAATCCCAGTACCACCATCACTGGGTTGATATCAGGAAGAGCAGGGTACCCAGGCTTTCAACCAGCCAGGGAAAAGGAAGCAGAGCTTATGTAATAGGAAGGAAAAAAAGATGCTTGATGAAAGCCAGAGAAACAAACTGCACAAACTCTTTGATGAACGAAGGGAACGGGTTTGTGAAATAATGTGCAAGCCTACAAATAATGTTTCAATGACATTTTTAATTGTTCTGTTTTATCCCGAATGTTGTTTACAAAATCTAAAATTGCGTTGTAGAGTAAAAAGAGAAAACACTATTCTAAAGCCAGCATCTATGAAGCCATAGTGTTTAACCACTAAGGAGATGTAAGCTATGAAAAGGGAATGTCACCAGGTGCACACAGAGCTTCCCCTTCATCTGCCTGCATCCAGATCAGAGACTTCCAGTGCTAGCGGGGACCTCTCAAGTCACTGGGTCCAACCCTGATATTTCATAGATGTCAGTCTTAAAACTGTTGATTGACTTGCCAAAGTCATGCTTAGAGTTGTTTACTTTTTATTTGCTGAGTAACAAATGGCAAGTGGACAAAAGCAAAAGAGATCCTCTTACAAATTATGCAAAGACTTCTTATAAGAAGAATGGTGGTAACAATGGTTCCTAAATTCATTTATCTACCAAAGTGTATCAGAAATGCAAGAAACATATACACACCATGTTTCCTAAGGCAATAATTATTTTTAAGCTTAGACATTCTTCCAGTTATGCCTGCTTTATTCAGTATCAGTTTAGGGTTGCTCACCCAGTTGTTCTTTCCAGAAAGGACAGTGAAAAAGTCTAGCAGTTCTTCTCAGTGAGTAAAATAAAGCCGGACATTTGGGCACCTCTTTCTTTGGATCTCATGTCAAGTTCACAAGTGCAAAAGCACCTGCATGTCAGTCAACTAAATCCCCACTGGCAAACCCAGATGTAGAGAGCCTGCAGCAGAGAAGTGGGGATATTTCCCAGCTTCTCTGCACTCTGCCATCTCACCCTAGGAGCTCAAAAATGGCCCTACACTTTCCTGGGAAAAGAAGAAATGAAAATCCTTGAGTTGTTTCCCTTCTCTCAGAGCTTGGGCCACATCTTAAAGTTCCAAATGACATCCATCCACCCCAGGAGACCTGCTCTAGTTCACAGGACGGTCTGCCCAAGGCCACTCTCCATCCGGAAGGTCCTTGGAATATGGGCAAACTCCAAACATGCCAGAGGGTACACACTCTCCATGCAATCTCAGACCCTCACCCAGGAAATGCTAACATGGGCGTTCAAAATGGAAAAAGGACTCCTTCTGACACCCAAGCTCCCCCTGACTCCACCTTTTACCATCATAACTTTTCCATAAAACAATGAGAGTTCAGGAGGGTACTATTTTCTCAAGGCCAGGCTCGCTATGACTTGGTTCCAGGAACTGCCTACGATAATTGACTGCTATGAGTTGATCCCAACCACTATCTGTACAAGTGTTATGTTCATTCAGATTTCCCAAAACTGAAGTCTGGAGTTAGCCAACATTCGGACTGTTCTCCAGTCCCTGTTTCCCTCCTATCTCTTACAGAATCCTAACTGCAATGAGGACTCTCAGGGTGTGGTTCCTGAAACAAAACTACATTCCTCTCTTCCCCTCTCCTTCTTGATATTCGTTGCATGCAAACAACAGGGTGTGGAAAGAACATCAGAGAAATAGATTCACTGAGGAGCAATCCTGGGCATATGTACATACACAGAGGGAGGCATTCCCTCCCGATTTTCCTTCACTCTGGTGGGTGTGGGCAGTGGGTCATGTGTGCTGTATAAGCCTCAGGTCTCTGTCAGCACCGGCAATGGAACCTGTCTCTCTCCAAACAGCAGACTTTCAGTTTCTTAGCATCAACAAGAGGAAGATTCCTCAAAACAGTGTCCAAAGCCTTCCTGATTCTTTATTTTCTTTCTTTCTTTCTTTCTTTCTTTCTTTCTTTCTTTCTTTCTTTCTTTCTTTCTTTCTTTCTCTCTTTCTTTCTCTCTTTCTTTCTTTCTTTCTTTCTTTCTTTCTTTCTTTTTACTTTTTAAAAAAATTATCGTTATTGTTGAAAGTATTACAGATGTGCCCTTTGGGGGTTTTTACAATTGACCCCCTCCACCCCACACCCACTGCTCACTGGCCTTCACCACACTATTGTCTGTATCCATGGGCTATGCATATATGTTTAAAAAAAGAAAAAAAGGAATTTACCGTTTTGCTGCTAACCTTTTTTGAGTCAGCCATCATATATGGCAGCCCAATTATATGCCCAGTACTGGTCAGACCCTATGTAAACCTAAGAATGAATGAGGTCCAGGATTTAGACAAATGCACCTATGACTAGATATAAATTCATAAGCCAACATCCAAATTAATATACAAAGGGCACCCTGAATAGCTGCAGAAATCCTGAAAAAGAAGAACAATGTAGGTGGGATCTCAATACCAGATATCAAGCTGTATTACAAAGCCACTGTTCTCAAAACAGCCTGGTACTGGCACAAGAACAGACAGATAAATCAATGAAATAGAATAGAGAACCCAGAAATTGACCCAAACCACTATGCCCAATTAATATTTGACAAAGGAGGCATGAACATACAATGGAGTCAAGACAGTCTCTCCAACAAATCATGTTGGGAAAATTGGACAGATACATGCAAAAAAATGAAGCTAGATCACCAACTTACACCATACACAAAAATAAACTCAAAATGTATAAAGGACTTAAACATAAGACGGGAAACCATAAAAATACTAGAGGAATCCACAGGCAGCAAAATCTCAGACATATACCGAAGGAACTTCATCACCGATACTGCTCCTAGGGCAATGGAAACTAAAGAGAAAATAAACAAATGGGACTACATCAAAATAAAAAGCTTTTGCACAGCAAAAGAAACCATCAACAAAACAACAAGAAAGCCCACTGCATGGGAGAACATATTTGCCAATGATATCAATGATAAGGGTTTAATCTCCAACATTTACAGGGTACTCATACAACTTAACAAAAGGAAGATAAACAATCCAACCAAAAAATGGGCAATGGACCTAAATAGACACTTTTCGAAGGAGGACAGAAGGAAGGCTAAGAGACATATGAAAACATGCTCAAAGTCACTAATTATCTGAGAGATGCAAATCAAAACAACAATGCAGTACCATCTCACACCTGTCAGAATGGCTATCATCAACAAATCAACAAACGACAAGTGCTGGCGAGGATGCGGAGAAAAAGGAACTCTTTTGCACTGCTGGTTGGAATGCAGACTGGTGCAGGTACTGTGGAGAACAGTATGGAGTTTCCTCAAAAAACTAAAAATGGAACTCCCATTTGACCCAATAATCCCACTTCTAGGAATATATCCCAAGAAACTAGAAACACCAGTCAGAAAGGATATATGCACCCCTATGTTCATAGCAGCACAATTCACCATAGCTAAGATTTGGAAACAGCCTAAGTGCCCATCAGCAGATGAGTGGATTAAAAAACTGTGGTACATCTACACAACGGAATACTACACTGCAGTAAAAAAGGAGGAATTCTTACCATTTGCAGCAGCATGGATGGAACTGGAGAGCATTATGCTAAGTGAAATAAGCCCGTCAGAGAAAGATAAATATCACATCATCTCACTCATTTGTGGAATATAATGAACAACATAAACTGATGAACAGGGACAGATCCAGAGACAGAGAAACATCGATCAGACCATCAAACCTCAGAGGGAAGGTAGGGGAGGGTGGGGTAAGGGGGAGAGATCAACCAAAGGACTTGTATGTATGAATATAAGCCTAACCAATGGACACAGACAACAGGAAGGTGAGGGCATGTTTGTGTGTGTGGGGGGGGGGGGTTAGTGGAGGGATGAGGACACATATGTAATACCTTAACCAATAAAGAAATTAAATATATATATGTACAAAGGGCAACTATAAAATAGAATGACCTCTCTTTATCCTTTTAAATAGATATTCCAAATAAATGGAGCATTTTTACCATACATTGTTTAGAATTGAGCACTTATGGTGGTAATAAAAAAAATTCGGTAACTTACTGGTTCTATTATTTTAAATTTTCTATAAAAAATACATCTTCTTATTGCTTTCCCCCTGGGTGAACTGCTTCCAAATGCGCCGCACCCATCCCTGCCTTTATATACCACTACTTCCCAGGGGCACATGTACTCCAATAGACTCAGTGGTGTTCAATCTATATGATTCCTTTTTTTAAATATATTTTTATTGATTTCAGAGAGGAAGGGAGAGAGAGATATAAACATCAATGATGAGAGAGAATCACTGATTGGCTGCCTCCTGCGTGCCCCCAATGGGGATGGAACCCGCAACCTGGGCATATGCCCTGATCAGGAATTGAACTGTGACCTCCTCGTTCATAGGGCGATGCTCAACCACTGAGCCACACTGGCCAGCTCGATTTGATTCTTTGTAGTGGGTGCAATCAGAGTCTAATGAATAGAATGGAGGATCAGACCTGGCAATACTGTCGTAAGTCAGAGAGCAAGGATCACTTTACACAATACTGTGGTTCTCATATGCTGCCCTGAAAGCAATTCTTCCAGGAGAATCTCCAAAATGTTTTGAGCAATGGCAGAATTAGTGGTACATGTATAATCTCCTCTATTAGTCTAGGTGGGTCATGAACCACCGTAAGTCTCAATGGTGCAATGCAGTAAAAGTCAATTTCTCAGTCATGCTATATTTTTAACACAGATTCTCAGAGAGCCTGCTCGTTATAGTATTTCAGGGGCCCAGGCTGACGTGAGCCCCATTCCAACCTTGGCTTCCACTATCATGGTGGCAATGAGAATGGAATCTTCCAAATCTCCTGGAAGTGACACAAGTCCCTGCCCACATGTCACTGTCCACAGCAAATCACATGGTGTGCCTCACTCCCAAGGGGATGGAGGAGTATAACGCTGCTCTGTTCCCAGGGGGAGGAAGGTCAGAAATACTGGTGAATAGACCTAGGACTACCACACCTCCCCTGTGTGATCATTCTTTGACGAGGACAAGAATCATGTGGCCTTATGAACTTTGGAAAGTCAGTTTTCAGAAAACCATGCTCTGAAATGACTATTACATGGTCACTTCCCTATGTTGGATTTCTTTATATTGCAGAGCTATGACAGAGTTTAAGTCACCACAATGCCAGTAGGTCACTTGTGGGGTACAGGCAGGCTTGTCACAGGCATCATCATGGCTGACAGGGGATGCAGTGTGGCATAAAAGAAGTGGGAATATAGCTGACAATCCAAGAAGACTCACATGTGCCAGGCATTGCACTAGACTAGTGGTCGGCAAACTGCGGCTCACAAGCCACATGCGGCTCACGAGCCGCAGTTTGCCGCTCTGTTGACTAATGAGTTTGCCGACCACTGCACTAGACACTGCACTCATGGCATCTCATTTACTTATGCAACAACCCACAAAGCATGTATCATTATTCTCATTTAACAAAGCAGAGAAATGGACACTGAGAGAGCTCAGAATACACCACGCCAACCAATGTCATGGGCAACAGGGATTGGATTTGGTGTTCAAACTCAGACCTGCCTAATTGCAGAATCCTTAACATGAGCTATAGGAAGTTCAACCCATACAAATCCCCTTATTACTTTCCCTTTTCCCTTTTATCCCTTCCCAATCAAGCAGTTAATTTTTTAAATGAGAATGTGCTAAGCTACTTAAAAATAGGGATATAGCTTCATTCATCTTTGTATGACCTGTAATGACTAGCAAATGATCCTGCACAGGGTAGGTGCTCAAGAAAATAACGGTTGTAAAATGCATGCTGAAAGTCAGGTTTAATCCCCAAATAAATATCCCCTTTCCTTTCTCCTGAACAGCTCATGAAAGGAGATTGACAAGAAGAAATGTTCCCTTAGTGATTCTCAACAAAGGCGAAGTTGTCAACATTTTCTCTTATCACGGATGTTCTCTAAGGGGGAAAATAGAGAACAGCTTCCACAATGTCGACCTGAACGTGAAGATAATGGTCAGCAGGGCTCCGGGAGCTACCTGTGTCCCCATTGCGAACAAGCTCTTGACAGGAACATTCCTGCCAGGGGAACAGAAAGAAGCTCATTTTGCTAGAAGACAACAAACAGCTGCACAGTTCTATGCTCCTCTTAATCCCAGAGATAAAGACACAAGTTGTCCTAAACATATCACTCTACTGGGGATACTCCCCCCTCCCCCTCCCCCTATTTCTAGCCAGTAATGGACTCCTATCTCCTCTCTCTCCTCTCTCTCTCTCTCTCTCTCTCTCTCTCTCTCTCTCTCTCTCTCTCTCTCACACACACACACACACACACACACACACACACCCTCCTATCTTAAAAAGACTACATTTATTTTTAGTCTCTTTTAAAATCTCCACACAGGACACTGGAGGTCACAACACAGGCTGTTTCTTCACAATGGTGCTATGATTTCCTCTGTGATGAGGAATTGCTCCTGTCACTGCTCCTTCCCAGAATCCTTTCTGAGCTTTCCTTTAAAGCCCATGACCTATGCTTTTAATTGAGCATTTCATTAGAGAAGAATGAGGCATAAAGGAAAATAAAATGGTCTGTAGTCATTTGTTTGGAGGAGACCACTCCAGTCATTAGCATCTGAAGCTTGCTGAAGTACAGTTTCCATTTCCCTTCTCAGCCATGAGTAAAGCAATGTTGACAACACATATTTCTCTCTGTCAAAACATTTCACTTACTCGGCAATCTGTAGACAGTTTGAGAGTCATATCACCAATGAGCAGTGCCACAGCGTTCTTCCCATTATTTTAAAATCATAATGGCACGTGCTTCAGGAGAGGGGCACAATACAGGCCAGGATCCAAATTGAAAAGAAAAATGCTAACAGAGTCGGGGAGCCAAAAGGGCACTGTAAATAATGGCCTTGTTATTTAGCCGCAGAGAAAGATGGGGCCGTCTGCATCCCATTTCATCTGGAGAGCTTGGCCTCATTGCCCTTGGAGTTGAGTCTCCGGGGGGAGTTACTCAGGGAATTCTGTGAGCTCTGTGCTCAATTAAAGTAGTGGGCATTGAATCACATTTGAGAAATGGATTTCATACCATTGGACCTAGCTAAAGGATTCTTTTTTGCTGGGGATAAGGAGAGATAAAGTAATCACTTATTAAAGAATTATAAATAAGTACTAGTGAAAGACCAGCCTTGTGTGTGTCCCTGACACAAGAAAAGAAATTAACAAGGGACTGAACCTAGACATATACTGACAAAATTGCTTATGGTTCATACAGAAAGATGTTGATGTGGTATAATCCTCTCAAAATGGCTCATTTTTTACGAGAAGTATTTAAAAGAGATAATGTTCAAGGACATGGAAATATGATGCCAGATAATGGCCTTGGGCTACAAGACAGATACTGCAGGGTCTCGAGGCCACAGCATTGCCAGAAAACAAACACTTAAGCAAAGCAGAAACACTTACTTCAAGGCTGGAGAACATTTACCAGTCATGAGGTTCAGATTCATGGGCATTACTGTTAAAGCTTATGGGGGAGATATGCTCAAAAAATAAATAAATAAATAAAACCAAACTGCAAATAAAGTCATTAAAGTGCCCTCCAAGCAATGAGCAGGCTCACCAATGGGGTGGCCACTTCCGTCTCCATGCTCTCAGGGCAGAAGGCAGTTTACCAATTCTTGCTGATTGGCTGGGTTAGTAAAATTACTCTGACCTCAATCCCATTCACTTCTAGCCTATCTTTCAATATGTCCTTCTGGGTTTTGCTAAACTTACTTTCCTCTACTTATGAAAGGTCAACTGGGCTGTGTGTTGACGTGACAGTAATAAGTGCTTCTGGTATCATCCCTATGATATTAGTCTGGCTGGGTTTCGCAGGAAGTGTGCCATTTATCATTCTCATAAAAGTCCTTGATTTGTGAAGTTTGTACCAGCTGTTATCACTTTAATAGAGATCACTGTATAATTTCAAAATATCTTACTCTCTTTAAAATGATTCTGGTGCTCAAAACTGTCTGCAGCTCTGAAATGTACTTCTTGTTTCTGTCGCTTATCTGGATAGGTTAATTGACCTCCCCGATCCTGCTGTGAAGCTGTGCTACTGGCCGGGCATCAAGCTTTCCCATAGCAATTGCCTTCCTACTCGTTCCTACAGACAAAAACACGTGTGGCCAAGAGGAGAACTTTGTGGTTTGTTTTGTTTTCATTCTCTCATCAAGAGGAGCAATTAGGTGGTAACTAGTTGGTGGAGTAGAAGGTGGCAGCCATTCAAAGTCAACTTCTATAATTTGAGGTAACTCAGGCAGTTGATATCAAAGGCAAAGGAAGTTGAAGGGAGAACAGTAGAAAGGGATATAATAACAGATATATAAAAAGCAATAAATAAATATTTAATAAAAGAATAAAGAACCTCATATACTAGTATATATGCCTCTGCTACGAAGCTAAGAAGCATTTTAATTCTTAATGTCTAATATGCAAGTAATCCTGGTGGATATCCACCTTGAATATTTCCCAAGTTGTCTAGCACAGCCACTTTGTCCTGAGATAGCACAAAGCTCAAAGTGTTCATGGCCACAGCCTTCATCTCCTTTGCTTCCCAGAACTGAAGACCCAAGTTTTAGGAGGGGAATGCCAACCTGGTATAAAAAGAGCTAAATTCTCCAGAGAGCATCCATTTACTCCCCAGGAGAGTGCCCTAGATATTCAAAAAAGGCAGATGGGACTGTCACAGAGAAGTGAGTAATGAGAAATTCTCACCTGGGCAGAGCCATTGGGCTGAGTCAACCAGGGGTTGAGGTCACTCTTGTTTCTGTGTATCCTAGACCCTTGTTTAGAACAAAGCGAACTCTCTCTAGAGTTGAGTGTTCTATTATCCTCTGGTTTGCTGTGACTCCATTTAAAATACTTAAATAAAAACATGGCAGAAAAGGTTCAAGTGAAAATGACAAAAGTGGAGAGAGGAACGTGTCCAGGGGAAAGTAAAAAGGTCAGAAGTTTGGAAATGCAGTTGGTTTATTTTAAAGGTTCAAATGTCTTGATATCAAATGAGGACCTTGCATATGCCAGAGAACTCAATTTTTTTTTTTTTTTGCAGAGTCATAAATTTGTAGGTATGTGAACAGGCTTGAACTAAGCTATACTGAGCTCCCAGTTTAAGGGTCACAGGTTGGCCATTATTGAGTATTTCAAACTTGCCTAATCCTAACTTGCTCTCCTCCCTTCAGTTTACCTGGATAATGTCCAAAGACACCTGCACTTGTTTTCCTCTTAGAATATTCTATAGTCAGCTCCTAGTGGTTGGTCCACAGCTAGCATTTCTTCACCATATTGATTCACCAAGTTGATACTATTTGACTGTTTACCTCAATAATGGCAAGGACACCTGTAGTTTGGACAGTATCCCTGATTTCCTGGACATCCATACACTGGTGTATATTTATAGACCACTAAAGCAACAGATAACTGAGAGCAAATACTTCCAAAATGGGGGTAACAGGTCATTATTGAGGCCTGTTTTTAATCCTTGTCCTGATAGTTGTCTATGGACTGTCCTACTTAACTGAGAGGGGACTTAGGTCAAGCACTCCGCACATCAAAGGCATACTTCCCTGGGTAGTGACAAACAGAACCAGTAAGATCCTCTTTCCTAGGGTGTCTGAATGTGAGACACCAAGAGGGATATAATATGAGATGCAGAAGCAGATGAGACAATGGAAGCCACCAGTAAAAAGAAGACATGGGATAGGGAATATAGAAGAGAGAGATGGTAGTCAATAGCTCCAGGAGAAAAATCACAGTGAACACAATAGAGAGGCAGAGACACAAAGGCAAGACATTTGGGCTAAGAGAGTGGACTCATATGTTTCTGCTGTACCCAAATATTGTTCCATTTCTCTTTGAGGTCTTCTTGGGTGACTACTGAGGTAGCTTTTCCTTCCCCCGATTATTTACATCCTAATGAACTCTGGGACTTGCACCCTTCAGTGTAGTACCAATGTGACCATTGCTCATGGTATCTGGGAACTCTGGACAACTTCAAAGCCTAAATCAGATTCCCTCAAATGTCCATTAGTGAAATAAAATCTTTTTTCTCTGAGGAAAAGTTTAAGTTTTGAAAATTGGGGGGAAAAGTCATCCAGGATCAAATATGTGGAAGACAGTAGAGGATCTAATTGAAGAATCTTAAAAATTAAAATTAGACATAATCCTAAAGACAGGATTCTGCAAAGGACCAGATAGTAACCATTTTGGTCTTTGAGGGCCATATGGTCTCTGTCAAAACTACTCAACTTTACCACTGGAGCATGAAAGCAGCCACAGACAATACATAAATGAATAAACATTCTTGTGTTCCAATAAAATGTTATTTATGAACATGGAATTTGAATTTCATATAATTTTCATGTGTCACAACATATTATCCCTCTTTTGATTTTTTCAATAATCATTTTAAAATGGAAAAAACTATTCTTAGTTCAGGGGCCATACCAAATAGGCAGCAGGCTGGATTTGACTAGAAGGCCATATTTTGTTGAGACCAGTTCTAGAGAAATGAAAGTGACAATGGATATACCTGTGTGCGCATGTGTGCATCAAATGCCTTACACTGGCTCCGAAGACAGCCCCAAAGAAGGAGTTCCTAAATGTTTAGCAGACTGATCTCACTGAAAAAAAGATGATAGTTTCCCAAGGTGATTACATTGAAGTAAAAAATTATTATAATACATAAGCACCTTAGAGGCACTGACCATGCCTTTTGCATTTTAGTTTCCCTCACTTGCCTTACAAATAGTCTACATTCAATTTATTTTTTGTCAATTGAGTGCATTTTAATGACTTCGTTAAAAGCCATCTCATTACATGATAGCCATCCCTTGAATACTAATTAATAATTCAAAGATTCCTGAATAATTTAAATCAATATACCTTTAACAGAATGTTAAAATATTATCCATCATTAACATTTAATCTGATCATTAGCAATTTCAATCTGGAAAACTATAACCTGTTTTTTATAATGTCTTCTTCAAATTACTAGAAAACTAAAGCCATTCTTCTCTATTCCTTACCATATTATCAAAATTCTATTTGACAACAGAAATACACTATTCAAAACTCAAGCATCCGATCACATTATATAGCCCTAGACTGAAGATGAAGTCAGAAGTTAAAGTTGTTTTTTAACTCAACAATACTCTTTCCACAAACTTTTATTGTAAACCCTTAAATTCAGGGTTTCTGATAGCATCAGAAACTACATCCAGTGTCAGTGTCTCAGACTGATAAGCTTAACACTTCCAACACAAAAGGACAGTTTTGCATGTTTTATTTTAAGTTTCAGGAATTTCACCTTTATCCTCAAAGGGCAGGGCACACCTTAGAACATTTTCTACAGAACATTCTGGAAGATAAACTAAACTCATGAGAATGTCAAAACCTCTCTCTTTCTCTCTTCTTCTTCTGTCCCTCTTCCTCTCTTGGTTGCTTGCCCTACCCACTCCCCACAAAGACACACACGTGCACATACACAGAAATATATACCTTCTTTCCAGCCTGAGCAACCTACTATGAAGCTTTCACAGAAAATTTCTTTCTGACCCAATTTTCCTTCACTAAGGCCCAACTTAGAGAGATCCAACCCCAGGAATGGGGATTATCATGATGCTCTGACACAGAAACAGGAGCACAGGCCCAGCAAATACGCCATGGTGCAGGGGAGGAACTCATTGGGTGGCACACAAACACATTCAGCAGTCTTCCTTGAGTGAGGACCATCCTTAGCTAGTCAACCCATGTCAAGTTTCAGACCAAACTGAAAACCAGAGAGAGGGCCATGGTCAAGTCTCCCACGCCACCCCACCCCACCTCCACCATGTCACACTATGAGTCTCAAGCAATACCCCAGCACGTCACATGTAAGTGTGGTCCTGGACAAATGATCAACCACCTTTTCCACATTAGGAAGGGTGGGGGGCCAGTTCACAGTGATTGGTCCTACTGTGGAGAGGTTCAATGGCAGTTGTGACCCATAGTAGGGGTCTCCTAACAGGGCATCCTGCCTCTACTTCTGCCTCATAGTCAAGTCTCCACACAGCAGCTGGAGTAATCTCTTCAAAATAGACATCTGACCACATCACTTCCCCTGTCAAAATCCCCCAGGGGCTTTCCATTATGCATAGGATTAAAATACAAATTTGTCTGCAGCATCAGGTGAACTCTTCTTCACACCCTGGTGAGCTCAGCCTTCAACCTGCATCCATGGGCTCCCTTGCCTTTGTTGGTTTGGCCAGTGGGAGGCATCTATAGGAACTCTTGAATGTGGAGGGGAATGAAGAGTTAGTTTGTCCCCAGCTTCCTCCCCATTGGGTCAAGGTGACTTGGCTGCATCCCTCCACAGTCAAGAGTTTGCCTCCTCCCCCTGCCCAACCTCCTTCACCAGCCCTGGGAAACTGCACTAACACTGCTGCTTCTTTTCCTAAACCCTGCCACATCTAAACTCTCTTCAAATAACCCAGTTTAATTATGCCTTTGGTTTCCTGCCAAAGCTCTGGCCAAAACATATGGCCTATAATGCCCTAAATGATCTGACCTCTGCCTCCCACTCTAGCTTCATATTATTAAACTTACCTGGTACTGTCACTTACTTCCCATTCAGCCACTCAGGTCTTCTCTCTGGTCCTTAAACATTCCTGGGCTGTCCCTATCTCTGGATCTTTGTCTTTGTCTGCACCCCACATACATACACACATACACCACCACCATCATTTGGATGGTTCTCTCCTTCCCATCTCTCAGGGGGTTCAAACATTTCCTCCTCAGGCCTCCCTGACACCCCACCCTGTCAAAATCTAGAACAATATGCTGCTTCTTTTTTTAATCCTTACTGGAGGACATTTTTGTTGATTTTTAGAGAGAGTGGAAGGGAGAGAGAGAGAAACATCAATGTGAGAGAAAAAAGCATTGATTGGTGCACCTGGACTAGATACCAAACTGACAACTAAGGCATGTGCCCTGACCAAGAATTGAACCCACAACCTTTTGGTGCATGGGACGACACTCCAACCAACTCAGCCACACCTGCCAGGGCTACTTTTTAAAAAAAAAATAGTACACAACACTATCTAAAATGTCCCTATTTATTTCTTTCCTTATTTAGTTTCTGTCTCTCTCCTCTTGCTCTGCTGAACAGCAAGGATCTTGTCTGTCTTATTCAACCCTTTAAACCCTGAACTCAGAACTATTCTTGATACATAAAAATGATGATGCAAAATCATTTACTGTTTAATTAATAAGTGGCATCTAATATGTTCAGTCTCTCATGAGAGAAGTGGAATATAACTACAGCAATGCTGAGTAGAAGAAAACCAATAAAAGCTATCCTGGAAACTTTAAAGTAGCCTTTGAAGAAAAGCAAATTACTATTTTAATTATCAACAATTGTTTTAATTCAATAAACACCAGCCACTGAGAAAAAAAATAGCTCGACAAATCTGACCCTTATCTTTGTGAAGCTTACAGAAATTTGGGGGGACAGATATAGTTATGTATTGCTTAATGACAGGGATACGTTCTGAGAAATGCATTGTTCAATGATTTAGTCATTGTGAGAACATCACAGACTGCAATTACACAAACCTAGATGGCATAGCCTTGTACATACATAAGATATATGATAGAGCCATTGATCCAAGGCTACACACCTATATATCATGTTACTGTACTGAATACTATAGGAAACTGTAACCTAATGGTAAGTACTTATGTATCTACGCATATCTAAACATAGAAAGAGTACAGTAAAAATAAAGTATAAAAGATAAAAATGGTATCTGTGAAAGGGCACTTACCATGAATAGAGCTTGCAGGACTGGGAATTGCCCTGGGTGAGTCAGAAAGTGAGTGGTGAACAAACATAAAGGCCCAGGACATTACTGTATGATACTGTAGACTTTATAGGCACTGTACACTTGGGCTAAAATAAACTTCTAAAAATATGTTTTTCTTTCTTCAATAATAAATTAACCTTAGCTGTAACTTTATAACTTTTTCAATTATTTTAGCTTTTCAACTCCTCAGTAAGAGCACTTTGTTTAAAACACACACAATCCTGCGGTACAAAAATATTTTCTTTCTTTATATTCTTATTCTATAACCATTTTTATATTTAAAAAATATTTTTTACTTTCTAAACTTTTTTTGTGAAAACTGAGACACAAACACATTAGCTAAGCCTGCACACAGGCATCATCACCACTATCACCTTCTTCTACCCCCACTAGAAGGTCTCCAGGGGCAAGAACACCCATGGAGATTCCTCTCTTGTGATAACAATGCCTTCTTCTGGAACACCTTCTGAAGGACCTACCTCAGGCTCTTCTTAAGGAGGTGTCACTCTTTAAGAAATATGTCCATGGTGGTTTGCTTGGGTTGTTTCTTTTTTTCATCATGGATTTGCTTATAAGGAGATAATGCACCAAGAACATTACTCCATTAATGATAACCTTTCAGTGGTGGGAGTTCATGTTTCCAAATTTTTAATGGAGCTTGGTGTGATCTGCAAAAGCTTCTGCTATGCCTTCACTGTGAATTTTCTGGGTGGTTCTTCTTTTTCTTCTTCTTCAGTTTCCTTTGCTCTTGTCTCTTCTTCAGCTATGTTCCAGTTCCAGCGACTTATCATTGGTTAGTTCATCAGGATCCACCTCTAGGAGCTCCTTGATATCATTACTCAGGTTAAAGTTTTTGTCTTCTCAACCAAAGTCTTGTTGATTTTTGCGACCTCCTCATCTTTGACAAATCCTCTGAATGAACCTCTTTTTTTAATTAATTTATTTTTTTATTAATTTCTTTATTGATTAAGGTATCACATATTTGTCCTCATCCCTCCATTCCCATCCCAAACCCCTCCCCATGCATGCCCCCACCCCCCTATTGTCCGTGACCACTGGTTAGGCTTATATGCATGCATATAAGTCCTTTGGTTGATCTCTCCCCCTTACCCCCACCCTCCCCTACCTTCCCTCTGAGGTTTGACAGTCTGATCGATGCTTCCCTGTCTCTGTTTTTGTTAATCAGTTTATGTTGTTCATTATTTCCCCTAGATGAGTGAGATCATGTGATACTAGAAATACACTTACAGAAAGAGAGACTAAAAAAGCAATCCCATTTACCATCGCACCAAAAAAATTAAGATACCTAGGAATAAACTTAACTAAGGAGGTAAAAGACCTATACGTGGTAAACTACACGACACTGAAAAAAGAGATAGAGGAAGACATAAACAGATGGAAGAACATACTGTATTCATGGATTGGTAGAATCAACATCATCCAAATGTCCATACTACCCAAAGCAATCTATAAATTCAATGCACTTCCCATTAAAATACCAATGGCATATTTCACAGACCTAGAACGAACCTTCAAAAAATTCATCTGGAATTAAAAAAGACCCCAAATAGCTGCAGTAATCCTAAGAAAAAAGAACAAAGTAGGGGGGAACTCAATACCAGATATCAAGCTGTGTTACAAAGCCACTGTTCTTAAAACAGCCTGGTACTGGCACAAGAACAGACATATAGATCAATGGAATAGAATAGAGAACCCAGAAAGTGAATGAACCTCTTGAGTGTCTTCTACCAGATGCCATTCATACACTCCCTGGTAACATCACCCCAAGCCCAAGCAAAGTTCCTGATGCAGTCACAGATGTTGCAATTCTTCCAGAATTGTACCAGTGTCTTCCCAGTGTCAACCTCGTTGCAGCAATAGCCTGGGCAAAGGTGTCCTCAGGTAGTAGGCCTTAAAGTTGGTATAACTCCTTGATCCATTGGTTGGATCGAGAGATCGTGTTTAGATAGAAAAACACTACTTTGATATTGGGATGAATAACACCAATAAAAGAACGATGTCTGGGAGCATTATCAACAATAAGCAAAATCTTATAAGGTATGTTATTCTCCAAACAGTACTTCATTTCACTGGCACAGCAATTTGGGAAGGCATCTTCTAAGATGATGGGTGGGTGGGTCATCCATTACTTCTTATTGCTCCTACAGTAAATCTGGCAGTGTGTGGTTATTGATATTCTTGAAGAACCTGGTGTTCTCACTGTGCCAGATTGCAAAGGGTTTCAATTTGTAACCTGCAACATTGCTCCCAAGCAAGACTAATATCTTGTCCTTAAAGGACTTGAAATTTGGCACTGACTTGGCCTCCTTATGGATGAAAGTCCTTTCAGGCATCCATTTTCAGAATAGGAAGGTTTCATCCATATTGAATATTTGCTCTGGGAAATAATTTTCCTTCACAATTAAGTCATCTAGACTTTCCCAAAATTCTTCAGCTGCCTTCACTTCAGCACTCTCAGACTCACCACTCACTTTCACATTATGAATGAATAACGATTCCAGAGCTAGCAGTAAATTCAACATCATAGGCAGGTACCTTTTCTTTCAACAACACAAACTTTTTGCTTTGACCATGATCATCATGGTGCTGAGAGGAATATACTTCTGTATCTAGTCTTCCATCAAAGTCATTAGAAGTTTTTCCGGGTCTGATATGGGCCCTTCTCTATTTTTTACTACATGATACTCTAGACTTTATAAACACTGTACACTTGGACTAAACTAAACTTATAAAAATATGTTTTTCTTTCTTTAATAATAAACTAACCTTAGTGTACTGTAACTTTATAAACTTTTCAATTATTTTAGCTTTTCAACTCTTTAGTAATAGCACTTCGCTTAAAACACATACAATCCTGCAGATCAATGAAGCAGATCATTTAACAGCTTCTGTCACTTTCTTGTTCTTCAAGATCATAGTTATGGTGGAAGAGGATATGCTTGGCAGGCAAATAATAATCATCACTGATTTTTCCACCTTTTTCAGTCCCTAATCACTTTTTTTAATCCTCACCCAATTATACGTTTTCATAGATTTTAGAAAGTGGGGAAGGGAGAGAGATGGGGTGGTGGGGGAGAAAGAAACATCATAGTAAGAAAGAAATATTGATGGGTTGCCTCCTGTATGTGCTCTGATCAGTGATCAAACCCGCAACCTAGGTTCGTACTCTGACTAGGCATTGAACCCACAACTTTTTGGTGTATGGGATGACGCTCCAACCAAATGAGCCACTGGACCAGGGTAGTCTTATACACTTTCAATTTTGTTTCTAGTTCAAACACTTGACATAGCCTCTTACTGGAAACGTTAGCAGTGAATTTTGTATGCTTAGGGGCCATGATGTACAAAACACCACAAAATTAAATCAAACACAAGAGAAAATAATGCAACCAGGAGATGCAGTAAGCATGAGATGTATGAGGCTGCTGCCAGTATAACACGGCATACTGCTTTACAGCCAACTTTTTTTATAAGTACAAAGATTACTAATGATAAAATGTATAGTAAATACATAAGCCAATAACATAGTCATTTATTATCATTATCAAGTATTATGTCCTGTACATACTTGTATGTGCTATACTTTATAGGACTGGCAGTGCAGGAGGTTTGTTTACATCAGCATCACCACAAACACCTGAGTAATGCATTGCACTATGGCCTTTGGATGGCTAAGACATCACTAGGCAATAGGAATTTTTTAGCTCCATTATAATCTTATGGGACCACCACTGTATATGCATTCTGACCTTGACCAAAACATCATCATGCAATGCATGACTGTAACTGAATAAGAAATCAGGTATATATTAACTCCCCTTGGGAAGTACAGGGTGATGTGGAGCACATAGAAAAAACTCCTCCTCTCATCCAGAGAGGGTCAGGGAAAATCAAAATGCAGAGACTTCTAGACTGAAATGAGCCAACAGGCCACAGATGCCAAAGCTTCACAGACAGATCCTCTACCATATGCAGTGAAACAAGCTATAAAGAACATTTCCACCTACTCACATACCACCCAGTCCTCACCTGGATCCTCCACACTTACAAGCCGCATATTTATTTGTGAAGAATCTCCTTTCTGTATCACCTAACTCTTTCTTATTCATATGTCTTATCTCCAACTCTTGTCACTCAGAATAGCAGTCATGTTTTATCTCTCTCGCCAAATGCCATAAAATCCAGCAGAAGAAAGGAGGCAAAATAGCTTTCCCTCATCCACCTCCACCCAAAATAATGTTTGAGGACAACAAAAAGCACATTAAACAGAGCTCATTACACACATAGTCTTGACATCTTAACTAGGAATAATGAGTTGAGTCTGAGTATATAATTCTTTTTAAGAATTAATAGAAATATCACAATCTTGAATTGAAATATTAAATACTTGGAAAAAAGGAGTCCAAGGTCTATTTTTTTTAAACTCCCAAAGAAAGTATTGTTAGCTCTACTTCTTTGAATAAAGAATCTGCATGCAGTTCTGGTCATTTCTCAGGAGTAGGAAGCACAACAGCAAAAGTGCTAACAGCTTGGCACAGATGCCAAGGCCACCTCAGCCACCAAGGCTTGTTTGGACATCACAAAGCCAGATGCACCATAAGCTTAAAATCACCTATGTATCCACACTGACTGTCCATCAACAGCAGTCAGAAAACTGCAGAACTGGAGCTTACATGGGCCCCCAGCTTTAGCCCGCCTTCTACCATTTCCAAGTGAGGCCGCTGAAGACCTGTCAGGTTAAATACGTGCCAATGTCTCACAGAGCCTGTGAATGGTAGAAGGGGAGCTGGAGCCCCTAAGTTAACCTCATGACTCTTTCAAAAGAATAACTCAGTTATCTGGTCACTGGAAAGCTTTGTTGAGCTGGAAAAACAATTTCTCATCACTCATAGCTTTCCTCTACAAACTGCAGCCACACGCCCAAAGTAAATTGGCTTAACAGAGCTTCTTCAGGCGTGGTTGTCGCCTTGTCTGAAAAGCATGAGGTGATTCTCTGAAAAGAAAAACAAATGAGGAGTTTCTGGCTCAGTGCTGAGAAAAGCTGAAACCCATCCACCCCTCAGCTCCTCAGCATGGCTAGTGCATCCCTTTACCGGTGATTGCTTCAACAAGCATTGTTGAACTACATTAAGTCAGGATCAATTCGTGGCACAGCTCTGAGCCTCCAAATGCATGTTTCAGTGGATTTCAGAAATGACTCACTAAATCAATTTTTTTTTCTCTAAAAAGTAGAGCTTGAAAACAGGGAAATCAGTCTTTTCCTGAGAGGCCCCACAATCTGAGCTAAAAACTGATGCCCAGTTTTACACAGACCACCTCCTCAATTTCTCCCCATATTGTCTCTCCTTTGTATCCACAAAAGCCCCCAAAACAACAGTGGAAAGAGAATTTGTCTTCCACCCAGGCTGTGAATATGACCCCTAACCCACTGCCAATTCTCACTGCAGCCCTGGCTCTTATATCCAAAGAACACTCGAGGCAATGACTGGAAGAGAGATTTGAGGGTGAGAAGAGGAAAATGGGGTTAAAGTGGAAGGCTGAACAGAAGCAATGTTCACAGAATTTAGCCTTGAGAATGCGGTAGTGTCAGACGAAAGCACTCCAAGGCCTTTAGCCTGCATTCCAGTAAGCCACAACAAACAGAGACCAGATATGCATGAGGGGCTTCATGGGGAGATCACCTCTGAATCAGACTCTGGTCTACTCTAATGTGGACTCATCGTGAGGGAGAAAATTCCACCTTTCCTCAGACTGGCTGAACATGTTTTAAAAGATAACCTAGGGCCCTAACTGGTTTGGCTCAGTAGGTAGAGCATTGGCCCTCGGACTGAAGGCCCCTGGGTTCAATTCTAGTCAAAGGCATATATCTTGGTTGCGAGCTCAATCCCCAGTAGGGGGCGTGCAGGAGGCAGCTGATCAGTGTTTCTCATCGATGTTTCTAACTATCCCACTCCTTCCCTCTCTGTAAAAAATCAATAAAAATATATTTAAAAAAAAAAACACCAAAAAGATGACCTAGGACTCTATCTAAAGCTAATCTGCATGGGTGTACAGACAAATCTAGGAGATAGTGCTGGTTTCATTCCAGACCACTGCAATAATGCAAGTATCTCAATAAAGTGAGTCATAATCTTTTTGCTGGTGGAGGGTCTTGCCTTCTATTTGTCAAAAACGCAACATCTGTGAAGCTCAATAAAGTGAAGCACAATAAAATGAGGTCTGGCTGTTCCAGGAATTGGACAGTAACAGCTGTAGTTGTTTAACGGAACAAGCCACACACCATAGGGTACAAGCAGAAAACAATCGACTCTTACATTTACTACCCATTCAAACCTCATCTGCAGACTCATTCTTCCCTGCCTCTTGGACGAAATCTCTGGCAGATCCCTTAATTCTTTTTCCAATTTGTTTTAGGCATAAGAACAATTTCATTTTGTAAATAATTGGAAAGTCAAACATGAAAATCAAAACCCAAAACTCTTATCTAATTTAGAGTCCCTTTCCTTCTCTACCATGTTATTGTTTTAGGCCTAAACAATAAGGGGGGAGGAGTCACACTGGGCTGCCTCTCTGATCCCCAGCATTATTCTTCCATTCCTCCTCCTTCCAGGATTGGGCCCAAGACAGGAAGACATTACGGAAAGGACGCTCTTAGCATGGCTGGTGCTTTTGTGATGTGACATTTGGCAAACATTAATCCAGCTCATTGTCTCCTGAGGCTTTAGGAAGGTAATGCAGAGACTTTCTCCCGGTGATGCCTAACCCAGGCGCCCTGGGTGTGGTGATGCCTCCTCCAGCTCCTGGGCCCCAGCAGGCTCCTCCTATTCTAATGTGTTGTCACACTCAGGTGGGCTTCCAGGGCTGCTGATTTCAGCCACTCCCTGGGTCAGTCCTGCATGGGAGATCTGACACTCATTGTGAAAGGTGAGGTTCTGTTGTTTTGTTCTCAACATTTAGGACCTCAGCAAAACTAAGAGGGGAAAAAAATCCTATTTTGACAATGGATTACACAATCATGATACTTCCCCAACATCAAGTAGACCCCTTACTTGAGCCAAGGGGGGTGTGAAAAGGAGAAATCTCACTTATATAACCAGTCCCTTCTACTTACATATGAAAGTTCTTGCCTTTGAAAGGGGTTCCAGGCCCTATTGCTTTAAACCTTACCATTGCAGATGTCATAGGAGAGCAGCAGGTGCCTAATGGAATCTAGTGGGATTTATTTTCCTGTTTTCCCAGCTTTAATTACTAAGGACCATAGCTATGAACAAGGACACCAAGCAAACCACGTTCTCCTGCAGAGAACTTCCATGAGTTGTGTCCAGCCCCACATCACCTGGCCTTGCACTTGCTCGCTCTCTCTCAATCTCTCTATCTCACACGTACACACACAGAGGCTGCTATAACAAATTACCACAAACTTGGTAGCTTCCAACAACACACATTTATTCTCTTATTGTTCTTGAGGTCAGAAGCCCAACGTCAGATTCACTGGGCCAAAGTCAAAGTGTCGGCAAGACCACCCTCCTTCCCGATGCTCCAGGGGAAAAACTGCTTCCCTGCCTTCTCCAGTTTCTTGAGCTTCATTTCTTGGCTTATGACCCTTCTTCCATCTTCAAGACCAAAAGCATATCATCTTGTTTCAGTCATTACATTGCCTCTGTCTCTCCAGTCACATCTTCCTCTGCCCTCCTTAGGAGAACACTTCTGATTATATTTATTCATGTGGATAATCCAGGTAATTTCCCCATCTCAGGATCCTTAACTTGACCCCATTCTCTAAGTCCTTTATCCATGTAAGTGCTGCAAGGATTCAAGGACAGGCTCCTGTATGGGGAACATTATTCAGCATTCCACAGGGAATAACAGTGCTCATGGAAAGAGAATGTCCTTTTCCTGGAATCTGCCCCAAAGCCAAATATGAGAGATCTGCACAAAGTCAAGCACTGTGAATGACTCTGTCAATTGTCTCACCCCACAACCAAGCCTAAACCACTGCTCTTCTGCCTATTTAACTAGAAAGGTTACAAAGCTAAAATACTCACTATCCCACCTTCCTCTGTAGCTAGAAATAGCCAAATGACAGAGCTCTAGGCAGACACCTGGAAGTCTCTCAATACCAACCTTCCCCTACATCATCTTGAAGGTTTAATGTGATAGCTTAAACTACAGCATCCACCTTGGAGGGAAAGCTCAGGAAATTGACAGAAGTGCTGGCCCTGATATGTCTGAGTCACTAAACTAATTTGAACCCCCAACTACACCGGGAAGAGGGCTCAGTGGGTGAGAGCATGGGCTCTGGGGTTGATAGGGACAGATCCTAGCCTCACTGCTCAGTGATCAAGTGACCGTGGACAAATCACTCACCTTCTCTGTGCTTCGTCTTTCTCTTCTGTTATCATTAAGTGAGATAATGCAAACAAATACCAGTATACTGAAAAAGTCGACAAATGTTAGCTATGGTATTCTTTTAACCCCACCCTATTACAAGTTTGTGTGCATTCCTTATCGAGAAAGGAATTTACAATTAATATAATCATCTGCCAAAACACATGGTGCAGAAGCTTAAGTCCTATGGGTCTGTCCATGGACAAAGGGAGCCAAAGAGTAACTGGAACCACAGAGGTCCTCACCAGCAGCTGCAGTGGGGGCAGAGTGGGGCTGACCACCGCAGTGCAGCAACTCCGATGCTCTGCTGCCCACCCACCCCACCTGCTGAGCACAGCACCCAGACCTCCATGTGCCACCCAGACCACAGGCGGGGTCTCTGAAAACCCTCTCTTAGGTTGTCCTAAGCATATGAACAGGAATGGGATGCGAGAGTTCCTAGGAAGCCAGACTGATGTTTAATTCTCTTGTATTGCTGAGCCTCTTGCTCAGTTCAGGACACGAGTGCTCTTATTCAAAAGTTAGGAGCATAAAAACACAGGCAAGATGACTGCCCTAGGTATAAGGGCCATTAGCAAGAGTGTGTCATGCAGATGCTCTATTTCTGCATTTCCAAAGCAGGGCTACAGGTTGCAAGGACATGATTTCAAAGACAGGATGGGAACCAGAGGAGGGTAAGTGAAAAATCTAATTTGGGCCATTACCATGACACCTCATTACTGTCCCCTTTGGGTATTTTCTCCCCTGATATCCTGAACTGAGTCACAGTGAGGAAGTCAGTGAGAATTACAGAATTCATGGGTTGGAAGGAAAATATCAGCCCTGCAGTGGGCAGGGGTATGAAATTGGGCCAGTTGAGGGGATCAGAGGAGAGAAAGGGAGGTATGAGCAGGGAATAGCATGGGGAAACATGATGAGTGAACTCCCAGAAAAGAGGCCAGCCTGATAAAGAAACAAGTATGATGTCATAAGAAACAAGCTCGGAGGTAGGGTGGGCCAGGTAAAAACAAGCAGTAAATTACAATAAAACTTTTTTTTCAGAGAATGAAAAAGGCATTCTGACATTTGGGCATTTGTCAGGTGGTCATTGGGAGTGCTGACATTTTACTATGAGTAAGAAGATGGCCAGGACCGGTGGGACTTTGCTAGTATATTGTATGGAAGAGTTCCCATGACTCCAAACCAATACATACATTTCCAGGAAGAGCAGAGCACCATTACTTTGCAGTTTGTTCCGAGAAACTTAAAAGTATCGCACAACCATCCTCTGAAATAACGTGAGCCAAGCACTTTTTGTTTTTAATATTGCAAAACACCCCTTTCCTTATTGAGAGAGCTAGCTCAGCATGCAGTCACCTTATCTGACTCCTGTCCCGTGGAAGGGCAAGACAGCTTCAGGTAGGAAAATAAAGATGCTGCTCAGAAGAGCTGCCCATGGAGGAGCGGGATGTACTGGGCACTCCCCTGATTTATCTTCAGTATTAGCTTCTTGGAGAAGAAAGACAATGGTGAGAATGAATTGCATTGCATGTAATGTTTTGCTCCAAAGAATGCTTTGCCTCATTTTCCTGCTGCTCGTACATGCTGAAAATGAGAAAGTACCAGCTGACAACTTTCCTTCTGATTTATAGGAAAGGTTCTTTAATCCCAACTAAGCATTTCACTAAGTGTGGAGCTCTCCCAGTCTCACCACCCTCTCCCCATTCCCTTTACGTTTTCTTGGTGTACCTCCGGATTGTGATCTGTAGAGAGCCAAAACACTCTAATGACTATTGCTCAAGGTCACTTGGTGTGAATAAGCAAAATTTTGAAGGATGTAAATCAGGTCATATACCTATGGCTTTCATAATTACTTTGAATATAAATATGATGACATTATATATTTGTCATGCATGTAGCTAGAATAGTCATGGAATTAAACAGTAAATACTATTTGGATCAATGATATTTTCATCGAATATTTATGTCATTGTCATAAAAAGTTTGGATCCTACAAAATATAACAATCTTAGAAAAATATAACCCATTTCCCCTTATTTGTTAACTTCTGAATTTTAAGTTATTATCTTATAATATTGGTTCAAGTTTTTAAAAATTGCACAGAACTATATATAATTACAGTATTTTGTAATTGTATGTCACTTGAAATGTAAATAATGACCTATTTCTCTTTCAAACTACTTAATGACATGATTTACAATTATCACAGACCCCCCCAATATAAAAGAACAGTCTCAAAACAATTATCTTCCTTATATGCAAAGAAAAAAAATCACCACCACCAGAGATATCAGAAAATAAATTAACAGAAACAGAGATATTTACATCTCCTCAATAAAGTTGCATCATCAGGAAACCAGAACATAAATAAATGCAGAGGAAAAACCCTCGCACTTGCCCTCAAAAAAATCTGCTGCAGCTTCCAGAACCTCACACTCTGTAACACTTCCTATATTAAAACAGTATATCACACCTGCCAAAGCACCAAGGTGAGAACAGAAGGTCACTGGTGATCTTTGCTGCTAGGTAATTGTTTGCCCAGTAACAAAGCTATCAAGAAGGGGATCCTGGGATTGGGACCGGGCAGAGGAGGTCTGGTAGAGTGGTCTGACATGTGCACCTGTCAAAGTCACAAGTAGGGACACCCGACCTGCCCAGAGAACTAGGAAGGGGCAGGTCAAGCCTAGCTTACCACCAAAGCTGAATAAAGTCTCAGACTGTCTGCAGCTCAACCAACCCCATACTATTATTATTCCCCTTCAGGTTCCAAAGGCTTATTTTCAATTCAAATGGCTATTCTCAAAATTAAATTGAGCCCATTTTGAAAGCCAAATTTCATGGGACACTGCATTCTAAGACAGTACTTCACCCTGTACCAATGTGTTCCTTATCCTGCTTTTCCTTGATCCAATTCCATCAAAGTGGTTCACTTGTGCAATTCTATTAAGACCATTCATTATTTGTCTCACATTTGACAAATTCGCTCAGCTTGCATATTAGCTAACCTGGGGGAAAGGAACCTTCCCGAAGGTATTTCTGCCTTGTATAATAAATCGTTTCCGATTTCCCTTCAATGTCTCCTCTGATAGTTGGTTCGTTTGGGCCTCAGAAGATCTTGTGATTTCTTGAGTCATCCTACCCTTCACAATAATGTAGTTGTTTTTATCAGAACAAAAATCGCTATAGATTTCTAAGAATAAATTCAGTTTCAGCCTTCACCAAATTACGCTGATTCCTAGAACCTGAGAATTTGGGTTGTTCTTCGAGAGTGGTCATCTATCATGTTTAACTTGCTTTTCAGATATTTTCCTTGCGAATAATAGAAGAATTTCCCCTTTCAGCCATGGCAGAATTCTACTTTACTTCAGGTACCTAACTGACAGAGTGAGCATTCCTAGGCTGCAGGGTGGGCCACAGGCTTGTTCTGGTGCCTGCCCCTCTCCCCCACTGTCAGCCTGAGAAATGGGGTGATATTTTGCCGAAAGAGATCTCTGTGCTATTTCCTGTACTGAACAACAGTGGTCTTCAAAGTAGGGTATGGACTCCCCTGAGGGTAACACAAAGACATTCCAAAGAGTGTGAGGCTGATGTGTAGATCCTCAGCTTCTCTACGTACCCTTTCCTAAAACTGATGTTCTTAGGACAGTACCCGAGGTCATACTGCTCCTCACCCCTTTCACAATACACTTAGAAGTGACTTAAAAGAAAAGTATCTATGGCAAGTCCTACCTTGGTGCATTTTCCCAAGTGGCCAAACTGGGTGGCCAAAAAGGAACAAGAGGAACACTTTTAAGCAAGGCTCTTTTTTAAGGTTAAGTTTTTCTTTTTCTAATTTATTTTTCAGTTACAGTTTATATTCAATATTGTTTTTATTAGTTTCAAATGTATAGTGGTTAGACAGTCCTATACTTTACAAAGTGTTCCTCTCAATATTTCCAGTACCCACCTAGCACCATATAGTTATTATAATTCTACTGACTATATTCCCTATGCTTTACTTTACATCTATGTGGCTATTTTGTAACTACCAATTTGTACTTCTTAATCCCTTCACCTTTCTCACCCATTCCCCCAACCCTCTCCCCTCTGGCAACCACCAGTCTATTATCTGTATATATGAGTCTGTTTCAATTGTGTTTGTTTATATTGTTCTTTAGATTCCACATATGAGTAAAATATATGGTATTTGTCTTTCTCTGACTGATTTACTTCACTTAGCATAATACCCTCTAGGTCCATCCATGGTGTTGCAAATGGTAAGATTTTATTCTTTTTTATGGCCAAGAAATATTCCATTGTATATATGTACCACCACTTTTTTATTCACTCATCTATTGACAGGCACTAGGTTGCTGCCATATCTTGGCTATTATAAATAATCCTGCAATGAACATGGGGTGCATACATTTTTTTTAAATTAGTGTTTTAGTGTATATAGCCAGAAGTGGAATCTCTGGGTCATAAGGCAGTCCCATTTTCAATTTTTTGAGGACCCCCCCATACTGCTTTCTACAGTGGCTGCACCAGTCTGCATTCACACCAAGAGTGCACAAGGGCCCCCTTTTCTCCACATCCTCGCCAACACTTGTTTGTTGATTTGTTGGTGATAGCCATTCCTGACAGGTGTGAGGAGATATCTGATTATGGTTTTGGTTTTAATTTACATTTCTCTGATAATTAGTGATATTGGATATCTTTTCATATGTTTATTTTCCATCTGTATGTCCTCTTTGGAGAACATAACAGGTGCTCTGTCTATTCAGGTTTCCTGACTATTTTTTAATTGGGTTGTTCTTTGTGTGTGTTTTTGTAGGTTTTTTTTGTTTGTTTGTTTGTTTTGGTGTTGAGTTGTGTGCTTTATAAATTTTGGATATTAACCTCTTGTCAGATGTATCATTGGCAAATATTTTCTCCCATTTAGTAGGTTGTCTTTTCATTTTTTTAATGGCTTCCTTTGCTGTGCAAAAGCTTTTTAGTTTATGTAGTCCCATTTGTTAATATTATTTTTTTGTTTCCCTTGCCCGAGGAGATATATCAGAAAAATTATTGCTATGGGAAATGTCAGAGATTTTACTGTCTATGTTTTCTTCTAGGAGTTTTATGGTTTTGAATCTTACATTCAGGTCTTTAATCCATTCCTAGTTTATTCTTGTAAATAGTGTAAAATGTGGACTAGTTTTATTATTTTGCATATATTTGTTCAATTTTCCTAACACCATTTATTTAATAGGCTGTCTTTGCCCCAGTGTATGTTCTTAAGCAAGGCATTTTAACACAGTCTCTCCTAATCCATTTCATTGTGGAATGCATTCCCCATAAAAATTTTACTTTTGTGCATAATTGATCATAATTTATAATAAATTCATGTTTTTTGATCCTGTGTATATCAATAATAATTGTAATGATAACTCAATCTAGAAGGATAATATTCACACTTAAGACACTTAAGGCCATAGGAAAATTTAAATTTAAATAGTTAATTTTGTTCTAGAGAAGTATTATGATGTGGAAAACTTTCAAATATAGTAATATATTACACTAGAACACATTTTTGTGCAGAAAGTAAGATAGAAATATGATTTCTGGAACCAGACTGTTAATAAAGGAGCTTCTTATTCATTTTTGAAAAAGATAATAGTCAGAATCAAATTACTATGAAATTCATATTTGGTGGATACATTCAAAAGACCATCAAAATGGTCTTTTGAATTTTAATGTGTCAATATTTACCAATTACATCTTTTGGAACATTTAAATATATAATAAAAATATTAAATGACAACATAAAAATAGGAAAGGTAGTATGTAATCTAAGGAGTACTGTCACACTACATCTAGGTGTAACGGAGAGAGAGAGAGAGTGAAAGAGGAGAGAAGAGAGGAAGGGCATACAAGCATCCATATCTGTAAGGTGACTGACAGATTATCTATGATATCCACCAAGAGGTCAAAATATTGTGGTCTATTAGTCTAGAAGGATTAAGTAATTTTACCTTGGTATTCTTATGTCAAATAACCTAATATAAAAATAAGTAAGTTGAAATGCTATCTTTAGTTAATTTCCACTTATTATATTCAAGCCAGTATATCCAGTGTAATGTAATTCGCTGTAGGCTTGAACCCCTGTAATTTTGGCAATAATCATGAGAGGTGCTATACTAAAAGAACAGTGAGTAGGCCAAAGTATAGGTAGAGCAAACTGAAACACTCAACTTAAAAAGGCAAGATGTGGCTATGAACTTCTGCATAAAATGCAAATCAAAACAGCAATGAGGTACCATCTCACACCTGTCAGAATAGCTATCATCAACAAATCAACAAACGACAAGTGCTGGCGAGGATGTAGAGAAAAAGGATGTGCACTGCTGGTGGGAATGCAGACTGGTGCAGCCACTGTGGAGAACAGTATGGAGTTTCCTCAAAAAATTAAAAATGGAACTCCCATTCGACCCAGTGATCCCACTTCTAGGAATATATCCCAAGAAAACAGAAACACCAATCAGAAAGGATATATGTACCCCTATGTTCATAGCAGCACAATTCACCATAGCTAAGATTTGGAAACAGCCTAAGTGCCCATCAGTAGATGAGTGGATTAGATAACTGTGGTACATCTACACAATGGAATACTACGCTGCTGTAAAAAAAGAAGGAATTTTTATCATTAGCATCAGCATGGATGAAACTGGAGAGCATTATGCTAAGCGAAATAAGCCACTCAGAGAAAGATAAATATCAAATGATCTCACTCATTTGCGGAATATAATGAACAACATAAACTGATGGACAAAAATAGAACCAGAGTCATAGAAGCATTGAACAGACTGTCCAACCTATGAAGGAAGGCGGGGGGTTAGGGGGTAAAAGATCAACCAACCAAAGGACTTGTGTGCATGCATATGAGCATAACCAATGGACACAGACAGTAGGGGGGTGGGGACATGTGCTGGGGGTGGCCAGGGAGAGGTCAATGGGGGAAAAAGGAGACTCATGTAATACTTTAAACAATAAAGAATTTTTTTTTTTAAAAAAAGAATGGGACACACACACACACACCAAAAAAAAAGGCCATTTAAAGATGTCAAAATAGAATATTTGCTGCAGAAGAGGGATGAATTTAATAGTCTTGCTGTCTTTATCTCTGAACAACTCAATTTAGCTTTTAGACCCTCATGGTGGAAAACTTATCATGTCAATTCAAGTTAACTGTGCCAGTGTCAGAAGTTTATTGCCCCCCTACCCCAGACTCATGAGGATAAACATCCAGTCTTTATCCCCTCCCACCTCTCCTTCTTCCTTTCTTCCTGAGGGTGATCTGTGGTCTGTGTGTGATCTGCTGGCATCAGAAGGAATGGGGCATTCTGACCATGAAAATTCTCTGCCCACATTGGCCTCTGCTAGATGTAATTTACCTCACCTGGGTCTCAATATTCCATGCTGGCATACCATGTGAAGTCTGCAATCCTGCAGGTGGCCAGGTCATGTTTCTGAGACCTCAGTCTAAGGTAGGATTGGGCAAACTGTGTCATACATCACCAGGGGCGTGCTATATATGGCTTAGACTCACACTAAAAGTGGTGATTATACTAACCATTCTTTTAATTTCTGTAAATCAGTGCCTTCACACTTACAAAATGGCTACTAACTATTCCCAAATAAACCCTGGCTCTCCCAAAAACATCTGAAAACTTTACATAGCCCCAAACCATATCATGGAGGCATCACTTTCAAATTTAGGTAGCCAATCCTAAGACTGCCCACACTGCCTTTCCCATTCCTTCCCAAGGGAAACCAAGATAAAGGCACTTGCCCACAGCCCTACACCCTCTCTCTGAGTCCTGAGGTGGCTGGGATCTTCCCCTGAAGGTCCCCATGTACCATGACCGTGTTCCTCCCAGGAAACTGCAAGTCTAACAAAGCTGTAAAGCTCTTTCTGGTTTCTCTTTCTTGATCTGTGTCTGGGCTCACTTTACCTCATGCAAGGCAATATGGACAAAACAGAGATGGGACCAGTTTCCGAGGGCCCCAGGGCCAGAAGGAGGGATAGATACTTACTAGAAAGTGGAGGTTCTATTGGGAAAAACACTGTGAGGGGGAGGTGATGGTGGATGCTGAATTGGTAAACAGTGTCTAGTTAAAGAAGCAGAGAACTGAGGCATACTCCAATTTCACTTCCTTAAAATGTTGTTAGGCATTCAAAATAAAAGCCTGTCAACTGAAATTAGTGAAAAGAACAGGTAAATTAAGCAAATTGGTTGTTCATTAAATTGTCTTTTAGCAAATTAACCTAGAACGGACATAATTGGTAATAAAGAAAGAATAGAATTTAACTAAGATTTAGTAATTGTCCCTGAGTGGATGACCTACCAATTGCAAATGTTGAATGTCATTGCAAACAAGCCTTTTAAAGATCACTTTTAAAGCAATACAAGTGAGTGGTTAGGGTATGGCAATCATAAACACACACTCACCGGAAAAATGGGGGAAGGGGTGGGGGGAGTACTGTCCTAATATTACACAAATGGATTCTAGTGGCTTGGGATAAATTTCCAGTGACAGCATCATGCATGATTCAAAAAGAGCTATGGCTCAAACAACTTAGATAGAAGTGAAGATGACATGTCTTACAAAAGTGCATTAGAAAATTCAAAAGTGGTTTTAGTGACGATGAAGACAATGTCAAAGATGAATGTGAAGAGCATGGAGAAAATGAACGTTAAAAAAGCATAAATTTACACTATTTTATTTAATGGAAGTTAAACATGTTGTACACCTAAATTAAATATAATAACTGGACTCCTGACTGTTTCATCTATAACTCTTAAAGTTGACTTATTTGAGTTTGAAAACAAAATTAGATTTTCTCATTGAGAAAGTAGAAGATCGGGGTCACTTACAGATGGAAATTTCTAGCAAGAGGTAAATAAGAAGGGACCACAGTCCTACAACCCATATGACAAAGCACATGATGTGACCTCGAGAGCCAGGAAAGCTGCTCTGGACAACCACAACTTAAACTGCTGGCAAGATAAAGGATGAGAGGAAAGAATGTTCCAGAGAAAGTCGCAAGTAGGTCCAGAGTGCTAGGGCAGGAAGAGACCCAGTGCTAGGGAACTAACCAATGGCTGTGGCTGTAGCACAGGAGGAAGGGAAGCGCAGTAAAAGATGAGGATGCAGAGTCACAGACAGACAACGCAGAGCCAGGGAGAGACACGGATGTTTTCATCTAAGGGTGAAACGAGGCCAATAAAGAGGTGGCGGCTGCAGCAACCCAAACAATAGATGCTGGCATCCCAGGAGGCCAGGGCCAGGTTCCAGATCACACAGGGCCCTGCGAGCCACGGTAAGAGTTTAATGGATGCGGGTTTGGGTTTTGGTTGGGTTTGGTTTCCTGTTTTGTTTTGCTGAAATGCAATTGGGAAGCCATTGAAAGGCAGCAACTATTAGAGTGAACTGATCTGACTTGTATTTCTTGAAAACAGCAGTCTAGTTGCTGGGATGAACAGCAAAAGGGCAAGATTTTTAAAAGGGAGGATGATTGGATGATTGTTACCTCAACCTGTATTACAGGCGGGTGCTTGGTCATGGTGGTGGCAGCGGAAATGAAAATAAGTACATGCATTGACAAGAGGGAGGGAGTTTCAAAGGTGCCTCCTTGAGACTGAATGAGACTTCCTTCCTTTGCACATTTCTTTCAGTGGCAACATGTGCAATACCATGTTAGTGTCCTGTATTTCACAGACATGAAAACTTTCATGGTCCACATGCTGGATAAACAAAGGAAAGTTCCAGGATACATCATAGAATCACCTAATTTGTTCCATGGGATGTGGGTTTAGAGTGATTATCACCTGACCTGTTTTGGAAGAAAGGATGACTTACAGTGTTTTGAAGGAAGCCCCGTGGTCATCACCCTGGGATGATGCTCTTAGTTGGACACCAGTGGATCAAGAGCTGATCCTGGGATCCTGAATCCAGGGAAAGGTGCTGAGAGATTAAAACCACTGTGGCCCTTTAGAGGGGACCTCGTCATACACAGAATGGCTGTAGAAGAGAGTATCTTTTCACAGAAGAGAAGACTGGTTTTGGTACATAAACCACAAGAAGGAAATTTTCACATTTGTTACCTGTTTTGATGGCTTCTCCTGTGGTCCCACCTTTCTCCTCCATTGAGAATATTGTAAGATGGAGCTTTGGGAGCAGATGGAGAATATCTTTGTCTATAATATTGGAGCCACGGGGCAGTCTGTCAGCACAAACACCAGGAACCAGCACCCACTCAGAACCCCAGGCTATATATCACTTACACACATGCTGAGCAAACAACTGCCAATACGGAGAAACACATGCCCTTTCTTGTGGGAGAAGGGAGAAAGTGCATCTCTGACACATTCAGCAAACAGAGAGTTAAGAGTTCTGGGCCCTCTTCCCTAATGTGTGGGTCATAGGGGAGTCAAGAAGGTCACCATGGATACATCTGGCTGCATCTGCCTGAGTTATTTGTATTGAACAGATTGCTACAGGGTGTTTTTTCCTAGTCTCATTATGTGTATGCAATGCCAATTAAATAACAGGAATGAAAATTAAAAAGGAAAATATCTGCCCCTGCTGGGTTTAATCTCATTAGTGCAAAGTCAAATGATTAGTCCTAAAAGGGCTCCAATAGGCAGCAAAGACAGCATTCAAATTGCAAGTATCTTCTGCATCACAACGAGAAAATGAGTCAGAACTGCTCCCTCTGTTGAAGACACCAGAGCCATGCCTATAATAAGACCATGTTATGGCTTGAGTAGCACTGTGTCTCTACTTAGTTGAACAGCGGGGAGATGGCCATGTTCAAGTCCCAAACTTCAAGTTCACAGCATAGGATACTGTCCGGCACTTTTAGGACAGGTGTCACGTTTCCCTGGGTTGCTTGTGAAACTGGGGAGATGCTTACTTTACAGTGCTCGATGACGTCCGTAATCCTCAAGCATGAGACTTTTTTCCTAATTAACCAAACCAGCCAGCTATAAATTTGCCAGCAGCATAGAGTAGCTCTCAGAGAAAAATGCAAAGTGGAAAAGGTCTGTCCAATTTAAGCCTCGGAGTGCATTTAAAATGAAAGGATTGAGCAGCTGGGAAGCACATCAGCCGACGCTGGTCCTTCGCTAAGCCTCAGGTGGAATACCAAATTTTCCCTTCCTTCAGAAAGCCTGAGTAATGTCAGCTGCAGCTGTTTTGAATCAACATGATTCAAGAAGGAGCCTTGGAATGGTAGGCTATGCAAAAAAAATGGCCAAGCCCAGGGGGTTTTCCTCAGGGACACATTGACATTTAGCTTTACTTTCAAAGTGCTCTTAATCCTTATTCTGTGATGCCTTCACTCTGATAAGCAGAGAAAACAGGAATCATGCCAGTATTCCAGGTGGTAAAAGTGAGGCACAGATAGGACCCCAGCCGTATCGATCATCTTTACTTAATTGCCCCACTGATCTTGCCAGTCCAAGGAAGCGAGGTACACACACGCAAACATCTATCTAGGAAAAACTTCACCTGGTATGAAGCATGGGCACCATGCCCTTCCTTGCCTGGTGCTGAAAATGAATTACTTTGCCTGCCCAGGACAGAGAAAATTGGACATTTTTCCAGGTAAGGACCAGTGAAAAGTGAACTTCCTGATCAAACAACCTTTAACAGAGGGCCGGAGTTAGGCCTCAGGGATGTCTCTGAATATCCTAAAATTATATGCAGCCAGGCGTGTGTGGCTCAGTGGTTGAGCACTGACCTACACTGAACCAGGAGGTCATTGTTCAATTCCCCGTTGAGACACATGCCTGGGTGTGGGCTCGATCCCAGGTAGGAGGTGTGCAGGAGGAAGCCCATCAATGATTCTCTCACCATTCATGTTTCTCTTGCTCCCTCTCCCTTCCTCTCTGAAATCAAGGATATATATATGTGTGTGTGTATGTGTGTGTGTGTGTGCACATGAATTCATGAGGATAACTTTTGTCAAATTATCTACCCCCACGATCTGTAAAAGGTTAAGAATCGTGATATGTACACATGAAGGGACCCCAAGTTATTCTGGAGAGGCTGAAAGGAAGATGGAACTGCCTGCCTTAGGGCAGAGTTAGGAACAGTGAGGAGGGAAAGACTTGTGTGTGGCACCAAGATCCTCCTCATCAAAACTGGGTCATGGTCAGCTCTTCAGAGCACTGGGAAACTCGGGAGCAGGACACTCTCAGTGGGAGGCAGTGCTCTACACTGGGAAGGGCATGGGGTTTTGGACTTAGATGTGTGTTTGCCAACATTACCTATGCAGTCTTAGCCTAGGTATTTAATATCACTTATGTTCAGTTTCCTCCTCCTTGAAATGAAATAATAAAAATATTTTAAAATGAAAATAATTAGTCACGTCACTCAGCATTGTTGCAAGGATTCAGTAACATGATATAGTTCAAGTTCCCAGCAAATAGAAGACCCTCAATAAATGTCAGTTCACTTTCCCTTCCCCTGTGTGAATGCCTTAAGAAAGGATAGTAAGAAGAAAATAATGAGAGGGGAGGGGAGGGGAGGGGAGGGGAGGGGAGGGGAGGGGAGGGGAGGGGAGGGGAGGGGAGGGGAAGGGAGGGGAGGGGAGGGGAGGGGAGAGGAGAGGAGGAGAGGAGAAAGGAAGAGAGGAAGAGAGGAAGAGAAGGAGGGAGGAAGGGAGGGAGGGAGGGAGGAAAGAAGAGAGGAAGGGAGGAAGGGAAGAAGGGAGGGAGGAAGGGAGGAAGGAAAAGAAAAAGAATTGACCCTGCCCCTGGCCTGAAAAAATTGTAAGGAATTAAAACAAGAGGTTCAGTATGTAGCCTGACAAGAGAATAGAGGAAAGACACGTGGGGACTTCACAGAATGAACCAAGCAGTAGAAAGTGCCTCAGGTATCCGCAGACCAGCCCCAGCAGATGGGAATCTGAACAGCAGAACTCAAACTCAACCCTTGGAATTCCCAGTCCAGTGATCTTTCCATCATTTCTCCCTAACTCCTGTTCCCACACAGCTTTTTTTTTTCATATTTGCATTCTGCCCCTCTCCATTTAACTATAAAGCTAAACATAGTTTGCAACTAAATGAGTAGATCCATTAGTTCTAAGAAACAAAAGGTAATGTACCTGAATAAAATAATATCCATGTCACCAGCCAGCTGTGAGCAAAATAAATGAGCCAGCACAGAGTTATTAGCACCTGTAAATAATGCCACGTGGAATAGTCAGTGCCCAGGTATTGAAACTCTATCGGGGAGGGCTTCACGCTGAGAGGACAGAGGACAGGTGCCCTTCCTCCCCATCCCAACTTTGGTGGCTGGAGATAATCTAATCCAGTGCTTCCCAACATGTCCTGCTTTCTGTGCCCTGGATTCCCTAGGACAGTTCTGATTTTAAATTACACAATGTGACAGTTCCTTTGAACTCCTTGCCAGAGCTGTGGAAACTAAAAGGTCCTTGACATTGGGCCTCACAGCAGTTGAAGGCCAGGAGGCTGCCCTGGGTGGTCCGACAATGAGAAAAATTCCACCTTGATGAGGGGAAGCGATGCCGCGTGCATGACAAGGAGCCCCCCTCCATGGCTTCTGAAGAGCAAAACTAGGGCACGCGCTGAGACACAGACAAGCACGTCCCTACATGCTGTGGGGGTGAATTGATTTTTCCCTCTTAAGGTAACAAAAACCTACACCAGGCTAAATTTTATAAAGCTTTTGTTAAAGAAATAAAATAAAGGTAATAATTCGAGGGCAATTTGTTTTAACCCATGCATGCTTGTATACTTTTACTTCATCTGCACATCTCTAAATATTTCTTACCGGAAACAATCAAATTGGCCCACCAGTAGATTAATGGCTGAACATCGACTATCTTGGTTTATTCAGAGGAACAAAAACAACTAGTAGCTAAGGTGCCATGATTCTCACATTCTTTCCTAAATATATATTGATCCTTACCTCTCCCGGCTCATACAAATGCATGGACCCAACCTGCCCCGGAATTAAGTGACCTGGAGGTAGCCAGTGTAACACTGCTTATTTCCCTGGTGACTGTCAGAAAAGATAGCACAGGGACCTTGTTTATTTCTTTGGTGACTGTCACCAAGACAGCAGAGTGACAGCCTAATGAGATTTGGATTGACTGCAGAAGGTCTGAGAGCACCAGGTTCCTCAAGAACTGGGGAGGAGACAGAGGGCAGAATGGCCGGTGTGGTCTGACCCCAGTCTCCTTGCAGGGGGTGTAAAGCTGACGAAAAACACAAACCAAGGGGAATGGAGGGCAGGCCTATCGCCGTGTCCAAACAGCCTCTGACAGTCATGCCGCCGGGCACCGTGCTCCTCTCCCCTTTCTTGGGCTGCCCTACTCGTGGTACTCTGATATACCTGGATGTTTTCTACCGGGGGAGACAGAGGAATTCACCATCTTAAATTTTGTTTGGTTTTGTTTTTCAACACAGAACTTTGAGAAGGCTCCTGTTGGACCTCTTCTGGTACCTGACAAGGGGGAAACTTGGGCATGCAATGCTTTCTGGTTGGGAAAGAGATATTCAGAAGGTAAAGGATATTTTCTCCTTTGCACATAGCAGGTGCTAAGGAAATAGTGACAGTCCTAGTGGGGTGGGAGGTAGCTCTTGTATCAGAGCACACTGATACCAGTGCATTTTTATGATCTATGTGAAGCCAAAGAGTATCCTTGAGACAGAATTTCAATAGGAATTTACATTCAGAAAACCAGATTGGCCTCCAACAAGAAAATGACTCACGTCTGCTCGGCCAAGTCGTAGCGGAGAACGTATACAACGTGAAGTGACCCTCCTCCCCACCAGGAAATGCCAGAGTAGCTGGAGGAGTTAGACCTCTAATGGACACTTTGAATCGTTTCTGGAAATAGGGAATAAATTATATGCCCCTATACAGAGGGAAATTTATCTAAGGTGTAGTATTTGGGAAAGAAGCAGAGGTCTTAGGAATTAGCCTTGGCCTTCACCTAAGGAATTATAATTATTCTACAGCCACTGAAAATGTTTCTGGAGTTCCAAAATCAGCAGCCACTAATGGACTGGTGATCCTTAGCACGATATAACAGCAAATGGCTAAGGTTTGAGATCATTGACAATCACAACCACAGTACTCCTTGAGCACTTGCTCAAAGGCAGGAGTAACTGGACTACTTCCAACACATGCTAAACCTGAAACTTGAGTTATTAACTTATTTACAACTTTGTGGAGTAGACATTTTAAGGCACAGAGAGGTTAAGTAACTTGACCAGAATTCCATAGCTAGTAAGTGTCAAAGCCAGGATTCAAAGCTAATCTGGAGGTCTGATTTAAGGGTAGTTTTTATCTCTTATACTATTTGGGGGTCATTTGGTAATACCAAACTTGCATTTGGATCCTATTTAGCATCCTGTTTATTCCTCTAAAGCAATCCTTTCAGAGGATAAACTGTGAGTAACTTTAAGGAAATTGCTTTTTTAAAAATCTTATTTCCTAGTCATGTTTATTCTTCCCAGGAGCACCATCTTCTAGAAGAGGAACATTGGAAATAACCATACATCAGAAACCTGAAGCAATCAGGCCTCAGAAGGTAACATTATTAAACAATCTCAAGGTGGGTTAGTCCTCAAGCATTTAATGTTTCTTTACCAGCAACTTCAGTCTCTATATAACCTCCTTGGAACAAACAGGAACACTTTTCCCCTGAAAATACTGTGTTATATTTACCGTCTATCAACTATAGCCCCATTTGATCCTACATTTCTTTCATCTGCAACAATGAGCTTGAAATATAAAATGCATGTGTTCACTAGGGCACTGCAGAAAATTAATTCCTTCAAATTTTGTCAATGACTGTCACTCACGCTCTCCCTTAAAGGATTGTTCTGTTGTTGCACAGACACATAATTAAGCATTGCTGTGAGGGGAGATAGATAACATAGTTCTATTTTGCAGGTCTCAAACCTAAAGGGAAATCAGATATTGCTTAGTATTGTCACAGTTGCATAATCGCCCTTAAAATCCACCTGTAAGGGGTGTTCCTACGCGTAGTTACACGTGACCCACGTCTTTTCTGAGCTGAGTACATAAATGCCCTCTCCTCTGGCTCATTCCTGTGACAGCTGCTCACAGGCTGTCACTGTTCCCACTTCAGTTCATTCCCTTCACAGAGATAAGACTAAATCACTCCCAGATATATTCTCCTTGAGGGTAGGAAACCTATAGTTCATGTATCTTATAATGTTGATATGCAAATACTATTGGCTCACTAAATAAAGATTGAATGAGTAAACTGTTTAACTGTGCTAACAATGGGTCAATAATATAGCAATAATTTCTTCCTAAAAGTCTGTGGCAATGCCACAAATCTGTGTGGTATCCTTGTTTTTCTTGTCCAGTGATATTTTGCTAAACAAAAGACAAAGGGCATCAAGTACCTCATATCTGCCTGCCATATGATGGTTGCTTAGAAATATTATCCAGGAGCAGGTGAGAGGAGAGAGTCATCTAATTATATAGGTTTTTGAGTTTTGGGGGGTTTTTTGTTGTTGTTGTTGTTTTTTTAAATAATGACTCCTCTGCATCTCTGACTCAATTATTCTGGCTCTGGCCCTCAAGATGTGAGTTCAACTTTCATTTGAGTCAAACTCTCCCAGATGGATCAGGCAAGAAGGCAAAATCACAAGCAAACTGAATCCTAAGCTTTGACTGACAGTCCTGGCTACCATCCTCAGGAAATAAACTCTAATTACAAAGGTTGCAAGGTGCCCAAGAGAGAGTCTGTGAGGCAGACGGGACACTGCAGGAGGGAGTGCAGCCCGAAAGGACACTGAGCACATAGGGAACAGATGGACCTGGACAGTCTCACCCTCACTATTCATTCCAGTGAACACAGACAATTGTGTGATCTCATCAGTAAACCAGAGCTTCTGAGCATCACAAAAGGTATATTAAACTGTTTAGCTGTATCATTTAAAATAATGGATTGCACCCAATAATCAGCCCCAGAAAAGGCAGGAATTTGATTTAATCTAAAAGGATTGTTGTCATGGCTCTCACCCAATTATCAATTATCTACAAACAACGTCCAGAATTACAATCATTATCCCAAACACCTATTATACTGTGACTACAAACCCAAATACAAACTTAGTCAATAAAATACATATAAATATAGACATGCACTTTGGGAGTTGAGTCTCAAAAATTTTATTCTAAATCTCTAAACATCCCATACATTTTCTGGGAGATTGGATTTTATCTATCCAATAAATTATTGAGGAGCATTCTTTTGTGTTTTGTGTGTGTGTGTTTTTTACCATCCCAAGTCAAGTCTCCTTCCATCACCATTTATCCCCACTTTACCCTCTACTGAGGTGCATTCTTTACCTTTCCTGGAATTCGGAATGAAATTCAAACCGAAGAAAATACTGGCTATCATCTTTAAGCCCTACTCCACCCAACAAACGTACCAAGCTTATGCAGGAAATACAAAGGACACAGTTTTATATTATGCCATCACCAGTTTGGGATACTAGGCAAGCTTCATAGAACCCTTCTAGAAATGACCACAATACTTGCCAACATCTCTATGCCATTTGGAGGCTCTGATACAAGTATACCTGCCTTAATGAAGAAGGAAAGTGTCCTAGACCTGAGAGCCTGCTTTTCCTACTCCCATGTCTGTAACAAGATAAGGAAGACACCTGAGACAGGAGCTCCATCTATGTGTGGACTCGTAAGGGCAGATCCATAGAGGAACCTGATCCCAGCCTGTGACCAAGGGCGTCAGTAACTCATCTGACAATACTGCCAGCAAGACGAGGGCTGAACAGTTAATTACCAGGCTGGCCTCTGAACCTAAGGGGAATCTTAATAGACAGAACTAATTAAAATCAATACTCATAGGATAATTGTGAGAAGAAGAAAAAAAACTGCTCAAGGTAAATTTTAAAATGGAGAAAAGTAAGCTATTTTGATTCCTCATGCCAATCTTATTATCTGGACCACCAGCTAACGCAGTGGTCGGCAAACTGCGGCTCGTGAGCCACATGTGGCTCGCGAGCCGCCGTTTGCCGCTCTGTTGACTAATGAGTTTGCCGACCACTGATCTAGACTCTCGATTCCAATAATTACAGGCTGTTGTTGTTCCTTGTGATTTAGCCCCTATCCCAGTGGTCGGCAAACTCATTAGTCAACAGAGCGGCAAACCGCAGCTCGCGAGCCGCATGTGGCTCGGGGTGGGAAAGAGCCCACACAGAAGCCCACAGAAAGGGTTTCCTGAGCTCCTGGGTCCTGTGGCCAGAAGTGGTCAGAGACACTGCATTTGTGACAACTGGGTCATGCTAATGTGAAGCGTGCTGAGGCCAGAAGTGGGAAATTTTGACTTTTCTTCTCTCTAACCTTGAGAAATCAATTTAATTTGATTTCTCTAAGCCTCAGTTTTTTTTAATCTGTAAAATGAGAGCGGGGAAGGAGAGGGATCCCTCTTTGAGATCCTTTCAGTTGTGTGATTCTGGAATACTTTATCTCAGACTTTCAGGCAGGAGCCAAGAATATATATTTGAAGACATAGATGCAAATAATGGACATCTCTTTTTTAAAAAAATAATGTCTTGTTCTGATTTTCCTTGAAAACCGTGGGAGTGTGTCACACTGCGTTCTTCATCAATAGCATCCCCAGCCTCATACTAATATGTGTGACCTAGAGAAACTGGAGTTTGGTTTTGTTTTCAAAAATACCTTTTGCAAAGTGATAAATGGAAGCTTAAAATCATGTCCCAAAATTTAATTATAACACTGTATTCTGGTTTCTCTCTAGATTGTTATAGCACTATTCATTATAGGGCAGACTCTAGTAAAAGGCAAATCTTCCCAATACAGCAAAAACTGCCCTAGCACAAGATTCTAGGGTAGCTAAAATACCATTTCAGTTCTTCTCCTTTTCAACTTACTACTATGTATTAGTGCCAGCTGAGGACAGCTTTACATGACCATATAATAGAATGACACGAAATGAATTTGACACATTGGGGCTGTGGTGACAGAAGGGAAAGATTTTTTTTTTAACCTATTATTTATCTTTTAATTGTTAATTGTTTTATTAGTCATACATACTCATGTTAAAACATTTGGATAGTACTAAAAGAAACAATGAAAAGTTGTCTCCTTCGCCGTCCTGTCTTCTAATGTCCCCCCCACTGGATATGCCCTCAGGGCAACCACTGACAATCGTTTGTCACTTGACCTCCCAGAGTGATATGTGTATATATAAGACTGCTTTTTGAAACACAAATGTTAGAATATTTTACCATTGTTTTGCATCTTTTTAAAGTTAAACTTATATCTTAGATAGTGTGCCTTACCATTATGTGCCTCATTATTTTAAAGGCATGTTTTTCATTTTATAGCTAGACATACTTTATATAATTGGTTCCCTATTGATGGGCATTTAAGTTGTCTCCAATCTTGCACTGTTACAATCATTGCTTAAATAAGTATCTTGGGACATACTATTCTGTGCGTGTGTGAATGCATCTATGCAATTCATTAGAAAGACAGAATTGCTGGGCCACAGGCATGTGCATTTGTGATTTCTAGAGATATGAAAAATTGTCTCCGGGAAGGTTAGACCAATTTATATTCTTATAAATGAAGGATGAGAGTGCTGTTTCCCCCATCTCTGTCAATGTACTGTCCAACAGTTTTACTATTTTATCTGTATGAGGGATGAAAAAGAATTTCTTGTCTTTGTATTAATTTGAAATCTATTTATTATGAGGAAAGTTGTGCATCTCTTAATGTGTTTAACATTTTTGAGGTAACAGTGGTAACCAGAGACTGTGGTAATGGACCAAGGGTCCCAGCTGCTCCCAGCCAATAACTAAGTAAGGCAGGCCTATCCCATGAGACTCCTCAGTTGGTGACTCTGGCTCAAGGACTCCACAACAACCTTGCAGAAATGTCCCCTAGACTGCATCGTGGTTTAGGACACTTTCACTCTAACTTCCTTTCCTCTCTCCTTCACTTAGGATCAGACTCACACTGTGATCTGAGACCTGACCCAGTCTCTCCCCTCTCCTTCCTTCTTTCCGCTCCAACACACTTTACCTTGTACATTTAATCCTGTCTTGATATTTACTCCTCAGAGGACCTAGACTAACACATTAACTGTTCATATCTTTTGCACATCATTTTACTGTGTTGGACTTTTCTTCACATATATTATTATTATTACTAGAGGCCCGGTGCACGAAATTCATGCACAGGGGTGTGTGTCCCTCAGCCCAGCCTGCACCCTCTCCAATCTGAGACCCCTCGAGGGATGTCCGACTGCCCATTTAGGCCCGATCCCGGTGGGATCAGGCCTAAATGGGCAGTCGGACATCCCTATCACAATCCAGGACTGCTGGCTCCCAACTGCTTGCCTGCCTACCTTCCTGATTGCCCCTAACCTCTTCTGCCTGCCAGCCTGATCACCCCCTAACCACTCCCCTGCCAGCCTGACTGATGCCTAAGTGTTCCCCTGCCAGCCTGTTTTTCCCTAACTGCCCTCCCCTGCAGGCCTGGTCCCCCCTAACTGTCCTCCCCTGCAGGCCTGGTCCCCCCAACTGCTCTCCCCTGCAGGCCTGGGTCCCCCCCCCAACTGCCCTCCCCTGCAGGCCTGGTCCCCCCAACTGCTCTCCCCTGCAGGCCTGGGTCCCCCCCCACTGCCCTCCCCTGCAGGCCTGGTCCCCCCTAACTGCCCTCCCCTGCAGGCCTGGTCCCCCCCAACTGCTCTCCCCTGCAGGCCTGGGTCCCTCCCAACTGCCTTTCCCTGCAGGCCTGGTTGCCCCCAACTTCCCTCCTCTGCCGGCTTGGTCACCCCTAAGTGCCCTCCCCTGCAGGCTTGATCACCCCCAACTGCCCTCCCTTGCAGGCCTGGTCCCTCCCAACTGCCCTCCCTTGATGGCCATCTTGTGGTGGCCATGATGTGTCCACATGGGGGCAGGATCTTTGACCACATGGGGGCAGCCATCTTGTGTGTTGGAGTGATGGTCAATCTGCATATTACTCTTTTATTAGATAGGATAAGAGGCCTGGTGCACAGGTGGGGGCCAGCTGGTTTGCCCTGAAGGGTGTCCCGGATCAGGATGGGGGTCCCCTTGGGGCGTGGGGCGGCCTGGGTGAGGGGCCTGTGGTGGTTTGCAGGCCGGCCACGCCCCCTGGCAACCCAAGCGGAGGACCTGGTATCTGGGGTTTATTTGTCTTCTACAATTGAAACTTTGTAGCCTGGAGTGGAACCAAGCCTTCTGCTTGCTCCGTGGTGGCAGCCATTTCTATTGGGATTTACGTGTCTTCTATAATTGAAACTTTGTAGCCTTAAGCGGAGGCCTGGGCTCGCTAGGGTGTGCGGAAAGCTTGGCTTCCTCCATCGCCCGGGGCAACCCTAGCCTCCTGCTCTTTCCAGCTCCGTGGCTGCGCCATTTCTGTTTGGGTTTATGTATCTTCTATCATTGAAACTTTGTAGCCTTGAGTGGAGGCCTAGGCCAGCAAGGGCAGGCGGAAAGCTTGGCTTCCTCCATCGCCGGGGAAACCCAAGCCTCCCTCCTGCTCTCTGTGGCCGTAGCCATCTTGGTTGGGTTTATTTGCATATTTGCTCCTGATTGGCTGGTGGGCGTGGCTGGTGGGTGTGGCTGGTGGGTGTAGCAGCATGATGGTTAATTTGCATATTACTCTTTTATTAGATAGGATTGATTTCAGAGAGGAAGGGAGAGAGAGAGAGAGAAACATCAATGATGAAAGAGAATCACTGATTGGCTGCCTCCTGCACGCCCCTACTGGGGATGGAGCTTGCACCTTGGGCATGTGCCCTGTCCAGGAATTGAATTGTAGCCTCCTGATTCATAATCGACACTCAACCACTGAGCCAAGCCTGATGGGCTGGACTTTTCTTTATGGATACATAGGTATTCCTAATAATCACTTAGCCATTTTCTGTCATGTGTTGCAATTATCATTCCTTAGTTGCTCTTGGACTTATGGCTTAGTTTATATTTTCTCCATGTCAAAGCATGTCTAGATTTCTGAGCAATACATGGGAGTCTTTATAAAGGTGTAGTTATAACTCCTCTTTATCTTGAAACCTAGGGACCAGAAAGTTGGAGGCCCAACTCACATTCATATAGAAAGTTCAAATGAGAGAAGAAATGGAAGACCTTCAGCAGTCAAGGGTCTGCAAAAATTCTGAAATCCCTCTGGGCAGGTATAGCAAGATTCCCCACCCTGGGGGTGGAGAACTCCTAGAATAGGTTCCAGTTATGCTCCCTGGGAGGAGCTATGCAACTATTAACCTAGATGGCCCTTGGCTGTTCCTTTTTCCATTGCCATCCTTGGTGATCTCTAACACAAGTATTAAATAACATACCCTCAATGAGGACTGAGAGCTTTCTCTGTGCATTTCCACCCAAAACTTGTTTTAGGTCTTTAATCGTCGCAGTTTTCCTTAGTGTAAGCTAGTTGTTCTTTTGACAATACAATCTCCTAAAAACGTAACTGTGTTATTGAGACCTGTCAGCTCCTTGTGCCAATAGCCACGCCCATGGTTCTCTTCTAGACATACTTCTTAGACTTACTGGATTTCTTTGCTTTCTCATCCCCCTGCCTCAACCTCATTCATTCTCATTCTATCTATCTATTTATCTATCTTTCTATCTATCTATCTTGGTTGTGGGGATGGTAGGTCTATCAGATTACAGAGCCAGAGCCACAACTTTAGTCTCTTTTCCATGATCCACTTTTTCCCATGGAAAGAACTTTTTGAGTGATGCCTCATCAGTTGGACCCTCATCCTGAGACACTTTAACCCATCCAAAGATTTTAACAACATATGACAACCATACTCTTGATTTGTTATTTGCCATGAGGATGAGTTGTAATCAGTCCTTGTTGCCCAGTTTTCTCTCCCACCGGTTGGGCTTGAGAATAGTTGTCCCTTCCAAGCCCACAAATCTCAAAGCTTCTGGACTCCCTCTCTTCCTTTTCATTCCTGCTTGCATCAGCCAGTTCTTTTCTGAACTTGCTAAGCACAATGTACAGCAACCAACTCATAGTAAGATTCTGTTTCCCAGCCTCTGTTCCTAGGGCTACAAATTTCTGAGGTAAATTATTTGCCTTCAAAGTTACTATAAGTAACACTTTTACCAAATGTGTTGCCACTATTTGCTATGGATCATGGTGTTTCCAGCTTCTGATAAGTTGCTTTGCTATTCAGCAGCTAGGCCAATGCCACCTATTCTGTAGTTTTGTTACACCAGCTCCCTCTTTTCCAGGTTCTAATTTCTGCATCAGAGGGGATAAGTAGCTTATGCTGTGAGAACAAAATCTCAATGCCTTAATAAAAGTTTATATCCTGGCTCACATGACATGTTTGATGCAGGTTGGCAGAGCATCTCTGTTCACTATTGTCACTCAAGGATCAAACTGACAGGGCTTCATGTCAGCGGGCACTTCTATATTACAGCAGAAAGAGGAAATGTGGAGAGCTGCATCCTTTATGTTTCTGCCTGGAAGTGGCACATATCATGTCCACTCACATTGTATTAGTCAAGTAAGCCACACGGTCATGACTCACATCAGAAATGGGGGGAATGTAACTGTCCATTTTCACAGGCAAGGAAACCTGGAAATACTCAGTGGTCAAGTAAGCCACACGGTCATGACTCACATCAGAAATGGGGGGAATGTAACTGTCCATTTTCACAGGCAAGGAAACCTGGAAATACTCAGTGAACTACAACAATTATTGTCTCTTTCTGTTCATTCTCCTCCCTGACTCTCCTCCTCTATCCCACACCACTTCCTCTTCCTTATCCTCTTCCCATTCCCACCCCCACCCCCCGCTAACTGTTTCTCCCAAAAGGCTTGATTTGGCTTTAATATAACTTTGCACCCCTTTTTATGCCAACCCCAAGTTCCCTCTTATATGAACTCTGTTGCAATTCACAGGCATTAAAAGCAAAAGTCTTAGAGTTGAGTAAAAAGTATTAAAAGTTAATATGGATAGATTGCAATTTCACTTAAAGGAAACCTGTAATTGGGTAGTTTGGTCAGATTCCTGGAAGAAAAGATTCCCAAGTCCAATGTGTTCAACCAAGAGAGAGAGTGCTTTCCATTTGCACAGAATCTGTATCCCGACCCCTCATGAAAGCCATCCTGCCAAACCCAGCGCTACGACTGAAGACACATTTACTGGCCAACACAGGGATTGGCACAAATACCCACTGAGCTAATCACAAGCTCACAGAAGTGCTTTTAGTTATCACTCTCACCCAAAAAGAGTTAGGGCTCAAGGTAAACCAATTAGGTTGGGCAAAAATGCTATCTCGCTCAATAAGATATCACCTTTCCAGGTGACATGTTAGACTAGTGGTTGGCAAACCGTGGCTTGCGAGCCACATGCGGCTCGCGAGCTGCGGTTTGACGCTCTGTTGACTAATGAGTTTGCCGACCACTGTCCTAGTTCATAGATCAAAGTTCAACTACTGAGCCACAGTGTTTCTCTTTTAAATGCTTAAAAAGACTCCTACTTAACTTTGAGAAAAGAGGTTTCTATTAAACTTTTAAAAAATTTAACCAAGAAATTTTATTACATAAAGTACTGCCTTTAAATGCACAGAAACTTGGGAACTTTGTAATCAAATTCATTTTAACTTAACAAGAGATCCGCTTCTCTGGCTGTGTTGTGGGTTCCACGTCTTAGCCTGTAAATGCAATGTTACGGCACCATTGCTTACGTCCTCTTAGAACAAGTTTTTTGCCAAAACAAATAACTCAGGCACCAGTCTTGCTTGTTCCATAAATTCTATAACGTCATGGTTTTTGGAAATTGAACTTCTCTAAGATATGATTTCTACAACTACAAAGTATATTAGTTGGATTGGATGGTCAGTAGAGTGTATCCCAAGTTAATTTTCTGTGGCTCAGATACACACTGGAGCACCCGACACCCACAGATTTAACATTTCCATCAATCTTACCCCAAAGTGTGTAATAAATGTATCAAAGTTGACACATTTTATAATTTGTTTCAGTTAGTCTAAATAAACTCTCAAAAGACTTCATAATAATTTCTAAACACTATTTTTAACAACAGAACACATCACCATCAGACAACTCTCCTTCCTACCCAGCCCCATCCACACCACTGAACCAGTTTTGTATTGAACTTGCAGACTAATCTGGCCTTACTTAAGCAAGTTCTGAATTTTATAATCATCTTCCTCAATCCCTCACTTCTGGGCTGCCAGCCAGATTGTGAACAAGAAATGTGAAGGGTCATTTCCTGAGGTGAATGCTTAAAGTTGTTCAAAGTGCTCGTGGGTGGCTTGGACTGCCTCCGCTTCAAAACCACTTTTTCCTGTTTTCATGCTTGATTTCGTGTGTCACTGACCAGCGTGGAGGAGAATTGAAGTTCTTTCAGCTGTGCTGGTGCAGCCTCTGCTCCTCCCAGCCCTTTTCCAGTCCCCTCTCTATGGGTCAAGCTCTGCTTCAGACAATGCCCCGCACTTTCCAAAATTAAATGCTGCCTTATTCAAATCTAGGTAGCAGAACTCACAGTTTTCTTCTTGCTGCAACCCTGCACTCCACAGATACGGACTCTCCCAGGTCCTAAACTACTAGCCCTTACCTCTATACCTTAAATAAGACTCTTTAAATAAAATATGTACTTAAAGAAATCCCTTTTTAAATTTTCTTTAATGAAATTGATTTGTTTCCTCTAGGTTTATCCAGAAAAATAATCATGACTACATATCTGGTATTTTCATTACTAGAAACCCTTACTCCCACTATATAAGCATACACTTTATTATATATATTTGAGACAGAAAACTCTGCATCAAGAAGCTATTTTTTTTCTTAATTACTTTGTCTCTTATTTGGATAGGTAGCCATCAGAAAAAGAAAGGGTGCATGGTTATGCCATAAAAATTTGTATATTCAAATTCTGTGATAAGCTCGGTGAACTGAATAAAAAAAAAAAGGAAGAGAGAAGAGATCCTTTTGCTGCTCAATAATCCTTTTCACCTAAAAATAATAATAATAAAGGCCTCAATATTAAGCCTACTAAAATTTATTTTGAACAGTAAGTATCCTTATATGCTTTTAAGGGCATTCAATTAAAACAAGGTGTAAATAAATACAAATATCTGGACTACTATTAGTTTTGTTATTAAGTCTTAGCAGCTAGTAGCAAATGCTGTTTCTAACCCCGGGTTCCTGTTCCCCGCGTGGACTGACCCCTCTTTTAACTTGCTCTGAATTCTTACCTTGGAGACCAAACTTCCCCAGGGGTCCAGGATTCTAGTTCCTCCCAGTTTCACAGCAAAGGCCCTTTCAAGTTGCTTTCATAATGTTAAATCATCCTTCTCCCAGCTTGGCAGTTTTTATTTTTTAAAGACAGCTAGCTGGTTTAAAACGAGCACTAAATGAGGCATTTAATTGCCTTCCTGTGGAATGAGCGCCTCGGCCTTGGCGTCCCGTCTTAGACAGGGACCCGTGGTTGCTGGAGTGAGCATGTGCAATGCAGCGCAGCCTGCGTGGGAGCCGCGCTCCGATGAGCGCTCCGGTGCACCTGACTCCAAGCGCAGGGGCAGGTGCTCTGGCGAAATCCCGTGCTCCTAACTAGCTTTCTCACCCACAGCAGGCGGGACATCCTTGTCCTAGTAAAGAGAAGCACAGAAGCCAAAGAGTGTGCCCTTATAGTCCTTCACATGAAATCTCATGATCACCGTTTTTATAAGCGCGGGTAGACATTCCCACTTCCTTTCATCTCAGCTATTTGTAGCTAGAGCTTGCTCTATTTCTGATTTTGATGGACTATATACTACCCTTTACCACTTTGCACACAATATGCCACAATTGCCTAATCCTCACAGCTTCCTACTACACGGTAACATTTAGTCTAGTCCAGTGGTCAGCAAACTCCTTAGTCAACAGAGTGGCAAACCGCGGCTCGCCGACCACTGGACGAGGGTCTTACCACCATAAACCAAAGATTAGATACACAATTGCTTTCTGTTAGAGTTTGGGATCGTAAAAGCAGCCTTCCGAAATTTAACGCTTACAAATGCATTGTCATGAGTTGGAAGTCTCTAAAGGTCACATGATGATCTCAGCACCAAACAGGGACTGCCTGAAGTTACTGGAAATACTTGTTCAGTACTCTTGACATTTCCCTCCTATGAAGATGCTAATCAGAGGAGTCCCTGACCTCCCGCTGGCCCAGACTCACACTGCTCCTGGAGACGGTAAATTTGGGGAGCTTAAGAAATATGCTAAGCTCAGCCTCATCCTTCTTTGTAGAAAGGGCCTCACCTGAGGAAAGCATACATTTTCCTCCACTCCCCCTGCATGACTTGTGCAGAGCCTATCTTGCAGGGAGAAGCTTGCCTCACTCTAAGGCTAACTTGAACTGAATGGGTAAGTCTGCCTAATTTTGGTGTTCAATATTAACTTGTCCATTTAGTTAAGACTGTAAACCATATCTGCTACATTTTGGGATATTTTGGTCTCCATATTTTCTGTGGGGTTTTCCCCCCAACTTATCTAAAACATACAAAAGGAAGAGGGTTTGTTTTGTGTGTTTTTTTTGTGTGTGTGTTTTTTTATGGTGGGCTCAACTTATGTGGCACAAAATACAATTAGGATTTTAAAGATGCCTAGAAATATACATTGTTATACCCTAGTTACCTGCAAGGAAATTGTCAATAAATTATGGACTATGCTATAGACAGTACTCAGCATTCGTATATTAGAAACAAAATAATACTATACAGATGATCTATACTTTAACTATACTGCATTACAGAAAACCAGTATGCAAAAGAATCACTTAAAACAGATACTCTTCCATAGATATAATGTTAGAGCTGGAAGTTGTAATCCTACCTAAAAGACAACATAAGATAAATCAGAGACCTTACCAATATTAATTCCCAAAAAAATGCTGGTTAAAAAGATCCTTTGGAGCTATTTTCTCCCAAAGGTATTTATGAAATATGAGTCTCATAAGATGCTTCTTTCAATATAAAAAGTTTCCTTAGTCAACAAATCTTTGAGAACATATAATGCTATTATTTCTCCTCTTGAAGCTTGACAATATCCACTACTATATTAATGGCTCTTTGAAGCCTTGCTTTATTTGTTTTAATTCAGTAGTCATCAAACATGGATAACTAAAGATCATTATTTTCAAGTAGCACCAATTAATTTCCATGGAATGCACTTTGGGAAATGATATTTTAAATCAGCAAATAATATTAAATGTAACACCTGAATTTCATAAGGAATGCTGGCAGACAGCGTATCATCCCTTTCTCAGCACTCTTGGGGTTACTATATGAAATGCAGGGAAGATGACCAAACTCATAAACTCCAATTATTTAAGTAGCATAAAATCCTAATACATAAAAACTGTGAGTCCGTCACATCCACAACTACAGGAGGCTCGACCAACCGGAAGTCAGTCCTGCAGTCAGCGCTGGGTTGCCATGGTGACCCAGCACTGACTGCTATGGCTGCAGGCGGGGTGACCCAGCACTGACTGCTGAGGGGGCTGCGAATCAGGCCCAGAGAGAGACCTGAAGAGAAAAGCAGGGTCTGACCCGTAGCTATTGATCAACACATGCCTCTCTCTCTCTGGGTTGGACCAGCAGCCACATCTCCCTTTCTCTCTAGGCCTCCACCAAAGCTGCTGATCAGCCTTGCCTTTCTGATCAGGCCCTGTTAATAGGCCCAGAGATGCTGACTGACATAGAAACCGACCAATCAGAACCAAATCTGGGTGAATGTGAGGAGCCAATGGTTGCCTAGGAGGCACCTTGATCTAAGAAATCTAAGAACCTCTGCCTCAGAAGTTTAGAGCAAGAAAATATAAAAGAGATATTAGCCTAGGCAAGGAAACATCCCTCTACAAATTTTTAACCTCCCCCTTTAAAAAATGCTATAACAATGTGAAAAATCTGAAAAGTGATATGTGTGTGTGGATAACTCTCTACTGATACATGGAAACTAAGCCAAAAATAAGTGCTTTTAAATTTTATTTTTAAAAAATGTATCCTTATTCTATATAATTAAAGGCTAATATGCAAATTGACTGAACGGTGGAACGACTGGTCACTATGACATGCACTGACCACCAGGGAGCAGATGCTCAACACAGGAGCTTCCCCGTGGTGGTCAGTGCACTCCCACAGAGGGAGTGACGCTCAGCCAGAAGCTGGGCTCATGGCTGGCAAGCGCAGCCCAGGATAAGGGACCGTCCCCCGCCGCCCCCCACAAGTGCATGAATTTCATGCACTGGGCCTCTAGTATAAAATAAAGGAATTCGATGCAGCCTCCATTTTTATGAGTCTGAAGAAGAAATAAAACAGAGATAAATACTCACTTTCAGTACTTTATAGATGAGAAACCAGTGAGAAGATGGTTCAACTCCAATGAACAGAAGCTGAAAGAGTCACAAAAATTCTATGGCTGGCATGATATCTATCCCCTGTGACCCATTTCTATTTCTTGGTTCTCCTCAAGATCACAGTTATATGTGCCACTCATACAGCTATAACCCTAGTCCACATGGAGTGATCAATATCTCTTCACTCTATACCACATTCCTCCATAAAGAAAGTCTGCCTGGGTTTGTGAAAGACTACATCCCAGAGCCAAGCAAAGGACCAGGAAGCCAAGAAGCTACTTCTGCCACTCATTCTACCTTCTCCCTTTTGTCCAGGTACCCAATGCATAGATTTCTATTCTTCCTTAAGTTCTCAGGGTTAAAGTGATCAAATAACCTAAGGAAAACAGAAAGAAGCTATAAATTACTCATAGTCTATAAAAGATCATCCTGCAAATCCACCCAAAGCACAAAGATTTCTAAACTCCTGCCTGATGTCACCAGAAGTTAAGGCCCTCAATTACTTTTTCTAGCAGTCACCATCTTGCTTCTGTTCTCCAGCTGGTGTTTTTCCTTCCTTACTCAACTTGTTGCCACCATCCCCAAGGACTGCTCCAAGAGTCATGCTCCTTTTACCAACCCTCATCCCTGGCCATCTGCAAGTCACCATCCTGTATTACAATCTTGCTTCAAAGACTAACCAAGACCTAATATAACCATTCAAAATCATCAAATTGAGTTCTAAGTCACAGTCAGAGTATTCATAGATGTTAGAAATTTTTTACATTATAATAATAAAAGCGTAATATGTTAATTAGACCAGACGTCCTTCCGGACAACCTTCCAGACAAAGCCAGGGCTGCGAGGGAAGCTGGTGCCGGCAGCCAGGAGAAGGAAGGCCTGAATATCGTGCATCGGGCCTCTAGTCTTATAATATAACTCCTTGATTCTTCAGATGATAAAAATGGGTAACATTAAATGACTTGCCTATGTTTACACAGATTTAGGGAAACGTAAGTATAGAATATACCACTTCTGCCTTACTACAGGATATATTATTTTTTAAAAGTCTCTGAATAAGCACCAATTTACACCAAATATTAATGCAATATAGGGATCATTAATCTACTGTCACAGCCCTGGGGGGTATTAGAGACTTCAATTCAGCTCCACAAAAACACTATCCCATTCCTCTGAAGTTCTCAGGCCCCACCACCCTTTCTGGTCTCACAGATATGCTCGAGAGCCGTGAGAAGAAGACAGATATACACAAGGAATGGGTCATTCTCTGTACTGGGCAGGAAGCTCTCCTGGTGGAAGGACTGCTCTAGATTTCTAAATGAAATCTTCCGGAACTCGCATGGAAATGAGAGCTAGCCTAGTCCTTGTGAGCAAATGTGGGGAGTTTGCCCTCTAGTGACAGCTGTCTGATCTGCAGGACAAGACAAGTTAGCACAGTGACCTTATTTGATAGCCCTTTGATGTTTCCATGATGGAAATCTTTCCATCAGGAACCTTTTACAAAAGTGCCCATGATCGCATGGTCCCAGGAACACCCATCAGCCATTTCTTTCAGGGCTGTGCTGCTAGGAAGGGGGACCTACAGCCATTCTACTACCAGGACCTGTGGTCTCTCATTCCAACTTAAGTGCTCTTTTAGATGTAGGAAAAGCACTTCTCCATCATATTTACCTAAGACATTTTTTCTATGCCCATTAATTCGTTTTCTTTCTTTCTTTGCATACACAAAAAGAGTACATATAAAGAGCCTAGAAAAGAGCTTGTTAGTCAAAAGCTATTTTCAGTCATTAGCTTTGGCTAATAATAGTTGACGTTAATTAAACATTTACTACATGTATGCATTGTCCTAATTGCTTTACATATACTAATTAATTTAACTGCCACATCTACTAGAGGTTAGTATACCTTTTATTCCCCTTTTATAGATTGGAAAACTGTAGCACACAAAAATTAAATAGTTTTCCCATGGCCATACAACTAACAAGGGCTGGAGCTGGGATTTGAACCCAGGCAGTTTTTCCCTCTTTCCTGGGAGGCACAAAAAAAACTTATACTTTAGACCCCCTTAGGAAAACAAAGAATTTGGAAAGAATAATAAAATGTTTAAGCTCCATATTAAAAGGATGTTCCTATTAATGTTGACACATTACTTACATGAGGGGCCCCAAAGTACATATAAAATACACAATTGTACTCTATCATAATTTTGATAATTCTAAATATAAATTACTAATTATTATAAACATTAACAGTTGACTACAAATAATTTTTCTTGCCTCTTTAGAATTCATATAGTATTCTAGAATACAGGCTTTCTTGATGTTTCAAATGCATATTTATTATTAAAAAAATTATTCCTACATAAAATAATAAATTGATATATGTGGTGTTGTCCAAACTCTTTAACTATTCCATTTTTCCTAAAAGTTAGGTGTGAAATTATTTCCCAATGCATATTTACCACAGAAAGTTTTATGCTTAAATGATATAATCCAGCATCTAGAGTCATTAATTTGAGAAAAAATATTGATTTTAATTGTAAATGCTTCACAGTAGAAATATTAATAAGTGCTTAAAATTTATTCATTTAAGTCTGTCATAATATGATTAACCACAGCTTAAAAAATACTCAATCATATGCATCTTAATTCATGATACCTAATTCTCCTATTAACTTAAAGAAGTATATATAATGCAAAATATGTGTCAGCTTACATGGGCATAGACTACTTCTATGCAAAATTCCTACTAGCAAGTTGTCAAAATAAGGCCTAAGGTTTAGAGTCCCAACCAGTATATGTGCACCAAATAGCAATGCCCCCTGGCATTAAGATCGTGCATCTCAGTTCTGCCACTATTGCAGTTCCCAATGGGCACCGCAGATGTAACATATCCTAAATTGTGTGCCCCCATTCTCCAAGACCTCCTCAGCCTCCATTTGCTCAAACATCACTAAAACTGATGGCCCGGGGCAGAAACCTACTTGTTAGATACACTTCACCTTCCTGTCAGCGGGTGTGTAGCCCAAGGAGGTAGAATGTATGGGTCACCAACAACTACCTAACAGCCCCAAACCCAAGCCCTCCCTAACAGCCCCAAACCCAAGCCCTCCTGTGCTCATCTACTCCATCTCTGCTCAGATACTTACAATATCTCCATGTATTACTGCAAACCCATCTAGGCTTCTAGGCTCCCTGACTTCAGTCTTACTCCAATTGATGCATATACAGAGTAATAGCCCTTTTTGTCAAAAATACTATAAAACTAATATATACCTCCCTAGTATTGAAAAGGAAAAAAACTGTGCAGCACAGAAAACAAGGTAAATTGAGTCTCCAACTCACCACACACTTCGACCTACTTCCTACAGGCTATTTTTTTCTGTATTCATCCCATATATGTTTTTTTTTCTCTGTGTTAAAAGGGAAAGAAACATTTGAGTTGGATTTCCTGGTCTTACCCACTCCCACCACGAATGGGAGGACTGGTGAGATAGATAAATGCATCTCTGATGGCCAGAATGGCCATTCCTTCAGAATGCACCTATAGTGCCACTTGTCACCATTCAACAATCTTACAAATTTAATCATCCTCTTAGGAATATAAGGGGTTGGATGGAAATAACAAGAATGGCTTTTTCCTTAGGACACAGTCTCTCAGCTTTAAGAAGAAAGCACATGGACCTGGAGGCACTTTCCTAGAGAGGTATTGTACACAATGGTTAGATACACAGGCTCTGTAGCCAGACCACTGAGGCGTGCCCTGGTTGTGTCACGCATGCACTGTGATCTTCAACAAGTTACTTAACCTCTCTGTATGCTGGTTCCTTATCTACAAAATAGAGATGATAACAATAGTATTTCTTCAGAAAAATATGATGTTTTAATGAGTTAATAGTTGTAATGTGCTCATAAAATGCCTGGTACATAATAAGTATTATCAAATGTCTGTTAAACAAATTTTAAAATAGTCCATGACACTAATTATATAAACACATACCTTGACTGCATGTGTTCCCACTCAGCTTGACTTCCAACTCCTCCTCCACATCCTATCTTTCTAAGTATTAGGACCACAACTTACCAAGTTAATTATTTCATTTGTGAGTAAAATTTCAGTGTAAATCTTCAGTGTTTGGATTTCAAATTAAGTGTGTGATCAAGCACTAAGGATATGATGATGGTTAACCTTAAAATGGGAAATATTTTTACAAAGCAATTTTTATTCTTTTTGAGGCAGTGAAACATTATTTATTATGTATTAAGTTTTTTCTCTGCACAGCAATAGCAGATTGATGAGCTGTGGAGGCCTGAATATGTCTTCAGGTTGAAAGCTGCCTTTGGTTGTATTAATCACTGAGCCCAGAACTAAAGTAGACACAGGAGAGCCTTGCTTCTGACAATCTCTTGCAAGCACAGCCCAGGCCAGGCCACACCAGCTTGTACATTGTGAAAGCAGATGCTTTCCGTGTAGCACTGGGTAAGCCAAGGGCTCCTTATCCAGGTTTTCTTCATCCATCCTGCAGTGTCCATCAAGGCTCTTTTACACTAATTTTAAGAATTTGAATCAAAAATTAAATTGAAGCTTAAAATGTCATCTTAAACCAAACAAAAGCCCATCTCTCACCCTGAATAATCCTTGTGTAAAGAATGCTCCTCTCAGGAGGACAGTTCCACAGCACTGACCTCACTTGGCTCCTATCTGTCCTATGTGAGAAATTGGCAGCAGCCCTCACACCTCCAGTTACTATTTTAATAACAGTGTAAAACACTGGCTTTAAAAGTTGCAGCACGGATACTTTCTGATTGGTGATTAACTATTTTTATAGAGAGATGACACATGCGTTTTCACTTATTGAGCACTATGCTAGACTCTGATGATATGGAGTGGATAATACAGCGATGGTTTATGCCTTCACAGAGCCTATGTTATGCTAGAAGGGACCAACAAAACAAGCTATCATACAATAAATAACAAATCATGATTAAATTGCACACTGGAATCAAGTGAACGTCTAGAGAAAAGCAGATAGAACTTACTTTAGAGGAGGGGTTTTCATCCTTGGCCATCACATTAGAATCTCCTGGGGAACTTATCAAACTCCCAAGTTGTACCCGAGATCAACTAAAGAATGTCTGGAAGAGAAGGGAGAATCGGGTACCAGTTTATAAACCCCCCACAAATTATTCTAAAGGGAAGCCAAGATTGCAAATCATCGCTTCACTCTTCTAACACAAATACTACAAAACTACAAACACCTAAGAGCAATTTGTTTCCCTTTTGATTAAATTTAACTTATTAATACTAGTTGTGAGGCCCTAAACAAGCAATTTAACCTCTGTATACTTCCATTTCCTCATATGCAAAAGGGGTAAATAAGGTTATGCATGTCAAATGCTGATCATAGTAACCCCTCCCCCCTAGAAATTGCTCCATAAATGTTGGTGGTGCCTACTACCATTGTTGCTGCTGTCGCTGATGTTGTTGTTCTGTTACTTGCTCTATTGCAGTGGATTGGAATTTCCTTAGGGCCCCAAGATGCCCACCACACAAACTCGGCACCAGCACTTTAGTAGCATTTTCTTGGGCCTTTAACAAACTACAAAGATTTATCTTCAGATTTCTCCTGTTACTTGTACCTCCCTGGCACCATTTTTCTGTTCCACACGTTCATTGCCATGCATGGTAACAGCATAACACCACACACAAAGATTTGTCTCTATGACAGGCCTGTGACCCAGTCCCAATTGACAATACACTGAGTGGCCAGATTATTATGATCTCTGAATGCATAATAATCTGGCCACTCAGTGGATATCCTATATAATAAAAGGCTAATATGCAAATTGTCCCCTTGACCAGGAGTTCGACCAGCAGGCAGGCCTGCCAACCGCCCATGTCCCCTCCCCCTGGCAAGGCTGGCCGGACCCCACCCATGCATGAATTCATGCACCAGGCCTCTAATATATATATATATACATATATATATATATATATGCTGAGTGGCCAGATTATTATGCATTCAGAAATCATAATTATCTGGCCACTCAGTGTATACTTATTATGGGTGATATCAGACACAGGGAAATTATGTTCCCAGAAGAGATGCAGACAGGAACACACTGAAACTTGCTGGGGTGTAGTTGCACACAACTGCCTCGGTGTGACAGAATCAACTGAACATCTGAAGACCCTCAGGCAGGTGTTCAAAGTCCTCACTGGCACAATTCAGAATGCATTACAGCCAGCAGCCACCTACATGATAGATTATTAATATTTATTTTCATTTCAAATCACCTTTCTTGATTTCATGTGTAAGGACTGAGATCCACTGTGGTTAGCAGAGTGGAAGAAGCAAATAACCAAAATGTCAACTTGATGAACTGCATGTACACTTCATGCCAGGGATTGGAGTAAGCACACAGCTCCTTGCGTGACTAGGGAGCCCAACCTTGGATGTCTAGGAGGGGATTATGAAGCATCTATTACTAAGACATGAGAGGGCAAAGTGTACCATTGCTTTCTCTTCTAACTATAAAGATGAAGAGAAATTATCTGCTAGGACCACGATGGTGAATGTCCACAACATAGCCCTGACCACCTGCACATGATTGGTATGGTCATATGGGCCACTGGATTCAGAAAATCCACAGATATAGAAAATTTTCTTCTCCTTCTTCCTATTGCTCCTAATCTCTTTGTAACCCAGGACTGTTCCCCTCCTGAGAATAAGGATAGGCTCAGTGCTCTCTGGTTCCGCAATCAGACTCCAAAGCTATGTTTTCTCATTCAATTGCCTGTTACACACTGGGTTGGAGACATCAAAGACACTGCTAGTCAAGACCTTTACTTCAGTTCACAGATACAGCAAGATTGACAAAAGGAAAACAAACAAACAAATACAATGAGAGCCTAAGGACATTTGCCCAACCTCAAAATATCAACTGCAGTTGAGGATTAAAATTTGGCTCTTGCATTAGGCATTTAAGTATTTGTCACAAATTGAATGCAAAATATGACATTTATACTCTACCAGTTTTCATTTCTCCATTTTTAAATGATTACAAAATAAAGGATCTGCTTTAAAACCCAACATAATAAACATAACAGATCAAGAAGGAAAGCCACCAAGTGACTGCTGCATGCATTACTGAGAAAATGCAACATATTTGAGACATACAATTCATGACATGCTCTCGCCTCATTCATTTCTGCTGTTTGGAGGATGCACGCTGGCAAAGAACATTTGCCTTTGGGCACACATTACACAGTGAAATAGGAAAAGACAGTACCTGCCAAAAGAATCTATAATCCTCAGGAAGAAAATAAACACCCCACACTCACACTTTGTTAATATGCATAAGCACACAACCTAATTGTGTAAAGGATTTAGTATTCTGGGTGCTCATGATTCATCGAGCTAAGCATCAATGAGCACATATCAGGGAGCTCAGTTATTCAAGAAACCTCTCACCTAACTTTCTATTAAAATCTACTGTTTACGGAGTGTCGGAAGGAAATGCACTTCATGCCAGGGGTTGCAGTAACTACACTAGTTCATCCTGACCTCTGGCATTGGAGTATACCCAAGGACAAGCAGTGATCCTCGAGAAGCGTGCTGAGAACAGGCTCACGTTGCTTAAAAATGAAATGCCCTTTCTCACAACGAAATGCCTCAAGTAAATTTGGTGCATAGCTTGGGTCCAAGCACTTAATGTCTCAGAATCCCCTCAGCATGGGCTTCTCTTTGGGTCCAGAGAGAATACATGGTGCACAATTCTCGTACATTCTTCATGAATCCAGTATATGATGCCATTAAGAAAGTAAATATCGTAAGTAAATTAGGGGGAAACAAGCAATTCTAATAAATCCCCCATAGCAGAGAGTTTGAGTAGCTCATGGGGATACCAGGAACATATCTCAATGCACAACTCCAGGGGTCACTCTTCACACGGAATCTGGGTGCTGTTCACACAGGAGACTATGTAACTGCTGCCTGGAGCACTAAAGAGTGGGACCCCACGCCCTTACCCAAGCTCCCTTTTATCTGCTTCATAGAGAGCTTTCAGGTAAAATTTCATGAAAGTCTGACTACACTGATCTAGATTATTTTGAGAGAAATCATACTGCTTAAAACACTGTGCTTCCTCTACTGGTAGTTGTCCTACTTGTTTGGGAAGAGTGAAGAAAGAAAGAGGGAAAACATAACTTATGCACATACTGTCACACATCGCCGTGAGGGCTGAGCACCTTAAACACCCACAATTGCAATTAATCATCATAACAGCCCTAGGCTTCATTGTAAGGATCCCAATTGGCAGAATCTCAGGGAAAACTGAGGCCCAGAGAGGTGAAGGGGCTTCCTGAGGAAGAGCAAGCCGGGTAGTTGAAGAGCCTAAGTATGAAGCCAGGACTCTCACTCTGAGATGTGCACCCATGCAACAACTTGCTTTCCAAGATGGCAGAACCCAGGAAGGCAGGGGCGCTCTCGGAGCACCATGCAAGGCAATCTGTTGAAATTAAAATGTTAACTTTTGGGGTTAAATTACATACCATCTTGTTCCAGATGCTACTATAGATAAGCAACAGCAAAAGCCAAAGATTTGGCAACTTAAATTTCTATCCACTTACTTATTCTTCAGTAAAAAATTAGGGAAACAATTGGTTTATTTTAGCATGAGAACCCTCTTACTCAGGCGAATAAGTGGGAAATTTTCAGAGGAATCCCAGGACATCTGCAGGCAGCCCCATACAGTTCCTTCCTTATAGCTGCACTGAACTAAGCTCATTCTTCCTTCCACCCAGCCCAGCCTCCCCGCCTCTCAGCAAACCTTCAATTCTACAACCTACTTCACTGTAGAAGGGCAGGTAAAAGGCTAGAGAGCTCAAGGGTCTGTCTTTTCCACGTTAAACTAGGACGACACAGCAGCATACTAGAGTTTCATGCTCAATAATTTCCATGCAATATTTTTGTGAAATCATTCTGTTTTTATATTTTGTGTTTGAGATAATTCCAAATCTGCTCTGCTCAATTTTTCTACTCCCCCTTCACCCTGCAATCATGACTATATTCTCAAGTGCCATCAAGAGTAGGGCACCATACAGCTACCACTTGATCCACATTCAAGAGGCACCTTTTGAATATAAAAATTCTTAAGCTGCACCAAGTTTTAAGGCCTTTAACCTACTTTTTGCTGCCATCTCTCATCCTCCTTTCTCAATGCCATTCTTCCCACAGTGACAAGCAGGGAAGAACAAGAAATAAAGTGAAAATATATCTGGACAAAAGGAAGAAGAAACAAAAAGGTAGTGGTGTTTAAGGTTGTGAAAGTGCCCTCTTTGTGGGTAGAATCTAAAGTGGAGTGTGTGTGTGTGTGTGTGTGTGAGAGAGAGAGAGAGAGAGAGAGAGAGAGAGAGAGAGAGAGAGATGGATGGTGGGAGAGAGGGAGGAGAGGAGGAAGAGAGAAGAGAGGGAGGAAGAGAGGGAGGGAGGGAGGGAGGGAGGAAGGGAGGGAGGGAGGGAGGGAGGGAGGGAGGGAGGGAGGGAGGGAGGGAGGGAGGGATGAAAAAAGACAAAAGTAGAGGAAGGAAGAGAGAGGGGAAGAGAGAGAAAGGGGGAGGGAGGGGTGGAGGGAGTTGTGGCAGTACCGAGTATTTGGGATGCAGGTACTATCAGCATGAATAAATATATCCATGTACACATAAAAATAAAGCAAGAACCATTAAGAGTGAGGGAAATTAGCATTTCTCAAACATCTACCTTTCGCCAGGCCCTAGATATAGTTATCAAATTAGTCCAAACAACTGGGAAAACATTTATAAAACTAAAAAACATTTTCTCTCACACCAAGTACCTCAATGTCCCGAGGATCTAATGTGTCCACTGTCTGACCCATTTGCTTTTTTCTCCTTCTCTCTGGCAGGCGGAGAGTGGGTTGAACTACTTGTCCAAATGAGGTTTGAAATTATCAGTGGATTTTGATCATCATTGTCACTCGTTTCTCCTATTTTCATAAATAATGGAGTTAACTGCACAGAGCCATTTAAAAATAAATTGGCATTCTTACTACACAGGGCATAGATTGTTACTCTCCCTGGTTACTCTGACTTGGGACACTGATCTGTATGTAAGTGTAAAAATCTCCATATATTACTGTGACATTCCGAAAGGGTCACAAACTTGGGCTATGAAAGCACATCTAGCAATAAAGGCCATCTTCAGCTGAAAGGTTAATTCTTTTAGCAGCTGAAAAGTCTGCCCCCTCAGGCTATCTCTAAGTTGGGAACTTATCACATAAGGCACAATCTCATTGGGCATGCAGAGTAAATAACCTTGTTAAGAATACAGTGTGAAAAACCTCTGTTCAAATGGGGTCAAAGGGGTGACAAGGTAAGGGAAGGAGGCAGTCAAGTGTAAGGCCGCTATGGGGTGTAATTTATGGTGCCTTGATAATTTGGGCATGTCCAGCCTTATGAGAACTGTCTGCTTGGCACCAGGCAGGGGCTAAGAAAAGTGCCCAATGAAGAGACCTCAATGTAAGGATGTTAAGAGTTTGCCCCAACACACCAAGGGATGATGGCAAAGGGGCTCTGCAGGGTCAGCCAGCCTGCTGGCCAAAGCTGTCACAAAGGCCAGGCTTGAGGCAGCTGAGAAAGAGGTTAATTTTCTAGCTGTTTTCATTGGAATTGGGGCTAAACAGCAGGAAGAGTGCGCTGGACCACCAATTAGGTTCCTTAGGAGCTTATTCAGTCTAAGATCAGAAATAGAGGAGAGGTAGAGCCTGCCCAGGGGCCAAACATCAAAGGTCCTCCTGGCCATCAGGGGGCCCCCCCTCCCACTGTGGCCCAGACCATTCCCATGACCTAACTCTTGAGTAGGTCCTCATTTCCGGCACCATTGAAATTCTGACCTTCTCTCTCAGAGGAGAATGTCACAGCCCAGGATGCCCTCTTGAACTTTAGTCAGCACAATTTTAAAATAGTTTACTGTATATTGAATTTGACTGCCAAATGCTATTCTATTACAATGTTCTTATTAAGGGAACTACACTCTAACAAAAGCATGTTTTTCCATCAGCAGCCATCCCCAGAGTTCACAGGGTTCACGTCAGTGCCAAGATCCCCAAAGACACATCAGACAGGAACTGCTCAGCCTGGCTCCTACTGCAGTCATGTTCCCAGAAAAACCTCCCCATACTCACAATATTCCAAATCCTTGACAATAAGAGCCTGAATAATTATGTATACTAACTAGCACTACATTATGCCCTAAGTCACTAAGTCACAATGGAGAATTTGGTATATGACAGAGTTTAAGAAAATTTTAGCCACTCAACATTTTCACTGTACTATTAAGGGCAGACACACATCCACTTGGTTAAATACTCCAAACCTAAAATATACACAAATGCCTGCCTGGCGTGGCTCAGGGTCGATCCATGAACCAAGAGGTCACTGGTTCAATTCCTGGTCAGAGCACATGCCCAGGTTTGGGCTCAATCCCCAGTAGGGGGCATGCAGGAGGCAGCTGATTAATGATGTTTCTCTCTCATCGATGTTTCTATTTCTCGATCCCTCTCCCTTCCTCTCTCTCTCTAAAAAGCAATAAAAAAAGTATTGTTAAAATAGGAATTCTACCTCAGATACGTAAACTCCACACCTGAGGTAGATAAATAATCCTAGCCAAAAACATATACTCCTTTCTTAACTATGAGTTGTTTTTTCTTTCAGTTTAAAATACATTTTGAGTTCAGTGTTGGTTTGAGAGGAAGGAAAAATTCATGTTGCTTCAGTGAAGTTCACTGGTGGACTAGGATGTGGATAAGAATAAACTCCAAAAATTTTACTCCTTTATTAAAATTAATCATTTTGGTATTTGGGGGGGCTGGGAGTTGGGGGAGGAGTGGCTCTGTCCTCCGCACTACAGCAGTTTCCTTTCCAGATGGAGAGTGAGCAGGTGGGAAATGCAGGCTGACCCAGGACAATAGCTCAGGATAATGCACACATTTCCTGGATTAAAAATGTATAAGGTATTTTTCCACCTCTGCTTGGAATACAAATGAACATATACTTGTCTTATTTTAAATGATTTCTCATTCGGGGCTGAAGAAATGTGAAACACCTTACATTCTATGGGCTTAGCTTTTCTGATTATATTATCCAGGATAAGCTAAATAACTAGAGTACTTGGCAAGAGAGTCGCATTCCACATGCCAACCACATGTAAATAATCTCCCTTTACATAAAAGTCCCAGTTGGTTGAAATGGTACAGCTCACCGTCACATACACATACACCTGCACCATGTCAATGTAACATTTTTCAGTAAAGACTTCATTCCACGTGAAGTGCATGTGCATGTGGGCACTTAATGTGCACTCTATATAACATAATAGCCATTTCATGTTTCCAAATGTCACACTCATGTTTGCTGCCAGCCATGTGGCAGCACCCCGATGGAATCCTTGTGGGGTGGGTAGAGAGGTGAAGTCTTGGGTACATGCCCACGTAAGCACAACAAAAGTCCAGAGCCTGTCTTTTGGCCCATAAATTACCTAGAGAGGAACCATTTTAATTGTGGATAGCCAGGTAATCGTGTTTAAATACTATGTCACTGGAGAACATTCTTTTTCCCCCTTAAAACAAGGATTGAAATTAATCTACAAAAATGTGTTATATTTTGAAAATTTTATATTAATTTGGTTTATCTCTGGTATGCTGATTAGCAACACCCCTTTTAATGGGGTGTGTCCCTTCCCCCAGGCCCTTCTCTTCCTTACTTTGCCTTGTACTACTGCACCTGCTGAATGCAATGGCATCATAATTTCTGCAATTAGAAATAATTCTGTATATAAGTAGATTCAGAGATGACTAAAATCATTGTAATGCCTGAGCAATTTTGTGCTCAAAGATTTTTGTTAAAAATAAACTACCATTCTAATGAAATAAAAGTGTTATTCACACTACCCGAAAAGACAGAAAGCTTTTTAAAGCATTAGTAAAAAGATGTCAGAAGAGAACAGAAAGGAAAGGTGTTTAAGAACGAATAAAAATTGAATTCCTATAATCATGTAGGAAGAATGAAATTTAAGCCCCAGGCTCTCAGAGATTCAAGAAAAAGGTGAGAGTTTCAAGGTGAAATCTCCATTAGAAAGATATTTAGCTAGCCATTGTACCCATCTGGGGTGGTGAACGCAAGCTTAAAAGCCCAGCAAAAGGCAACTGTCAGAAGTCAACAATGTTTTCTTACAACTAGTCTTACACACACACATCCACCCACTGTCCCAAGCGCATTGACTAGCTGTGCTCTCTGAATTATAGGCCATTTTCCTCAGTCCTTGACCAAGTCCTTGGAAACAAGACACACAAGAAAAAAAATTCTACCTCTGTGATTTTCAATATTACAAATAAGTTGTAATAAAATCCCATCTAAAATAACCAACAGGACTGTATAGTTAAACATTTTCTCTTTTTCAAAAATTAGATTTTTACATCTAGAATTTGGAAAGAACTATAGAAACTCATTTAGAGCTTACTGCAATATGGTGTGACTAACTCAAAAGAATCAGCTGAAAAACTATTTAAATTAATTTATAAAAAGCTAAGTAAAATGGTTACAAGGTACATTTTCAAATATCACCTTTAGTAAACGAACATAAACTAGTTAGAAAATGTATTAGGATACTAACTTACATTTACAATAGCAATAAAAACATGGTATATATGAGTACTCCAAAGAACAAAGATATATAACTTATATGAAGAAAAATACCAAGTTTGCTAAGAAACATTAAAAAAGACAAAAATGAAAAGAGAGACCATTTCCTTGGGAAAAAAAAAGATGTAGCCTTGTAAGGATATCATCTCTTTCAAAATCAATTTACAAATATTGTATGATTTAAATCAAAGTCCCAGAGGGATTTAATTTTCCTGGAACTTGGCAAAAATGTTTAGATTATCTAGAAGAATAAATAGGGGAAAATATATAAGAAAAAAACTGATAAAGAATGGAAACAAAAGAAACTAGTTCAACTGGATCTGAAAACATATTATAAAACTACAATTATTGCAAGTGGCATTGAGGGAAAAAATCAATTATATAGAAACAAACTCTAATATATAGAACAATTGTCTAACAGAAATGTATATAAGCCATATATATAATTTAAACATTTTTAATACCCACTATTTAAAAATTTAAAAAGTAAAATTAATTTTAATGTTTATCATATTATTTATATATAATTTATATATTATATTCTATATATTTTATTGCACCCAAAATATTATCACTTCTCCATGTCATAAATAGCTAAGCATTATTGGGGTGCTTTACATTCTTTTGCTGTTGTTCTAAGTTTTTAAAATCCAGTATGTATTTTACATTTATAGCACATCTCAGCTTGGCCTGGCCATATTTCAGGTGCTCAGTGGTCACATACAGTGAAAGTCTAGAGCAGTGGTCGGCAAACTGCAGCTCGCGAGCCGCAGTTTGCCGCTCTGTTGACTAGTGAGTTTGCTGACCACTGGGATAGGGGCTTAATCACAAGAAACAACAACAGCCTGTAATTATTGGAATCGAGAGTCTAGGTCAGTGGTTGGCAAACTCATTAGTCAACAGAGCGGGAAACAGCGGCTCGCGCCACTGTTTGCCGACCACTGGTCTAGAGCAAATTATCTATATATATAAAAGCCTAAACGACCATTACAACTGAATGACTAGAACAACTGGTTGACCAGTCACTATGATGCGCACTGACCACCAGGGGGCAGACGCTCAATGCAGGAGCTGCCCCCTGGTGGTCAGTGCACTCCCACAGCCAACCTTCTGTGGCCCCTCTCCCCGGCCGGCCAACCTCCCATGGCCTCCCCCACACTGGCCAACCTCCAGACGCCCCTCCTCCCACCCCGCCAGCCAACCTCCCACAGTCCCTTCCCACTGCCAGCTGGCCCCCCTGATAGGTCCCGATTGGGGGGCCAGCCAGCCAACCTCCTGGGGTCCCTACCGCCGGCCAGCTAGCCCCCCAATAGGCCTTGATTGCCAGCCATGCCAAGGGACCTCACCTGTGCATGAATTCGTGCACCAGGCCTCTAGTTGTGTTATAAAAGGAGTACCATGAATTCAATAAATGGTATTGAAATAATTTCTCTCTTGGTTAAAAGAAAAAATTATCTTGTATAGATCTGAAACAATGAGAGTATATGCTCCAAGGACATAAAAGGGTTAAATGCCTTAAAAAGTCAAAATTTACAAACTTTGGAACCATGTAAGTGACTCTGCCAAATCTCTGTAGAGAAGAACATTATCCAACCTTAAAAGCAACATAAGAAGTCTCAAAACACATGGTCAATAGATTTGGTTATGTAAAGTTTCAAAACTTTATTTTATCTGGAATCAAAAGACAACTAGTAAGAACAAATATTTACCACAAATATGGCAAACAAGATTTTCATAATTGTGAGGATCTCAGGTAAATCAAGGTGCAAACCAGTAAAAGTCCCAACAGATAAATGGACAAAAGACAGGAGCAAAAGAAAACTAGTGAACAAACAAATGTGAGGAGGGGCCCACCTCACGAGTAATCCCACAAATGCAAATTTAAACAAGAAGATGGTTTAATGTTTCTTCCTTCTGTCCTTGTTCCAACATCCAACATTCATGTCTTTTAACTTTTCTCATCTTTGATATAACCTTTGAAAGTGTAGCTACAATTAGTGAATGCTGTGGCATTGTATCTTCTTCAGAATTCTTCTAAAGAATTCTGTATATAAATAAATTTAGGTATTACAGTGACTAAAATCATCATAATACCTGAAATATTTAGTGCTGAAAGAACTTTACGAAAAAGAGTCAGAAAGAATTGTGGATACCTGAATAGATAGGACCTTAGATCTCTAGAAAACAGTGAAAGAATAAATAAATAAATAAATAAATAAAGACAAGGTACATTTGTTTTCCAAACTCTTGTAACTACATATCATAGGTGACCTGCAATCTATACTAATAAAAGGGTATTGTGCTAATTAAACCAGATAGACTGGACGTCCTTCCAGACAAAGCCACGGTGGCGGAGGCCAAGGCAGAGGTGGTTAGGGGCGATCAGACTGGCAGGGGAGAGCAGTTAGGGGTGATCAGGCCGACAGGCAGAGGTGGTTGGGGCAATCAGGCAGGCAGGCAGAGTGGTTAGAGGTGATCAGGCAGGCAGGCAGAGGCGGTTAGGGGCAATCAGGCAGGCAGGCAGAGTGGTTAGAGGTGATCAGGCAGGCAGGCAGAGGCGGTTAGGGGCGATCAGGCCAGCAGGGGAACAGTTAGGGGCATCAGGCAGGCAGGCAGAGGTGGTTAGGGGTGATCAGGCAGGCAGGCAGAGGCAGTTAGGGGCGATCAGGCAGGCAGGCAGAGTGGTTAGGGGCAATCAGGCAGACATGCAGGTGAGTGGTTAGGAGCCAGCGGTCCCAGATTGTGAGAGGGATGTCTGACACCCCCCAAGGGGTCTCGGATTGGATAGGGTGCAGGCTGGGCTGAGGGACCCTCCCCCCCTCCACCCCGTGCACAAATTTCATGCACCGGGCCTCTAGTAACATAATAAAATAATTAAAAGAATAATAATCAAAAGGTAAATTTTAATACCCATGTTTGTAGCAGTGAGAGAAAAGCATAGCTTAAGACTTTAAGACTCAGCCTACCCAAATCATAATGAATATAGTAAATATTAATATAGTACCTACTATGTGCTGGGAGCCATTCCAATCTAATCCTCACAATAGCTCTATAATGTGTGTGCCACTTCATAAATGGGTAACTTAGATACAGAGAGTTAAGATCTTTTTTAAGAACACATTGTTAGTAAGAGTATGCATTAATTACTATCCTGCCCATAAGGGGACTTAACCACATTCTAAAAAGCAGGCTAAGTTTTAGCTAATTAAATATTTAATGAATGCTCATTATGTTAGCATATTGGTTTTAAAGAGTTCCAATTTAAGATGCAATTGAGTTCCATTTTATATGCTAAATAACACTTATAATACTGTGGAATTCCGTACATACACCAAGGTATAAAGTGCATTACAATGATTTCATAAGTTTTAAAATAGCTTTATTACATATGTTTTTACAGTTTCATGGCTGTCCTATCGTTTCTTCAAAGGTGTGGTGGCTTATATCAACAGCCAACTCTTTGATCAGAAACACAAGCTTCCATCATAATCATCACTGGAATAATCAACATATTTTCATTCCCCTCTTAGCTCCAGGAGAGGAGAATGAGGAAGATCACCCCATCCAAAAGAAGGATGCTGGTACCTTGGAATAGGGAGATAACAGGAGAAAGAGAAGTAGAGAGTTTTGATAGAAGTTTAGATAGTAAAATCTAAAAAACTTCTTCATACATTAAGTATGTGGCAGGGGGGTGTGAGGAGTTTCAATTCCTTGGCTTCTGACTTGTTTAACTGATGATTGGTAGTGCCATTCAGAGGAAAGAGAAGATATGAAGTATAGACCATGAGTTCAGTTTTGAACATGTTGAATTTAAGGTGCTTTGGAAATGTCAAGTAGTTAAATGTAAATAATAGTGGATCTCAAGAGTGTTCTGGGCTGGAGCTACAAGTTGAAAAGTCATCTGTCTAGAGGTAAAATTTGAGGCCATGCAGTTTTATTGGTCACAGTTGTTTGGTTGCAAGAATTAGAAATCCTCCTTAGATAGCTTAAAGAAACAAAAAGGTGAATTTAGTACAATACACAACACACACACACACATTTAAAGCCTCAGGAGGAAAGTACCAGGCCAGCTCTGGTGATTAAGGCAATGGAAACCAATGAACAGCAACTTCAGAGAACCACAACACAGGAAAGCTTTAGCCCCAAATACTCTCCATCCCCTGGCATTTCAGATAAATATTACCAGGAATAAAATTCTGATTTGCTCTTCAAGAAAGAGCAGGGCACCTTGATTGACAGTTGCATCAAAACCAGACACTATGGGTGTAATGGAGGTGGTTCCCTCAAGAAAGATAGATGGGTTGGCACTAAAAGAAGGGGTTAAAGATATTGGACCAGTAAATCCAACAGAGTTCCACTAAAGATGTGAATGAGAATTCCTAGTGAGAAGAGAGAAGCATCCAACACCTGAGAGATTCCAGCATTTAATGGCCAGATAAAGGAGGAGTCAAAACACAGTGGTCAGCAAGGTAGAGGAACACTAGGAGGGTGTTGCTTCATCTGAGCCAAGGGAGAGAATGTTTCAAGAAGGAAGGCATGCTATAAGTGGTCAGGTAAGATGAGGAATGAAACTGTCATTGACTTTAGTGACAGAGAAGTCATGGGTGACTTGAATGAGAGCAGGTTTGGTGACTTGATGGGACAGAAGCCAAAATGAGTAGAAGTTGAGGAAGTGAGGACAATGCACATACATAGCTTGAAAGTTAGGTCTTGAAGGAGGTGAGATACCAGTAGCATAGGATTTGAGTTGAAAGAGGTTTTGTTCTTAGTGTTGTTGTTTTTTTATTGCTTAAATCTTTTCTTAAAAGTCTTTGTTGTTTAAAGTATTACATAAGTCTCCTTTTTCCCCCATTGACCTCTCCCTGGCTGCCCCCCCCCAGCACCTAACCTCCCCTCCACCCCCATCTGTGTCCATTGGTTATGCTCATATGCATGCACACAAGTCCTTTGGTTGATCTCTTACCCCCTCACTCCCCACCTTCCCTCATAGGTTAGACAGTCTGTTTGATGCTTCTATGACTCTGGTTCTATTTTTGTCCATCAGTTGATGTTGTTCCTTATATTCCACAAATGAGTGAGATCATGTGATATTTATCTTTCTCCAACTGGCTTATTTCACTTAGCATAAAGCTCTCCAGTTCCATCCATGCTGTTGCAAATGGTAAGAATCCCTTCTTTTTTACAGCAGCGTAATATTCCATTCCGTAGATGTACCACAGTTTTCTAATCCACTCATCTGCTGATGGGCACTTAGTTTCCAAATCTTAGCTATTGTAAAATGTGCTGCTATGAACATAGGGGTGCATATATCCTTTCTGATTGGTGTTTCTGTTTTCTTGGGATATATTCTTAGAAGTGGGATTACTGGGTCAAATGGAAGTTTTTAAATGTTAACAAGAAGGCAAGAGTTGAGGAATCTCTGTTAAACATACAAGCTTGAGAGGAGATTATTACAGAATGCTCTGAGAAGGAGACATCTTCTAAGATGGTAAATTTTACCTTCATCTCCTGACATCTGCCAGGAGAAGGAAGACCTCTGCTAACATAAAAGGAGAAAAGAGGAGAGGTTGAGGAGCAGGATTTGGAAGTGCCATGGTAAGAAGCTGAGAAGGTACTCACTCACCTGATGCTCCTAATTAATTTGAGATATCTTGTGCTAAGGGTAGGGGGCAGATCTCCAAGACTTCCCACAGGTCACTCATGCAATTTCAAGAGAGAATGAGTCCACTCCCTAGAAATTAGCCCCAGTCAAGAATGTCCCAGGCTTGGATTCCCAAGATTTTGAAAACCTTGTGTGCACCATATCCTGGACATCAGCCAGGTTAGGAATTCTGTGTCAGAGACAATTAAGTCTCCACTCCGTCTTCCTCCTAGGAGGCCTGCATCATCTAGAGCAGGGATGGGGAACCTTTTTTCTGCCGAGGGCCATTTGGATGTTTAAAACATATTCACAAGCCATACAAAATTATCAATTTAAAAGTTAGCCTGCTGAGAAAGGCAACCACCTGGGAAGACCTACATGAGGTGCAGGACTGGCTGGGCCTCCCTTCTCCACCTCAGAGAGCACCCAGACTGATGGCTATGGTGATGGCGGCTGTTACTCGAACAGGCCCAATTAAACTGCGCTCAAAGCGAAATTCATTTGTGGCAGAAAAAATGGTGGTGGAATAGACAGACGTGTCCTGAGCCTTGTCCCGGATCAGATAGAAAGAACAGCTGAGGGTTGAACGGGGAGTGTTTGTCGGTGAGTTGAGGGACAGATATACTCCAGGAGATGGTGGGGGACTGCTGGATAGGGCTCCTCTGACCAGGCAGCCCCCACTGTTGCTGAGTTCCCTCCCGGAGTGAGTGGCTCGGACGCAGAGACCACGCCATCTTGAAGGGGAAAGTGGATGTTATCGGAAGCGTGAAAATCTACAACTGTGGCAACCACCGAACAGCTGTGAACCCCAGAGCACTGGTTCCCAGTTGACACGAACACGTGGATTCAGAGGAGCTCTACACTCCATCATGGAAAGGAGAGAGAGAACTACATAACCAGACACCTGGAGAACAGAAACCATGGGGAGACAAAGAAACAGCCCGCATATGAAATAAAAGCAGGCATCACCAGAAAAGGAAGTAAACGAAATGGAGGTAAGCAACCTGTCAGAGAAAGAATTCAGAGAAATGGTCATAAGGTGGCTGAAAAGAATGGAAGACAAATTCGACAATATGTGTAAGAAGCAAGAGGAAATGAAGAACCAAGAAGAAATCAAAAATGACATCGCTGCTGTAAAGAACTCAATAGAAAGCATCAAGAGTAGACTAGAAGTAGCAGAGGACCGCATCACTGAGCTAGAAGGCAAGGTAGGAAAAAATACCCAAGTAGAGCAGCTTCTAGAAAAAAAATTAAAAAGCTGGAGGAGAGCCTAAGGGAACTTTGGGACAACAGAAAACAAAACAACATCTGCATAATAGGAGTTCCAGAAGGAGAGGAAACTGAGCAATGAATAGAAAACCTGTTTGAAGAAATAATGACAGAAAACTTCCCTGATATAGGAAAGAAAAAACCCACACAAATCCAAGAAACTCACAGAGTCCCAAGCAAAATGAACCCCAAAAGACCGACGCCAAGGTTCATTATAATTAAATTGGCAAACACCATCGACAAAGTAAGAATCTTAAAAGCGGCCAGAGAGAGACCGAAAGTTACCTAAAAAGGAACCCCCATGAGACTAGCAACTGATTTCTCAACAGAAACGCATCAGGCCAGAAGGGAATGGAATGAAATATACAAAATCATGCAAAGGAAGGGTCTGAATCCAAGAATACTGTACCCAGCAAGGCTATCAATCAAAATTGAAGGTGAAATCAGGAGCTTCACAGAAAAAAAAGGACTAAGGGAATTTATTACCACCAAACCAGCAATGCAAGAAATGCTAAAGGGTCTGCTGTAAAAAAAGAAATAGGAAGCAAAGAGGGAACACAGGGGTAAAGAATAAAATGGCGATAAATAAGTACCTATCAATAATAACTTTAAATGTAAATGGATTAAATGCCCCAGTCAAAACACATAGGGTAACAGACTGGATAAGAAAACACGACCCATATATCTGCTGTCTACAAGAAACACACCTCAGAAAAAAAGATGCACACAGACTGAGGGTGAAGAGATGGAAAAAGGTTTTTCAGGCGAATGGAAATGAAAAAAAAGCTGGGGTAGCAATACTTATATCTGACAAATTAGATCTCAAAGTGAAGGACATAACAAGAGATAAGGAATGCCACTTCATAATACTAAAGGGAGTAATCCAACAAGAAATAACTCTGGTAAACATATACGCACCCAATACAGGAGCACCCAAATACATAAAAAAAAAAACTCCTGGAGGATATCAAGGGAGACATTGACAGCAATACAATCATAGTAGGAGAATTTAATACCCCCCTATCACCATTGGACAAAACCTCTAAACAAAAAATCAGCAAAGAAACATCAATCCTAAATGACTCACTAGACCAGATGGAATTAATTGACATCTTCAGAACATTTCACCCCAAAGTCACAGAATATACATTCTTCTCAAGTGCACATGGGTCATTTTCAAAGAGAGACCATATGTTGGGTCATAGGCAAAGTCTCTTCAAATTCAAGAAGATAGAAATCATATCAAGCATCTTCTCAGATCACAGTGGCATAAAACTGGAAATCAACTACAATAAAAACAATCCAAAAAAATCAAACACATGGAGACTAAACAGCATGCTATTAAACAATGACTGGGTCACCAGAGAGATCAAAGAAGAAATAAAAAACATCATGGCAACAAATGACAATGAATCCAAAATCTATGGGACACAGCGAAAGCAGTCTTGAGAGGGAGGTTCATAGCTCTACAAGCCTACTGCAAAACAAACAAGAAACAATGGTAATAAATTACCTAACCCTACAACTCAAAGAGTTAGAAAGAGAGCAACAAGAAAATCCCAGTGTAAGCAGAAGGAAAGAAATAATAAAGATCAGAGCGGAGATAAACGACATTGAGACCAAAAAAAATACAAAAGATCAACAAAACCAAGAGCTGGTTCTTTGAAAGGATAAAAAAGATTGATGAACCTCTAGCCAGACTCACCAAGAAGCAAAGAGAGAGGACCCAAGTAAACAAAATCAGAAATGAAAGAGGCAAAATAACAACAGACACCACTGAAATACAAAGGATTGTTAAAAAATACTATGAACAACTCTATTCCAACAAACTGGACAACCTGGAGGAAATGGACATATTCCTAGAAAAATATAACCTTCCAAAACTCAATCAGGAAGAATCTAAACAGCTCAATAGGCCAATAACTATGGAAGAAATTGAAGCAGTCATCAAAAAGCTTCCAGCAAACAAAGCCCGGGGCCAGACAGCTTCACAGGGGAGTTTTACCAAACATTCAAGGAAGAACTAAAACCTATCCTCCTCAGACTATTCCAGAAAATTCAAGAGGAAGAAACACTTCCAAGCTCCTTCTATGAAGCCAGCATCACCCTAATACCAAAACCAGATAAAGACAACACAATGAAAGAGAATTACAGGCCAATATCCCTCATGAACATAGATGCCAAAATCCTCAACCAGATTCTAGCAAATCAGATCCAGCAGTACATCAGAAAGATCATACACCATGACCAAGTAGGATTTATCCTAAGGATGTAAGGATGGTACAATATCCGCAAATCAATAAACGTGATACATCACATAAACAAATTGAGAGATAAAAATCACATAGTTATATCAATTGATGCAGAAAAAGCATTTGACAAAATCCAACACCCTTTCTTGATAAAAACTCTTAACAAGGTGGGAATAGAAGGATCATATCTCAACATGATAAAAGCCATACATGATAAACCCACAGCTAACATCATACTCAATAGGCAAAAACTATAACCATTTCCCCTAAGAACAGGAACAAGACAGGGATGCCCACTCTCACCACTCCTGTTTGACATAGTACTGGAAGTATTAGCCATTGCAATTAGACAAGAAGAAGAAATAAAAGGCATCCAAATTGGAAAAGAAGAAGTTAAGCTGTCCTTATTTGCAGATGACATGATATTGTACATAAAAAACCCGAAAGACTCTATCAAAAAACTAATAGACTTAATAAATGAATTTGGCAATTTAGCAGGATACAAAATTAACGCCAAGAATTCAATGGCATTTCTATACACTAATAGTGAACTTACAGAAAGAGAGACTAAAAAAGCAATCCCATTTACCATTGCACCAAAACAATTAAGATACCTCAGAATAAACTTAACTAAGGAAGTAAAAGACCTATACACGGAAAACTACAGGGCACTGAGAAAAGAGATAGAGGAAGACGTAAACAGATGGAAGACCATACCATGTTCATGGATTGGTAGAATCAACATCATTAAAATGTCCATACTACCCAAAGCAATCTACAGATTCAATGCACTCCCCATTAAAATACCAACGGCATATTTCACAGACCTAGAAAGAACTCTCCAAAAATTCATCTGGAATAAAAAAAGACCCTGAATAGCCACAGCAATCCTGAGAAAGAACAAAGTAGGTGGGATCTCAATACCAGATTTCAAGCTGTATTACAACGCCATTGTTCTCAAAACAGCCTGGTACTGGCACAAGAACAGATATATAGATCAATGGAATAGAATAGAGAATCCTGATATTGACCCAAACCACTATGCTCAATTAATATTTGACAAAGGAGGCATAAACATACAATGGAGTCAAGACAGTCTCTTTAATAAATGGTGTTGGGAAAATTGGACGGAAACATGCAAAAAAATGAAACTAGATCACCAACTTACACCATACACAAAAATAAACTCAAAATGTTTAAAAGACTTAAACATAAGACAGGAAACCATAAAAATATTAGAGGAATCCAAAAGCAGAGAAATCTCAGACATATGCCGAAGCAATTTCTTCACCGATACCGCTCCTAGGGCCATGGCAGCTAAAGAGAAAATAAACAAATGGGACTACATCAAAATAAAAAGCTTTTGCACAGTAAAAGAAACGATCAACAAAACAACAAGAAAGCCACTGTATGGGAGAACATATTTGCCAATGTTATCACTGATAAAGGTTTAATCTCCAACATCTACAGGGAACTTATACAACTTAATAAAAGGAAGATAAATGATCCAATAAAAAAAAATGGGCAATGAACCTAAATAGAATATTTTTGAAAGAAGACAGAAGGAAGGCCAAGAGACATATGAAAACATGCTCAAAGTCACTAATTATCCGAGAGATGCAAATCAAAACGACAATGCGGTACCATCTCACACCTGTCAGAATGGCAATCATCAACAAATCAACAAACAACAAGTGTTGGCAAGGATGCGGAGAAAAAGGCACCCTCGTGCACTGCTGGTGGGAATGCAGACTGGTGCAGCCACTGTGGAGAACAGTATGGAGTTTCCTCATAAAACTAAAAATGGAGCTCCCATTTGACCCAGTGATCCCACTTCTAGGAATATATCCCAAGAAAACAGAAACACCAATCAGAAAGGATACAGGCAGCCCTATGTTCATAGCAGCACAATTCACCATAGCTAAGATTTGGAAACAGCCTAGGTGCCCGTCAGGAGATGAGTGGATTAGAAAACTATGGTACATCTACACAATGGAATACTATGCTGCTATAAAAAAGAAGGGATTCTTACCATTTGCAGCAGCATGGATGGAACTGGAGAGCATTATGTTAAGTGAAATAAGCCAGGCAATGAAAGAAAAATAACACATGATCTCACTCATTTATGGAAAATAAAGAACATTATAACCTGATGAATAAAAAGATAGATACAGAGCAGTAAAGCACCAAACAGACTGCGGAGTGTTGGGGAGGGGGGGAATAGATCAAATAAAGGACTTGTATGCATGCATATAAGCACACCAATGAACACAAGACACTGGAGGGTGGGATGAGGGCATGCAACAGGGAAGAGGGGAGGCGGGGGAAGGTCAATGGGGAAAAAAAGGAGATATATGTACTAATATATGTAATACTTTAAACAAAAAAAATATTTAAAAAAATAAAAATAAAAATTATCTTGCTATATTTGGTCAAACATTTAATTAGCTCACCCCTAATGCCTTGGCAGGGCCAGACTAAATGATCTGACAGGCCTTATATGGTCTGTTCCCCACCCCTTATCTAGAGTGAAAACAATTTTCCCTTTTCATCTCCTGAAATGCAACATTTCTTAGTACATCTCCTTTCCCAGATAATCAAGCCACACACTAGCCCTCTAGGTGGTCATGTGGGAGAGGCATCCTAAAGTCTTCTGATTACATTATTTATTGTGGAAAAGATAAGTTTCTGCTCACCTACTAAAAGGCATCAACCCTATTTGCCTCCTTGCCATGGGAAGTTAAATAGGGGCAGGGAGAGTGGGCCTATGCCCACCTTTGAGAAAAGGGAGCTGCCTTCAGTGCCTGAAAAATGATTTACTCTCCCAAGAGTGAGGAAGGTTATAATTCGGCTTTTCTCCAACTAGAACGGAGAAAACACAAGTCACATCAGCAGCAGAACATCCATCTACACCTGTCTTTTGCCTTCCCACTTTAGGCAGGAACTAAGTCTTCTGTCTTTCCTTCTCCAGGGTCAAGCACAGTGTCTGCTCTTATTCCATTCAATTGATAGCACATGCACAGCTACCTATATGAGTCCTCAGTCACATACTATCCTGCCTCCTGGCTATGGGAGATCCTTAGGCTGGAAAGACTCAGGAGTCCTTTTTGCAGGGTGGTCTACAATACAATAAACTTTCTGAGCAGGATCTTTAAAATGATGCAGTAAAATCCACCTCTCCTCTCAGCCTTCTAATGCTATCACATGCTAAAGTTCAGTAGCAGATCTTGACATAATAAGAGTATATTCCAGCATTCTTTTTTGCTACTGAAAGGTAAAGAAATGTCTTCCTTTTCAGAGATTACCCAATCTCTGTAGGAAATTATGCATGTCTGTGTTTAGTGTGTACGGCAGACCAGCCACCTGTTATGGGGTCAGCCACAGTTATGGGGTCTCTTGTATATTTAGTATCAAAGTGCGGGTGGTAAATGTTGCTCTCCCATCACATTGCACAGTCCAGTTCCTGCCTGCAACCCCTTAAAATGGCAGCTTGGCATAATGCCATGCTTGCCCCTAAAAGTCCTAATGACCTAGTGAAGGGATGTGTCTTCCCTTATCCCAGGTGATTGGATTCTGTTAATAATTCTAAACAAAGGAAACCCAAACCAGGGAACACAGCCCCAGAGCAGGTTTAGTCCTCACATTGCTAGATTCTTTATTTTCAGTCCCATTCCATTCTCTGGCTTAGACATAATGATCTTTGTAAAATGTCTTAAGAACCTTACAGTAAATAAAAATGAAAAATGCTGACCTTCATGGTCTCTTTCAAACCCTACAAATCTATGATTCACTTCTCAAGACTTCACATATTCAAGACCCAAGCAGATTTCAGTAGCAAGCCAATGTAAACAGCAGGTAATGGAGCCTGATAAATGTCCTAAACTGAAAGAGTATCCAAAAGGAAAAAAACGTGAAAGCAATTTAATAAAACTGCATATACCTCTATAGTCACCATTAGAGATGGTAGGAAACCTCAAAAAATGCCCTTGACAGCAACCCCAAACTAAGCAGGTTTTTAACACAAGAAGATACCATTTCTTGCCTTCCCAAAACTGTTCTTTCAGAAAGTCAATATTTTTAAATTCTCTATTCCAAGTGTTAAGATGAGGCACTAGGCAGCCGGCTGTCCCAAAGCATTGTGCTATCAAGCCCTGAGTTTGTTAAAGGTGTAGAGATTGTTAGCAGTCAAAGGGTGAGTTGTGTTCTGGCCAAAACGTTCAGCCTGCCAATAAGAAAGGTATTTTCACTCTCCCCTGCACAAAAGGAAGTTTTACCTAGAAACTGGACAAAACAGAAAAATCAAATCTGTTTTTGGCTCCTGAACTCTCTTCCCACAGCTTCCGCATCTCTCTTCCAGCTGTCTTCCTGGCCAGCCTTCCCCTTTCATACATTCTGGGACCATATCCATAACTACCATTTTCATTCTAGCTTTTTGAGTCTTCTGAAAATAAAATTGCCTGAGACATGAAATAATTTCTCTGAAATTGCAGAACCTCCTTTCTCTGCTGTACTTCCTGCTTCCATTTTCCTGACCCTCTCACATTCAAAATCTATATCTAACACCTCGGATTTGGGGACATCTTTTAGTCCCTGCACTTCAATTTCCTCTGTCATCATGGGTTTTTTTATAGACAAAGTACTCACTAAAGTACTCACTAACAGTCAGTAAACTAGTAAAATTTTCCATTGTTCATATCAATTGTGTTCACCTCAGAAGCCTGGTGGGATGAGAGAACATTTATCCTTTTGGTTCTAAAAGGTAGAAAATCTATCTAAAAAATATAGTAAGTGATTTTTATTTGGCAACTAATAGAAATGAGTAACATAACATATAAATTCTATGCATTTTTCTTTTGACAAGCAAATATTTCTCTTGCTGCTCTTTTGGTATAGTACAGACTCAAAGGGCTAATGTGCTTGGTGTTTAATCCAATGATATCATCTAGGTTGTTCTCTTTTTTATCTTTTTTATAAGTTTTTGGGTCAGAGAGACCATAATGTTCTATTTTCCAGCTTTTCAAGTTCTGTTTCCCCAAAGCCCTAAAGAGTAAATAACTTGGAAGAGAAAAGCTTGCTGTGGGATTTTACTAATGAAGAGAATTTCAGCTGTTTCCATAATGTTCTTCACAATGAGATACATCGGGCTAAGTATTCTATTTCTCAATAAGTACATAAAATGGAGCCTAGTCATTAATCCTAAAAAGCCAGCATTCCATATTTCCCTCTTTCCGTTTCTAGCCTTCAGTGCATAATGACATTGTATACATATCTGTATTCTTTTTTCATGAGGTCAATTTCCTCCCTATTAATTAGCATCAATGTTAATTAGGTTATTTAAGATGTGCTTGTAGAGTTTACAGAAAATAACAACATATCCATTATGTTAGCAATCAAAGCCAAACAAAATTGGGATGATGCCCAGGATTAAAACTCATCAATGAGACTTAGGGACCAGGAGAAAAGGGTGCTGGGACTTCAAAAGACTTTGCATGCTAGTGTAAGCAGCTCTTATTTTTAAGAGACATTTCAGAAGGAACCATCTGAAGAGTGAACTGAAGGAGGAAGCTGTAGCTATATGCCAATACTATGTCACCTGGATCCTGCGATCAGTTCCCCCTCCACCCCTCCCAAATCACCAAGCCTGTGAGAGAGGTGGAATGTTTCGCTCACCGGAAATACCTGATCTTCCCTCAGTGAGACATAAAGCATTACTATCTAAGCAGGTCTACATGATCAATCAGGTGGTATTAACAGTCCTGGGCTCAGTTTGCCTGCTCTTTTCCAGTGCAAGGTGGGGTGGGGTAAAGAACTAAATCACTACTTTGAAATCCCACCCTCCTTGAACCCTTTGCAAAAAATTCTTTGTATATCACCAGCCATCCCCAAATATCAGTATTATCAATTTCAAGTTCTTACCACACTGGTAATTCCATGAGGCAAATAGGAATAGTATAAAATATGGTCCCTACTGGTCCCAAGTGGACATTATAGGAGTGTCTGTGTGTGTGTGTGTGTGTGTGTGTGTGTGTGTGTGTGTGTGTGTGTGTGTGTAAGGCTGTGCTACCCCATACCCTTGGTTTTGGCCCACACCCCCGTTTCTAGTATCCCTAGAACTAATCCTTCTAGACTGCCTCTTCTACCACCATCCAGCCACAACCACTGATTATTCAGAGGAGTCCAACACACACAAGTCAGATGAGAAGCAGAGGGTGGGGGAATTTCACACAAATCATATTCCACTGAAGTACCACAATGCTTACATTTTCACATTGTACGGTCAGCACAGCGCAGATTTAATTAAAGCACTCAATCATACCATTAACATTTTTGGTGACAGCTCAGGTATAAATATATTAAGCACAATTCTTTCCATGCACTGCTTGTCAGCATTCTCCTCAAATGCCCTTTTGTCTTCTCTAGCCTCTTTTCCAAGCCCTGTACTTTTAGCTTACAAATGGATAGGACCTACATACTTCCACCTCTAATTCTCAAGTTAAATTACTCTGTAAGCCTCCTTCTGGATTTCTCAAGAGTAATAAGTCTCTTCCATTGGACCATAATTCCTTGCTTTTAACTTTAATCAAAACTGCATCAACATCCCAAACTCCTTCCTCACAGCTGACTTCTCTATATATCTTCTCTCTGACTGACCTGGATGTGAGTTTTCTCTCTTAACAGATCCTGAGCATTGCATCTTATTATGCCCATACCATTCTCTTTCTGCTATGTTCCCTGCTTTGTCCCTGCAGCTCAACCTCTGTGATTCTCCAGTTCTGTTTACTGTTGGAATCCTTTTCTCCCACTCATTCATTCAACAACTACTGAGAAGGCTAAAAAGGGCTAATTCCAATGTAACCCTGATATTTGGGGCTAGTGATCTGAATCCAAGCCAGCAAGCTCAGTGTACATTCCTGATAACCTATAATTAAGTCACTACCTCCTTCCCAGACACTGGTCTTGCAGAACCTGTTACTGTGGACAGTGCACTGCCCCAGAGGGAGGGTTATTAATGCTGGTGGCCAGGCCAGACCATCAGATATGGCCTGGAGACCCCCAACACCTGGGGGCCTTCTTTCAAGGCCCGTGAAAAGGACCAGAAGCATAATCCATGTTTGTGGGACAAAGACCACAGGGAGGGAGATATAAAGGAAATCCCCATGCGTGTTCCTTCACTCAGATTTGGAAGGCTGTTCCCTGAGTCTGCCGGTGTATTAAACAGTGTCCCTCCTTTTCCTTAGAAGCATCCTTGGTTTTCTTTGGTCTTCTGCAACAGTTGGTTCCCTGATCCCGGGAAGCCAACCACGCTTGGCTTTTTTGGTCTCCAGTGAGGGGACAGGGCTTGGGGTTTGGGGGCACGGGATGGGCCTTCAGAAAATGCGTCCTGCTGATTTTAGCAGAATTGAACCGGGGAACTCCTGGCGCTCCCAGACCTCAGCCTAGGACCCAGTTGGCATCTGGAGAAAGTGGGCGGACACTTCTGGACCTGATGACAGAATCGGTAACATAGGGGCCCCAGTCAGTCAGGCCCACTCCAGTGAGTGGAAGGGGGAGCTTGATCATCTCCCCGGAAGTCATAGGACTTCATCAGTTAAATTGGTCAGGAATCAGGAATCGGATGGGTGGACTGTGTTTTTAAACTCTGAGTGAATGTCTGGTGAAAGTGTGTGAGTGTGGAGGGAGAGGGCCTGCCCTCTCTTATCCTTTGTGTGGCTCCACGACCTTGGTTACGGAGTCCGAGTGTGCCCCAACCTGCGGTTCTGCAATTTGTCATATGGCATAACGGTGACTCACCCCCAAGTGGAGGTGACCAGGCCCGGGGTTTATACAGGTGCACCTTAGCTAAGATAAATCTAAGCTCCCAAGGAACACGGCCAGGCGGGCATCTGAGTGAGGATCTGTGAAAACAGGTCACCCCCTCCCTTGTCTGTCTCTCGCCACCAATCATCATGGGGTTGGGAAAAAGTAAACCCACTGTTCTCAATTGTATGCTGAAAAATTTTGAAAAGGGTTTCAATGGAGACTATGGTATTAAAATGAACCCCAAAACACTGAGGAAATTCTGTGAAGTAGAATGGCCAGCCTTCGGGGTCGGCTGGCCCTCTGAAGGCTCCTTAGATAAAGGACTGGTCAGGGCGGTCTGGAATGTAGTCACGAAAGATCCTGGACACTCAGATCAGTTTCCCTACATAGACAGCTGGTTAGAAATTGCTCAGACCTTGCCGCCTTGGGTCTGGTTCTGCGTGTGTAACAAGGGACAGAGTAAGGTTTTAATAGCAGGAGTGAAGAGGCAGGCAGGGCAGGTGCAGGCTAAGGAGAGGCAAGCAGGGCAGGAGCAGGCTAAGGAAAAGCAGGCAGGGCAGGAGCAGGCTAAGGAGAGGCAGGCAGGGCAGGAGCAGGCTAAGGAAAAGCAGGCAGGACAGGAGCAGGCTAAGGAGAGGCAGGCAGGGCAGGAGCAGGCTAAGGAAAAGCAGGCAGGGCAGGTGCAGGCTAAGGAGAAGCAGGCAGGACAGGAGAAAGCAGAAGAGAAGCAGGCAGGAGAAAAGAAACAGGTCCTTCAGAAGGGAACCCAACCCCCTGTTCTGCCAGGACCCCCTGAGGAAGTTCCGCCAGTTTTACCACCTCCATATGTGCCACAGGCAGCACCAAGTGCTCCCCCCGCTGGTCTGGAAGGTCTGGAAAGTCTAGAAACGCCCCCTCCTCCTTCTCTCCTCAACCGGGCTCTCCAGAGCCAGTTGGGCGGTGCTTGCGTTCAGCCAATCAAGGGCCCAAGCCACAACCGGCACGTCAGATGCCTCTCAGGGAGATTCGGCGTGCCCAAGTGCTTGGTGAAGATGGGACCTTGCAGGAGGGAAGGCCAGTCTATTATTATCAGCCCTTTACCACAAGTGACATCCTGAATTGGAAACATCACACCCCAGCTTATTCTGAAAAACCTCAGGCCATGATAGACCTCCTAGAAATGATTTTCCAGACCCAGAAGCCCACCTGGGTGGACTGCAAGCAGCTCCTTTTCACATTCTTTAACACTGAGGAGCGCATGAGACTAGTAGTATCAGAGGCTCGGAAGTGGCTCCAGACCCAGGCCCCGGCAGGAATATTAGATACAGACAGATGTGCCAGGGAGGCCTTCCCAGATGAGGAACCTGATTGGAACCTGAACTCAGAAGATGGAAGGGCCAGGCTAGAAAGATATCGGCTGGCCTTCCTCCAGGGGGTCAGGGCTGGAGCCAAGAAGCCCACCAATATGGCTAAAATCTCTGAAGTTTTCCAGAAGCCTGACGAAAGTCCAGCAGCTTTCTATGAGAGACTATGTGAGGCATACCGAAACTACACTCTCTTTTACCCTGAGGCCCTGGAAAATCAGACCATGGTAAATGCCACTTTTGTAGGCCAAACCCAGCCTGATATCAGGAGAAAATTACAGAAGCTGGAAGGGTTTGCGGGAAAGAATGCCACCGAACTGCTAGAGATCGCTAACAAGGTTTTCATCAACCGAGACAGTGCAGCAAGGAAGGAGGAAGAAAAGAGAATAAAAGAAGGGCCAATATAGTAGCAGTGGCTTTTAGAAGCTCAGCCTCCCAGACAGATCAGAAAGGGAAGCAAGAATACAGATCAGGGGGAAAGGAAGAGCGAGCCTGAGGCGAGACCAGTGTGCCTATTGTAAGGAGACAGGACACTGGAAGAAAGAATGTCCCAAAAGACAAAGTAAGAAAACTGGGCCCTCTTTTCCACCCAGTCGCTATCAACCAGAGCCACCTGAAGCAGATCTCATTGGACTAGCAATGGCTGATTCCCACTAGGACAGACCAGACTCTTTTCACCTAGGCCCCCACGAGCCCATGGTCAGAATGAAAATTGGGGGCCAGACTGTGGACTTTATGGTTGATACAGGAGCTGAGCACTCAGTAGTCACACAGAAAATAGCGCCTCTCTCAGGAAATGAGGTCACCATTATTGGAGCTACTGGGGATCAGACTCATAGACCATTCTGCTGCCCTCGCCGATGCCAACTTGGTGGTCATCAAGTAATCCATGAATTCCTGTACTTGCCAGACTGCCCAGGGCCTCTAATGGGTAGAAACCTTTTAGCCAAAATGGGTGCAGAAATCACTTGGTCCAAATGGCTCAGCACAGCTTCGCCTAAGTGAGGAGACCTCCCCAATGATCCTGTCCCTAGCAGTGCAAAGGGAGGAAGAATGGAGACTTTATACCCCCCAGTCAAAGGCCTCACCATTAGAACCTGAATTAAAGAAAGAATTCCCGCTGGTCTGGGCTGAGGGAAATCCTCCAGGCCTGGCTAAGGACCACGCCCCGGTGCTGATTGACTTAAAGCCTGGGGCACAGCCTGTTAAAATCTGCCAATATCCAAGGGAAACAGACAGAGGCTAGGGGCTGAAAGAAAGCAGGCAGTATGTGTAATCCCAATCCCTAGCACCCGGCGGCAGATTTGGGAATTCCTGGGAGTGGCAGGGTTCTGTCGAATTTGGATCCCAGGGTTTTCAGACCTGGCTGAGCCTCTCTATGAAGCTTTAAAAGGAGAAGAGAAGGCACCCATCAACTGGGATCCCGAACAGGAGAAAGCCTTCATCACCATAAAGGCAAAGCTCACTGAGGCCCCAGCGCTAGGGCTACCAGATGTGACATGAGACTTCAATCTTTTTGTTCACGAGAACAGCGGGGTAGCCCTAGGAGTTCTAAGCCAGGAGTTTGGACCCTGGCAAAGACCAGTAGCCTATTTCTCCAAGCAGATTGACCCGGTTGCCTCCAGGTGGCTCCCATGTCTCAGGGCCCTTGCAGCCACTGCATTGTCAGTCAAGGAAGCGGATAAGCTTACCTTAGGACAAAACTTAAATGTAAAAGCACCTCATGCTGTTGTCAACCTGATGGAAGCAAAGGGGCAGCACTGGCTGACTCATGCTCGAATGACTCAATATCAAGGCCTGTTAAGTGAGAACCCTCGGGTACAATTAGAAGTAGTAAGAACTCTTAATCCTACCACCTCTCTACCTGTTGCTGAGGAGGCCCCTGAGCATGATTGCCTGGAAGTCCTAGAGGAGGTTTATTCCAGCCGGCCAGATCTAACGGATAGGCCCCTGCCAAACCCACACTTGGTATTGTTCACAGATGGCAGCAGCTTCTTAGATGAAGGAAAAAGACAAGCCGGATATGCAGTGGTATCAAACTTTGAGATAATCGAGGCACAGGCCCTGCCTGAAGGATGGTCAGCACAGAGGGCAGAACTTTGGGCCCTTGCCAGAGCCTTAGAACTCAGTAAAGATAAGCGTGCCAACATCTACACTGACTCGCGCTATGCCTTTGCTACCCTGCATATCCATGGGGCCATATATAAGGAAAGGGGGCTCTTGACGGCCGGAGGAAAAGGAATCAAAAATCAGAATGAGATTTTAAAGTTACTAGAAGCAGTCTGGGAGCCCAAGGAAATAGCTGTCATCCATTGCAAAGGTCACCAGAAAGGGAAAGACTCAGTGTCAGAAGGAAACCAACGTGCTGATGCCACAGCCAAGCTGGCTACTAAAGAACAAGTGGCACCCTCACGGATCATGTTGGCCCCCAAATTACCTGAACCTCCAAAGTACACTCCTCAGGAAGAGGAATGGGCCCAGCAAGAAGGGGGCAAGAGAACAAAGGAAGGCTGGTGGATACTCCCAGATCATAGGGTCTATGTCCCAGAACAGTTAGCCCATAAGGTAGTCCTCCAGCTGCATGAACTTACTCATTTAGGGAAGACTGCCCTAGAAGCTTTGTTAGGCAGATACTACCTAATTGCCATCTTCCCTCCTTGTGTGCCTCAGTCTCTGAACGTTGCCTCCTCTGTGCTCAGAACAATGCCAAACAGGGTCCTCTGGGACCGATAGGAGTACAGCGCTGTGGGCAAGCTCCTTTTGAGGACTTAGAAGTAGATTTTACAGAAATAGTGCCTAGCAGAGGGAATAAATACCTGCTAGTTTTTATTTGTACCTTTTCAAGCTGGGTCGAGGCATATCCCACTCCCACGGAAAAGGAGAGAGAAGTCACTAAGGCATTGCTGAAGGACATAATTCCACGATATGGAATGCCTCTGACCATAGGGTCTGATAATGGCCCAGCCTTTGTAGCAGAAATAGTACAACAGGTAGCTAAGGCTTTAGAAATTAAATGGAACCTACATACAGCCTACAGGCCTCAGAGTTCAGGGAAAGTAGAATGCATGAACCGGACTCTAAAGCAGACTATGGCTAAGCTATGCCAAGAGACAACCTTACCCTAGACAGATATCTTGCCTCTTGTACTTCTGCGGGTACGCTGTGCCCCAAGGGCCAGGGTAGGTTTCTCTCCCTTTGAAATTCTATATGGTAGACCCCCTCCCTTAATTCGGCCAAAGGGAGATTTGGGGAAAATAGGGAACTTAGAAATCCAGAAACAACTATAAGGACTTGGAAAAACTGTCTTTGAGGTACACAGATGGGTTACTGACCGACTACCCATCTCTCTAGGAATAGCCGTACATCCTTATAAATGTGGAGACCAGGTTTGGGTAAAGGAATGGAAAAGGGAGCCCCTCACGCCTATCTGGAAGGGACCCTATCCAGTCATATTAACCACCCCAACAGCTCTCAAGGTTGCAGGACTGAATACCTGGATCCACCACTCCCGGGTGAAGGCAGCCCACCAGCCGAGTGATGCCCAGCCTGAGTGGAAGGTGACCTCTGACCAGAAACACCCCCTGAGGATCACTCTCAAGAAGACAGCGGATCTGGCCGATCAACCTGCTCCAAGGAATTTAGAAATGCCCTGCTGAATTCTCCCTAACACTAATCTCTCTTTCTTATCTCCTCCTAAAGGTAATATGCTCTGGTATTTCTGGATAATCATTGGTTTTTATCTTTCCAATAATTCTCATTTTGTCTTTTTATGAGTGCCGCCGGAACCTGAGACTAGCACCAGGAGGAGGACTCATCTGTTCTTGCTGGAACACAGAAGCACCATAAAATTACTGCTTCCCACACAGCAAGGAAACAAAGGCCTCATCATGGATTGTTGGTCTGCACCTTGTCATGCCATCCTTGGCTACATCTGCCTTGCAGGAATAGCCATGATATTGCTCTTTGTCCTAGTGGTTCACTATTGTGGAACCCCACTGAACAGAAATAGAGGGAATAACATGCTCCCACTAATAATATTAGCTAGCACATACGTGCCTCCCATAGGGACCACTGCCATGTGTCTTTGCTTAGAAACTCACTACCCAAATATGCTAGACCAGGTAGCCTATGGGAAAGCTCCATCAAGCCAGATTTTGGTTAGCTATACTTATCAGCCTGCAGCATGTTATGACTCCACTACCAAATGCATGTGGGGGTGGGGGAATTGTATTGGATGGAAAAAAATGGTAGGACCTGTCACGGCCAATGTGCAGCTAATTAATGTTGCTCCTATTTGTTTCAGCAGTACCCAGGGCCAACATCCAACAGGTTGCCTCCCAGGTGAACTATGCAACTCTACCCTCAAGGCTGAAAACACCACCTGGTGCTCCCCTGCAGGAACATTCTACGTGTGTGGACCGCTGCTTGCCTCTGCCTACCTACAAACTGGATGGGAATGCCTTTAAACTTCAGAATTCCCTACAAACCCCTCATGGGATGCTAACCCCTTTTTCATCGTCCCTTTTCAGCTGGAAGCAGTTAAGAGTGGTCGTCGTCCATGTTCACCATAACATCCCGTAGTCCTTGTACCACAAGGCTAAGAGAAGCTTGTGGGACAAGGGGGTTGGGGGTGGGGAATGAGGAGGCTAAAAGGGCTAATTCCAATGTAACCCTGATATTTGGAGGCTAGTGATCTGAATCCAAGCCAGCAAGCTCAGTGTACATTCCTGATAACCTATAATTAAGTCACTACCTCTTTCCCAGATACTGGTCTTGCAGAACCAGTTACAGAGGCCATTGGGCTGTGGACAGTGCACTGCCCCAGAGGGAGGGTTATTAATGCTGACGCCAGGCCAGACCATCAGATATGGCCTGGAGACCCCCAACACTTGGGGGCCTTCTTGCAAGGCCCACGAAAAGGACCGGAAGCATAATCCATGTTTGTGGGACAAAGATCACAGGGAGGGAGATATAAGAAAGGCCCCATGCGTGTTCCTTCACTCAGATTTGGAAGGCTGTTCCCTGAGTCCACTGGCGTATTAAACAGTGTCCCTCCTTTTTTTCTCAGAAGTGTCCTTGGTTTTCTTTGGTCTTCTGCAACAGGCCCATCCTTCACCTCTGGGAGCTGCCTATTATCATGGAAAGATTAACAACCTTGTTGCAGAAACCAGAGGCACCAGCCCTTTGCAACCCCCAGCCTTTTGCAACCCCCTAGCTCTTTGCAAACCCCAGCCCGCATGGCCTGTAAACTATTACCATTGTGGATGAAAGGGGCTACATGCTAACCTGACAGGCTCAGGGAAGGCCTGCATAGCAGTCTTGCAGACTCGGAGACCTAAAGTAACCACAAAGGATGGTCTGAAATTAAACTTTCACTAAAAGCAGTTACGGTGGGTAGTCACCTCCTAGGCCGGTATCTTCACTGACAAGGTCAACATTTACCTTAACTGAGCCTATCTGTCTTTTTGCATCTATAATAACATACCCTTTGAAATGTCTAGGTAACTTGTAACTTCCCTTTTTCTGGACCCCTTGGGGCACAACCTAATGTGCTGGGCCTGGGCGCCAGGACAGATATCACAAATTCCTTCATTATCATGTTAATTGTTCCATCCGCCACCTAAGTATGTGTCCATTATTTTACTTTTTATCTAATTCCAGGGGTTTCCCCTCCCACCCCCCACCCCGCTTTGCTTTCTCCCGCCTCTCTAGTCTATCACCAATGGGTTTCATGTAACCCACCTATGTCCCTTTCCTTTGACTGCAATATATAAATACAAATGTAACCTGTCAATCTCGGGAGCATTATCTCAATTCATTGAGGTTCTGCTTCCCTGCATATGTCGACAGTTTGGCTCAAATAAACTCATAAAAATTCTTTACAGGTTTCAATGGTTTTTATGTTAACACCATTATACCCATTTTGCATACCCATTCTTATTCCTTTTGCCTACTTCCCCATGTAATCTTTGCCCTTCTACCCAATATAAGCAGCTGATTTATGAGGGGAGTGAAGAGTAGATTTTTGTGGATGACCTGCTGCTCTCCCCATACTGCCAGCAGTGTCGGAATAAATCCTCATATAGGATTCAACCCTGACTCTGCTTAATTGGCTCAAGTAGTGACAGGCAGCCTGGAGCCCTTGGTTGTCCAGTTACAGAAGGATTTCTGTTTTAGGCTCCCCCAGTACATTTTTACTTTATTTTATTTTATATTTTTTAATTATCTCTTCAAATACATACCTGAACCAAATAAAGAGGAATGGTGGGAGTGCAAAAATTCCAATAATCCTGAATCCTTTGCTTAACCCACAACATAAACAATGCTTCTAAACTGGAGCAGGTTTCTGACTGATGGTGCTATTGGGTTTTTTCTTTGCCAGCCACCTGGGTACTATTTAAATCCAACTCACAGGAACTTGATGCCATTTTCTTCTGACGTTCCTTTTTCTCCCTCACCAACCACATATTTTATATGAATGGAAACAGAATAGCTGACCCAATGAGAAAGACAATAAGGAAAAACAGAAAACAGGTAACTGCCCTGATGTTTGGACTTCAACTGCAGCTAACTGCTAACTTCTTCATCTTCCCTCTGGTCATTTCACTTTTGTATGCCAAACAAGGACTTTATAAAGAATTTTAAAACATGTTCCCTTAAGGGCTTTCTTTCAGAATGAACCCTTGCTTTAAAAATCTCTTTTGTGCGTGCTCCCCGGGATGGCTGGACAATTGCCAATGTTGCCTGGCCTGCACACTCTCTGTTGTATCTCCTTTTTAACAATTTCTGTCCCAAACACATAACAGCGGCAACTGACACATAAAACCCTTCAGAAAGGTGTAGTTTTAAGGAGAGTAGCCACAGAGCTTTGATTCTTTATCTCCCAACCACAGACACACAGGCCCTCAGAGTGTCTACACCAACACTGGAAGAATCAGGCAGAACAAAAACATGGGCTTCAAAGGCTCCATGCACTTTAGAAATGGGCCTCTTCCTCTCTGTTTGTTTTTCTTTCCTGTCAGTTTCAAATCTGCACACTGCCTGCTTTAGCCATTACTGGAATTACTTAACTATCACATTCCTACAAAATTTGTTTCTTGGTTACAAAAGCAGAAAAGCACTGAAAGACAATTCCTCTGTGCCACCTCACCCAACTCTGGGGTTTAGCTGTGCTTGGTCGAATCAGAAATTTGAACTTTGTGGCTTTCACATGTAACCTTTGTATTTTTCTTCCTTCAAGATTTCCAATAGGTTTTTTAAAAAATCTCTGTTTAACTATTTGAAGACCCGCCAGACTGTTTTCCAAAGCAGCTGCATTTTATATTCCCACCAGCAGTGCTTGAGGGTTCTTACTCCCCACCTCCTCACCAACACTTGTTATTTTCTATCTTTTTTTACGATAGCCAACCTAATGAGCATATTATGTGGTTTTGATTTGCATTTCCTTGATGACTAATAATGTTAGACATCTTTTATTTGCTTATTTGGCCATCTGTATTTCTTCTTTGGAGAAATGTCCATTCAGCCCTCTTGACATTTTGTAATTGAGTTGTCCTTTTATTCTCGAGTTGTAATAAATCCTTTATATATTCTAATTATAAGCCCTTATCAGATGTATGATTTGCAAAACCTTTTCCCCCATTCTATGGGTTGTCCTTTCACTCTCCTGGTGGTATCCCTTGAAGCACAAAAATGTGTTATTTTGATGATGTCACAGATGCATTCTTGCCCCCAGGCTCTCACTGAACTTAAAAAAAACATCAAGCCAGAAGTTTGCATTCATACTATCCTATTGAAGCATGGTAGCAACCATGCTTGGGTAAAAATTGCTGTTTAATATTTTAACCCTGCTGTTTGGCTTTTGTACTTATTTGCTTGCTAAAACAATAGAAAAGTTATTTTGATTTTCTGAACTTATGTATGCTATCCCAATCGATTGAATACTCCATTGATGGTGGTTTGAATATCCCATTGATTGTGATCTCACTGGTTATGGAAGCACATTCTTCTGGGAACCAGGACAGCTCAATTACCCTAAATTGCCTCAGTAGCTACAGATAATGCATTCCGGTTGACTCAGTGGTCCCGGAATCTGAACAGCACAATTATTCTAAGTTGCGTCGGTGGCCCTAGATAATGTGTTTCTGTTGATTCAGTGATCCGTAGACCCAAAACTATAGATAACTAACTTGCTCAATTTTGCTTCTATAACTGCTTCGTGCAAACCAGGTTCCTCATTCCAAGCCCAAAGATGTAATCGATACTTTTGTGATATTCTGCATATAAGCCAGATGTGGCGAGCTTTTTGGGACTGCGAGATCTGGAGCATTTTGCCCCTCATATGCCGCCGGCCTTTAATAAATGACTCCATAATTCGACTTTTTAAGGCGTCCTTTGTAAGATTCGGGGTACAGTGCAACACTATGTAGCCACTCCTTAGCTAAGACTCATCTTAATGATTTCAAGATAATAGCTAAGAAGCACCCCATAGCAATCTTTAAGCAAAACTTTATTTCAAGACATTTCACATCTCAGGATCATATCTTTTCTCCCCCTAAAACTTATGTCTGAGGTCTGCCGATTGTTGGATTCTATAGAAAAGGAGGACAAGTTGAAGATTAAAAACCCAGGCCACAGATGAACATGTGCCCATATGAGTTGATCCATATAAGCCTCGGTCACTATAACTACTGTCACTCAGAAGTATAGGCTTTATTCAATCCAAAAGAGACTTTAAAATAAGATATGCCATTTGAAAAAAAATGCAGCCAAAATTCTATAAAAAAGTTTGTTTCACATTTATTTGTTTGATAAGGTTCACTTGTGCAATTTTCTTTAACTTAGTTAAATGACTTGTGCCGATACCAACCAAATTATATGGATCCTCAAAAGCCAAACTATTATTTGAGTTGTTTCGGTCAGTAGTGCCATTGAGAGTTTTTTTCAACAAAGGAGAAAGAAGACTGAAATGGATTTAATGCAGTGGTCGGCAAACTCATTATTCAACAGAGTGGCAAACTGCGGCTCGCGAGCCGCAGTTTGCTGACCACTGGTATGGTGAGCCAGGAATGGGTCATTATGCTCTGAAGTTGTCTCTGTAAACAGATCAATTCTCACAGCACTTGTTTTGTTAGCGGGAACAGTAGTGAAGCCAGGTAGAGCTATACTCGTTTGTTCTGCTGAGTGACCACAATATATCTGCTTTGTTTTCTTCCTGTTGTGGTGGACTTGAGCATGTAAGAGCCAGACCAAAAAGTGACCACTCACAGCATCACTGAAAGAATTAAGCCTGTCAGAATGAAAGGAAATACCATATGTGGATTATGTAGGTACAGATAATTCACTCCTGTGAGTAGATTACCCCCCAAAAATTCCCATCATTTCTTCTGCCAATGACAAAGATTTCTAAGAAACTATCTAGCATCTCTAGGAAAATGCCTTTAATTAGATTGAGAGTTTTTCCAGATCCTTTTTAAACAAAATGTCCTCTCCCTCCCACCAAGAAAAAATAAGGGAAACAGATAAATCAAAACTACATGCTCAGTTCTATAATTCTTCCCTCGTCTTCGGAAACATAGTCCATGGGGGCGTTGTGGGGGAGGAAGGTAACTTTCACTAGAATGATGATTGTTACCTTGAAGAGCATCTTTTACTTTTCCAACAAGCACTTCAGGATCTTTGGAAACTGTCTCAACTTCTTGACTGTGTTCACAGGAAAATACTAGGATTGTTGGCAGTGTAAAAATTGCTACATTATCACATGATCTCACTTATATGGGAATGTAATGAACAAAATAAACTGACACAAAATAGATCCAAAGACATGGAAGATGGAACAGACTGATGAACCTCAGGGGGAAGGCAGAGAGGAAGCAGGAAGAGACTAACAAAGAACTTATATGTATATATACATAACCCATGGATACAGACAATAGTGTGGTGAAGGCCTGGGGGAAGGATTCCTGGCTCACCATATACCCTAGACTCATTAAATCCATTTCAGTATTCTTTCTCCTTTGTTGAAAAAACTCTCAATAGCACTACTGGCAGAAACAACTCAAATAATAGCTTGGCTTTTGAGGAACTGTATAATTTGGCTGGTATCTGCACAAGTCATTTAACAGGTGGTGGGTGGAGTAGATCAATGGGGGGTGGAAAGGTGATATTTGTAATACTTTCAACAATAAAGATAAACTTTTTAAATTGCTACATTATAGTAATAACCTTAGGTTCATACTACTCTGCCAAACTTTGAGCGCATTTGAGAATATTGTCTTTTCCATGTCCTCAAGACCCCAAGAGGAAGGAATGATTCTACCTATTGTAAAGATTCAGAAGCTGAAACACGGAGTATTTTAACAACACAAGAAATTAGTGGCTCTTTGATCACTTTATCTCTTGCTGTTTCTAGACTTCCTGGCTTCTCCTCACTCCAACCCCTCAATCTGGGTAAACCATGAAGGGAAGCCTCTCTGCTCCATAGACTAGTTCACTGACTCCCAAGTGGGCTATTCCTTAAGTCAGTAGCTGATTGTGACTATTTGGTAGAGACTAGGTACCACTTGCTCAGGTCGCCTTACTCAGAGTCCAAACAAACAAACCAAGTTCTAAGGTTAATATTTACCTTTTTACAGCTTTCCAATTAGAGGGCCCAGTGATCTGCAGTCAGCAAGCCCTGTATCCAACACATACACACACTATTCTATTGTCCTGCCCAGAAATGGACCCTCTGCCAGAATCACATCTTTCTTCCTTCTGTTCTAGATTATATCTGGACATACCCAGAAGTTATGGCAACCAGCTGGCATTATCCCTGGGCTGGGAGGGGCAGTTTGGAATGTGTGGTAGTCCTCCACTTGCTGTGGCATCTTCCAGGAAGCAAATCCCTACACACCCAGGCCTGCGCCCAGTCCTCCAGGGTCAGTGGAGCTTCCGGGGATGCTGGTCCACCTGTCCAGGACCCAATCCCATTAACACACCCAGTGAAGCTGTGCAATGAAAGAAGAGCTTTGGAGTTGGACAGATCTAGGTCTGAGTCCCAGCTCTGACATGGCTTGAGCTTGAACAAAAGACATACTCTCCGAGGGCCTAAGTGTCCACATCTTAAAAATAGAAACACTACTTTCACAGGTTGTGATGAGGGTCAACAGAGATACTGGACAAGAAGCACTGAGCACAGGGCCTGACCCTGAGGCCTGGCATGTGGGAAACATGTTGTGATATGATGAGTGATGATCAGCAAATGGTCTCCAAGGCCCTTGGGAATACATGAAATTGTGTTTTCAATAAACCTGCCCATGGCTGTGAGCTATGACCCCCAGAAATTATTCTGTCTGCGATCTTGTCTATCTCAGTAAACCACCAAAGGTTAAAATCTAATCATTTAAAGCATATTACTGATGGCATCATACCTGACTACCGGATGTCTCTTCCATATTAAACTCTTAAAAGTTGAGTGAGCAAACCTAAGCACATATTTCAAGAAGCATTTACTGGGCACACACTGGACACAAGGTACCCTGCTTAGTGGTTTCAGGAAAACCAGTATGGATATGTGCATTTGCTTTTCTCATGGAACTAGAATCTACTGAGGGAGTTAAACATACAATTAAGTGAAATAGTGATGGACAAAATGCAATCCAAGATAACACTCTCTTAGAGCCCCTTCAGAAAGCACAGGCCTGCAGTAGGCCTTGTACAGGCTCACCCAGGACTGACACCCAGTAGTGAAGCCTCAGACCCAGAAGTATAAAGCACAGCAAAGAAAGGCATAAGCACCTATTCTTCTGAGCAGAGAGATTAGCAATCCTCATCGCCAATGCCAGCCCACCTTACTAAACTTTCTGCTGTCCAGGTGTGAATAAGATGTGGAGGACTTGTATATATGCATATAAGCCTAACCAATGGACCCAGACACCAGGGAGTAAGGGCATGAGTGTGGGGGGTGGAGTGGGGGATGGAGGGGAAGTGGGGGGATAAGGACACGTATGTAATACCTTAATCAATAAAGGAAAAAAAAAGATGTGGTACAGCTGCCAAATACTTGTCCTCACTTCTGTCTACCTGGCTCCGGAGGGCCCTGAGATGTACAGCCAAGCCTGTTTTTCTTTGCAGCCCTGCCCCTATCTGGGTGTCTGGTAGGCCCTCATCCAGGACCCTACAGCCCTTTGCAAGCTTGACCAAGATGTTTCCTCCCAACATAGGAGAAGTTTGCACGTTCTTTGGAAAGTCCAAATATCATATAAGTCTACAAAGGAAAAGCTGACAGTGACAAGGTCATTCAAGGGCAAGGACAGGAACTGTGGGGCATATCGGCCCATTTGGACAACTCAGCCAAGCAATGAGCAAATCCTCACTGATGGTGTCCCGTGGAGCCTCAGTGCCTTCCTATCAGCCTGAAAAGGAGTTGGCTCTTCTTTCTCCACTCCTGGGGAGGCTGCAAATGCCAGCTCCAATCTGGACAGGAGACATGCCTCAGTTAGCACCCAGGTTAGTAGAGGCAGTGAGCAGCTCCTCTCCAGCCTGCTGAGGCACTCACAGAGGGAGCCCAGGTTTAGAGAGCAGCATCTGGTGCCCTCTCATCATTCACTCCTAGCCTAGCAGCCTCAGGATCTGCCTCCACCAGCCTGGAAAACTCCTCCAATTACACAGCTGGTGGCCCTGTCAAGAAATGAAAGCATCTTCAATGGTTTCCCCCTGTCCAGTGTTCCCCAGCCAAGCCCCTACCCCCATCCCCACAACACCTTCTACACACAGTAGCCAAAGAAAGATCCTTCTAAAGCAAAGTGCTGAAAGCTTCACTCCCCTGGGTCAAAGGCTCCTGTTTTTCTGCCAATCTTAAGAATGACATCCAAACTCCTGGCTCAAAGTACAATGCACTTCATGACCTGCTCTCACCCCACTTTCCAGCTGTCTCCTGCCATTTGCCCCTTCTTCTCTATGCTGTGGCTTTCATGCTGAATTCCCTCCAGCCCTGTAAGAACATCATTCATTCTGTGTGTGTGTGTGTGTGTGTGTGTGTGTGTGTGTGTGTGTGTGTGTGTGTAATCTTCTCTCTTGCTCAATCCTTGTGCAAACCCTTACTTCTGAATATGACCTTCTCTGCAGCTCTAAGCCCTCATCCTCTTGTTCAGTAAAACTCTTTCAGGGCTGAATTTAAAAAATATGTATTTTATTGATTTTTCCACAGAGGAAGGGAGAGGGATAGAGAGTTAGAAACATCGACGAGAGAGAAACATCGATCAGCTGCCTCCTGCACAACCTCTACTGGTGATTGAGCCTGCAACCAACGTACATGGCCTTGACTGGAATCAAACCTGGGACCCTTCAGTCTACGGGCCAACGTTCTATCCACTGAGCCAAGACGGTTAGGACTCAGGGCTGAATTTAAATGCCATTTCCTCCTGGAAGCTGTCTTTTTCTGCTCCTATCTCCAAAGACAAAGTGAAGTATTCATTTCCAAAGCACCTACTACTTCTCATAGGTTATTATACCTTATATTGGATACTTGTTATTGATCTATTTATATCAATTACCTCACATACCCTGACTCCCACATACACACTATATGCTGGGCTCTTTGGAAGCAATATTCTGCTTTTCACTATTCCTTAACCTGATATAATGCTTGAAACATAAGCATGTAATCTATAAATATCTACTGAATGAATGAATGATAGGAAAGTGAAATGACATCAAAAGTGAGAAAACGACTTTTCTAGTATAAGTAAGGTAAACTCTGGATCAAGAAGATATCTAATAAAGCACCCAAGTAATTGTCTGATTTACAGCCAGACTCCCAGCCTGAGTACAATCTAGATCCTTAACTTACCCCAACAAGCGCTCATAAACACCAAAAAAACCCTCAAGAATGTGCCATGTAGGGTGCATTTTTGGGATAAGATCCTTAAGACTCTAGTCACAAATAAGACTAAAATTCAGTAGCACAATGATAGAGTTCTGTTTGAAGGAAATCCCATCAGCTGGGAATATCATGTTATGTAGAGAACCACTTTAAGGATTTCACACTGTTCTTTCAAGTTCTTCCTGTTCTGTGTTGAAAGGGCAAGAATGGATAAGTAGACTATTACATCATCATACTTCCATCAAAACCCCTTTTATAGTTTTGCATAATAAAGGGCAATAAAAAAATTTTGGGCTCTTTCCTCTAAGTTTTATTCCTAATTTATTGAGTAATGTATGATAAGTTGATATGTAATAATACTGTTATCTGTAGAAAATAACAGCATAAGTTCATAATTTGCTTCCTGTGGGAATTTAGTTTTAACAGCTACATTATAATCCAGATTGCTGCATTTGGTGAGAGTGAGAGGGTCAGATTTTACAAATATTTCAGCTGAACTCAGCTCCCAGCTTTTTCCCAGGCTCCAGTGACATGCAAGCAGAGGGGAGTTAGTACTAGTATTGGACAGAGGGGAGCAATCAGAGGTTCCTGATTGTCCAGCACCAGCTGTTGAGGGGTCCCCCCAAGGAAGAGTGATGTTATTCTGCCCTTTTGTTCAGCAGGATGTTCTGAGTGATTACCCTTAATAAAGATACCCAGGTTCCCACTGAGCCCAGCCTCTGGCCTCTGATATTGACAAGAATGAGACATAAAAATGCATCATCACTTTTAGAAAATGTAAGTTCCCCTGCTCAACATAATCTCTCTTTGAGGCTTTTCCTGAGTTCCAAAATAAGCTGATTTCCACTCCCTGATGGAGGCTCTCCTGGCTCCTTGGTGAGGGGCAGCAGCACAGTCTGTTCTTTTGGGCCCAGTGCCAGGCAAGAAAAAGATCTTTGCCTTCCGTCAACTAATCACCCATGGTGGCTCAGAAGACAGCTCCCCCAGGAGGGAACGATGCTGGAAACTCTTAGAAGTGTCCTGCTCTTCAGTGTTGGAAGAAACAGAGCAACTCTGCCTCCAGAAATATCCTAAGAACACCAGATGTTTGAATGGGTAATATATTCAAGGAACACTCTATTTAGAGAAAGAATCTGCAGCCAACTCATCAGTGACATAAATGTGTTTTATGTAGAAAACAATAGAATTATTGCTCTCTGGAAAAGAATCATAAATGAATAAGTTTCATATGAAGCTAAGAAATATAACCAATTGTTCCATTTTCTTTTTATTGAATTTATTGGGGTAACATTGATTAATAAAATTATATAGGTTTCAGTGGTACAATTGTATAATACATCATCTGTATATTCTATTATATGTTCATCACCCCAAGTCTCCTTCCATCACCAATTATCCCCCTTTACCTTCTCCTATGTCTCCTTACACCCTTCCCCTCTGGTAATCACCATACATGTTGTCTGTTTGTGTTTTGTGGTGTGTTTTTTTTCTTAATTCCTTAATATTTCTCACTAGTGCGTCATCCTCCTCCCTTCTGGCAGCTGTCAGTCTGTTCTCTGTCTCTAAAAGTCTGTTTCTATTTTGTTTGTTAGTTTATTTTGTTCATTAGCTTTCATATACCAGGTATGAGTGAAATCATATGGTACTTGTCTTTCTCTGACTGGCTTATTTCACTTAGCATACTACTTTCTGGGCCCATCATGCTGTTGCACAGGGTAAGATTTCTTTTTTTTTTTTTTATGGCCAAATAGTATCTCATTGTGTAAATGTACCACATGACAAAATAACATTTCTCTTTATTCTGAATCTTAATGTGGCTGAAGTCTTATTAAATTGTTTTAAAACATATGGCCATTCATTCATTCTCATGTATATTTTGCATGCCTACTACTGGATAGACAGAAATTGGAGACATAGTCAAGATTCTCAAGCAACTCACATTCTAGTTTTAAAAAAAGTAAACCAATAAATATAACACCTTGTAATAAATGATCTGATTTCTATAGAACCAGAGTTCCAGAGAAATTTAACCAAAGAAATCCTTAAATTAGTCAGCAAAAGTCTTTCCCAAGTTGGAAATGTTTGATTGATTCACTGAATGTCAGAGTAAAACTTAGCCAGCCAAAGAAAAAGAAGGCTATTGAAGCAAAAATAAATAAATAAATAAATAAATAAATAAATAAATAAACAAACAAATAAATAAATAAAATTATCCTGCACAATAACATAGAGGTTACAGAGACTAAAAAATGTTCAGACTTACCAATCGCTTAATGTATTTGGAGTATGGGTTGAAATGGGGATCGACAAGGAGGAGAAGTTGATGCATATGCTTGGGCCTGATCACAAAAGAGTTAATATGCCATGCTAAGGAGGTTAGCATTTATCCTTTAGAATACAGAGCCCCTGAAAACTTTAGAGAAGGAAAGTAGCATTATGATATTGCATTTTGGAAATATCACTCTATGGCATGGTAGAGATTGGACTGAGGGGACAAGAGTGAACCAAGGAGAAAAAAGGAGATGGTTGGGATGAGCTAGGATAGAATGAAGGAAGTAGCAGTGGGGACAGAGAGAAAGGGACTGATTTTGAAACACATTAGAATCAATAAGGCACAGTAGCCCTTTGGACAAGTAGAAGGGTTAGGTCTAGGATAATTCTAGCTCATGTGACCAGGTGGAGGGAGGCACATTCTAAGATGTTTGGGGAGATAACATGTTTTTCTTAGTGTTGTATATGGATCACAAACATAAGAATTACTAAAAGTGTTTGCAAACAATGTAAATTCCTCACCCCATCATAGACTTAATGAATGAGAATTTATGAATGATGAAAATTGATGCATACTGTGTAAAAGTAAGAAATGTAGGAAGAGGAGCAGGTGAGATAGTAAGAAAGGAAAGGAGCTTAGTGAGAAACCAATGGGACATTCATGGGAATGGGTTCTATAGGCAGCAGGTAACAGGTAACACAGGACTCAGTTCAGGGGAAAGAAATAGTCTGAGGTTGTTTGCATTAGGAGTCAACAGCTGTTAAATGGTAGCTAAAGACATAGGTGCTTTCTAAACAAAATCATCCTGGAGGATATAGAAGGGAAGCAATAAGAAAAAGTCCTGAGATTAAACCTGGGAACATTGAGATGTAGGATTCTGTAAGAGGAGAAGTAGCCCACAAGGAAATAGTGGCAGGTAATAGTACAAAGAGTACTGGGTTGAGACTTGGTTTCTACTTAACCAGCAGTGACAAAACATATGGCAAGCACAGCTTTTCTGATTATTCTAATGCATTATATCTGGAGAGAGGGGAAAGAGAGTATGTCAGATGGCTACCACTTAAATTGGTAGAGAGAGGTTTTGTAGTGCCTTGACCAGGAATTGCTCAGGTTTTTTTTACCACCCAAGATGTTCCCCCAAACAAGAAGACTTTGGTCACAGCAAAGGAATGCACTGTAGCCACTGGTGTAGATGCATGCACACAGCCTTATGGACACTTCTTAAATACCGACTTAGCCCAAGAATGTGGGGAAGAGTGAAGGGAAAAGCAGGGTGATATAACTGTTGCTCACATGTTTGTATCAGCAGAGGATCACTGGGCTCTGGGCTCCAAAAGACATAGTCCAGCCTCCAGCTACATTAAGAGGAGAAGGTGACAAAAAATTCTTCAAAGACAGGCCATAGGAAGTAGGCCTTCAAATCTATTGAAGGTAACTTCTCCACTTCAGGTTGGGTGACATGGCCCCATACAGTCCCTCAGTGACAGGCTTTAATCACTTTCCTATACCTCAAATGCATTCCATCCAAATACTGGAAACATTTAAACTAACCCAATCTGTACAGACTTCAAACAGCAAACCTAGCACAGTGGAGTTATCATCCAAAATAGTTTTTCTCACAATCAATAAAACTCATTATATTTGAAAATTCAGACAATTCCTATAATACATTACTTAACCATAAGTGATCCATCCCATAACCATCACTTCAAAACAATTTATTTAAAGCTCTCAGACCTACTAATGGCCTTCCCAAACCATCATTTATAAAAGCACTTTTAAGCATTCTATTTAGACAAATAAGTCCTCAAGGGGTTTTTTCCAGTATTACCCCTGGAGAACAGAACACAGATGATTGGCACACTAGATACAGACTTCAGGAAGATAGAAATTACAGCATGTCCAATATCTTGGCTAATATTCACCAAGGGTTAGAAAGATAGAAGGCTAAGCTACATTAACTATTCTGATTCCAACCCACCTAATGGTTCATCAAGCAATTTATTCAAGTCTCTCAGCATTATCTCTCTGTGCCTCTGTTTAAAATTGGGATAATAACTTTACCTACCTTGTATGGTCATTGAGAGGGTTAAATGAGGTAATCTATTTAAACAAACAGTTAGTGCTCTTTAAGTTTGCTCTTATTTTCATAGCCAAAATCAATAAAGCACCAGTTTTATCTATAAATCATGTGGGTTAAAAATTACTTTAAGAAAAAAAATCCCCAGCATGAATAAAGCTCTTTTTTTTAATTATCAAAGACTCTTAAACACATGCTTCTAACATCCAAATGCAGCCTATTTAATCAAGTTAGTACATTTGATCTCTTCTGCAATAACTGTACTTGAATCTTAGCCTAAATCGATGCCACAGGATTCCATTGGGTGGGAAGGAGCAAGGGTCAAGTCCTGGTTCATTTAATTTCCAGCTCTAAAGCACTGAGTAAGGTTCTTAACTCTGAGTCATATTTCCTTATTTATGGAAAGGAGACCATATCACTAACTTAGAGGAATTTTTGTAAGGATTAAAAACTACATATTACAATAGCTTTCAGTTAATGTATTTCTCTTCCTCTCTCAATAGAAATATCAAAACTTGTCACAAAGTTTATTATTTAAGGAACACTTGTCTGTGGTCAAGAGTTAAAGCCTAGCAATGGTTAACATATCAATAAAACCAATTTTTAGCTGTTCTTATTATTCATTGCTTTTAAATCATGCAAGTCCTATTGCATATCATCCCAGTGGGGGTGGGAAAGTACCAGAGTTTATTCAAGATTGGGTATAGAATGAAGCTCAGCACTTGTACCAAGGATCACCAACTCAAATATCTACAGGGATCGCCCATAATTGAAATAAGTCATGTTGGGTATAATGATAGGAAGAGGAGAGGACAGTGGCAAACTAGAGAATATGCCCTGTCTGAAGTGAGCAGTGGCAACATGGTTAACCCAATTGTCCCTATACAAGAATGCAAGCCCAGTGTTGCCAGAGCTTAGTTTTTGAAGAGAAGTCTGAAATCACATTTGTATGTGAAATATTCTAAACTCTGAATATCGGCATAAAGCTCCATTAAAAACAACCACTCTAGAGTCTAGGCCAAATAAAAATCCTGTGTGCCAAATTCAGTCCATAAGCCATCAGGTTGTAATTTCTAATTTATAAATCATCATTATGATCACCATATGGCCAACTGTGGCAGAATCTCAAAACTGGCCACTAATGTGAACCCTTTTCTTCCTCTACTCATTACTGCCTTTGTTCTCTTTCACTTCATATTCAACCAAGACTAACAAGATAATGTTAAAGAAAACTTGGAAAGGACATCGCAAAGAAGTAAACTTGCTTGGACCAATTATCCCTGGGCAAATTGTTTTTTGCTTTTTGTTTTGGGGTGTGTGTGTGTGTTTCCAAAGACCCACTCAAATGCTCTTTGACAAGTTCTGGGACCCCTGGTATTGAAAGGTCTGTCTTCTGATGCAGGGACAAAGAACAAAAGAGACAGGTCTGTCTCAACTCACGAGTTCCCCTCCCCCATCATGCCAGCTGACCTTGATGAGAAGGCTGCTGGCTCTCAAGCCCACAGACATTTGGAAGCACAGGTGCAGCCCAGAGCCCTGGCAGTATTGGGCCAGGGGCTCCTGTAACAAGCCCAAGCCTGAAGGGGAGACTCCCCTGACAGTCTGAGCAGGAGGCTGAATCTGTCACTGTCTGGCTGGGTGGCTGAAACGGCTGTCTGGGACAAGTGCTGACACCGGATGCCTGAATAGAGGCTCAGTCAAGCGGGCATTTGTTACAGAAACCTCCCCCAACTCATATTTCACAGTGATCAGAGGCAGTGAGGCAGAGACCCGAAGTGGCTCATCACTGGAGTATTAGCCATGGTGGTTATCACACAGGGACAGCTGGGCTGGAGCCAGAGAAACCCGTTTTGGAGACAGCAAATGTTCAGTGCCCCAGGGGTGGTAGGGATGGGGCCAGCCAGGCCTCACTATCCATCAATGCATGGCTCTCCAACACCCCCGTGAGGCTCTGGAAGGAAAGAGCACAAGAAGGCTGGGTTGGGCTGGGAGTAAGGCACATACTTGGAAGTAATGAGAGCCTGGGATGCTGAGCCCTGCCTATGGTCATTTCAGATACAGGCCCTGTCCTTTTGTTCCACAGCCCCTCCTGAGTCAAAGCAATGGGACTTATCCCTTAGGGACTTAGCTTTTAAAGAAAGTTTTTACTTTTCTTTCAACAATGCTGCTCTACATTGCATTCTATGATACATACTCGATTTTGTGCTCAGTCTAATAGAATAATAAGGCAAATGAAAGCAGCAGAGAAAATGCCATCAAATTTAGTTTCTTTCTGAAGAACTTCACACAAAAATGAATTTTCTACCTTCCTCCTAATTATATTGGCAGGGCAATCAAGGAGCGTGACTATTTCCAAGTGTCTCACCCATTAAGGAAAATGTCCCCACAACCCTGCTCCAAAGACCATCCTGCACTGTTAGTGACTGACCTCCTTTGGGAGGCATGAGAACAAGTTTAAAATAATCAAAATATAAAATATTTCTTGGAGTAACCATGGCTTTTGAATTCAGAAGCCAAATGGCTTGGACATGACCAGCAGACCCACATTTGCACAGTTTTAAGTCAGGCAGTCGAATGAATGAGATAATCACTGGAATATTCACAAGTACTCATATTCAACATTATGGTAACCATAATAATATTAAGAATAACCACTTACCTTTATTAGACACTCGCATGTAATAAGCCTTCCTCTAAGCATTTATATGAACATTACTGAATCCTCACAACTAATAAGACAGGAATATTATTATCCCAATGTTACAGGAGAGGAAACCACAATTCAGGAGGCTTAATTAAATTGTTCAAATTACATAGCTTAGAAGAAGCAGAGTCAGGATTACAAGTGAACAGTGCCTTACTCATAGTAATAAAAATACCTATTGATTAGAGTTGCTAAGGAGTGGTAAAAAAAAACTCAATTTAGAGTCAGAACAAATTTAGTCTTCATATGTAAACAACACCTACCAATTAATGAGGAGAAAGATGACTACCCCAATGGAAAAACAAGCAAAAAATAGAAAATTAACATAAAACTTTGACAAGTGATTGAAAAAAGTGCATATAAAAATCGCACTAGTATTCAGGTATTTGAAAATTATAATGACATGATATGTTACCTGTTGCCTACCAAATTGATAAATATCTCTTAAAGGTGTAATATCCAGTGTGGGTGAGAGTGTACTATGAGCCACTACTGGAAAAAGTGTTGATTTATATAATATGTGTAGGGGGCAACCTGATAATATATGTCAAAAACCTGACAATGGCTTCTATCTTCTCTGGTAGTTTTAAAACATGGCTATAGATTCTTGAACATTCCTTTCATTGAGAGGTAGGGGGTCTATATCCTCTCCTCTTTGAATCAGAGAAGTGACAACATATGACTGACAAGTCTAGTTCATAAAGCCCATATATGTCCACCTTGTGCCACTGAAATACTCTTGGAGCCCTGAGCCAAGTCATGAAAGTACCACGCTAAGATCACCAGGCTGCAGAGGCCACATGTAGGAACAGCAGTCAAAAGTCCTGGATAAGCTCAAGCCTTTGGGTCTCTCAGCTGACATCCCAGACACCATGGAGCAGAAAATAACCATCCCTCTTGTGTCCTTTCTGAGTTCCTAACCTACAGCATCCATGAGCAAAATAAAATGGTGATTGCTTAATGTGGCTAAATGTTGGGTTGGTTTGTTACACAGCAGTAGATAACTAGAACAACCTCTTAAGTAGTAAATATTCTTCAGAAATCTATTCTAAGAGAATAATTAGAGATATGCGCAAGAATTATACATAAAGATGTTTATGGCATCATTGTTTAAAATAGGGGGAAATGGGAAACATACATTTGAACAGTAAGGGCTTTCTTCATGCACATAATGAAATGTGGCAATTTAAAGTCAGGTTTTAAAAAACTATTTAAAATAAGAAAAAGCCTTCATAACATATTACTCAAAGGGAAATTTTAAAATAACATACCATGTTTTCCCGAAAATAAAACATCCTCCGAAAATAAGACCTACTTACAGGTTTCCTTCTGAGTGAAATATAAGGCATCCCCCGAAAATAAGGCCCCCAGGCTCTGTCTCAGAATGAAAATTAATTTACCGTAAACTGGTCGCTAGGGCCGCCCCGACTGGCGTCTAGCAACCAGTGACATTACGCAGAGTCCTGACGTCACTGCTGTGTGGAGGTGGAGCGGAGGTCGGAGTGAGCGGTGAGCGCGGGGCGGGAGAGAGGAGGAGACTTTCGCAGATGCATATAGAAGAACAGGAGGATTAGAGCAGATGGGATGCGGCGAAGGTGGTAAGTGCTGGTCTGTCTCTGGTGACACTACCGGATGCTTGCAGCTGCCTTCATGATGACTGAAGGTTCTCAGTCAGTGGCAGACCCTGCTCCAGCCCAGATCCAGGCCCCAGCAAGCCCAGTGACAGTCCCTAGGCAGGCCCCAGGGGATAAATGTCTGATAAAGGGGTAAGGGGGATGTCTGGTGAAGGTGTTCAGTGGCACAGGGGTGGAGGGAGGGGGATCACTTAAAATGACACAGGAGGATCAGAGGGGGCAATCAAAATGACACAGGAGGATCAGAGGGGACAATCAAAATGACACAGGAGGATCAGAGGGGACAATCAAAATGACACAGGAGGATCAAAAGGGGTTACTAAAATGGTAATCCCCCCTCTGATTCTCCTGTGCCATTTTGATTCCCCCCTCTGATCCCCACTGTGTCATTTTGAGTGATCCCCCTCCCCCCACCTTGATACCCCAATTCCTTTTTTTTTTTTTACCCCTAGAAATGAGCGCAAAAAGAAAAAGCTACTCCGTGGAGTACAAGAAAGGAATCGTGGAAGACTCTTGGGGCCAAAATCTTACTGCTTTCTGCAAAGAGAAGATGTTGAGTATCCGATTGGTCCGAAAATGGCGAGCAGAGTATGGTAACCTCATTGAACAAGTGGACAAGGGAAATGCTAAAAAGCGCAAGTGTGGATCAGGTCGGCAACCATTATTTTCCGAGCTGGAAGACCTGATCTGTGAATGGGTTGTTGACAGGAGAGCAAAGGCTTTGGTTGTGAATAGGGCTCAGATTCAAGAATTTGCCCTTGCAATGGCACCACAGTTTGACATAGCCCCCAAAAACTTCAAAGCATCACAACACTGGCTGGATAATTTCCTTCAGCGAAGTGAACTGTCTTTAAGAAGATCTACAACATTGTTTAGGTTGGAAGATACTCAAGTTATTAAGTGAGCACTTGCATTCAAGTCCTTTATTGATGATGCTGACTTCTCTAAATACAATCTTTCCAACATGATTGCTATGGATGAAACTGCAGTGTTTATGGGCCAATCATCTCAAACAACAATTGAACAGCGGGGTGCCTCCTTGGCGTACATTCCCTCCACTGCTTACGAAAGTGCACGTGTATTTTGGCAATTCGTCTGGATGGCACTAAAATCCCACCTTTAATCATTTCTAAGGGCAAGAAGGAAAAGATTGAACGTGTTTTGGGCGTTTTTATTCTTGAAACTGAAAAAGCCTGGGCCACACAAGCAGTTATAAGGAAGTGGGTCGATTTAATGTTGCCGCTTGTTATGCGAGGGAGCCAAAGAGGTCTGCTAGTCTGGGATGCAGCCAGCACTCACCACGCTAAAGACATAAAGACATTTCTTCACGAAAGAAAAATAGATCAGATAATGATTCCCGCAGGAATGGCGGCCTATCTCCAGACTCTTGATATTGCAATAAACAAGCCATTCAAAGACAATTTGCGCATGGAAATTAATGACTACATTGAAAATAGAATGGAGATAAATCAGCGTGGAAACTTTGTGAAACCTAAACTGCAAGAAGTTGTGACTTGGGTGAAGAATTCATGGGAGAAAATCACTGACAGTTGCATTGCAAATGCACTGCGAGCAGGCTACCTTGACAAGAAGTACTCATTTAAAGACAGTGCTATTGCTAAACATGAGAGATTTGGTCCACTGATTCTGAAAGAAATGGAGTCACAAGAAATTCACCAGGAAATTCAGGAATTGGATTGTTATGATGATGTTCCAGAAGATGATGACATGATTGTCATTGAATAAATGAGTAAATTCTTGATACTGTAGGATTCACAGTTTGTCTGGTTTGTGTTGACAACTACCGTACTACCGTACCGTATACAGGTAATAAATTTCCTTTATTTTCATTTAACAATAAATGTGTACCGTATTCTTCTTCATGGAAAAATAAGACATCCCCTGAAAATAAGACCTAGCGTGTCTTTGGGGGCAAAAATTAATATAAGACACTGTCTTATTTTCGGGGAAGCAGGTAGAAAGCAGAAGTTCACTTTTGTCAGGAAAAAGACATAAACATATGCATTAAAATTGGATGAAAATAGTAAAAAAATTTAAATAGTGACTTTCTGAGTTGTAATATTATGGGTAATTTTTATATTCTTTTGGATGATATTCTGTATTTCTAAAATTCCCTAAAATTTATAAAAGTAGTAGACAGTATGCTAATAATAAATGTCATTAAACCTATGTAACTTTTAAGATATTTTATTGAAGACCTGAGTTTAAATTTCAGCAAATTCCATTTTATTGTCTCTGGAAAGATTCTAAACTTCAATTTTCTTAAATACAAGCCAAGTTAATAACATCTACCTTGAATAGTTTTTATGAGGTTAAACTATACAATTAATAAGTTCCTGGTATGGACCCATGTACATAGTAGGCATTCAATACGTGCCTTATTTAATTCAATGATAAGCACTTTGTCCAACTTTTCAAACACAATCAGAATGAGCACTTAAAATCAGTATCTGTAGTTCTCCAGTGAATAAAGAACAGTAAGGTCTAGCCTCATGGATCACCACTCATCTAAAACTAGTGGGATTTGGTGAAACTGCAAACCCCTAGCCTTGCAGCATATGCTGACCCCATGATCTGTTACCACTAGCGATTGGTGAGCACCAATCTTTCTAGCTATGCCAAGTAGATGCCAAGCTAATCCTTGGAGTAGTTGATTTTCCTTCTGGATGTGTATTCCCCATCTGCTATTAATTTTATCTGTCTCCACCATGAATGTGAAGAAAGTCTCAGACTTAAAGCCTTTCAATGAGCTATAAAGAAAATCAACCCTCTCATCTTCCTGGTTTATCTTCTCCTCATTCTTATGCCACATTGCGGTGACTTTGTTCTGTTAAGTAGAGCCCTGGGGCATTGGATGTTCTAGGTTTTGTTCAACAAAAGAACACACAGGAAGTTGAAACAGAGAGGTCTATTACTCAGGAGTTTTGGAGGAAGTACATAGCACACACCTGGAGGTCCCACAAAAGGAAGTCAAGGCAGGAAGCAGGCAGAGAGCTAGCAGGACCTAGGGCACGTGCCTTTATCAGGGACCATGAGCAGAGAGTTTTCCGTTTCTCAAGCTAAGACCACAATGGTCAATTCAAACCATCAGCATCAGGGTTTTGTTAAGCTCTAAAGTGGTCTTACCTAAGGGGCACACGAGGAGAGGCCCTGGGAGACTGGTCCTCACAAAGATTCCTGGGGAAGTTGCATCAGACACTTAACGACAGTTGCTTGTGATTCCGAGGTCTGTTTTCTGAGGCTGTTGTCTAGGGCATGGGTTCCCCAGATGGGCTAGGGTCAGCCCTGCAGGCTGCATGGCCGCACAAAATAGATGCCAAAGCAGCAATATCATGGACTAGTTTAGCTAAATATTTTACACACATGCACATTCTTTATAATAACTAATAACAGGAACTAACCACTATTGAAAAACCCTCTGTGCCAGGCTCTGTGCTCAGCACCCTACTTGTATTAGCTCCCTTAATCCTCACCATTCATCCCAGTTTCTCATGTGTGGAATCAGAAACAGAGGAGTTGACACAGGTTACACAGTTAGAAAGCAAGGCAATGAACCTAGTCAGTCAAGCTCAACATATTCTTTATCACTTATCTATATTGCTCTGTATAATTAAGATGATTCCTCTCCTCATTATACAAAATTTGGCATGGGAGAAAGAACATCAGACTACTTTTCACTAGTCCTATCACCAGAGTAATACTTGACCCTACAGCCTAACCCAAGTGCTGCTTATTCAGTAGCAGTATCATAAACAGAGAAAAAGAGAGACATAGAAGCATGGAACAGACTGACAAATCTCAGAGAGCAGTGGGAAGATATTAATCAAAGAACTTTTATGCATATATGCATGACCCATGGACACAGACAGTGAAAGCCTGGGGAGAAGGGGGAGTTGAGTGAGGGGAGGCAGCCAATGGGGGAAAAAGGAACATCTATAATACTTTCAACAATAAAGATTTTTTTTTTAAGTTTTAAAAAAAGAATAACCACTCTTCTACCCTGACCCCTGATTTACCCTCCCCCCACCCCCATTCTATTATGTGCCTGCCCTTTATAAGATCTAAAGCACCTTGCCTTAGATCCTATTAATGTCTGTGTCCTCTGGGCCTGGTGCACCACAGCTCATCTCAGGAGCCTAATAACGATTTGTTCAGCTGAATTGAATAGGGTCTACCCAAGACAGAAGTTTCTACCTAATTCCTGCCTCCCAAAAGTTTCTCCTTAGAAGAAACACACACACACACTCACACATTTGTTGAATAAATGCTGATCGCTCCAGCATGGAGTGCTCTGGGTCTGACGTTAATGCCTTAGGAAACCTAGCACCTGACCTTTAGGACTGAGTAGAGATTGATAAATGAATCCCTAATCCTAGTTTTGAACCAATCAGGTTCCAATATCAACATTTTACTGATTAAGCTGACATTGGAGAATGTGATTTATATCTGTAGGTCAATGGGCTTCACAACCCTGAATTTCACAATTAGACTGACACACTCAGTTGTAGGAAGTGCACCGGGACAGAATTCCCTCTGGTAATAAAGCTCAGACCTGCCCCCAAGGAGAAAAGAAAGAATGGAATGCCCATGCCCATTATTTCCTTCCAAGTCACCAATAAAATTAAGTCATTCTTCCTCCCCTGGGGAAGACTGATTAAGAGGGTGGAGAAAGGCCATAGAATTTTGGCCCTTTATCTGTTTTGATTCTTGGGTGAGTGAGAACCTGCAAGTCATGATGAAAAAGCTTTGGTAGATTGAGGACAGCTGACAGATTTCAGCACTAGGTTGAACACTTAGTAATTACAAATTATTTACATTTCTATTGCTCTCTTATCTCTATAATGTATATATGTTACATTTATTATCAATAATTTAAAACTTTTAGTTTTAAGTTTGTACTGGGAACCCAGAACTAAGTATTCCATAAACAAAGTCCTCTAAAAATTCGGCCCCACTTCTTATTGTATAATATAATCCTGAATTAGGCTATAAACTCCTTGAAAATATAGATTCTTTTATTTCATTGTACTCCCTGGAATACTGTGCACACAGTAATTTATTTACAAATGCTTTTCCATCCATGCATTTATGAAAGAATAAATAATAAAGTAAAAAAAAAATGTTATCAGCTATTCAACTTGTAAGTCAGGGAGGAAGCAAATATAGGCAGCCCCAACTTACTAATAGGCTGTGTTCTCTCGCTCACTCACCTGTTTCAGGCCCTAGGAAAAGATTTTCCCACAGAATGTCTACCACGTGGATGCAAAAATAAGTGGAGCTAAGATTCATCTAAGTTTTGAATGTAAGTGGTAACATCTTATCCCACAAAGAATATCCTAGCATTTCATGTCTAGACCTAGGATGGAGCACAAAATATAAAGAATGGAGCGGCGGGGGGCGGAGCGGGGGTGGTATGGGGACCAGAAAGTGGGAGTCTGGAGACTGGGAGAGCAATCCAGGCTTTTTTTTTTTTTTACCTCTCCTCCTTCCTTCCACCCTTGTTACTTAGCTCAGCTCTCCTGCTCCAAATCATCACTAGAGACAGTGGGAAGCCAGGGAAGGGGGCTGTGGGTGGAAAGACAGAGAGCCCTGTAGAGGGAAAGGGACAGAAATACTGTTGGCTACTAGAGAGAAGGAGGGTCCCTGCAGCCAGCCATACCTAAGGAGATCTTTCTTATGCGAGAAACAATCATTGAGCAAACATGACTGAAGTAAACCTCTTCAAATCAATATGGGTACTAGCATGTTAAATATTTGATGTTACAACTAAAAACAGACTGGAGAGAGTCAGGCCTCTGTTTCAAAGCCATCTGCATCACTTACACCAAGGAGATTCTGGGAATATTATGCATCCTCTGCCTGGTACCCAGCAATAATTATTTACTCCATGCCAGGCAGAGTCTAAGCATTTTTCATGTGTCATCTAATTTAATTCTCAAAAAATATTCTTAGGAAACAGAGGCCTAGAGAAGCTAAGCATTGTGGACATGGATGCCACCCAGATCTCCCTTCACTGACGGACCTGTTGCCCCAGTTTCTGGCCAGGAGCCTTCCACTCCTGGCCCCTCAAGAATGCCTCAGCAGCAGAGCTGTCTTGACTAAAGTCACTGCCCTTCTTGGGGCAACCCACCTCCACTGACTGGTCAATAGAAGGATATCTCTGCCCAGTTCAGCATAATTCTGTAGGGCCATTCTAGCTCAGAGCCCCCATGCATGGCTGCTTGACTTATCTCTCTCCTCAATCCTGCTTCTGTCCCATCATCCCTCAGGTATTGGACCAAGAACACACTGGAATAAATGACCTGCATGCTAGCCTCATCTTGGAGTCAGCTTCCTGCATACTCCAGCCTGGAGCACTAATTGACTTGCCCAAGAGCCCAAGGACCCACAATAGGGATACAAACCCATGCAGAAAGGCACCAGAGCCTAAACTCCTAACTCCTCTACTCCACTGCCTTCCACCATTAGCCACTACTACTTCATTACCCCAGACTCCTATCACAGTCTATACATCTGCTCTACCTAAGCCTGACTTTTCATTAGGTAGATGGCTCAAGTGAAGATTTTGCCTCTAAACAGCCACACAGAATTTTAAATAAGTGAGAGGCATGTAGCCCTCTGTCTTTGGGGTGCAGATCTTATATTAATAGAATCTTTTAGTGTCACCCATCTCCCCTTTTGCAAAGTATTTTCAGTGGCAGGCCAAGTCAATGATGCAGTGAAAAGTTAAGATTTCCTGAGCCCCAGAACTGAAAATTGAAAGGAGAGGATTCTAGGCTCACAAAGAAACCTCCCTCTTTGGTTCTCCTGCAGAAAACTGGGACCATTCTTAAATTTAGTGAGAGATTGCCCACCCGATCTAAAAAGCTAATTTTCTAGAAGATCTTTTTCTATAATGCACAGACTAAACCACTTTCCAACTTAGTATTTTCTTCCACTCTGTTGCTATACTCAGTTTAAGTAGTGTGCCAAATTTCCACAATATAGGAGGCCAAAACTGCCTGATGCTAATATAAACAACTGTGAGTTCCCAAATATAATATCTTGTTTTGACTTTGTTTGCTTTCTGCTGCTGCTGTGGGATTCATAGCCACCTCTTCTACTGTAACAGTATTTCATGTGCAAACATGTCATTGTCTAAATTTATCCCAATTACCAAGCCGAAGCACCTGATCCACAGAGCATTTTCCCACTCCCCCAGCTCCCAGCAACATTACTCTCAGTTGGCAATGTAAAGTCATTTCCCAAAACCATGAGAGGATAATAGGAAACTGCTCTCATTCCCCATTCATTTCTGGCACCTGAATTTCCTTAAAAGTTTTACCTCTCGTTAAAGGGTATACCAACTTCATGGCTGCCAAGAAGCCCCAGGATAATCCAACCTGGTACCTTTCATTCCACTTCCTAATGTGATGGTAATCAGGATAGGGCACTACTGCCAACTTCGGCTTAGATCTGCTGCTGCTCTGTGAAGTAACTGTGTGCGATCATCATGAATTGCATGTTCTCCTTGCCTCTGATTGTTCTGGTCATGTCAGAGATGTAGCTTTGATGCCGACACTGAATTGGAAAAAAAAGGAAAAAGTAACAGACAGGAGGGAAAAGTATTAGCAGCTCAAAAGCTTTGAAAATCCTGATTTCATTGAGATGAAAACACACCTTATCTACCTTCTTTAGATGTTGCTGATTGCATTAATTCCAGATGAAAAGTAAGTCAGTAGGTGTCATTTTTTTCCCCTCCACAAAGGTGGTGAAGTTTTCTACAGGGAGACTGTAAGGGAAACTGTCTCTCTTCTAGTGCTCCTAGGCAGAGCATTGAAGTGAAATCCCACCGAAATCAAAGTGACAGTTACAAGGCACCCCTAATCACCAGCGCTCTGAGTCCTTTCAGGACTTGAATACAACTGTCAATTATCAGTGTCTCTTTGTAGACCAGACCAGTAACAATGAATGCAAGGTCTATAGTGACATCTCTACACTTTCACATCTGACAGCAGTATCCAATGGCAGACCCAAGATCCAATGGTAAACTAAGGTATGAGGAAAAGTCATCAAAGCAACTATAAAATAAACTAGAGGCCCAGTGCATGAAAATTCATGCACTGAAGGGGGGGTCCCTCAGCCCGGCCTGCCCCCTCTCACAGTCCGGGAGCCCTCAGGGGTGGGAGGCGACCCGGTGATCAGGGGAAGGTGACGCCCCATCACACCTCTGCTGCTGCCACTGTCGGCAGTGCAAGCCTCGGCTGGCCCTGGCTACCTGAGCCTTGGGTGGCCCTGGGCGGCTGGGCAGTCGACATCTGAGGCTTGCCTGCGCCTTGGGCTGGCCCTGGGCAGCTCTGGGGCTGAGGAAACTGAGACACTCCAGAGACAGGCACGTGGCAAGGCGGGCCTGGCGGGGCTGAGGGGACTGGGCGCCGCCATCTTGTGGCTGTGGGCGCTGCCATCTTTGAGGGTGTGGCAGTCAATTAGCATATTCCCTCCTTATTGGCTGTGGGTGCCACCATCTTTGAGGGCGGGGCAGTCAATTAGCATAGTTCCTCCTTATTGGCTGTAGGCACTGCCATCTTTGTGATGGCGTGAGGGTCAATTAGCATATTCCCTCTTTATTAGATAGGATTGTGAAATGTTTTAGGAATTGTGTTTAATGCAAAGTCACATGACCACAGCTATCATATCTTCCAAACCAAAAATGAATACATACCCAATACATGGTCTGACCATAAAAATTACTTCAATAACTCTTTGTTGAGCAACTATTGTATACTAGGCACTGTTCTCACCACTGCAAATGAGGATGTGAACAAACTTCATTCACAAAAAAACTACATAAAGCAACAATATTATCTAAATTAAAGTAAAGAAATTAAAATATAGTCCAATAAGGGTGTATAAATCAGATGGGAAATAATAAAAAATGAAGTATCCTCAGATTCATGTATTGTTCAGGTATTTTCACAAAGCCTTCAAGCAGAGCATGTTGTCTAATGATGATGCCTTTATGTTAGGTATTAATAACAGTGATAAATAGAAAAACTGCAAAGATTTGAAAATTTAAAAACATACCTTTAAGCAACATATACATTACAAAATCTATAAAGTATTTTAATTTCTATATATCAAAATATGGTTGATGAAGCCAAATTGTACTTAAAAAGAATTGTGTACCTTAACAACTTATATCAGAAAAAACTAAAATTTAATGAACTATTAAAAAAATTTTTTTTAAATTATTAAAATATAAAATAAAATATTAAATCTAATCCATACTAGTGGTCACCATAACCTTAAGAGAAATTGTTTCATGTGACAAAGATTTTTAAATGAAACTCTCTGTAGCCCGAAAATTATTTTGGAAGGAAACAAAGAGAAGTTTCCTTCAAAAGTCGTAAGGATTGTAATTGAAAGTCAATATATTTGGCCTCTTGAACTAAAGTAAGTAATTTATGTTTTTGCCTCCTTGACAAAGTTTATATAAAGTTACAAAAAGAAATTGACAGCCAGTTTGAAATTGAATTGCCATGGCCTAGAGCAAAGAAAATCCTTACATGATATTATTCTACAATGTCATTATAATTTTAGATATTTTACAACAGCATATTGTACAATTATCCCAAACAAACTTACAAACTAATTCTTTGAATGTTTGGCAGCAATTAAAAAAAAAAGACATGAAAGGATTTAACCCCTTTCAGAAGGAATTAAGGCGCTGGGAAGGCACTTGAGCATTCTATATTGGCCCCTCTTGCCTTTTGTGCCAAGAGGGACCCTCTTCTCACAATCCAATTGCCCTCAGCTGTTGCCTGAGCTTTCTGTTCATGCTGAGCTTGAAGCCTCCTGGTGGCTGGTACCATGGATCTGTCTCTCGCCCAATCGTGTGAGCTAGGCCCTCCCTGGAGAAGAAACCTGAGTTCCCCGAGATATGTGATCAGTGCTGGGGCCCCGCCAGCAGGTCAGGGGATCCCAAGGCAGGTGCTGGGTGTGGAGGTCACCGGGGCATAGGCTACCAAGGAGACAGAACTGAACCTCACATCACCCTGCTTGGCCCCGGAGGATGACTGATTAGCCAGAGACTGGTAAGATTCCTCAGGGAAGGAACAACCTAAGACAGGCACAGTCGCAGAGGGGCCATCAGGAGAGAACTTGGGGGTCAACAGAGGTGGGGCACAGACCCTCACCACCCCAACCTTGCAGGGGCCTGAACCCTCACCCCGTCTGAGGGAGGTCTCCTGCCCCCATGGCTGCTTTGCTTCCCACGCCCAGCTCAGATCGGGACACAGGTGACAGACAGTGACTTGGCCCAGCTCAGATTGGGACCCAGGTAACAGACAGAGACTTGGCCGACAGCAGCTGCCCTATATCTAAATCCAGCCTAGCACCAGGAATGCTCAGGGCCTACTCAAGAATGCAAATAATCCTTTCCACTAATATTTACAGGGTAAACTAAGATTGTTGGTAGAGTATTAAATTTGACAGTAAAATAATAATCAAGTTTTCAGATTAATTTAAATAGGCTAATTGAAATATGTGAATATTCAAGAAAATTTAATTGTATTGGACAAAAAGCTGTTCCTAAAGTAGTAACTAAAATTTCTATTGGTAGTTCATCTCATGGTAAAATTCCTGAACATGCAAAGAACCTAAAGCAGTCATATTTTTGTGCAAAAAATTAAAATTTAAAGTTATCAAGACTGCATTATAAAATTTACAAAAGCCTCCATTAATAAAAAAAAAAAAAGGGGGGGGGGGAAGATAGTAGGGTAATATCATGTAAGGAAAAATATCCTGTAAGTAAATTACATCTAGAAAATTTTTACTTTACAAAATTAATTTTCATTTGTAATGCTAACAGCAAGACACCCATGAAAAACACACATGGTGTCTAAATAAGACAAAGGAAAATCGTTTGGGCAAAAATAAAAAGGATCCCAAATCAATTATGTAGAAAAGATTCCTTTATTAACTTTTGGTCGAGAATATGTTTGTATATGTTCAGAAAACAACTCCAAGACCATGTGGATTCCTGCAACAGAGAGGAATTGACAGGTCTGCTCCAACCATGAAGACAAGAGGAGAAACAGTCCAGAGATGGAAGACGCTGACGACGCATTGCCACGCTAACAATTAGCAGCTGTGCGTCGCAGCAGGTTGCCTAGGACCAAACCAGAGAGGATCAGACCTGCATTGCCACCATGTGCCCACCATCCAGATATCATTGTTGACAGGTACACATAAGGAACTGTTTGACATTGAAACGGGGACTCAGAACTGTTGGACATTGAAATTGGGACTCAAACATTTTTTGTTATTATATGTTTATTTCTAGTCTGCAGAGGCAAGATTTTTTAAAGGAAAGAAATGGGGAAAAAATAGATACAGAGGCAAAGAAGCATTGAACAGACTGTCAAACTACAGCGGGAAGGCAGGGGAGGTTGGGGGGAGGGGCTGTAAGAGATCAACCAAAAGACTTATACACATGCATATAAGCATAACCAATGGATACAAGACACTGGGGGCGGGGGGCGGGGGCAGGTAAAGTCATGTACTGGGGGGTAGGGGAGGCCGGGGGGAGGTCAATGGGGGAAAAAAAAAGGAGATATATGTACTACTATTTGTAATACTTTAAACAATAAATAAATATATATATATATATATATATATATATATATATATATATACACATACATATACATATTAAAGGTCTTCAAAGTAGAAAAAAATATTAAAATAAAAATAAAATAAAATTTAATGAACTAAGCAACCAAATTTAAGAATTTGATAAAAAGAATTCCAACCTGGGGTGTGGGGGGTGGGGGGGGCAATGAGGAATATGGACACATATGTAATACCTTAATCAATAAAAAAATCAATTGAAATAAAAAGAATTCCAACCACCCGCAAAAAATACATAGAAGGAAAATTATTTCAGATCATAAATTAACAAAAGGGAAAAAAATCAAAAGAATCAAAGTTGGTTCTTATGAAAGATACTAGAGGCCTGGTGCACGAAATTCATGCACGAGGGGTAGGGGGGTGTCCCTCAGCCCAGCCTGCACCCTCTCCAATCTGGGACCCCTCGAGGAATGTCTGACTGCTGGGTTAGGCCCGACCCCACAGGGATAGGGCCTAAACTGGCAGTTGGACATCCCTCTCACAATCCGGGACCGCTGGCTCCTAACCACTCACCTGCCTGCCTGCCTGATTGCCCCTAACTGCTTCTGCCTGCCAGCCTGATTGTCTCCTAACCACCCCCCTGACAGCCTGATTGCCCCCAACTGCCCTCCGCTGCTGGCCTGATCACCCATAATTGTCCTCTCCTGCCGTGACCTGCCTCCTCCGCCGGGACCCGCCTCCTCCGCGTGAGATGGTGGAGACTCCAGGACTGGCCTCCTCTGCGCTGCGCAGAGTTGCGGGACCCCCAGGCCTCACCACACGGAGTGGCAGGCCCCACCTCTGCTGTGCGTGCAGCCATCTTGTGATGGCTATCTTGTGACGATGTGAGGGCGTGACACCACCTAGGCTATTATTAGTATAGATAATGGATAAACATCTACAGGGTTCATCTTGAAAAAGAGAGAGACGGTAAAAATAATAGTCATTTGAGTGAAAAAGGAGATATAACTCCTGGAGAAATTATAGAAGAATACTATGAAAAACGTCTGTGCCACAAACATGCAAGCATAGATAAAATTGTCAAATTCTTAGAAAAAATATAACATACCAACCTGGCTCAAAAATATATAGAAAATATGAATTCCCATATCTATTAAATAAATCAAATCAGTACATTACAATATTCAAATAACATTTAATCCAATATCTCATATTACAGATGAAAAATCCCATGTGGGTTTCACCACTTGCGTGAGGTCAATAGTTATCATATAGCAAATCCAAGACTAGACCCCAGATCTCCATATCTACTAAGTTAGTGTTGAGTTAGTGAATTGCACATGCTCCATCAGTTTAAGCTGGAATAAATGTCTGCCTTTAACAAAGGTACTGGACAGATTTTCTGTAACATAAAATCAGTAAGTCCCCAGGTATAGGAAAGGAATGAGGATGCTCACCTGGAATGCCCAGACAACAACTATTCATGGTGACCACACAAATATGTTATTGCCTTCATGGATAAACTTAGAAATTTTTCTCAAATATTTTCTCTAATCACATTCAGTTTAAGGGGAAACACTGGGGAAAATCCACCTGTTTTGGGACCCATTATTTTTAAAGAGATTTCATAAAGGATACAAAATAATCTTTTAAAAAATGTCTAAGAAAGCACCAGACAGATGTTTACTGGTAAATTATTTTTAGAAGTATATACTTACATAAACTCTACCAGAATAGAGAAAAAGAGAGAAAAATGTCACATTCATTTAGTGAATCTAGCAAAAACCTCAATGATATAAGCAGAAACATATCCTATCTAATAAAAGAGTAATATGCAAATTAACCATCACTCTGCCACACACACGCTACGCCCACCAGCCAATCAGGAGTGAGTATGCAAATTAACCTAACCAAGATGGCTACGGCCATGGAGTGAGCAGGAGGCTTGTGTTTCCCTGGCAATGGAGGAAGCCAAACTTTCCGCACACCCTGGCCGGCCAAGGTCTCCACTCAAGGCTACAAAGTTTCAATTATAGAAGATAAATAAATCCCAGATAGCAGGGGCTCCATTTGGGTTGCCAGGGTGCGTGGCCAGCCTGCAAACCACCACAGGCCCCTCACCCAGGCCGCCCCACGCCCCAAGGGAACCTCCACCCTGATTCGGGACACCCTTCAGGGCAAACCAGCTGGCCCCCACCCATGCACCAGGCCTCTATACTATCTAATGAAAGAGTAATATGCAAATTGACCATCACTCCAACACACAAGATGGCTGCCCCCATGTGGTCAAAGATGGCTGCCCCCATGTGGACACAAGATGGTCTCCACAAGATGGCCAGCAGGGGAGAGCAGTTGGGAGAAACCAGGCCTGCAAGGGAGGGCAGTTGTGGGCGATCAGGCCAGCAGGGGAGGGCAGTTGGGAGGGACCAGGCCTGCAAGGGAGGGCAGTTGGGGGTGATCAAGCCAGCAGGGGAGGGCAGTTAGGGGTGACCAGGCTGGCAGAGGAGGGAAGTTGGGGGTGACCAGGCCTGCAGGGAAGGGCAGTTGGGGCGTACCCAGGCCTGAGGTCCCCTGTCAAGCCCCACCAGGCACGGGGCACAGCCTGAGGTCCCCTGCCCGGCCCACCACCATGCAGCCTCAGGTCCCTGCTGATTGCTCATTAAGGCTCATTACGGGAAGCCATCTTGTGTTATGGAAGCCTCACCTCCTCTGTGGGTGCCGCCATCTTTGTGATGGTCAATTTGCATATTCTCTCTTTATTGGATAGGATAAGAATATAAAATAATAATTAATAGACAAAAAGCATCAATGTATAAAAAAGATAATGGGTAATAATAAATTTGAGTTATCACAGAAATGCAAGGTTGGTTTAATATCAGAAAAAATATATAATTCATTACATGAGCAGAATAAAGGGAATAATATCATGTTGGCACAAACTGGGTTCCCCGAAGGCAGGCATTGAGACTGAGTTTGGGGTGTTGTAATGTTTATTAGAAATTGACACTCGTGAAAGGGAGGAAAAGTAGGGTTTGGCAGAGGAAGATATTGAACTGCAATGTAGACCCAACAAAACCTAGGCGGACCAGCAGGGAGCCCCAGCAGAGTGAACTGGACCTTTACTCCTCACCTTGCTCAGTCACTGAGTGCAGGCTGCTCTGGGAAGGGTGTGAGCCTGAGTGAGGAAGCTGTAAAAAAGCTGACTGACAGAGGCCCTCTGCAGCCTACATGCCCTTAGCTAGAGAGCAAGCCCTTCCTTGAAGGTGGCTCTGACAGCAAGTCTCCATCTAATACACATCTCAATAGACAAAGAAAAGAACTGTACCGTACAGTTGAACATCTATTCATCATCAAGAAAATTTAATCATAGCAAATTGAGGGGATCTTTCCTTTATAGATTCTTTCATAAAAGAATCAGAAAACATCATACAGAATAGCAAACTGAAAACAATCCCATTAAAATCAGGAGAAATACAAGGATGCCCATTATGACCATCATTATTTTCCTTACCATAATGTGCAGGAAGACCGAGTCAATACATTATGGTAAGGAAAATAAATAGATAAGGACTGGAAAAGAAGAAACAATCTGTCATTATTTACAGATAATTTCATTTTCTGTAAAAACAAACAAACAAACAAACTCAAGAATCAGATGAATTATTAGTTTAGCAAAGTAGCTAGATAGAAATCAATATATATAATTCTATTGTTTTACTCGATACCAAAAAAACAAAAACATGATACACAGTTAACTAGTATGTTTGTTTTAAATCTTTACAATAGTAATGAAAATACAAGGTACCAGGAAATAAATGTAATAAAAAATATATGAGCACCCTATATATAAAACAATAAAACTTCAAGAAATGAAATTAAAGAAGATCTAAATCAATAGAAAAATATAATATGTTAACAGATAGAAGCATACAATTATAAAGAAGTAAATTATTCTCTAATTGATCAGAGATAAATTCATTCCAATAAAAATCCCAGACTTTTTGAAAAACTTTATAAGCTGGTTCTAAAATTTATGTAAAAAACAAAACATCAGCCGTAGCCATTTTCTTAGTGGTTAGAGTGTCAGCCTACAGACTGAAGGGCTGAGGGTTTGATTCCAGTGAAGGGCACATACCTTGGTTGCAGGCTTAATCTTGTGCCCAGATCAGGGCCCGTGTGGGAGGCAATCAGTTGATGTGTCTCTCTCATATTGATGTTTCTTTCTCTCTCTCTCTCTCACTCCCTTCCATTCTCTCTAAAAAATCAATGGGGAAAATATCCTCCGGTGAGGATTAACAACAACAAAAAAGAACAAAAGTAATACACATTCCTGTGGAATAAGAGGGAGAGACACCCCACCAGGTACAATATGTATTACAGAGAGGAAAATATGATCTTGGGAGTGAAAGGATTTTTTTTTTTTAAAGACATACACCCAACAACAAGTAAAAAAGGAAAAGATAAGTATATTTTACTAAATGAAAATTGAGAACTTCTGAAGGCAGAAAGATACCATAAAGAAAATAAAAAGACAAACTGAAAACTGAAAGAAAACTTGTTACCTATAGGACTGCCTGATGATTCATTTATATACTGTATATATGGAGAACTACCAATGAACTAGAAAAATACAAAACAAAAGTTAAAAAATGGGAGAACCATGATGGCGGCATAGGTAAATGCCTGTACTTGCTGCCTCCCACAACCACATCAAAATTACAACTAAAATACAGAACAACTATCATCCAGAACCATAGGAAAGCTGGCTGAGTGGAAGTACTACAACTAGAGAGGTAAAGAAGAAAGCACACTGAGACTGGTAGGAGGTGCGGAGGCACGGAACGGGTGGTCTGGCACCCGGGTGTGCCGCTTTTTTAATCGGGAGGGAGATGGCCTCTGCAGAGGCTGCCTGGAGGGGCGGGGGTCCCAGCACCACACCAGACCCCCAGCCCAGGATTCCAGAGCTGGGGAAAGAAGTCCCTATGGGCCTTAAGAACTATGGACTGTAAAAACCAGTGCAGATTGGGGCTGAGTGACAAACAGGCTGCTGAAGACCCAGCCGCTCCTTTTAAAAGGCTGGCACCACAAACTGAATTTACAAGCTCTCACTTCCTCTGAGCTCCAGTGATGGGCGAGGTTCTGGGGGACCCAGACACATACAGGGAGAAACTGGACTATCTGTCTTCAGGGCAGGAACTTGGGGGTACCATTCTTCCAGACAGGTGTTCACAGCAGTCACTGTTCCTGTGCTGAGACCTCCCTGGTACAGGGCTGACAAGCAGCCATTTCTGTTTGCTCAGCCCTAGTGATTCCCTGAGACCCCGCCCCACCCAATTTACAACCCCATCCAAGCTGTGCCCAGTGGCTTTTGCATATGAATGGTCTGTCCTTTCTCAGGCGAAAACTCTTAAACAAGCTGCAGCTGGGTCAGGGAGCTGCAAACCGATCAATAAAAGGCCCAAAAAACCGACACCAGCACCAGCCTGCCTTGCTCCACAGCTGGGCCTTGTCTGGGCACTTCCAAACAAAAAAAGAGGAATCTGCAGATCTCTCTGTAGATCCTGCTGAGTGGCCCAGGCAGTGGCTGATCTTGCACCTCCTTGGAGACCCAAGAGCCAGTGTACCCAGTGGTCAGTGTAAGACCATATCAGATTACAACTCTTCACATCCATAAGTGACACACTCAAAGGACAAACTCAGTGAGTACCAAAGCCCCACTGAAGCAAGTCCTGCTCCATAAGGGTGTCTCCTGCACAGCAGCTCTCACACTGTAGACGCAGCTGGTCCCCACAGCCAATTGGCCTGGACGTCAATTCCTTCCAGTGATACCAACAGCAATCAAGGCTCAACTACAACAAAACTGTGTACACAGCCCACAAAGGGGTGCACCAAGAGTGTCCACCTCAGGTGATTGAGGAGGCAGAGCCACTGGGCCCTATAGGACACTTACTACACAAGGCCACTCTATCAACTCAAATAGTCTTAGCAGCCACCCAATACATAGAAACAAACACAGGGAAGCAGTCAAAATGCGGAGTAACATCTGACCTAAGCAGCTGTTCTTTGGGGTGCTGTCATGGGTGACCACAAGCTGGTGGCCAGACACAGGGAAACATCTGAGGCAACAAATCAGTGCCACTATGTCTACTTGGAAACAAGAGGCACTGCCAGTCCCGCCTGCAGCCACAGAGAACATGGGGTTCTGGAGTTAACACTTGGGACACATCAGGGATCTAGGAAGCTGCAATACTGACTAGAGCCGCAGATAGAGGCAGAGCTGCAGGAAGGAATATGCAGTAATGTTTGGTTCTCTCCTGAGACACAAGCACACTCAGCTTCCACTGTCCCTGGAACTAGAGATGTTAGCCCCTAAAAAATTATGTAAATTTACCTAACACAACATCAGAGCTGAGAGGAAAGGAGAATGGGGAGAAACCAGTACAAATTATCAGGCCTTACTGATGATACCTGCCTGTTGATGTGGTATATCAATGCAAACCCATGCTTTTGGGGTGGCCCAGAAACCCAAAAAGGGATCTTGGTCAACTATTTCCATTTCAATACATGTCTCCCTCTTGCCGGGAAACTCCCAATTTTTCCAAGGGGGCCCAAACCCACTTTAGGTTGGCCATCCAGAATCAAACCATAAAACAGAGGACAAGCAGAATAACTCCTTCCATAAACTAAATTCCCCGTGGGTCTACACTAGGCATTTATAGACTTTCCAAATTTTTTAAAACTGTCGTTTATTCTAATGCGAGAAAATTACATGGAACATCTTAGTCTAGAGAAGCATCACGTTCAAGGGGCATTTCTTCCTTTCCCTGCTCCCTTTAATAGTTTAAAGCAGAATGCAGAATTACTGGAGCATATTGTCAAAGCAACAGCATGGTTTTATGGTGAATACTGGGAAGAGAGAACAATATTAAACATCAGGTCTCTGATTGGTCTGCACTAAAGGGGTTTCTTTTTATTTTATTTTGAATTAGTCAGAAGACCTAATCTATACCCTAGATCCAGCTCCGCCACTTAATAGTCACGTAGTCTTGAGCAAGTCATTTCTCCTATCTGAACCTCAGTCTAATAATCCAAAAAATGAGAATAAGAAAAACTGAGCCACATAACTGCCAGGTTGATGAAGAATCCAAAAATAAATAAATAAACCATGAGAGCACATTTTAGTGGCCATAAAATGCTTCACCCACGTAGAAGAGTAATGTTAGTGGACAGTTTCACATTAGGCCCTGTGGGCGTGCCAAGTTGACTTAACTTGCTTGACAGGAAAGCAAACAAGTACAGAAAAATCCAATGCTATCAACTGTCCCCAGGAAGGCTGTAGTCATAACATAGATGTGATGGTTAATTTTATGTGTCAGCTTCACCAGCCATGGGGTGCCCAGATTAAACATTATTTCTGGGTGTGTCTGTGAAGTTGTTTCTGAGTGAAATTAGCATTTGAACTAGTGGACTCAGTAAAGTAGACTGGCCTTCCCAATATGGGTGGGCATCACCCAATTCACTGAGGGCCGAAATAGAACAAGGGCACAAGAAGGACAAATTTGCCTGTGTTTTTTCCTGCCTCGGTGCTTTAAACTGGTACAGCTCATCATATCTTCTCCTGTCCTTGGACTGGGATTTATACTATCAGCTCCTCTGGTTCTCAGTCCTTCAGAATTAGACTGAATTACACCACCAGCTTTTATAGATTTCCAGCTTGCAGAGGGAAGATCATGGGATATAGTCTCCATAATCAAAGAAGCCAATTCCTCATAATAAATATATCTCTCTCACTCACCCTCTCTCACCCTCTATCAATACACACACACACACACACACATATGCACACACACACACACACACACACACACATACTGTTAGTTCTGTTTCTCTGGAGAACCCTGGCTAATACAACAGGCAATACTCAAATCCTGGGTTATCTGTTCAAAACAGATCAAAGAACAGAACTAGACATCATTCCTTCTGAGGTAGTTTAACTTAGCTGCCATTTTGTATACACAGCCTCAGCAACTCAGAGTAAAAAAGGCCTCCTCCCACATCCCCCATTTCCTAATATTAAAATCCAAGACTACACATCTACCGAATATCATGCTAAGTGTTTCCAAAATAAATTATTAGTTCTAATCTTCTGAATTAGATCTCTCGTGTTTTGAAAATTCAACAACTTAAAGTTTGGGTGTGGAGTTGATGGCGACCACATGTCCAGTCTGAGCTAAGTCCTCAGAACCACTGAGACTCATTTGGCTAGGTCACATAGTGCAGAACCCAGCTTGACTGGACCCTAATAAGGATCATTACTGAAAACAAACAGAATTTAGAAAGATGCTTCCTGTACATATGCTGGCTTTTAAAGTATGACATACTTTTGGCCAAGATATTTTAAGTGCTTTATATAAAATACACATGTGAAAATTTCAAATGATCCCTATTCTTATTTCTTTTCACTCAATAACTTAATTTTAAATATTTTATTTTATACTTTATATATGCAAAAGAATACTTGTGAAACATATATGTGGTATGAAGTATAATAATAAAAAGAACACACATAAACTAATGTTATCTTGCAATGCCTGATCAGAATGTGAGGCAAATTGTCAAGCAAGTGAAATCTGTTTTCTCACACCCACTTTGCCTTCCTTTATCCCTTCCTGGGATATATGAATTTTAAAATAAAAACAGCCTACTGAAGAAAAGTTTAAACCAAAGTAAGCGCTTTCTATTGGCAGCATTTGGACACTAATAATAAACCAGTTGTTGAGATATCTTTGGACAAGAAGCCTTCTTATACATAAGTACCTGTTACATTTGTCTAATAGGAAAACAAATAAACAAGAACATTGTAGGCAACACAATTCTAAAATTCAGGTATCTTCAAATTTAAACATGACAAACTGATAGCCAATCTACAAAAAGACAACTCAGTCAAGTATTGTATTTTCAAATCTTGATTTGTAAACTATTCTCCATAAAAGATAAATTAACACAGGGCTATAAGCCTCAGTTAAGTTACAGAGAGATGTAACATTGATATGTAACCCTTACTCTGGTTCTACTCATGTCCATCTTTGCTGCTGCTCAATGTTGGATATCAACATACTTAGGACTTTTCATAAAGTGAAACTTCTGGATCATATGTATTGCTCTGAGTGGCTCTACAACTCCTAACTGTATCGCCAGTTCTGTTCTTCATATAAGTGAAACACCACTGAATCCCATTATGGCCTCTCAGTACATAGATTTTAGTGCAATAGAAGATCTAATGGACCAGAGGCAAAATTCAACCTGTATGACCTTGGGGAAATTTATCACCCTTCTGCACTTTTCACCTTCCTCCTCAGAAACATGAGGGAACAGGACTAGATAAATTCTAAAGTCCACTCCAATCCAAAAATTCTGAAACTGCCTTTGATTCTAACATCCAATCTATTTGTTAAAAGAAATACATGAATTCTGAATGCCATCCCTGAAACAGAGGAAAGAAAGATTCCCTCCTTCCAATCTATTCTCATTTAATTCTTCTCTTTCCTGAATTCCAAGGTATTTGTGGATTCTCTTCAGGATTAAAAATGAGTACTCCTTCAATCTGAACCAACATCCAAAACCAAAAGGGAGGTCAGAACAAAGAATTTAGCATCCATCTAATTAATGTTTCTCCAGAACAGAAGCAGAGTTTACCTTTGTTCCACTTGACAACCATACCTACAAGCAGTGCCTCTTCTGAGGCTTATCAGCATGGTGACACCACTTTTTACTGAGTCCTGTATTAAATAACAAATTAACTCTACTCTCAAGACCCTTCAATGTTAAGTAATTTTATCCTACTAAGAGACACTTTCTCTTGAGTTTTTTCTCAGAAGTGTCAAATCTTTTTCACAATGAGTATTTTTAAATATATTTTCAGTATAACAAAACAGACTTTAAACAAAATTTACAGAATGTTTTGAACAAAGGGAGTCTCATTAGTTAGATTTGAAATAATATATGTTATTCCATTGAAAGTGAAATGTCCACATCCTTCCTTCTCCGTGTTCTTCTCTGCCTCAGCTAGGAGGTTCAGGCAGTTTGAGGGGTGTTCCCAGGGAGCCTCCCCTGTCAGTGTGTGAGAAGAGAGATCGTGCTAACTACAAATACCTCGCACTCAAAGTTCTGCTATTTTTATATATGGATGCTTTATCCCTCAGCCATGGAAATTTCATTTCAGTCCACATAAGTGTTGACCCACTCTTATTAATAATAATTGGAAAACAGGATGAATCCAGAATAAAGGTGGGTTCTTTCTCAACCAGGTCCTGCATGTGTCACATTCAGAAAAAACGTTATGCTTGAAATGCTTAAAGAAAGTTAAAAGGCAATTTAAGGAAACCAAGATGGCGGCATAGGTAAGCACCTAAACTGCTGCCTCGCACAACAATTTCAAAACAACAACTAAAAGACAGAACGGACACCATCCAGAACCACAGGAAAGCTGGCTGAGTGAAAATTCTACAACTAGAAGGGAAGAGAAAAGCTCACAGAGAATTGGAGGTACGGCCAAGGGTCTTTGTGCGTGCAGAGAGGAAGGGTGGCTGAGAGCCTGGCTGACTTTCTCTGACGGAAGGGGGAAGGAAGCCCCCGACCGCACTAAACCCCAGTTCTGACTGCACTGAACCCCAGTCCCGGACGAAATCCCGTGGACCCAGGCTCATACAAGGGGAGTCTGGTCTGTCAGGTAGAGAGAAAGGCACCCGGAGACTTGGAGACCCAGGGGAGACCCGGGGAAGCCCCGGCGTTCCAGTGTGCACAAAGGCTGCAGAGGTTGCCACAGGGCTTTCCCTAGCAGAAGGGAGTCAGAAGCTCCTGACTGCACTGAACCCCAGTTCTGACTGCACTGAATCCCAGTTCCAGGCAAGCCCCTGGGGACCCACGCTCTTATGGGGGGAATTTGGACTCTCGGGCGGAGACTCGGGAGCCAGGGAAGGCAAAGGTCTGGAGGCGCGCGCATGCCAGTGCGCACAAAGGCTGCAGAGGTTGCCACAGGCTTTCCCTAGTGGAAGGGAGTCAGAAGTTCCTGACTGCACTGAGCCCCAGTTCTGACTGCACTGAACCCCAGTTCCAGGCAAGCCCCTGGGGACCCACGCTCTTATGGGGGGAATCTGGACTCTCGGGTGGAGACTCGGGAGCCAGGGAAGGCAGAGGCCTGAAGGTGTGTGCGCGTGCAAGGGCAAGGCTGACTGGAAGCCAAGACTGTCTGCTCCGCCCTGAGACTCCACCCCATCCAAGCTGAGCACAGAGGCTATTGCAATTTGGCAAGTCTAATCCTATAAGGCTGTCTCCAGCACCGAACTTCTCCCAGCGTAGACACAGCTGATCCTTACAGCCAACTGGCCTGGAGGTCAATTCCTCCCAGTGATACCAACAACAATCAAGACTTAACTACAACAAGGCTGTACACACAGTCCACAAAGGGGTGCACCAAGAGTGTCCACCTCAGGTTAACTGGGGAGGCCAACCCACTGGGCCATATAGGAAACCTAGCACACAAATCTACCCTACTAACTCAGGGAATCAATGAAAATGCGGCGTCAAAGAAACAGATCACAAACGAAAGAAATGGAGGAAAACAAACAACTGGATATAGAATTCAAAACCACGGTTATAAAGCTGTTCAAGAATATCCTAGAAAAGGCCGATAAATATAACAAGACCCTCGAAGATAGGAAAAAGGACCAACTAGAAATTAAACATACACTGACTGAAATAAAAAATATTATACAGAGACCCAACAACAGACTAGAGGAACACAAGAATCAAGTCAAAGAATTGAAAAACAAAGAAGCAAAAAACACTCAACCGAAAAAGCAAAAAGAAAAAAAAATCCAAAAAGTTGAAGATAGTGTAACAAGACTCTGGGACAACTTCAAGTGTACCAACATCAGAATTATGGGGGTGCCAGAAGAAGAGAGAGAGCAAGATACTGAAAACCTATTTGAAGAAATAATGACTGAAAACTTCCCCCACCTGTGACAGAAATAGACTTACAAGTCCAGGAAGCCCACAGAACCCCAAACAAAAGGAATCCAAAGAGGACCACACCAAGACACATCATAATTAAAATGCCAAGAGCAAAAGTCAAAGAGAGAATCTTAAAAGCAGCAAGAGAAAAACAGTTAATTACCTACAAGGGAGCACCCATATGATTGTCAGCTGATTTCTCAACAGAAACTATGCAGGCCAGACAGGAGTGGCAAGAAATTTTCAAAGTGATGAATAGCAAGAACCTACAACCAAGATTACTCTACCCAGCAAAGCTATCATTCAGAATTGAAGGGCAGATAAAGAGCTTCACAGATAAGAAAAAGCTAAAGGAGTTCATCACCACCAAACCAGGATTACATGAAATGCTGAAGGGTATTCTTTAAGAAGAGGAGGAAGAAGAAAAAAGTAAAGATAAAAATTATGAACAACAAATACATATCTATCAACAAGTGAACCTAAAAATCAAGTGAATTAAAAACCTGAGGAACAGAATAATCTGGTGAATATAATAGAATCAGGGGCATAGAAAGGGAGTGGACTGATAATTCTCAGGGGGAAAGGGGTATGGGGGGTGTTCAGGAAGAGACTGGACAAAAATCATACACCTATGGATGAGGACAGTTGGGGGGGGAGGTAAGGGCAGAAGGTGGAGTGGGAACCAGGTGGAGGGGAGCTATGGGGGGGAAAAAGGAGAAACAATTGTAATAATCTGAATAAAGATTTATTTTTTAAAAAATAAAATAAAATAAAAAATAAAAAAATAAAAATAAATAAAAATAAATAAAAGGCAATTTAAAACATTAATCTGGTCTCTTTAAAATGCCAAAAGGGGTCACTATACATTATGCTCAACAATGTCCAAGCCCTCTTCACCCATCTGAGTGGCACCTACACCCCCTCCCAATCTCACTCTTCAGCCCTTCCCCAAATAGTTCCTCAAGAGTCAGCCCCAACTGGGTCTTCTCTCCCTGTCAGTCTGGATTTTTCTGAGCTAAAGCCTTCTTCCAATATTAATGCTACCCTTCCCAATGTAAATCTCACTCAAATTTAGGCTTTCTTGGTTTCTTTTAATTCCCAATTCTATCCATTATACTTTCAATCGAATCCCAGACTCATTGCTGCCACTGACAGCAAAAGATTTTTTATCTTTTATAAAAAAATATTTTATTGATTTCAAAGAGGAAGGGGGAGGGAGAGAGAGAGAGATAAAAATATCAACGATGAGAGAGAATCATTGATTGGGTGCCTCGTGCACACCCCACACTGGGGATCGGGGCCCATAACCTGGGCATGTGCCCTGACCAGGAATCTAACCATGACCTCCTGATTCATAGGTTGACGCTCAACCACTGAGCTACACCAGCTGGGCAAAAGATCCTTTCTCTTCAGGAGATGAGAGAGAGGCAAAGTTGTGACCGTTCACAAATCAATGTTTTCAACCAAATCTTAAGGTCACTTACAGCAACCCACACAATCTATGAGCACTAAGCATTAATGCACATTCCTTTCTGCATACTCTCTAGTATGAATGGGGCTGGACCAGGGGTGGGCAAACTTTTTGACTCGAGGGCCACAATGGGTTCTTAAACTGGACCGGAGGGCCGGAACAAAAGCATGGATGGAGTGTTTGTGTGAACTAATATAAATTCAAAGTAAACATCATTACATAAAAGGGTACGGTCTTTTTTTTTATTTCAATAGTTTTATTCATTTCAAACATTTTAACAAGAAGAATGTAAACACTAATTATTATAATTTGAAACTTCAAAAAATGGAGGAATCATAGCACAATAATATACCTTATATTGAAGATGGCAAAGGCAAAATAAAATTGCCTAACAAAGGAAAGGTACAAAAGCCTTTCAAATTAAACTTAAATATAATAAAATAATTTAAAACTAAAACAAATAGAAAAGAACAAAATGTGTAAATAGTAAATTAAACATTTTCTTTAGTGCAACTTCCAAATTATGCCCGGGACGTAGATGTAGATGGCAATGTAGACTGGGTTGAAAGGTTTTTGGTCTTTAAAACATCAACTTCAGTGGGAACAGTGTTGTTGGTCTCCTTTTTTAGCTAATGCATCAAAGTCTGGAGTTAGTTTTGTTGTGGCTATTCTCAGGATAGATCTGAGGTGTTCGTCAGTTAAGCTGGATCTGTGAGGGGCTTTGTTGATGTTCATGACGCTAAATGTCTGCTCACAAACATAGGTTGACCCAAACAGCACCAGTATCTTCTGTGCCATCCTCTGGATGTTTAGAAAAGTGGCCTCATTAAGTGAAGCATAAAAGTCTCTTAGTTCAAGAGAGCCGAATTTCTCCTTTAGGACAAAGTCAGACTGAAGATCGATGAGTTCCAGTTTCACCTCATCTGGTGCTGTTTCAGGGTTTTGTGACAAAGGACAGGCCACCAGTTGAAGTGACTGGTCAATTTTTTCAACATCAGAAAACCGACGACAGAATTCTGCATGCAGGTCATCCAGTGATTTGCTGTATTTCTTCACGTTTTGGATGGTCTCCTTCTGTGTGGCTAGTGTGGCAAAATGAGTGAAGACTTTGTCTGAAATTTGTCTGGAAAAGAAAATCAGCTTCGATTTAAAGGCTTTCACATTAGTGTACATGTCATGTACATACTGATCTTTTCCCTGTAGCTTCACATTTAGCTCATTCAAATGTGAAAATATATCTACAGCAAATGCAAAGTCACACAGCCAATTCTTGTCACTCAGCTCAGTAAATTCGTCAGACTTCCCTTTTAATTTCAAAAATGCACCAATCTCTTCTTTGAGCTCCCACACTCGTTGGAAAACTTTGCCCAAACTCAACCAGCGGACATGAGAGTGGTAAAGTAAGTCATGGTGATCCGCATCAGTTTCCTCCAGAAACTTAATAAACTGACGGTGCTGAAGTCCCTTTGCTCGAATGAAATTAACAAGCTTTACGACTGGATTAACAACATGATTAAGTTGTAATATAGACTTGCACAATGATTCCTGGTGAATAATACAGTGAAGAAAAGTAACATCTTGGTTAGGGTTCTCCTCTTTCACTTTATCCTGAATTCTTTTTAGCAATCCAACATTTTTTCCAGTTAAATTTGGAGATCCATCTGTCGTGACATTAGCAAGTTTACTCCATGGTAGCTTCATTTTCTTGATGACAGTAGACACCCGGTCATACAAGTCCTCTCCCCGTGTTTTTCCTTTCAGTGGCTCCATGGCTAAAAACTCCTCCATAATTTCAAAATTGTTACTAATCCCTCGGATAAAAATTAAGAACTGAGCAGTGTCCTTTACATCATTACTTTCATCCAATGCTAGTGAATAAAACTTAAAGAACTCTGCCTTAGTATTTAACTTGCTGGCCAAGTCTTCATCAATCAGTTCCACTCGACGAGTCACTGTCCTGCGCGATAAGCTGAGTTTTTCAAACTTGCCTTTGCTCTCTGGACACAAGAGACCTGCTGTCTCTATCATACATTCTTTCAAAAACTTGCCTTCAGAGAGAGGTTTGCTAGCTTTTGCTAATTTGAATGATAGCATAAAACTTGCTTTGGTAGTTGTCTCTTGAATTGTAGTTTGTCTGTGAAAGACATTTTGCTGAGCCTGTAATTTAGCCATCAACCTCTGTGCAGTAGCCTCCAGTTCTTGAGGTGACTGCTTGCTAGCATAGTTGCCATGCTTTGTGGCAAAGTGATGGCTGAGATTGTACTCTTTGAAGACTGCAAGTGTTTCCTGGCATATCAGACATACCGGCATTGATCGGACTTTGGTGAAAAAATATTTTGTTGTCCACTCCCTCTTAAACACTCGGCATTCACTGTCCACTTTCCTTTTCTTTGGTCCAATCATGTTTAATATTGGGCTAAAACCAACAGTACTGTTCTCTTATTAAATTCTTTACTAAAATAAGACAGTAAAGTATAAAAACAAGTGATTAAATTTGCTCTACTATAACATTTTTGGTCTTCTAAAAAAATATATATATAACAAAATCATCTGAAAAAGTTCAGACATGGGACAGAGGCACACCCTGACCATAGAGAACAACCCCTTTCCTCCATAGGAAACCTGTGTATCTTTCACACAGGCCCTTTGTTTATGGTAACACACATAGCTGCACATTGCTGTGTCTTCCAGACACACTTGTATGGGAGGTGCTAGGGCAGTGCAAAACATGGGTAACCAGTAGTTACCACTAGCACTTCCGTTACTGGCAAAAAACAGCTGCAGTGCACATAGTGTGAAAGAGCCCATTATCAATGTCAGATTGCATCCACTGGACTCTATAAAAACAACCAAGTGCCACTTTTAAATGCCCATTGCAATAGTTTTTCTTATTAAAAGCTGGAAATGGCAGGATATTTATATATATATCCCTACTGTGACAGCCTGGCAGAAAAAAAAGGAGAAAACCCAGCATCTGGTGATGTCCATAAGTACAAGACTTCAGGCTGTCATTACCAGGAAAGGGTTTCATCCAAGTATTAGATATGAACATTTGATTTTCAGTTTTTCATTTGTCCAATTACTTCTGAAACCCTGAAATTAAGCGATTTTGTGATAAAATCTTTAGTTCATCACATTTCTATACAATCTTTTTGTTCAACCCACTGAATTAGGGTTTGTTCTCACTAGCCGTGCTGCCGTTGCAGTGTGGTACAGTACTGCAATACAGCGCAGCTTGGGTTAATGCAGGGTACACAGGTTTCCATCATGTTTGCGTTGATGCTAATGTGCAGTGGTGCATGTTAACACAAATGCCCTGTAGCACGCATTTTTACAGGCACAAGGGGGAGAAGCAAACGCAGCGCAAAATGCATTTGTTTTGCCGCTAACACATGTGGTTAGTGGCCATGGTAGCGTTACTGATACCGCATCCGTATCAGCAAAAATATACAGCCGCAGCATGGCTAGTGTGACCTGTCTTCTGTGTGTCTTTTTCCCTGCTGCGCGCGTCCGCAGTGGGAAAAAAAACTGCAGTGGATACAAGCCCTAAAAGCTGAAAGTCTTTGTTGTTTTATTAACAAGTCATTGTGATGTACAGAATGTGGGAACAGAAAAACATTGTGTTTGAGTAGAGCTCTTAATCTTACCTCAGAAAGGCTCTGATACTGTGCTCTCCAGGGTCGTGTCTCCCTACATCACCACGATAACGTGTCTATGCATTCCCAGGGTGATGTCGGGGGACGCATCCGCGGGCATTACAAGGAGCCTCTGGAAGATTGAGAGGTTGTTCCTTCTACTGAATTTATATCCGCCCACTCAAAAGAAGGAGCTGCGGCCGTGTTTCCCGATGTTGCCATGTTAACACTGCTGCTGGTGAAGGAGCGGAGGGGAGAGCAAGAGAACCCTCCGCTCTTTCGGCTCCGCGGGCCGGATAGAACAGCCGAACGGGCCGGATCCGGCCCGCGGGCTATAGTTTGCCCACGGCTGGGCCCCTGGACTGTAAAAACAAGCCTAGAGTTCTGGATGCACATTAGGTTATTCCAATGAGAGTCACTTGCAGCAGTTTGGGGAGTGAAGGGGGGGCCATCTTCCTGCTGCTACTGCTGCTGACTAAAAATATCAAAGGGACTTGAGGTTTTGCAGCCAGCCTCAGGATTCCAGAGTGGAACAGGCAACTGCGGCGGCAGCAGAATCCATAGCTGGAGTGCCAGGGCTGACCAGCAGACCCTGAGCGACGGACGAACAGATTGCTTTGAAGCGGCTAAGGACTACTTGGCCATTGCCACCAAGTAGCCCTGTTTGCCTGCCTCCTTTTGCTTTTATTGTCATAACAGCTTGAAGGAAAATTAACCTCTGGATACAATCAGCAGGGTAAGTATACTGGAGAAAGCACATGCGTCCTTTAAGCAAGGACATGTCTAAGTACTAGTAAATACCCAGGGGTTCAGACTTGTTTGGAAAAGTCAAGGTAGGGCTGACACTTTTGGCAAGGTCCCCCCAGAGGCCCTGACCTTTCGGAGAATCCTCCTTACAGACACTTCAACCAAGTCCCGTGCTTCCCCACACTGGAGCAGTGACCTGATCTTTGCATTCAGCCACAGTCCTTGAATCAATAGACAAGAGGCGCCCATCACTTCTGTTCTTCCAGTGCTCCCACGTGTTTACATCCCTATATTAAATCCTGATTGAAAATCCACATCCAGAGAAGTTCCTATGTTCTTCCCTGAGCTGACTGACATTAGGGATGTAAAGAAAGAACATAAAGCAAAAGGTCAGGAAAGAAGAGTAGAGATTTTTTTCTGCAGGCACTTTTGGGATAGAAAAAGAGAACTATGACAGAGTAAAATTGGCATCAGCCATGAGGAAATTGCTGATCAAAATCATAGTGAAGTATTACTTCACACTCACAAGGATGTCTAGGATGAAAAAAAAAAATAGATAACAAGTACTGATGAGTGTGCGGAGAAACGGGAATGCATACACACTAGGTGAGAACATAAAATAGTACTTCCAGTTTGGAAAACAGTTTCTGCAGTTCCTTAAAATGCTAAAGTAGAGTTACTTTATGACCTAGCAATTCTACTTCTATGTATATGCTCAAAAGAAGTGAAGATATATGTCTACACAAAAGTGTGTATGCAAATATTCACAGAAGTATTATTAATAATAGTAGTAGTAATAGGTGACATTTTTAATATTCATGTGTTTGGCATTTTTCTAAGTCCACTGTGTATATTATCTTATTTAATTTTTACAATGATGTGATGAAGTCATTACTATTACAATTTTCATTTTATAAGTGAGGACAATTAGGTGCCAAGAAAACAAGTAACTTATCCAAAGTTAAATGAGAATTTGAATCCAGGCTATTGGACTCCTGCAGTCTTACCCACAACACTAATTTCTGAGTTATATGATTATTAGTTTAAAGGAGTAGATTTACTATAAGTTTTTAGTAAAAAATTCCCCCCCCCCAAAATATTAATAATGTTTACTTCTGGGAAATAGGATTATGGGTGATATTTATTTTCTTATTTTTCGTATCTATATTTTCTGAATTTTCAACAATAAACATAAACTTTCATAAAGAGGAAGCAAAAGTATTAGTTCTTATAACGCATTCTTTTCTATCAATAGGTAAGAAGATAATTGTTCTAAAAACCATTCCTATGTCCACTTGTATATCAAGAGAAAGACCACCCAAAGAAAACCAAAATTTTCAATATTTGCTACCTAATCTTAAAAGCCTGGCCGCTGTGACTCAGCCATTGAGCATCTATCTACCCAGGAACCAAGAGGTCACTGGTTTGATTCCCGGTCAGGGCACATGCCCAGTTGTGGGCTCTATCTCCAGTAGGGGGCATGCAGGAGGCAGCCAACTGTTGATATTTCTCTGTCATCAATGTTTTTATCTCTCTATCATTCTCCCTTCCTCTCTCTCTAAAACTTAATAAAAACAATTTTAAAAAAGCAAGGAAGTCCACCATCCTGGATTTCAGGATTCTCTTTTACCACAGAGAGGTAAGGGTGAACTTGGGGAGATGGGAGGAAAGACAGGAGTGAGCACAGGGTGTGGTTTTAACCTGTCATGAGCTAGTAAAAACTTTGTCTCCTGCAGAAGTCATTTTATTTATTCATTTATCCTAAAACTTAAATTCAGAAGTTCAGAATTCATATGAAAATCAAAATGGATCAAAGGACCAGATGTTGCAGGCAGGGTGACTAATCAAACAGAGCCTAAGTAATGTGCTCCATGTCTTGCTCAATGGGAAATAATTACTCCAACATTAGCTTTACAGTGTTTAAACAACCATTTCATTATATTTTTTCTATGCTGATTAAATTTTCTTGGCATTTCTAATGCATCATTACATCTGCTGGGCTTTTAGATAATGCACAGCATTGCTACCCATTAAAAAGTCCCTATTCTCTTTCATCACCTTAATAAATCTAATTTGGCTATATTTATATAAAGTTTGATAAAGAGCAATTAGTGCTCTTATGAAAAGCATACCTTGGGTGGAAATAGCCCATCTATCACTCAATTAAAACAGTTGTTCACAGAGTTATAAGTGGACCCCCAAGCATTGCCAACTACAAGCATGCAAGGTAAAAGAAAATGTGTAGTGCCCTAGCCAGTTTGGCTTAGTGGATAGAGCATCAGCGTGCGGACCAAAGGGTCCCAAGTTCTATTCCGGTCAAGGGCACATACCTCGGTTGCAGGCTCCTCCCTGGCCCAGGCCCTGGTCGGGGCTTGTGCAGGAGGCAACCAATCAATATGCTTCTTTCACATCGATATTTCTCCCTGTCTTTCCCTCTCTCCCACTCTCCCTAAAAATCAATGGAAAAGTATCCTCAGGTGAGGATTAGCAACAACTACAACAATAAAGAAAATGTGTAGCACAAATGCCATTGTAGAATTACTGTCTATGCTTCCCAAGACTGCTTGAGGGGTGGATATAATAACCATGGGACTATCTAAGGCACTTTGCTTCTTGTTCCTAACTATGTGGCCTGGGGGATTATAATAGAGAACAACAACATCAAGAACAATATACTCACATTTTTAGCCTTCTACTTCAATATCCACATTCACCCTCAACACATAGAGACTCAGGGCATTTTAGCCCTTGCCCAAGTAAATGGACTGTAAAGTAATCGCAGGAAGATATTAGCTAAGATGAAAAGCTCTGCTAGGGTATCAGATATGCCAGGCAATCACTTACAGACACTCAAACTGTGCTAAGTTCTCAGGGAAAATTTTTTTAAGCATTGCAAATAAATGGATCATGTGGGTGAACCATTATGTGGTGACACTGATCCTACCTTTTGAACTTAGGGTTCTGATAGCAGAAACTCAAAACCATTATACAAGTGCCCTTGGAAATCAGAAGAAGTGAACAAGAGGTCCTAAAGAGAATGAGAATATAAGCTGAAGTCAATGTGCCTATTCTGCACTTGCACTAGAGACACTGATATTGGGAGTGGAACGGAGAGAGCAACCCCTCATTTAATTCTTGTGACAGAAGAAAGCATTGCAAAAGCAAATTTCACCAAGTGTTTGGACTCTCCCTTAAGAGTCAGTGACTCACTGTTCAATTCTATGTTACTATTCATAACCATCCCCCACATACGCCAGCCACAGTAGAATAATACTGTGTATTGTAGAATTTACTAAAACCAAGTTCAAAGTTATATATTTCAAAGCCTTGAACCTTGCCTTCCTACACATCCCTTTCTTCTTTTCCCCCCTCTCTGCTACTTCGCCTAGTCTTGAGCACCCTTCAAGGACCTCTGTCTACAGCTTACTTCAGAGTCCCACCCTGCCTGCTCCACTGAATTCCATCCTTGCTGAACAATGTATGAATCCTATCACAACAACAGTAATTACAAAGTTTTTACTCAATTTTATGGGATTTAACATCAATTAGGCTGATGGCTAATGAGGAGCAAGGGAATCTGTTGCAGATTCTTAAACAATAAATCCTGTTATAAAGAGATGAACTTGGCTCTAAATCTAGCATCTAAATAACTAATTATGGAATCCTTAAAGTATAAGAAGGCTATCTTTTTGGAATGTGTGTCATGGGCTTTGGTTACAAATGTGTTGTTTCCTTAGCTCCCTTCTCCCTTCTAGAATTGTCATCTTTTGTAAATAAATAAGTAAACAATTTTTTTCCTGCTTCAGTCTAGTAGAGTAGTAAGTGATTTTATTTATTCTCACTCAAATTATCCAGTGGGCAAAACCCTCATTTCAACATAATTTATCTCATTTATCTGTGAAGAGGAAATAAATTGGATTGATAGATCAATACATCAGTGGGATTGACTGATGGCTAGATGAATGTTAACTACCTTTGAGAAAGGCTGACCCTCCCACAACATCTGGACTCTGAAACCATTTATTTTTACCTGAATATAGCCATTCTCAGATATATTTCCAAATACACAAGATGCAAACTGTATGCCTTCATCTTAGTTTTTACCTTGCTCTTTTGAGTCTGATTTCTACTGTAGAGGATACACAGATGAAAAAAGAAATAGTGACTATTCTCAAGAAGATTACAATTAAGACTATAAATTCATTTTTTATTTAACTTTTATAATCCTACATAATAAAGAGCTAATATGCAAATGGTCATCATACCCTCACACTATCACACCATAACAGCTCAGACACTCCACACTGGGAAGAGGAATGGGGACCATCCAGGCACAAATTAGCTCGCGAGAGAGGAATGGTGACCAGCCAGGCTGCGGCCCAGGAGAGGGACAAGCTGCCTGCCCCATGGTCCCGGGCACCAGCACCTGCGGCTATGGCCCAGGAGAGGGACAAGCTGCCTGCCCTCAGTCCCCAGAGGCTGCAGCTGGCCTGGACAAAGCCGGGCTGGGTCCTGGTGCTTGCAGCCACCCAGAGGGAGGGAATCCTGGGTCGTGGGTGTGGGGCGAGGCAGAGGCAATTAGGGGTGATCTGGCCAGCAGGGGAGCAGTCAGGGGTGATCAGGCAGGCAGGAAGAGGTGGTCAGGGGTGATCAGACAGGCAGAGGTGGTTAGGGGCGATCAGGCAGGCAGGCAGGCGAGCGGTTAGGAGCCAGCGGTCCCAGATTGCGAGAGGCAGTCGGACATCCCCCAAGGGGTCCCGGATTGGAGAGGGTGCAGGCTGGGCTGAAGGGGGGGGGGCATGCACAAATTTTGTGCACCAGGACTCTAGTTTATATATATAAAAGCTTAACATGCAAAGTGTCCCCTTGGGAGTTTGACCGACCAGGAGTTCAATCACTCACTATGACGTGTGCTGCCCACCACGGGGAGGCATGGAATAAAGGAAGGCCCAAGCCGGCAGCCAGCAGCTGGGGAAAGGAGACCCTGGCCGGCAGCCGCTAGGGATCCTACCCATGCACAAATTTCAAGCACTGGGCCTCTAGTATATGAATATTTTGACTGAGTCATAGTTGAAACTATTTTGAGATGACATTTGGCATTAGACAATACAATTTCAAAGAAGTTTCCAGTATGTTCTAGCCCATTGGTTCTCAAAGTGTGATTCCATGACCAGCAGCATTCCATCACTTGAGATCTTAACAAATTCTCTGGCTCCATTTCAGGTCTACAGAATAAAAAGCCTTGGGATGAGTCTAGTCATCTGATTTAACAGCCTTCCAGATAATTCCAGTACAGGTCAAAATCTGAGAACCATTGTTTTAGACAGACAAGCCTCCCAACTGTCATGGACTATTCAGGAGTTTCTTAACAAATTATTGTTTTTTTCAGGGACACTAAAACAGATACCTAGCCACATTCATTAATTAGTACAGGGTCTATAAGCATACAGAAGAAAATAAGAACACAGTTCCCAACTGAGTTTCAGGCCAGATAAAGGATATGATAACAGGCTCCTCAAAGAACGTCACCAGAGAGAAGATGGCCAGCAGTGTGGGCCAGACTGAGCAGTAGGCCTGAATATTAGCGGAATCCATGGCTCCTGCTACAGTTTATAAATGTAAAAGGTCACTTGTGACTCTGTGGTTCTATGTGGACAGAAACAGAAGAGGCTGGTTGGTCAGTCAGAGAGAACATCAGGTGTCAATGGACCTAAAGGAGGTCAGTGATGGCACAGGTAGTTGCAGGGTTAGCCACCATGAACTTCAGAGTGATTGACAGCCAAGCAGAGAGATTCTTACATAAGAGAAACTCTATTTTCCAAGGACCTATTTAAAAACAAAACAAAAACTAGGGAGGAGGATGAAAAAGAAAAGACAGAACTCCTTGTTAGCCAAGTCTCTAAGGGCTAACACATTGATTTCTACAGTTTTGCTGCACAATAGATGCCATTATTCTGACAGGGAACATTAGAGGTGTAGATTAGTGTACTTATATCTAGTATATATAGGAGCAAGAAGAAAATCCAGTGTTTCCCTTCCCCCATTCTCTGGCAAAGACCTATATTATCTCCCCTAAGCAGAATGGCTTTGGAAAACGCCAAACAGACCACACCGATGTCCTCACATCACTTACTACAGGGTTCTCAGAGTCACAGAGCCATAGGGGCTGCCTAGGAAACTAGTCCCAAGGAGGATGTCCTGACCCTCTCCCAAGCCACCATACCACATGACCTACAGATCACCATCCAGTGTCCCAATATTTTCTATTTAAATCAACTAGGTTTTCCATCTTCACATATCTTCTTATCCCCATTCTGTTTGTGTATATTCTCTAACATGTCCTCATTTTCTACCTTTCCCCAAATACCTAAACCCTTAACTGTACGCTATGAAATTCATGGTCAGTTATCCACTAACGCTCTTTGTCCTCAGCCTCTCCTTGCTTGGACTGAAACTTGGCTATGCCTCAAAGAGATAGCTTTCCCTGAGGCTTTCTCAAGTGGTGGCTGTTTTCTGTCCCACAGCCTATGAACCACTAAGTTAAGATTTCTTATCCCTATCTACCAAGTCATTGCCTGTCTTCCTCTTCTCTGTTCCTCTAAAGCCCGAGAGACACATCTGTATCACCAATCACTTGCTGCTGTCATCTATTGATCTTGCAGTCACTTCCCTTTATTTGGAAAAGACCACACACCTGGATTGATGTGTTTCTCTCTAACATACTGTTTTGACATTCTTGGGGATCTCAGTATCCATTTTGCCAGGTTTCCTATATCCTGGCCTCTCAGTACCTGAACTTCCTTACCCCCAAAAATCTCTTCAACATCGTATCCACCTGCTTCAAACATCGCCGTCACATCACCTTCAAAATCTTGATTTAAAGTATCTACTTTCTCTATTAACTCCTGTCCTTCCCGATGTCTTATTTATTTGCTCAATTCCAGTCATTCTTCCTTGCTGCAGGGACAGAGATTTTCAACTTTTTTCATCTCACGACATACAAAAACTAATTGCTAAAATTCTGTGGCACACACACACACACAAACATTTTCTATTTTTTTGCCAATGTGACCAAAAAATAGGTATAATTTTTATGTATTTACAAAATAATAATAAGAATAGTAATTACCTACCCTTTTTGCTCCAAAGGTACTTAAAAAAACACAACAACACAGGTCTATACTTGTATATAATGATTTCTGGTACCAAGAATTAACCAATCAGACTCAACCTTATTATGTGATCAATAAGATTCAACTCTCTTATATGATCTATATATTTATAGTTCAAGACAGGTCATTCACACCGGATGACTATTGTTGTGTTGGCTGTTGTTATTTTTTAACTTGATAATCTAAGGGAAAAGAGGTCAGAGCCCCTGACTATATAGTCAGGTATTGCATATTTTAAAAATTCTGCCTGGCCAGCGTGGCTCAGTGGTTGAGCATCAACCTATGAACCATGAGGTCACAGTTCAATTCCTGGTCAGGGCACATGCCCAGGTTGGGGCTCGATCCCCAGTGTGGGGCATGCAGGAGGCAGCCAATCAATGATTCTCTCTCATCATTGATGTTTCTATCGCTCTCTCCCTCTCCTTTCTTCTCTGAAATCAATAAATATATATATATTTTTAAAAATCTGTGCCACAACAGTGTGCCATGGCACACAGGTTGAAAATAACTGGTCTGGAGCTTTAATAACTTCCTTGAAAATACTACCAGTTTCTTTGCCCCCTCTCCTGTTATCATATGTATCTGCAAAAACTGACCTTAGAAAATTCCAATTCTCTGTATACCATGTGACTATTTCCACATAGCTAAATATTTCAGTAGAAAATCACCCATGACATGTCTATCTTCCTACTATCTTAGTTAACCATTTCACACCTTGTTCTCTCTTCTCCAATCCACTTTTCTTCCTCAGAGAGACAATAAAATAAGTGCAATCAGGTAAGAACTACTTATCTTCCCCCACCAAATCCATTAATAGGTGTAGAGCTGAACTCATCTGGTTTTCCTCCTATTATTGACCCCACCTGAAGTCAACCTTTCATGTGTGTATGGATGGATTCAATTGCCCCTCCTACTAAAAAAATTAATCCCTTTCTGCCTTAAAAAAAAAAAAAAGATATTTTTTTGCTCTTGCCTGCATTATATCCACCAGCACATAAATTTTCTATATTACTTTCCATCTCAACAAATAATCCCTTGACTCATATCTCTCTCCAGCTTCTACCCATTTCTCTCCTACCTTCAAAAAAAGTTTTCTACATCTCTTCTATCTATTCTGATCAAAATTTTTCACCACTTCATAGAAAGAGCTTCTATCAAGTGACATTTCATTCACTTTCCAACACCCAACAAATATTCAAAATATATTTGTTGATTGATTAAATAAAACAGCTCTGACTAGATGAAGTTTTGGTATTGACATTACATGTCACTATCTCCTAAAAAAATTGTTCACATTTTTCATTTGAATTTTTAAAATGCAGCTATCATTTTAGTAGACCAAATCAGACAAACAACTACTATTTATTACCTTGTCTTTGTTCTGATTTCACTTTTGGAAATGTACAAGAAGATCCTATTCATTGTAGTGAGAATGTCAATGAATGTAATTGGTTTCACCTGGAATACAGAAACACCTGCAAAGCTAGCAACAGAAACCACTAAGCCTTTAAAAAGCTGCCGTTTCTCAGTATTGAAGGAAGGGATTTCTGAACTTCAGTGCTTCACATCTCAGAATAAAAGCATTTGGTCTCTTCAGGCTCAATAGTTAAGCTTAAGCTGGAATCCAGAAACATTACCAACAAAGAATCCAACTATGGTTAAAAGTAGGTATTATGGTGCTGTATTTTGTTTTTTGTTTTATTTTGTTTTGTTTCTATAGATTTTTAAATTGTGGCTCAAGCCCTAGCTGGTTTGGCTCAGTGAATAGAGCGTTGGCCTACAGAATGAAGGGGTCCCAGGTTTGATTCTGGTCAAGGGCACATGCTTGGGTTGTGGGCTCAGTCACCAGTAGGGGGCGTGTAGGAGACAGCTGATCAATGATTCTCTCTCATCATTGATGGTTCTATCTTTCTCCCTCTTCCTTCCTCTCTAGGAAGGAATCAATAAAAATATATTTTACAAAAATAATAAATTGTGGCTCAAGTACTGAACTTTATTTGAAGTGATAAGAAACCCAAAATAATCTTATTAAGGATTAAATTTTTTCAAGTCACATGGATCCTACTAAAAACGAAGGAGGGAAAGAAGAGAGGAAGGCAGGGAGGAAGACAGAGGCCTTTAGACTAATGTGCTGTAATACCATGGTGGCCTGTGCAAGAAAATAGAAATCTAAAACAACAAACAAACAAACAAACAAAATCTAAGCCTGTGAATGCCTTATAGTTTTAAAATCAAAACACTAAAGACAACCAATCACAACAACCAACTAGGTCAGTGGTTGGCAAACTGCGGCCGCGAGCCGCGGTTTGCCGCTCTGTTGACTAATGAGTTTGCCAACCACTGGGATAGGGGCTTAATCACAAGGAACAACAGCCTGTAATTATTGGAATTGAGAGTCTAGTCAGTGGTCGGCAAACTCATTAGTCAACAGAGCGGCAAACCGCGGCTCGCGAGCCGCGGTTTGCCAACCACTGACCTAGGCTTTAAAGGATAACTAACCAAATAATTTCCTTTCTTTTCTTCAGAGTTTCTCTGTGTAGGTTTCCCTTTCAACAGAGTGCTCCTAACCACTTCTGGTTGGTGCTCCCTGATTCCAGTCAATTTTTGCTCAAAAAAAATGAAGAAGGAAGGAAAAAGTCATAATGCATTGACCATACTTTAAAGTGTTTTCCATCTGTGTTTATTTCCCTGATTATTTTACTTCCTGTCCTATTTGTTTCTCATATTCCTAAAACATTGCAACAGTCTCCTCCAAAACAGGGAACACTGCGCCTCAGGATTTACATACAGTCTGATTGAAATGCTTAGTCTTGCCTACCATCTCTACTGGACAGTGAGCTCCAGATAGGCAGTTAGCACATGCAAGATGCTTGGTAGGCACTCAAAAAAACTAAACAAATGAGGGAATAGAAGATGAAATGGCTGTGTTCTAAAGTAAATAAAATCCAATAATACATCTTGCATATTCTAGGTTTCTTAAATTTCAGATATCTGCATCCTACCATAATATTTTTCTTCAAACTGCTCACTGGTTTTCTAAATAAGATTTCTTTGAAGTTAAGTTTTATACAACTACAGTAAATGCAAAACCAGTATTGGTTAACATAAATAGGTAACAAATATGAAAACAAATACAATTGGTGTTTGATTTCTTTACTTGGTACATGGTTACATGAGGTTTTTCTTTATAATTATTGTTTTGTAGCAGCTTTACTGAGACATAATTCACATCCCATAAAATTCAGTTATTTAAAATATATAAGCCAATGGATTTCAGTATATTCACAGAGTTATCCACCTTCTGCACATAAGAGGCTTCTCAATCCAGAACTGGATTAGTTTGTTGTGCAAGTTTAGCAATCTTGTCCATGGCTCTTTCCTTAAAGAAGATGAAATTCAGAATACAGTGACTGTCTGTAAATCAAATCTCCAATAGTGTGGCTGTGCATCTGAACCAATTAAAACAAGTTTTCACTGGGTACTTGCATAACTGGGTAGAGGAAAGGTTCCTATACTTTCTGCCCTCCCAGCTTTTAAATTCACACTGTTTGCATCCTCCTTCCCCCATGAAGAATCACAGGTGAGTGACAGTTTCACATCACAAAAGTTTCTTGAACAGCAGTCCCCTGTGGGACCATGATAAAAGTATTTCTTGCCTTTTGGTGGGTAAAATCCAGGCTTCCTTAGTTCAAGTCTGTGCATCAAACACTAAGCCACTAGAGTCCACCTGTCAAGGATCACAAGTTCTCTGATTAAAATATAAAACCCATTCATGGAATTGGGGGTCGCCTGCCAACAGGGTCTTTGCCACAGGTATTATAAAAACTGACACAGAAGTGGGCAGGAAAGTCATTCTTCACCATAACAGATGACTCTTCCCTTAAAAAAAAAAAAAAAAAAAAGCAGATGAATTTAGAGCACCTTAGCCAGACTCCTAAAGGCAAAGGTACAGGGGATTTTATGGAAAATCTTGACCTCCTAAGCATTAGTTTTTTAATTGAATTTTCCACTCTTGAGATATTTAATAAACTCCTTGTCTCTCCCACTAAAGGTCATGCCAAAAATTAACATATATGATTATTCACTCTGATCATCCACCTGAGCCCTGGTTTATAGCTGAAGTTCAACCTAACATTAAAATGCTCACTTATTGTGAAATGACTTGCAAATTAGCATATTCTAATTTCAAAAATGAATTCTAACTTGAAATTTTATTTGAAATTTCAAACCGAATATACTCTAATATAAAACAAAAATTTTTTAAAAAAGGTGAGCGTTGTGGGGAGGGCAGGGAATTTTAGTAGCCAGTCAAGAGGGTAGGGGAAGGGAGCTAGGTTCTCTTCCTGCTTCAGGTCCTTTCTTTCTTCAAAAGTAGTGTAAGTGCCTGATATTAAGCTTTTAACTGCCAAGGTACTCATCTCGAATAAATACAGTGCTGGCTGTATGACACAGCTACTAGCAAGCCAACTATATATGGCCAAGCCACTCCCACCCATGATGTTCCCCTTTTAGAAAGCCATGTGTAACCTACATAACTAACCACTTGAGTGACCCCACTTCTTCCTTCCCACTCCCTAATTTTTGCTCTTATGTTTCAAATTTTCCAATAAAGAGTGAATCCTCAAACCCTAGTAACATCATCCTCAACTCTAAATAAAGGCAGAGCTCTAGGTCCAAGTTCCCTCCCTCTTGGGCAACTTGAACCTCACTGTGTAGCCTGCCATGTATCCTGCAGAAAGTGTGGGTAATAAACCTTGTTTTCTAAAAGTTCCATGATGGTTGCTGCCTCTGAGGTGAGTTCTGCATTCATAATAAGAATCACAAGGGACAGTCCAACCACAACATCAGCTCTGGTCGGGGAAATGCATTTTAATAAGCAGCATGACAGTCATTCATTCATGGGCATATCTGGGTTCCTTTAAATGTCCTTGTCCTATCTACCATCCACACAACCTGAACTTCAAATTTAGCATAGTTTGTGGCTTAGTTTCAACTTTGTATTTCTAACATTTTTTACACCTCAGTATCTTTTTTTTAACTTCTAATATGAATGTATAATCTATTCATACAAACCAAACATCAGACAAAATTCTCCACTTTTTAAATCTATTTTATCTCCTCTTTTTAAAAATTAGTTTCAATGTGCCACAACAGTAAGGCCAACTAATATCACAAGATGGCACTTAGCAACTATGGGAGTAGTTTTGGTCAATGAATACATGCTTACATTCTTTAAAACTCTTATCTTTTAAAATACATGCTATCTGATGACTTAGAAAGCAGAGATTAGTATACCAAATCATGAAAGAGATTGGAGGAAGGAGCATGTCAACTAGTACATTTCCAGAATATGAGCCCGGAATTTAAAAAACCCAAACTCTAAGGATGACGATAACTCACATTTCATTTTCAAGAGAGTGAAATATTGGGTGTGTTCTTGTCAGTTGCCTAGTTGGAGAACTTTCCCAAGTATCAGAGCTTTTAATTTTCCAGCCAACACATTCATACTTTTTTTCCTCTCACAAAAAATAAGAATCATCAATTACATCATGATTTTCTATTCCTTGGTCCCGTGCTGGTCTCTAGCTTTTTGCCTTTTATGATATTTACCCAACACAACTTGCCCATTTGACATGTTCAGTCTTGGCTAACTAGATAAAGATGGGAACTTGAGCCACTGTGCTTCAACATCCACAACAATATTTTGGGCAGAAAACCAATCAGGATTCCTTGGTACTCTTGGTTTCTGGAAGGAGCAGCCCTCTGTCTCCATCATGACAATGTGGGGAGGATCCCTTCAGCAGTTTCAATGTATTTATACAAGAAGATCCTTTCAAAAGAAAAGTGTTGGCCCAGGATCAAAGCAAAGTAATAACTAAAGACCTACAGTCTTGAAGTGTCACAACAAGTCATGCTTAAGGAATCAAAAAGACTACCAGGAGGGAGAGGTATTCATGAGAGAACACAGTATTTTAGTAAGTGTCAGAGGGTGAACAGCTAACAGAAGAAAAAAATAAAATGTATGGAGAGGGTCAGAAAGAAGCAGAAAGAACCTCTGGGTGACTCTGTGTGGGCTAGTTATGCAATTCTGAAGAAAGAGCATTAACTGGCCTGGCTAGATTTTTGCACATTTAGCTGGCAATGTTCAAACATAAATGTTCAGCTCTCTATTCAGAGAAAATGCCCATGGGTTTTACCTCACCTCAGCTTCTCTCTCAATCAGACCAAAAATACTAGGAAGGTATAGCGTTTGGCTTGAAGCCTTGAAATAAAAGAAAATACTCACCATAATGGAGAGTAATTTGAAATATCAGGTTGTCCAACTTGCAAAGGCATGAAAAAAATGTATTTTTCAAGACTGGCACAGGAATTGAATCTCATTTCTTTCTCCTCTTCTCTCCTTTCCCTTTATACTTCCTTTCCTTTATCTCCTCTTTCTTTCCGCTTTCACTCTTCATTGCTATCATTTCATAAATGTTGAATTGTAACAAGTTATTCTAATAGGGAGAGTAGGAGAGACATAGCAGTAGCAAATTAAGAGTACTGAAGTAACTAGAATTTGCTACCCCTGTATGATTTCAAAAAGCTCAAAGACTTAAAACACAGTACAAGGCTATTTCCATGACTTTCCCCAGCTCACATTCCAAGGCATGCACACTCACTCTATTTAGTCCTCCAGCAATGGCTCTGAGGATCACACCCACAATAGCAGCAGCTCATCCACAACTCAGAAACTAAGGAGAATTCACCCTTGCCAGAGGACATCCTCCCACAGTTCTGAAACAGTTCAACTATGAATGTCAAGTAGAACTATTTTACTTGCATCATTTCTTCTGTTGGTTTTCATGCTTAGAAACCCCTCCCTTTAGTTTAATAGTGCAATGGTCTGATGTCTGTGTCCCAAAACATTCATAAGTTGAAATCCTAATGTCCAATGTGATGGTATTAGCAGGTGGAGCCTTTGGAAGGTAATTAGGTCATGAGGACAAAGCATGGGATTATCACCCATACAAAGAAACTTCAGATAGATCCCTTGCTCCTTCTTCCATGTGAGGGGACAATGAGAAGACAGTTATGGACTGGGAGGCGAACTCTCACCAGACACCAAATCTGCTAGTGTCTTGATCTTTGACTTCCCAGTCTCCCCAAAACTATGAGAAATAAGTGTTTGTTATTTAAGCTATGGAATAAGATGCATAGTCACCTATATTTTCTTCTGTATGTTTTGTGTTCATATTTTACACTAAACTCTTTAACCTTTCTGGGATTAATTTTAATATATGAGGTGTGAGGGAGGTCACTAACTTTAACTGATTTTCCCCAATACTGTTTGTGAACTCATCTATTACTTTCCCATTGGCTTATAATATTCTATTATCATTTTGTTGTTGTTGTTGCTGATCCTCACTGGAGGATATTTTTTTCACTGATTTTTTAGAGTGGAAGGAAGGGGGTAGAGACAGAAAGAGAAACACTGATGTGAGAGAGACACATCGATTGATTGCCTCCTGCATGTGCCCTGACAGAGGCTGGGGATTGAGCCTGCAACCAAGGTACGTGACCTTGACTGGAATCAAACCTGGGACTCTTCGGTCCATAAACTGATGCTCTAACCACTGAGCAAAACTAGCTAGGGCCCATTATTGTTTCTTAAGTTTTAATGGGGTCATACTAATATCCTATTAAAGAATTATTTCAAATAATCTCCTTTCTCTGTGGTTAAGAACAATGAGAATTTCAGGAAGTCTGTGGTCTCTCACATCATTAATATTATTTATCACTATGCTTAGCAAAATGCATAAAAGATAGAAGTCCCATAAGATGTTTTAGCTGTTCTCAGATCTATCAGAAGCTCTGGGTTGCCACAAGTGGAATCCAAAATAATCTAAACACTATCATTAGTTTCTGGGTTTTATGTCCCCCTGAATAACTCAAAACCAGATAGCAAAGATGACATAAAGCAACTTCAGAGAGAATCCTTCTCACTCTGCAGTGCCTGCGTTCTTTACAGCAGTCATACAACTGATACCCTCTGTTTAGGTTTATATGGATTGTTCTTGGTCTCTGCAATCTGCAGGACTTAAAGGAGACAAGTCAAATTATTTGTTGGGAGGAGTTGTGCTCAGCCAGCACATGGTACTAACTTCATTTAGATGAACACTAGTCACCTGCCAAGATCCTCCTATCAGGACCAGGAAAATGCGGCAGGACATCTAAGGACCAGGATTATAAAGTGATCCTCTCTGTCCCAGTTACGTAACAGTCTGAGCAATTAGGTTATTAAAAACAATAAGATGAATGTCAAGAAGGAAAGGAAATTTCAGATTAGACAGAAATTAAATGAATCTGCCCATATGTGTTAGTTGTTGTTGTTAATGGTAATATCACTGCACTCTGGCAGAAAGAATAGTTAGAAAAGATAGTTTTGCTTCCTAATAAATCCCCTTACGTATAAGCACAGGTTAGCAATCACAAAGTGACAGTACCAACTGCGCTAAGAGAGATTTAAATCATAATTTAAAAATCAAATTCACATTTTATTTTTTAAAAAATCAAACTAGCTATAACTGAGAGACAAACAGTCCCCAGAGAAAATTCCAATCAAAGTCTGCAAATCATTTTGCCAATCACAACTTTCACTCAACAACATTCCTCAAGTTTCTCAGTCTCCTTCAATACTCAGAATTAATTACACAGTCCCTCCTTTCCATGCTTCAATTGCAGTGTCATTTATAAGTATACTAGTGGCCCGGTGCACGAAATCCATGCACATTAAAAGGGGGACCCAGAGTCAAGTCCCCACCCACCCACATGCGCCTCAAAATCGCGTGAGACCCAGACCCAGCCGCCCCCCCCCCCACATAGGGCTAGATCCAGACCCAGCCAGTCCCACCTTTGTCAAGCCCTGCCAGGCAAGGGGCGTAGCCTCAGATCCCTTGGCCCGGTGCCAGGATGGGGGTCATGGCCTGAGGTCCCCTAGGTGGGGCGGGGGATGTGCCTTGAGGTCCCCCATCAAGCCCCGCCAGGTGGGGAACATGGCCTGAGATCCCCTGTCAAGCCCCGCTGGGTGGGGGGCATGGCCTGAGGTCCCCCAGACTGGTGCTGGGGCGGGGGGAGCAGCCTGAGGTCCCCAGCCCAGCACCAGGACAGGAAGCACACCTTGAGGTCCCCCGTCAAGCCCCACCAGGCAGGGGGTGTGGCCTCAGGTCCCCTGGCCTGGTGCCAAGGCAGGAAGCATGGCCTGAGGTCCCCCAGCCTGACATCAGGGCGGGGGCATTGCCTGAGGTCCCCTGTCAAGACCCACAGGGGAGGGGGAAGGCATAGCCTCAGGACCCTGCTGATTGCTCGTTAAGGCTCCTTATGGGAACTTGGCCTCAGCTGTGGGTGCAGCCATCTTTGTGACGGAGTGATGGTCAATTAGCATATTTCCTCTTTATTAAATAGGATACAGTGTGTGTGTGTGTGTGTGAAAGAGAGAGACAGATGGACACAGATTTATTGATCAATTTTGAGAATTAATTTGGGTTTATACTGGGAACTATTGCCTCACAATTTTAAAATAACCCCCAACATTGTAATAAGTATACAATCCCAATTTCTACACAACAGAATAACACCTGCATAGATTAAAAAAGAGAGAGAGAGAGAGAGAGAGAGAGAGAGAGAGAGAGACTGTCTTTAAACTCCAAACTCACAGAACAATTTCTGATTATTTGTATCCCCAAAAAGGGAATCTTTACTTTCTAGAAGTCTCAGTGCTGGGCTCCTTTAGGTAAAAAATGTCCCTTGGAGCATTTAAAACATATTTTCATTTCCAAAAATTTGATTGACAAATAATTTTTCACATAAACAGTTGTTGCACAAGTTAAAACAAACTTTCACATATGTTTACTTCTCTTAACCATGTCATTTAAATTGAAATGTGCTAAAATTCTGAGACATCATTTTCTCAAAAGGATGATTGATTTTTGGAGGGAGAATGGGCAGGAGGGTCAACTAAACATTTATGTGAGGGTGGAAAGGGGAGCAGATGGAGAGGGTGCATGAAGAAGACTCTCACTGTGCTTCATGTGGCCCATTGAGGTTTCTGCTGACAATCTAGGGGCGGACTATGCACAGCAAATAGGCCAGGGGGCAGAACCAGCACTGCAACAACCTACAACTCTCACCCACCTAAGCCACTGGAGGCTAATACCATAGATCAGTGGTCGACAAACTCATTAGTCAACAGAGCCAAATATCAACAGTACAACGATTGAAATTTCTTTTGAGAGCCAAATTTTTTAAAATTAAACTTCTTCTAACGCCACTTCTTCAAAATAGACTCGCCCAGGGCATGGTATTTTGTGGAAGAGCCACACTCAAGGGGCCAAAGAGCCGCAGTTTGCTGACCACTGCCATAGATTATCGCAGCTAATGGAAGCAGGCACAATGAAACCCACATACTTTTCAGGCAAATATGTTGCCCGTTGGAGAGGCTGTGGAGTAGCATAAGAATAGAAAGCAATGCCAAGGAGGTTGTATGGACTGAATGTTTATGCCCCATCCCCAATTCATATGTTGAAGTCTAATGCCCAATGTGATGATATTAGGAGTTGAGGCCTTGGGGTGATCAGATCCTGAGAGTGGAGCCCCTTATAATGAACTGAAGAGACCAGAGTTGTGCCTTTCTGCCCATGAGCACACAGCAGGAAGACAGCCATCTATGAGCCAGGAAGCAGGTTCTCACCAGACACCAAATCTGCTGGCACATTGATGTTGGACTTCTCAGCCTCCAGAAGTGTGTGAAATAAATTTCTGTTATTCATAAGCCACCCAGTCTAAGGTCACTTGTTATAGTAGCCCAAACTGACGAAGACAGGAGTACTTCAATGATGGAATTGTAGATCCTAGTGATCAACAGAAAATCTAGTAACCTCAGTTAGTGTTTGTCAAATTACACCAGGCAGGTAATCAGCAAATAGGGCCTATGTGTAAGGACAGAGCTGAATGAAAGATCTGGGTGGGGGGAGGGGGAGAAAGGGAGGGCCTGGGGGGGGGGGGCGGGGAGGGAGAAGCAGGCAAATCATATTAGAAGAAATCTGTCTTCCTGGACTTAGCATCCATCTTTTTGGTATCCACACAGGGTCCTAGAACCAATTCCCCAGGGATACCAAGGGACAACTTACATTTTGGGGAAGTCAAAAATTATATGTGGATATTTGACTGCTCAAGGGTCAGCACTCCACCCCCTCCATTGTTCAAGGGTCAACCATACCTAATACAAGACCTGAATTTGGGACATATGTCTTCATTTCATATAGCATCCCTGTAAAAAAATTAAGCAAGGAAATAAGTTTATATATTTAAGTTTTTAAAACAATAATCTAGACTAGTGAACATTTACTATTCTGGTATTTCTAGTTCCACAGTGACATAGACCTTTTATCATACTCGTGGTAGCCATTTCAACTAAGAGCAACCTGACAGGAGAAAAAACTATGCACATAGATCAGTCAGCAAAATTCTTCCAACCAACATGTATAACCAGAAAAAATTAGGTGTCTAGGGGTACTAAACCAACGTTCTGACACGGTATTACAATGCTATCCCCTTGCTGAAAATTTCTTAGCTGGCTCAAAGCCTGTATCTATACTTTTTTTTTTAAAACCTGAATAAGCAATGATAATAATTTTGCATCCTGAGCATGTGGTCTTGTTATTCATTGAGAAGTGCAGTCCCTACTTGTAGCAGTCACTATTCTCCAATAGCAATTTCTCCTGTTCGCCTTAATAACAGAACCCTAGTGTTGTTCAGGCAGCTGTGTCCAGTCCCATGGGATGAGCAATGATCCATCTGAAATTAATCAGTGCAACCCCATTTCTCTTGACCAGTGATTGGCCTACAAATGAGCATATACTTCTGATCAAATAGATATAAAGAAAGTATATTTTAAAAGCAAGGACAAAGACCTCTTGCCCCTGTCTTCCATTCCTGTTTTTGTGTGAGGATGTGCTGCCTAGAGCTGTCTTGCACACATGAGGTAACAAGTCTGTGAAAGAACCAATACACTGAGGTTGGCAATGTAGACAGATGAAAAGCAACTATTTTAAACCTTTACCAACTCATTCCTCCCCATTAATGTGCAGCTCACTTTCTGCTTTACAAGACTTCTTCAATTTCTCAGAAATAATCACAGAGTCCCTGACATTCACTCTCATCATTTTCTTTATTTGTTTTAGTCATTAAGATGTGCACCAAATATCCCAACTATCCACCTTTCTAGCATTTTTTACTTTCACTATCTCTGAACCCCTAGTAATTGGAGAGTGGTTAATGAGTTCTTACCAATAATTCCTATGGAGAAATGACATGTGTTTCTCTGGGGTAAGAGCATTTAATTGCAAATAGGAGACCTGCCAGAGATCTCTTCCCCTCAGCATACAAACCAGCAATATCAGCTCCATCAAAGTTACCCTGATGAGCAAAGAAAAGTAGAAATGTAGTAGTGTGAGAATTAAGTTATTTTTTTAAAAAGACTAAGATTTTAGAGTTGTTTGTTATTGAAGCATATTCTAGTCAATACTCACTGAAACATCTTTCTTCCTACATCACAAAATATGCTATCACTCCTGCCACTTTAGATGTATCCTTCCCTTTGCTCTCTCTCAGTAAACCTGTTCCATCGATCACCCTCTCTCTTTCTCTATTTTCAACCTTTCCTTCATTCCATTCAGGAAAAAAATTCTAACAGTATTCCTATATTTTCAATTTTTAAAAAAATGTCCTTTATCAAGTTTTTATACTTCCTTTAGCTTCCATTATTTCCTGCCTGAAATAATCTACATGTTGTGTTCATTTATATACCTCCCATTCTACTGAGAGCATTCTTCCCAAAATGATATATGTAATTCAGTAGCTCAATTAAATAGATCCTGTGCTGGATGTGCTGGTCAATTTATTCTACTGCACAAACTTCTTCTGACTTAAAGTAGCCAGTCTACACTTCTTCTAATTGAACCTGCTGTGCCACAGCCCATAGACTCGGTCAAGTAGACCTGGATATTCTCTCTACCATGAGATTCCTCCAGGCAACTCCCCAGACCAGTCACAACTGATTAAACAGAAGATATCTGATCTAAAGGCAGTCAACCCATAGAATGGCCAAAAATTTGTGATTTGTGTGTACAGGCTCAAAAAGACGAGCTTGACATGAATTTGAACTAAGATCAAAGAAAAGTTGGCAGTTGGTGAGGAGGCAATGGATCTAGGGGGTCACTGTGGCCATATGCTAGTATAAGAAACCACAGAGAAAGGTGTTGACTGAGAATAGATAACTAAGCAGCTGCTCAGAGATGACCACTGGGAAAGGGACGAGGGTATAGCATTGGCTCCAGGTGGCCTTTCAGATCTCAGCAGCCAGTCCTTTTGTTGTCCAGTTGTGTATGGATTTTATTCTTGCATTTATTTGAAACTCTATAAAGTACCCTTAAAATAAACACCAATTACTGTCACTTGAGTGGACTTCTTCCTAGCAAAAGATCATTTTTAAATCCTTATTATACTTTGCCTCCTTATAATATTTTACACTATTAACCACTTCCTGTTTTTTGAAAGTTTCTCCCTCCTAGCTTCTCTGACTGGATGGAGGTTCCCTCTGCTCTGTCTCCTACCTCTCATTTCTTCTCATTCTCCTTTTGAGAGCTGCTGTCCTGCTGCCAATCCTTTAAATGTTAAGATGCCTGGGGTTTCTGTTGGCCTCAGCCCATTCTCCCCAGGAGCCCTCCTCACTCCCATGTCCTTAACTCCACTCCAGCTGGAAACTCTCAGGGCTTTTATAATTCTGTCCAACTAGCCTGCCTTTTTGGAATATCACATTTGCATTTACTAACGTAATAATTCAGTTACCAGTCATATGACTTTACATTTTTCATGTCGAAGGGTAGTTTGTAACATTATAAGGAATGTCGGTGAACAAATTCCAACACTGTAATACATTAATGTGCAATGACAACTTTTCAACAAACATCTGATAAAGACACTTCAGTAGAAGAATCTAGAGCTTAATATGACTTGGCTGAATCTTTTGTTTAAATTTGTTCAGAAAGCTTTGGTTATATGCCAGAATATTGGAATTTTAATTTTTATGAAGAAAATATTATAAATCAAGGTAATGACTGAAGTCAACAATGAGTTGGGGGGGAATCACTACTTATACAGGGTGGAGCAAAAGTAGGCTTACAGTTGTTTGTATGTGGAAATTCATGCAGGTTATGATGATTAAAATAGCTTTATTAACTTCATGTTTCGTGTACTCACAACTGTAAACCTACTTTTGCCCTGCCCTGTATATAAGATCAACATGACAAGGAGTTTGTCAGGAATGGATTCATGCTAGAATTTTAAGGAAATTTAAGATCAAAATATCCCATTATCTTATTTTATAGATGAAGAACTAGAGAATTAGGCAGTCCCCTTGGCAGTCCCCCATATCTGTCTCTTGCTTCAACAGTGTCTGAACGGAACAGACGCAGGGACACCCCTTCTTCCCACCTCCGACCACCCTCCAACCTCTTTCCAGTCACCACCTTCAGAACCACCTTAGCCATCCTCAGCCTCCCAAGACTAGCCAACACCAGGTATCTGTGTGTGTGTGTGTGTGTGTGTGTGTGTGTGTGTGTGTGTTGTTTGTTTGTTTGTTTTACCTTAGCTCGGTGGAGGTTGCCATCAGGTAACCTGCCTCTGTGGGCCTCCTCTCTCTCAGCTTTATTTCAACATGTGGCTCTGGAGGGTGTGGGCCACTTCTTCCTCCAGTTGGTTGAGAAGTGCAAGGGTGCTGAGTGTTTCTGAACGATACAAAACCAGTGCACTGGCCACACTCTCTTCCAGGACGTGCTGACACTTTCCCAAGGTGAGTGGGGCAAAACTCACGGAAGCTGCCATGGCCTTGGAGAGGAACCCGAACCAGGCCCTTTTGGATCTGCATGCCCTAAGTTCTACCTCTGCTGACCCTCAGCTCTGTGACTTCCTGGAAAACCACATCCTGGATGAGGAGGTGAAACTCATTAAGAAGATGGGTCACACCTGACTCACCTCTGCAGCCTGTCTAGCCCCCAGGCTGGGATGGATGACTATCTCCTGGAAAGGCTCATCCTCAAGCACGATGAGGAGCCTTTGGAGTCCAGAGCCTTTTAAGAGGCCCCTCTGCATTCCCCTGGTGTCTGGCTTTCGCAGCCTCTCCCTGAGAGCTTAGGCATCCTTTTAACCACCCTGGAGCCTCTCCCATGCATTGCACCAAATGAAAACAATACAGCTTTTTGCAGAAAAAAATAATAATAAAAGAACTGGAGAGTCAGGGGTCTCATGATTTGCCCAAGTGACACAGTTAACTCATGGCAAAGTTGGACAGTCATTAAAATCACCTGACTCCTTGCCAGTACACTATGATTGATTAACTGCTCTCACACTTATCAAGAGAAAAATGGCAAGAAAAACATTGAGGACTGAAGAAGAGCTAGTAAGGAGGGCATTTATCCTCCCAATAGAATGACCCTCTATTACAGCACTTTCTTCCCTTTAGGCTACTGCTTATGGAAGTGGGTGCTCTGAGAGCTGGGGTGTGAAAAAGGCTAAATAATGTCTCTTTGATGAGCTTGGGAGGACTCAAACTTCTCTCTCTAGAGTAGTTTAGACAGCTGCAGAGATGTAGCAAAGCTTCGATCCAAGAACTTGAGGTCCCAGCATCATGAAATCACCCCAGGAAGAGAAATAAGGTGAGCTTTAAATCAAGTTTGGTAATCTAGTCTGGGTATGAAATATATTAAAATTAGAAAATAGTGGTGACAGATAAAACGTTAGTGAAAAATACACCAAATTATTTCATCAGAAAAATGCTCTAAAGTACTGTATTAAAACTATATTGAGGCTATTTTTTTCAATGTTTCCTATGTCCAACTGTTTTTTTAAAGGTATATAAGTGAATATGTATGTGTGTATATGTGAGAGTATATATGTATATCTCTATGTATTTATGTGTGCATAGCCTATCTAATAAAGAGGGAATATGCTAATTGACCCTCATGCTGTCGCAAAGATGGCAGCACCCACAGCCAATAAGGAGGGAATATGCTAATTGACTGTCATGCCCTCAAAGATGGTGGTGCCCACAGCCACAAGATGGTAGCGCCCAGTCTCCTCAGCCCCGCCGGGGTGGCAGGCACGTGTCAAGGCACACCTGCCTCTGGAGTCCCCCAGTCCCTTCAGCCCCCCAGCCGCCCAGGGGCCAGCCCAAGGTGCAGGCAAGCCTCGGATGGCGGCTGCCCAGCCACCCAGGGCTGCCTGAGGCTCAGGTAACCAGGGCCAGCTGAGGCTTTTGCTGCCAGCAGTGGCTTTTGCTGCCGGCAGTGGCAGCAGCAGAGGTGTGATGGTCCATCACCTTCCCCTGATCGCCTCCAGCCCCTGGGGGCTCCCGGACTGTGAGAGGGGGCAGGCCAGGCTGAGGGAGCCCCCATCCAGTGCATGAATTTTCATGCACTGGGCCTCTAGTTCTATATATAAATGTATTTACTAATTAAAAGAGAGAAAGAATGGAAGCTTATAAGTTCAGTTTGTGTGCAGCCTTTTAAGAGGAACAGTTGGGTCTCCAGCAGACTCTGTGTCATGACTCCCAATCCCTTCTGGTTTTTACAGCCTGTAGTTAACAGAAAGCCTCATCTGAATTGGGAAAAAGTAAATCCAGGGGATCAAACACCAGGCATCTGCCACTTAGTGATAGCATATCAGGATTGTGAGTTTAGCTTTTCTAAAGGGTAAAATGAATCTTTTAAAAGCACATGAGACTGGCCAGCATGGCTCAGTGGATAGAGTGTCAGCCTGCGGACTAAAGGGTCCCAGGTTCGATTCCTGGCCAGGGCACATGCCCGATTGCATGCGCATGATCCCCAGTGTGGGGCATGCAGGAGGCAGCCAATTGGTGATTCTCTCCCATCATTGATGTTTCTATCTCTCTTCCTCTCTCCCTTCCTCTTTGAAATCAATAGCAATATATACATTTTTTAAAAAGGCACATGAAATGAGAACCAAGATGGTGATGTAGGCAAATGCCTATACTTGCTGCCTCCTACAACATCAAAATTACAGCTGGAATACAGAACAACCATCATCCAGAACCACCAGAAAGCTGGTGAATGGAAGTCTTACAACTAGAGAAGAAAAGAAGAAAACACACTGAGACTGGTAGGAGGTGAAAAGGCAGGGAACGGGCCACCCACATGTGCCACTTTTTTAATCAGGAGGGAGATCTTCTCTGCAGTAGCTTCTCAGAGGAGCAAGGGCTCCCAGCCCCATACCAGACTCCCAGCCCAGGGTCCCAGAGCTGGAAAAGAAGTCCCTGTAACTACAGGCTGTAAAAACCAGAAGGGATTGGGAGTCATGACACAGAGTCTGCTGGAGACCCAACTGTTCCTCTTAAAAGGCTGCACACAAACTGAACTTGTAAGGTTCTGCTTCCTCTGAGCTCCAGCACCAGGGCAAGGCTCTGGGGAAAACTGGCACATATGAGGAGGAACTGGATTGTCTGGCATTGAAGCAGAAACTCGGGGCTGGCTTTCTCCCAGATGGAGGTCCTTTTAGGAGTCATTGTTCCTGTGCTGGGACCTCCCCAATCACAGGGCTGACTGGCAACCATTTATGTTTGCTCCACCCTGAGAATTCCCTGAGACCTCGCCTCATCTAATTTACAACCCCACCCAAGCTGTGTGCAGCAGCTTTTGCATATGAATGGCCTGTCCTTACTCAGGCTAAAATCTCTCAAACATGCTTCAGCTGGGACAAGGAACCCCAAACCTATCAATAAAATGTTCAAGACCCGACACCAGCACCAGCCTGCCTTGCTTCACAGCTGGGCCTCATCTGGGCACTTCAAAACCTGATACATAGAGGAGGAATCTTCAGATTTCTCTGTAGCTCCTGCTGGGTGGCCCCAGGCATTGGTTAACTTTACACCTCCCTGGAGACCCAAGAGCCAGTGTACTCAGTGGTTAGCATCAGATCATAACAGATTATAACTCTACACATCCATAAGCAACACACTCAAGGGGCAGACTCAGTGAGCACCAAAGCCCCACTAAAGAAAGTCCTGCTCCATAAGGGTACCTCCTGCACAACAGTTTTCCCACTGTAGTGGCAGCTGGTTCTCACAGCCAATTGCCTGGAGGTCAATTCCTCCAAGTGACACCAATAGCAATCAAGTTGCAACTACAACAAGACTGTGCACACAGCCCACAACAGGTGCACCTAGAATTCCCAGCTCAGGTACTGGGGAGGCTGAGTCACTGAGCCTTCTAACACCTACTACACAAGGCCACTCTACCAACTCAAGGAGACATAGCAGCTCTACCTAATACATAGAAACAAACACAGGGAAGCAGCCAAAATGCAGAGATGAAGAAACATGTCACAAATGAAAGAAATAAAAGAAAGCAAACTACTGGATATAGAGTTCAAAACCACAGTTATAAGATTACTCAAGAATCTTCTAGAAACCTCCACAGGACTTAGTGAGCATTTCAAGGATCTTAGTGAGAATGCCAAAAAATGGAAAAGGGCCAGTCAGAAATTAAGCATACAGTGACTGAAATAAAGAATAATATACAGGATTCAACAGTAGATTAGAGGATCCCAAGAATCAAATCAATGATTTGAAATATGAGGAAGCAAAAAACACCCAACCAGAAAAACAAAAAGAAAAAAGAATCCAAAAAAAAGAAGATAGTGTAAGGAGCCTCTGGGACAACTTCAAATGTACCAACATTCACATTATGGGGGTGCCAGAAGAAGAGAGTGAGATATTGAAAACCTATTTGAAGAAATAATGACAGAAAACTTCCCCCACCTGGTGAAAGAAATAGACTTACAAGTCCAGGAAGCACACAGAACCCCAAACAAAAGGAATCCAAAGAGGACCACAGCAAGACCCATCATAATTAAAATGCCAAGGGCTAAAGACAAAGAGAGAATCTTAAAAGCAGCAAGAGAAAAGCAGTTTGTTACCTACAAGGGAGTGCCCATACAACTGTTAGCTGATTTCTCAAAAGAAATTATGCAGGCCAGAAGGGATTGGCAAGAAAAAGTAAAAGTGATGAATAGCACGAACCTACAACCAAGATTACTCTACCCAACAAAGCTATCATTTAGAATTGAAGGTCAGATAAAGAGCTTCACAGACAAGAAAAAGCTAAAGGAGTTCATCACCACTAAAGCAGTATTATATGAAATATTGAAGGTTATTCTTTAAGATGAGGAAGAAGAAAAAGATCAAAATATGAACAAAATGGCAACAAATACATACCTATCAACAACTGAATCTAAAAATCAAAGGAATAAGAAATGTAATGAACAGAATAAACTGGTGAATAAAATAGAATCAGGGGCATGGAAATGGAACAGACTGACAATTCTCAGAGGGAAGGTGAGTGGAGGGGCAGGAAGAGATTAAACTAATATCTTATATGTATATATGCATTACCTATGGACACAGGTAATAGGGTGGCCAAGGCCTGGGGCAGGGCGTGAACCAGGTGGATAGGGGATATGGGGAGCAAAAAAAAAAAAAAAAAAAAAAAAAATAGGGACATCTGTAATAATCCCAACAATAAAGATTAAAATATCCTATATAATAAAAGCCTAATATGCTAAGTGTCCAGTCATCCAGTTGGCTGTTCAACCAATCAAAACATAATATGCTAATGATATGCTAAGGCCTCTCAACTGCTTGCTATGATGTGCACTGACCACCAGGGGGAAGATGCTCCAACGGGTAGGTTAGCTTGCTGCTGGGGTCCAGCCGATCGAAACTGAGTGAGACAGGCCGGACACGTCCTGGAGCCCTGCCGCGGTCCCTCCCCAGCTGGCCAACCTCCCATGTCCCTCCCTGGCATTGATTGTGCACCGGTGGGGTCCCTTGGCCTGGCCTGCACCTTCTCACAATCTGGGCTGAGGGACCCCCCTGAGTGCACAAATTTCATGCACCAGGCCTCTAGTATATATAAACTAACAATAAAAATAAAAGCACATGAAATGTTTTGAGGTTATGAAACACTATATATTTTTACTAGCTGCCCGGTGCACAAATTCATGCACCAGTTGGATCCCTCAGCCTGGCCTGTGGGATCGGGCTGAAACTGGCTCTCTGACATACCCTGAGGGGTCCCAGATTGCAACAAGGCGCATGCCAGGCCGAGGGACCCCACCGGTGCATGATCGGAGTCAGGGAGGGACCACGGAAGGGCTCAAGGGCTTGTCCAGCCCATCTCACTCAGTCCCGATTGGCCAGTCCCCAACAGCAAGCTAACCTACAGGTCAGAGCTCCTGCCCCCTGGTGGTCAGTGAACATCATAGTGACTGGTCAACTGGTCGAATGTCTGCCCCCTGGTTGTCAGTGCATGTCATAGTGACTGGTCGACCAGTCGATTGTCTGCCCCCTGGTGGTCAGTGCACGTCATAGAGAGCAGTTGAGAGGCCTTAGCATATCATTAACGTATTATGCTTTGATTGGTTGAACAGACAACTGGACGACCAGACACTTGGCATATTAGGTTTTTATTACATAGGATTATATAGGATATATAGTTATATATAGACATATATATTTCTTGTCTTGTTATATACGTACTAGAAGCCTGGTGCATGAGATTCATGCATAGGGAGGGGGATCCCTCAGCCCAGCCTGTGCCCTCTTGCAGTCCAGGACCCATCGGGGGATATCCACCTCCTGGCTTAGGCCCAATCCCCCCAGGGTGCAGACACTGTGAGCCCAGCTTCTGGCTGAGCAGCAGTCCTCCTGTGGGAGTGCACTGACCACGAGGGGACATCTCCAGCATTGAGCGTCTGCGCCCTGGTGGTCAGTGTGCATCATAGCGACCAGTCGTTCCGTTGTTTGCTCAATTCACATATAACGCTTTTATTATATAGCATACTTACAGTTATAATTGCTACATATAAGTATGTATATTCACACACTATATAGTATCTATCTATATAAAACTCTAATATGCAAATCAACCTAATGGCAGAACAACCTATGAAACGACCGGTCGACAGGGGGTGGGACTGGCGAGCAGGCAGTGCCAGGCCAGCCAAGGTGGGTGCCAGCGAGCAGAGGGAAGTGACCAGTGGTGGCAGCAGGGGGCACCAGCCCTCCAGTCAAGGTGGGTGCCAGCAGGGGCCCCCCAATCACCTCGCCAGTCACCCCACTGATCAGCCCTGATCACCAGTCAGGCCTAGGGACCCTACCCTATATATTGGGAACAGTCTCTTAGATTTAAAAATTAAAACCTGGCAAGGCTACTCTAACACTGAAAAAAAGGATGATGCAGCGATGACATGCATGGACTCTGCCTTGCACATTTTGTGGTCAGCCCTGATTCTGACACTTATAACTGTGTGACAAAGCCAATTACTTAACTTATCTCTGCTTCAGTTTTTCCACCCATAAGATGGGGAAAATGGTACTACTGCCTCAGAAGGATTATGTTATGTACTACTTTTTATAATCAGGGCAAAAAAATGTAGCTGCCCATACAACAGCACGATGCCTTTCCCCTGTATGAAAAGTATGGTCACTGGTGCATGCAGCGTCCCGGATTGCGAGAGAGATGTCCAATTGCCAGTTTAGGCCCAACATCCCCCGAGGAGTCCCAGATTGCGAGAGGGCACAGGCCAGGCTGAGGGACCCCTCCAGGCACAAATTTCGTGCACTGGACCTCTAGTATAGTTATACAAACACACATACATACACACAATGTTACAAAAACAAAATCTGTAGGTTCTAATTGAATTTTGCATATATTATGCCAAGAGAAAACATCCTGATTTCTCAGGGGAAGACAAAATAACCAAAAAATGAGGGTGCTGTTTGCTGTAGCTTTGAGTCAATGGCTACATTGAATCCAAAATTCTGGAAACATTTTGAATGCCTACTCTGTGCAATCAGTCTATGTCAGATCATTTATATCCGGAGATACCCACATCCAGGGTAAACTCAACACCTCTCTTTAGAACAGCAGTGCCACAGACGAACATGTCACATGCTTTAGCAGCTAATTTTTTTTACTGTTCAGGCATAGATTAAAATGCCCTTTTATGGCAGGCAATGTGCAGAGTCAGCCTATAAACCTTAGAATCTCTTACATATTGTTAGTCCTCAAACTTAGCTCTCAGTCCCAAGGCAAAACTCCTTAACCCAGAGTCACTTCCTCCCAACCAATGGGAGATCCTCATTTCTAGCCTTTCTTGCTCCACAAATTCCTTGAACACTCTCCCTGACTTGGCCCTGTTCACCTCTGGACATATTAAATAATGGCTTCCCAGATTTCCCCTTTTCCAGTCCTAATTTTCTATTTTCCATTATCCAAAATGGCCAGGGACCCTAAACCTTGCCCTACATCTTAACACTTTTTGATGATTGTATGTTTTCTTATAACACCTAATTGTCTACTCCTCAGGCCCCTCCCCTCAGAGCCACCTGCTGACACCAACACTCCAAATCCACCAGATCTATCTCCACAGGAGCTGCCAAGTCATCCTCACGCTGAACAGACATTGACCTACATTAAAGCCAATACATAAGATAACCACTCTCAGCCTACCAGATGAACGTGTTCTCAGTCTGCACACATTTCAGGGAGTGTTCTACAACAGGAAAAATTTCAAAGGCCAACAGAAATGAATCTCTTTCCTTGGAGACTGTCACCAACCCCAAGTTCACGATGGTCCTTAGCCTCAGGAAAGTAAAAAATTCATTCACATGTTGTTATTTTAATGTCTTTACCTTTTGTCAGTGTGCTGCTCTGTTTATAAGCTGCTAAATGTTTGGGATCAGATATCTGCTCCTCAAATCTGCTACTTTTGGCACCGTTTTCAGTAATACCTAAGGGTACTGTTTTAGACAATTGCAGGAATTCTCTATGTAAGCTTACAAAGGGCCATTCTCTTAATAGGCCCTGGATTGCACTCTCTCATTTGGTACATTGTCAAGTACAGACAGATTTGCCTCTCTCTCTGTTTATTATAGCCACGAAACAAAAGTATGTTGTGTTCCTTCACGCTGAGACTCCTACTAAATCACTCTCTAGTATATGACACTTATTAATGGATTGTGTTTATTGTCTATCCACCAGCTAGAAGATAAGCACCAATGAGGGCAAGGATTTGTCTTGCTCTCTGACTAATCCCAGTAGCCTGCAACAGTTCCTGGCACAAAGTATAAGTTCAACTTATTTATTAAATGTATTAATTAATTACTGTCCTGCTATAAAAGTTTAAATGCTTTGGCAGTTGGCATGCTGAAACAAGATATACATTTTCAGTGGAGGAATACCTTTTGGGCTTTGAGTGAAAATGAAAAGGAAATCATGAACATTCCATCCATTCATAATGGTATGAACTATCCCATGAGGGGTAAGAAATATAATATTTCTTTGTGTTCCAAAATGAATCAAATCTGGCTCAATAATCCCCCAAAACAAGTTTTTGAGAAATCCAATAAAAGTCATCTTCTTGGACTACCTCTCCTTCAACTCTTTCAAACAAGCAATACAGAACCATGAGCTTCAGAAAAATGGGACAGGGACTACTATTCTATTTTGGTCACCCATGTTTTGAATCTATGGTAAAGAAAATGGCTCCACCCATAGATCTCTCTCCATCTCATGTTCAGCCATGGGGATCCTCACTCAAGCTCCCAAGACTTGAGCATCTAGTGCCCCGTCTACATGGGCACCCACACGAGCATCTCTATGGCAGATTCCTGCATCCACAAAGGCATTGCTTGTCAGTGAGATCAGATCTCCACTACTAAATGAAACTATAAACCCTAGTTTATTTTCCAGCCCTCAAGTATCCATCCAATATCCCAGAATTCCTTTCATTTTACCTTAAATCCTTCCCCTTTTCATCTATCTCTCATAATGTTGTTTCATGGTTTGTCCTTATAGATGGATAGACCCCAGGCCTTAGGAACACGGGAAAACCTGGTCTGTTGTTTTCAGGGAAGAAATAAAATTCAGGCTTTGGGACATTCCTATAGTGGTGGAGTGGGGGGTTCAGCTAGGATTGTGACATAAACCCAAAACAACAATGACCTTAAAAAGACAAATTTTTATTTTACCTCCCTTAAAAGAAGTTCTGAGATAGCCCCCATAGATATGAAGGCTTCTACCCTAATGCTTCACCAGCGATAGCATGCCATCCATGACCTAAGGTGACTGCCCATATTTAATCATGTGAGAGAGGGTAAATGGTGCATGTCAGATGTCTTTTAAGATTCCCCAGAGCTGCCATAATCTTTCATTGCATTTCATTGGCCAGTATGTAGTCATACAGTCCAACTCATTATGCAAGAAGCTCGAAAATGTAGCCTTTATCCCATATGGCCAGATTGGATACAGAGAGGACAACCAGCAGTTTATGCTGAAGAGGGCGAGCATTCATTCTGCTCTTTCATGATGAATTGGCAGCAGTGAAAAACAAAGCTCAGAGTTTTCTCAATAGATCACCAAGCTTAATGAAATATTAATAAATAATTCTTTTATTCTTCAGGTTTAAGAGCCACTAAAGTCTCAATAGCCACTCGACCCTCACTTTGAATCAAGGTTAAAGGGAAAGAGACAAAGGCATTTGTCATCAGAACCTTCTTCTCAGAACTTCTTTTGTGATTTGACTTGGTCTCAGATAAATTAATAGATAGCCACAAGATATGTAATACTGAAAGAAAGGGGTGCAAGACAAGCAAAATCTAAAATCAAGGCTAATTTCAATTCTATTAAGGTTAGAAATGAGGCATTAAAGTAATAAAGTAGGTGCTATTATCCACTCCACACCTCCAATCCCACCAAATTATAAACGTGAAGATTTAGCATTATTATTTTATAGTCCCAGAATCTTCTGTATAGCCAGTACTCAATGGATCTCTGCTGCACTGAGTCAGAAATGGATACTGAACAACACATGCATCAGACCTTAGTGAAAAGAATCCCTGGCCATTTTGGCTCAGAGGTTAGAGTGACAGAAAAGAGCACTGTACCTAAGGTCAACCGGCCTAGGTTCTATAACCATCTTCACTAGTTATTGCTTATTTGACCTCTATCTCCCCATGTACAAAATGGGGAATATAACTCCCTTCCCTCCTGCTCTGGGTTATAGTAACAAATGAATATTAATTGCAAAATGCTGTCCATACTATCATTTTTTATATTGGTCTTACTACCAGTAAGTAATCCAGATCAAGAAATATCTGCAACTTGAGGAATAATAAAAAACAAAAAGACATAAAGGATGAAGAGCCATATTCTAAGGCATTGGATGACCTCTCAGTAAAGCTTCCCATAGTAATGAAGATGACAACCAAAAGCAGAAACCACAAATCACCCAGGGAATGACCTTTGTGGAAGCATCTAGACTCCCTCTGCCTTTGCTCAGGGCCTCTGACTGGGTTCATGTCCTTCTCCTGCAACTCCAGTGATCTTGATAAAGACAATGAGCAGAAATGTGCTCAGACATCCTTGAAAGGCCTAGGAGTTATCGGGAAATAAGCACTCTGTCTTAAGAGGATGTTCCAACCACTGTTGAAACTGACCACACACATCCCCAGGTTGAACGTTCTTTGGAATCTCAGTGTGGTTGGAGTTAAAATTCGGCTCCTATCACCTATGTCTTATCTTAGGAACTCAGTAAGTTCTATAAATTTTAAATCAATTGTTAGAAATGTTGTACTCAGTTTGTAGCCCACTTATGACCAAGTGTCTAGGCACTTTGGCATTTATGGCATACATTTGGTTAAGCATTACCCTGATTTTATCTTAATTTATTTGTTTTCTCTTTTTTCCAATTTTCTCCTTTATTATCATATATTACTGGGTAATATATTTTAGCCACTTTATTCTTGTGGAATGAGGTAAGATACAAATAATAAGTCAACAATAAAACCAAAGTATCATTGGAGGGTACTTTAATTTACTTACTTTTTCTATTTTGTTGTTGTTGTTAATCCTCACCTGAGGATATTTTTCCATTGACTTTTAGAGATGGTGGAAGGAAGGGAGAGAGACAGAAAGAGAGAATCATGAGAGAGAAACATCAGTTGGTTGCCTCCCGCAAGTCAAGGCCAGGTATTGAGCATGACCGGAATCTAACCTGGGACCCTTCGGTCCCCAGGCTGAAGCTCTATCCACTGAGTCAAACCAGTTAGGGAAGAAGTTACTTTAGTTTAAAAATATAGCTTTCCATCTGGCCATAGTCATAGGTAAACTAAGATGGGCACTTACAGATACATCCAGGAGCTATGGAGGAAGAAGCAGTCAGATGTAATGCGCTTCCTTCTCAGGGTGCACTGCTGGGATACAAGGCCAAGCAAGGTTATGTCATATATTGGGTTTGTTGTTGTTGAAGAGTGAGCTGGACACCACTGTGGGGCTCTGAGAGTCCTGAATTCTTACTGGGTTGGTGAAGATTTCACGTATAAATTCTTTGAGGTTATCCTCATTGATCCTTTCCATAAGGCTATCACACAAAATCCTGAAACCAAATAGATCACCAAACCAGTCTACAAGCACAGGCAGATATGAGGGCTGCCATCTGCAGGCCACAAGAGCCATGGCCCTGGGAAGGGCCACAAGTTCCACCACACTATTGGTGGTTCTTGCTGTGCAGCTTGGAGAAGGCACAATACTCTTCAGCTCCACAGTTAACCACTAATGTAAGTAATGTTTGTAAAATTCTTACCTAATAAACAATCTAGGACAGTAAATAAATAAATAAATAAATAAAAATATAATGACTATTATAGATGTAGCTATGTTAGTCTTGTATAGAAATAGATATAGATACAAACATACATAAATATAGATAAATGATAGATATAGATGATAGATAGATAGATAGATAGATAGATAGATAGATAGATAGCAATGTTTACAAACTATTATGAAGGAAACAAGGAATGTAAAACCTAGCTGAGTTTCTACTCTGATAAATAGATAGTAAGAATTTAGCATTTGTAGAAAAGGAAGACATATTTACCTACTTATTGATTTAAAGTTTTTCATAAAACTAAAATATTTTTATTCATTTCCTTTAAACTATAAGCAAGAAAAATTATATTCCAAGGTAATTTTGTAATATGGTGAATTTGGGGAAATAGAAAGAATTTTCATTTCTTACACTAAGTTTGTCACTATTATTAAAACTAGGGGAAATATTTAAAATAGTCTCAAAACAACTACTTTTAGGAAAACAAGTACTTTTTTTAAGTTTATATTTTCCATCACTATTTACCCCCTCTATACCATTAGGATAACAAGTACTTTAACTTAAGCTTCTTATATGGCAAAAAGTATTTATTTTCAGTGTGCTTCACACTAAATAATATCAGTGCTTTCTTGACTTTGATTTTAAAATATCTAAAAGAGTATAAAGATGGCATAATGGTTAAGACTATAGACACAAATCTCTACTTAACTTTCTTCTGCCTGTGTGACCACATGAAAGACCCTAATCATGCTTTACCTCTAGGTTGTATGAGGATTCAATGAGTTACCATGTGGGAAATGCTTAGAACAGTGCATGGTATACAGAAAGCAGTAGTTGCTGCTTGCTATCATTATTGTTGTTGTCATCGTCACTATTGTTGTCATTTGTCATCATCTCTATCATCTGAAAGATGTATAAACTGTCTTTGCTGGTGTTTCTCCCAAGTGCCACCAGAAACTCAACATGCCCCAGGTAAATCATTTAGTTTAACTGATAATGACTGAGGTGAAATAAAATAAAATAAAAATAAAATAAATAAAAATATAATGACTATTATAGATGTAGCTATGTTAGTGTTGTATAGAAACCAACATCCTATCTGCATTATCAAAGAGGCAAGGCATGCCTTCCTTTGTATTCAAAAGACTGAAGTACATATGTAAAACTTTAGACAATAAAAAATAATAATAATAAATAAAACAAAAGCTGAAGGAAAGAACTAATGATCCCAAGTTCATATGAAGGAGTCTGACTGGCTTATGAGCCAGGGTGCCCTTAGAAGCGGGAGAGAAACCCACTTCCTAACCTGTTTCACACTCTCAGCACCAGTGACACAAAAAGGCTTTTTGGCTAGGCCTTCCCTGACTACAGCTCAAGTCTCTGAGCATAAGGTGGTTTTCAGGAATCTTTCATCCAACTTCTAAATGCCAAAGTGTTCTCTGCAATGAAGCCCTGTCCAGTCTCTCGGGAATCATCCATCAGTCTTTGCTCCTTCTAGGCCTGTTGGCAATTCAAAAGCAAAAAATAAAGGAAAATCAGCATTAGACAAACCACAGTCCTCGACTCCTCAGTTCTGCCACTCGATAACCAATGGCTTTTTCAAGTTCCTCACACTTTCTTATCCCATTTCCTTAGCTGAAAAGAGGAAGAGATTATTGGAGACTTGTTCACACCTGTGCAGTGACAAAGCACCTGGGTTACCTTGCTCTGATGGTCCTGAGCAGAAATCTCCCACTTCACACTCTCTTCTGCTACAGGACCCCAATCAAACTGAAAATCCTCGTATATCACCCAGAATCCACATTTCACAATGACAGCAATGAATATATTCCCAGTATTATCAAGAGTCAAATGTTTCTGATATCAGTTCTCTTGCTGTTCCTTCCAGGTGTCTGAATTCCTTCAGCTTATAGCAGAGGGCTGTATGGGGAATATAAGGAAAAAGCAGGTAATTTTCCCAACCTTCATTGTTGAGCATGAGTACTTTTTGAACTTGCATGGTACACCCTGATGAAACATAGGCTAACACATTTTATCTGTATATAGTTAACTTAGGAAGGCTAATTAGAAGCAGGCCATTATAAAGAATATAATTTATGTATGAAAAAAATCTATTCACATAATGTCCTGGGAAAGGAAAGGGTGGACATCAGTAACAGAGGCAAAGATTACTAACTGTACCATCAGCTTCCTTTCATCTCCATGGGTAATGTTACAATGGCTTGCTTTTCTGTTTCCTCTGCAGAATGTAAATGCAGTTTAATAAGCACATTGAGTGTCTACTATATGAAAGGCTATGGAAATTCAAAAATGGGTACGTTATGCTCTCAGCCTCCAAGGGGCTTCTGGTCCAGGTTAACAGATGTAATAAAAGGAATTTGATTTAGGATGACAGGAAAGTTCTTGAGTTGGATAGTGGTAGTGGCTGCACAACAGTGTGAATATACTTAATGTCACTGAACTGTACACTTAAAAATAGCTAAGATAGTTAATTTTATGGTATGTATATTTTACCACACACACACACACACACACACAAAAGAAAAGAAATAGAGATTCTTGCCCTGACCGGTTTGGCTCAGTGGATAGAGCATCAGCCTGCGGACTGAAAGGTCCCAGGTTCGATTCCGGTCAAGGGCATGTACCTTGGTTGCGGGCACATCCCCAGTAGGAGGTGTGCAGGAGGCAGCTGATCAATGTTTCTCTCTCATTGATGTTTCCAACTCTCTATCCCTCTCCCTTCAATAAAATATATTTAATAAAAAAAAAAAGAAATAGAGATTCTCTCCTCCCCTTCTGGCAGAGGTAGAATAAATCAAAATAAATCCACTGGCACCAACACGATTGCTTGAGCAAGAGCAGAGCATGAAGTCGGTGTGCAGGGCTTTCCTCTTAAAAAGCTGTCAGGCCCAGGCAGTTGGCAAAGACTCAAATGTGTCGCAGCACCATCGTGGGTCCTGTGTTATTCCTGGAGGGCAAAGTCAAAGTCACACCAGCAGGGAAATGTCCTTTCTGGGAGATGTACATGACCACATTATCTCAGGGAAAATTAGTGATTTTAAAAACTATGTTCCCTTTATAGGTGACCCAGCAAAGCAGCAGTTGGGCTCCTGCTCACTAGAAAAAGAGGGCCCCATCAAACAAGACCCCCATGTGTGGTTGAGTGGTCTGTTACCACAATCTTGAAATTCTTTTTTTTAATATTTATTGTTGAAGGTATTACAGATATCCCCTTTTTCCTCAGTTGACCCCTTCTAGCTCACCCCCATCCCCACCCCAGGCCTTCACCACCCTATAGTCTGTGTCCATGGGTTATGCATATATGCATACAAGTTCCAAGAGGTATCACCTTAATCTAAGCTCAGGAAATGCGGCAGGTCACCAGTCATCCAGAGCCCATATGAAAGGCAGAAAAGAAGGGCAATGCTCAAGAACACAGAGTCTAAGACATTTCTCATATTGTACCGAACTGTACAAAAGAATTCAATCATGGAAAGGAGTAGAGTCAGCCTATCAGACTAAGAGACCCAACAATGGGGTTTCATGAGAATGTGTGTGTGGGGGGGTGGGGTGGGACGCAGGTCATAAGCTTGAAATGCCTTCCCTTGAGGATTACAAGACAACTTCTGAGTTTACTAGAACTTTGACCTCTATAAAATCTTCTTACACTACTCAAATAGAACTAGAGTCATAGAAGCATCAAACAGACTGTCCAACCTATGAGGGAAGGCAGGGGAGAAGGTGAGAGTGGAGTGGGTAGAGATCCACCAAAGGACTTGTATGCATGCATATGAGCATAACCAATGGACACAGACAGTAGGGGGGTGAGGGCATGTGTTGGGGGCTGGGGGCAGCCAGGAGAGGTCAATGGGGGGGAAAAGAGACTTATGTAATACTTTAAACAATAAAATTTTTTTAAAAGCTTTATCTATTGATATTAGAGTGAGTCATGAGGATCTAGTGGCAGCTGATGGGACAAGGACTGGGACAGGCAGCTTGGCTTTGTCCCTTTCCTTCTGAACTCCAGTGGAGAAAAGCATTGGTACCAAGCTCACCCTGAACTTGCAGGAGGCCTTCTGAAGTAACAGTCTCCCACAATGTAGGAAGCACCCAAGAAGCCCCAAACTTGACCCATAAGAAAACCAAAGGGCCCAAAGACCCCAGTGTTGTGTTGCAAAATAGATTATGTCATTATGAGATAAATATTATCTCTTTCTGTACTGTTTGAAATTTTTATCATGGATATATAAAACTGACTTATTGAGGACTGTCAACTCATTAAAATATAAGCCTGATATTTTTTGCCAGTAACTATTCATAGATGTTTTATATAAGTAATGCTTTCCTTAATATCATCTTGACCCAATTCCATAAGTTTTCAGACATTCTGACTTATATAAACAATATCCTTTCATTTTCCAAGACTCAGCACCATTTATTTTAAAAACTTCAGTATTACATTTGATTCAAATCTCTTCTCTCTACCCTTCCCCACCCTAAGCACAGGTTACAGCTTTGACTGCACTGACCTGAAATGGAGGGGGTGGGGCCGCATGGTCTGATTTTTGCTTCTCTCCTCTACCCTTCCTCTACCCACTGCTGCTTCCTTCCCTGTCAGGGTAGAGCTAAATTGCAGATAAAAACAAAAAAACAAAAAATACCACCCTGACTGGTCCAGTTACAGTCCTGCTTGTGGTAGGTGGTAATTGCTGTTCTTGCACTCTGTATGGCTAGAATGGACATTTGGTGGCTCCAACACAATCCACTGGTAAAAAGCTCACTCCCGCCCTGGCCAGTGTGGCTCAGTTCATTGGAATGTCATCCCATACACCAAAAGGCCAGTCAGGGGACATATCTAAGTTGCAGGTTTGATCCGTGGTTGGGGTGTGTATGGGAGGCAACCGATTGATGTTTCTCTCTCACATCAATGTTTCGTTTCTTCTCTCTTTTTCCCCCCTCTCCCTCTCTCTCTAAAATCAATGAAAACATATTCTAGGGTGAGAATTTAAAAAATAAAAATAAATAAAGCAATTTTAAAAAGCTTACTTCTCCCATCTGATTATCCCCAGTTCTCTGGCAAAGCAACCAAAAACAAAAATGAAAATTACAGTAACCTGCCCTGGCCAGTGTGGCTCAGTTGGTTGAAATGTTGTCTCATGCACCAAAAGGTCACCAGTTCAATTCCCAGTCAGATCACATGCCCAGGTTGTGGGTTCGATCCCCAGTTAGACACAACCAATCAATGTTTCTCTCTCTCTCCCATTCCCTCTCCCTTCCTCTTCCCCCCCAAAAATCAATAAAAACATCTTTTTTAAAAGTTTTTAAAATGACAGTCACCCTTTTCATAGGTTTACCTTTTTTTTTTTCTAAACAGGAATTCTTTTGGGATCTCGACTTGGCCTTCAGCAAAAAAAGCATGTCCTCCACAGACATGTGATTGGGGGGATAGCCTTTCTTCTTGTGTTGACTGTGTGGAGGGAAGGTGGTTGGTGTAGAGCTTGTTTCAGAATTTGTTTCTATATTACACCTGAGGGGAGATAGCTGAACCACCTTTTGGCTTTGTTCTCAACCAATAATGTGGGATTTAGCCTTTTGAGACAATTTGGAGCTTGTGTTGCTGCCTATTGAATTGCCTTTATTATAAATAAAATAATAATATATGACCTGTGCAGTGATATCAGAGTTATACATAGATGACATTTTCTAACACAGAGGGGAGTGGCACTTCACCAAGCCCACAAGAACAGTATGCTAGAGGAGAGAATGTCTTACCTGGGTCATAACAGGAAAGCAGAAGTAATCCTGCTGGAAATGCAGAGATGGATCAAGATTTCTCAACCTTAGCAGGCCTGACATTTAGGCCAGATAATTCCTTGTTGTGGGAGGCTGTTCGTGCATCCCTGGCCTCTACCAACTAGATGACAGGAGCACCCCAAATTATGACAACCAAAAATATCTTCAGACATTGAAAACCATCTCTCTGAGAGGCAAAATCACTTCTGGTTGAAAATCACTGAAGCAGGCCCTTATAGGTAGAGGGGAAATCATGACCAAAAGTTCAAGGTATGAAAGAGCATGACATTTCTGAAAACTACACGTAGTTCCACGTTACTGAAGTATGAAGAACAATGCAGGGAGTGGTGGGCGGTGGGAATGGAGAAGCGTGGGAGCAAGAATAAGGACTGGTACAGCATGCAGAGGTAAAGGAATGTCACCCCTCTGGTAATGATGAATCTCAGAACGAGAATGACATATGGGATTTCAGTTCCAGACAGATGGTAAAAGGACAGAAGAAGAATAAGATTTTCAGCAGTCGAATCACACAGGAGTTATGTCAGAAGTCAAGACATCAGACAATGAAAAGCACCTGTAGGAGGAGCAGCAGGAGGTTTAGGAACAGGTTGGAATGTATGCAGGAAGCCTGGATGGGTGGCCCTGCAGCAGATAAGAGCATGTAGAAGGATAGGTGATCACATTCCATGACTGAGAAGAACAAAGAAATTTTGCATGTGTTGAATTGTGAGTGTCTTCTTTCCGTTCTTGTTGGTTAATTTAAGATCTTAGCCTATAGAAATCTACTTCATCTTGACAGTTTCCTGGTTTTTCCAAGGATGAAATCTTTGAGATGTCAAGTAACTAGAATGCTATGTAAGATATCCTTACATCTTAGGTAACTTGTCTAACACTCAAAGCATCACAAACAACACAGTCATGCTTTGTCCATAGGTTAGACTACCTCATTTCAAATACCACTCTGACATGACTCCAACATTGGACCAATTAGCAGTGAAAAGTTGTCATGGTTTTGATATTATCTCTGGCAAAGTACTAGAAAGAAAACATGAGAGAGGCCAAGGTACTATAAGGAGAAGAAGAGAGCTCCTAACAAAGAATTTGATACAAATGACTTTGCCCCAGGTTGGTACTTTACCTTAGAAGTGACTATGCCTACAACTTTGATTGGATGCATTACAAATGAACTCCAATGGAAACACTTCTGAAAAGAGAAAACTACGTAGTAACAGTATGTATGCAAAACCAAAGCAATGTTTGTTGTAGAACTGATGAACAAACATCATCAGCATCAGCACTGTTAATGTAATATATGGAGTGAATTTTTTAAATATATTTTTATTGATTTCAGAGGGGAAGGGAGAGAGAAAGAGAGATAGAAACATAAATGTTGAGAGAGAATCATTGATAGGCTGCCTTCTGTACACCCCCTACTGGGAATTGAGCCCAAAACCCAGGCATGTGCCCTGACCAGAATTCGAACCTTGACCTCCTGATTCATAGGTCAATGCTCAACCACTGAGCCATGCCGGCCAGGCCTGAAGTCATTTTTTTAAAAAGATTTGGCTCCTAAATCAATTTTTCATGGTAAGCAACCTAGGAAGTTAAGATCCCCTTATTAGCCTCTTTTTTTGTTCTCCTCAGTGGCCCAGATCATTTAAACAGAAAAGCAGCAGCTGAACTACACAAAAAGCTCCTGAGAAGCAGTAGCTAAAGGAGGGCAGGAAACCAGGAAAATACAGCTCTAGTGACATAAATCTTAATGCAAATTCAAAGTCTGGCGTATGTGACTACAACAGTGTCCCCAAATGACTCAGAAAGGCATTTGCCTGATCTCTTAAGTATATATTTTGCACATTATTGTTATAAGAATGTAAAAAGGGTTCTATTTCCTGCTTGATATATTCTTTCCTAATGTCTTGCAGATTTGGAGCATCTCCAAAAAATACATAATAATGTGAGAGGAGGAAGGAGAAGGGGTAGAAGGGGAAGAAAGGTTAAGAGCAGTTTGCACCTCTCTATGCCCCACACTTGTTTAATGGGCTATAATCAGTACCACTACTGATTTGGTTTTAGCAATGGTGTCAATACTAGGACAGCTGATTTATGGATGAATGTTATGAAGGGGAAGGATAAGGGTGTAATTTACTAGGCATCCCTTAGTTAATGGCATCTGCATTTCATTCTTGGTTGCCCAATGCAGACTGCTTCACTTCTCTAAGTAGCATCATAGTCGTCATCAGTCCAGTGGGAATAACACAGCCAGCACTATTCTGTGAGTAGAGGCTATAGCTGATGCCTAATTTGACTGCTTTAGAAATATCTCAAGCAGTGCCTCTCAAAGTATAGCCCACAGACCAGTAGCATCAACATCATCCAGAAGTCTATAAGATGTTCTGAATGACAAGCTCCACCCTAGATTTGCTGAATGAGTCAAAAATCTGCATTTTAACAACATATTCAAGTGAAATGCATGGCACCATGCCTTCTGAGTAGCAGTGCCCTAGATCCATGCTGCTGATTTGTCAACCTGTTAGTCCTAGTCAACTACTAGGTAAGTACAGACTTTGGCCATAAGCACTTAAAACTTTCATAGTTATTTGACATTTTACTCACATCTAAGCACATGAACAGTGAACACATGTCCTTCAAGAGCAGTGGACAAATGTGAGGGTTCAGCACTTGTGTGGGGAATGACATGTGGCACAAGCTTCTACCAGTCATGGGCAACAGAGTCCCACATCATCCTCATGGGTTTTAAAAAAGAAAAGAAAGACTAGTACTTTGTCATAGAGTCTGGAAAGCACTACCCTAGAGCAAGGGCCAGGAAATCTTTTCTGTTAAGATAGCTAATATTTGAAGCTATATAGGTCATAAAGTCTCTGTAGCAACTACCTGCCATTATAAAGCAAAAGCAGCAAAGGTGATGTGTAAGCAAATGAGCATGCTGTGTTCCAATAAAACTTTGTTTACTTACAAAAACAGGGGATGGCCAGATTCGGCCTGCAGGCTGTCCTGTGCCAACTCCTATTTTAAAGGATAACTATTGGCCAAATATGATGCCACCAGCAGATTATGCTGAATCCACTTGACCCAATACAACCCTGACTTCTGAAAATTGAGGAGGAGAAGGAACAAATGGCCTCTGTCTCCTACTTTTGTCAGTGATTTCCCTACTTGCAGTGGCCACAGAAACTGCTCCTGCCCTTTTGTTCCAATAACAGTGTGAAATCTGTGAGGGCAAGGCCAAACACATCTGGACAATCCTCAGCTATCTCCCTAGCAAAACAAGACATTCAAAAGGGAATGTCCACATCAGAAAGGGAAAAGCTAAGTCTCCTTCCTATAGTTCAGGGATCTCCAAACAGTGGCCCATTGGTGAATGACATCTCCCAAATCCAGCCTGCCACCTGTTTTTGTAAATAAAGTTTTATTGGAATAAAGCCATGCACACTCAATTACATATTGTCGGTGCTGCTTTAAGCTACAAAGGCAGAGTGGAGCAGCTGCAGCTGAGACCTTACAACCCACAAAGCCTAAAATATTTCCTATTTGGATCTTTACAGGAAAATCTGCAGCCTCTGCTGGAGTTGCTCCCAGGACTGGCAGCCCCTTGCTGCAGGGATAAGAGGACAGGCTTCTATGTCACCAGCAATAGGACTGATGTCAACTACTTTGTCTGGAAAAATCTTCCTGCGCTGAGCAAGTGCTCACAGTCAAGGAGGCTTCTTCCTGAGTTTCTCCCAAGTTTCTTGGTGGCTTTCAAGTTCCTTTTAAGTTAGTTCTTATACGATTAAAATATACAGACAGAGTTAGTTATTCATGAGGCTATCTATTGGTCATGTAAAGGCAGCATTAACTTGGTGCCTTCAATAAAGAGAATATTATGAGCAAAAAATTGACAGGATGGACAATAACAACCTTGCATCTAGATCCCCGGAACACTCCCTAAATGGGAAAACAGTTGCTAAACAAATGGGTTCTCTTAGTTCCCAGAGAATTGGGGACTGTTTTTGTCAAAACTTCAAAGAACAGAAAGCATCATAAATACGTGGAGCAAACGTCAAGAAACAAAACCTTCCGGCCTTTGAATTCACTGTAAGTAACTCCCCTAACACGGCAGGAAAGTGGGCTGCGGTGGTGTGGGGAAAAGCAGAAATGCACACAAAAGCCTCTGTGTAACTCGGTGTTAACAAAACACAGTTGTTTCCCTTTTGGCCAGTTGGAATGAGGCAAGTGCTGCAGCAGTTACCTCATGTTCTGTAGTCGCACTTTATAAATACTGCTAGTGCCACCCGCTGGTCATCTGTTTCTATTGCATGCCACTAGTCACATGCTGGCCTCATTTTTCCCAAGCAAGTGAATAATGCCTATTGTAGAATCTTGGACTCCTAAGAAAAAAGATCTGCAGAGGTCTCTACATGTCTTTTTTTTTTTTTTTTTTCAAATTTTTATTAAGGTATTATATGTGTACATATCTTACCATTGCCCCCCCCCCACCCCACTCCCATACCTGCCCTCACCCCCCAATGTTTTGCATCCGTTGGTTACTCTTATATGCATGCATACAAGTCCTTCAGTTGATCTCTTATTTCCCCCACCTCTCCCTAACCTTACCGCTGTAATTAGACACTCTGTTTGATGCTTTACTGCCTCTGTAACTATCTTTTGGTTCATCAGTTTATAATGTTTTTTATCCCTAAATGAGTGAGATCATGTGGTATTTTTCTTTCATTGACTGGCTTATTTCACTTAGCATAATGTTCTCTAATTCCATCCAGGTGTCTATAAATGGTAGTAATTCCTTCTTTTTTATGGCAGCATAGTATTCCATTGTGTAGATGTACCATAGTTTTCTGATCCAGTCATCTGCTGACGGGCACCTAGGCTGTTTCCAAATCTTAGCTATTGTAAATTGTGCTGCTATGAACATAGGGGTGCATATATCCTTTCTGATTGGTGTTTCTGGTTTCTTAGGATATATTCCTAGGAGTGGGATTACTGGGTCAAATGGGAGTTCCATTTTCAGTTTTTTGAGGAAACTCCATACTGTTCTCCACAGTGGCTGCACCAGTCTGCATTCCCACCAGCAGTGCACGAGGGTTTACATATTACAAGATCCCAGACCAAGTTGCCTTTGGATTGACTTTTAATGCTGCAAATGCATCTTTGAGACCATAGTTTAGCCACATTGCAAAGACCAGGATCACTTCTAATACTACTTTTTGGCTCCAAAAGCTTGAGAATTATCTGTCAGCAAGAGGAATATGACTGTACTACTAAGCTTCCACTCACAGCTCCCTCCATGCCCCAAAAATAGCCAGGCAAAGGGCTGTCATTGGAGAAGGCAAGAGGTACATTACTATTTTGAGTCACTTCCTCTGATAAAGAGGAAAGGAACTCTTAGGTTTGGGACCAGGCTTCTTTAGCCAGGCTGCCATGCTCCCCTTGAGAGTATTTTAGGGGTCAAAAACTGATTGGAAAAGTAGTTGCTCTTCTGTTTTGTAAGCCTTGCTGCAGAAATTAAATTAAGTAAATAGAAAAAGCACACAGAACCTGCTGGGAAAAGCCCACCTACACAACCACGAGAATAGAACCGGCCCTGTTCCACACAGACGGGAGCGCTCTGCCTTTCTGGCCTTCCTCCCCGTCACACTCTGGATACAGAACAGAGCAGGATCCGGCTTAGAGGCTTCCAGGAGGAGGATCAGGAAAGGAAGGCTTAAAGCATGACAGAGGGTGAGGCCCAGTGGGAAATGCACAAGGGTCTGCAGGGAAAGTCAGAGTTTTGCTGTCTCTCCCTTGACAGAGATATGGGCCTAGCCTGCCTGTGCTAAATCCTTTTGCTTCTGATTCGGAAAACATTTGGCTTCCTGAAAAGTAAAAACTATTAGAGGCTTTTTCTTAATCCATCTTGCACATCCTTAGAGTTGACGTCAATAAGCCACAGAGGGAGTTTCTACCAGTCCTCCGTGGGCCGAGGAATGATGGCAAAGACACAGGGCCCATGCGCCCCAGCATCCTCAGGGGGGCGGGGGAGGAAGGATGTTCACAGGGATCTTCTGGGCACTATCAGGAAGAGAGAGAAACACATCCCTCTGAGTAAAAAAGGCATTTGTCTCCAAGAAAAATGGTCCTACTGGGGGGAAATGTCAAACTTAATGAAGCTAACCAATAGTAAAGGAAACAAGCTATCTCTTCAGAATGTTAGAAAAACAGTGTGCTTAGAAGATGTTATGATTTACAATTACAGCTGCCATTTATTGATGGACATTGTTCTTTAACCAGGCATTTATGCCCCTGTTTTACAGATGATGAAACCAAGGTTCAGGAAAGTTCAGTCACGTTATCAAAGTCAACAGGGAGTAGGTAGAAATAAACCCAGCTCTGTCTCCAAGCCTGTGTTCTGTGTACTCTGCCCCTGCTTCCATGATTACAGACGTTGGTTTGCTCTCACAAAATACAGCCTGCACATGAGCACATTTCTGAAAATGAAGACCTGAGACATGGATTTCCACAATGGGATCAACAATCTGCAAAAGCTTTCCCATGGAAAACTCAGCTGAAATGGACTAGGGGTTCCAGACTGGCTTCCGCCATAGCTCTTCTGCAGCCAGAGCCATGGCAGCTGTTCCAACTCCTGCCAAGTCAACAGCCTAAATGTACTGCCCATCTCAGTCCCACACAGTTCATTTCACTTATCATCTTTTTGTCCCCTCACTTACCATCTTTTGTTCCCTATGAGGGTGAGAAATGGGGCTATGATTTATAGTAGGTAGATCTTTTATACTGAGCCCTGACTGGGAGTTTCACCAGCTACAGGCTCCTACAGCCAATACCAACAGGACACCAAAGGACTAGGAAAGATAAGGAACATCTCCGCGGTAACCAGAGAAGAACCAGACAAGGATAGCTTCTCTACACCAACTTCCTGGAGGCCCCCTCGCTGATACCCACATGGCGCCTTAGAGAGCAGGAAGTGGAAAGCAAATCTTTGAAAGAGCAGAATTATCTCCTTTTGGATAAGAAGTTCAAATCTTGAATTTGAGTAAATATTTTGTCTGAAAGACACTGAGCTAACCTAGCAGAGACTATTTAAAAACAAAAGAGACCAATTTACCAAGAACTCTTGTAGATTTGGTTTTCTTGCTCCCAAGTGGAATATGGGATTGAGGACAAGATGAGATCACTTATGGAAAATAAAGCATACTATTTTTTTTTTCACATTTAAGGTGTAATATATAAATATTGCTCCATGTGTGCTGTGTGTATAAATTTTATATCAAATAGGCTGATTTTTTTTTTTTTGACATGGTGAAGATGTGCGAGGATTTCAGGAAGGCATTTTCACAAAGGCTCCACAGTATCCTTGCAGACAAGATGGAGAAATGTGGACTGGATGATAAAACACTTATGTGAACTCTCATGCCGCCTATATTTTGTTCCTTTTGGGACACCAAACTTCCAAGGAGATATTGACAAAGTGAATTTTCCTTTAAGAAAATGACTAGAATGACAAATAATTTGGTAATCCTATCCTAGCAGGGATGGAATATTTTATTTTAGAAAAATGAAGACTCCAGGTGAAGGGAGGAGGGGGGTCAGCATCTGTGATTGAGTGGAGTGAGTACTCTTGGTGGCAACCAAAGTTCAAATCATGAATCTTCCTTTACTACAAAATGCCTTGTGTCACCCCCATGCACTTGCCATGCTCTGTACCATACTCCATTGTTTGCAACAGTATCTACAGGGCAGGTGGGCAATGCAGGGCACCAGGAGACAGAGCCAGAGCTAGAGAGAAAGGGAGAGCAAAACTAGGAAGCCTGGGAGAAGAATCAGCAGCCCCAGGGAGGTGTTTACATTTACAAAGTAAGTCCATATTCTAGATATGGCATTTCTGAAACAATTGCAGATGCAAGGCAACAGGGTTCTGTCACAAAGAAGCAGAGGGAATGTGGCTTCAGAATAGTCAAATGCGGTAGAGGAGGCAGGAGGACCAAATCTGGGGTAGGGCTGTATCCAAGGAAAGTCCTTCCAATACTGGTGGGGAGCTTTGCAAATAGGGTGGAACCCTGGATGTGGACTTGGCATGAACACAGCTGGAAAGCAATCCCCTGCCAGCCTGGGTATGAAGGAGAGTTTCTTACAAGCTCTACTGAAGGAGCAAGACATGGAGAAAACCCAGAAAGAAAGGAATTTGACTGCCCCAGAGGAGATACTGAAAGTCACCCCTTCTTAGACCTACTGGCCTGAAATTCCACTTTAGGATGATCATTCCTTTGACTTAAATGTAAGTGGTCCTTAAGTGTTTCTTACCAAAATGCCAGCATCCTTGGGAGAAATAATATACTAAGCATTACATTACATCGATACTTTAATGAGGCTTAATTCCAGTAGCGGTACTCGTTTCCAGTAGTGGCAGCTAACTGGGACTCAGACTCCAAGATTAGGAATCTACTTTGTTTAATTTAGATGATTGGTTGCGAGCCCTAAAGCAGGGCTGATGCACTGCCTGGGGCTGGAGGGCCTTGCCAGGCAGAGCAGGGAGGAACCCAACTGCCTGCCCATGGCCTGAGGGCCCTGCATATCTGGAGGTACAGCAGGTGGAGAGTGAGGCTCAGAAATCAGGAGAAGGGCAACAAAGGGCCCCTGAGGCAAACCTCATCCACATCATAGTTCAGCTGACGGCCAGGCCAACCTATGGCTGCTTTATTTCACATCTCTGCCAGCAGCAAAATAAGCATATGTTCATTCCATACGTTTCTCCAATCATTTGGAAAAATATTATTCTGAAAAGAATAGCTGAACGAAAACCACTTGTTCAAAAAGGATAACATCACCAAGATTAGATTGTCTGATCTAAAGTCCTTCAAACTAAAAATGAGATATTTGCCTTGTGAAATGCAAAGACCTCATCGCTCCTCACCTTTTCCTTGATGCCCAGAACCCAGAAAATAAGAGGGAGAGGAGAGACACCCAAGAAGTCAAATGGAACCCTCCACAGTCTGTGCTTTAAACACATTCATGTGGATGGTGTGCAAGCCATCTCAGTTGTCCTCATCTTAGAAACAGAAAGAGGGAAGGTGGGGAACCTCCTAAAAGCAGGTACACTGATCGTTGAAGAAGTGACAGTTATTAGAAATAGAGAAATAACATAAAACTAAGAAAGCTTAACAACCTGGGGTCTGCATAGAGAGAAAGAGTACTAGTTGCCTTAAAATCCTTGAGGACATTGGAATGTTAAACTTCACAATTAAGGCAGAGTTATTTAAAATAGGGGGAGAAGGAATGGAATTAAATGACTTTAGGAATGCTTACCTCCAATTAAGCTTCACAACCTTATTAGCTACATTCTACATTGGTGTCCTTCTAGTAACTAAAATTATTTAATACCTTAAGTGCATCCCTAGGCATAACAGAGTTAATAAAGATTGAAAAGGCACTAAATTCTCAAGTCTTGGACTGATGAGAGGCACGTAATTATTGGTAAGATGCTGTGCTAGGGGGAAAAATGTGGAAAAGATTAGTATGTCACAAAAATTCAGATGTGAGTGGGACTCCAGTCTCTCTCAAAAACCTTGAAGACAGATAATTTATTATAGAAATAACATGATTCGTATTAGATTCCACATGGATTATAGATTCACCAAGCTGACCTATCCCCACAGTCCCTCACTTCTAAAACCAGAGGTGGGGGTGAGAGTATGGAGGCTCCTGACTAAATCAGGTGGTCAGACCATCAGGTAAGAATCTTCTCATCCCAATTCACCTGCTTAACTCTCATCCTGACTTGGGTACATTCCTATTGGTACTACCCCTATAGAGAGTAATCTACCATCCATTTAAAAAGAGCTCACACAATCCACCCACTATGTTCACATCAAAAAGACACACTAGCTGATGGAGTGCCATTGTGAGAGGTTCACTGGGAACCCAGGATCTGAAAGGGGAGGAGGCAGGATATAAAGTGCATTTCCCACCTAGTCCACTCCATCTCAGCAAACCTTTTTAGAAAAGTTTATATGCAAAGAACATTAAATATTAGTTTCACATGAGTCAGCAGGGAAATTTGACAATCAAGTACTGAGAGCAGTACATTTTATGGACCCAGGTATGGCTTTTACAAAATATTATTTCTTTTTCTAATAAACCATTTAAGAAGACAAGAAAATTATGTTTTTAAGATAAATTTTGGTATGTGTGGGAGACATTTATCATTGCCCTTCCAGCTTCCATTAAGCCTTCTTATTCCCTTAATCTTCATTTGAGACCTTGTCCCTTGCTCTCTCTCAACCCACTGGACATTCAGCGTTCCACAGGCCCCAGGGGACATCAATGACCCAGGCCTAAGTCAACCAGTGCATAGTATTTCCCTACCTCACAGTCAAGGTTCAGAGCAAGCATGGGGTCCAAATCAGTTCAATCAGAGTGAATCCCATAACCTGTGTAGGACCAACTGGAAACGATGCTGAGGGTAATGAGCTGACCATGGAGGGAAGACAATCTAGAGGAGCAGAAACAAGAGATGGAAAGAAATGGAGTCTTGGTGATATCATCCTCAAACAGCACTACTTATACCTTTCACTTTTGATATGCATTAAATTTTTTTCTTCTTTCATTTGTGTTGGTTTTCTGTTAGCTACCACTAAAATCAACGACTGAAATGATTTCAGATGAGATGCTACTATATGGAAACAAATATTTATACAGCCAATATAATTATACATCAGTTACTTTCCACTTTTATCTCTAGATCCTTTATGCTAAACCTCAGGAATTATGAATTCTTTCTGAATATATTGATACCGTTAATAACCTGGTTATTATTTAACAGGAAAGGAGTAAAGGGAAAACTAGATAATATATGCATGCCATTTATAGAGCTTTGCAAGGAAGCTGCAGTTTAACACTCTCCAAGTCTATTATTCCCCACAAATCAATGGGGTTAAGGTCTGGACAAAGGCAGTTTAGACACATGCCCAGTAACGTCTGGGTAACTTGGAAAGGAGAGTACCTATCAGTCACACTTGGAAGCAAGTCAGAGGCCAGAATAGGTGTGGCCACTGCAAGCTCGAGAAGATTTGATATTTCAACTCCTGAACAAGAGAGTTTCCTCGCTTGTGCCCTTGCCCTCTTGGCCCTCTTGCTCTCTTGGGACTCAGGACCCACACAATGGACTGATGGACTGAATCTAGCCTGATGCTTCATGGGACTCAACTCCACCATGGAATGGAAACTCTGGACACTGGCCCGTACTACTTTGGGTTCTGCTGGAACCCCAGCTACATATTTCCCAGAACTGGTTTAAGGACAATAGTAAGACTTTGCAACCCAAGGAATATAATTCCATGCCAATAAAAACCACTCATTCTCCCGTTCAAGTCTTAGAAAATTCCTTCTCTGAAGATATTGCAAGAGCCACCCCACTCCCACTAGCAACGGAGGAATCCCCCAACCCAACCCTCCAGCAACAAAATAACTCCTAGTTTTTGCAGCTATAATCTAAAGCATGTAGGAATATTTCTGCTTGACTTCTTATAACCCTAAAATCAGGATTCTTTTTTTTCTCACTGAATTTTCCTTAACTTTTTTTCACTGAGCTCTACTATAAAACATTCCCTCTAGAATAAAAAAACTTTCCCTGAAAATTGCAATGACTAAAAACAGTGGATTTGAAATAGTAGATTCATAAATTATTCTTAGGGATGTATCACAGGGGAGTTGGCCTATATAACATTAAGTTGTGTATAAAATGTATAAAGATAATTGAAAATGTGAGTAGGGCCCCAATTCAAAACAAGGAAGAAAAAAAAACCTGATTGAAACAGTCAAGTGAATTTCAGACATGTGAGTCTGAAAACAAAGGGTTACTCTAAATTGACCACATATTAAGTTGCCAGCTTCAAACCCAAGTCATGCTGCATCAGCCTCAGAGCTCGTGTGGGCAATGGGCAAGGTTAGCCTAATTCCCCTTGGTTCAGCCCACGTTGGCTCTGTCTCTCAATACAGCAGTGTTTTGTTTTGTGTGGTTTCTCTTGAAACCAAGAAAACCCCCTCATTGAGGTGCTGACCTCACACTCTGCTCCCCAGAGGTATGGACAGTAGCTGGAGCTGAGGAAACGTCATGCAGCAGTTTTGTGCAAAAGAAAATTGAGAAATTTGCACGATGCATGTGGAGCCATTGTTCCTATCTAAGCTTATAAGCTGTTTTCCTGGGAGAGCACAAAAGAGTTCCCATCACATGAGGGGAAACCTGAGGGGCCTCCTGGAGGACCCTTCACTGCAGGCCTCATTTCATTCCAAGGGAGTTCAGTGGAGGCCTATTGAAAGGAGGTCACAGGTATTTACCTTTCTTCCCAGTCTCTCAATTTGTTTCATAAAAAAGAGAACAAGCCAATGCTCTCCTCATTCTTGAGATCTCAATGCATTCATTCTGCAGATTTTTTTTTTATGGAAGGGTAGACTTTTAAAACAACAAAAGCAAATGTTATTGGAATAGACTTAAGCTTTAGCCACAGATAAACTGATTTCTTACCTTAGGTACACTGGGTTACTTTACATCCACCCAGTCTTGTCATTTTTAAAAAATTTATTGGGGTGACATTGGTTAATAAAATGACATAGGTTTCAGGTATATAATTCTAATACATCATCTTATTGTGTGCTCACTACCCAAAGTCATTCTGTCCATCACCATTTATCCCTAGTCTTACCATTTCTTACAAGTCAGAACAGAGTGGTGGTGGCATTTATGGCCTAACATATCCTTAAACATCACCCACCTCTAATAATACTGCAACAACATTCCCATAAAGAATTGTACAAGGGGTGAGAAGAACATGGAATAATAGTTTACAATATTTGATTATTAGGCTAATGTATGTAAAAGTAAGGTCTGAATAACCCAAAAGAGTAGATATCCCAAAATTTATCTTGAAAATATGGTTAAATATGTATGGTAATTAACCTCAAATCATGTATATGTTTTCATTCATAAATATTAATTAAATGCATATTTTATGCCAGGCACTGTGCTAGGTGCTAAAAGTAGACATAAATGAAAAGGAATAATCTGCCTTCAAAGGTTTCTCCCTATAGCAAGGAAAACAAGAAGATACACATGGTTCTATAAAGTTCAAATTATATAGAATATTAAGGAAAATAAACATATATTAAAGTGCAAGTGTGAACAGAATGAGTCACATGGCTAACTTCCAAGATGCTTCTCAGAACGGCCTGCCTTGGTAAATTTCCACTTACCTGGCCTGGTCTGCTCACTGAAGAACTAAGAAATCTGACTGTAAGCATGTTGAGCATAACTCTGTCTCTGGGACATTAACATATATTAACTGAATTTACCAACACGAATGCATAATCAGGAATTCTAATTCTAATTAACTAGTTTAGAATGAAATTTGCATTGTCTGCCTCCCAAAAAACGTTTATAAAAACAAACTCCTCCCTTGCTTCAGCTGTTAAAACCTATTTTGAAAAAGAAAAGAAACTTACATTTCCTTGCGAATTATGGACAGAGGGCTTAAGATGACATAGCCAGCACATTCTGCTTCCAAAGACAGATCTGCATACACATTCTCAGTTATTCTCAGAAGAATGTTTAGATGAGTATAGAGAAATTAGTTGAATGCAACACATTTGATGACTGCAGGCAGGCTGTGAAAGCAAGAGGAATCTATCTCCACACTAGTGAAACCGGATGGGGATACCGGAATAGTTAAGGTAAGAGTCACCCTACTCCTGGCCAAGCAATGGCATGCTTTCCCCGGGGACCAACCTACATTCATATTAACTCACCTTTTTAAAGTTTTAATGTATCTAATTTTAATGATGCACATATTTTTCTGACTGCAGACAAGAACAAAATTAAAATTACCTGTAATCATCTTTTAGCTTTTAGAATGCATTTTCTCTCCACTCTTTACTACATTTTCATAGATAGATAGATGGATAGATAGATGGATGGATGGATGGATAATCATATACATATGTGCATATGTATCCTATGGTAAGCTGACATGTTTCATTATCAGCATGGTGTCATACTCAAAGATATTTCAGTGCAGCATCTAGAATAATTGAAAAGTAATTTAATGTCTTCAATAGTCTTTTGCAAAAAAAAAAAGACAAAGCAGAAATATATTTAACAATAATTCTTTTAAACCCGTTTCTTTCAATTGATTCCTTCTCTCAATGCTGCAAGTCTATAATTCTCTCCCACCTCCAAAAATTATTTACCTCCTTCAAAAATCACTCATTCTTTTGAAATGAGCAAGCTTTCTTGTTCTTTCCATTTCCTTCTTGGTACTTTCCCAGTGTAAATCTGACTCTCACCCCAACAGCATCAGCACTGTTCAGCTTCTATTTCCCCATTTATCTGTAAGCAGAGTGAGCCCAGTGCCAAGCATAGTGTGATATCTGAACACACAAACATATACACACTCATGAACATCTGTACATATAGGGTTTTATAAAATTGAATTAATCTTCTGCATAACTTTGGGTCACATTTTACTTTGTAAACAATTTCCCAAGTCAATAATTTCTTCCTATAGACGACTTCTCCTCCCCCTCCTCCTCCTCCTCCTCCTCCTCCTCCTCCTCCTCCTCCTCCTCCTCCTCCTCCTCCTCCTCCTTCTTCTCCTCCTTCTTCTCCTCCTTCTTCTTCTTCTTCTTCTTCTTCTTCTTCTTCTTCTTCTTCTTCTTCTTCTTCTTCTTCCTCTCTCTCTCTCTCTCTCTCTCTCTCTCTCTCTCTCTCTCTCTCTCTCTCTCTCTTGAATAAGGTATTACATATATGTCCTTATCCCCCCATTGCCCTCCCACCACCCGCCCCCACTCATGACCTCACCTCACTGGTGTCTGTGTCCCTTGGTTAGGCTTATATGCATGCATACAAGTCCTTTGGTTGATCTCTCCTCCTTACCCCCACCCTCTCCTACCTTCCCTCTGAAGTTTGACGGTCTGATTGATGCTTCTCTGTATAGACTACTTCTTATTGGTTGCATAATATTCTGTTACACAACTGTCCCATAATTTCATCATTTCCCAATTTGGATTTTTCCCTTTTCTCTACATAAATGAGGCATCAATAAACAACTTTTCACAAAATCATCTTTGATTATTCCCTTAGAATGATTTTCTAGAAGTGAAATCACTGGAATTGAATGAATATGAACTTTTTAAAAGTCTCAATACAGACTGCCGAATTGCTTTACAGAAAAACTACAATTTCAATGTCAATCCCACAGCATGTAAAAGCGGCCTTCTCCCTGAACCCTACTAGCACAGAGTATTGGGGATTTGGGACATTTATCTTTTCAAAATCGATATTTGAAAAAATACCTTTAGTAAGGACTGACTTATGTATTAAATCTTACATGTTATACAGTTAGTGTTTCCAAGGTGATCCTATGTCCTCTATTTCAAAATTGATGCCTTATTTTTGGAACAAGGTGAAGTATAAATGAATACATTCTCCAAGTTCTGCCTGAGCATCTCACTGCTGATCCCAAGAGGGATAATTTGAGACTACCCCATGCAAAATAGAAATGCATAAGAAAGCTCTGGGGAGGACATGAAAGGCCTTTTAAATGGAGAAAAATGATCAAAAGGAGTTCTGAGCTAAAGTTATTTAACAGTTAGACAATGGAGGTAAGTATACATGCTAGATTATTACATTAGTGGCCCCCAATGAAGCATGGATCCTGGCATCCAGGCCCTCATATAGTCCTTTCCCACACTAACTCTGAGCTTGGCCACATGACCTGCTTTGGCCAAGGGAATATTAGCAAATACGACACCATGGAGGCTCATAGCACCTGTCCATTAGGACTTGCCCACCAACATGTGAAGAAGCCCAGATGAAAGAGGACAAAGAGAGAATCGTCAACCATCCCTACGGTTCCAGTTGAGGCAATAAATACATGAGTAAGGCCAAATTTGACCCTTTATCTCAGTCAAACTGCAAGTCAGGAGCAACCATATGAGTGAGCTCAAGTGAGAACAAGGGGGAAAATGTGCAAATTTATGGTGCTTTCATCATAAATCTAGAGAGTTTATGCAGCAATTGATAACTGATCCAACACATTCTAGGCATGAGAAATAACACTCATTCAACATTTATGGAGCACTCACAGTCCTGAAGGAATGATGCATGAGTGAATAAAAAATATATAGTGTGACAAGGGCTGGAATATTTGATAGGTAGTGGCACAAAGGAAGGAGTTCTCTACTTTGCTTTTCACATATAAGTGAAATCATATGGTACATATTTTTCTTTCACAGGAAAGAAAAACACATGAACTTTGTCTTGAAAAATGTCCAGGCAGACTAAGAAGAAAGATTCTAATAGGTAGAAGAAACAATGAGATGCAGAGATGAGAAATAAAACAAGATGTTCAGGGACCTGCACATGGTTTTATCCAGTAGGAGTACAAGTAGTTGGTGGAGAGAAGCAAAAGATGTTCTTCAGACTCAGGTGGGTTTTTTGTTGTTGTTGTTGTTGTTTTTCTAGTTCTGTGTAATGCAAAGTTAGAGTGTTTATTTTAGATTTTTCTTGTTTCTTGAGGTAGGCCTGTAATGCTATTACTTTTAGGACTACTTTCGCTGTGTCCCATAGATTTTTGGTTGTTGTGTTCTCATTTTCACTTGTTTCAAGGAATATTTTTATTTCTTCTTTGATCTCATTGTTAACCCATTGTTTGGTAACATGTTATTTAGCTTCCATGTCTGTTTTTCAGTGTTTGTTTTTTTTCTTGTAATTGATTTCTAGTTCCATACCATTATGATCAGAGAAGATGCTTGATATGATTTCATTTTTCTTAAATTTATTGAGACTTGTCTTGTAACCTGTGTTTTATCCTAGAAAAATGTTCTATGTGCACTTGAAAAGAATGTATATTCTGCCCTAGCCGGTTTGGCACAGTGGATAGAGAATTGGCCTGGGGACTGAAGGGTCCCAGATTTGATTCTGGTCAAGGGCACATGCCTGGGTTGCAGGCTCCATCCCCAGTAGGGGGCATGCAAGAGGCAGCCAATCAATGATTCTCTCTCATCATTGATGTTTCTATCTCTCTATCCCTCTTCCTTCCTCTTTGAAATCAATAAAAATATATTTTTAAAAAAGAATGTATATTCTGCTTCTTTGGGGTGAAATGCTCTGAAGATATCAATTAAATCCATCTAATCTAGTATGTCATGTAAGACTGCCAACAAAATCCCCACTGATATTCATAGCCAGAGGTTATGTGGATACCTCTTCCCAGCTCTGGTGTTCTGCACTAGGGAGCCTGGTTTTTGAGGGGGAAGCTTTAGGGCTGAGATATTTCTCCAGAATCTTAGCCATTGTCTGTGGGAGCCAGGCTAGTCCTTTTCCGTCTCAGCCCTTCCTACCAGTCTTGATGTGGCTTCTTCTGTAAATCCTTGGTTGTAAGACTTCTCTTCAGCTAGTCTTCAGTTGGTTATTCAGGTTGACTGCTCTATGTTTTAGTTGTAATTCCAGTTTTGTCCTGGGAGGAGGTGAGTATAACATCCACCTATTCTGCCACCATCTTGGATCTCTGTCACTAAGATTTTTGGTACAAAGAAACTGAGAGTAAAATAAAAGAGCATCAGCTAATCTTTGGCTGGCAAAAGTAATTTATTTATTGAGTCTCAAACATGAAGGCAAAATTTTATACTAATAAGAATATGATGCAAAAAAAATTTTTTAAATAGCCCTGGCCAGTGTTGCTCAGTGGTTAGTGTCATCCTATGCACTGAAGGGTTGCAGGTTTGCTTCCTGCACCCTGGTGGGGGTGAGTTGGGGAGGCAGCCAATCGATGTGTCTCTCTCACCTCTCTCTCTCTTTTTTTCTCTCTCCCTCTCCCTCCTCCCCTCCCTTCCACTTTCTAAAAATCAATGGAAAAAATAACCTCTGTTGAGGATTAACACCAAAAGAAAATTAAAGAGCCCTAGACAGTTTGGCTCAGTGGATAGAGAGTAGGCCTGCGGACTGAAGGGTCCCAGGTTCGATTCTGGACAAGGGCATATGCCAGAGTTGCAGGCTTGATCCCCACCCAGTAAGGGGCATGCAGGAGGCAGCCGATCAATGATTCTCTCTCATCATTGCTGTTTCTATCTCTCTCTCCCTCTCCTTTCCTCTCTGAAATCAATAAAAATATATTTAAAAGTAAATAAAAGGACTGTTTAAAAAATTAGAGAATAAAGAAAAAAATAAAATTTTAATTTGTAAATATCTACACTGGTGTTGGCTGTTCAACAATTTACTGTATGTGTAAAAGCTTTAACTTATTTGTTCTTGGAAAATGTGCTAGGCACCAAGCTTTGCACATGGTCCTCCACACATACACACCCTAAGAACAATGGGCCCAGAATAGATGGAGCCCTTTTTAACCTCATCTGTTGTTGATATTTATAGAGGAGTCTCCCTCTTGCTCCAGATAAGGAATGACAGACCATGCAACAAAATTAGTGAGGGTCAATAGAACAAGAGTCAGCAGTTAATTGATTGCAAAAGGAAAGCTTCAGTGAAAGGAGCCAGACCCCTGTTTTCTCAGGATAATCAAATGCCTGACTCATGTAGACTCATAAAATTGACTTGTTTTTTTAAATTGGTCTAGTTGACTGATGTTTGGATATTACATAAACCTTACATGTCCTCAAGATAAGACTATTCTACTAAAGCCAGACATCTAATTATTTCATTCCACATGAGAACAGCTCAGTGAAATGGATGGATATCTTTCCCACTAAGACAAGGCCTTGTTTTGAAAGGGTCAAGGAGCTGTGTAAGCCTACTGAGAAACACCTTCTGTAAGTCATGCCAGTGAGACAATTCTTCTACTATAAAGAGTAAAGAAGAAGTTATAACTACAAATGCATGATATATGTAACTATTACTCTGAATTCTGTTTTGCTTATTCAAAACTGACTCTAGTGTACTATTTTATAACTTTACATCACATTTTAAATCTATAGAATATAAGCCTGAGGCAGGACTTTAGAATTTTAGTAGCCTAATTAATCACCCAAAAGAGAAACCTCATGTACAATATCTATAGAGATTATACATAAATGTGTATAATGAAAGGAGAAAAATAATTATTAAAGTAAAAATAATATCTCAAAGTAGCACAATTCATTTTTGAGCAATTCTAAGAAAACACTCCTATAAATTGGAGCTAAATAGGATTCTTGAAATTTCCACCTAATGTCACCTTCTGGAAATGCATGTGATTAATCTAATACATTTTGCTTTTGTGTGCATACAAAGCTATATAACTGAACTTTGTTAGATTTTGCTTTGCAAAATTTTTAGTATTTATTATTTAATGAAACCTGTTTAACTTCCATATTTATATACAAATACTTTGCAAGATTTTAACTGTACATATGTAAAATGACTAGTTGCTAATTGTATTTTATCCAGTATCTTTATCAGTAAATATTTTAGTGCAACTTCAAATATATATTTATAAATTATATACATGTTTTCTTTACTATTATATAAGTATAAGACATATCAATATAAATTTAATAAGATCATCTGCAAAAATAAAGAGTTCAATTCCACCCATTAAACATAGTGGATTATATATACACATTTACTACTACTTTCTTCCTAACCTGAAAAAAAAACTGACAGTAAAAAATTTAGATGACAAAACTGACATCTTGCAAGTAATAGGGGTGAGGGTAGGGGACTGAGAGAAGTACAGTGACTAGAAAGGTCACTGATTTCAGAAGGACTTGGAAACTAGAAACACTGCGTAGAAGTCTTAGTGGAAACATGAGGATTGGTTGAAAAAAACCATCTGCACTCTATTTGGTTAAATGTCTCCCCTCACTCCAACCTATACATTCTAGCAGAAGACAGTAAGCTTACTTTAGAAAGCTTTATATGGTAGAGCAAAGCACTTTACTGAAGGTGAGACCTCCAGACCCCTTCCTTTATTCAGCAACCAGAATACTAGAAGTGAAGTTTACTTCATCCATGCATGAGACTGGAAATTCCTCTGAGGAAATGGAACTGCTAAAAGAATAGCTACACGATTTGGTTATTCCAGAGTGAAAAAGCATGTTCATTGCCTTACTACCCTATTATAAAGCTCACCAACAGATAAGCCTCAAACCTACACATGCAAATTTCATTAAGCTTTTTAGTGTCTCATTCTTTAACATAAACAAAGAGCTAAGGATAAACAGAAATCTGCAGCAGGGCGACATAAGAAAAAACAAACAAACAAACAAAACAGAAACTAAAACTAACAGAGTAGAAATGGCACTCAGAAAAAAAAAAAGAGCACAAATTTCAAAAATTAAAAAGGCAAATGAACAAACTAAAAGAGCAATCTATAATCAGAGCTCTAAGAGAAGATATTATAACCATGAAACAAAAATAATACAAGAAAAAAGTTTTCAAAACTGGAGTATCCAGATTATAAGGAACCACCAAGTGTTTTGCACAATAAATGAAGACAGAGTAACAATAAGGCATAACAATAAGGCACATCATCCTAAAATTTAGGATCACTGGAGGAAAAATGAGCATTTATACAAGTTTCCAGAGAGAAACAAAGAATCAGGAATCAACATGGCATTAGATTTCTTGATAGCATCTCTGAAAGTTTAAAGTAGATGAAACAATGCCTTATAAAGAAAAAAAAAATTGCGCTGGTTGGTTTGACTCAGTGGATAGAGCATTGGCCTATGGACTGAAGGGTCCCAGGTTCCATTTAGGTCAAGGACACACACCTCGGTTGCAGGCTCCTCCCTGGCCCTGGTTGGAGCGTGTGCAGGAGGCAACCAGTCAATGTGTCCCTCTCACATCGATGTTTCTCTCTGTCTCTCCCTCTCTCTCTTCCACTCTCTCTAAAAATCAATAGAAAAATATCCTTGGGTGAGTATTTAAAAACTAATAATAATAAATATTTTAAAAAGAGAATAAATCTCATTTTAAAAAAAGAAAAAATTAACTATAATACTATCCTCATCAAAACTATCAATCAAGGCATTTTCAGACATGCAAGTTCTTCCATAGCTTCTCTCCCACATGCCTTTTATCAGGAAGCCATTGGAGAATGGGATCCACCAAAGTGAGGAAGAAAAGCAAGAAAAGGAAGACATTAAATACAACAAAGTAGGAAACCAACAAAGAAAAGAAGCAAAGAGCTGAAACCGGTTTGGCTCAATGGATAGAGCGTCAGCCTGTGGACTCAAGGGTCCCAGGTTCGATTCTGGTCAAGGGCATGTACCTTGGTTGCGGGCACATCCCCAGTAGGGGGTGTGCAGGAGGCGGCTGATCGATGTTTCTCTCTCATCGATGTTTCTAACTTTCTATCCCTCTCCCTTCCTCTCTGTAAAAAATCAATAAAATATATTAAAAAAGAAAAGAAAAGAGGCAAAGAGAATTCTAAAATGGTGAAGAAAAGCCAAAGGAAAATAGTTACACCTCATATCTAGAAGGCAACCAGTCCACTGCCTTAAATATGCAAACACTGAATATTAAACAAAATTTTTATGTAATCATACTGAGACAATGGTATTAAGGCAAGAGTATTAGTATAAGTAGAATATAGAACACAATCCTTATCTTTCATAATAGAAATAAACAGATAATGTCTACAACAGAAAAATCAAATAGAAATATAGGGGTAAATGGCAAAGGCAATAGCCTTTGGTGAAAAGAAATAAGGGTAGTAATGGGTATAACTGAAAAATACTATTTTTCTGTTATAAACTTTTTTTAATTTTTAAGCTTTGTAAATGTATTTCATTCTTATAGAGAAAAATTAAGAGTTGTAATTTTTTCTTCCTGGCAGTGAGAAAATTGTGGATTCTGAGGATGCACATTCCATTTTGGAAACCATTTTATACAAAACAAAATCTTACTTCAATAGCAAGGCTTCCTAGAAACTATGTAAGTGAGGAGGGAGTCACAGAAAAAAATGTAGAATTCAAAGAGAATGCTCTAGCCTTCTCAATAATCCATTAATAATATTTCATGTAGAACCCAATAGTCTGCCCAGACTGTCAGTTCTAGGAATCCGGAAGCCCGGTTTCCTTTCCCTGTGCAAAGCAGAGATTCTGGTTTCACAATATTCATAAATACTCCACCTGGAGCACTAGTTAAAAATGTTGACTCTGTAGTCTGCACGACTCTATGGGTTTCTTTTTTTTATTTTTTAAAATAAATCTTTATTGTTCAGATTATTACAGGTGTTCCTCCTTTTTTTCCCCCCATAGCTCCCCTCCACCTGATTCCCCACCCCACCCCATGCCCTTACCCACCCCCCCACTGTCTTCATCCATAGGTATAAGATTTTTGTCCAATCTCTTCCCACACCCCTCACACCTGCTTCTCCCTGAGAATTGTCAGTCCACTCCCTTTCTATGTCCCTGATTCTATTATATTCACCAGTCCATTCTGTTCTTCAGATTTTTTATTCACTTGATTTTTAGATTCACTTGTTCGTAGGTATGTATTTGATGTCATTTTGTTGTTCATAGTTTTTATCTTTACCTTTTTCTTCTTCTTCCTCTTCTTAAAGAATACCCTTCAGCATTTCATGTAATCCTGGTTTGGTGGTGATGAACTTCTTTAGCTTTTTCTTGTCTGTGAAGCTCTTTATCTGACCTTCATCTCTGAATGATAGCTTTGCTGGGAGGAGTAATCTTGGTTGTAGGTTCTTGCTGTTCATCACTTTGAATATTTCTTGCCACTCCCTTCTGGCCTGCATAGTTTCTGCCGAGAAATCAGCTGACAGTCGTATGGGTACTCCCTTGTAGGTAACTAACCGTTTTTCTCTTGCTGCTTTCAAGATTCTTTGTCTTTTGCCCTTGGCATTTTAATTATGATGTGTCTTGGAGTGGTCCTCTTTGGATTCCTCTTGTATGGGGTTCTGTGCGCTTCCTGAACTTGTAAATCTATTTCTTTCACCAGGTAGGGAAAGTTTTCTGTCATTATTTCTTCTAATAGTTTTTCAATATTTTGCTCTCTCTCTTCTTCTGGCACCCCCATAATTTGGATGTTGGTATGCTTAAAGTTGTCCCAGAGGCTCCTTACACTATCTTCATATTTTTAAATTCTTTTTTCTTTTTGTTTTTCTGGTTAGGTGCTTTTTGTTTCCTCATATTTCAGATCTTTGGTTTGATTCTTGGGGTATGTTGATCTACAGTTGAGTTTCTGTATATTCTTTATTTTAGACAGTGTATGCTTAATTTCTGACTGGTCCTTTTCCTTTTTTTGGCATTCTCATTAAGGTCCTTAAAGGTCTCACTAAGTTCCTCAGAGGTTTTTAGAAGATTCTTGAGTAACCTTATAAATGTGGTTCTGAACTCTATGTCATTCAGTAGTTTGCTTTTCTCCATTTCTTTCATTCGTGACATGTTTGTCTCCGCATTTTGGCTGCTTCCATGTTGATGGAGTGGCTTTGTGTGGTAGGATACCTATAGGGGCCAGTAGCTCAGCCTACCCAATCACCTGAGGTGGACACTCTTGGTACACCCCTTGGTGGGCTGAGTGCAAAATCTTGGTGTAGTTTTAAGCCTTGATTGCTGTTGGTACACTGTGAGGAATTGACCTCCAGGCCAATTGGCTGTGAGGACCCACTGTGTCTATAATGGAAGAACTGCTGCGCTGGAGACATGCTTATGGTGCAGGACTTGTTTCAGTGGGGCTTTGGTGCTCACTGAGTCTGCCTCTTGAATGTGTCACTTATGGATGTGAGGAGTTGAAATCTGGTGTCTCACACTGACCACTAGGTACACTGGCTTCTGGATCTCCCATGGGCTGCAGGTCAGCCACTGTCTGAGGCCACCCAGCAGGAGCTACAGCGAAAACTACAGTTTTCTCCTCTTTGCTTGGGGTTTGGAGGTTTTGGAGCCGTCTGACCCGGGCTGCAAGTTTGCTAGGTTAAGCTGCGATAGGGCAGGCCATTCATATGCTAAAGCCACTGCTTGGAGCTTGGGTGGGTTTGTAGGTTGTGCAGGGCGGGGTCTCAGGGCGTCACTAGGCTAGGGTGTGGCAAACAGCGATGGTTGCCAGTTTGCTGGCTCTGCGTCTCCAACCGCATCCCCGTGTCCCGCGCCCCAGCACAGTAAACAATTATTCCTGCGCGCAGCTCTGCAAGCAAGCCACCCTCACTTTCTGACCTGATGGCAGACAGTCCAGCTTCTCCCCGTAGGAGTTTGGGTCCCCCGCATCTCCCCAGAAACTGGATTTCAGAGTAATCGGGGGCTTGTCTCCCTTCGGGTTGAAAAAAGCAACGCCTGCGGCCAGCCTAGATCATGTGCCTCCGTCCGTACCTCAGCTTTTCAGCACTTGTGCACGTCTCAATGCTCTTTTCTCTTTCCTTCTAGTTGTAGAACTTCCACTCAGCCAGCTTTCCCATGGTTATGGGTGATAGACGTTTTGTCTTTTAGTTGTAGTTTTGAAATTGTTGTGCGAGGCAGCAGTTTAGGTGTTTACCTACACCACCATCTTGGATCCTCCCATGGGTTTCTTTTTAGTGGAAAGTGTGGCATTGACACCCAGGAATCTGTATTTCCACAATTGCTACAAGTGATTTAATGTCATTGATGCCCAGATCTTTAGAAAGATCATTGGGCTGGCCAGTTGGCTCAGTGGTTGAGTGTCGACCTATGAACCAGGAGGTCGCAGTTAGATTCCCAGTCAGGGCACTTGCTCAGATTTTGGACTCAGTCCCCAGTGTGGGGCATGCAGGAGGCTACTGATCAATGATTCTCTGTCATCATTTATGTTTCTATCTCTCTCTCTCTCTCTCTCTCCCTTCCTTTCTAAAATCAGTAAAAATATGTTAAAAAAAAAAATATCACCAGTGTGTTCTTCTTCAGGGTAGGGTTTGGCAAACTTTTTTTGTAAAGGGCCAAAGAGTTAATATTTTAGGCTCCACAAACCATACAGTCTCTATTGCAAATACTCATTTCCATTATTGTATGTAGTGTGAAAGGAGCAATAGACAATCTTACCTAATAATAGACAAACATGTAAATTGACTGTACCTCTGCTACGCCACCAGCCAATCAGGAGTGATATGCAAATTAACCCAACAAAAATGGCAGTTAATTTGCATACACAGGCACCGAGTGACGGGGCGGGCAAGACACTTACGTCACTGCCTTGGCAACAATGCAGGTGTTCTGCCCCACCCCCGGTCTCTCAGAGCCTCTGGGCAGCGTGGGAAGGTGGGGCTAGAGTGGAAAGAGGCAGCTCTGGGGCCTGAGCTGAGGGGGGCTGGGCCGGAGTGGAAAGGTGGTGCTGGCAGCCAGGGAAAGGAAAGCCCATTCTAACACGAATTTTCGTGCATCGGGCTTCTAGTATGTAAATAAATGAATGTGGCTATGTGACAATAAAATGTAATTGTGGAAACTGAAATTTTGATTTTATACAATTTTTATGTTACTAAATACTCTTCTTTTGATTACTTCCATTTAAAAATGTAAAAACAGCCCTAATCGGTTTGGCTCCGTGGATAGAGCATCGGCCTGCAGACTGAAAGGTCCCAGGTTCAATTCCAGTCAAGGGCATGTACCTTGGTTGTGGGCACATCCCCAGTAGGAGGTGTGCAGGAGGCAGCTGATTGATGTTTCTCTCTCATCGATGTTTCTAACTCTCTATCCCTCTCCCTTCCTCTCTGTAAAAAATCAGTAAGATATATTTTTAAAAAATGTAAAAAATCATTCTTAATTGCAGGGTCTTGCAAAAATAAGTGGGAGGCCTAATTTGGCCCTTGACAGTAGTTTGCTGACCCTTGCTTCAGGGCATTGCACAACTACTGAATAAGCAGCAACCCCAAGAGGAGTGCATGGGAGAAGGATGCTCCAGAAATCAGACTTAGAAGAGATCTGTGATTTGACATAAATCAGCCAAAGAAACTGAGCAAAATTGGTGCAGCAATTTAGGAGACTTGAACTCTTCCTCCTTTGAACTATCTTTATGCCCCTCTTCTTTCCTGCTCCCTCCAGTTTATAAACTAGTGAACACCTATTTTTTATTTCTCAGTTATGGATGTTTGGTCTAAGTATTTTGTCAGGAGCTCCAAAGATACAGTTAGGAAAACCCCCACACCTAGAAAGGTGATCCTAATATAGATCACAGGATTTAGGATCGAGAGCACCCATTCTGCACAGAGAGGATCTGCATGAGTCAGCCTGCTCCAGGCTCCATCTATAGGATTTCCTTTGTATGATATGATTGCTAATGTAAGTCAAGTACCCTTAGGAGCTCCTCTTTGGCTAGTCCTGAGAGTTTCACTAACAGTTTTGTTCATTTGGAGCTGATCCTACTACTCTAATGCAGTGACTAACCATTAGCTGTTCCATCTCCAGCACTCAGCTGGAGACAGTCACAATACAAAGTCAAGGGGAGTAGTTGATGAGTGAACAGCAAGGCATAAAACCCTTAACCAATAAATTTAGTCTTTCCTTCAAAAGGCAACATTTTAAAATTCCACATATTGCAGGGACCAGTGTTTCCTTTGACCTTCCTGATTTTTTAGCAAATCAGTCTGAGAGCAGAATACTTGATATTATGGTATAGATTTTTCATTATTTTCCTACTTAAAAGGAGTGGGAAGATCATAACTGACATGTTTGAGTTGCTGCCACAGAATCTGTTGCAGAATTCCTATCAGAATTTTTAAATCTGGCAATCAGGAGCCTGGCTTCTAATAAAATTTTCCCGATTATTTTTTCAAATGCAAGGGCAAATAAGTTGAAGGAGGAGCAAGAAGTTGATGCAAGAACTATATCTTGTAAAAGACTGCCATTTTGCATGGCTGATTGGTGGGATCCTAGCAATAATGCATAATGAGAATTTGATGTGTGAATTAGGAAACTCAGATTTCAGATTTTGATCATCTGAGAAAATGTTTTGCAGAAAGAAGAGATTAGAGACCTATGAGCCATTTCTTACTTCACTTACTCTATGCAATCCTAAAATTTGGGGGTAGGGGGGATAGATGGGAGGAGAGATTAACCAAAGAACTTATACGTATATATGCATAACCCACAGACACAGACAATAGTGCAGTGAAGGCCTGGGGAGAAGATGCAGGGTGGAGTGGGTCAATGGAGAACAAAAATAGGACATCTGTAATACATTCAACAATAAAGATAAATTTTTTTAAAAGAATAAAAAGTAGATGTCAAATATATGATGTTCATTAATGAACAATTATTTTAGGATTCTTCATACATCACTCAATTTTCTTTTCCATATTAAAAGGATATATCTGAGGCCTCTTTATTCTATAAATTAGTTTCAGAAATGTTTATCTATGTCTTTCTTCATAGACATTTTTGGCTATGTCTGCTTTTTCACAAATATCTAAATAATTAGTGAAAAAGATCTTACCATTAGCCTTGAAAAATATGTTCACTACCACTGGTATGTTATATATAGTGCTATACTTACAACCAGAAAGCATTTTTTTCTTCCCTCATGTTTTGAGGAAACTCTGTATTCACCTCAAGTAATGCTGGTACAACTCCAGACAACAAGCACTCAAGCTCCTTCTGACTCTATTTTAAAAGAGATCATTTTGACAGTTCTAACTGTGGCACACAGCAATGCCAGTCATGCAGCTGAACTTGCATTTCGAAGACTATCCTTCAGGACTGGATTTATTAAATATTAAATATGAGCATTAAGAATATCATACATTTTACATACAATACTTTGGTCCCAACATGATTTCCTCACTGAAATCACTACTCAGTCCAATCCCTGGCCACTGTCTTACTTGAATTGTGGACTAGACAAGGCATTTTCCTATAAAAATCAGCAAGTTAACTGGAGCACCTCTCGGCAAGAAGGCACTGTCAACATATATTACAATCCTTTTTCTGAGTTATATTCAGATGATGATAAAGTGAAGTAGGTTAAGAAAGGAAAATTAATTTTCTTTATAAGAATCATCTAATGAAGCTTTTATTCACTTCTGACAGGGATTCACCACATGTTGAGAGCAACATCCTGGGCTCAAGAGGAAAAATCAGATTCCATTCTTCATTCAAAAAAGAAGTGGATGTGACATGATTTCTAAAGTGGTAAATTAAGGAATTAGTGACTAGATCACAAGAATTGAGACAAATATTTTAATCAAACAAGTATATTTAAAATATTACTGTTGTATGCTTCCTTATAAAGATCCAGACAGGATTAAAGGATTTACTAAAGCCTACTGATGCCTACCTCTGTGATTAAAAGTATTCTATTTTTTTCTGGCAGACATTTAAACTACAAAAAGAGAATTAACTGAACAGTCAGGTTGTACAATTGGCTTTTTTAGGAACAAGTATTTATTTGAAAATATCCTAACACTATCAAATTTTCCTATCTAGAATCCAAAATCTTGGAAAATCCAAGTAGCTAAATTTTTTTTACTTACTAAAAACAATACCTGACACCTACTAGGTGATAAACTTATATTTATTTAATGAATAATAAATAAAGAGGATTAGAATATGAAGAAAGGTATCAGGCGTCCTCAAACTACAGCCCGCGGGCCACATGCGGCCCGCCGAGGACATTTACCCGGCCCACCGGGTGCCGCTGCCTGTCCTGCTTAGCAGCCGACTCGTCCTGGGACGCAGTGAGCATAGGAATTTGTTCATAGTTTTTTTTTAAACTATAGTCCGGCCCTCCAATGGTCTGAGGGACAGTGAACTGGCCCCCTGTTTAAAAAGTTTGAGGACCCCTGGACTCTACATAGTATTTCTTTCCATCCTCTTCCTTTTAACCTTGTCTTTATAGTATTTAAAATGCCTGGTGCTGCCTTGGCTGGTGTGACTCAGTTGGTTAGAGTATCATCCGATGCACCAAAAGGTTGCCAGTTTAATTCCTGGCCAGGACACATACCTGGATTGTGAGTTCAATCCCTGGTGGGGTCACATATGGGAGGAAACCGATTGATGTTTTTATCATACATTGATGTTCCTCTCTCTCCTCATTCTCTCTCTAAAATCAGTAAAACACATCCTCGGATTAGCTTTAAAAAAAAAATGCCTGGTACTTATAAAATGCAAGCAGTTGGGTCTTGCTTCACCCATCATCACTAATCATCAGGGAAATGCAAATCAAAACCACAAGATATTACCTCACACCTATCAAAATGGCTATCAAGAAGACAAGATAAGTATTGTCAAGGATGTTCAGAAAAGGGAACCCTTATACACTGTAGGTGGAACTGTAAAATGGAACAGCCATTAAGAAAAATAGCATGGCAGTTCCTCAAAAAAAAATTCAAAACTGAAATACCATATGAGCCAGCAATCCCACTCCTGTGCATATACTTGAAAAAATTGAAATCAGAACCTGGAAGAGATATCTGCACCTGCATGTTAATTGCAGTATTATTAACAATAGCCAAGATATGGAAACAACTTACATGTCCTTCAATTGATGGAATAAAGAAAATGTGGAAAATGTATACAATGGAATATTATTCAGCCATAACTAAGAAGTACTAGTAAATCCTGCCATTTGCAACAACATAAATGAATTCGAAGGGCATTTATGCTAAGTGAGCCAGAAAAAGAAAGATAACTTGTATGTGGAATCTAAAAAAAACAAACACAACAAAAACACCAATGTCAAAGAAACAAAATAGCGTGGTGGTTGCCAGGGATAGGAGTAGGGGGAAATAGGGTGATATAGGTCAAAGGGCACAAATTATCAGTTACAAGAAGTGAGTTTCTACCAGTCCTCCCTGGGCCAACAAAGGAGGCAAGAATAAACAATGTGTAAAAGGGCAGGCTCTTCAATAAATGATGCTGGGAAAACTGAAGAGCCACGCAAAAAGAATAAAACTGGACCACTATCTTACACCATATAAAAAAATTAACTCAAAATGGATTAAAGACTTGAGGTAAGACCTGAGACCATAAAAATCCTAGAAGAAAACATCAGTCTTGACAATAATTTTTTAAATCTGACAGCAAAAGCAAAATAAACAAGTAGGACTACATCAAACTAAGAAGTTTCTGCACAGCAAAGAAAACCATCGACAAAATGAAATGCAACCTACTGAATGGGGAAAACATCTGCAAAGCATATATCTTATTAGAAGCTAATATCCAAAATATATAGAGAATTCATATAAGGCCATAGCAAAAATAAACAACAATCTGATTTACAAATGGGTAGAGCATCTGATTAGACATTTTCCCAAAGAAGACATACAGATGGCCAACAGGTACATGAGAAGATCCTCAACATCTCCAACCATCAGAGAAATTCAAATCAAAACTACCATAAGCCCTAGCTGGTTTGGCTAAGTGGACAGCAGACTGAAGGGTCCAGCCCGGTCAAGGGCATATGCCCAGGTTGCGGGCTTGATCCCCAGTAGGGGGCGTGCAGAAAGCAGCCAATCAATTATTCTCTCCCATCATTGATGATTTTATCTCTCTCCCTCTCCCTTCCTCTTTAAAATCAATAAAAACATTTTTTTTAAAAAAAGAATGTTCCACTTTAAAAACAAAACAAAACACCGTAAGATACACCTCACACCTGTCAGAATGGCTATTATTTAAAAGATAAGAAATAAGTGTTGGTGAGGAAAAGGGAATACTTGTGCACTCTTGGTGGGAATGAAACTGGTGCAGCCACTGTGGAAAACAGTACAGAGGTTCCTCAAAGAATTATAAGCAGAACTACCATAGGATCCAGTAATTCCACTTCTGGGTATTTATCTGAAGAAAATGAAAACAATAACTCAAAAAGATATATGCACCCCATGTTTATCAGAGCATTATTTACAATAGCCAACATGTGGAAACAATTTAAGTGTCCATCAATAGATGGATAAAGAAAATATTATATATATCCAAATGGAATATTAATCAGCCATGAAAAGAATAAAATCTTGCCATTTGTGACATGGATAAACCTTGAGGGCATTATGTTAAGTCAGATAAAGTCAAATTCCATATGACATCATTTATATTTGGAATCATAAAAACAAACAAAAACAAGTTAATAGATACAGAGAATGGTAGTTGCCACAGATGAAGTTTTTTGGGGGACTAGGGGCAAAATGGGTGAAGAGGATCAAAAGGTAAAAACGTCCAGTTAGAACATAAATAAGTCATGGGGATATAATGTACAGTTTGATGATTATCTACATATATAAAGAGCCAGGGTCCGTAGCATCCAAAATGACCAAAGGCTCGACCGAACACTGGAAGTCAGTCCTGCAGTCAGTGCTGGGTTGCCATGGCTGCAGGACAGCTTCTGCCACGCCGACCCAGCACTGACTGCCGTGGGGGCTGTGATCAGACCCTGCTTTTCTCTCCGGGCCTGATTGCAGCCCCCTCGGCAGTCAGTGCTGGTTCGCTGTGGTGCCCGCAGCGCAGCAGTCAGTGCTGGGTCACCAGAACTGACTTCCTCCATGCTGACCCAGCACTGACAGCAAGGGGGCTGCAATCAGACACTGCTTTTCTCCGGGCCTCTGTTCAGGCCTGATCGCAGCCCCCCTCTGCCGCACTGCGGGCGCCTCAGTGACCCAGCACTGACTGCCGGGGCTGCGATCAGGCCTGGACAGAGGCCAGGAGAGAAAAGCAGGGTCTGGTCGCAGCCCCTGTGGCAGTCAGTGCTGGGTCGGTGTGGCAGAAGTCAGTCCTGCAGTCAGTGAACATAGGGTCAATTAATATTAAGTGAACATAGGGTCAATTAATATCTCTGAGAGGAGTGGAGAATATAAAGTACAGTGTAGAGCAATTACTTACATTATTTCACATAAAAACTCTTTTAAACTAAGATATTTTCCTTTATTTAAAATGTATCTTTATTGTTGAAAGTATTACAGTTGTCCCTTTCTTTTAGTTTTTTTTTTTCCCCATTGATCTCCTCCACCCTGCATCTGCCCCTTCCAGGCCTTCACCAGACTATTGTCTGTGTCCATGGGATATTCCTATCTAATACATAAAAATCCAGAAAGATTTAGAGAAAATAAAATAAAAGATATGCCAGGTAAATATTGAACAGAAGACCTGAAGTTGCTTCATAAATACTGGATACAGGCTTGAAGCCAAAACACAACTCATTGTAAAGTTAGTCACTGTAACATAACAAAAGATTCCTTTCACTAAAGAGATAAGATGGTTCCCAATACTTATACACATAATAGAATAGTGTGGGGGTTCAGAATGAGCCTCACTAAGATGTGTCTCAGTGGTATGCAGATTTTTGAGCTAAGGGCAATTTTACCTTCAGGCTCAAGTGAAAATTCTGTCCCTCCCTTTACCTAAAAAAAATTGAATTAGAGGCCTTGCCCATAATAAGACATTATCCTATACTAGAGGCCAGGTGCACGAAATTCGTGCACAGGGGCTGTGTTCTGCAGCCCAGCCTGCACCCTCTCCAATCTGGGATCCCTCTAACAATCCAGGACTGCTGACTCCCAACTGCTCACCTGCCTGCCTTCCTGATTGCCCCTAACCCAGGGGTGGGCAAACTTTTTGACTCGAGGGCCACAATGGGTTCTTAAACTGGACCAGAGGGCCGGAACAAAAGCATGGATGGAGTGTTTGTGTGAACTAATATAAATTCAAAGTAAAGGAGCAGAGGGGAGAGCAAAGAACCCTCTGCTCTTTTGGCTCTGTGGGCTGGATAGAAGAGCCGAACAGGCCGGATCCGGCCCGCAGGCCGTAGTTTGCCCACGGCTGCCCTAACCACTTCTGCCTGCCAGCCTAATCACCCACTAACCACTCCCCTGCCAGCCTAATTGATGCCTAACTGCTCCCCTGCAGGCCTGGGTCCCCCCCAACTGCCCTTCCCTGCAGGCCCAGTCTCCCCCAACTTCCCTCCTCTGCCGGCCTGGTCACCCCTAACTGCCCTCCCCTGCAGGCTTGATTGTCCCCAACTGCCCTCCCTTGCAGGCCTGGTCCCTCCCAACTGCCCTCCCCTGCTGGCCTGATCGCCCACACCTGCCCTCCCTTGCAGGCCTGGTCCCTCCCAACTGCCCTCCCCTGCTGGCCATCTTGTGGCAGCCATCTTGTGTCCACATGGGGGCAGTCATCTTGTGTGTTGGAGTGACGGTCAATTTGCAAATTACTCTTTTATTATATAGGATAATAAAAGGCTAATATGCAAATCGACCAAACAGCAGAACGACCGGTCAGTATGACACGCACTGACCACCAGGGGGCAGATGCTCAATGCAGGAGCTGTCCCCTAGTGGTCAGTGTGCTCCGACAGGGGGAGCGCCGCTCAGCCAGAAGCCAGGCTCATGGCTGGCTAGCACAGCAGTGGTGGTGGGAGCCTCCCTGCCTCCACAGCAGCACTAAGGATGTCCGACTGATGGTTCCTGGACTGCGAGAGGGTGCAGTCCGGGCTGAGGGACACTCCCCTCCGAGTGCATGGATTTCATGCACCGGGCCTCTAGTCTATGTATATAAAAGCCTAATATGCAATGTGTCCCCTCGGGAATTTGATCACTTGCTATAATGTGCGCTGATCACCAGGGAGTGGCGCAGAACAAAGGAAGGCCCAGGCTGGCAGCCTGCAGTCGCTAGGGACCCTACCCATGCATGAATTTCATGCACTGGACGTCTAGTAGTTAATAATACTGTACTGAATATTTTAAAACTGCAAAGAAAGTAAACGTTATGCCCAGCCAGCATGGCTCAATAGTTGAGCATCGACCTGTGAACCAGGTGGTCACGGTTCAATTCCCAGTCAGGGCACATGCCCAGATTGCAGGCTTGATCCCAGTGTGGGGCATACAGGAGGTAGCTAATCGACGATTCCCTCTCATCATTGATGTTTCTAACTCTCTCTCCCTCTCCCTTCCTCTCTTAAATCAATTAAAATATTTTTTTTAAAAAAAGAAAGTAAACCTTAGTTCTCATCACAAGAAAAAACTATGTATGGTGATGAACATTAACAAAATGTACTGTAGTGGCCATTTTACAATATACAAATATCAAATCATTATGTTATACACCTAAAACTAGCATTATGTCAATTATACCATAATAAAAAAAATTTATGGGCATTAATAGAACATTTAATCACATTAACTGAGTTCAAGTTTAAGCCCTAAAAATACTTAGTTTCCTTATTCTTTATACTGTTTTATGAAATAAATAAGTTCAATCTAAACTACTTGATTATCATTATTTTTGTTACTTATTTTAAACTATAAAGTCCATATATACTATTGCAAATTGATGGAGGTGTCATCTATTACAGGTCTACACCTAATTATCTATAAAACAGTAATGGAAACATTACTGTCCCAATCAGGCACAAGGATTTCCTTCCATTTTAAAAAAGTACTTCTAACCCAGCTTAACAACTAATCCCATTTCAATTATGGACTTGAAAAAATGTATTAGAGGCACATTTTACAAAGCAAATACATTATGAAATCTTGCATTTTACTGAGTCAGTTTAATTCTGCTTGTTTATTTGCTTTCATGGCTATTTGATTTATGTCCTTCTTCTGGTCAACTTTAGTATGCAACCCTCATTCTTTAAACAACCAAAAAACCCCACAGACTTAAGTTGTATGAAAACTTAAGCTGGTATTGTCAGCTGAAGACACCATAAATAGCACCATAAGAACATTTGTGCTAAATTTTAACACTGTTCATTAACAGTTCCATCTTCCTGAGTTTGCGTTTGTTCTTTGGCATCGGCTTAGGATATAATCCATTTTTCAGAAGGTGTTCCTTGCTGAGGCGAATTTGAGCACCATGCTGAAGTTGGAAAGAGCATAAAGCTCGAAGAGGGCGAAGCAAAGTCTGTTAAGATAAAAAAAAAAATACTAAAAATGTGTCTTCTGTGACAAGTTATGATATTCTATCTAGATTTTTTCCTTCAGAAAGAAGCATTATTATCTTAATTATCATTATTATTATTAGCTTTTAACTATGAAGAGCAACAAGTATCCTAATAAATATATGGGATTTCTAAATAAGTAATTTATTTAAATTCATACCTTACATACCACTAAGTAACTCCAGTAAAAAGACACAAATTGATTTTCCATATAGGTGATAAAGTTTGAATTTAGTTTTATATATTAAGATAGTCAAACACCACAAAAGTGTTGTCATTATAATAATTTAATCTGTAACAGACAACAAGAGACCTTTAGATAATAAAGATGAGTTGATTCATTTTCAATAACAGAAAGATACAAGCTTCCTGCTACCTAATAACAATTAGCTGATGGCAGTGATGGGTAAGTGGTTGACTAAAGCACACTAGTACATGGACCACATGCCAGTCAGACACCAGATTTTGGTGCATTCGAAATAATCCTAACTGTATACATACCAGTCCAAATTTAAATACAAGGCCAGCCATTTAACATATGCATGTGAACTGGGTGGATCCACAGGATAACAGAGAGTGGTGGAGGTTATAAACAACTGGAGCATATACCTTTCCTAAAGTTACGCAAATTTTTAAAAATTTTAACTAAAAACACTATACCAGTGCTTCATACCATCCAGAGATTTCAGTGTTTTAAACATATTTTGAATAAGATTCTTTCCTTAAGCCTGAGATCCCTGACCTAATACTTTTAAATAATAATAGCAACACTTGATTGAGCAGTTAAAAAAAAGGAACAACAACAACAAAAGAAAAACTCACAGATTTAACAATAAAAATTTTAAAATGTCTGTGTGGAAAAATTATTCCCTCCCATATACAACATAAGTAGTAGAAAGGGCTTCTTAATAGCTTTAATGTACAATGAACTCTTACAAATTTTAGCAGTCACTAGTAGTTGCTTCTTCATATCCATTCTTTTCTTCCTTATTAACCCTTTGTATGCCATAAGCGTCTATAGATGCTTTAAAAAATCATTTTTCATGAGAATTTTCAACTGAAAATATTCAAGAACACCCAAATTATGAGTAATATATTTATTTTTATAATATTAATTGCAAATTGATTTTTTTAAATTAAATTCAAAATATTGTGGTGTGTGTGGATAGTTTCCATTTTGGATGCGTGGCAGTTAACTGGTTAAAAAAATCAAAAATTGTATTGAAGGTGGCAATGTGCCCAGCTAGTGATATGACATTGGGTAATGACACAGTCTATCCAATAAGATGTAAATGGAAGTCTTTGGGTGGGGCTCCCAGGATTCTCTTTAAAACGTGACAGACCTAGCAGACAGAGGCTTTTGGACTGGAACATGATGGTTAGAGATGGAATAACCACCTTGTGACTACAGGGCAAGAAACATAAAGATTGAACCAAATATATGTATGATAATGAACAGAAAAACAGGAAAAACACCTGGGTCTCTGATGCATCGCCAGCCCTGGACTGCTCACCTCAGCATTTCTTATTTACAGGAGAAAAGAAATTGCTATACAGTTCAACCACTGCAGTAAGTGCTCCGTTACATAAGACAAACATCCTGGAAAAGCTCTGCATGACACTGTTGCAAAAAGTCCCTTAGATTTGTATATGTATAAAACCCTAATATGCAAATAGACCAAACGGCAGAACAACTGAACAAGCAGTCGCTATGACATGCACTGACCACCAGGGGGCGCGCGCGAGCCATGGCGGGTGTTGGCAGCAGGCAGCAGAGCAGGGAACATGGCGGGTGTCAGCCACGGCGGGATAGTGGAGCAGGTGAGCAGAGGTGCCAGACCAAGGTGGAGCACCAGTAATTCATTGAGGCAAGCCTCTGAGCACCAGTAATTCATCGAGGCGAGCCTTTGCTTCCATATGCCATGGGTGCGCCGTGGTTTCGCTCGGCATTCGCACCTGCTGCCGGGGCCAGCCCCACTCACACCCACTGCCGGTGCCTGGCGCCAGCCCCGATTGCTCGGCGCCATCAGTGGGTGTGAATGGCGGCTGCTGGCCCAATCACCCCTCAGGGCTTCTCCACCTCCCCTTGCTCCTGAGGGGCGATAGGGGCCAGCAGCCACCTCTTGCACACGCTAACAGTGACGACCGTGCTAGCATCCACTGTCCACACCAGAGCTACCACTCGCATCCACTGCTGGCGCAGTCCCTGCTTGCACCCACAGCCAGCGCTGGAACTGCGACTTGCACCCGCTGCTGGTGCCCGATGCCGGTCCCAATTTCTCGGCGCTGTCAGTGGGTGTGAGTGGTGGCTGCCAGCCCAGATCACCCCTGAGGGCTTCTCCACCTCCCCCTGCTCCTGAGCGGCAATCGGGGCAGCAGCCACTACTCCCACCCGCTGCTGACACTGGCCCCAGTTGCTCTGTGCTGTCAGTGGGTGCGAGTGGGGCTGGTGCTGTCAGCGTGTGGGAGCGGCAGTGCGGGAGCAGCAGTGGCAGAAGCGGGGCTGCCAGTAGAGAGGGGACCAGGGGCCACAGTGGGAGGGGCCGGGTGGGGGCACAGAGGATGGGCCAAGACCCGCCCCTGTGCCTACCACAGCCTTGCGGCCCACAGTTCCTTTCAAGGTGCACGAATTCGTGCACTGGGCCCCTAGTGTTCTTTTAATTTCTTTTAACATCTTCATTTCTTCAAACAAGACAGGAAATTTGGAGATGACTATATATTACTTTACAGAGTCAACACAGTGGACTGATTGGATTTTGCATCACTGTACTTAGGAAACATATCTAGGACTATGTACAGACTGAGACAATTAAAGGTTCTATTGCAATTTTATGGAATTTATTAAATTCTGCATAGACAGGAAAATACTATATTCCTCTGGTTAAGAGCCTCTAACTTTTACCTCCTGAACATAAGTGTCTATTAATTTTCTGAGGTGATTAAGAGAATGAATTTTGGAGATAGGGAGACCTGAATTAGATCCCCACTCCATCTCTGTGCCAGTTACCAGAACTAGTCACAAATGTTCCAGTCCTCCCTGGTACATGATCAAACTGCATATTCTACCCTCTTTGAAGTTAGGTGTGGCTATATAAGTCGTTTTGGTTAACGGAATGTGAGCACAAATAATGCATGCCACCTCTGGGCAGAAGCTTTAAAGGCAGTATATGATTGACCACCTCCCTTTATTCCTTCTTTGAAGAAAATAGAATGACATGTCTAGATAGTGCATCCATCAGCCTGGTTCCCTAAGTGACTGCAATGAGCAGAAATCCCCTGGCAATCACAATGGATAGGCAGTGTGAGAGAGTCATACACTGTTGTTGTATTATGCCATTCTAATATTGGGTTTTTAAGTTACTGGAGCCTAATTCAGCCTATTTTTTAACTGAATTTATTGGGGTGACATTAAATAATAAAATTATATGTTTCAGGTATAAAATTCTATAGTACATCATCTACATAATTTATTGTGTGTTCACCATCCCAGGTCAAATCCCCTTCCATCACCATTTATCCCCCTTATCTTCTTTTACTCTCCCCCTACTACCCTTCCCTTTTGGTAATCACTATGTTATTGTCTGTGTCTATGAGGTGTTGTTTTTTTTGTGGGAGCTTCTTGCTTAATCCCTTTTTCTTTTTCACCCAACCCTGCAACCTCCCTCCCCTCTAACAATTATCAGTCTGTTCTCTATCTATAAGTCCATTTCTATTTTGTTAGTTTATTTTGTTCATTAGATTTCACATATGAGTGAAATCATATGATACTTATCTTTCTCTGACTGGCTTACTTCACTTAGCACAATGCTCTCCAGGTCCACCAATGCTGTTGGAAAGGTAAGAGTTCCTTCGTTTTTACAGCTGCATAGTATTCCATTGTGTAAATGTGTCACAGCTTTTTTATCCACTCATCTACTGGACACTTGGGCTGCTTTCAAATGTTGGCTATTGTAAATAATGTTGCAATAGACATAGGGGTGCATATACTCTTTCGAATCAGGGTTTCAGATTTCTTCAGATATACATTATATGCATTATATCTGAGGTACTCGGAAGCTTTATGAGAGATGGACCAGATATCAGGAACAAAGAAAATCTTCTATTTATAAAATAAACAAGATAGTTTCTAAAAGGTTACTTAGGGGGAAATCAGTGTTTTGTAAGTCCTTTTGTCTACAGGTACAAAGTGAGTTTTCAAGGACCATTATTACCAACTGCTGGTGCTGAGTGTAGCTAAGGCACTTAGGCTACAGCACAAAGCTTGGCCACATCTGGTTATAAAAGTTCATAAGGTCCAACTTCATAAACAGAGGGGGTTCTATAATAAAAAAGATTCCCAAGTTCAAGATTTCCAAGGTATGAAAACCCTGGTAAATATTATTGCAGCTGATGAAAATCACCAACTTTTAGTTCAAATTTTTTGTCAATCCTATCAGAGGGACAAGGAAGGGCAAAAGGATTAATTATTTTGAGTGCCTGATGTCAGGCAATTACACTTTATCCCATTCAATTCTCACAACACTATGAGGTAACTAATGTTCTTATATTACAGATAAGAAAATAAGCATTAAGAGATTATATGAATTGCCCACCGGCAAAATATAATGATGATAAATGATGAAGTTTTAATTCAAACCTGCTTCAAAGCTCCTATCATGCTAGACTTTCAAGTGTTTGAAAAACTACTCAAGAATAAAGGATGAGGATAAATCAACAGACTAAGAAAGCTATTATTTTGAGGAGCCCTACCTCTATAGAATGAAGCAGGCTGAAAAATTACTACTCTTCCCCCATCATGTTAAGGTTCTATAATGATGCCATTAATTAAAGCAGTGGTTCTCAACCTTTCTAATGCCGTGACCCTTTAATACAGTTCCTCATGTTGTGTTGACCCCCAACCATAAAATTATTTTCGTTGCTACTTCATAACTGTAATTTTGCTACTGTTATGAATCATAATGTAAATATCTGTGTTATCCGATGGTCTTAGGCTCTACAGCAGCGGCTCTCAACCTGTGGGTCGCGACTCACAGGTTGAGAACCGCTAGCAGGGTCACCTAAGACCATCAGAAAACACAGATATATACATTACGATTTTTAACAGTAGCAAAATTACAGTTATGAAGTAGCAATGAAAATAATTTTATGGTTGGGGGTCACCACAACATGAGGAACTGTATTAAAGGGTCACGGCATTAGAAAGGTTGAGAACCACTGAATTAAAGGTTATGAGTGGGGGGAAGGGTTGGCAAAGGAAAAAGAGAAAACACCTTTATGTTTCTCAGAAGAATGTACCAATTTTTTTTTATTATAGCTACATCTGAACAGGCTGGACTTGGGGTGCCCCCACTAAGAAAGCTACATTTTTGCCATCTGCAGTAATAAGCAACTTGGGATGTTTCATTTTGCATTTCTTCTGCTCATACTTTAACCAACTATCTTATTAGTACCTCCCAGATCACACATCTAATTGTTAAACATCCTTTTCCTACTACTGCTGACAAAAGCAAAGAGAATGAGACTATTACTTTGGTATTTTATTTTCCATTTTATTCATAGATAACAATAACAAAAACTGAAGGACCATGTCATCATTCTATATCTTAAACTTAGCCTGTTAAGATATTATACTCAGAACATAAGATAGGTTTCCTGCTATCATGGTACATTAATACCAGAATCATCTACCTTATAAAACCAGGAAAGGGGGCAGCAGTAGCAGCATTAGTAGTAGTACTAATATAAACCCCATCCTGAACCCAGCCCTATTATTTTACAACTATTATTATTAAACCACCACCACTATCAACATTAAAGCGTCTGTTTGGGATTGCAGTGAAGATCAAATTCCAATTGTGAGAGTAAGAGATATACCTCCATAAAGGATTCTTTTTAGAACCCAAAAAGGAGAGGAAAGTTAAGTTTTATTGTTTTTCATAATCCTCAGCCAAGGATATGTTTCTATTGATTTTAGAGAAAGGGAAGAGGTAGAGAGAAAGAGAAGGGGGGGAGGGGGAGAGAGAGAGAGACACACACACACAAAGGGAAAGAGAGAAACATCAATGTGAGAGAGAAACATCATCAATTGACTGGGGATCAAACCAACCTATGTGCCCTGACCTGGAATCAAATCAACACTCGTTTGGTATGCAAGAAGATGCTCTGACCAACTGAGCCAGCTGGTCAGGGCAAGGAAAGAAAGTTTTAAATCTATACACAAAGAATATTATATTTTCCCTTCAAGATTTGAACTTTTAATGGGTCCTTGGTCTAATGGTGACTGATCCAACCAACTAAGCAACACTGGCCAGGGCCACAAACTTCTATCACAGATACATTCTACTTGTCACTTGAGCTACAAACTTAACAAGCTATGTATGTCTAACTTTTCTAGATAAAATCTAATCAAACTCCTATTTTCAAAAACTATATAATCTTTCAAAGATATACCTACCTCTTGTATGTAATTATTTTTCTCTAAGATGGAAAGAGCAACAGCTGCACACTCCAGTGTAGACAGGCACCTATTAGTTGGTTGTGCCCGAATTACGTACTGACTAGAAATGCTAGTTTTTAACTGCACCTGAAACCAAAAACAGAATAGAATGTAATTTCTGTTTTAAATTTAAAACTATAAAGTCTGTGTTTTAAATACTAATTAATTTAATTTCCTTCTGAAATTTCCAGTTTAGAAATATTAAATGTATCAGTATTTTATATATATATCTCCTTATGTTAGTTACTTTCAAATAGTATAAGAGGATACCAGAATACATATATACAAATTCCTCCAAATCAAAAACAAGTAGACTAATAACCCCCTCTCAATGTGCAAAAGAGTGAATAGATACTTCACAAAGAAGAAATAAGAATGGCAAATAAGTATGTGTAAAAGGGCTCAGCATGATTTAATGTAAATTAAGATCACAATGATATAACATTTCATACTTACCAGAACAGTTAAAATCAAAAAGACTAACAGCACCAGGGGAAGATATGGAGCAAATGAAACTCTCTAACATTGTAGTGGCACTGAAAATGGTGTAATCACTTTGGAGTATTTATTTCATGATTTATCCTCCCATTATTTCTCAATATAAACTGATATGTGTATGTCCATATGGGTGTGAAATGTGTATAAATATAGACATACACATATGTATGTATGTGTCCTCTCTTTTTAGATAAAAGGTGACATACTATACATATTTTATCCATGAAGATAATATTTTAACTGAGACCTAATGACTGAGACAGAATTAGATATAAAAAGGCAATAAAAATTTGAATGTCAACACATTTGGCCTTTAGATTCCTATTTTAATTAAATGAACAAATAATTTTATACTCACAAAGCCATATTCCTAGCCCACACTCTGATCAGAATCACATTTAAACATGTGTGGATAGATGAGAATTTCAGCTTTTACTCTTAAACTATGTAAGCATGGGAATTGAAGGTAGTGATATCTAAGTATTAATACAAAGCAACTTATTAAAATCAGGTGTTCTCTCTTATTTTCTTTTTTTTTAATATATTTTTATTGATTTCAGAGAGGAAGGGAGAGGGAGAGAGAGAGAGAAACATTAACGATGAGAGAGAATAATTGATCGGCTGCCTCCTGCACGTCCCACACTACGGATTGAGCCTGCAACTTGGACATATGCCCTGACCAGGAATGAAACCGTGACCTCCTGGTTCATAAGCTGACGCTCAAACCACTGAACCACGCCAGCTGGGCTCTCTTATTTTCTAATATCTCTAAAGTCCTATGAGTCTCTCATTACTTTACACCATTAAAACCCATCCATGGCATCTTGTCCCTCAATCCTTTCCCTCCTTTGTTTCTCATGCAGTCCCCCCATAATATAGTTCTATTAGAATTGCTTTTTGTTCAAAGAATTCCCTTTTACAACTTGTTTCCTTTCTTTCCTCAGAAAGAGGAAGAGAGGAGAAGAGGGGGAAAGAAGAAAGGAAGAGGGGAAGGGGAGGAGAGGGAGAGAGAAAGGAAGGGAGGGAGGGAGGAAAGCACAGTGGGTATCATCAAGATTCACTACATAATGTATTTGGTTTTGGGATACATCTTTTAAAGAATATTTGACTAATAATGTTTTAGATATGATCATAGTAAGATTATTTTACATTTCTACCAAGAGACAAAATGAAAATTAGATGCAGGGAAGGAAAGAGATGGTTGAAAAACATATAGAGTGATGAAAGAAAACGTATGATTAAATAACTGTAAGAATAATTCATGATGTTGATTAACTGTAATTACTAATGGCTTTAATATTTCATCAGGTCAACTAGTAGAACAGAGTACAGACAACTACTGTTTCAATACTCAATTTCAAGTCATCACTGAAGGAATTCTAATAGACAGCTGATTATAACAAAATCTTTATGAAACATGCAAAGTTCACAGTAAGTTTTGTTTATTGGAATGAATTTGATTTTTAAAAGACATTTCTCATTTCGGGGAAGTGTTTTAATTTTTACTGTGACCCACATAGCTATATGAAAACTCAGAATTTGACATTTATCATGTGTTACACTTCAGAATATCCTACACAAATCAGCTCTCTGGGAATTATCCAGTAACTGGATATATTAAAAGAGTAAATAACTAAGATCTGTCATATTATTAATATGCACTAGATCTGTCATATTATTAATATACACTAGAGGCCCGATGCATGAAATTCGTGCAAGGGGCTCAGCCCTCGCATCCCCGCCTGCCTCGGCTGGCCCTCACAGCCCTGCCTGCCTCAGCTGGCCCTCACAACCCTGGCTTCATCTGGAAGGTCATCCAGAAGGTCGTCCAGACGGTTGTTCTGCTGTTCGGTCTAATTAGCATATTAGCTCTTTATTATATAGGATGTTATTAGAGTATGCTAATATGACATTCTCCAAGCTCCTCTTTTTTTGTGCTATTTCACCTACATCACATATTTGATACAATGAGTAAATAAGCAAGTGCAAAAAGAAACACTGTGGATCTATCTTTTTGAGAAGTCACAGGCATCATAACAAATAATTTATCAACGATTGTCTTATCTTCTTAAGTAAATATACAAGAAAATTCAAGGCAAAATTATTCAAAGAAAAAAATTAACATATGATAACATCTTGGAATATAGAAAGAGGATTTACTGAAAGACCAGGATTATTATATCAAACCTGACAATAATTAATCAATCTCAGTCAAGTCATTCAGTTTCTCAGCTCCTCCTCACCTATAAAAATCAACCACTGGCCTCCACTATAGTCACAGCTGGTCCTTGCAGCAGAATCAGCGTGTGAGTCAATCCCTCCCAGTGACCTGCCAACAGCAATCAAGGTTCAACTACAAGGGGGGCACACCGAGAGCACCCAGCTCAAGTGACTGGGTAGACTGTGATCCTAGAGGACACCTACTACAGGAGGCTACTCTACCAAGTCCAGGAGACAGAGCATCTCACCTAATACATAGAAACAAACACGGGGCAGCAGCCAGAATGAAGAGATAAAAAAATGGGTCCCAAATGAAAGAACAGGACAAATTTCCAGAAAAGGAACTAAATGAAATGGAGACCCTGACTGAATTATATGTATATTCTTTCCATCTTTGTTGTGCAGCAAAGTAAAAAAAAAATTGCATATAGGCATACATGCAAACATAGTATTTGTCTATTATTTAAGGAACAATAATCAGCCAATATTTGACCCTGAATTTACTATCTTATCAGCCTAACAAAATGGCAGGGATATAAATAGCTGCTGATTGAAGAATACGTCTTTAAACTCAAATATATAATAACCATTCTGTGTGAGAGCTGAAAAGGTAGTAAAGAGAAATATAACATGCATTATATTTTGTGGTGTTGTGGAATTTAATTTTATTGACAACTGTCCATTTAAGTGTAAGTCAACATATTAAGAGGTTAGATAATACTTATATTTGTTCTGTTAATTACTTTCTTAGACTATTTAAGAGAGCTAGTGAAATCCAAAAAGTGAACTGGTATTTTTTAAATGAATCCATTCAAGCACAACATAAAGTCCTGTGTAATCGCCATTAATGATACAATATGTTCCACTCAGAAAGACAGTAAAATTCTGTCAACTTTGTAGACTGGAAACATGCATAAGTGTTTTCTGATAAATGAATGTTTTAATGACACATTTAAAGCTGAATAATTATCACTCCCAAAAATGATGATGCACTAATAACTGCAATGAAGAATAAAAAGAATATGGGAAAAGAATATGAAATGGAGAATTCTTATCAAATGGCAGGGATTTCTTTTCTATTCAGGAGGAAAAATATTCTGATTTCAAATTAAAAGTGAATTTTCCGAAAGCTTATTCATCTTTGCAAGTGATTTAAATGAAAATTCTATTAAATTGTTAATCAAAACCAGTGACATGTTAATGCCACACTTCTTTGTAGAAAGGCATTAATTATATTAAAAGTATCGCTATTATAATATAAAATATTTAACAATTTGGTTTATTTTGTGGTTTATTATTATATTTTTTTCACCAGCTGCTTAATGAAAGCTTCTCCTGTAGTTTTAACTTACTATTATCTTATTAAGACTCTCATCACTTCTTTAACCCATGAAAAGCTGTGTGTATTTAATTTATTGGCAATATCTAGAACCTAATTTCATCTATATTAATTAGTTCTCTTTCTACTAAACAAGGCCAACATTCTAAGCCAGAGATACAACCAACCACACAAAATCTTTGCAACTATTAGGATGAATTTTATCAATTTTTTAAAATTGATTTTTCAGTTACAGTTGATATAGCATAGCATTTATTTTTAAATAACTTTCTCTCCAATGACAGTACTCAATTTCAAGTCACCATCATTTCTAGCCTGAATGTTTGCAAAGGCCTATCTGAATAATCTTGCTTTTGCTTAAGTCTTCTTATATCATTCTCGTTGTGTCACCCAAGTGATCCTTTAAAAAACAAACAAGTGTGCCTATGAAATCTAACAAATAAATAATAAATAGGCAGTGTTTGGAATAAGAGGCATAAAACGCTGGTCTTCACTCAGAGGAAATAACCAGGGCTTTGCAAGGATGGATTACAGGTTTCTAAATGTTGAGGGAAGCACTGTTTTATCAAGAAAGTAACCTGATATTTCCTCCTAATGTTCAATGGAATATATGGAATTAAAGGTTTTATAGGGCTGCATCATTATATTTGATCATAAAGGAAAAACTGAAGTCATAATAAAATATTTTAAAACACAAACTCTCCCTACTTTCCAGTCAATTTTGCTGTGAACCTAAAATTGCTCTTTAAAAAACAAAAAAAAAAAAACCTGATCACATTATCACTCAGATTAAAATCCTTAGCTTGCCACTAAGCTAAATCCTTAACAAGGTCTATAAATCTTCCACCTCATCAATACTGCTCTCTCCATACTTCCATCACTACATACCAGCCAGACTATGTATGAAATTTTCTCTACCCTTCTCTTTTTGCTAACTACTACTTATCCTTTAGTTTTCAAATACTAGAGAGGTCTTTGTGGACCCCAACTTCAATCAAATACCCATTTTAAGCACCCTTATAAAATTTACTTTAATTTGTAATTACATATTGATCTAACTGGCTGTGTATTTCCCATGATGTAAGATCCATTAGGACATGGACTGTCTGTTTTACTCACCACTGTATTCTGGTGTCAAGAACAGTGCTCAACACCCAGTGGCTGGTGTTCAATAAATATTGGTTAAGTTAATGAACACTGATCACAGCCATTAGAAAACAAGCTACAGTAGGTCCTTGAGTTACGTCGGAGATCCGTTCCTACTGCGCTACCTAACGCAATTTTCACAAGTCGGAACCCACCTACATCACTCACATGGAGCACATACACAGCAGTAATGAAGTGAAACAGTAAAAAAAATTTAAAAGAAAGATAACAATTCCTGACCTTTACTTGTAGTAAATAAATAATAAAAAACATAAAGCACATATGTTGAAATGACAGAACTTTTTTTTTATATAAATAAATGGGAGATGGCGACGTAACCACGAAACGACGTACGTCGAGTCTGAGGTAACCCGAGGACTGCCTGTTTATCTATGAATTCAAACCCAGCAGTTAATACTTAAATTGAGGAGAGGGGGTGACTTTACTGGGGAAGCAGATGTAAAAATGAGAAGTGGACAAAGGATCTGTATAAAGAGGTTAGGGATTAGTGTCTGAATTTAAGCTTATGAAGCTGATAAAATACTACTTTAGTCGATTATCAATTTTTACATTAAAAGGCTGGAATTGAGAAATTTATACTAGTCATAATTTACCTCTTTTGAGGGATGTTATTAAGTTTATATAGCAGGGAGAGCCCACTAATGGCACACAAATCCTACAAGAACTAGAAATTTAGCCAAAAATAGTACATCTGCATTTAAGCTGAGGCATCTATAAAAAGCACGTAGACTTTATGAATCAAATATGAACTCTGCTTAATTATAAAATATGTAGTGTTTATCCTATCCTTTTCTAAGAATATTAAAAGGGTTACTTTATTTTATTCTATGCAATTCTAACATTGTTCTCTATGATGCAAAATCTGAAAATCTTATATCTATTTTCAGCAATTTTTCTAGGGATATAAGAAAAAATCAACTAGAGCAAAACTCAGCATGTTATTGAAATCTACATCAAGAACATAAATAAGTTATCTTTTCCAGACATTATGCTTTAATTCAAAGTGACATTTTCAGAGCACTCATTTGGAGAAAAAAATTATAAAGGGAATAAATATCATGCAATGTTTTAAACTGTATAGTCATATAAAAAAATTAAATGTCACAAAAACTTTTTCAACAACTGGTATCTCCATTTTATATATAAAAATGGAGATACCAGAAAGTTTCTAAATTGTCAACCCAAGAAATATATATAAAGTTAGTATCATAGAAGGTAGTGTTTCATGATCAATTATATTATTCATGATCAATTATATTATTCATGTCTCTAAAACATTTAATGTTTTTTACCATAAAAATGGAGATACCAGAAAGTTTCTAAATTGTCAACCCAAGAAATATATATAAAGTTAGTATCATAGAAGGTAGTGTTTCATGATCAATTATATTATTCATGTCTCTAAAACATTTAATGTTCTATATAAAGTTAGAGTTTTTTAAAAGATTTTAAAATAATCAGACTGTTTTAATAACCACAGAATTTATATTTTGTTCTTTAAAATTAAAATATTTATCATTTTTACTTACTTTTCATAATATATTTAGCTATAGATTCTAAAAATGTGAAATATCACGAAGACAGAGGACACTTGCTGCACAACTTATAAAATAAACTTTTACTTAAAGTGAGTGGTTTTGGAATTGTTTAATAATATTGCATAGGAGAGGATAATTAAGTACTATTGCTGTAACAATATAGTATGTATTAGTTATCTTTTGACCATTCAAAGGTCAACTTTGGTTTTAAATTTACCTATATATTATACCAGTGGAGAATTTGCTGACCCAAATTTGGACTTACTAAAATTCTGATGAAAGATAAAGAGGCTTATCTGGAAGTCTGAAATGAGAGTAAATACTGGGCCTAGTGATTTACAAAAACAAATATCTTTAGCATTAAGTCTGACATGACAGCTTAATAAGATAGTGTATAACACAAGGTTACCATCTTTGTTAGCAAAATAATTGAAAACTTTTACATTTGTGCTTTTACTTCCTATATTCACCAGTGTCTTTTCTAGATATAAAGAAAGGCATGTTAATTATAAAATACCTAAAAAATACAGAAATGAATAATATAAAAAGTAAAGTGACCTGTAATGTCACCACCCAGAGACAATGACTATTTACTAATTTATTCTTCTAATACTTTAGTTTTTAATATATAATTATAAAAATATTTATATCTACAAAATAAAATATGTAATATTTGAGTTATGAAGTATAAGACTAAAACTGACATCCCTGAATCTTCTATTTAAGAAACAGAATATAACCAAAATGACTGACATCTCAGACTACTCCCCACCCCCCAATGCTCTCTACACACACAAATATAAATAGATAAATATATAGATAGATCCATATATCCAATTTCACTTAAGAATGTCCTTAGTAAAACAGTAAAAGTTCTCCTAATAAACTTGACCTCCTCTAAAATAACCACTTAATATGTTCCATTTTAGAACAATCAGGCACACAAGTTATGAATCTAAAAACTATTCAATTGTCACTTGCCTTTTAAAAAAATCCCTCTCACTTAAAATTAATTATTTGTGTAACATCAGACAAGTTATTTAAACTTCCTGAGACTTAGTCTCCTTATATGAAAATATGTGACAGAACCAGCACCCTTACAGTTATAAAATTTTACTATTCTTTAAAAAATAATAATCATCAAAAGCACCCAAGCCAAACTGTTTCTACAATGACAGCATAATAGTGATAACAAAAATTATATATAAACTAGAGGCCCAATGCAAGAATTCGTGCAAGGGTGGGATCCGGCTGGTCAGTCTAATTTGCAGGGCCCCAGTCAGAAAAGTAAAAAGGGTTAAAGACAATATTATTTCAGCTATATTACAGTTGTACTGAAATTATAAGGTTTAAAAAGCTGAATGTTACAACTGCATGTGGATCTACAATTATTTTAAAATCAAAAGAAATGTACGCTTGAAACTTATGTGATTTTATTAACCAATATTACCCCAATAAATAAATAATAAAATGTGTAATTACATTCAATTTTCTAAATGTCTGTGTCAGAATATAAGGATGGAGCCTAATAAAGTTGATCCAAGGGCATATTAAAGTGAGTCACAGAGATTTCCAGTTAATTTGAGTCTTATTAACTGATACTCAGTTTAGCCATGTGCTTGGATCAGATTTTGACAGTCTAGGAAGCCTAAGGGTGATCAATTAAGACTGTGTTCACATATAATTGTACAGATCTATACTTTCACAGCACACATTGTTTAATGTGTTTACCCAGCCACAGGAGATGGTTTCCTGCACATATCCAGATCAATATACTACTTTAGCCTTATGTATATAAAAGATTGGGCCCGAGAGGAATGGCTAAACCTCTAGACATTTTAATGTGACTCTTACTGACTTGACATTACCATCTGCAACTGTGCACATCCTAGCAATAATTTTTAAAGTCTGGACTTTATTGCCAATTACTCTAGCTATGTGGACTTTTGTCTGCTTCACTTAGATTATTCTAGTACTTTACTGAGGTAAAACTGATCTAGAATAAAATGCACAGAATTAAAGCACATGTCATATGTATACATGTGTAGATATCTGTGAAACCAACACCACAATCAAGATAAACATAACCATCACCCTGTAACCCTGTAATCTCTTCTCATCCCTCCCTTTCTCCCCACCCAATCCCATCCAGGCAAGCAAAAATCTTGTTTATGACAGTACAGATTAATCTGAAATCCCTAGAATTTTATATAAATGGAATCATACAGTTATCTGACTTCTTTCACTCAGCATAAGTATTTTTTGATTCATCCATGTTGTAGTATGTATCAAGAGTTCATTGCTTTTTACTGCTCAGTAGTTTTCCATTATATGGGTATACCACACATTTTTTATCTATACCCCTATTGATAGACATTTTGGTTGTTCCTAGTTTGGTGCTATTACAAGTTTAACTGCTATAAACATTCACGTATAAATTTTTGTATGGACATTAACCTTCATTTCCCTTGGGTAAATACCTAGTTGTGGAATGGCTGGATCCCATGTTAGATGTATGTTTAACTTCTTAAGAAACTGACAAACTATTTTCAAGGTGGCTATATCATTGTACATTGCCACTAGGAGTGTACTAGCATTTCAGTCACTCTAGAGCTTTGCCAATACATGTGTAGTCTTTTTTAATTTTATCCATTCTAATAGGTGTGTAACAATATCGCACTGTGCTTTTACTTTCATTTCTCTAATAATTTTAAGCATCTTTTCATATGCATATTTACCATTCACTTATCTTTGACAAAGTGTTCAAAACTTTTGACTATTTTAAAATTGCGATGGTTTTCTTATTTTTTAATTTTTTATTGATTAAGCTATTACATATGTGTCCTTATCCCCCCATCCCCCCCACCCCATTCCCATTCATGCTCTCACCCCTCTGGTGTCTATGTCCATTGGTTATGCTTATACCAGAGGCCCTGTGCACGAAATTTGTGCACAGCAGGAGGGGATGTCCCTCAGCCCGGCCTGCATCCTCTCCAATCTGGGACCCCTCGAGGGATGTCCGACTGCCGGTTTATGCCCGATCCCACCCCTCGCAATCCGGGACTGCTGGCTCCTAACCACTCACCTGCCTGCCTGCTTGATCACCCCTAACCATTCTGCCTGCTGGCCTGCTTGCCCCCAACTGCACCCCCCTGCTGGCCTGATTGCCCCCAACTGCCCCCTCCACCAGCCTGCTTGCCCCAAACTGCCCCCTGCCGGCCTGATCGCCCCCAACTGCCCCCCTTGCCAGCCTGCTTGCCCCCAACTGCCACCCCTGCCGGCCTGCTTGCCCCCAACTGCCCCCCACCGCCAGCCTGATCACCCCCAACTGCCCTCCCCTCCTGGCCTGTTCGCCCCTAACCGCTTCTGCCTCGACCCCGCTGCCATGGCTTTGTCCGGAAGGGTGTCTGGAAGGTCTCATGGTCTAATTAGCATATTACCCTTTTATTAGTATAGATAGGATATGACATACCACTATAACTATAACATATCTACCAGTATTACTCTATGAGAATACATACTTCATGCGATAGGAAGGCATCTAATACATTACATTGTATATGTTGTAAGTAGTAGGAAATACTGTATTCGTAGCAATAATATACAGCCTGTGACTTCCCTTCCTGATTTGGGAATGGTTCCCCAGTTCTTTGAACATTTCCTGGTCCCTAATGTTTTGTTGTTTTTTTTTGTCATTCAGTGTAACTTTATTTACTGTTTATTGCACATGATTTGAGGTCTTTAATTTCTAACCACCAAAGATTCAAAGGACTATTTTTTCCATGAAGTTTAACATTAACATTAGTAAATTCATGTATTCATGTGTTTTTATTGTAAACATCTGAATTATTCACATTGTCATAGATCCTGAACTCATAAGCGTGGACCATGCACAGGCTGGCAGCAAGCCAGGAAGCCACTCCACAAGCAAACAGATACTCTGCATAAGGAGAAAAGTCATAGCACAACATTTAATGTCCAACCTGAGTCACCTCAGAATGTTACATATATTGACTTCTTAATTCATATAGTATCGGGAACTCAACTGCTTGGTTGGTGACGGGGTTGACCTGGTTTCGGGAGGATTATTCCTAAAATAATTAAGGAAAGGGGGGCTCAATCTCTCTTCTTGGTTGCTTACTCCTCCCCAGCACCTTCATCTTTCTTCTCATCCTCAGCTTCTTGGGCATCTTCTCCTTCACCTTCACCTCCTTCTTCCTCCTTTGCAACCTCAAATTCTTCCTTGGCACCGTCTTCCTCTTCCTCTCCTTCCTGTTCCTCAGCCTCTTCCTTCTCCTTTTCCTCCTCTTCAGCTTCTCCTTCAGAGGGGGGTTCATCCTTAGCTTCCTCAGCTTTTGCAGCCTCAATGGTCTCCTCCATCTCGATCTGCTCCTCCTGGACGTGGCTGGTGTATTAAGAAGGGAAGGAGCGAGCGGACATCAAGTAGGAGCTGGTCTGTAAACCACCGTAGGCAGATCGGCCAAAGACCTGGGAACTCTGGGAGTAGCCACTGGCTATGCTTCTCACGCTAGTGAAACTGAGCCAGGTCTCCTCACCTTCCAAGAGTTTCCTGTAAGCTGCAATGTCAATGTCCAAAGCCACATTGAGGAGGTCCTGGTATTCTTTTAAATATCATGCCATTTCACTCTTTGTAGTTCTCAACTCATTTTCTAATTTGTTGATTGTGTCCTGCATAGCACTAATGTCGGCGTTCTGCTTATCCTCCAGCTCTCGCAGCTGCTTTTCCAGTGCTTCGTTCATGCCCCGGCATACTTTGATCTCCAGGGTCTTGGCCTTGAGCAGGCGGCGGCTCTCAGACACCTCGTCCTAGGCAGCGCACCGCATAGGTGTTCTTGGCAGCGCTCTCGGTCAGCACGGTGAAGCGGCTCTTGAACCATCCTTTGGCATTCTGCATGTTGTTGGCAGCCAGCTTCTTGTACTGGGCGCGGATGTCCTTGAGTGCGGCGGAGAGGTCGGACTTGGAGAACACATCCATCTCCACGGAGATCTGAGCTTACTGGATGTGCACCTGCAGCTCCGTGATCTCCTCTTTGTGCACCTTCTTCAGAAAGGCAATTTCCTCCATCAGGCTGTCGATGCGCTTTTCGAGCTCAGCGCCTCGTCTGCACCTTTGCGCGCCTCCAGCAGCCGGCCCTCAGCATCCTGGCAGTTCAGCACCTCTTCCTCGTAGCACACCTGCAGGTTGCTACCAGCCCCTTCTGAGCCCCCGTGCCTCCTAACGGGGTCCCAAGGCTGCACCCCCGATCCCACTGCCCTCTACTGGCCAGAGACAGGGTGCAGTGGGGCAGGGCACAGGCATCCCATTTTCATTAAAATGTTCAACCCGAGCCCGCTCCACCAGTGTCTGCAGGTGGCCCGGAGGCAGACAGTGATATCGGAGGTGCTGGCCGCCCCTGCCAGAGCTCAGCCACGATGGATGGTCCGGGGTGAGACAGCCCCGCCAGGCCTCATGGCTGTGACTTGGACCCACTTAACCAGGGACCTGGCATTGGGCGGGCGGCAGCAACGCTTCCTCCCCAGCCCGCACTGGAGTGGGTCCCTGTGGTTTCAGAACCGAACTCCGAGGGCCGGCCTCCCAGTCAGCAGAGGCCCTGAGCCCACTGGCTCTCCCTCGATCCCACCAAGGCTTGCTTCTCACACTTGCTGAAAACCTTCTCTGTCCACTTGCCATAGTAATCAGTTCGGGCTGAAAGTACTGGGGACTCCAGCAGGCCTGAGGAGACTGGGCGCCGCCATCTTCTGGCTATGGGCACCACCATTTTTGTGTCGGAGTGATGGTTAATTTGCATATTACCCTTTTATTAGATAAGATGCATGCATATAAGTCCTTTGGTTGACCTCTATCCCTAACCCCCACCCTCCCCTAACTTTCTGAAAAATTTTTATGTATTCTAAACACAAGTCCTTTCTCAAATCTATTCTTTGCAAATACTTTCTCTCAGTCTGTGGCTTGCATTTTCATTCTCTCAACAGTGTCTTTGAAGAGCAGAAGCTTCTAATTTTAATGAGAGTCCAAGTCAATTTATTCTTTTATGAATGATGCTCTTGGTAAAATCTAGACAAACCCAAGATTTTTTTAAAAAATTCCTCCCAGGGTTCTGATCCTTCCCTCACAAGTACCACCTACAAATAACAAAAAAAAACCCACCTCATAGAAAGATGAGTAAACAAAAAAGGAAACCAGCACAGGATCCTACATAGCTATTACCAGAAAATTAAGGAAAAAAATAAACAGGAAAAACAAATGTCAAGGGAAGAATAATTTAACATCAAGCAATAAATTACAGTATATCCAGAAACAAAATACAAGGCAGCTAAAAATGAATGAGGGAGCTGTGTATATAGAGATACAGAACAGGCCCTAAAATGCATTGTTAAATGAAATACCAAGTGTCTATGCTATCTGCAAGGACTAAAGCAGGGCTTGCTCATTGTTTCACAAATTTTACATGGTGGAAGTACACTCCAATCTGGTAAAGAGACAAGGATAAGAGTAAAAAGATCAGAGATACGGGTTTGTATTCATTACCACTCAGAGATTTAATCTCTAGATTTTAAAAATGGTGGGAAGATATCTTGCAGATAGCATAGATACTTGTTAAATGAAATGGGCACAGTATCTACCATATATCTAAGGGGGAATATATATGTATATATTTAGTTGCATATAAATAAAATAAATCTGAAAAAATACACAAAAATCTTGATATATTGGTCACCTCTTTGTTTTTTGTGGGTTTTTTTTTTAATTTCTTTATTGATTAAGGTATCACATATTTGTCCTCATCCCCCCATTCCCATCCCAAACCCCTCCCCACGCATGCCCCCACCTCCCTGTTGTCCGTGACCACTGGTTAGGCTTATATGCATGCATACAAGTCCTTTGGTTGATCTCTCCCCCTTACCCTCACCCTCCCCTACCTTCCCTCTGAGGTTTGACAATCTGATCGATGCTTCCATGTCTACGGGTCTGTTTTTGTTCATCAGTTTATGTTGTTCATTATTTCCCCTAGATGAGTGAGATCATGTGATACTAGAAATCCTAATAAAGGGGTAATATGCAAATTAACCATCACTCTGCTACACCCACAAGCCACACCCACCAGCCACTCCCACCAGCCAATCAGGAGCGAATATGCAAATAAAACCAACCAAGATGGCTACGGCCACAGAGAGCAGGAGGGAGGCTTGGGTTTCTTGGGCGATGAGAAAGCCAAGCTTTCCGCCTGCCCTTGCCGGCCTAGGCCTCCACTCAAGGCTACAAAGTTTCAATGATAGAAGATACATAAATCCAAACAGAAATGGCGGCAGCCACGGAGCTGGAAAGAGCAGGAGGCTATGGTTGCCAGTGGCGATGGAGGAAACCAAGCTTTCCGCACACCCTGGCCAGCCCAGGCCTCCGCTTAAGGCTACAAAGTTTCAATTATAGAAGATACATAAGTCCCAACAGAAATGGCTGCTGCCATGGAGCAAGCAGAAGGCTTGGCTCCGCTCCAGGCTACAAAGGTTCAATTGAGGAAGATAAATAAACCCCAGATACCAGGGCCTCCGCTTGGGTCACCAGGGGGCATGGCCGGCCTGCAAACCACCACAGGCCCCTCGCCCAGGCTGCCCCACGCCCCAAGGAACCCCCACCCTGATCCGCAACACCCTTCAGGGCAAACCAGCTGGCCCCCACCCATGCACCAGGCCTCTATCCTATCTATAAAAGAGTAATATGCAGATTGATCATCACTCCAACACACAAGATGGCTGCCCCCATGTGGTCAAAGATCCTGCCCCCATGTGAACACAAGATGGCCGCCACAAGATGGCCAGCAGGGGAGGGAAGTTGGGAGGGACCAGGCCTGCAAGGGAGGGCAGTTGTGGGTGATCAGGCCAGCAGGGGAGGGCAGTTAGGAGTGACCAAGCCGGCAGAGGAGGGAAGTTGGGGTGACCAGGCCTGCAGGGAAGGCAGTTGGGAGGGACCCAGGCCTGCAGGGGAGGGCAGTTGGGGGGGACCAGGCCTACAGGGGAGGGCAGTTGGGGGGGACCAGGCCTGCACAGGAGGGCAGTTAGGGGCAATCAGGCTGGCAGGGGAGCAGTTAGGCATCAATAAGGCTGGCAGGGGAGTGGTTAGAGGTGATCAGGCTGGCAGGCAGAAGCGGTTAGGGGCAATCAGGAAGGCAGGCAGGCGAGCAGTTGGGAGCCAGCAGTCCTGGATTGTGAGAGGGATGTCCGACTGCCCATTTAAGGGCAGTCGGACATACCTCGAAAGGTCCAAGATTGGAGAGGGTGCAGGCTGGGCTGAGGGACACCTCCCCCCCAAGCACGAATTTCGTGCACCGGACCTCTAGTATACTTATAAGAACCGAAAATGAGACAAGCAATAATGGTTATGCTGAGAGGCAAATGAATCAGTCTGTAGTGAGTTTCTTTCTGGGCCAACAGTTCTTTTGAGTCCCAATTTCAATGTCAAACAGTTCCTTATGTGTACATGTCAGCAATGATATTTCAGTTCTGGATGGTGGACAAATGGTGGTAATGCAGGTCCGACCCTCTCTGGTTTGGTCCTGGGCAACCTGCCACGACGCACAGCTGCTGACTGCTAGTATGGCAAGGCATTGTCAGCGTCTTCCATCTCTGGACTGTTTCTCTTCTGTCTCCATGGCTGGAGCAGTCCTGTCAATTCCTCTCTGTTGCAGGAATCCACATGGTCTTGGAGGTGTTTTCTGAAAATATGGTCACCTCTTTGTACATGGGCATATAGGTAGTAGGAAAACTTTCCACTATATACTCTCATATCTTTTGAATTTTCAGCCACATGAACATATTACTTTTATAAAGTATTACATCCCAAACAATAAATGTTAATTATAGTCTTTTCAACAATTATTTAATTATTGTGATGCAAGAAAGTGATTAGATCATTGCTTTCTGAGATGCACCCTTTAAAAAATATAATTCAGGAAAATATTAAGAACTTTACTCAGCTCTCTATTAAAATTTAAGATACCCTAGCTTCAGAAATATATACTTCATTCTGTTACTCTTTGGTAATAATGTGATGCAAAGTATAATCTATTAACTAAGAAAAAGCTAAAATAAATAGCCAAGTCCCAGTCCAGTTACCCAACAAAAATAATTAAATACTGTTATACACATTATCAATAAATAATACTTGATAGATACTCACTATAAGCCAGGAGCTATGCTAAATGCTTTGCAATATATTACCTCATTTAAACCTCACAAGTACCTATTAAGTAAATGCTGTCATTATTTCCATTTTCCCAGTGAGGAATCTAAGAGCAGAAAGGTAACTTGCCATGTCAAACAGCCAGAAAGTTGTAGAGACAGATAGAAAGCCAGCAATCTCACCTCAGGACCTGAGCTCAGACACATTTTGCCATACACCCTATCATGCACATTTCATTACACCAAGTACACTCAAGTTCTAAGCAGACAATCTTCTATACACTCCTCAGTAATTCACATTTGTAAACTTACAGTTCTTAGACTTTGAATTATTTTATTTGAATTTCTATTTAGCATTGAAAACTAGTGGACCTTACTTTTAGACAGAATGCTATCCTAAGAATACAAATTAAAGCAAGTCACCCAAATGTAAAATCCTGATTTCACAAGCTTTCAACTTCACAAGCTAATTATATGAATTACGCTTTAATTCAGAAGTCAAATAAATACATAGCTTAAAAAATATTTTAAAAATGCATACAGCTCATTATTAAGCAGATAAAAATGTAGCAAAATGTGTAAAGGGCTAAATGTGAAATTTTGCAGGGTGAAAAACTCTTACATATTTATATAACTACTCTGCAAGCGACAACCATGGGGTGTGATCGCTTGGCTGGCCTGGGTCTTCCTCTGCAGAGCGATCACTGGCTGGCCCCGCACACCAGCCACAGCGTTGCTGGACAGTGGCCTGGGCCTCCCTCTGTGGGGCGATCAATTGCGGGGGGGGTGGGGGGGGGGGGGGGGGGGGAAGGGGGGCGGGAAACGGGGGGGGGGGGCAGATCAACTGCTCCGCAGAGGGAGGCCCCGCCCATTCGCCGCAGCACCGCCAGCCAGGTAGTCTGGGCCTCCCTCTTTAGGGCAATCAATCAATCGCCCAGCAGAGGGAGGCCTGGTCCACGTGGCTAGGGCTCCGCAATGGATCACCACGCAGAGGGTGGAATCGATCACCACGCAGAGGGTGGCCTGGGCGATCGTGGATTCCTCCCCTTCCCAGATCGATCGTCCTGCCGGCTGGTGGCCTGGGCTTCCCTCTTTGGGATGATTGATCGCTGAGTCCCCCCCCCCCGCCCCCCCCCCCGCCCCCATCGATCACCCCGGCTGGTGCCTCCCTCTGTGGGGCGATTGTGGGGCCATGGCCGCCCCCCCCCCCCCCCCCCCCCCCCCCCCGCGCCAACCATCGCATCACATCCGCCTTGGCTGGCCTGGCACCAGGGCGTGTCATAGCGTGGTCGTCTGGAAGGTCCTCCGGCTGTTCGGTAGTTTGATTTGCATATTATGCTTTTATTATTATAGATTTTATCAATAATGAGATTTCATCAGTAACCTCTAGATGCAATAAAATGTTTTTAAATATGGCTTCTTCTGACTTTTCCATTTTTATTCAAGATGTTTTCTAAACTTATAAAAAATTATCCTAAATTTTTTTTTAAATATATTTTATTGATTTTTTACAGAGAGGAAGGAAGAGTGATAGATAGTCAGAAACATCGATGAGAGAGAAACATCAACCAGCTGCCTCCTGCACACCTCCCACTGGGGATGTGCCTGCAACCAAGTTACATGCCCTTGACCGGAATCGAACCTGGGACCCTTCAATCCGCAGGCTGACGCTCTATCCACTGAGCCAAACCGGTTTTGGCAAAATTATCCTAAATTTTAAAATTATTTTCATTATTAGTAAGCTATTGGAAGGTCAAGTATTTTCAGCCATCTGTTCCCACTCCACAATCCTTTGTAAACAGAGGCAGTTTTACCCACCATGCCCTATACTTGAGACACATAATCATGCCGTTGCCAAACTATACCAAGCATGCCTGCGATGCAAATAACCTGTCTTTCTCTGAAATAACTATGTCCACTGAGCTGAATTAATGTAGTACTTCTCCAGAATTACCTCTGCCAACTGAGAGCTGTTGTAAGAAAGTTTATAGAGTATATACTGCCACTCACAGTATGTATGTTCTCCCAATTGTGGCAATGCAAAATAGTTCTGAATAATGTACTCCTCTGAAAGAATGCAAGCAATTAGAGACAAAGACCATCAGTATCATAATACAGCTCACTAGAAGTTACAGTAATTAATATATATAAACACAAATTCATTTCATGTTAGTAGATGCTTGCACATATGACTACAACCCAGTAGGATCCATTGGAACAGGTATTAATATTTAATAAATAGTATGCATTATAAACCTGCCCTACCAGGTGGCTCAGTTGGTTGGAACGTCGTCCTATACACCAAAAGGTGGCTGGTTCGATTTCCAGTCAGGGCCTGTACCTAGGTTGCTGGTTCGATCTGGGCATATATGGGAGACAACTGATCAATGTTTCTCTCTCTCTCTCTCTCTCTCTCTCTCTCTCACTCTCACATCCTCTCTCTCTAAAAATCAATTTAAAAAAACATATCCTCAGTTGAAGATTTTTAAAAAATGTATTATAAGCCTTTCTCACAGAGTTGTTGAAGTGACCAGGATAACCAAGAAATTACTAGTGATCGAATTAAAGACCAAACTACCCTTAACTCAAACTTCTCTTAACCTCAAGCATCAGAAAATACCCACAAACTTTTATGCAAGATAATACAATAATCTATCTCAATACTGTCTAGTGAGAATATATTTCAACCTATATATGTAATAGTAAATTTTCTAATAGATACATTTTAAAAGTAAAACAAAAAAGGTGAAATTAATTTTAATATATCTTATTTAACCCAAAAGAGCCAAAATAAAAAATTATTTTATATTACTATTAAAATAACTATTATTATAAAATCTATAATAATAAAAGCATATTATGCTAATTAGACCAGGCAACCTTCCGGACGAAGCCAGGGCTGCGAGGGAAGCCCGGGTCCCAGAGGGAAGCCGGTGCCGGCAGCCAGGGGAAGGGAAGCCTACTCTTGCACGATTTTTGTGCATTGGGCCTCTAGTTATTTTATAATAGTATAAAAATTATTGAGATTTTATATTCTTTTCTTAAAACTAAGTGAAAGCCATTGTGTATTTTATATATACAGAACACATGAAATTTAGTTGGCTAAATTTTAATCATAAATACTTAATCGGTATTTAGATTTTATCAATAAGAGTTTAAAACGTAGTTCACACATCTAAGTTGTTCCAACATACTTCAAAATTTTCCAATAATACATTCATATGTCACATAAATACATTCCTTCAATATTTACATTCACATTGACTAAATTGGTTCATCTTTTTAAAATCACTGCTTTAACTCAGAAGCAAAAGCATATCACTTTAAAATCCATGACTGCGTAGTAAGTAAATTCACTAAATCTTATGTCAACTCAGTTTTACTAATGTCAAATTCAAAGGGTTACTTCATAAATTGAAAAGTAATTTCAAATTTATCAATGTCAACAAAGCAATCAAGTTTTTCTTGCAATTTTCTTTCCTTGGGCTTCAAATTCGCCTGCATAAACTACAATAATGGTGAAAAAATTTTAATCACAATGCCATTTTGTGTTGTTTTTGTTTGTTGCACATTTGGTAAACATTTTAACTTGGAGTTAACAATACACATATTTTTTGTAAAATTCTTCTACTATGCAACCAACAAGAATTAGCATATAACAACTGATTAAGTTCACTGTCCTCTATTTCTTTCAATTGTTCCACCAGTAGCCAGTGGTAAGTCATAGCATTTGTACATATATACACAATTATTTTTTAACAATTGAATACATGATACTTTTCAGAGATACTACTTTAGAAAACTAAGGTACAAATATATTCAATATGTAGTATATGCTTAAATGAAGCAATAAATAAAAATATTTCTTACGTGAAAATTCTAAAAATTCTGTATTTTTGTCCTACCATAGCTGGGATACTATCCACATGAAATAAATGATTTTTTTCATATTTAGCTGAAATTCTTTGAAGGATTTGAAAGTATTAAAAAAATATCTATACGCTGAGTTCAATTTTTTAGGTTACAAATTGACAACTTTTCTTTCTACATTTGAGCTTACCCAAAATATTTTTTCCCAAATTACTGGTCTGCATCTCTTTTATCACATGACATCTAAAGCTAAATAAAAGTATCTGCAATTTTTCTTAATTTGAATTACCTGATCGTTGATATCGTAGGAAAGATCTATAGTCCATGAGCAATTATAGGATAGCTAAATTGAAAATTTTTCAACTTTTGTAAAATACCTTTTTCTAACAAAATTTCCACAACAGAAATAAATTCTTTTACAATATCACCATTTAAAAATGACTTATATATGCCCATGTAAGTTTTTAAAAACCTAAAGAAATATATTTAATCCACAGGCAGCAAAATCTCAGACATATGCCAAAGCAATTATCTTCACTGGTACAGCTCCTAGGGCAATGGAAACTAAAGAGAAAATAAACAAATGGGACTACATCAAAATAAAAAGCTTCTGCACAGCAAAAGAAACCATCAACAAAACAACCAGAAAGCCCACTGTATGGGAGAACATATTTGCCAATGTTATCAGCGATAAGGGTTTAATCTCCAACATCTACAGGGAACTCATACAACTTAACAAAAGAAAGATAAACAACCCAATCAAAAAACAGGCAACGGACCTAAATAGATACTTTTTGAAAGAGGACATAAGGAAGGCCAAGAGACATATGAAAACATGCTCAAAGTCACTAATTATCCGAGAGATGCAAATCAAAATGACAATGCAGTACCATCTCACACCTGTCAGAATGGCTATCATCAACAAATCAACAAACAACAAGTGCTGGCAAGGATGCGGAGAAAAAGGAACCCTCGTGCACTGCTAGTGGGAATGCAGATTGGTGCAGCCACTGTGGAGAACAGTATGGCATTTCCTCAAAAAACTAAAAATGGAACTCCCATTTGACCCAGTAATCCCACTTCTAGGAATATATCCCAAGAAATTAGAAGCACCAATCAGAAAGGATATATGCACCCCTATGTTCATAGCAGCACAATTCACCATAGCTAAGATTTGGAACAGCCTAAGTGCCCATCAGCAGATGAGTGGATTAAAAAATGTGGTACATCTATACTCTGGTTTCTCTTCAGATCGAATAAATCTTTCGCCTTTTACTAAAAAATGTGGTACATCTACACAATGGAATACGACGCTGCTATAAAAAAGAAAGAATTCTTACCATTTGCAACAGCATGGATGGAACTTGGAGAGCATTATGCTAAGCGAAATAAGCCAGTCAGAGAAATATAAATATCACATGAGCTCACTCATCTGTGGAATATAATGAACAACATAAACTGATGAACAAAAACAGATCCAGAGACAGAGAAGCATCCATCAGACTGTCAAACCTCAAAGGGAAGGTAGGGGAGTGTTGGGGTAAGGGGGAGAGATTAACCAAAGGACTTGTGTGCATGCATATAAGCCTAACCAATGGACACAGACACCAGGGGGATGAGGGCATGAATGGAGGGGTGGGGGGCAAAGGGGGGATAAGGACACATATGTAATACCTTAATCAATAAAGAAAAAAATAATAAAATAAAATGTACTGCAAATAATAAGTTGTTAGAAACGTCTCTGGTCAATATACAAAATTGAATTGTATTTCTATATATTAGCCACAAACAATTAGAAATTTAAATCAACAAAATACGCATCATTATAATAGCATCAAAAATATTAAATACTCAGATTTAACAACTTTGTTGAAAATGCTGTTTAAAACAAGGCACTCTCATACAGCACTGTCCCTTAAGCCATGCTGCCTGATTTCCAACTCAGCACTCCACTAAAACACTATTATTAAAACCATCAATGAACATCATGTCACTAAAACTAATAGATGTTTCCCTGTCCTTGTTTTAATTGATCTCACAGGAGCATTCAATTCTGGTAATGCTCTCTTCTCCCTTTGTTCCCAAGACACAGACTCCCCTAGCTATCCTTCTACCTAGCTAGCTTCATGTTCTCTGTCTCCTTTGTGGTTCTCCCCTGGCTATTAAATACTCAAGTTCTTCAAGGCCCAAACTTAAATACTTTTTTCTTTTTACTCTATATTTCTACTAGATAACATCATCCATAGCCTCATTTAACTTACCACCTACTAGAAATGACCCACAAATGTATACCTTAGGCTCTGAACCATTCATAAAAATTGTTACTTTAAAAACATTCTGAATTCTTTTTTTTTTTTTTAATCTTCACCCGAGGATATTTTTCCATTGATTTTTAGAAAGAGTGGAAGTGAGAGGGATAGACAAAGATAAATATCGATGTGAGAGAAACACATCCATTGGTTGCCTCCTGCACAAGCTCCAACCACATCCCCAGCCTGGGAGGAGCCTGCAACCACGGTACATGACCTTGACAGGATCGATCCCGGGACCTTTCCGTACTCAGGCAGACAAGCCAAACTGGCTAGGGCAGAGTCTGAATTCTTAATTTCATTTTAATTTCGAAGACATATATGAAAGAATGGTAAGTGAAAAGAATCTAAATCTAATTAACAGTTTAGGATTATTCTAAGGAAGAATGGAAGTCCTTACTATGGTTTCAATTTCAATATATACTAATGAGGAAGGTGAGTATAAGTAAGCCCATACTGTAGGACTGCCCAAAAAAGAAGGTGACCAACAACCAAACTACCATGTTGTTAGTGGTATTGAAAAGGTGATAAATAGCCAAAAGAACCCCAACTAGTAAGTGAGACAAGGTCAGAAGAGTCAGGTGGGTGGTACCATCATGATCCTATCTTTGGGACAAGATTCCAGCCAGTAGGTGGAGCTTTTGTGGTCCAATTTCTAAGAGCAAGAACTAGAAAAGTGTAGGTTTAAGGCAGAGTGTAGTCCTACTGGGGGAAACAAAATGTTAAATCAGAAATCAAGACTGAAATTCAGTCACCTAGACTGGGCACCCTAAATGAGGAAAAGCAGAGGGGAGGCTCACGGTGGCCATTAATGTTCAGGATTCACACTGAGTATCCAAACATCTAGCTTAGAACATCAAATTTCCAAAACCTGAGGCAAGTGGAGTGGTCAATATCCTGCCTGCCATATATATAATACATACTAAATTATTTTCTACCATGCAATATCCCATAGAGATGTCATTTATTGTTAATACTGAAAAATAATTATTGAATATAATTAGGATTGAATAACATTCACATGGGAGTTCTGAAGGAACTCAAATATGAAAATATCAAACTACAAGCTAAAATATATAATAGCCACTGAGAGAATTCAATAATTTTTCAGTTATTTCTAAAAGAAGGCTCCAGGGGATCTCTGGGAACTTTAAACCAGTAAGTAAACAAAAAACATTTCTCATCACAGGTTGAAAATTTTTCCATATTAAAAAATAATTTCTAGTCATAACATTTTATGCAAAGGAAATTCATGCTTCCATAGCTCTGGAGAACAAACGTTATGGTGCATCTGAGCCTATCATACTGCATGTAGATCAGATTTTTTTCATTTTCAAAATGAAAATCTGGAAATGATTAAAGATAAAGACAATCAGAATAATCACTCGCTAAAAAGGATACAATAAAAACATTAATTATCTTCTTAGAAAAATAAAGCCAAGAGAAGATGTTACATGTTAATAAAATCATACAGAGTATGGATAACATGAACATAGAATTCTTCAGTAAAACAAAAAGAAATTCCTTAATACTCGGAGAAGGTGGTCTGAGAAAAAATAAGAGGAATTAACAAATTTATAAAGTATGTGGTAATATAGGAAATTCATTACTCCAATTATTCCAGCTAAGAATGAAAATATAAGATTATTTCAGAAGTAGAAGGTAAGTGAATGAACAATCTATGTATCCAGGGTGATCTGACTCTTCACTGGCATTTCAGACCTCTAAAACAGGAGAGGCTACATTCTAAGCTACAATACAAGCTGAGCACAACCCTCCATCCCTCACTGCCAACATGCCAGATATGTGCATAAAGCTCTTGGACTCTCCAGTCCAGACCAACTATTAAATGAAAACGATGCAGAGACCTCTGTCAACACCAAATCAAACTGTGTTTGACCAACAAAATCATGAAATACAATAAATTGGTTGTTGTTTTGATACCAAGTTTTGTGTGTCAGAAGTTCCCAAGAACACCCACAAGCTCAGAGATTCACTAGGCCTCACAAAACTCAGCATATAGTCAAATTTATGGCTAAAATTTCTTACAGCAAAATAATACAAAGCGGAATAAGCAAAAGGAACAGACATATGGCAGAGTCCAGAGGAAAACAATGTCAACTTCTAAGAGTCCTCTCCCAGTGAAGTTGCTCAAGATGCACTTGAATCCTAAAATGGCACTGAACTGTGACAACCTACATGAAGTGTTGTCTACTGGAGAAGCTCATTGAAGACAGTGCCCAAGGGCTTTAATGGAGGCTAGTCACTTAGGCACCCTTGGCCTGGCACATACCAAATTCCAGACTCTCAGAGAAAAGCAGGTGCTCATTATATAGCACTGTAGGCCTGGTGCATGAAATTCATGCATGGGTGTGGTCCCTAGGCCTGGCCTGCAATCGAAGAGTAAGCATCTGGCATGGAAGGATAGGTTCCAGCTGACCTCTGGGCCCTGGGCAGCACCTGGGGCCCCAGGACCCCACGGAGCCCCCTTCTGCCTGAGTCAGAGCCCCCGAGTCCCCATGAGGAGATGCGGTAAGCGTGGCAGATGCCATGGGCCGGGGCGCAGCATGGGCCTCTGGGCCGCCCAATGGTGCCACAAAGAAGCCGGGAGGACAGCGCACTCTCTCCCGGCTGGCCTCGCAGACCGGCTCCTGCATGAACCCCTGCGGTCCCAGCAGCTGTGGCCCGGCTCACCCCGAAGAGCCGTGCAGGTGTGGGGCAGGCTCCTCACAGGTGCCCAGCACCTGAGTGGGGGGGCTTCCATGGCATGCGAGCCCTGGTGTCCCGGGGGAGGGTAGCACATGGAACCGGAGCGAGCTCAGTGGACACCCCGCATTCTCACTGCACGTCTGTCCACGTTACCCCCCGTCCCCAGGTAGCCGGTGAGATGTCACAGCCCCCACCCCCCGCCCCACCCCCGGGCACCGACAGAGGTTGGCCACCGACAGAGGTTGGCCGCTGCCCCCTGGTGGTCAGCACACGTCATAGCGAGCGATTAAACTCCCGGTCTCCTAGTTGAACTCCTGGGCTAATGACCACGGGAGGGACAATTTGCATATTAGGCTTTTTTTTTTTTATATATATATATAGGATTGTTTGCACAAATAATTTAAGCACAATGAGCCACTCTTACCATTTAGGAAAAGTTTCATATCTGGGTAGGAAACTGTTTACCATTCACACTCACAGATGCCAGCCAAAGGCCATATTTGTAAGCATTTTTGTATCTAAGGAGAGCCAACTCAAACCTGTATTAATTGCATTTTGCACATACAGCAAGAGGTAATTGAAACAACAGCCACACGTCATTGTCAAAAACAATGTATTAGGCTATACAAACCACTGGCTGGGACTGACCTAAATGGCATATTTTCTGTTCCTTGGGGAAAAAATTAAATTAAAGGTAGTTAAAAGGAATCAGTGTGTAAAACAAATCATACTAAATAGTATTTATTTTTGAGATATGCATAATTACAAACAACCACAGAGTAAACTTAATATCTGAAAATTAATTCTTAATCCCAGTCTTTTGTAATGGTACATCTGAAGTCTCCTAAAGGTTGGCCCTAATAAGAATTACAGCACTTGAAAAGTAATAACCTAATGGTAAGTTGTTACCAGGCAAAAGCAAACTAATGTGCAATGTTATAATGAATCTGTAAAGAATCAGAAGATAAAATTTTAAATCTAATAAAGCTTGTCACCAAAAATTATGGTTATCATGAAAACCTGTAGTCTGGGAAAAAATATTAACAAAATTAGTACTCTAGAATTTATCTAATTTTAATCACAAATTGGTATTAAAAACATTTAGTGCAAGGAGAAAAAGTCCACTTACATACTTGATCTAGAAATATTTACTCAAGTACTAACAGTAATTATATACTAGTATATACAGTCAATCCTCATTATTTATAGATTCTGTATTTGTTAATTCACCTGCTCACTAAAATTAAATTTTAATTCCAAGATCAATACTCTAGGTTTTACGGTCAGTGGTAAACATGCTCACACACAGAAAAGTGGAAAATTTATATTGCCCAAAGAACACATTTCCACCTGGCGTAGAACACAGTGACACTGTGCCTTCTAATTTCAGCTATCATATTGTAAACAAGTATCCTTTCCTCTGTGTATTTAGTGCCACGTTTTGCGCAGTTTTGTGCATTTTGTTGATGATTTCACTATTAAAATGGCCCCCAGAGGAGGGAAAAAATGGCGGCAGAATAGACAGACGTGTTCCGAGCCTTGTCCCGGAGCAGAAAGAAAGAACAGCTGAGGGTCGCATGAGGAGTGTTTGTTGGCAAGTTGGGGGACAGCTGAACTCCAGAAGAAGGTGGGCGACTGCTAGACCTGGCAGCCCCCACTGCGGCTGGTTCCCCTGACCTGGCAGCCCCCACTGCGGCTGGTTCCCCTCCCGGAGCTGCGGGCTTGGACGCGGAGTCTGCGCCATCTTAAACTGGAAAGTGGAGCTTATCAGAAGCCTGAGAATCCACAACTGCGGCACCCACGGAACAGCTGCGAGCCCCAGAACACTGCTCCCCAATTGGCGCAAACACATGGGTTCAGAGGAGCTCTACACTCCACCACGGAAAGGTCAGATTTCGCCTGGGATAAGATGAGGTCTCTGGTCCCGGCGGGAGAGAGGAACACGCGTTTTGTGGGAGCTGGAGGACCAGGGAAGTCTGTGCCTAGAAAAATCCGTGGCTGTTGGGGCTGGCGTGATCTGTCAATGTGGAAGGGGGTCCTCAGAGCTGCTAACAGGAGGGCTCTCTAAAAAGCAACCCATTTTGATCTGACATGCAGGGACACCCTAAGAATTTCAGGGGTGTGCCGGCTGCCTAGACTTACGCGCAGCCCAGGAGTTTGCACACTTGGGCTTTTTCCTCTTCAAATCCTTGCTTCTGATTACTAAGCCCAATACATAGGATCACCCAGTTGGGGACACCCTGGGAGACTGCAGGGGAAAGTTGTTTTTCTGGAACCTAGGGATCGGAGCGGGGAGTGACCATCGGAGAGCCAGCTCTGAGGCAGCCCACTCCCACAAACCGGTAGTGAGTGCCACAGGGAAAGAAGGCTCTAACACTGCCTAGAGAGGCCATAGATAGACCCGGAAGTCAATCCAGAAACACTGCCACCCAGGGGCTGAATCACAAATTGACTCTTGTGTAATCAAAAATAAAGGAATACGAGAAATTAAGACACACCGCCTGCTTAAAATCAGGACTGGCTTACAACACTGAAGAGCAGTGGAACGCAGTGAACTGCAATACTGTCCGGACTGAGAAACAGGCGTGCCAAACAGAACAACAGAGGAAGTGGAATGACCTTCACTACTCCACATTTTATTTTTATTTTTTATTTTTTTATTTTCATTTTTTTGCATCTTTTACTCAAGAAATTAATTTTTTTCTTTTTTCCTCACTTGATTTTACCTTTTTAATTATTACATTTTTATTTTCAATCTGTATTATTACTACTGCTATCTTTTTTTTTAAAAAAAGTGTCATTTTATTTTCTCTTCATTTTATCTTGGGATTAGTGTTCTACATTCTATTTTTATCTTTCCTTTAGCATCGTTTTACTCTATCTCAACACTACCTTTATGCCATCACTCTCTTCCTAACCTTCCCCTTTTCGGTGTCCTGTTTATCTTACCCCTTTCCTGCTTTAGATTTTCCCTATTCTTTCTGTTTACCCCTTGTTAAAATTTCACCCTACTTACATATCTAATCTCCAATCCCTGCTCCAAGTCCATACACACCTCTCTCTTCGCTGTCTTAACTACCCAAAAAATTGTTTTTCTCTCTGTCCTTTTGTTGTTGTTCGCTTGAATGTAGATTATATGGAATTTTTATGCTTTTTTGTGAGATTGTTTTGCTTATTCTTCTTTTGTTTATTTTTTTGTTTGTTTTGTGCTTCAGATTTCCCTTGCCTCACTCAGTATTAGTTGGTGTTGTAGTTTGTATTAATCCCCAGGTACTTGTTGCTGGCATTTGCTGGGATTAGTGATTGTTCCATTGGAGTTTTATCCCCAATATATATAGTCTGTTCCCCTTTCTCTCTTAGTCTCTTTCTTGTCTCTCTTACTTTTTTTTTCCCTTTTCCCAATTTCATTTTGACACTCCTTTTTTTTTTTCTTCTTTCTTTCTTTTTCCTCTTCTTCTTTCTCTCCTATCCCCTAATTTGCCTTTCTCTGGTGGTCACCTTTATTGGAGGTTATTAATATCGTGATTATATTTCTGTTCAGTGCCTTGTGTGTTGTACCTGGTAGTGCTGTATTTTGTGCCTTTAAATCAACGCAGGAGAGAGAGAACTACATAACCAGACACCCAGAGAAGAGAGACAATAGGGAGACAAAGAAACAGCCCGCATATGAAAGGAAAGCAGGCATCACCAGAAAAGGAAGTAAACGAAATGGAGGCAAGCAACCTTCCAGAAAAAGAATTCAGAGAAATGGTCATAAGATGGCTGAAAAGAATGGAAGACAAATTCGACAATATGAGCAAGAACCAAGAGGAAATGAAGAAGAACCAAGAAGAAATGAAAAATGACATTGCTGCTGTAAAGAACTCAATAGAAAGCATCAAGAGTAGACTAGAAGAAGCGGAGGACCACATCGGTGAGCTAGAAGACAAGATGGGAAAAAATATCCAAGTAGAGCAAGTTCTAGAAAAAAAAATTAAAAGGCAGGGGGAGAGCCTAAGGGAACTTTGGGACAACACGAAACAAAACAACATCCGTATAACAGGGGTTCCAGAAGGAAAGGAAGCTGAGCAAGGAATAGAAAACCTCTTTGAAGAAATAATGACAGAAAATATCCCTGATATAGGGAAGAAAAAACCCACACAAATCCAAGAAGCTCACAGAGTCCCAAGCAAAATGAACCCCAAAAGACCGACGCCAAGGCACATTATAATTAAACTGGCAAACACCAACGACAAAGTAAGAATTTTAAAAGCAGCAAGAGAGAGACAGGAAGTTACCTACAAAGGAACCCCCATCAGACTAGCAACTGATTTCTCAACAGAAACTCATCAGGCCAGAAGGGAGTAGAATGAAATATACAAAGTCATGCAAAGGAAGGGTCTGAATCCAAGAATACTGTACCCAGCAAGGCTGTCAATCAAAATTGAAGGTGAAATCAGGAGCTTCACAGACAAAAAAAGGACTAAGGGAATTTATTACCACCAAACCAGCAATGCAAGAAATGCTAAAGGGTCTACTGTAAAAAAAAAAAAGAAATAGGAAGCGAAGAAGGAACACAGGGGTAAAGAATAGGAATGGCGACCAATAAGTACCGATGAGTAATAACTTTAAATGTAAATAGATTAAATGCCCCAATCAAAAGACATAGGGTAACGGATTGGATAAGAAAACACGACCCATATATCTGCTGTCTACAAGAAACCCATCTCAGAAAAAAAGACGCACACAGACTGAGGGTGAAGGGATGGAAAAAGGTTTTCCAGGCAAATGGAACTGAAAAAAAAGCTGGGGTAGCAATACTTATATCTGACAAATTAGATCTCAAAGTGAAGGACATAACAAGAGATAAGGAAGGCCACTTCATAATACTAAAGGGAGCAATCCAACAAGAAGAAATAACTCTGGTAAACATATATGCACCCAATACAGGAGCACCCAAATACATAAAAAAACTCCTGGAGGATATCAAGGGAGAGATTGACAGCAATACAATCATAGTAGGAGACTTTAATACCCCACTATCACCATTGGACAAATCCTCTAAACAAAAAATCAGCAAAGAAACATCAATCCTAAATGACTCACTGGACCAGATGGAATTAATTGACATCTTCAGAACATTTCACCCCAAAGCCACAGAATATACATTCTTCTCAAGTGCACATGGGTCATTTTCAAAGATAGACCATATGTTGGGACATAGGCAAAGTCTCTTCAAATTCAAGAAGATAGAAATCATATCAAGCATCTTCTCAGACCACAGTGGCATAAAACTGGAAATCAACTACAATAAAAACAACCCAAAGAAATCAAACACATGGAGACTAAACAGCATGCTATTAAACCATGACTGGGTTACCAGAGAGATCAAAGAGGAAATAAAAAACAGCATGGCAACAAATGACAATGAAAACACTACAATCCAAAATCTATGGGACACAGCGAAAGCAGTCTTGAGAGGGAAGTTCATAGCTCTACAAGCCTACTGCAAAAAACAAGAAACAATGGTAATAAATTACCTAACCCTACAACTCAAAGAATTAGAAAAAGAGCAACAAGAAAAGCCCAGTGTAAGCAGAAGGAAGGAAATAATAAAGATCAGAGCACAGATAAACGACATAGAGACCAAAGAAACAATACAAAAGATCAACAAAACCAAGAGCTGGTTCTTTGAAAGGATAAACAAGATTGATGAACCTCTAGCCAGGCTCACCAAGAAGCAAAGAGAGAGGACCCAAATAAACAAGATCAGAAATGAAAGCGGTGAAATAACAACAGATCCCGCCGAAATACAAAGGATTGTTAAAAAATACTACGAACAACTCTATTCCAACAAACTGGACAACCTGGAGGAAATGGACATATTCCTAGAAAAATATAACCTTCCAAAACTCAATCAGGAAGAATCTAAACAGCTCAATATGCCAGTAACTAAGGAAGAAATTGAAGCAGTCATCAAAGATCTTCCGGCAAACAAAAGCCCGGGGCCAGACGGCTTCACAGGAGAGTTTTACCAAACATTCAAGGAAGAACTAAAACCTATCCTCCTCAGACTATTCCAAAAAATTCAAGACGAAGGAACACTTCCAAGCTCCTTCTATGAAGCCTGCATCACCCTAACACCAAAACCAGATAAAGACAACACACTGAAGGAGAATTACAGGCCAATATCCCTCATGAATGTAGATGCCAAAATCCTCAACAAAATTCTAGCAAATCAGATCCAGCAGTACATCAGAAAGATCATACACCATGACCAAGTAGGGTTTATCCCAGGAATGCAAGGATGGTACAATATCCGCAAATCAATAAATGTGATACATCACATAAACAAATTGAGAGATAAAAATCACATAGTCATATCAATTGATGCAGAAAAAGCATTTGACAAAATCCAACACCCTTTCTTGATAAAAACTCTCAACAAGGTGGGAATAGAAGGATCATACCTCAACATCATAAAAGCTATATATGATAAACCCACAGCTAACATCATACTCAATGGGCAAAAACTAAAACCATTTCCCCTAAGAACAGGAACAAGACAGGGATGCCCACTCTCACCACTCCTGTTCGACATGGTACTGGAAGTATTAGCCATTGACATTAGACAAGAAGAAGAAATAAAAGGCATCCAAATTGGAAAAGAAGAAGTAAAGCTGTCCTTATTTGCAGATGACATGATATTGTACATAAAAAACCCAAAAGACTCCATCAAAAAACTAACAGACTTAATAAATGAATTCGGCAATGTAGCAGGATACAAAATTAACGCCAAGAAATCTATGGCATTTCTATACACCAACAGTGAACTTACAGAAAGGGAGACTAAAAAAGCAATCCCATTTTCCATTGCACCAAAAAAATTAAGATACTTAGGAATAAACCTAACCAAGGAGGTAAAAGACCTATACGCGGAAAACTACAGGACACTGAAAAAAAGAGATAGAGGAAGATGTAAACAGATGGAAGAACATACCATGTTCATGGATTGGTAGAATCAACATCATTAAAATGTCCATACTACCCAAAGCAATCTAAAGATTCAATGCACTCCCCATTAAAATACCAACGGCATATTTCACAGACCTAGAAAGAACTCTCCAAAAATTCATCTGGAATAAAAAAAGACCCCGAATAGCCACAGCAATCCTGAGAAAGAAGAATAAAGTAGGAGGGATCTCAATACCAGATTTCAAGCTGTATTACAAAGCCACTGTCCTCAAAACAGCCTGGTACTGGCACAAGAACAGACATATAGATCAATGGAATAGAATAGAGAATCCAGATATCGACCCAAACCAATATGCGCAATTAATATTTGACAAAGGAGGCATGAGCATACAATGAAGTCAAGACAGTCTCTTCAATAAATGGTGTTGGGAAAATTGGACAGATACATGCAAAAAAATGAAACTAGATCACCAACTTACACCATACACAAAAATAAACTCAAAATGGATACAGGACTTAAATATAAGACGGGAAACCATAAAAATACTAGAGGAATCCACAGGCAGCAAAATCTCAGACATATGCCAAAAGAACTTTTTCAGTGATACTGCCCCTAGGGCAATGGAAGCCAAAGAGAAAATAAACAAATGGGACTACATCAAAATAAAAAGCTTTTGCACAGCAAAAGAAACCATCAACAAAACAACAAGAAACCCCACTGTATGGGAGAACATATTTGCAAATGGTATCACTGATAAAGGTTTAATTTCCAACATCTACAGGCAGCTTATACAACTTAATAAAAGGAAGATAAATGATCCAATAAAAAAATGGGCAACGGACCTAAATAGAATCTTTTCGAAAGAAGACAGAAGGAAGGCCAAGAGACACATGAAAACATGCTCAAAGTCACTAATTATCCGAGAGATGCAAATCAAAACGACAATGCGATACCATCTCACACCTGTCAGAATGGCTATCATCAACAAATCAACAAACGACAAGTGTTGGCGAGGATGTGGAGAAAAAGGAACCCTGGTGCACTGCAGGTGGGAATGCAGATTGGTGCATCCACTGTGGAGAACAGTATGGAGTTTCCTCAAAAAACTGAAAATGGAACTCCCATTTGACCCAGTAATCCCACTCCTAGGAATATATCCTAAGAAACCAGAAACACCAATCAGAGAGGTTTTATGCACCCCTATGTTCATAGCAGCACAATTTACAATAGCTAAGATTTGGAAACAGCCTAGTTGCCTGTCAGCATATGACTGGATCAGAAAACTATGGTACATCTACACAGTGGAATACTATGCTGCCATAAAAAAGAAGGAATTACTACCATTTCTAGGCACCTGGATGGAATTAGAGAACATTATGCTAAGTGAAATAAGCCAGTCAATGAAAGAAAAATACCACATGATCTCACTCATTTGGGGATAATGAAAAACATTACAAACTGATGAACAAAAAGATAGATACAGAGGCAGTAAAGCATCAAACAGACTGTCAAATTACCGTGGTAAGGTTAGGGAGAGGTGGGGGAAATAAGAGGTCAACTGAAGGACTTATATGCATGCATATAAGAGTAACCAATGGATGCAAAACATTGGGGGGGGTGTGAGGGCATGTATGGGAGTGGGGTGGGGGCGGCAATGGTAAGATAAGTACACATATAATACCTTAATAAAAAATAAATAAATAAATAAATAAATAAATAAATAAATAAATGGCCCCCAGCACAGTGTTCAAGTGCTGTCTAGTGTTCCTAAGCACATGAAGGCTGAGATGTGCTCTTACAGAGAAAATATGTTTGAAATAAGCTTCACTCAGGCATGAGTTCAGTTAATGAATCAATGTTATGTATTAAATAATTTTTGTAAACAGAAACACACATAAAACAAGTTTATGTATTGATTGACTGGCAAAACTGTTATAACAAAAGGCTATAGAAAACTAATCCTTTATTTCCCCTAAGGGCAATGGCTCAATATTCACTAATTCAGTGTAAGCAGCAACTTTACACTCTAGAGCAGCTGTGGGCAAACTACAGCCCACGGGCCGGATCTGGCCCGTTCTGCTATTCTATCCAGCCCGCGGAGCCGAAAGAGCGGAGGGTTCTCTTGCTCTCCCCTCCGCTCCTGTATTTTGAATTTATATTAGTTCACACAAACACTCCATCCATGCTTTTGTTCCGGCCCTCCGGTCCAGTTTAAGAACCCATTGTGGCCCTCAAGTCAAAAAGTTTGCCCACCCCTGCTCTAGAGTCTAGTTACCATAAATAACGAGTCAACTGTATACTTACTTCTTCTTAAAGATATGTATGTACTGAGGCCCAGTGTGTGAATTCGCGCGCAGTAGCCCGCCCGCAAGAGCTGCAGTGCCCCACCTCGCCGCCATGAGCTGCTGCTCGGGTTGGGGGGAGGGACTGAGAGGTGCTCAATGCAACTCATGGTGATTGATCATTTGGTCATCCTGGTCCTCATGGACACTGGCTAGACAGAGAGAGAGAGAGCGCGCGCACGAGAGAGAGAGAGAGAGAGAGAGAAAGAGAGAGAGAGAGAGAGAGAGAGAGAGAGAGAGAGAGAGAGAGAGAGAGAGAGAAGATATATATAGATATACACTGAGTGGCCAGATTATTATGACCACCCCATCAGTACTTCATTGGGCCACATTTTTCCTTCAATACTGCGGCGATTCTTCTTGGCATTGACTCCACAAGACGCTGAAAGGTGATGCGAGGAATCTGACACCATGCCTGATGAATAGCACTGTCCAGTTCTGTGAGATTTGATGGTTGTGGAACCAGCTACCTGAGGGCTCTTTTAACTTCATCCCACAAATGCGCAATTGGATTGAGATCTGGTGATTGTGCGGGCTACCTAAGCAAGGTAAAGTCTCCCTCATGTTCTTGAAACCACTCCTGCACAATACGAGCACCGTGGCATGGTGCATTGTCTTGTTGGAAGAAGCCATCTCCATTGGGATACGCCATCAACATGATAGGATGAACTTGATCAGCAACAATACTTAGTATGTTGTGCTATTCAGACGTTGTTCCACATGAATAAAAGGGCCCAAATCATGCCAGGAAAACATGCCCCAAACCATAACACTGCCCCCACCAGATTGAAGGGTTGTCCTCATGCATGTGGGGTGCATGCTTTTATGCTGTTTCTGCGAAATTCTAACTCTGCCATCTGCATGATGCAACTGGAAACGTGATTCATCGGACCACATGACTTTTTTCCAGTGCTCGCCTGTCCAATCCTTGTGTTCCTGTGCAAATTGGAGACGTTTTATCTTGGTAACTGCAGACAGCAAAGGTGTTTGAACAGGCCTTTGACTTCCATATCCCATACGATGCAGTGTATGGCTAATTTGCCTACAAACGTCAGGTGGTCATAATAACCTGGCCACTCAGTGTATAGAAATATAGATACAGATGTGTAGGCCCAAGTCATAAGAAATGCAGCCCTATGAATCTTTACAAAGTGAACATATCTGTGTAACCAGTACCCAAGTCAAGAAACAGAATATAACCAGAATCCAGACCCCTTCCATGCCGCTCCCATCCCCACAGAAGAAACTGACCTTTATCCTGTCCTCTAAAACCATAGTTTTGGCAATTTTAAACTTTATATAAATGGAATCATATAGGCGTATTTATGTCTGGCTTCTTTCATCAACATTATGTTTATGAAATTCATTCATGTTGTTAGTTGAAGTTTCATTTTTATTAGTATTATAAAGCCAATTTATTCTATGAGAATTGGGGCTGTCATAATAAGTGTTAATATAAACATTCTTCTATTTGTTATCTTAATATCTTTTAAAATGATTCCAATTAAATTACTTAAAATATAAATGTAAGAAAAGCTACTTATTGTCATATGAACATCTATAAATAATTGTAAACAAAATAATGCTGTAAAGCTTCACACAAGTTTAGCAGACATGGTATTAACTATGAAGATAATGAGGGCAAAATTGTAGCGATGAACTGAAATGATAGCTCAGTTTGCAGAAGAGAATAACTTTGTCCATCTAGAAACTATAGTCCAGATCTTGACATTTAAAAAGATAAAATATTTTAAGATAGACTAACAGAGTTAATAAATTAAACAAAAATCAACGATGGATGTACTTACTAGCAGAGGGTCTCAAAATCATTACCACTACTCAAATATATAGATTCACATATATTTTAGTCTCTCGGGATTTAACTATATTGTAAAATATAATATGCAAATGTAATTAAATTTATAATAAAGATTGTTAAAACTTCTAGTGCCAACAGTTTATATATTTCTCCAAGACATTTTTCCTGTATTTTTTGGGTAGCCACAATCAAGAACTTATGATCTCCCTTTAAAATGCAAAATCAATGCCCTAGCCGGTTTGGCTCAGTGGATAGAGCATCGGCCTGCGGACTCAAAGGTCCCATGTTCGATTCCGGTCAAGGGCATGTACCTTGGTTGCGGGCACATCCCCAGTAGGAGGTGTGCAGGAGGCAGCTGATTGATGTTTCTCTCTCATCAATGTTTCTAGCTTTCTCTCCCTATCCCTTCCTCTCTGTAAAAAATCAATAAAATATATTTTTAAAAAATAAAATAAAATAAAATAAAATAAAATAAAATAAAATGCAAAATCAAAACACTGACAAAAAGATGGGAGGATTCCAAATACATAAGTACATACCTTACACCATAAGTATGCTTGAAAACTTAACACTATCACATGTTAAAGTATGTTAAAAAATAATCTCTCTATATAAAGAGGTAATATGCTAATTGGTCCTAATGGTGTCCCAGTCACGACCGGTCAACAGGCAGGAGCTGGTGGGTGGGGACGGGGGCGGGGACTTCCACCCCCAGCACAGGTGTGCACAGGCCTGCCCAGCACTAATGTCATGCTAACTCAGAAGCAGAGGCCGCTCTCCATGGAGGCACACACAGGCAGGAGCCGCAGGGTGGGGACAGGGGCGGGGTCTTGCGCCACCAGGACATGAGGCTGCTGCCAGGGGCGGGCCCCGTGGCGGAGGCATGCACAGGCCCGCAGCACCACCCGGCCCGGAGGGGGACATCAGGACGGGAGCAGGGCCTTGGTGGAGAGCTCTCAGCACTCCTGCACCGGGCTCTGAAGGCACCGAGAGGAAGGGAGAGCACATAGGCAGTTAGGGAGGTTAGTCCAAGAGGGGAGAGTAGTTAGGGCCATCAGGCTGGCAGGGGAGCAGTTAAGGGTAACAGGCAGGCAGGAGAGCAGTTAGAGGCATCAGGAAGGCAGACAGGTGACCGCTTAGGAGCCAGTGGTTCTGGATTGCAAGAGGGATCCCAGATTGGAGAGGGTGCAGGCCAGGCTGAAGGGACCCCCCCCCCCCATCCCTCATGCACGAATTTCATGCACTGGGCCACTAGTAAAACTATAAAAATAATGAAGCAGCATTAAAACAATGAAATTTGGGGAAAACAATTTCACAATCCTAAACAGTTCCGTTTTTAATAATTTGATTTTTACTGAGAATCAAATTAAAACAGAGTACAGAATGCCTCTGTTGATATTTTTTCTAAAGCTTACTATCTGGCCTAAATTACACCTTCATGTAGTTGAAGAAAATGCTATATATTGGTGTACAATATATTGGGGTATATCATGTAAATTTTAACAAGGGATATCTATTGTATCTAGTTAAGTATTAAATAGGCTATAGGTGGTGTCTAAAACCTGTCAACATAAATTAGAGAAGTCCTTTAAGTGTGTCCTAACTGTGCAAAAAGTAGATTATCAAAATATGTCTGTATATCACATAAATAACAACTTTTCTCACTTTATACTGTATCAATATATTATCACTCTGTCTAGTGATCCTCTGAGAAACAAAATAATTTATAAAAATATAATTATTTAACTGGATGAAGTACTGAATAATGGAGAGCTTCAAACGTGCTATTTGAAATATCAGTTATCAAATGTTCAAAGGCAAAAAAATATATATTTCCTTTGTGTTGAATAGTACCTAAAACATGTAGAGACCCAATAAATACTTATAGGATGAGTGAAATGTAGGCATGAACATCTGTGAGAATGTATAGCTAAAATTATAAAGCACATAAATATATGACAACTATAATCCATTATACTTAAAAATAGATCAAATACTATATCATACACTGGTAAGAGTACCCAGATTTCTATAAAACAAAAAATTGCATTTTGAGGTAGAACGGAGTATTTACAGTTAAATTTATAATTATATCCAAACATTTTTCATAATTTTTCCTTAACATAATTGTCTCAATGAATCGTATTCACACTTGAATATACAGTTTTAAAATGTTTCTGATCAAAGCAGAGGGTAAAAACAAGAATTACATTTTTGCAATCATAATCACCTTTGCAAGCACCCATTTCGGAAGAGTAGACTTAATACCTACTATAACTCATAAATCTATAATATTTTTGAGATATTTTCTATTGTGTTTATACAAATGACTGCCATATGGATCTTAAGATTAGAACTGCATGCAAAGTCATTAATGATATCAAAGGACCAGATGCTCTAAACTTATAAATCATTAAAAAGTTGACATCCTTTTATTCTATATACATTTTTGTATTACTGTATGACCTTTCTATATATCTGAGATATCCTTTGGGTGTGTCTATACATTAAATCATATCATAAAACCAACCAAGGAGAAATCTTGAGGGCTTTATGCTAAGTGAAATAAATCAGACTAAGAAAGACAAATGCAATAAAATACCACTTATAATGGGAATCTAAAACCAAAACAAAACAAAAAAAATGAGCTCATTGATACAGAAAACGGTTTGGTGGTTTAAAGAGGTGGGGAATAGGAGGTAGGCAAAATGGATGATGGGGGTAAAGGGACAAACTTTGTTTTAAGATAATTAAGTCCTAGGGATCTAAGAATGGTGATTATCAATATTCTATATAATAAAAGAGTAATATGCAAATTGATCCTAACAGCAAAACTATCAGGAACCACTGGTCACTATGACGCGCATTGATCACCAAGGGGAAGATACTCAATGCAGAAGCTGCCCCCTGGTGGTCAGTGCGCTTCCACAGTGGGAGTGTCGCTCAGCCAGAAGCCTGCTCATAGCTGTGGTGGCGGGGAGTGGGCCTAAGCCGTTCGGACATCCATTGAGGGCTCCCGGGCTGCCAGAGGGATGTCTGACTGCCAGCTTAGGCACAGTCTCCAGGAGAGCAGGCCTAAGCCAGCAGGTGACATCCCCTGAGGGGTCCCAGACTGCAAGACAGTGCAGGCCAGGCTGAGGGACCCCTTCGAGTGCATGAATTTTCGTGCACCAGGTCTCTAGTATATAAAAGCCTAAGCGACCGTTCGAACAGTAGCTATGATGTACACTGACCACTAGGGGGGCAGATGCCCAACGAACAGGCATGGAAACATGAAACAGACTGATGAATCTCAGAGGAAAGGGAGGAGAGTGGGAAGACAATAGACCAAGATCTTATATGCATACAAGAGGCCTGCTGCACGAATCCGGTGGTCCCTTGGCCTGGCCTGCACGGATCAGGCTGAAATTGGCCCAGTGCATGGATTCATGCACCGGTGGGGTCCCTTGGCCTGGCCTGGGGGATCAGGCCGAAATTGGCAGTCCAACATCCCCCAAGGGGACCCAGGTTGCAAAATGGACCCCACCGGTGCACAAATCCATGCACAAGGCCTCTAGTAAATAATAATACTTCATTACTTTTTCTTTTTTTAAGTGCCTGGTACAATTTTTTTTCCGTTTTTTTTTTTAATTTCAAGAAAAACGATTTTAAATATAAAGTTACATGCAATACACATTAATATCTCAAGAAAAACAATTTTAAATATGATAGTATTACATGCAATAAACACCAATTATTCAAGAAAAATGATCTTACATATAATAACATTACATGCAAGAAACATTAATGTTTCAAGAATAAAAAGATTTTAAGTTTAATAATATTACCAAAACTATACTAACATAGTGTGATATCACAAAAGTTGTAGGAAATATTAAAAATCTGCAAATAACAAGATTATTGCTATTATATTCTATAATATACCTTCCCTGGCTCTATTTTTGTTCATCAGTTTATGTTGTTCATTATATTCCACAGATGAGTGAGATCATATGATATTTATCTTTCTATGATTGGCTTATTTCACTTAGCGTGATGCTCTCCAGGTCCATCCATGCTGATGCAAATGGTAAGAATTCCTTCTTTTTACTGTAGCGTAGTATTCCATTGTGTAGATGTACCACATTTTAAATTGACTCATCTGTTGATGGGCACTTAGGCTGTTTCCAAATCTTAGCTATGGTAAATTGTGCTGCTATGAACACAGGGGTGCATATATCCTTTCTGATTGGTGTTTATAGTTTCTTGGGTTATATTCCTAGAAGTGGGATTACTGGGTCAAATGGGAGTTCCATTTTTAGTTTTTTGAGGAAATGCCATACTGTTTTCCACAGTGGCTGCACCAGTCTGCATTCCCACTAGCAGTGCACGAGGGTTCCTTTTTCTCTGCATCCTCACCAGCACTTGTTGTTTGTTGATTTGTTGATGATAGCCATTCTGACAGGTGTGAGATGGTACTGCATTGTCATTTTGATTTGCATCTCTTGGATGATTAGTGGCTTTGAGCATGTTTTCATATGTCTCTTGGCCTTCCTTATGTCCTCTTTCAAAAAGTATCTATTTAGGTCTGTTGCCTGTTTTTTGATTGGGTTGTTTATCTTCCTTTTCTTAAGTAGTATGAGTTCCCTGTAAATGTGGGAGATTAAACCCTTATCGCTGATAACATTTGCAAATATGTTCTCCCATACAGTGGGCTTTCTTGTTGTTTTGTTGATGGTTTCTTTTGCTGTGCAGAAGCTTTTTATTTTGATGTAGTCCTGGGCCTCTACTTGTTATATAAAAAACCCATAGATTTCTGCGTGTTAATTTTGTATCCTGCTACATTGGTGAATTCATTTATTAAGTCTAGTAGTTTTTTTCTGGAGTCTTTCTATGTACAATATCATGTCATCTGCAAGTAATGATAATTTTACTTCTTTTCCAATGTGGATACCTTTTGTTTCTTCTTGTCTGATTGCTATAGCTATCACTTCCAGTACTATGTCAAACAGAAGTGGTGAACGTGGGCATCCCTGTCTTATTCCTGTTCTTAGGGGAAATGGTTTTAATTTTTGCCCATTGAGTATGATGTTGGCTGTGGGTTTGTCACATATGGCCTTTATCATGTTGAAATATGCTCCCTTTATTCCAACTCTGCTGAGAGTTTTTATCAATAATGGGTGTTGGATTTTGTCGAATGCTTTTTCTGCATCTATTGATATGATCATGTGATTTTTGTCTTTCAATTTATGTGATGTATCACATTTATTGACTTGCGAATATAGTACCAGCCTTGCATCCCTGGAATAAATCCCACTTGATCATGGTGTATGATCTTTTTATTAATATATTGCTGGATGCGGTTTGCTAATATTTTGTTGAGGACTGTAGCATCTATGTTCATCAGGGATATTGGCCTGTAATGCTCTTTCTTTGCAGTGTCTTTATCTGGTTTTGGAATTAGGATAATACTGGCCTCACAAAAAGAGTTTGGAAGTGTTCCTTCCTCTTGAATTTTCTGAAATAGTTTGAGGAGTATAGGTGTTAGTTCTTCTTTGCATGTTTGGAAAAACTCCCGTGAAGCCGTTCAGACCTGGGCTTTTGTTTGGTGGGAGTTTTTTGATGACTGCTTCTATTTCATCAGCTGTTATTGGCCTATTCAGGTTTTTTTTATTCTTCCTGATTCAGTTTTGGGAGATTGTATTTTTCTGGGAATTTGTCTATTTCATCCTCATTATCCAGCTTGTTGGCATTTAGTAGTTCATAGTATTTTCTTACAATCCTTTGTATTTCTGTGGTGTCTGTGGTTACTTCTCCACTTTCGTGTCTCATTTTATTTGTTTGGGTCTTCTCTTTCTTTTTCTTGATGAATCTGGCTAATGGTGTATCAATTTTGTTTATCCTTTCCAAGAATCAACTCTTGGTTTCATTGATTTTTTTGTATTTTTTTTTAGTCATGTTATTTATTTCTAATCTTTATTATTTCCTTCCTTCTATTTACTCTGAACTTTTCTTATTTTCTTTCTAGTTCTTTAAGTTGTAGGGTTAAATAGTTTATTGCTGATTTTTCTTGTGTTTTTTTTTTTTTTGAGGTAGGCCTGTAGTGCTATGAACTTCCCTCTCAGGACTGCTATTGCTGTGTCCCAGAGATTTTGGGTTGTTGTGTGTTCAGTTTCATTTATTCCCAGGAAGTTTTTTATTTCTTTCTTGATCTCATTGGTAACCCATTCATTGTTTAATAACATGCTATTTAGCCTCCATGTATTTGAATGTTTTCGGGTGTTTTTACTATAGTTGATTTCTTTCATTCCACTGTGATCTGGGAAGAATTTCAATCTCCATGAATTTTTAGAGACTTGTTTTTTGTCCTCACATGTGGTCTATCTTTGTGAATGATCCATGTGCACTGGAGAGGAATGTATATTCTGCTGCGTTGGGGTGAAATGTTCTATAAATGTAAATTAAATCCATCTGATCCAGTGTGTTCTTTAGAGTCTCTGTTTCCTTGTTAAGTTTTTGTTTGGAAGTTCTGTCCAGAGAAGTCAAGGGTTGTTAAAGTCCCCTACTATGACTGTATTGTTGTCAATCTCTCCACTAAAGTCCTCTAGAAGTTTTTCAATATATTTAGGTGCACCTATATTGGGTGCATAAATGTTTACCAGGGTTATATCCTCTTGTTGGATGGTTTCCTTTAGTATTATGTAGTGACCTTTGTTGTTTCTTGTGATGGCCTTCATTTTGAAGTCTATTTTGTCAGATGTGAGTATTGCTACTCTAGCTTTGTTTTTTTCTATTTGCATGGAAAATTTTTTTCCATCCCTTCACTTTCATCCAGTGTGTGTCTTTTGTTTTGAGGTGGGTCTCTTGTAGATAGCATATAGCTGGGTCGTTTTTGTATCCATTCAGCTACCCTACACCTTTTGATAGGAGCATTTAATCCATTTACATTTAGGGTTATTATTGAGAAGTACTTATTTATAGCCATTTTAATTCTGCATGGCTAGGTTTCTCTCTGTTTCTTCTTCTCAGCAATCCCTTACAGCAACCCCTTTAGCATTTCTTATACTGCTGGCTTGGTGGTGAACTCCTTTAGCCTTTTTTGTCTGGGAAGCTCTTTATTTGACCATCTATTTTGAATGATAGCCTTGCTGGATATAGTAATCTTGGTCTCATATCCTTGCTTTCCATTACCTTCAGTACTTGATGCAATTCCCTTCTGGCCTATAGAGTTTCTGATGAGAAATCAGGTGTCAGCCTTATGGAAACTCCTTTGTAAGTAAGAGTTTTCTTTTTTCTTGCTGCCTTTAAGATTCTCTCATTGTCTTTAACTTTTGGCATTTTAATTATGATGTGGGTCTGGATGTGGGTCTGTTTGGGCTTCTCTGTGCCTCCTGAACTTGTGTAACTTTTTCCTTTACCAGGTTAGGGAAGTTTTCTACCATTATTTCTTCAAACATGTTCTCTATCCCTTCCTCCCTTTCTGCCTCTTCTAGCACACCTGCTATTCTAATATTGTTACGTTTCACATTGTCCCACAGCTCCCTTAAGCTGTCCTCGTTTTTTAATTGTTTTTTTTCTTTTTGGTTCTCTAATTGAGTGATATTTTTAACTCTTGTCTTCTAATTCACTGATTCGATCCTCAACTTCCCCTAATCTGCTGTGTATTCCTTCCAAAGTGTTCTTGTGTTCTTTGTGTTATGTCATTCTTTATCTCAGACTGTTCTTTTTGCATAGTTACTAATCTTTTTTCATACCGTTGAGCATTTTTAACATCATTACTCTGAACTCAGTTTCAGATAAATTTCTTATCTCTGCTTCATTTATCTCTTCTTCTGGAGAATTCTCTAGTTCTTTCACTGGGGGTTGTTTCTTTGTTTCCTCATTTTGGTTGTCTGCTTGGGTTTGTGACTATGTATTAGGCAGATCCTCTACACCTCTCCATCTCTAGTGCAGGACAGGGTTAAAGGCTGTTTCTGACAAACTGGATCAGTCAAAAACTAAAAGCCTCCAGAGACCACCTCTGTCTATAGACTAATAGGGATCGGACTTGAATTACCCCAAGGCAATCATCCTCAGGTGTATCGAGAGTTTTTTCAACAGGGTGGGGCAGTAATTGTTACTTTTAATCTCTTCAGTGGCCTCAGGGCAAGGTGTTTTTCAATAAGATGTGTTGACTGTCTTTTCCCCAGGCAAGGCAGATGTCTCTGTGGAAAAGATGTCCTCCACTGCGTGAGGGAATGACTGAGCCCAGGAAACTTGGGGTGTCTGCCTTCTGAGCTCTATCCCCCGAGTCACCAGTCCTGGGTTCTGCTCTCACAGCTCCAGTCCATTTCATCCTCCCTCTGCCAGTGCACAAGGTGGGTGGCTCCATAGGGAATTTTGTGCGTTGGCCCTTTAAGACGGTGCCAGAACTTTCAGCTGCCACTCCCTGGAGACAGGACCCCACTGCTTTTCACAGCTAGATGTTATGTGGGTACCCTCCTCAGTTTGGTGCTCTCTGCTGGGGAGCCCAGCTTCGGGATTAGATCCCAGAGTTCTCAGTGGCACCCCCCACAGCTGAGATATCTCTCTGGGAGTTCAGTTGCCGTCTGTGGGTGCCTGGCCAGACCTTTCGCACCTCCGACCCTCCTACCAGTCTCTATTCAGTCTCCACCTTCGGTCCTTGGGTATCAGGGTTCTCTCCTGTGAGTTTTCCATTGATTATTCAGGAAGCCTTTCTGTATTTCAGTTGTAATTCCAGCTTGTTCCTGGGAGCATGTCCGTGCAGCATCCACCTACTCTGCTGCCATTTTCAATCTTACTTTATTACATTTTTGAAAGTTTCTAAGAGAGTAGACAAAATTTCTCCATCACAAAAAAATTATAACTATGTATGGTGATGGCTGTTAAATAGACTTATTTTGGAGATTATTTTGTATTATACACAAACATCGAATCATTATGCTATACACCTAAAACCAATATAATGTTATATGTCAATTATTCCTCAATGAAAAAAATAAAAGGATAATTTTGAATTTTTCAATAGATATATAACTTAAACCAGTCCGTCATAGCTCTGTGTAGACACAAGAAAAAGTTTTCATGAAAATCTCTTAGCCAGTGAGTGTTCCCAACAGAGTTCTGCTTTTGAAGTGAGAAAAGGGGAAGTTTTAAAGGCAGTAGAACAGGAAATACAAATATCATTGAAAACAAGTTTATGAAGAAAGCCAGGAGCTTCCACAAACATTTCCATATTCACTTTGGATTTATTCCTAGCAAATGTCAAGAGTCTCCTGTGTAAAATTCCTCTGAGGGGAGAGATTCACTGCCAAATGATCTGGCTGTATTAGAAATCCAGATTAAATGGAGGCCAAGTTAATGGGTTTGCATTACAATTATTTCATTCCTTAATTAGGTAAGTATGAAGTTCACAAATAATTATGTATTTGGAAAAAAACCTATATATTTTTTCTGTAAAGAAAGCAATATTTGGATTTTAACATGTTAAGCGCCCAGCCTGTTTTGTCTTCCTGACGGAAAGTAAAGTGTCAGTCACTGGTGACTGACATGGGGTTTAACGTGTTAATTCTTATTTGTGTTTTCTTTCTGCCATTTTCTCTCATGCATATGGAGCAAAATTTTTATACTACTACAGAAATTGAATAGATCAACTAAACTAAAAGTAACAGCTAAGGCAAATTTATACAAAAAGCAGGTATATGGATATATCTATATTGAGGGGGTAGTTAAAAAAATGTCTAAATTAAGAAATAAAACCTAGTTAACTTAAACTATATTATTTATAGATTTGGAAAACTTAAACAAGAACTGACCTAGATGTTCCTTTTATACTTTTACTTTTTACTTAGTGAACAAGACTATAAGAGAGAATTATTATAATATTTATATAGAGCACTAACTTTGAATGAACCAAGAGATGTATAAAACGAGCATGTTTTTACAAGTTAATAACTGATGTGTCATAGACTGTAGCTATCTGTGAAGTTTTTGGTCTGCCAATCCATGCTTTTAAGTCATCCTCTGACAACAGCAGCCCATGTCCTTTGAGGAATTTCTTCCTGATTCTTGTAGTCCTGCTGTCAATGAGACCACCATCTACCCAACCCCAACAAAAAGACCATCAGGATTCTACCCTGAAAAGGAGAAATCATCTTTCTATTAAGATAAATACAACCAAAAGTAGACTAATCTGCTGCTTCCCACAGATATCCTCCAATAGCAGGGAAGGAGTCCATTCATGATACCAGAAAATCAAACCAAAACTCAAAAACAGAAAGCTTTATAAAAACCAGATCCAGCCAAGCCCAAAACCATTCCTACCCATCCTGAACTTCTGTTACATGACCTATATAGTTATTTTTCTGAGTTAACTTGAGCTGGATTTCTGTTATTGTCCAGGAAAGAGGCATGTTACTTATAATTTATTTGTATCCATTTATTAAAGCAAAGAAAGTCTATTATGTAATAAAATATATTTTCCAGAAAAGCTAAGGAATAGGGTTACTAATTAGCTAAAGATCATCACAAATAAGTGGGAAATTTTTCAAGAATTCAAAACTATATTAAAAATAAGCAAACCTTTTTAGTTTTATAAAAGATAGATCAGAACTTACTATACAATCATTATAATGATCAATTAAATTTTATAAACATCAAATGATATGTCTACAGTTACTTTTAAAAACCAATCCCTTTTTCAATTCAATTTACCTATATGTGTGTGGTGTGTGTGTGTGTGTGTGTGTGTGTGTGTGCGTGTGTGTGTGTATCTTTTTAGAAAGAATAAATATACATATTTTTTTTTTTGCAACAACTTCTAGAAACAAGCCATATTCAGATATTTGGACTGAATATTATAGGACATTCTAAAAAGCCATACATATTAACATTTCTAAGATGGCCCATATTTCCCACATATATTAAGATGAAACTGTCTCAAGATATATAACATGGTTTTTTTATAAATTGTGTTGGGTTTTAAATTACTATTTTCTTTGCTTCAGGTAAAAAAAAATATTTAGAAAAAGAGAGTCTTACTGGGATAAAGCTAGCAAAATTTCAAGAAGTAAAATTTGGATATCGTTTCCTTACTTTCAAAAGTTTCAGAAAAACGTAATTATACAGAGAGAGAAAGGAGGGAGAGAGGGAAGAGGGGAGAAGGCAAATATGGCATAACTAGAGGCCTGATGCATAAAAATTCATGCAAGAGTAGGCAGGCCTTCCTTTCCCCGCTGCCAGCACCGGCTCCACTCCGGCACCTGGGACCCGGGCTGGCTTCCCTCGGGCCGCCCACAGGCACCCAGGACCAGGGCTGGCTTCCCGCCAGCCCAGCTTCATCAGCAAGGATGTCCGGTCTAATTAGCATACTACACTTTTATTATTATAGATGTTACCACTTTATGGTATTTGAGGAAACTATGTATTATTCTTGAAACTTTTCTATAAGTTTTAAATGATTTCAACAAAAACATTTATAACTTAGTATCTACTCTAATGTTATTACTAGGGTAAATTATGATTTTTATAAATACATTTATTTTCTATTTTGTGAACTTTTCTTCCTATCTGCAGCCCATTTTTAAAAAATATTTTTTATTGATTTCAGAGGAAGGGAGAGGGAGAAAGATATAGAAACATCAATGATGAGAGCAAATCATTGGCTGCCCCTGCACAACCCCCACTGGGGATTGAGCCTAAAATCCGGGCATGTGCCCTGACTGGGAATCGAACCATGACTTCCTGGTTCATAGGTCGACACTCAACCACTGAGCACACCGGCTGGGCCATAGCCCATTTTTTAATTGAGATATTATCCTCACCTCTTCATTTCTAAGAACTCTAAGCTTCTGATGTCTTTATCTGATTCATAGCAGTCCAGAAAGCCATTTGCTTTTGGCCTTTAATTTAGGATGATATTTTCCCCCATGTAGTCATATCTACCTGATGTTTCTTTTTAAGTATTTTCTTTTACTTTATAGTTGTAAGATATCCATTTTAAGGTTTTAAAATATTCATTTATATTTGCTTCTAACATAGAAAAACTAAAAGAGGAGAAGGTGATAGAAATGTATGGTACAGTAAGACTGGGGCAATTATTTAGTTTACCTTTTTCCTTTTTTGCTATTCAATTTAAAGAAGAAAAATTACTTTGGTAATTATATTTTTAAATAGCTTTTAATCTTTTTTTATGTGCTTCATTCCTGCAGTAGTCATACAGTCAACACAAAATGACAGAGATGCGGACGTGGCATATCCATTCAAAATAGAAAAAAATTTCAAATATTTGCACTAAAAATTTTTCTGATGTTAACACTTTCGTTAAACTTTCTTTGTATACTGGGCAATATCTAAAAGCAATCTATAATAAAAGCGTAATATGCTAATTAGACCGACATCCTTCCAGATGAAGCCAGGGCTGCAAGGGAAGCCTGAGTCCCAGGTGCCAGAAGGAAGCCCGGGTCCCAGATGCCAGAGGGAAGCTGGTGCTGGCAGCCAGGGGTAGGAAGGCCAACTCTTGCATGAATTTCGTGCATCGGGCCTCTAGTGTGAACATAAAATTTTACCTGAAATGCACCATAATCTGACAGTATCCATGCCTTTTATGAATTGGTTCTTGTGCAACCTGGGGGATATTTTAGAAGTTGGATAGATTAACCTATAGAAGCTACTATCCTGTATAATAAATGCCCAGCGACCGACACGGCGGAAGAACCAGAACGACCAACATGACCAGAATGACCGCGGCCCCTCACCCCTGCCATCCCCACCCCCCGGTGGGCCCCCAAGCCCAATTGGGGGCCCCTACCCCAATCAGGGGTGGGGCCGGCCAGCAAACAGCATGCAGCCCCTCACCCCGGCCAGCCCTGACCCCCAGCAGTGACCCCCACCCAGACCGGGGGCCCCAATCAGGGCAGGCTGGCCAGCCCCCACCCATGCACTGGGCCTCTAATCTATATAACAAAAGACTAATATGCAAATTGACTGAATGGCAGAACAACTGGTCACTATGACATGCATTGACCACCAGGGGGCAGAAGCTCAACACAGAAGCTGCCCCCTGGTGGTCAGTGTGCTCTCACAAGGAGAATACCGCTCAGCTAGAAGCTAGGCTCACGGATGGCAAGCACAACAGCAGTGGCAGGAGCCTCTCCTGCCTCTGCAGCAGCACTAAGGATGTCCAACTGCCGGCTTAGGCCCACTCCCTGCGGGAAGCAGGCCTAAGCCATCAGTCAGACATCCCCAAAGGGCTCCCAGACTGCGAGAGGGAGCAGGCCAGGCTGAGGGGGGGTATGCTAAGTGTCCGGTCGTCCAGTCGGTCATTCAACCACTCAAAGCGTAACTTGCTAATGATATGCTAAGGCTACTCAACCACTCACTATGACGTGCACTGACCACCAGGGGGCAGACAGTTGACTGGTCAACCAGTTGCTATGACGTACCCTGACCACCAAGGGGTAGATGCTCCGACTGGTAGGACTGGAGTCCGGCCAATTAGGACTAAATGAGATGGGCTGGACATGCCCTGGAGCCCTCCCACAGTCCCTCCCTCGCTGGCCAACCTTCCGCGTTCCTCCCTGGCCCCAATCGTGCACCGGTGGGGTTCCTCGGCCTGGCCTGCACCCTCTCACAATCCAGCTGAGGGATTCCCCCCGCCCGACGTACATGAATTTCATGCCCTGGGCCTTTAGTGTGTAAATATCTTGGGTAGAAATTTTCCATTTTAGAAGCAGTATACCACTTTGGTTAAGACCACAGGCTTTGGATCTAAACTAGATAGGTTCAAATTGCAGTTCTGCTGTGAAATAGTTAAGCAAACTATTTAACATCTCTGTGCCTCAGTTTCCTCTAAGATGATAATAATACTTGACCTCATAGGATTTGGAGAAAGTTAAAACAAGCTAATACATGTAAAGTACTTGGAAGTGGGACTGGCCCATTCAAAGCACTCACCACATTAACTATTCTTGAGACTTAAAACTTATTGATACTCCATGGGTAGAAAGCAAAACAAATTCCAAATTATATCAGTGCTCTAAATATAAGAACATGTAAACCCAAAGTTGTAGGATACAATGAAAGTTATACTAAGAAGAAATATTGCAGCCTCCTTTCCCTTTATTATAAAGAAGAAACACAAACCTTAACAAATGAATGTAGTACTCTTAGTACAAATCTTAAAAATCAGAAAAAATAAGCTGAAAAGGGCAAAAGAAACTGATCAAGATACAAGCTCAAATTAATGAAATGAGAATAAAGTGTAACAGCTATTAAAACAATCTAAAGTCTAATACTTTTTAAAGTGCGATAAAACAGATAAACCTCTTTTGAGTCTGTTCATGGAAAAAAATATGTGTATGTTATGTTGGTTTACATATGATTAGAAGGAAGAAAGGAATATTTTTAAGTTAATGTAAGTAGTAAAGAATATATAAAAAGCCCTAGCCAGTTTGGCTCCAATGGATAGAGCATCGGCCTGTGGAACAATGGGTCCTGGATTTGATTCCGGCCAAAGGCATGTACCTCTGTTGCAGGCTCCTCCCCAGCTGAGACCCTGGTCGGGGCTTGTGTGGGAGGCAACCAATTGATGTGTTTCTCTCACATCGATTTTTGTCTCTGTCTTTCCTTCTCTCTTCCACTCTCCCTAAAATCAATGGAAAAATATCCTTGGGTAAGGATTTTTTTAAAAAAAAAGTCATGATAAGCAAATATCAACATAAAAAATAAAATAAAGAATACATAAAGGCATATGGCAACCAATTTAACTCAAGGGAAAGAAATAATTCCCTAGAAAAGATAAAAGTGATTAAAAACTGAACCAAATAGAATTAGAAAGCTTGAATAATACCTATAAAAGAGTTTGAAAGAATTTAAAACAGGACAAGGTTTTGTCAATGAGTTCTATCTAATTTTTACAGAGCAAGGAATTCTAATATTATTTACACTATCCCAGACCACAGAAAAATACTAAAATCTCTCCTATTTGGTGAAGTTAACATCATCTTAGTATACTGACAATAAAAGTACAAAAAACATATAGTAATTCAATGTCATAAAATAAAACATAAGCTTCAGCAATATGTAAAAAGGATTACATAATATGACCAAGTAGAGTTCATTCCTGAAACACGAGAATGGTTCAATAGTAGGATATGTATATCATCATTAATTACACCAACAAATTGAAGGAAAAATCATATGCTTATAATAAATACAAAAAAGTCTTTCATAAAAATTTAGTTACCAAATAAAAGTATTCAAACATAATAATTCTTAATAAAAACATTAATACATAAATAATCCTTGGACTTCTCTAATTAAATGTCTGAGAAACTCTTAATATAGCAAAATGCCTAAACCATGATAAAGTTAGGCAGTGGGAATTGAGAAAGGACAAATTTGAAATTTTCTATACATATATCTCAAACCTATGCCCCTCCACACACACACACACACACACACACACACACACACACACACACACACACAGAAGCATGCACATATTTATGTATACATTCACCTATACAAAAACCACAAAATTATATGTATCCCCTTACAAACAACATATATAACATACATAATAATACATTTGTCTTTATTCTATGTTTACCTGTTTGGGCAGTCGGAACAAGGAATTCTTATAGAAAATGTCCTTAGCCTGGCTCCATGTACCATCGATGATGATGATTGTGGAAGGATAAGTAGGAGAATCTAATATAAACTCTTCCAAATTAGCAGCTTCAGCCCCTGGATATAATATTAATGTACCAGACTTCCGACAAACAGTTGAAAGTTCAGGATCTCTAAAAAAAATGTTTTTTTAATCTTTATTACCTTGTGGGGTAACAAAAAGTTTTATTATTCTTACTGAACTTCATTCCAAAATATATATTAAACCATTTGGGACTGAAGATGTATAACAAGATAGCCTCTGTCTACTCTACAGCAAACAAAACAAGCTTGAGGGGAAAGGAGACAAAGAGTCAATTAAAGACAATAAATGGCATCTTCTTCAAACCAGTAAAAGGCATCTACAAAAATGTATGGCCCATTTCATATTTGACAATGTTCTTTGAGATTGGGATCAAGGTAAAGATGTTGGCTTTCACCACTCCTAATAATATTGTATTGAAGGTCCTAATTATTGCAATAAGGCAAGGAAAAAAAAGGCATAAAAAATTTGAAAGAAGTATAAACAACCCTATTTGTATATGCTAATGCTACTTACACAGAAAGTCCTAGAGAATATACAAAACAATTTCTACAACTAACAAATGAACGTACAAAGTTACTGGATATAGGGTTGATACGCAAAACCCAATTGTTTAAAAAAACACACAAAAGAAACCCCAAAAGTTTTCTTATACAATAGAGGCAAAAAGTTAAAAATAAGTATTTTTAACTTCTATTTATAAAGGATACCAAAAGTAATGCCTCATAATCATTCCCCTATGTTTATATCACATACTCTAGGAGAAGTTTAAATTAATATTACCAGAGTAATATTAAATCAATAATCTTAATGAGCTTTAAAATCCATCAGTGAATAATAGTTTACTGAGTAAGCACTATATTAGGCACCATGGAAAAAACTGAACTACTTAATGGGCTCAAAATGGGATAAGCTATTTGTAAAAGTGTCAAGCTTCTCATCCCCAAGCACATTCATAGAGGGGGTTATATAGCCAAAATGTCAGAGATGGCCCAAGTAGTTTCCATTTCTACCACCATAGGTGGTCATCACTTTTGCAATAAAATAACCTAGATCCAAGCTGAGAGATTATGTAGGACCCTATTCCACCTATATATCCACATCCACCCAAGAATTATAGAGGAACTATCATAAAGAGCCTCTGTGTGAAAGAAGTGTCACAGTGTAAATGATGTTGCTGCTCCCCATGTGATAAGCTCTGGATCTTGCTTCCATTCAAAGCAAAACAGCAAAATTCCCAATAGCAGCACCACGCACAGAGCAAATTTCTCCTCTGCGGGCAAGGCTATGCAAAAACTACAACACAAACTTCTATATGAGAAAAGCGTGCCTAACCAACAGTTTCAGAGAAAAGAAAAATATTATTAGATAAAGTTCTAATATGATGTTATTTTCATTATATGAAGCTAAATTATAAAGGAAGCTAAAATAATTAAGTAAGGAAAAAGCCTGGCCAATTCCCTGGGCTTCATGCTAGTACAAGTCTTACTTAGCATTTTCCTAAGTGACCTGAAAATGAAATCTCCATATTTTCATGAGAAATTAAATTTTCCATCAAAAGATATATTTAATTGTGTAGACAGGATCAAAGTAATTTGAAGGCTTTGTGAATGGGTAGAAAAGCAACACAGATGATTCAAAGGTATAAAAAGACTTGTAGAAAATTTAAATATACTGTATATAGCATATAACATATATTTATAATGGTTTATGTAATACAATGTAAAATAAGATCCAAGAACATTATAGATCTGTCAATAAGATATCAACTAATGGTAGCTGCACATAAAAATACTGGGCCTCAGCAAAAAGAACATTTAAAAAAAAATTTTTTTTTTTAATTTCAGAGAGGAAGGGAGAGGAATAAAGAGATAGAAACATCAATGAGAGAGAAACATCATCGATCAGCTATCTCCTGCACACCTCCTACTGGGGACTGAGCCCTCAACCCAAGCATGTGCCCTGAGCAGGAACTGAACCATGATACCCTGGTTCATAGGTCGATGCTCAATCACTGAGCAACATCTGCCAAGCAAAAAATAACAGTTTAAATATGACAGGAGATTGTGTTTTATACTTAAAAAAAATAGATGATGTGCCTATAACTAGGATACTAAATATAGTTCTAGTCACTGTATGTTAAAAAGCCTTAATGAGCTAGAAATACATATGTGTTTACTTATATAAATATATCTCATATATAATGTAAAAAAATAAAAATATGGAACTAAATACAACTACCTTACCATCTAAACAAAAATGAAATAAACAGTAAATATATGTCTTTTGGCTCGATATATATTAGTATGCAATTTGGATAATGCTATCATTCCTTTGTTTATTCCACTTTGCTCTGTTTTAGGAAAGTGTTTTCGTTTATGTTTTGCTTTATCTTGTATTATTTTGAGAGAAAAGGCAGAACTTAATTTTTTTTACCACTTCCAATGTACCACATTCTGGGTCTAAAGGGTAAGTTTAAAGAAATCATTTTTAAAGATCTATGGAGAAAAATCATTTTAAGTTGCCCTAAAAGTTAATTTACCTTTCTTCACTAAAACGACGACCAATCTTGACTTTACACTTGTCCTGGGGGAGGCATGCTGCTAGTAGAGGAACTGTCCGCAACACTTTGCTTTCCTTTAATTAAAAAATTAATTAAACTGTAGATTTTTACTTAGACAAACACACTTTTAAAACTTTATAATGAACATTTGATTCCTAACATTATACAGAATTTTCACAAGTCTTTTACTGCAGACCACAGTTTAATAAAAAGAACTACCACTTTTCTGCTTTATCAGTAGTAAATCTACTACAAGTATACATTTTTATTCTACTTGGGTATATTTAAAGGTTTATTGATCAAAACAAGATAATATTAAATCATAATTAAAATTATGAAAAATATAAATTTGTGTTTAACTAAATTGAATCATTTATTCTGACAAACTTTTTATTCCATTAGTAATTACCTGAAGATAATTGCCTAGATCTTTATGCTCAGAAAGCAAGGAAGATTTCAAAAAACAAAACGATGGAGGATATCAATGACACATAGAAGCCAATCTTAAGAGCTCCCAATGGCCAAAATGGAACAATATGAGCAACAAAATAAGTTAACATAGTATTTGAATTATAACCCAAAGTATAAAATAAGAGTCCAGATTTATATAAATAAGTAGGAGAAAAGAAACAGGAGAATTCCAACTAATAATGTAAATACTTGCCACTGCAGGAGGTGGAGCTTAATCTCTCCCTCCCACTTGAGTATGGGCTGAATTTATGGCCTTACTTCCAAAGAATAATGAGTATAGAAATGGAAGAAAAATATCTTTTAAAGTGGAAAAATCTGGTGACCATATTTGTAAATCCCATTAACTATCACAAGTGGTTTTTTTAATGTCCTAGCATCTAACACTAAAAACCCTTTCTTGTTGTCACAGGAATTCTATCCTTAATCCCAGTAGAGCCAGGTGATTAGCTATTCTGCATTAGCCTGCATTTATCTTGGTGATTTTGATCTATAGTGCTCAGTCATTCTCTGGCTCCTCGGATCCAACTGGGAATGTCATGTTTGATCGAATATATAACAGAGCCCCTCTCTAATCGGTGTACCTACACACAACCCAATATTATCTTTATCAATTTACATAATCATGCTTATATAGATCCTTGCAGTGAATAATTTATTTTTGTGTATGTGAAATAATGAAATATTATTTATTTTACTTTGGGAATATCATTTACCTAGCAAATTAATACACAAAACAGTAATGTTACATATGAATTTACTAAAATAATTAAAAATAAATAAATTTATAATTATTTGTTAACACAAATGAAAAGTATTGTATTTCCCCTCACCCCCACTGGAGCAATGCTGGACCAGAGCTGCAGACACAAGCCTCTCTTCCGCAGGATGGGGTTTGTTAAAGTTGTCAAAAATAAGGCCTACTTCAAGAGATACCAAGTGAGATTTAGAAGATGATGAGAGAGTAAAACTGATTCCTGGAAATACTCGGTAATCTAGGATAAAAATAAATACAACACACCCAAATACAGAATAACAGTTCGGGTAACGAACAGACACATAATTTTTCAGACTGCTTATGCCCATCTGAAAGAAGATATGATAGTTGTGTAGCTTATGCTCATAAACTCCCAAAGCATGGGGTGCAGGTTGGCCTGACAAATTATGCTGCAGCACACTGTACAGGCCTGCTGCTGGCCCACAGGCTTCCCATAGGTTTCCCCTGGACAGGATCTGTGAGGGCTAAATGTAGGTGTCAGAGACGAATATAATGTGGAAAGCACTGATGGTAAACCTGGTACCTTCTCCTGCTATTTGAGTGCAGGGCTTGCCAGAACTCTACTAGAAATAAAGTTTTTGGGTCCCTAAAGGGAGCTGTGAAAGGAGACTGGTCTATCCCTCACAGTTCCAAATGATTCCCTGGTTATGATTCAGAAAGCAAGGAATTCAATGCAGAAGTACATCAGAAGCACATCATGGGTCAGAACATTGCAGAATATATGCATTACCTAATGGAAGAAGAAGATGCTTACAAGAAACAATTCTCTCAGTACATAAAAAAAAAACAAAAAAAACAAAACATAACTCCAAACATGATGGAGGAGAAATATAAGAAAGCTCATGCTGCTATAGGAGAGAAACCAGTCTATGAGAAGAAGCCTAAGAAAGAAGTTAAAAATAAAAGGTGGAACTGTCTCAAAATGTCTCTTGCCCAGAAGAAAGATCAGGTAGCTCAGAAGAAGGCAAGCTTCCTCAGAGCTCAGGAACGGGCTGCTGAGAGCTAATAAACCAAGTCATAATTTTCTATAAAGATTTTTCAGATACAGACAATAATATATTTATTGATCAAACAGCAAAACAAAAGTATTGTCGTAACAGTATTCACCATTCACCACCACACACACACACACACACACACCCTTTAGGGACATTTTTGTGTGTACTTTCTCTCCTGGGTTCCTGAATTATTGATTAAAATAATAATAAATTATTATTGAAAAATAAATTTAAAGATGCTGAGAGTAGCTAAATTCATCTACCTAATAAAAAGTAGGAAAAGAAAATAGGAGATTAAGCATTTTCTGGGATTTTTTCAAGAACATGTAGCAAGCTGGAGTTCTAAGGAAACATGAAAACAGCAATTTGGAGCAGTTAATAATATAAATGCAACTAAGAGGAGACAGGTGAGAGAGGGCATTTGAGGACATTTTACAGTGTTTCATACTGTTTTCCTACCTCTAGACCAGTGGTCGGCAAACTCATTAGTCAACAGAGCCAAATATCAACAGTACAACGATTGAAATTTCTTTTGAGAGCCAAATTTTTTAAACTTAAACTTCTTCTAATGCCACTTCTTGAAAATAGACTCGCCCAGGCCATGGTATTTGGTGGAAGAGCCACACTCAAGGGGTCAAAGAGCCGCATGTGGCTTCCAAGCGCAGTTTGCCGACCACTGCTCTAGACCATCACTAGGAGACTTTGACACACACTAAAATCACTTTTCCAACTTTTGACACATATGTCAAATTAAAAAGTGCCAAAAATTTATAATGTTCTCCAATTACTTCCCTATACCACTTCCAGAGGCAATCACTTTGTTTTAGTTATATCTTTTAGTATTGATCTCCATATTTCTAAATAATGTGTGTTTTGCTTTGTCATATTAATAATTTATCAATTATCTACATACTACCATTATCATAATAGCTAACTTTAATGTACATAATTCAAAATGCATTTTATAAATATATTACTATGCACAATAAACCAGTAAAGAAGTTTATTACTATGCACAATAAACCAGTAAAGAAGTTTATCTTTTAACATGACCATTTTACTAATGACAAAAGTGAAAACAGGGAGGTTAATTAACTTGCCCAGGGTTACAGAGTTTACAGTTATTAAGGATTTAAACTCAAACAATCTGGCTTCTGAGCCCTTACTCTTAACTACTTGCCCTTTATAACTACAGCATCTCATAATAAATGAGGATTCAGCTTTCTGACATCACCCCTTACCCTCATGTCTAATTTTTTTTTTAATCTTCACCCAAGGACATGTTTTGTTTTGTCTTGTGCTCTTACTTGATTTTAGAGAAAGGAAGGGAAAGAGAAAGAGAGAAACATCCATCGGCTACTTCCCATATGTGCCCTCCCATATGTGCCCCGACAGGGAATTGAACCTGCAACCTGAGTATGTGCCCTGACCAATAATCGAGCCTGCCACCTTTCGGTGTAAGGATGACACTTCAACCAACTGAGCCACACTTTCCAGAGCTTCTAATATTTTTAATTAAATCAATAAACAGTGTTTATATCAGTATGGCTACATATCCATTGTTCACAAATGGCCAAGCAGTTTAACATTTCTTTTTTGTAAAGCTTTTTTGAGAGACTGTCTTGTTTTCATTCTTAAGTAATTTTCTACATATATATACCTACTCTTTGAAATGCTCCATCATATCTCCTCCATATCATCGATACCACTAAGTCTCCTTTTCCCAAAGCCACCTCCTAGCACTTATCCAAATGGTTTTCAATCACTTTTTAGAGAGAGTCATCAAATTGGTATATTCTTTTATTGAAAACAGTGTACTGAGATTGAGCACAAGCAACTCAGTGTTATTGAGATAAATTAAGATTGGAAAATACCTCGGGCAATAATGAAAACAATATGGATGTACTTATATACACATAAAATACATCTGGAGCACACAATTATGCACTGATTACCTAAATTGTGAATTAACAGTGAAAGGAAGAAAAGAAGGGAGGAAGAAGGGAGGGAAGGAGGGAGGATTTGAAAACATTAAAGTTGCCACAAATCAATGAAAACACCTACATTTTAAAAGTCATCTATGTCTGGAAGCACATAATAATAAAAAGATACCATACTGTGTATACTGTAAAATGATAATAGCATTCACCATCTAAAGTTAAGCTTTAGTCAAAACTGTTATGGCCAGTAAGCTATCATTTTATGTAAATTTGAGCTGCACACTGTTGTAAGTTTAAATGTAACAAAATAATGCTAGTGACCAAACTGTCACCGTCCTGAGCAAAATATGCTATTGCTAACACTGGAAAAAAAAGGTTGCCCAATAAATGGAATATTTAACAATTTGTAATTAAAGAATAAATGTTTCATCATTTGGAAAAGGAAATAGACAGATTAATATCTTTTATATCTTTGTTAAAGTCTTCAATTGGTAGGCTTAGGAAAGTTTTTAAAAAATTAGTCCTTCAAAAGCCTGGTTCAATCTATGATGTCCTGAGTTCCTAAATGCTGTAACAGTTTACACTGAACCCATTTGGTAACTTACAATGACTAGTTTTGTTTTAATATAATTTTTGGTTGTCTAGGACCACCTTCCCTTCCCTCTTTGTTACTACAGTTAATCAAGAGTTACAAAAAAAAGTTACAAACACATAAACATGCGTACACTTCCTAATATAGGAGAGTATTAATTAGAAACTCTTTTTGTTTTGAAACATTGCAGAATATATGTATTACCTAATGGAATTACCTCTGAAACTCTTTTTGTTATATAAAATATATTTGTTCTATTCATTGAAAAACAAAAAAATTATTTTATACATTCATTTTATGACACTGAAATGCAGAGAGTGGTCTCCAGTCAGGATGACAGAGTAGGTAAAGGCAGTACTCACCTCCTTTCACAATCACATCAAACTTACAACTACACTACAAAACAACTGTCAAGAACCACCTGAAATCTAGCTGGACAGAAGTCCAATTGCTAAGGATACACAGAAGAATCCACATTGAGACTAGTAGGAGGGGCAGACACAACCATGTGTAGTGGTTAAATATCAAGAGCCTATCTCAGCTGCAGCGGTCCCCTTGGGGAGTGAGGGGTCCCAGCCCCATATCAGCCCCAGCCCCAGCTCAGGGTTCCAGTGCCAGGAAGAGAAGTCCCTATAACTTCTGTCTGTGAAAACCAGCAGAGATTGTAGCTGAGTGAGATGGGGAGCTACAGAAGTCTCAGATGTTCCTCTTAAAGGACCCTCATGGGAACTTACTGGCTGACAGATTCACCCTGAGCTCCAGTGCTGGTGCAGCATCTTGACAGGTACCAGGGACATAGGAAAAGGAAATGAATTGTCTGAATTCAGGGTGAGGGCTGGAGGGGCAGCTTTCTCACAGACAGAAATGCTGCCAGAAACCATTGTTCCTTTATTGAGCCCTACATCCACTCAGCCTGCAGATGCAGGTGGGCACCATATCTAAATCTCCTAACATAGTTCACCCCATCTCATCCAACCTGTGGGCCCAACCAAACCTCTTCCAGTGGTTTTTCCATTACAAACAGCCTCTTCTGGCTCATGCTGTAGACTTTCTTAAAATATTTCAAAGGTTCACAAACCCAAAACAAGCAGCATGTGGCCACCCAGCCTCAGTTCACAGCTTAGCCTCTCCCAGGCACCTCCAAACCCAATACAAGTGGTAACCATCTGCAGATCACTTTGTATTTCCTATCAGGTGGCCCTAGGCAGGGCACAGGCAGTAGGTAACCTTGGACCACATGTCCCAAAAAAAGCCCAGAACCAACACACTCTGTGGCCAGTTTCAGACTACACCAAAGCACCACCACAAATGACACACGCAAGTGGCAGACTCAGCAGGCACCAGAGCCTGGGTAAAGTGAATCCTGCTCTGTAGGGTCAGACCCTACAGAACAGCTCCTCCACTATAGTTACAGCCAATCCTCACAGCCAATCAATCTGAGGATCAATCACTACCATTGACATGCCAACAGCCATAAAGGCTCAATACAACACAAGGGTACACACAACCCACACAAGGGACAAACCTAGAGCACCTGGCTCAGGTAACCAGGGAGACTGTGCCACTGGGCTCCATGGGACATCTACTACATAAAGCCACTCTACCAAGACTGGAAGACATAGCAGCTGTAGCTAAAACCTAGAAACAAACACAGGGAGGCTGCCAAAATGAGGAGACAAAAAAACATGTTCCAAGTGAAAGAACAGAACAAAACTCCAGGGAAAAAAAACCTAAACAAAATGAAGACAAACAATCTACCAAAGCAGAGTTTATAAAACTGGTTATAAAGATGCTCAGTAATCTCAGTGAGAATTCAACAAAGGCACAAGAACAAAAAAAAATGGATAAAGAAAACATAAAAAAGAACCAATCATAAATGAAGAGTAACTGAAATGAATAAATTATTGGGAATCAAAAATAGAATAAATGAAGCAAAGGATCAAATCAGCAATTTGAAAGACAAGAAAGCAGAAAACACCCAATCAGAAGAGCAAAAAAACAAACAAACCAATAATCAAAAAAAATAAGGATAGTTTAAGGGATCTCTGGGACAACATCAAGCATACCAACATTAGCATCATAGGGGTACCAGAAGGAGAAGAGTGAGAGCAAGAAATTGAAAACCTATTGGAAGAGTTAATGACGAAAATCTTCCCTAACCTGGCAAAGGAATCAGACAGACAAGCCCAGGAAGTGCAGAGAATATCAAACAACATGAACCCAAAGAGGTCCACATCAAGACACATTCTAATTAAAATCCAAAGGTTAAAGACAAAGAGAGGCTCTTAAAAGCAGCAAAACAAAAGCAGTTAGTTGCCTACAAGGGATTTCCCATAAGACTATCAGCTGATTTCTCAACAGAAACTTGGCAGGCCAGAAGGGATTGGCAAGAAAAATAAAAGTGATAAAAAAGCAAGAACCTACACCCAAGATTACTCTACCCAGCAAAGCTATCATTTAGAACCCAAGAACAGTTAAAGAGCTTTCCAGACTAGAAAAAGCTAAAGGAATTCATCACCACCAAACCAGTATTACATGAAATGTTAAACGGTCTTCTTTAAGAAGTAAAAATATACTTAAAATATCCTATATAATAAAAGTGTAATATGCAAATTGACTGAACAGCTGAACAACGGAACGACCATCCAGACAACTATATGGACAACCATCAGGGACCACACTATGACACTCACTGGCGCCAGGCCAGCCAAGGCAGGTGCAATGCGATTGGTTGGGGGCCCAGCCATCACGGGGCCTCCCTCTGTGAGAAAAGCCCAGGTCCTGGGTGCTGGTGGCCGGAGGGAAGGAAGGCCTACTCTTGTACAAATTTCATGCATTGGGGCCTCTAGTTAATAATAAAATGGCAATAACCACAACAATTACTTTAAATGTAAATGGATTAAATTCTTTAATCAAAAGCAATGGGCAGCTGAATGGATAAGAAAACAAAACCCCATATGGTGCCTCTAAGAGATTCACTTCAGATCAAATGACATACAAAGACTTAAAGGGATGGAAAAAGATATTTCATGAAAATGGAAACAAGCAAATAAAAAGAGCTGGGTAGCAATATTTATACCAGACAAATTGGACTTTAAAACAAAGGCTAGCCCTGATCAGGTGGCTCAGTTGGTTGGAGTGTTGTCCCATACACCAAAAAGGGTTGTAGGTTTTGCCAGAAGCTAATTCCAGCAGGCCATAAATGCAAGAAATTCATCAAAAGGTTGGTGGACCTTGAGCCTTCAACAAGGGCTGGAAAATACATATTACTGCCTGTTGGAAATGGCTAAGGGCATTTCCCCAAACCTGAAAAGGATGCATAAATGATTGCTTGCTGCCAGACAGCTGAGGACATTTTAATCTACATGTTATTGCCTCCTACTGGCCAAACACCTGAACAACCGTAGGCAGTTCCCCCAATCTGACAATGGATTCTGTATACCAAACCTTACCCTTTGATTCTGTATACCAAACCTTACCCTTGCTTTAGGACAATTTGTGTTAATAAAAAGCAAGGGGTCCAGAGAGACAAGAGGACTTGGTTTCTTTAGCTAAGTCTCCTCTGGCCCCCCAAATTTATGTTTCATCTCTAGACTCTAATAATTTACATGCAACCCTTCTCCTGATTCCTGAACCCTTCTAGATGCTGGACAAGACCCCCGGCAGGGTTTGATCCCTAGTCAGGGCACATATAAGAGGCAACTGATCAATGTTTCTCTCTCATATTGATGTTTCTCTCTCTCTCTCTTTCCCCCTCCTCTCTCAAAAATTAATAAACATATCACCAGGTGAGGATAAACAAATTTTTTAAAAGGCTATATAATAAGAGACAAAGAAGGACCCAGAAATTCTACTTCTAGGTATTTATCTGAAAAAAAAAAAAAAGCACTAAATTGAAAAGACATGTACATCTATATGTTTATTGTGGCATTACTTACAACAGCCAAGATATTGAAGCAACCTAAATGTCCAACAATAGATGAATAGATAAAGGAGATGTGGTTCATATACACAATGAATGGAATATGACTCAACCATAAAAAAGGACTTCTTTCCCTGGCTGGTTGCTCAGTGGTTAGAGTGACAGCTCATGGACCAATGGGTCGGGGGCTCAATTCCCGGTAAAGGGCATATTGGTTGCAGGTTTGATCATGCCCCAGGCATGAAGGAGGCAACCAATTATTATATCTCTCTCACTTGGATGTTTCTCTCTCTCTCCCTTTTTCTCTCCCTCTCTTTTGCTCCTTCCTCCCTTCCACTCTCTCTAAAAATCAATAGAAAAACAAATGCCATATGATTTCACTTATATGTGGAATCTAAAAAACAAAATACACAAACAAACAAAACAAAAACAAACATAGATACAGAGAACATTTTGACGACTGCCAGATGGAGGGGGGTTAGGGAGATAGATGAAAAGGGGGAAGGGATTAAGAAGTACAAATTGGTAGTTACAAAATAGTCATGGGGATGTAAAGCATAGCATAGGGAATCCTATCTAATACAGAGGGAATATGCTAATTAACCATCACTCCATCACAAAGATGGCTGCACCCATAGCTGAGGCCAAGTTCCCATAAGGAGCCTTAACAAGCAATCAGCAGGGACCTGAGGCTATGCCCTCCCTCACCCCCATGGGGCTTGACAGGGGACCTCAGGCCGTGTCCCCCACCCGGTAGGGCTTGACAAGGGATTTCAGGCCATGCCCCACACCCGGCAGGGCTAGACAGGCGACCTCAAGGTGTGCTTCCCGTCCTGGTGCTGGGCTAGGGGACTTCAGGCTGCTCCCCCGACCCCAGCACCAGGCCGGGGGATCTCAGGCCATGCCCCCCACCCGCAGGGCTTGACAGGAAACCTCAAGGTGCACTTTCCGTCCTGGTGCTAGGCTAGGGGACCTCAGGCTGCTCCCCCCCCCCACCCCAGCACCAGGCCGGGGGACCTCAGGCCGTGCCCCCCACCTGGTGGGGCTTGACAGGGGACTTCAGGCCGCACTCCCCACCTGTCGGGGCTTGACAGGGGATCTCAAGGTGTGCTTCCCATCCTGGTGCTGGGCTAGGGGACTTCAGGCCGCACCCCCCCCCACCCAACGGGGCTTGACAGGGACCTCAGGCTGAGACCCCTGCCCCAGTGCCAGGCAGGGAACCTGAGGCCACGCCCCCCGCACGGCAGGACTTGATGGGGGACCTCAAGGTGCACTTCCCGTCCTGGTGCTGGGCTAGGGGACCTCAGGCTGCTTCCCCCGCCCCAACGCCAGACCAGGGCACCTCAGGCCACGCCCCCCCACCAGGTGGGGCTTGACATGGGACTTCAGGCCACGCCCCCCACCCTGGCACCAGGCTGGGGGACCTCAGGCCACACCCCCTGCCCCAGCACTGGGCCAGGGGATCTGAGGCTGCGCCCCCCTGCCTGGTGGGACTTGACAGGGGACCTCAGGCCGTGCTCCCCACCCAGCGGGACTTGACAGGGGACCTCAAGGTGCACCCCCAGTGCTGGGTCAGGGGAAATCAGGCTGCACCCCCCGCCCAGCGGGGCTTGACAGGGGACCTGAGGCTATGCTCCCCCCGCCTGGCCGGGCTTGACAGGGGATTTCAGGCCGTGTTCCACACCTGGCGGGGCTTGACGGGGGACCTCAAGGCATGCCCCCCATCCTGGCGCCAGGCCAGGGGACCTCAGGCTACGTCCCCTGCCCGGCGGGCCTTGACAAGGTTGGGACTGGCCGGGTCTGGATCTAGCCCAATTGGGGCGGCGGTGGGGCCGGCTAGGTCTGGGTCTCACGTGATTTTGAGGCACATGTGGGTGGGCGGGGACTTGACTCTGGGTCCCATGGTGTGCCCCAGACTCTGACAGGAGGAAAGTTTTCATATACATTTTACTAATTTTCTTTCATCTCTGACACTTCTATTACAGAGAAAGGGCAAATAGCAATATTAAATTATTTCCTCTAATTAATCCCCTTTTAATGTGCACGAATTTTGTGCACCAGGCCACTAGTATGGCCAATAATATTGTAATAACTATGTATGGTGTCAGATGTTTACTAGGTTTATTGGGGTGATTACTTCATAAGTTAAATAAATGTCACTATATTGTATAAATGAAACTAATAAAGAATTGTATGTCAACTTTAACTGAAAAATCAAAATTAAGAAAAACAAAAAATAAAATAATATGCTGAGAGGTACTTCTATTTTAACAAGACATCAATGAATATAAGCTATAATCAAAATTTAAATAGTAATGATTTTCCTAACTCTTTACTCATAAAAATCTCATTTTTTCCTTCACACAATATTGTTGAAGTTCTAAATTTCTATACTATTCAATGACACAGTTTTTATGAAATAACATTATTTTCTCCATTTCCAAAGCATACAACATCATACTACCATATAATATATAAAAGAAACTATGTTTTCCCAAAGAGAAAGCATTTATCGTTGATTTATTTCCAGAAATGCTAAGCAGCTGGGAAGAACGAATATGTTCATCTGTGTGTTTCCTCTTGTATACTAATATTCTATTTGAAATTGTGCATTTTATGAAGTCTTACTTACCTCTGCCGGATGCTGAATTATGTACAAGTAGGTAGAGATGTGCAGAGGATGCACTGGTAGAAACGGACATAAACACACTTTCTGAGGCCGGCTAAAGGGCATAAAGAAAAAGAAAGCCTGTAAATGTTTAAAATAAAATATGACAATAACCTAAAACTTAAACATAACCCAACTTTTTTATTTTTTAATCCTCACTGGAGGATTTTTTTTTTCACTGATTCTAGAGAGAGAAGAAGAGAGAGGGAGGGAAGGAAAGAGGGAAAGTGAGAGAGAGAGAAACATCAATGTAAGAGAGAAACACCCAACCCAGGCATCAAACCCAAAACCTAGATATGTGCCCTGACTGGAAATCTAACCCATAACTTAAATATCTGTACACAGGATGAGGCTCCAACCACTGAGCAACACTGACCAAGGCTAAAGTTGCATTCTTTTAAAATGAAACACCAAGAATGAATTTAATCACTCAGACTTTACATATGAGAATTTGAAAAAAAGATTCTAGTAAATTCTTTACCATCTATATAAATCAAAGTTCCTCAAAAAAATCTTGTCTTAGATATCTGTAGTTGAACGATACTCATAAATCAGCAGCAGAGTCTTTTTATTCATGAAGCAACACTTCTACTAACTTGCATTCCAAATCAAGAACAGATCTCATATCATCAAAGAGAAACTTGGCAACTTTCCTATATCACCTGGAAGTTGGAGGGAACAATATGATGATAAAGTATTAGAACAGAATTACCACCTAAAAGAGAGTTCTAATCAAATTTAGACATCAACCAACACAGAGAGCTTAATAAATATGAGAAACCCAAACAGCAGCCACCAAATTATATTTGGCTAGAATTATATCCAAATATAATAGGCAGAGCGTCTGCCTATTTTCCCTTTTGCTGTTGTTTACTTTGTTGTTTTTGTTTTACTTACTTTTTAGTCTTTACTACTGTCTCAGTAACACTTATACTCATTACAAAATGCATAAGGAATAAAAAGGTACACTTCCGATCTGAGCCCTCTAGCTTAGAGCGTTCTCTTCTCTAGGAGTAACCAAAGATCAGTTACTTGTGTGTCCTTCTAAAGGAATTGTAGAAACATACATGGATATTTTACCATTAAACCCTACATTTGATATGTGTGTTTACCAGTATATATCAGTGAATCATGGAAGTAAATTTTCACAACAGATCACTATTACAGGCAGGTGTTATATGACATTACAATAGTGTACAAGTGAATGTGATATTAAAGGGAATTCCAACAGCATACTAACTACTACAAAACTAATCACTATCAACTCCTTCAGTAATCTTGCTTATGCAGAGGTATAGCCTGAGGTAAGAAATGCTTATGCCAATAAACACAGAGTGTGAGTAAATTGGTTCAATTATATCTACCATCTCATTCTGCAAGAAACTGTCAAACCTATGCTCCTGCTGAAGAAATTATCTACATGATAATCTTAGGCAGAGGTATAAACATATTTTACAATATGACCCCACTCCCGTCTCCACCATCAAAACTAAAATGGATGATTAACCAAAGGAAAACCAATATACTTGCTTTCCAATGACATACAAAATGATCTGGTATGATTACTCTGCCCTACACTGGATTCTCTCCCAGGAATGTGAGATTTTAGGAATGGAGTCATTCTGTGGTCACAAGAAGAGTAAACAAAAGTAAACAAAGAAAGAAACAGAGAATGATTGCATAAACTAGGTATACTGACAAACATATCAAGGGCGACAATTAGAAAGAATTCTCCATTCAGTAGAATAAAAAATGATGCACATTTCACTTCTAAAACTTTAAGCTTCTGACTTAATTTACTTATTATTTCTGTAATCCTCACCCAAGAATCTTATTGATTTTAGAGAGGAAGGTGGTGGGGGGGGCACGGTGGGAGGGAAGGAAAGAGAGAGAGAGAAGAACCAATGTGAGAGAGAAACACCGATCAGTATGCTACCCAACCAGGGATGGAACCCACAACCTAGCTGTAAGACCTGATGGGGAATCAAACCCACAATCATTCATTGTACAGGACAATGCTCCAACCAACTGAGCCACCCAGCCAGGGCTAAGTATCTAACTCTTTTATATGTAACTCTGTATGTGACTGAAATGCACAGATGTCAGTAAAATTATTTTATAAAATGTAATTTCAGATCAGATGAAGCTATTTTAAAAATTCAGAATTTAATAACAACTTAAATATCTAAGAATACAAAAGAATGCTCCCCCCAAAAAAAATAAAATTAAAAAAAAAAAAAAACTGTCCTATGCAGGAAACATCCACATATCAATAGAGCCAAAGAATGGCAAATTTCAATCAAGTAAACATGCTAGGAGGAAGCTGCAGATTTCTGTGAGTAGCAGAAAACTAGGTAAACATACCCTGAAAATAACATCTTTAGCTTATGATATATACAATGATTATAAAAGTCCTTAATATTGGTAGCTCTGGGTTTCATGTCTGACCAAAACCTCTGTTCAGAAGAGAAAAAAAAACAAAAACAAAAAACAACTCAGTTACTTGAGATGGTAATTTCCTTACTAGAAGTCATTTTGAACTTTAGGAATATTTGGAATTAAGTAGTTTGGAGAGTTCCACCTTCCAGGATGACAGGGAAAGTTGCTTCAGAGACCCACTTGCCAGAGAAGCAAGCAAAAACTATTTTTAAAAACAACCATTTAAAGTCTAGAAATTGCCCTGAGGACATATTTGAATAAAGAAATACTGTTCAAGAATATCTACTAAAATTTGGTATAGGCGAAACCAGACTCGAAAGGGTTCTAGTTGCCCACCACTACCAGAGATGAGGTTGAATCTTTGTGGTGCATTTATTAATCAGATAGCTGGCAATCTGAGAGAGCAGCAGGTATAACACTCTGAAGAGACTGCTCTGACCCTTCATTTCAAACAAGCTCATAGAGGGTTAGTGGATGGGAAAAAAATCTAGTTAGTGAGTTCCTACCCTAGGGTCTGCCTTCTTTCATTGTCCTTGCAAAGAGTAGCCCCTGGAAAGCTGTCTCCCTTCAGATAGATTCTGTCCTTGATCTGAGCTCTTGGCTGTCTTATCCCCAGGGTCTGTTCTTCTTATAATAAGTCGCTCAGTTTCCCAGGGTCTGTAAGAAAATCTCTTCACAGTGAGTAGCTATTAAACAACTATGATTCTATTTCCATTTCATGCCCCTCCCCTATCCCAGGGACAGTTTATGGCATCTGGGCCATAACCCATTTCCTACCTTGCCCCAGCTCAGGTTGGCAGAAGCTCAATTCCAAGAAGGTGTGGCAAAGAGAACAGAACTCCCTCTCAGCTCTTAATCAAAGCTTACTGTATGTCACAGAAAAAGGCAGGTCATCGACTCCAAGTTAAATAGGCTAAATTCCCCGGGAGGGTGGCTAAGAGCACAGAGGCTCCCTTTCTCCACCCAGTCTCCAGCTGTAAAACAGAAGCTTTACCACAGTGCAGCAGGCTGAGATTGCTGTGGCCCCACTCCCCTCACACCCCACTCCCCCTTTGCTCATCTGACACCTGAAGTAGCAAGCCAGAGGCTACTGCCCAGGCCTGTGCCCAGAACAGTGGCTCAGGGAGTTTGCCCTGGAGGATAGGCAGAATATAAGAGCTCTGAAGTTCTCCCAAGAGTAACTGACTTTATTTGAAACAGTGTGAGGAAATTCAAGCCTAAGGGTACCTTAAAAACATTAACTCCTCTAAACTAAGAGCAACAAGCTAAGTCATAGGCCACCTAAGTTCATCAGGGGAATAAAAAAGAAACAACAGGAAAAGAGATCGCTAAGAAGAGCACACCTGCAGTAGAACAAACTCAAAGAGTAGCCACAGAAACTACCCCTACCAGAATTTAATGTCAGACTGCTGAGCAATTTATGCCCTAGGGGGCTACATCAAAATGCAGAACAGTCAGCTGGTAATTAGTGAAGTCTAATGGGCAGGATTAATAGCAAAAGAAGGCAGCTTTCCCAGAGAAAGATCTGGAAAAGAGACACTGAAAGAGAACCCTGGAATAGCGATTCGCACAATTCAGCTAATAAAACAAAAACCTCCAAATTGTACATTTTAAAAGGATAAATACCATGGCATGTGAATTATATATATATACATATATACATATATATACATATATATACATATATATACATATATATATATATGAAGCCAGTGTCCAGAGACCAGAACACCATGGCCCCTCGCCCATGCTGGCCCCACCACCCAGGGAGCGGTTAGGGGTGCCCCTAGGCAACGTGATAGGGTGCGAGTTTGATGGGGGAAAGTCAAATAGAGGGGAAGGTCTTAAGGTTCTGCGGGGTTGGGGTGGTCTGCCCGAGGTAGGTTTGGAGTGTGCTGGGGAAGGAAGAGGAAGATCCGATTGGGCTCAGCACAGTACCTTTCTCATTGCGAACCAGGACAGCACCAGCAGTGGCCTGAATGGGCGGTTGTTTCATGAGTGCGCTTGGGACTGACGTGTTCATGGCAGAAGCCGTACTCCCAAAACTTCAATGATTCCAACGTCAAAGAACAGAAAAATCCTCTCCAACTAGAGGCCCTGGACGTTGCAACGCGACTGAAGGAACCACCACTTGAGGAGCTAGAAAAACCGGAAGTACGCGACCAGAGGATTGTGGGATTGTGGAGGATGCCTGGGCGCCTAGGGCTAGAACGTGAGCCTGTTACTGCACATGTACATAGTCAGCGCTATAGTCCTCAGTCTTACAGTATTTGGACGTGACTTCTGGCGGGAAATTGTTTGTTACCTTGGTTTGAAGTGGAGGACAAGAGCCACAAGTATGACCAGCTCTAGGAGTACACACGCACCTCCTCCCAAGAACTGCAGATGAAGCGCATCGCCATCGAAGCCTTCAATGAAACCATCAAGATCTTTGAAGAGCAGGGCCAGACTAAAGAGAAGTGCAGCAAGGAGTGCCTGGAGCGCTTCTGGTGTAAGGGCAATGAAAAAGAGATGCAGAGGATCCTGCTGAACTCAGAATGGCTCAAGTCTTGCATCACTGAGATCCACGAGAGCTGCACGAAGCTGAAACAGGAGCTGCGGACACAGGCCTTGGACAACCAAGATAAGCACATGAATAGCCTGAAAGCCAGACCTCATGCAGCTGCGCAAGATCCAAGACCAGTACCTCGTATGGCTCACCCAGAAAGGAGCCCGGCAGAAGAAAATCTAGTGGTTGGGAATCAAAAATGAGCCTTAAGATCAGTATGCACTAATAGAGGATGAGGATGACCGCCCCCCCACCAAGAAGAATGAACCTGGTATGTGGGCAAGATCAACCACACGCAGGCTGAGGAAATGCTGAATGGCAAGCGGGTTGGCTCTTCCTCATCCGTGAGAGCAGCCAGCGGGGCTGCTATGCCTGCTCTGTGGTGGTGGACTGTGATACCAAGCACTGTGTCATCTACCTCACGGCTACTGGCTTGGGTTTTGCGGAGCCCTACAACCTGTAAAGGTCTCTGAAGGAGCTGGTGCTGCATTACCAGCACACCTCCCTCGTGCAACACAACGATGCACTTACCATCACACTGGCCCATCCCGGCGAGCCAGGGCCACCTGCCCCAGCCAGCTGACTCATACAGAGCAGGACTCCATCTTTCTGTCTGTCTGACTCTCTTTGTGAATCTTTCTCTGTTTCAATCTCTCTTGCTTTCTCTGAGTCTCTCTCTTCCTATCACTCTTTCTATCCCCATCTCTGTCCTCTCTGTCTCTTAGTCTCTGTACCTCTAAGTCTCTGTTAGAGGAGCATACCTCCTCCACCCCATGCCCCCTTTGCCCATGGGCACTGCCCTCCCCTGGCTTTGGCTGCCCCCACCAGTTCCTACAGTTCCCCCAAACTCCCCCTGCCTGTATCTGCCATGTTTACAAAGGCCCCTGGGGTGCTCAGCCCCAGCCTGGTGCCCTGATTTTTAAGCCACAGACCTAAGGTCAGGGCAGGAAGAAAGCAGGAAGGAACTTCGCTGGGCCACTTCCAAGAACCTCAGCTGTGACATTTGGGGACGGGCGGTCCCGCCCCACAGACCCAACTTCCCCTCCAAACCCTGAAGTGAAACCCACACTGGTTACCCCCACATGGAGCTGCTGCCCAGAAGCCCTCCTCCCCTAAAAGCAAAATTATTAAAAATAACCTCAAGAGCTGGGCCCTATCTGACCCCAGGCTTCCCAGGAACCGAGGCTGCTGTAGGTACTGCTGAGCCAGCCGAGATGCACTGCTGCCCACAGCACCTCCACTCGATGCAGTTTCAAGGCTTCTCCTTGATCATGTTGGGTTCTGATTTTGTTTCCTTGACTGTAAACTCATTTTCTCCTCTTTTGGACAAGAACCCCGGTTTTCTAATATATTTTATTGATTTTTTACAGAGAGGAAGGGAGAGGGATAGAGAGTTAGAAACATCGATGAGAGAGAAACATCAATCAGCTGCCTCTGCACACCTCCTATTGGGGATGTGCCCGCAGCCAAGGTACAAGCCCTTGACCGGAATTGAACCTGGGACCTTTCAGTCCACAGGCCGACACTCTATCCACTGAGCCAAACCGGTTAGGGCAACCCCGGTTTTCTATGCTGCCATGGACCCCCCTCCTGCCTGCCCAGCTAGGTCGGCAGGTGGGTTTTGTATGGTATGTTGATACTGATGTGGATATAAAACATTGAACTCAAAAAAAAAGAAAAGAAAGAAAGGAAAATGGGATAGTGATGAATAAGAAACTTTGGGGACAGTGAAGGGCAGTTTGTCCAGACAGTTGAGAGCTAAGAATTAGAGTTTAATTAGGATAGAAATCCTGCTGATAGCACTTGATGCCTGAAATCTGAGCACTCTACTTTTAGGCTTTCCAATTCAAGTTTTTGGAGACTGCCTATTAAAACATTCCTGGTTGGAAGGTGTTTGTACAGAAGCCCATAAGAATTAAATATTTGCTGTGTTTAGCTCTCTGTAAGGAATATGGAATAATGTTAAATGCTTCATGTTCTCAAGAAGCTTGACTTTTAAAATAAAAAATAAAGAAGAAATATAAATATTAAAAATAAAAAAAGAAGAAGCTTAAGTTTTAGGGGCGATCAGGCAGGCAGGTGAGCGATTAGGAGCCAGAGGTCCAGGATTGCGAGAGGGATGTCCCAGATTGCAAGAGGGTGCAGGCCAGGCAGATGGACCCTCCAACCTCCCCCCATGCACGAATTTTGTGCACCACGCCTCTAGTCTATATATATAAAAGCCAAGCGACTAGAACAATGGAACAACTAGAATGACTGATCACTATGACTCGCACTGCGGCAGCCAACCGGCCCAATCGGGGCCCCGATCGGCCCACTCAACCTCCTGCAGCCCCTCCCCCTGGTCAGCCTGGTCCTTGATCGGGCCCCCCACTCTGATTGGGGGCATGGCTAGCCAGCCAACCTCTCATGGCCCCTCCCCCCCAGGGCAGCCTGGCCCCCAATCGGCCCACCCCACCCCAATCGGGGGCTGGGCCAGCCAGCCAACCTCCTGTGGCTCCTCCCCCCAGCTGGCCCGGCCCCTTTCCCCAGCCAGCCCCCCACAACACGATCAGGGGCAGGGCCGAGCAGCCAACCTCCTGCGCCCCTCCCGGCTGGCCCCACCCTCAATCGGCCCCCTCACCCCGATCAAGGGCAGGGCTGGCCAACCTCCCGTGTCCCCTCGCCCCCACCAGCCTGGTCCCGATGGGCTCCCATCAGGAGCGGGCCAGTAGGACCCCACCCGTGCATGAATTTGTGCACTGGGCCTCTGATAGTTTAATAAAGCTGTTATTTTAAAAAACGAAAAATGCAATGGAAAAAGAATATTAGTACATTAAGCAGCCAGTTAGTCACCAGTGACTGACACTATACTTTCCATCCGGAAGACAAAACAGGCTGGATGCTTAATGTGTTAAATGTACTTAGTAAGAAAGAGGCATTTTTATCACAATTTGGCATTATGTTATCTCAAGGTGGGTTTCCTGCCTACATTGTAAGCTACATGAGAGCAAGAACTTGGTCGATTTTTTTCACTTTTATATTCCAACCTCTAGCACAGTAAGGTATCATTAAATAGATGCTGAATGCATGAAAGAATACCCACATGCCTTTCTCCTCCTACATAATTTCTTCACCTACCCCTTTATTTTCTTACATATCAAATATTGATGTCTCCTTCACTTCCTCTCTAGTACTTACACAATTAGTTTCTATTATAAATGAAATTCAGAGTCTCAGATCTTCCTTTGTTATAATTTGTGATCATTCTAGTAAGTGAGAGCATAAGAGGAAAAAATATTTACTGAACAAAATATCCTATATAATAAAAGCCTAATATGCTAAGTGTCCGGTCATCCATTCAACCAATAAAAGCATAATATGCTAATGATATGCTAAGGCCACTCAACTGCTCGTTATGACGGGCATTGACCACCAGGGGGCAGACAGTCGACTGGTCGACCACTTGCTATGATGTGCAATGACGACCAGGGGGCAGACACTCTGACCGATAGGTTAGCTTACTGCTGGGGTCCGGCCAATCAGGACTGAGCAAGACGGGCCGGACACACCCTGGAGCCCTCCCGTGGTCCCTCCCCATCAGGGGGCAGACGCAACGAACTGAGCAGTAAGGAGCAGCAAACAGGCAGGTGGTAAGGGGCGAGGGATCCTGGACTGTGAGAGGGTTCAGGCCAGGCTGAGGGATCCCCCCGCCCACCTCCCCTGAGTGCACGGATTTCATGCACCAGGCCTCTAGTTTACTAATAAACAGCTAAACAGTTTATGTGTAGACACTGTAACTGTGATTTAGGCTAAAACTACTTGATTTTGGCTTATGCTACAACATGCTCATAAAATATCATCACCTATTTATTTTAAAGCATGTCTCCTTTGTTAACCTAAGTCTTACCTTTACCTCAAATTTAAAAAAACTATAGCTCTTTTGAACATTTTGCATTATAATTGATCAACTTTATATCTTAGCAAGTTACTTTACAATATGAATTTGTGCTTATTTGTTTATACTTTAATAGCAATTTTCCTCATACTCTTCTCCTCCACAATAGTCTGCATACACTGTGCTGGTGAATAGCTGTCCGAATGTTAAACCACCTCTTACCAAACTAGTGGATAAGTGTATAGTAATTGCTCTCCTCATTCTAAAATCTTTTTCCAAAGAACAAGAATTCTCCCTATATCCAAACTTAACTCTTAAAGATTTAAATATTTCAAATTGATACTAGATTAAAAAATTATAAATTCCAAAAATTTTTATTCAAATATTTACTGTACACTTATGGGCCAGACATTAGGCACTTGGGGCAACAAAACAAAGATTCCTGCTCTCATGGTGCTTTTTTGTTTTCGATATGCCAGAAAATTCCTTCCTTCCTTTGAATTATTGTGGATGACAGAAAAAAAAAAAAAACAGAAAACTACACATCAAAACATTATTTACACATAATGAACATTCATTTTAAAATAAAAATCAAACAACTTCTAGAATCTGTACAGATATAAGAAAGAAAAATTAATATGAGGAAATATCAACTAGTCAGTTGGGTATAGATTTGGGGAATAACTTATTAAGGTATGTCACTGACAATGTCATTGTCTTGCTATGTGAGCTGGAACACGTCACAGGTTTCCCAATTTCTTCCTTCATAGTGCTGGTAATAAAGTACCAGGAAAGTTCTGGGGAATAACTACTGAATGAATCATAAGCAAATGTTATAAAATTGTAATCATTTACAAATATTAATTTCCAGCTAATGTATAACAGAATGACCAAAGTAAGAGCTGAGGTTTTTCCCTCTTCCACATGTATTAATGCATTGCCAATGTATTATAAATACTGTTTTCCATCACTGTGGTTTATCTTCTTTAAAATATATACAACCCACTTAATGTTAATTATATTCTTAAAATATAAGTAAAATTTTTGAATAATTTCCCTGAGGAAATTTTATAAAATCTGGGGGGAGAGGGGGTTTCTTTTCTCATTAAGGATTATAGGAATAAATATGTAGGATTCCTGTCAGACTAAGATTGACTGGCTTCTGAAGTGAATGCTATAATACAAGGGTAATCTGGCACTCTGGGCATGCTATCTCTGCCAGCCTGTAGGCAAATGAAATTGTAGCAGGCATATGACCAGAGCTAGAACCTATAAAAAACATTTTTCAAAAATTTAACTAAATGCCTTAGATAATATCCACCAAAACTACTTTTCTCATAATTTTAAACAAGAAAATATCACAGAGGAAAACATGTAAAGATTAGTGAATAGATTTACAAGAATTAGTATTTTAAAAGGATTTCTTTTACCCGTTTTAAAAAAAAGCAAATGCAGAACACAGAAAAATAATGCACCTCAGATTTCCCAATACTCATCCAGATTTTTATAGTCCCAACAGAGTGAAAAAGCAAAGAACAAAGAGTTTCATAGCCTTCAATAGATTACTTGAATAGACACTATTACACATAAAAATGCCAACAACTTGGTAATTTTAAAACAAGCTTTGAAAAACTAAATACCACAGTGCCCTCTACTGTCATTTTAAAAGAATATAATCTATATAATAAACTAGTTTTTAAATTTGTGAAACCAATTAAAAAAGAAACAGCTCTGCCCTGGCCAGTCAAGGACACCTACCTAGGTTGCAGGATCTATCCCTGGTCCCAGCCCCAGTCTGGGCACATTCGGGACACAATCAATTAATGTGTCTCTTTCTTATAGATATTTCTTCCTCTCTCTCTCTCTCTCTCCCCGTCCCCCACCCCCTCCCTCACTCCTCCCTCTTTTTCACTCTCTCTAAAAATCAATGAGGGGGGCCGCTCCAGCCTCCCATTTTCTGCCAGATCCTGACTCAGACACTAACTTGTTCCGGATCCCAGTGCCCCGTGGGTGCTCGGTTTCCAGTAGTGCAGCCCCAGCTGGCTGCCCCTGAACCCCATCCTGACGGTGGTCCGTCCCAGATTCTGAACTGCATATTTTTTTCATGAAATTGTTAAAACAGCGAGGCAACAATAAAAAAAAGCCCTATAGTAAAAAAATAAATTAAAATAAATTAAAAATAAATAAAAATCAATGGGAAAAATACCCTCAGGTGAGGATTAACAAAACAAAAAAAGAAAAAAAAAATCCACTCTAAATAATTAAAAAAACAGCTCTTCTTTATTAATATTATAGTAAACTTTTACTCATAAAGAGAAAAAAGGGGAGAAACCAAGATGGCGGCATAGGTAAACACCTAAACTGCTGCCTCGCACAACAATTTCAAAACTACAACTAAAAGACAGAACGGACACCATCCAGAACCACAGGAAAGCAGGCTGAGTGAAAATTCTACAACTAGAAGGAAGGAGAAAAGCTCACAGAGAATTGGAGGTACGGCAAAGGGGCTTTGTGCGCGCAGAGAGGAAGGGCGGCTGAGAGCTTGGCTGACTTCCTCTGGCGGAAGGGGGAAGGAAGCCTCGGACCGAGAGCTGGGAAAGGCAGAAGTCTGAAGGCGCACACGGGCCAGTGCGCACAAAGGCTGCGGAGGTAGCCATAGGCTTTCCCTAGTGAAAGGGAGTCAGAGGATCCTGACTGAGCCCCAGTTCTGACTGCAGTGAACCCCGGTTCCAGGCGAGCCCCTGGGGACCCACGCTCTTGTAGGGGGAGTCTGGACTCTCGGGCGGAGACTCGGGAGCCGGGGAAGGCGGAGGACTGAAAGTGCGCACACGCGCCGCGCCGGTGCGCACAAAGGCTGCAGGGGTTGCCACAGGCTTTCCCTAGTGGAGGGGAGTCAGAGGATTCTGACTGCACCGAGCCCCAGTTCTGACTGCAGTGAACCCCAGTTCCAGGCGAGCCCCTGGGGACCCACGCTCTTGTGGGGGGAGTCTGGACTCTCAGGCGGAGACTCGAGCTGGGGAAGGCGGAGGACTGAAAGCGCACATGCGCGCAGGGGCGGGGCTGACAGGAAGCCAAGACTGAGACTCCACCCCATCCAAGCTGAGCACAGAGGCTATTGCAATTTGGCAAGTCTAACCCTATAAGGCTGTCTCCAGCACCGGGCTTCTCCCAGCATAGACACAGCTGATCCTTACAGCCAACTGGCCTGGAGGTCAATTCTTCCCAGTGATACCAACAACAATAAAGACTTAATTACAACAAGGCTGTACACACAGTCCACAAAGGGGTGCACCAAGAGTGTCCACCTCAGGTTAACTGGGGAAGCAGACCCACTGGGCCATATTGGAAACCTAGCACAAATATCTACCTTACCAACTCAGGGATTCAGTGAAAATGCGGGGTCAAAGAATCAGATCACAAACGAAAGAAATGGAGGAAAACAAACGACTGGATATAGAATTCAAAACCACCGTTATAAGACTTTTTAAGAATATCCTAGAAAAGGCCGATAAATATAACGAGACCCTCGAAGATATGAAAAAGGACCAACTAGAAATTAAACATACACTGACTGAAATAAAAAATATTATACAGAGACCCAGAAACAGAATAGAGGAACACAAGAATCAAGTCAAAGAATTGAAATACAAAGAAGCAAAAAACACTCAACCGAAAAAGCAAAAAGCAAAAAAAAAAATCCAAAAAGTTGAAGATAATGTAAGAAGACTCTGGGACAACTTCAAGCGTACCAACATCAGAATTATGGGGGTGCCAGAAGAAGAGAGAGAGCAAGATACTGAAAACCTATTTGAAGAAATAATGACCGAAAACTTCCCCCACCTGGTGAAAGAAATAGACTTACAAGTCCAGGAAGCCCACAGAACCCCAAACAAAAGGAATCCAAAGAGGACCACACCAAGACACATCATAATTAAAATGCCAAGAGCAAAAGACAAAGAGAGAATATTAAAAGCAGCAAGAGAAAAACAGTTAATTACCTACAAGGGAGCACCCATACGACTGTCAGCTGACTTCTCAACAGAAACTATGCAGGCCAGACGGGAGTGGCAAGAAATTTTCAATGTGATGAATAGCAAGAACCTACAACCAAGATTACTCTACCCAGCAAAGCTATCATTCAGAATTGAAGGGCAGATAAAGAGCTTCACAGATAAGAAAAAGCTGAAGGAGTTCATCACCACCAAACCAGTACTATATGAAATGCTGAAAGGTATTCTTAAAGAAGAGGAAGAAGAAAAAAGTAAAGAGAAAAAATTATGAACAACAAATACATATCTATCAACAAGCCAACCTAAAAATCAAGTGAATTAAAAACCTGAGGAGCAGAATAATCTGGTGAATATAATAGAATCAGGGGCATAGAAAGGGAGTGGGCTGATAATTCTCAGGGGGAAAGGGGTATGGGGGGGTTCATGAAGAGAATGGACAAAAATCATACACCTATGGATGAGGACAGTGGGGGGGAGGTAAGGGCAGAAGGTGGGGTGGGAAAGGGGTGGAGGGGAGCTATGGGGGGAAAAAGGAGAAATAATTGTAATAATCTGAATAAAGATTTATTTAAAAAAAAAAAAGAGAAAAAAAATAACTTGTATATCGGATTGCTTCAAATATAAATAACAATAATATTCTCATACTCCCAAAAGTTGTTTTTATCACTATACTATTATTTTATAACTGCCTTCAGGAGTAGAGGAAGGATAAGCTTAAAAAATAAAATCATGTTATAGGAAAGGAAGCAACTCTATAAAGAGAATAAATATCTTTAAATGAGATTTCAGAGACCTGTGCTCCAGAGGTCTAAAGCAGTGTTCTTCACTCCCCAACCCCTCCCTTTGACAAATTTGCCTTTCTGACTGAAAAGTGAGACGCCACTAATACAAATGAGAAGCTGACCATAGGCAGGTAAAGGATTCAAGAGATAAAAGCTCTATCTTAAAAAAAAAAAAAAAGAAAAGAAAAGACAATTAAAATTGCTTCTCCCCCTCTACCCCCCCAAAAATGTGCTCATCCCAAAGTAACTAAAAGTCCTGGACAAAGAAAAATGAAAACAATTGATGGCTAATAAGACAAACACTTCCCTCAAAGTATTTATTATACGCAACAGGAAAAAAAAGCAGCCACACTATTCATTTCAGTATAATTCATTATTATTTGGTATACTAATAAAAATATGAAAGCTAAAGTAGCTATACTTCTTAGTAGTCATCTGACCTTGAGAGTCTATAAAAGGGAATAACTATTTAATTCACAAAGTTGTCTTATGTACTAAATAAAAATATAGATGTAAAGGCACTTGTAACCTGTGAACTCTTTAAGTAATGACAAATTTTAGACTATAATATTTCTGAATATGTTTCCTCACTACATGAGCACTAACAGAACTATGAATTATTAATTTTGGGCAGATATACTTTAAAGAATTAATATGCTTTGATGTTTTTGAAGAAAACTTCTATCATAGGGTAATAACTAACTCTTATTTTTCTTGGGGAATATAAATCAAACATTTAGAAAGCTCTAATGTGATTTTTAAAATTGGTCACTCCTCTTTGGAGACTTAATTAAGATTATGAAAAAAATTCCCTTTTGACATATATCATCTTTGCTCAACTTTGAACATATGATTAGCTTACAAAGCAATCTGTAAATCAGTTAGCTTTCCACATATATTACTAATGAACTACTTCAAAGAGTAAACATATTTTCTATACTAACAGAAAATAGAACATTACCTTAATAATTTTCTCTTAGGAATATGATACTTTTGAAATGCACAAAATATTAAACTTGCAGATTATCTAAGTTTTTACTCTAAAAACTTGGCCCCTTGAGTGTGGCTCTTCCACAAAATACCACTGCCTGGGCGAGTCTATTTTGAAGAAGTGGTGTTAGAAGAAGTGTAAGTTTAAAAAATTTGGCTCTCAAAAGAACTTTCAATCGTTGTACTGTTGATATTTGGTTCTACTGACTAATGAGTTTGCCGACCACTGACCTAGTTGATTTTAATTTTTTAATCCTCACCTGAGGATATGTTTGTTTCTTTATTGACTTTAGAGAGAGAGGGAGAGAAAGGGAGAGAGAAAGACACATGGAGTGATCACTTGCCTTCCATATGCACCCCCAAATGGGGATTGAATTTGAAACCTGGCTTTGTGCCCTAACCAGGAATTAAAAACCATGACCTTCCAGTGTATGAGACAATGCTCCAAACAATTGTGCCCCACTGGCCAGGGCTAACCTAGTTGATTTTAAATTTACCAAAACAGTTTGTTTTCTAATTCTAATTAGATACCAATTCAATAATCTTTATTTCAAACTGCCTTGGGGGAGAGATTAAAAACGGCAGCAGAGTAAGTGGATGTTACACAGACACGCTCCCAGGACCAAACTGATATTACAACTAAAATATAGAAAAACTTCCTGAATAATCAACAAAAGACTTGCTAGAGAGAATCCTAATAACCAAGGACCGAAAGTGGAGACCACATAGAGATTGGTAGGGAGGGCAGAGGCACAAAAGGGCTGGCCGGGCTCCAGCAGACAACAATTGAAGTTCCAGAGAGATATCTCAGCTGTGGGGGGTTGCCACTGAGAACTCTGGAGTCTAATCCCCAAGCTGGGCCCCCAGCAGAAAGCACTGGAACTGAGAAGGGTACCCACATAACATCTGGCTGTGAAAAGCAGCATGGCTGCTGTCTGCCAGGGAAGATACAGCTGGAAATTCAGGCACTCTCTTCAAGGGCCAACACACAAAATTCCTTGTTGAGCTACCACCTTGTGCTCTGGCAGAGGGAGGGCAGAGTGGACTGGAGCTGTGTGAGCAGAAGCCAGGATTGGGGGCTCTGGGGTTAGAGCTCAGAAGACAGACACTCCAGTTTCCCATGCTGAGTCATTCCCTCATGCTGTGGAGGTCATCTTTCTCACATGGACATGTGCTATACAGGCAACCTAGCCTGGGGGGAAGACAGTTGATCCACCCTATCGGAAAACATCTTGCCTCATGGTGTGGAATTGCTCAGGCCCATTAAGAGACTGAAAAAAACAATTAGCCTCCAAGCAGAAGCAATTGCTCCACCCTATTGAAAAAAACTCTTGAAAATTCTATCAGTCTGTAGACAGAGGCATTCTCTGGAGACTTTGAGTCTTTGCCTAATCTAATTAGTCAGAAGCAGCATTTGACACTGTCCTGCACTAGAGATTGAGAGGCATAGCAGATCTACCTAATACATAGTCACAAACCCAAATAGGCAGCCAAAATGAGGAGGCTAGGAAACAACCCCCAAATGAAAGAACAAGAGAATTCTCCAGAAGAAGAGATAAATGGATAAAAGAAATTTATCTGATACAGAGTTCAGAATAATGATGGTAAAGATGCTCAACAACATGAGAAAAGATATGAAAACAGAAATAAAGAATGACATAGCACAAATAAAGAACACATTGGAAGGAATACACAGCAGATTAGGAGAAGCTAAGGATCAAATCAGTGAATTAGAAAACAGGGTTGAAAAAAATCAGAGAACCAAAAAGGAAAAAACAATTAAAAAACAGGAGGGAGCTGTGGGAAAATGTGAAACATAACAATATTCAAATAGCAGGTGTGCCAGAAAGGGAGAAAGGGATAGAGAACATGTTTGAAGAAATAATGGCAGAAAATTTCCCTAACCTGGTAAAGAAAAAAGTCATACAAGTCCAGAAGGCACAGAGAACCCCAAGCAAGAAGAACCCAAACAGGCCCAGATCCAGACACGTCATAATTAAAATGCCAAAAATTAAAGACAGAGAGAATCTTAAAGGCAGCAAAAGAAAAGAAAACTGTTATCCACAAAGGAGCTCCAATAAGTCTGACACCTGATTTCTCATCAGAAACTCTACAGGCCAGAAGATTTTCTGGCATAGCATGAAGTACACAAGGTAATATCCAGCGAGGTTATCATTCAAAACAGATGGTCAAATAAAGAGCTTCCCAGACAAAAAATGCTAACGGAGTACATCACCACCAAGCCAGCATTACAAGAAATGCTAAAGGGACTGCTGTAGGAGAAGAAGAAACAGAGAGAGAAACTTAGCCATACAGAATTAAAATGGCTATAAATAAGTACCTCTCAATAATAACCCTAAATGTAAATAGATTAAATGTTCCAATCAAAAGGCATGGGTATCTGAATGGATATAAAAACATGACCCAACTATATGCTGTCTACAAGAGACCCACCTCAAAACAAAAGACACACACAAATGAAAGTGAAGAGATGGAAAATATTTTTCTATGCAAATGGAAAAGAAAAAAAAAGCTGGAGTAGCAATACTCATATCCAACAAAATAGACTTCAAAATGAAGGCCATCACAAGAGACAACAAAGGTCACTACATAACACTAAAGGGATCGATCCAATAAGAGGATATAACTCTGGTAAACATATATGCACCAAATATAGAAGCATGTAAATATATTTAAAAAAAAAACTTCTAGAGGACTTTAAGGGAGAGACATAGTAGGAGACTTTAACACCCCTCTGACTTCACTCGATAGATCTTCCAGACACAAAACTTATCAAGGAAACAGTGACTCTAAAGGACACACTGGATCAGATGGATTTAATTGACATTTATAGAACAATTCACCCCAAAACTGCAGAATATACATTCTTCTCAAGCACACTTGGATCATTCACAGAGATAGACCACATGTTAGGACACAAAACAAGTCTCTAAAAGTTCAAGAAAACTGAAATCCTATCAAGCATCTTCTCAGATCACAGTGGAATGAAATTAGAAATCAACTACAAAAAACACCCAAAAACATTCAAATACATGGAGGCCAGTTATGTGTTTAGAGAAATAAATACTATTTTAAATAAATGGCCAAAAAATTGTGACTTAGTGATCACTCAAATCTAAGAATGATCTTTAGTTTTTAAAACTACTTTAAGCATAAATGTTCACACAGAAAACTAATAAAACCCTAACAGCCTAATAAAATAAAATATAACGAGCCATCAATTAGTTTATATTGTATTGATAACACCTAATAGTCTTCATATTTCTAGAACTGTATTCTAAACAATTAAAACAAACAAAATGCATAGCATGCCAACAGGGAGAAGAGCTTTCAAAAGGTAGAAAAATTTACTAGAAAAAGCTAAATGCAGAAATATTGGCATGAATCATGACCCTAAAACATTAACAAAATGTAACTGAAAACAAGCTAAAATCCAGCAAGTCATTTTTATTTTTCAAAAGCTGATCAGATTAGGGAGTATTAAAGATGAAAATGCAGAGCAAAGAGTATTTTTAGGGTATGAAAATACTTTATATGATACTATAATAGTGGATATATATTATTAAAATTTGCCCAAACGTAAAATATGCACAAAAACAAGAATTAACCTAATGTAAACTATAAACTTTGAGTGATAATGATGTGTTAATGTAGTTCATGAACAGTTAAAATGTGCCACTCTGGTGGGGAATGCTGATAATGAAGGAAATTATGCATGGGTGGGTAGGAGCAAGGGTTATATGGGACATCTCCATACCTTCTACTTCAATTTTGCTATAAATCTGAAAGTACTCTTTAAAAAATAAAGTCTATTGCCCTGGATGATATGGCTAGGTTGGGAATCAAAAGGTGCCTATTTGATTCCCAGTCAGGGCACATGCCTGGATTGCAGAGTTGATGCCTGATAGGGAGCAGCAGGATGCAGCAAATCAATGTCTTGCTCTCACAAAGATGTTTCTCTCTCTCTCCCTCTCCCTTGCTCGCTCTCTCTCTAAAAATCAATAAAAAATATTTTTTAAAGTAAAGTCTATTAAAGGGGTAAGCAGAGAAAAGTTATAACCCTTTACTAACAGAGGAGACTATATTTTAAAGTATATACAGCACTTATAATTAGCAGTTTTAAATAGACTGAAAACTACATAATAAAGCTCACATGATACTTTAGCCCTGGATTTATGTTTGAAACACTTTTCTTTCAGCATTTTTAAGTGTTATCACCTAACACCCTTAGACAGCTTTGTTTAAATAAATTATATTCAAAACCCCTTCTGTTCATATAAATAGTGCCTTCTAGACACAAATTATCCATCCTCCTCAAAAGTCTATTAAGGTTCTACTATACATAGTACACTTAGAAAATACAAAAAGTTCCTTACACTCAAGATCCCTTCTTCTGAGGTCTTACAATCCAGCGTTGGTAAAAGAACAAAATGTCCAAAGTAGGATACCCCAAGCACTCAGGTGGTACAGATCTTCAGCCAGTCTGTCCTATTCTCCTTGTGGGAATGCTTTTCTCCTGGCTGGATCCTTCTCATCTTTCAACCTTCAATATAAATGCTATCTCCTCAGAAATCTTTCCTGACACCACCCCCCCCTTCTATTTTTATCATAGCAATCTATTCCTTTTCTTCATTGCTGGGTATTTTTTCAAAACTGTAATTATATATTTGGTTTCTTGTTTGCTGGTTTATTATCTGTATCCAATACCAGACTGAACACTCCATATGGACACAGACTCCACTGTATTACCAGTAATCAGCAGAGCACTCAATAAACAATGGTTATAGGAATGCATAGGTCTGGTATCCAGGAGAAGGGTATGGGCTAGAACAGCCGTGGGCAAACTACGGCCCGCGGGCCGGATCCGGCCGATCGGCTGTTCTATCCGGCCCGCGAGCCGAAAGAGCGGAGGGTTCTCTTGCTCTCCACTCCGCTCCTTTACTTTGAATTTATATTAGTTCACACAAACACTCCATCCATGCTTTTGTTCCGGTCCTCCGGTCCAGTTTAAGAACCCATTGTGGCCCTCGAGTCAAAAAGTTTGCCCACCCCTGGGCTAGAACAACAATTTTCAACTGGTGTGCCACAAGAATTTTTAAAACATGCAATACCCGACTCTTTAGTCAGGGGCACTGAGCTCTTTTCTCTGAGATGTTAAATTTAAAAAATGACAACAGCTAACACAATAGCTGCCCAGTGTGAATGAATCAAAATTATACCTTTTTATTTTTCAGATGAGCAAAATATATAAAATCTTTTTTGGTGTGCTGCAGAATTTTAGTAATTAGTTTATGTGTGCCATGAGATCAAAAAAGTTGAAAATTGATGGGCTAGAGATATTGGAGGTAATAACTTACCCATGAAAACTGGTAACATCACTTGTGGGAAGCCTGTGGTGTTTGAAGAGAATTTAAAATCATGACCTGAAGTGCAACATTTAGAGTTAAAGCAGAACAGGCAAAGAACACTAGGGCAGAGAAGTCAGATAAACCAAAGGGAAGCCACAGAAAAAGTGTTTCAAGAAGTGAGTATTGCCCTAGTTCAGTGGTCGGCAAACTGTGGCTTGCGAGCCACATGCGGCTCTTTGGCCCCTTGAGTGTGGCTCTTCCACAAAATACCACGGCCTGGGAGAGTCTATTTTGAAGAAGTGGCGTTAGAAAAAGTTTAAGTTTAAAAAATTTGGCTCTCAAAAGAAATTTCAATCGTTGTGCTGTTGATATTTGGCTCTGTTGACTAATGAGTTTGCCGACCACTGCCCTAGTTGGTTTGGCTCATTGGCCTGTGGACTAAAGGGTCAAGGTTCGATTCCAGTCAAGGGCATGTACCTTGGTTGCAGGCTCCTCCTGGGCCTGGGCCCTGGTCCGGGTGTGTGCAGGAGGCAACCAATCGATGTGTTTCTCTCACATCAATATTGCTCTCTGTCTTTTATTCTCTCTTCCACTCTCTCTAAAAATCAATGGAAAAATATCTTCAGGTGAGGATTTAAAATAAATAAATAAAAATAAAGTGACTGTACCATTTAAAAAAATAAAAAGTGGTACACCATACATATATATATACATATATATACATATATATACATATATATACATATATATATATATATATATATATATATATATGTATTCAAATGCCGAATGCTGCCAAAAAGTCTAGTAGAAAGTGAACAGAAAAGGATCCATTGGATTTCACCTCATGGATATTACTGGTGACTTTAGTGAGAGCCAACTCAGGACAGTATACATCTGGTGACTAAGTGTAGTGTGATTCTAAGTGAGGAAGCAGGGGCAGTATCTAATAGTTACATTGTGAAGGGCAACAGTGAGATACGTGATAGATGGAGACCTTCCGTATCCAAGGAAAATGATCCAGAACATCCAGGACGTAAAGAGAATCTTGTATCTCAACAGCAAAAAGTTCAAACAAGCCGGGAAAGCAATCCTCACAATCCTCCCGTGTGCAAGCACAATGGAGTGCTCCTGAAAAGTACCTCAACAACTGCGCACATTGTGAGCATTCCATCATGTTAGTTGGTGGTGGTGCTGCTTGTTTAGTCAATAATCTCGTCCTTGGCCTGTAAGAGACCACGTCTGTTTTATCCATGCCTGCATCCCCAGGACCTAGCACGGTGCCTGGCACACGGTGGGTGCTCAATAAGTATTTCTGAGGGAATTTAGAATTCTGAATATAATCTTAACGCCTCGAATAGCCACTTTGGTTGTTTCTGTCCTCCAATGCATTTTGTTTTGATGTGTGAGATGACTGTCACTTATGCATAAAGGTGTTAACAGTTACAAGTATTACTGCCATTAAGCCTTTCTTTCCCATCACTCCTAAGTTTCTTGACAGTAGAACTGAAGTCTGCTTATCACGTGACGCGCTCCGGGTCTTGCGGGAAGTAAGGCTACATAATACCGAACCTAGATAAGCGGCTTCTTACTAAAGAGCAGTGACAAGTACGCACCCAGATTGCAAGGTCAGCCAGCGGGCCCGCACCCTAAGCGCTGCGATGCCTGAGCCGGGGAGCGCCCCGCAGCCTCCCCGGAGGCCGCCCCGCCCCGTCCTCTCCCCCCTCCTCCCACCCCCCCATCACCTGCACCGGCTGCACTCGGGCCTCCGCTCAGCCGGCTCCACCGGCAGCTCCCACAGCCCGTCCGCACTGGCGTCCGCCTCCTCGCCCAAGGCCGCCGCCGGCGCCTCGCCGCTCTCCCGCCGCTCCTCCTCCTTCGGCGTCTGAGACCGCGAGGCCGGCAGCTGCCCGACCGGGTTCCGGGGTGTTCGCGCCTCTTTCTGCGGGTCCATGGCAGGAATGCAGCTCCGGCTGTCCCACTGAGTCCCCGCTGCCGCCAGAGGGCGCCACACGCTAGATAACCCGGCTCGCGCCGCGCGCCGCCACGCACGCACGCCACGTCCGGGGGCGGGCCTCCGAAGTTTACGCCTCCATGATCCCGCCCCTCAGCGGAGAAGGAACGAGCCCATTGGTCAATGTCCAGTGCGACCTTTCACCTAGAACCAGACTGGGAAGTGTGGGTTGTCATGGGGAACTGTGAAATTAGGTTAGCGTCGCTGGGGCAGGTAAAGGAATGCCCTCTGAAAACACCGCAGGTAGCAAACTCCAGTGAACCGTCCTTAATTTCACTTCTTTAAAAGTGAAAATAAGATGGAATTCAGCCTTTTCCGCCTTAGCATGGCCCTTGAAGAATTTGCTGGGTGAGTGTTCACAGCAGTTGCCGCAGCTGATGTACGTGATGGCTAAAGGCCAATCCAGGAGGTGTACTGACTGAAAATTGGATTCACTCTTGCCTGATTCATGGAATTTCTTACTCTAGAGAGGCAGGGACCTGTGTCCTGTATCTTGTACTTGGTATTTCTCCCAGCATCAAGCGTACAGTAGACACCAAGTATTTGTTAAATGAAGTTTTAAATTTTCCAAGGCTCCGAAGATCAGGAGGCAATAGGAAGGTTGAGATTTTATGGGTGAGAGAAGCGGGGGAGGGAGGGGAGCCATAGAAAGAAAACTACCTTGCCGGAGTGTTTACAGCTCCTGGATAACAGCAGTAGAGCCCGCAGTTGTTTAAAAGCCAACATGAAGTCCACCTTAGAATGAAAGCGGAAATTCCACTTGCCCAAAATGATACTGCTTCTTTTAATTTATTAATACTTTATGTTACTTCCACCAATAAAGTAGATTTACCACTAACAGTAATAGAGCAATAGTGTATTTCTTAAAGTGTTTATTTCACTATTCGGTTTTCAGCAATGTAAAGTCATGTTTGTGAATAGAATAGAGGGCTATTTTCAACTATCTTGTATTCTCTTCCCCTGCAAACAGCAGCCATCATGTCTTTGGGGCTACTACTGTAAGGGAGGGATAAGAGAAGGCTGAAGCATGCACGGGTGATGGATGTAGGATAGGAGAAAGAACTGGCACTTAATGCCAGCTGGAATTGGAAGATAATCAAAACCCAAAGACTGTAGAAAAGGAGATGAATCAAAAAAATAAATATTGGCTGTAGATTTAGGTTGGAGAACCAAGTCTTTAACTACTAAAAGTAAATTCTCACGTGTGACAACCTTTACATTCTCATTTCCAGTTTCAAGATGTGAAATGTTCCCTTAAGTCATTTATGGTCCCTTTGGACTCCCAGTTATGTGGTATGTGAAGGCAGGTGAGTCCTGACAAACCTACTTATATTTGACTTAACACCCCATGTCAAATCACTGGTTCTACCCTTGAAAGTATTCAAAATGCAGCCATTTATCACTTCTTCTGCGCTGGTTCAAGTCCCATCATCTCTTCCCTAGGATTTTACCATAGGACCGTAAGTGCTCCCTTGCTCCATCCTTGTTTCTGAATAACCTATTTCCCAGAGGTTGATCAGAATCAAAGAACCGAATTGGGAGAGAGAAAAAAAAGTTGTTTCCCTGTATGGAAAGCAAGAAATTCACCCAATATTCAGCTTTATGAAGCCTGACTTTAAAAGCCTGGGGAAATGTATTACCCACCCAGCTGGCTGCTACTTTATGTGAGGTTACTAGCCTGAGACAGACCCTGGGATAAGAATAAAGACCATCAGTGACCCAACCTCTGGGAAATGCCAAAATACCAAGATGGGGAGCAAAAGTCCTTTAAGGGATACAACCAATTTGTCAGTGCAGGAATGTGGTTGTTATTTACTTGCTGGCTATCAACAGAGGGCTATTCCCATCTTCTAGAGGGCACCCATGTTGACTTGTAGGGAAGACAAACTTGACTTGTAGGGAAGACAAACTGTTATCTTTATTAAACCTCTTAGGGTTCCTTTTGGCTGGGTTTGAGAATTAAATTGACATAATACAAATCAACAGAAGAAAAGCATACACATTTACTTAACAAGCTTTTCATGACTTAGGAGCTTTCATGAGACACAAAGACCAAAAGAAATTGTGAAACGAACTCACTTTTATATTAGAACAAAGAGAGGCAATTGTGAAAAAGTGACTCAGCTATGTGGGCAGGCTTAAGGAAGATAAGAATTATTTTAACAAGGTCTGTTTATATAGAATTCTCTTTATCTCAACTTCCTGTCCTTGATGTTTAGAATGTATTTTTCTTATGGTATAGGGAGGGCATCTTTCATATAGGTATTTCATCCCCTGCTTTTAAAGAAAATCTAAGTATTTTTCTTATATTTGCTGTTTTTCAAGAGCCTTAAAGACAAAATAGTCAATATGCCAGAGCAACATATATTTGGGGTAGCATATTCTAAACTCCTTCTGGCTCATGATCCCCATGCTACATCATCAAAGCCAGTAGTGGCAGGTTGAGTTCCTCTCATGATTCCAGTCTCTCCTGCCTCTTCCTAATAGTCACATCTCTCTGACTTCCTTTTCCACTTCCATTTCCACCCAAGTAACCCAGTATAATCTCCCTATTTTGTTAACTGCTTAGCAACCTAATTCCATCTGCAACCTTAATTCCATTTTGTTGTGTAAAGTAACGCAGTCATAGACATAATACCAGGGCATGCAGATCATGAGGGCCCAAATCTTGCCTTCCACTTCTGCACATCTAAAGTTAAGGTTGCAAATTCATATAAACTTCATATGAAAAAAATGTAAATATATATGCCAAAAATATTATTGATATTTATATCAAGGTGCTGGGATTGGAGGTCTCTCGGGGAGTGTGTTTTTCTTTATCTTACAAATGTTCTGCACAATGGCCATGTGAACCTCATTTTCAGAAGAAGAATGTGGAACATTAACAACTAGACATCAAAACCTAAAATGTTCTAAAATGTCAAGTAATATAAGGGGAAGGTGGCTTCCGTGAGCTACCTTTTCTTAAAAATATATTTCCGATCTTTTTTTTTAAACATTTTAAAAAATATTTTGTCTTACTAAGAGATATTATCCTGTAAGCTATTGGTTTGTGAAACGCCTACTCTGAGCCTATTGATTTCAGAGAGGAAGGGAGAGGGAGACAGACAGCAACATCAATGGTAAGAGAGGGTCATTGATTGGCTGCCTCCTGCATGCCCCTTACTGGGGACTGAGCCTGCAATCAGGCATGTACCCTTGACCAGAATCGAACCTCGGACCCTTCAGTCCACAGGCCAACACTCTATCCACTGAGCCAAACTGGCTAGGGCTTTCTGATCTTTTTTTTTTTAAATATATTTTATTGATTTTTACAGAGAGGAAGGAAGAGGGATAGAGAGTTAGAAACATCGATGAGAGAGAAACATCGATCAGTTGCCTCCTGCACACCTCCTACTGGGGATGTGCCTGCAACCAAGGTACATTCCCTTGACCGGAATCGAACCTGGGACCCTTCAGTCCACAGGTTGACGCTCTATCCACCGAGCCAAACCAGTCAGGGCTGTGATCTTTTTTTAATGTAAATTGGTAGTGAGTCGAGGGAGCCTCATATGTATTGCATGTTCCTTAAGTACATCTATAATGGTTATTTTGACATAAATTGTTCTTCAATGACCTAGTTGATGATGAAGATGTGAGGGTCTCTTCCTCAACCCCTAAGGCCTGGACCATTTGCTGCTCCCTCTAACTCCAGTGAAGAGGTTGAGATTCTTTTTCTCAGGGCAGGGCCTTCCTTCATAATTCATGCCTTTCACCCAGCTTCTCTCCCAGGTCACCTGCACCATCTCTTCATTTGTTATACCACTGGTTTAATGCCTTTTTTTTTCCCTTTCTTTTTCCTTAAGTTTCCAGATACCAACTCTATATAAAAAATGTCCTTAATTTTTCCTGCCTGGGTTTCCTCAGGGATCTATTCTAATTTTTGTATTTCCTGGCTGTGCAGTTTTGCTTTCATCTTTTCTTAAGTCTAGGTTTAATTAACTTGGAAATTTATTGTCCCTTATCTACACATAATTTTGAACTTCTGCTCACAGGCTTATTTTTTAAAGTTTCTTCTTTGCTTAGATTTGTTTGTTTTACAAATTAGTATTGTAATAGGAGACACTTTTACATTTTGACATGAATATCCTTACTGAGAGTTAAATAATGAAAGTATAAAACTACAATTCAAGCAACTGGCAAATGTTTAAATTTAACTATTTGAATGAAACAAAAATGTAACTCTATTATTAGAAACAACTAATTTTGGAGCAGGAAAGGAGCTTAAAGATCATCTGACACAGTACTTCTCCACCCTGGTTTACATTGGAATCACCTGAAGGGCCCCACAGGCAGCCAATGTAAATAAGAGAAAATTCTTTCAGGTAGTCTTGTAAAAAATAATAATAATAATAACAGATGGAGCCACTTTAAAATGGAGCCAGAGCTGCCATTCCAGAGTCGCTGCCCTGCACATCTTATGCCTCAAATCTTTGGAATGTTAAATTAGGGCAAAATCACCTTTGGACTGGGCCTGAAACAACATTGTGTCCCAAAGAAGTATTTGCAAAGATAATAAGAAAGCAGATGTTATGACTATAAGACTGATGACTCACAGACTGAAAATTGTTTAGAATTAGTATCACTATGTTAGCTTTTCTGTACTCAGAGAAAGGCCTTCCTCTGCTGATGTAATTGTCCTTCTTCCCTTTCTCATCAACACCCCTTGCTTTTTTCTCTTTATCAGAACATTTTGTGGGCTTCTATCTAAATCAGTGCTTCCTGAATAGATATTCTTTTTGATCTCAAATAAATGCTTGTTGCCCCTTACTTTGAAATAAATTTTATTTGTAGGTTAACAATCTCCAACAAAGCAATTTCTTTTTTTGTGCCTCCCAGATAACTATTCTTTGTTATTTTTAAAACAATTTAATAATGTTTATAGGCTCTATTTACTGGCCATAAATACAACTGTAATTTTGGCATTTATATAGCACTAGAGGCCCGGTGCACAACATTCGTGCACTGGGGGTAGGGGGATCCCTCAGCCAAGCCAGGACCCTCTCACAGTCTGGGACCCTCAGGGGATGTCTGACTGCCAGCTTAGGCCCATTCCCGGCAGTCGGAAATTGCCCGAGGGGTCCTTAGTGCTGCCACGGAGGCGAGAGTGGCTCCTGCCACCACCACTGTGCTTGCCAGCCATAAGCCTGGCTTCTGGCTGAGTGGCACTCCCCCTGTGGGAGCACACTGACCACCAGGGAGCAGCTCCTGCGTTGAGCGTCTGCCCCCTGGTGGTCAGGGCATGTCATAGCGACTGGTTGTTCCACCATTCAGTCGATTTGCATATTAGCCTTTTATTATATAGGAGAGGATGGATCAATAACAGATATTGCATTCCTGATTCCTATAGGTGCACACTACAATGAGAGATATTACTATTGAGAAGGAGAAAAAGCTTTATTTCCTCAAATAGTATATAAATTTATGTTTTGTTTTGTTTTGTTTTGGGCATCAAAATTATGCTCAGAGATTGATTAATCCTTGCCAGCAATTTATTTAGCAAAGGCTCATAGTAGGCATTTCACAAACCAATAGCATACAGAATAATATCTCTTAGTAAGACAAATTAAAAAACAACAGCATTCTGCCCTAGCTGGTTTGGCTCAGTGGATAGAGCGTCAGCCTGTGGACTGAAGGGTCCCAGGTTCGATTCCCGCCAAGGGCACATGCCCAGGGTTGCCAGCTTGATCCCCAGTAGGGGGCATGCAGAAGGCAGCTAATCAATGATTCTCTTTCATCTATGATGTTTCTATCTCTCTCTCCCCTCTCCCTTCCTCTCTGAAATCAATAAAAATATATTTTAAAAAAAAACAACAACAACAACCTTCCAAGCAAATGGCAAGTTAACAACACTATTGTTCCAGGCAAGGATCCCTTGTTTCAGTACCCTGCCTCTCCATGGAAGGTTCTCTGTCCCCCTGCCTTGCCCCCTGCATGGAGGGTCCTTTGTCCCTCCTACTCTGCCCCCTCCATGTAGGGCCTCCTGTTTCTCAGCCCTGTGCCCTCATTCATAGGCTTCTGGGAGGCCTGTGCTTGGGTCTCCAGTCTTTATCTCTCCTTCCTCCAGGGAAGACAGGAGACTCTCCATGGAGAAGGCAGGGCAGGGGACACGGCATCCTCCATGGAGGGGACAGGGTCCTCTCTCCCCCTGCCCTGCTCCCACCATGGATGGTCCCTTTTCCCCTCTGCCTTGCCCCTTCCATAGAGGGTCTTCTGCTCCTCTGCCCTGTCCCCCGCCCCCCCAGGCCTCTGCAGGGTGTGTGCTAGGGTCTTCATCTATCCTGCCTTCAGGCTACGTGCCCACTCTCTGTACCTGAAGCACATTCCTCACCCTCTTCATCTGTCTAAATCCTACCTGTGCTTTCAAGACCCATCTAAAGCCACAAGAAAAGATGAAATAATGCAATATGCAACAATATGAGAATATTACGCTAAGAGAAATATGTCAGTCGTAAAAAAGCTAAGAATCACATGATTTCACTCATGTGGGATATAAAATTGAAACTCATAGACACAGAAAACAGTATGATGGTTATCTGTGGGAAGGGGCGTGGATGGTAGTAAAGGATAAATGAGCCAAATATATAATAACAGAAAGATTATTTGACTTTGGGTGGTAGGCACACAATAAAATATACAAATTATATATCATAGAAATTTACACTTGAAACCTATATTAACCAGTGCCACCCCAATAAATTTAAGAAAAAGAAAAATACACATCTCAAATATCATATCCAATGTAAAATTAAGGAGTCATCTTTAAAAAATGTAAATTACCATGTAATGTTACAGCAGGAAGACAGCTGTCTACAAGTAGAAAGCAGACCTTCACCAGACACTGGATTTGCCATTGCTTTTATCCTGGACTTCTCAATCTCCAGAACTGTGAAAAGACAAATATAAGTGTGTGTGTATATATATATATATATATATATATACATACACACACATATATATATATCAGATCATGTCATTCTCATGCCTAAAAGCCTTAATGGATCTAATAGCATTTGCAACCCACCGAGGGCTCTTTATCTGCCCTCTGCCCTCCCCTGCACACCAGCCAGCCTGGCTCACCATGCCTTAGGGGCAAAAGGCTGGGGAAGTACTGCCTGGGCAGCCAGTGAACATATATCTGATGGAACATCTGAATAGAACTACAGTTCTATTAGGAAAGAAATGGAGGGAGGCATCTGCTGGGGTCAGCCACACACAAAAGGACTAAGCTTTCATGACACAGTGACAGATTGCAGCTTCATGACCTAATCATGCTTTTGCTCCTCTGCCCCACCCGAGAAGACCCATGAATTGCCCACAGCAAGAAGCAGCTCCCAGGCTTCTGAGAACCCAGGACTCACTGTAGAGTCCTTGAGCTCACATGGCTGATCTCAAACTATGGGTTCCATGTACCTTAAGTCTAAAGATGTGGTCTGTTTCAACCATTTAATTCCACTCTTACAATGAAAGCCAGGTAGTGGGCATTCAATACAATATACAGATTATTGTACCCTGAAGTTAGAAATGTGAACAGGTGCAACTGCTATGGAAAGCAGGTTCCTCAAGAAAAAAACAACAAAAACACAGAACCACCATGTGACCCAGCTATCCCATTTCTGGGTATTTACTCAAAGAACTGAAGGCAGGGTCTTGAAGAGATATATGCACACCCATGTTCACATCAGTGTTATTCACAATAAAGCAACTCAGGTATTCCAGTGATGGATGAATGGATAAACACAAGGTGGGTCCACCAATATAATATTATTCCTTTTTAAAAGGAAAGACATTGTTAGAGATCTAAGATGGTGGCCACCTTATCAAGAGTGGGAACCAAAGCAGATCTACCTAATAAATAAAAACAAAGAAACGGCCACAATGGGAAGACAAAGAAACATGCTCCAAATGAAAGAACAGAAGAAATCACCAGAAAAAAAAAAGTTAAATGAAGTAGAGGCAAGCAATCTGCCAGATGTAGAGATTAAAGCAGTGGATATATGGATGCTCAAGGAACTTAGAAAAAGAATGGATGAAATCAGTGAGAATGTAAACAAAGAGCATGAAAAAGGACATAGAAACTATAAAAAAAGAACCAATCAGAAATTAACAAAATATCTGAAATGAATACTCTAGAAGGAATAAACTGTTGGTTGGATTAGGCAGAGGATCAAATAAGCAATTTCAAAGACAGAGTAGAAGAAAATACCCATTTAGTGCAGAAAAAATAAAAATAAAAAAATGAGGATAGTTTAAGAGACCTTTGGAACATGAAGCATAACAACATCCACATCATAGGGGTAACAGAAGAAGAACAAATGGAGCAAGGATTGAGAACCTATTTGAAGAAATAATTGAAAATTTCCCTAACCTGGTGAAGGAAAAAGACACACCAGTCCGGGAAGCACAGAGTGTCCCAAAACAGATGAACTCAAAGAGGCCCACACCAAGACACATCATAATTAAAATGACAAAGGTTAAAAACAAAGAATCTTAAAATCAGCAAGAGAGAGTTACCTACAAGGGAGCACCTATAAGTCTAATAGCTGATTTCTCAACAGAAACATTTCAGGAGAGAAGGGTTTAGAACAAATTATTCAAAGTAATAAAAAGCAATAAACTAAAACCAACACTACTTTTAAAAGGCCATCATTTAAAATTGAAAAAAAAAGAGCTTTCCAGTCAATAAAAGACTAAAAATGTTTGTCACCACCAAATCAGAAATACAGTGCCTGTTAAAAGATCTTCTTGAAGAAGAAGAAAAAACAACACGAACACAGTTAAAAGAATAAAATGGCAATAAATACTAACCTATCAATAATCACTTTAAATGCTCCAATCAAAAAACATAGGGTAGCTGAATGGATAAGGAAAGAAGACCAATATGTATGCTGTCTACAAGAAACCCACATCAAAATAATAGGTACACACAGACTAAAAGGAAAGGGATAAAAAAAAAAAGATATTTTATGCAAATAGAAATAAAGAAAATGGCTGAGGTAGCAATATTTATATCTGACACAACTCAAGGACATGTGATGACCAGAGGGAAGGTGGCACCATTGTAGGGAGGCTATACTTTTAAATGATCTGCAGATCACAACTATAGAAATGATGCTTACGTTCTGTCAAAGGTAAGTGATGATTAATAATTTTTCTCTGTGTACTTGGCATAATGGTGCTCAAAATTTGATGATAATTGTACCTCATCTCTACATGCTCTCTTCTTCCAGAGACAGCTCTATTCTGCATGAGGTTAAACCAAGATGAGAGACAAAAAGTGACTCATCAAAAGTCCAACATTTACTCAGAGTTTAAGCCCAGGAGATTCTAATTGCCCATCAAAGACTGTGTCTGTTAAGGTAATAATGTCAAGCTGTGATAATGGACTTTCCAATGTCTGAACCCAGTGAAATCTATTTGTGTTCCATGTTCTGGGCCTGGGAACCACTGTGGCTCTTCTTCTCCACACAGTGACTCAGGGACCCTGGGCTTTCAGACAGGTGGCTACACTAAGTGCCCTGGAGGCCTGTTGACCCTCCACATTCAGCTGACAATGAGCACAGAACAATGGTGTGCAGGACCAACAGACAGGCATATCAGGAAGGCAGAGGAGGAGCTATTCACGGCTGGTCCCACCTACTGCCAATCCTGAGCCACAGGGCGAGAGAGGCTCACAAATGCAGAATAGTGTGAACACCATGCCTCTCAAAACCCGGGACTGCACGCTCACCCTCTGTTCCCGTATCTGTGCCGCCAACTCCGCCCACCTTTTTCAGGAAGAATACCCAGAGAGAAAAACAAAAAGTACCTCATACCAACCAACAGAGCACTTCAAAGGTTTATGAGAAAAGACACGGTTCACTTATTTCTGAATAAAGTCTACTTGCTGTCCAGGCTCACTTTCTTCCTTCCCTTTCTTCTTAAAAAACAAAAAACGTAACACATCATTCTGGAGCCAACAAGGTGGAGCAGGTCCACAGCCAGCCGTCCCTCACTGATGATCACCACAAGCTGGGGACAGAATAGAAAAGGCTGGAAACTATGGACTCTGGAAGCAGCCACAGGCAGACTGGGCGGGAAGTCAGAACCTGACGAATGCCCTAGCTTGTTTGGCTTAGCAGATAGAGCATAGACCTGTGAGCTGGGGGGGGGTCCCCGATTCCATTCTGGTCAGGGGCACATGCCCGGGTTGCGGGCTCAATCCCCAGTGTGGGGCGTGCAGGAGGTAGCCGATCCATGAATCTCTCTCATCATTGATGTTTCTATCTCTCCCTCTCCCTTCCTCTCTGAATTCAGTAAAAATATATAGAACCTGACAAATGAGCAGCATAGAGGTGAGTGATTGGTTTTCCTTCCTGATCATGGCAGGACTGGAATGACACAGAGAGGACTGGACAAAGGGCTGTCGGAGCCAGACTGGGGCACTGCCCGGGAACATTCCCTCTTCTCCTCTCCTGGCCCTGCTGCTACCCTGGAGCTGCAACCAGGACAGGGATTAAGCTCCTAAAATGCCACAGAAAACTGGTTTCTGGTGAGGACCTGGGAAAATGGGCCCCTGTGATCCACAATTTGGGGGGAATCCTGATTATTTTTTCTCTTTTTTTACTCTTTCCACTTTTCCTTGACAACCACCAGTTATGTGAAGCTTCAGCACAGCGCATGGCGGGGAGAGGAATCTCAAATTCTGAGAGAAACCAGAACTTCTAGCCAGAGGACCAGGGAAGGTGGCAGAGGCTCAGGAGAAGAGGCATCTATGCTGAGCTGGGCCTGCAGGGAGCACACCCCGGACTCCAGCGCGGGCTCTGTGCCACCTGGGCCGAAGTCACCCCCACAGACGCTGAGATAGAACTGCGGTCTGAACTTACTAGTAATGTTCTCACAGACTTAAACAGCAGTCTCTCAACCTCAGCCTTTCAGTGCTGGGAAGACAGACTATGGAACCTGGTCCAGTAAAGGCAGCACATCCAGTGCTAGCTTTATCTGAAGTTTGGAAGGACTTCTTCCAAATTTGAACAGGCACAGAGGTCAAGTGGAAGAAGGCCAGAGATCCAGAGTATCTGCAGACCTGCCATGCTTTTAGTTCCAAGAACAAGTTTATTTCTGCAAATAAATCTATTATTCTTTTGCATTTTCAGTTTTTCCTATGTTTTCTATGTTAAAGACTAAATTTCTTGTCTCAAAGGTAAACATAGCAAGTGAAGATCAGCTCTCATCCCTGGGTGTGGATGGAGGAAGGAGGTGCTAATTCAGCATGAGTTCCAGCCAGGGCATAGGCCCACCCAGACCTCTGCCCCAGGGAAACCATGATAAAAAACATTTCTAATAGTTATTATAATTGACTTGATTTTTCAAAATATGTTATTTGTTTCATTGAGAGATATAAATAAGCTAAATAATCACTAATTCTTCACCATTTATTAATTATGTGGTACTAGGAAACTTATCTTAATTTCCCTGAACCTATTTCCTTCTGGTAAAAAGAGAATAATGATACATATAGGACTCACTTATTTTTTAAGTATAACTATCAGTATTAATGAGATATATAGGTAGTGAGAAATTTTATTAGTGTCTATAAACATCTAGTACCGTGTGATTCTTTGGGCTAGTCTTAAACTGCACTCATGCCTCTTCTAAAATAAAAAGAAATCATCCATCATATACCCATATAACAGCATTTTCACTAAATAGGGGCTTTGTGTAAAACATGTCTCCAAAATGTAAAATGTAAGATTTCCCATGTGTGACTGCCACAATGCATCCACTCAAGCATTCTAACATCTGATATTCTAACATTTTTATATTTAGTTTTGTTTAACTTCCTCATTTTTTTTTTTTGGCAATAGTCACATCTGCTTCAGCAATTTTAAACTTCCTTCTGCAAAAGATGTTTAAAAACATGCATATTTCTTATATAATATAAACATTATCTCTTTGGAAACTTTAAAAAATGTAGTAAATACAGTAAGAAATTGAATTATAACCATAAGAGAATTTATGTCAGGCATATTTTGCTCAGAGGTTTTGGCTCAAGGTACTTATGTAGCAAAAACAGTGATTTACAGTGATAAACATCTCTAGCTGAATCATCAGTGGAAACAGCAACTCAGGAAATATAAATTCTGATCTTAGCTCTTTCTGATATATATGTAATTTCATAATTTCATAATGTCAAGGCATTCATTTCACTGTAAGTAAACTCAGTTTTGTATAATATGAAATTGGGGAAACAATAAATATCTACTTAACCATGTTGTAAAAAAAAGGAAGAAGCTTTATGGTATCAGAGGAAGAGAACTAGCCCCGGAGTTAGAAGATCTAGCTTTTAAGCGTAGTCTTGTCACTTAAAATAGTCATTTTAATTTAAACAAGCCACCTCATTTCCAGAGGCTGTCATTTTTCCTTATTCATCAAATAGAGATAATAATATGTATCTTATTATCCTTGCAAGGCTGTGGGGAAGAACAAAATGGAATAATGTTGGTAAAAAGACTTTATAAATTGTAAAGTGCTACATAAATGTGTTATAATTTTAGAAATAACACCAGGGCTTTGTTATATTTCTGGTACCAGATACTGCAGTTCTTCCACAGTGTCTTGGGAAAAGAATTTCAGGGACACTCATGTAAGAAGAGATTTAAGCAATAGTGGCAGATTAATTAGAGCAAAAAGAGATAGTGTGCTCTTGGAGGGATAGAGAGCAGGCAGGCTTATGGTACTGGCTGCATGGACGCAAGAAAGGATGTTACCGAGGCAAAAGAGGAGTGCTTTGCCACTGCTCGCTGCTCCTCTGGTTGCAAGTCTCACAGGGACCCATAGAGTTTAGGAGAAAATAAGGCAAAAAGTACATGCCCAATAGAAAGAAGGGCACGGATGTGCCCCAAGGAGGACGTGAGCTGGGTTCCTGGCTTTTCCTAGGCTTCTGTTTGTGCCCTCCTCTCACCCACCCTCATTTAATCTCTTTCCCAGCTTTTCCGAGGTCTTCTGCCATTCTCCAATCGGATCCTTTTCCCAGATTTTCCCAGGATAGTCTCTTCCCCCTTTATGGTCACCATTTTGGCTTCTGTGCATGCTTCATAGTTTTGTTTCATTATTTGGCTCCTACTGTATATGCACTTAGTAAAAAGAATCCCTCTGCTTCATCTTGGCTTCTACTATGCATGCACTTAGTGAAAGGAATTTCAACTTGCCATTTTGTGACATGCCCCCCCCCGCCCCGCCCCAGCCTGTTACCCCTTGGGGTAGCTGTAAGTCTGTCTTTCCTGCCTTATTGACTAGAGGGGATGTTGTCCAAAATGATGCTGGTTACTCCCCAGAGTGATTGTGAAACTTTGTTTCCTGACTTAATCAGGCTTAACCAGATATCTGCCTTCTTTCTCTTTTGTTAATAACTAACTGCCTACTCTGACAGTTCCATCTGGTTTGGCATGGGATCCGAATGCTGTTCTATTTTAAACTATTTGAAGGGTTATGTCAGTAACAAGGCTACATATGTTTATCTTTACAGAAATTTTGAGGTAGGAATTATAATGAAATTAAAAGGATATTTATTTTGGAATTCTATTGCTGACAAGTCATATATACATGCTATTTCCTTTTATTAATTTATCTTTATTGTTGAAAATATTACAGATGACCCCTTTGTATATGCTATTTCAATGAATTACATTTGTTTTGAGAAATACCACTTTTCTCTGTTTATATGTTCTTCACTAGAGGTCCAGTGCATGACTTCGTGCACCAGTGAGGTCCCTCAGCCTGGCCTGTGGGATCGGGCTGGAACTGGCTCTCTGTCATCCCCCAAGGGGTCCCACATTGCAAGAAGGCACAGGCAAGGCCGAAGGACTCCACTGGTGCACGATCAGGGCCAGGGAGGGATGCAGGAGGTTGGCCAGCCGGGAAGGGATCACGGGAGGGCTCCAGGGCATGTCCAGCCCGTCTTGCTCAGTCCTGATCGGCCGGACCCCAACAACAAGCTAACCTACAGGTCGAAGCGTCTGCCCCCTGGTGGTCAGTGCACGTCATAGCGACTGGTCGACCAGTCGATTGTCTGTCCCCTGGTGGTCAGTGCACATCATAGCAAGCAGTTGAGTGCACATCATAGCAAGCATATCATTAGCATATTACTCTTCGATTGGTTGAACAGCCGACCAGCCAAGTGGCCACTTAGCATATTAGGCTTTTAGTATATAGGATTCCTTTCACCACCAGTCATGTTGCATGAACAATAAGCTAAAAATGGATATAGAAGCACCAATGGTCACTTTCATGTTCTAGACCTCTTGGAAGACTACAATACAATCAAATGATTTGAACACATTCATGGAGCTAGCTGTAGTAAAAACTACACATAGCATAGTGACAGCGCATTTTATTTGCTGCTCCTTCTTAAATCAGGTAACCTCTAGGTATTTCTAGGGTATAATCAAATCTGTGTGTGTGTGTGTGTGTGTGTGTGTGTGTGTGTGTGTGTGTGTGTGTGTGTTGTGTGTTTAATCAAAAGCACATCACCCTGGTCGATTTGGCTCAGTGGACAGAGCGTCGGTCTGCAGACCTAAGGGTCCCGGGTTCAATTCTGGTCAAGGGCATGTATCTTGGTTGCAGGTTCCTCACCGGCCTGGGCCCTGGTGGGGGCTGGTGAAGGAGGCAACTAACTGATGTGTTCTCTCACATCAATATTTCTCTCTGTCTTTCCCTCTCCCTAAAAATCAATGGAAAGCCCTAGCTGGTTTGGCTCAGTGAATAGAGCGTCGGCCTGTGAACTGAAGGGTCCCAGGTTCAATTTTGGTCAAGGGCACATTGCCCAGGTTGCAGGCTTGATCTCCAGTAGGGGGCATGCAGAAGGCAGCTGATCAATGATTCTCTCTCATCATTGATGTTTCTATCTCTCTTTCCCTCTCCCTCCCTCTCTGAAATCAATAAAAGGACATATATAACAATAATAATAATAATAATAATAATAATAATAATAATAATATTGTAATGGGAAAATATCCTCCAGTGAGAATTTAAAAATAATAGTAATAAGTAAAATTTTTTAAAAGCCACTTAATATCACATTAATTTCAAATCTTATTTCCATCCCTGTCTTCTCTTTAATATTTCAGATTCTTATATCCAACCACATACTTGATATCTCTACATAATTCCAATGTTGGTATTTGAAGTATGGCATGGACAAAATAGAATTCTTGGCATGCTTTTGGTACTGCTTTCTACCAAACATGTTCATCACCCAAGTCTTCCCTATCTCAATTAATCACTCAGTTAGTCCAACTGAAAAATATGTGCATGTCGCATGATTCTTTTTTGCATTAGCTATATGTCTAAACCATCAACCAATCTTTTGACTACTTTAAAATACATCCTTAATCTGGGGCATTCTTTTCATCTTTTTGTTATCATTCTAATTCAAGCCACCTCTCTCTCTCTCTCTCTCTCTCTCTCTCTCTCTCTCTCTCTCTCTCTCTCCTCCCCACACTTTTTGAACCATCTAAAAGTAAGCTACAGACATAATGTCTCATTACCCCTAAATACTTGTATATAATTCTCCAATACAGGGATATTTTCTTATACGACCACATACAACTTTTAACAGGGAAATTAACATAGATTTAATTCTATTATCTAAGCTATAGAACTTATTTAGATCTCCCCAATTGTCTAAATAAAAGATATCCACTTTTAACTGTTCTAAGTCTACAGAAGAAGCATGAGTAGTGTGCTCTGCCTAGCGTGGGATGATTGATCAATAGATAACACTATTACAGCCTTACTTATTCTAATTATTTATAGTCTACCTTTAAGAAAAATAAATGAAAGGAAATAGGGACTTTGCGCTATCTAGCACTGCCTTGCTTTCAGATCTTTCATTAGCAACTTAAAATGTCTGATCCTCAGTTTCCTTAGCTATAAAATAAGAAGGTTATAGAAGATTGTTTCTGAGGAGCATAGTGGTTCTAGAATCCCATAATTCTATGACAATGGTTTCTGCTTTCATATTTTTGTATTGGGATGATTCTAGTGCCATTTTGAGGCTCCTTGTTAATAGATACGTTCACTGTGTCAAGGATTGGCTAATGAAAGTCACCACTTTTTGAGCTCAAGGTCCTTGCAGGTTACTATAGGAGTTCACATGAAGGATTGTTGCTTTGAGGGAAAAAGATGAAAAAAATCTGTCCTCTCTCTGTGTTCAAGGATTTTGACTCTGTATACTCATTATGTAACTTCAACTTTAAAAAAATTGCTTAACATTTACTTTTGCAATATTTTCTCTCACCTATATTTAAGGATTGAAGAGTAAAAGATAGATGCTAGGATGCTTTTAAGCAAAGTTCATATTTTCCCCTACATAGTACTTAAATTCAAAACACAGATACATTTTAAAGGAGAGCCAGCGTAGGAGCAGATGACTTTTCATTTTTAGATAAAGTGAGGAAATGGCAACAGATGACATGTTAGACCAGCAATTTTCAAACAGTGTGCCAGCAAGAATTTTAAAAACATGCAAATATTTGACTATTTAGTCAGGGGCACTGACCTCTTTTTCCTCAGATTGTCAAATTAAAAAGTGACTACAGCCAACACAACAATAGCTGTCCAGTTTAAATGAATAAAAGTTATACTTATTTTTGGTCATATCAGCAAAACAATATATTTTTTGGTGTGCCACAGAATTTTAGAGATTAGTTTATGGGTGCCATGAAATGAAAAAGGTTGACTGTGTTAAACCAAAAAGCTCTCTGGGGCTCAAAGCTGGGGAAGTGTTTGTGCCTCAAAGAATTTCAAGGTTGAGATTTTTATCCCCTTAGATAGTTTAACATATGGGATGAAATCCATAGCCTAGACCAGGAAGTGCACCCAGCTCTATACCCATGTCAATTAAGGATTCACTTCTGCATTCCATGCAGCATATTAGGAATTTGTGGGATTTGGGAAAGCATTTCATATTAGTTTGAGAAATAATTGGAGGGGGTAAGAGTCGGGATAGGTGAAACAAGGAAGGAGAAGTCAGGAAGGAAGAAGAAGCAAGCAAGCATCAGTGGAAGTAAGGAAGAAGGGAGAAAGGGCAGCAAATATCAGGAAGGCAAATAAAAAATGTATTGAGCATGTATTAGGTACCAAAGGTACTCAATCTTGTTATAGACATATCTTATTTAGTACTCACACATTCTCTTATTTTTTCTTTTAATCTTTATTGTTGAAAATATTACATAGGTCCTCCTTTTCCCCCCATTACTCATGCGCTCTCTTAAGTACAGAAAGTTAAGTTTTTACTAAAGGTCACAGGGGCACAAAGCAACAAAGTCACAATGTAAAGCCAAATCTGTGATTTAAAAGTCCATGCACTTTTCAGGACACCACAACACTCTCAAAGGTGATTTTCTTTTACATATATATATATATATATATATATATATATATATATATATATATATATGTATGTATATATATATATATATATATATATACTAGAGGCCCGGTGCATGAAATTTGTGCACGGCGGGGGGGGGGACCCTCAGCCCAGCCTGCACCCTCTCTAATCCGGGACCCCTTGGGGGATGTCTGGCTACCCCCCCCCCCCACCGGCCTCGCAGCCCCTTACTGCCCCCCCACCGGCCTGGTCGCTCCTCACTGACCCCCCCTGCCAGCCTGGTTGCCCCATGCAGCCTGCTGTTCAGTCGTTAGGTCGTCCCTCACCCCCCTGCTGGCCTGGTCACCCCATGCAGCCTGCTGTTTGTTCGTTTCTGTTACTGTGATAGCGTCCAGGACAATTCACATATTCTTCTATTATTAGTATAGATATATATTTTATTGATTTCAGAGAGGAAGGGAGAGGGAGAGATAGAAACATCATTGCTGAGAGGGAATCAAATCATTGATCGGCTGCCTCCTACTGGGAATTGAGCCTGCAACCTGAGCTTGTGCCCTTGATTGGAATCAAACTTGGGACCCTTCTGTCTGCAGACTGATGCTTTATTCACTGAGCCAAACTGGCTAGGGCTCAAAGGTGATTTTTAATCTATGCAGCAAAAGTGTACACATGAGAGCTAACTCAATAGTGTTTCCTGCATGGGTTGAATGATTAGATAAATTTAACTTTCAAAACAATCCTGTGAGATAATTATTGTTTTTTCCTTTTTCACAGATAAGGAAACAGAAGGTCAAAGAAGTTAAATATCACACTGAAATCCAAGGGCTTTTGCAAACATCAGCAAATCCCTTGAGTGTATGGCACAGGCAAAAGGGCCCCCCATTCTCTGGGCATCTTGTAATGAGGTGAGCTCAGTAGGATCATGTGTGCACCTGGATGCATAACAGGGCAGTGCTTCAAGAGAGGGATACTATGCCTTGTTGCTCTCTTTTTTATAGGTAAAGGACATAAAGTCTGGGCTTGGGCTTAGTGGTGTGAGCATAGAGGCCAGTTATTTGTAAATAATAGTTGTTAGCTCCTGTGGGAAGTTGCTTTGGGGTGCAACTCTTCCCATTGAGGAGAAAGAAAATCAGTGGTGCCACACATTGTTTGAGACATAGCCTCTTCCATTGGTAAGGGGAGAGGGAGGAGTTCCCTGAAGCTAGTTCATCCAGGCAACCCAGAGAGAATTCCTAGAGTCATTTATTGAACAATCCATCTTTACTCATTCACTGAAAATAGTAGCAGAACCAGGACTTGAATTCATGTCTTTTGATTTCTTAGAAATTTCTTGGAAATTGGACAGCTTTCTCTAATGAGTGAATACAACAGCCAAATCTAATGGTTATGGTAAACTCAGGTTTGTTTCACATGACTCATTTGGGATTTCAGGTGTTCAAATGGCAGGTTATAGTCAAATAGGCAAATGCCACCATCCTGGTTCCAGGTGATGGATCTACTCAGCATCCCAGACATAGCTAAGGACTTGAGAGAGATGTCTCCAACTAAAAGAGAAAGGGTACCTCAGAGACTGACAAAGAAAGTCATAGGAAACCTTTTCCATTAAACTCATTGGTTGAATTAAAGGACACCTTCATAAATAATTGTATTCTCTGTCCTTTACCAAAAAGGCTTTTTATGAAGAAAATTTCTATATAAACAAATACAGAAGATCAAAGGGAATTTCTACTTTAAGAGGTTTGGATCTTTCCCACTAATTTATAATATCATTTTTGTGCCTACAATGAAGTACATAGACTTTATGTAAAGAGTCCTACTGTGAATACTTTTGTGAATGACTACCCCATGATTTTAAATTTTTTTCAGTTCATTTTTAACTATAACTAATTTTTAATACAGATTTCCTTATGCTAGGCTTACCATTTTCTCCATTATGTTTTTGTGTTATCTTTATAGCAGATTTAAAGCAAAGACTTGCATTTTTCTTTATTCTCTAAAATGTTGAGAGATGTTTCCTTATGTGAAAAGCCATTGTTATTCAACTGATTCTGATCTGAGAATGCTCCTGTTTTTATTTCTTTTTATCATAAAACTGAACCAGAGATGACAAGCAAACAAGAGGCTTCCTTTCCTATATCAAACTTTTTTTTTTTTTTTTACAAATTGCTCAGTTAATGAAATGACATTACCTCCTTTTTGCCTGAGATCAAAATCAGGACTGCATTGCTTCTTTATTCCTACATTTGCTTCTTGGCAGCATGGAATTGTGGGTCAAATGACACATTGATAATGTACATGATTCATAAAGATCATTTACAGATAGAACATTCCCCCTATGGATAAATTTATATTTTATGTTTTCCTATGTTTTATTTCCTTCCTTCTTTGCTTTGCTTCCCTTTCCCCCTTCTTCCCTTTAGCTATACAGCTTATAATTTAACTCATAAATAAACGTAATGTTAATAGTCAAGTTCTATTTTATGATAAAAATGGGAGAATTGAATGTTAAAGTATAAATATGAGAAAGCAAACTGTTTCTGAATTTGTATATATTTTACATTCTACATACAGCTTATTAGACTGTTAATGTAATGTTGTGCTTTGAACCTGTATATAGCTAGTTTTTGTAAGACCATTTCTTAGTACTTTGGATCAGTGGGGTAGGTGGGTCGGGTGTAACTTACATTAGTTTTCCCCAGAAGAAGATTCTGAGGTAAAGATTTGAGTGCAGATAGTTTACTTGGGAGATGAATCTCAGCAGAGGAATGGAAAGTGAGAAAAGAAAGGGAAAAAATAAAGTTAGCTTTTATAAAGCAGATTGTAGCTACGGGCAACTGAGACTCAGTCCTGTTGGATAACCCTGGCAAATAAGTAGAATTTCTCTTCCTTTTTGGACAATATCCTTCTGGAACTCTTATCTGCTCTAAACTGAACATATTTTGCATTTTTATTTAACAAGGAGGTTGCCTGAGAAGTCGCTTTCCCTTAGTTCAAGAAAGTAGGATAAAATAAGCTTTTCTTCACTTTTATAAAATAAACATGAGACTAAATATGAAAACTCAATATTGGATAAATAAGAGGGTTGTGGTAGTAGTAGGAGAAGCATTAAGTAAAAAAGAAAAGTAATCCTTTGTTTACAAAGCAGAGTGAGGTCATCTGATTCAAATAGTGACAGATAAGATCATTTAACTGGACCTTTTCACTGAGGACAGCTACAACTCTTCAAGAAATACAAAAGATTAGCAGCTCCCTCCCACGCCCAGTTAAAAAAAAAATGAATGAGAAAATGTATATAATGTACATAGACCTAGTAAGTTTTCAAATATTGGCAGTTATTATTGTTAATGAGCCATTCTGGATATCTGGATAACTGAATTTTTCTATTTTATGAACCTAGAATTCCTTAATATAATCTGATTTGACAAAAATATTTTAAATACATTTAAAATATCTGCTTTCAAACAGAAAATACAGAATAAAACTTAACATTTTATTGATGAATTGGAATCATCATTATGAATTATTTTAAGTTCAATAAATGGGGAAAGGAATTTACACTCAAATGGCTGTAGTTCTAGGCAATTTATATCCATCATAAGATTTAATCCTCATAATAGCTCTTAGAAGTAGGCAGTATTATCCCTATCTTATAAAAGAAGCTGAATTGCAGAGAAGTTAATTTCTCTAATGTTAAGTCACTGCTAATTGATGAGGCCTGTTTGATTTGAAAGCCCATGTTCTAATAGCCACACCAGACAACCACATGATAAATCTCTCAGAATGGATAATATATGTGAGGCTATTTGCCGTTACATTAAATGGCCCAAACCACTGTACTTTTTAGGTTTGTGTGTCTTGTTTTTCTCCTCTGTAGACTTGTGTAGCAGTCACTATTGATTACCTAGGCTACTTTGCTCTGTAGTCATCTTTCTCTATAGCCCATTTGTTCCTTGCTAAGAGAACCCTGCTTGTTCAGACCTAGCGTAGCCCTGTGATTTAAGGGAGGTTAGATGTGCTCCTCAAGCCCCAGCAATATTGATTGGTGCCAGTTATTGCCATTCCACTCCCTTTGACAATAACTGGTTTATGTGTGGGCATGTGAAGCAATTTTGGCCAGACTCATGACAAGCAGCCTTCTAAGGGTTTTCCAGCAGAAGTTTCTCCTAGCTGATAATAATAGGCCCATGGGAGAAAATTACTCCTCTTCTTCAACCTGATGATATAGCATCTTATATCATTTTGTGGTCAGAAGGGACAAGCCTCAGAGCATGAACCAACATGCTGAAGATGACAGAATGGAAAACAGAAAAACCTCAGTCTTTAATGATACCATCAAAATTAACACATTGTGCATTCCTAGAAGGTACAGCCTGGGTCATGCAGCTGGTGTTTCTGTTTTGTTTGTTTTGATCTCCTGTATGCCATGCAATGCGCTGAGCATCATGTAATACCTCACATGCCTTCTTTCTAATAGGTGAAAAACATTTGAAAAATAAAACCCAAGTTAAGAAGTTAACAAAATGCTTAAAAGAGCCTTTCATCCTTTTCTTTGTTGTTGCTGTTATTTAGAAAACAGTCCTATCTCAGACTATTCTACTCTTTAAAAAAATTGCCCGGCTGGCATGATTCAGTGGTTGAGCATCAACCTATGAACCCAGTCATGGTTCCATTGCCAGTCAGGGCACATGCTCAGGTTGCAGGCTTGATGCCAAGTCTGGGGCGTGCAGGAGGCAGCCAATCAATGATTCTCATCACTGATATTTCTATCTCTCTCCTTCTCCTTTCTTCTCTGAAATCAATAAAAATATATTTTAATACATACATACATACATACATACATACATACATAAATAAATAAATAAATAAATAAATAAATAAATAAATAAATAAATGTTAGGTCTGACTGCCTCATTACTATAGAAAAAACATCAAGGAATGAGATGAAGTGCCAGATTGGTGTTCATTATTATGCCAATTTTGTGAAATACTGAGAAACCATTCACTTATCCTTAGGAGTAAGTCACACAGGAGGCAGGTGGCAAAAATGTTCATCATGACTCAATCTCCCCTGCAGGTCTGCCTTTGTGGTACACCAGAGGTACCACTATGATCAAGTCTGATTGGCCAAGCTATCTTAAGCGTTTTAGAAGCAGGATAATTACCACTGCTGGTCATATTTCTTTTGCTATTTCCTCTTTTCCACTTTTCTTGGAGGATTAAAGGGTTCTTTTGTCTAAAAGTATATTAATATGAAACATTGTGAGAGCTTTCTTCTCTGGCTGTAATAGTTTGGGATCTGCCCATGGGTGAAGTAGTAGGACCTACCCATTCTTTCAATCTGTTTACTTGTGCCTCCCTTATACATTGGCATAGGTACTCAATAAATTATGTATGAGTGAACAAACGGGTGTGCTAGTGTAAAATAAATGTAATTGCTTCTCAGCCTTTTGGCTATCTGAGGACATTATATTAAACTAGAGGCCTGATGCACGAAAGTCGTACATGGATAGGGTCCCTAGGCCTGGCCAGCGATCAGGGCTGATCTGTGGGGCAACTAGCAGGGCGATTTGGGGGGGCCCTGCTGGCACCCGCCTTGGCTGGCCTGGGGTCTGCGGGCTGGGGGCAGCTCCTGCATTGAACGTCTGCCCCCTAGTGGTCAGTGCGCGTCGGTTGTTCCACTAGTCGTTCTGCCATTCTATCAATTTGCATATTAGCGTTTTATTATATAGGATATATTTTTGGAATAGGGAGATGGAATAGGAGCTTACACCGTCCAATCCATGCATCAATCCAGTATTGTAGTACCTCCTGGAATAGTGCACCAAAAAAAAAGGGAATAATTTTTTTCAAAGTATATCTTTATTGATTTCAGAGAGGAAGGGAGAAGGAGAGAAAGAGACAGAAACCATCAATGATGAGAGTGAATCATTGATCAGCTGCCTCCTGCACTCTCCCTACTGGGGGTTGAGCCTGCAACCTGGGCATGTGCCCTTGACCTGAATTGAACCCAAGGCCCTTCAGTCTGCATGCTGATGCTCTATCCACTGAGCCAAACCAGCTAGGGCGTAAATAAATTATTGACTAATGTAGTCATTCATTCATTCTCCTTGCTGTTGAAAAGCTTATTATATAGTCACTAGAGGCCTGGTGCATGAAATTCATGTACTTGGGGGGGGGGGGCTGTCCCTCAGCCTGGCCTGCACCCTCTTGCAGTCCACGACCCCTTGGGGGCTGTCCGCCTGCCAGCAGGCGGACATCCCTCTCACAGTCCGGGGCTCTCACAGTCTGGGACCCCTTGCTCCTTACCACCACCTGCAGCCATGAACCCAGCTTCTGGCTAAGCAGTGCTCCCCCTGTGGGAGCGCACTGACCACCAGGGGGCAGCTCCTGCATTGAGCGTCTGCCCCCTGGTGGTCAGTGTGCATCATAGCGACTAGTCGTTCTGCCAGCCATTCTGCCATTCAGTCGATTTGCATATTAGGGTTTTATTATATAGGATAACAGAGTAAATAAATCATTTCAAGGAGGAATTATAGGTATTATACTAGAGGTATACACAAGGTACTGTGGGAGCACAGAAGAGTGACTTTTTGAAGCTGTGTATTTCAAGCAGAGAGACCAGCATGTACATTGTCTATTGTGACTGGAATGGAGAGCTAATTAAGAGCTAATCTTCACACCTATCCTCTCCTTCCAGCATTATTCTCAGAACAACTATCCTGGTTATGTCGATCTTTGTGCCTTTCAATTTAGCTCTGGGAGCAAAATCAGAAAGGTCATGAAGTAGAAAGAGGACAGATAGGCAAATAATGAGCCTTGAGTGAGCTGAAATGTTGACTTATTCCATGGGATAAAGAAAATATATGGGAATAAATGAGTGAATAGTATGTGAACCAGTTGGTAATTGGAGGAGAAGCAAATAGACACCTTGAAACAGTTGCAAAAAAAAAATAAAGCATATTAAGAGATAGCCTATATTAATACTAGACTTGAATTCCTGTGCTATCACTATTTTCCTTATTGATAATTATCATCTTAAGAAAGTTGTTCTGGAAAAAAAAAGAAAGTCGTTCTGAATGAATTTCTATTCTTTACAATTCAAAGACTTGTAATTAAAACCAATCCCTCCACTTTGCATTCTCTCTGTTCCTGTTGAGTAGGATTCTTCATTTTCCCATGAATATGTCATTTTCATTTCTGTCTTTCATCTTTTATATAATTTCCCTTAGATTAAATTTGTTTTCTTCTCTCCAATTAATTATTCAGCAGACATCTTGAACCTCAACAAAGGTGCCTGACACTTGGCTAGATGCTGGGGCTGCAGAGATGACTCATACACAGCCTTGTCTTCACTCACTCAGTTCTTTGAGGTCTTTACCCAAAAGGCACCTACTATCTCTAAAATTTCAATCCCTACCTCTGACATTTTATATAATCCTCCTTGCCTTTTGTTTTTCAGTTTCATCACCTTCTAATATATTCTCTAGTTCACTAATTTTTCTTGTTTATTTTCTATTTTTTCTCTTAGGAGCTGAATTTTTGTATATTCACTGATAATATAAACTGAAATAAATGTTTAACAATGCTTTTCCTTACTAAGTGTGATTTACTCTGTTATTTTCTGTTATTTCTTTTGTTAAAAATGCAGGTCTTGCCCTAACTGGTTTGGTTCAGTGGATAGAATGTTGGCCTGTGGCCTGAAGGGTCCCGGATTGGATTCTGGTCAAGGGCACATGCCCAGATTGCAAGCATGTGATTGCCAATAGGCAGCATGCAGGAGGCAGCCAATCAATGATTCTCCCTCATCATTGATGTTTCTATCTCTCATATATATATGAGAGATAGAAAGCCATATACTGATTTCATGACCTGCTCGTGAATCATGATCCAATTTATATATATATATGCTAGAGGCCCAGTCCATGAAATCGTGCATGGGGGGTGTCCATCAGCCCAGCCTGCACCCTCTCCAATCCAGGATCATTCTTGCAATCCAGAACCACTGGATCCTAACTGCTCACTTGCCTGCCTGCCTGATGCCCCTAACTGCTCTCCCCTGCCGGCCTGATCCCCCTAACTGCCTAGCTTCTCTCCCCTCCTGGCCTGATTGCCCTAACTGCCTAACTGCTCTCCCCTGCTGGTCTGATCCCCTTAACTGCCCTCCCCTGCTGGCCTGATCCCCCTAACTGCCTATCTGGCTCCCCTGCTGGCCTGATCCCCCTAACTGACTATCTGGCTCCCCTCCTGGCCTGATTCCCCTAACTGTCTATCTGGTTCCCCTTCTGTTCTGATCCCCCTAACTGCCTATCTGCACACCCCTCCTGGCCTGATTCCCCTAACTGCCTATCTGCTCTCCCTTCCTCTCCACACCCTTCAGACCCCCAGCACAGGCGTGCTGAAAGCTCTCCGCCACGGCCCCGCCCCCATCCTGATTGGTCATTACGAGACGGCATCCCGGCCAATTTGCATATTCTTCTATTATTAGTGTATATATATGTGTGTATACACACACACACACACACACACACACACACACACACACACATATGCAGTTATTAAGCCATATACTGATTTCATGACCTGCTCGTGAATCATGATCCAATTTATATTACACTGATTTCATGTGTATGTGTATGTTCTCACTTGACCTTGTATGTTTCATCTCAGAAGACCTGTTATTTGTCTAATAGCATTCTCTCTCTAACTCTCTCTCCCTCCCTCCTTCTCTCCCCTGCCATATTGTGAGTCCCATGAGGGATCAGGGCCACCTTACTCACTGCTATACTTCCAGCACCTAGCATAGTAACAAGACAGGTGCAAGTCATGTGCAAGCAGAAGTTAAAAGGGAGCAGAAACTGTAAGCAGAAGTTAGTCACCAGGCAGATAATGAAGAGAAATACAAAGGGAAGTAGAAACTATGACCCATGAGAGAGAGACAGAGCAATAGTTCCAGTTCTAATTTCAAAACTATCTTTATAGCAATCTTCTTTACCCTCTTTCTTAATTAGGGTGAGTTTTTTTATTTTTTTAAACTAATGTTACATAAATAGCAATTGAATGAAATCTTGATCAGAGTAAACAATTCAAATACTTCAGTAAAACAAATATTTTTAAATAACTTCTAACTTTAAGATGGGTGTTGATGAATAAATGGAAAAATTACTTTAAGGCCTGGAGATGGGGAAGGCAGGAAAGTATGTTTGCTCTAATCAGCCCTCACATCCTTGAGGCACAGGGAATATCCTTAAAGGATTTGGGGCCTACATAACAGAATTGCTAAAGAAAGGGCTCATTCTAGCACACCTTCACAAATCAAATAGGATTGACACCCCAAATTCATTATTTTTGAAAACTGCCTTATAAGGTGGAAAATTGATTAAAATAAAATTTTTTATTTTATTGTTTAAGGTATTACAAATAGTAGTACATATGTCTCCTTTATTGTTTTTTTCCCAATTGACATTCCCCCAGCTTCCCCTATCCCCCAGCACTTGCCCTCACCACCCCCCCCCAACCCCGTGTCTTGTGTCTATTGGTTGTGCTTATATGCATGCATACAAGTCCTTTGGTTTATCTCTTATCTCCCCTGCCTTCCCGCTGTAGTTTGACAGTCTGTTTGATGCTTCTTTATTTTTGATTCAGAGAGAATTAGGACTAAGAAAAACTCTTTAAAACCTTAATCGTGCCCTAACCGGTTTGGCTCAGTGTATAGAGCGTGGGCCTGCAGACTCAAGGGTCCCAGGTTCCATTCCGGTCAAGGGCATGTACCTTGGTTGCGGGCACATACCCAGTAGGGAGTGTGCAGGAGGCAGCTGATCGATGTTTCTCTCTCATCAATGTTTCTAACTCTCTATCCATCTCCCTTCCTCTCTGTAAAAAATCAATAAAATATATTTTTTTAAAAAAAAAAAACTTTAATCCTCTTTATTTTATAAAGATTTCTTAAAAATAGACCATTTGCTTAAAGTCACATACCTAGGTAGTCACAAAACTAAGATTAACCCCCAAGACAGATAATTCTTGGCTCAATGCATTTTGTGGGACATCTTATTACCTCTCCATTTCAGAAAATCAAAATCCATGTCTGTTAATTCTACTTCCCAATTAGAAATTAATTCCCTTTACCTGAGGAAAAACAATTTTACTTCTTATTAAGAGTGTTAAATTTGGCTAGTTGATGCTTTTATGTGACATCTGATTTAGTTATGATAGAAGTGTAAAGAAAATACAAATTATTACTACAATTAAAATTTCCCAAAATTACACAAGAGAGAAAATATTTTAAAATATTTAGCACTTACATAATATTGTTGACTTTACAAATGTTTACAGTAAAAAATACTATGAGCAACTTTATTCCAACAAATTGGTCAACCTAGAAGAAATGGACATATTCCTAAAAAAATACAACCTTCCAAAACTCAGCCAGGAGGAATCAAAAAATCTGAATAGGCCAATAACTATGGAGGAAATTGAAGCAGTCATCTAAAATCATCCAACAAACAAAAGCCTGGACCAGACGGCTTCACAGGGGAGTTTTATAAAACATTCAAAGAAGAAATAAAACCTATCTTCCTCAGACTATTCCAAAAAATTCAAGAGGAAGGAGCACTTCCAAGCTCTTTCTATGAAGCTAGCATTACCCTAATCCCAAAACCAGGTAAAGACAATACAAAGAAAGAGAATTACAGGCCAATATCCCTCATGAATATAGACACCAAAATCCTCAACAAAATTCTAGCAAATCAAATCCAGCAATACATTAGAAAGATCATACACCATGACCAAGTGGGATTTATTTTGGGGATGCAAGGATGGTACAATATCCACAAATCAATAAATGTGATACACCATATAAACAAACTGAGATATAAAAACCATATAATCATGTCCATTGTTGCAGAAAAAACATTTGACAAAATCCAACACCCTTTCTTGATAAAAACCCTCAGCAAGGTGGGAATAGAAGGATCATACCTCAACATAATAAAAGCCATATATGACAAACCCACAGCCAACATCATACTCAATTGGCAAAAAACTAAAACCATTTCCCCTAAGAACAGGAACAAGACAGGGATGCCCATACTCACCACTCCTGTTAGACATAGTACTGGAAGTACTAGTTATTGCAATCAGACAAGAAGAAGAAATAAAAGGCATCCAAATTGGAAAAGAAGTAAAACTGTCCTTATTCGCAGATGACATGATATTGTACATAGAAAACCCCAAAGAATCCATCAAAAAACTAGACTTAATAAATGAATTTGGCAATGTAGCAGGATACAAAATTAACACCAAGAAGTCTATGCCTTTTCTATACACCAATAATGAACTCACAGAAAGAGAAATTTAAAAAGCAATCCCATTTACCATTGCAACAAAAAAATTAAGATACCTAGGAATAAACTTAACCAAGGAGATAAAGGACCTGTACTCAGAAAATTTCAGAATGCTGAAAAAAGAGATAGAGGAAGACATGAACAAATGAAAGAATATACCATGTTCATGGACTGATAGAATTTTAACATCATTAAAATGTCCATACTACCCAACGCAATCTATAAATTCAATGCAATCCCCATTAAAATACCAATGGCATACTTCAAAGACCTAGAACAAACTCTCCAAAAATTCATCTGGAATTAAAAAAAGACCCTGAATAGCTGCAGCAATCTTGAGAAAGAAGAACAATGTTGGAGGGATCACAATATCAGATATCAAGCTATACTACAAAGCCATTGTTCTCAAAACTGCCTGATACTGGCACAAGAACATATAGACCAGTGGAACAGAACAGAGAACCCAGAAATTGACACAAGCCATTATGCGCAATTAATATTTGACAAAGGAGGCACAACCATACAGTGGAGTCAAGACAGTCTCTTCAATAAATGGTGTTGGGAAAATTGGACAGAAACTTGCAAAAAAAATGAAACTAGACCACCAACTTACACCATACACAAAAATAAACTCAAAATGGATAAAGGACTTCAACATAAGATGGGAAACCATAAAAATCTTAGAAGAAGCCATAGGCAGCAAAATGGCAGACATTTGTTGTAGCAATATATTTAACGATACAGCTCCTAGGGCAATGAAAACTAAGGAGAAAATAAACAAATGGGACTACATCAAAATAAAAAGCTTCTGCACAGCAAAAGAAACCATCAACAAAACAACAAAAAAGCCCACTGCATGAGAGAATATATTGGTCAATGTTATCTCTGCTAAGGGTTTAATCTCCAACATTTACAGGGAACTCATACAACTTAACAAAAGGAAGATAAACAACCAAATCAAAAAAATGGGCAAATGACCTAAATAGACATTTTTTGAAAGAGGACATTCAGAAAGCCAAGAGACATATGAAAACATGCTCAAAGTCACTAATCATCTGAGAGATGCAAATCAAAATGACAATGAGGTACCACCTCACAACTGTCAGAATGGCTATCATCAACAAATCAACAAAGGACAAGTGCTGGCGAGGAGGCGGAGAAAAAGGAACACTCCTTCACTGCTGGTGGGAATGCAGACTGGTGCAGCCACTGTGGAGAACAGTATGGCGTTTCCTCAAAAAGTCAAAAATGGAACTGCCATTTGACCCAGTAATACCACTTCGAGGAATATATCCCAAGAAAACAGAAACACCAATCAGAAAGGATATATGCACCCCTATGTTCATAGCAGCACAATTTACAATAGCTAAGATTTGGAAACAGCCTAAGTGCCCATCAGCAGATGAGTGGATTAGAAAACTGTGGTACATCTACACAATGGAATACTACGCTGCTATAAAAAAGAAGGAATTCTTACTATTTGCAACAGCATGGATGGAACTGGAAAGCATTATGCTAAGTGAAATAAGCCAGTCAGTGAAAGAAAAATACCACATGATCTCACTCATTTATGGATAATAAAGAACATTATAAACTAATGAACAAAAATAGATACAGAGGCAGAGAAGCAGACTGTCAAACGAAAGCGGGAAGGCTGGGGAGGGTTGTGAGGCGGCAGAGGGGGAACATAAGAGATAAACCGAAGGACTTGTATGCATGCATATAAGCATAACCAATGGATGCAAGACACTGGGAGGGGGGTGAGGGCACGTGCCGGGGGGGTAGGGGAAGCTGGGGGAAGGTCAATTGGGGAAAAAAAAAAAGGAGACATATGTACTACTATTTGTAATACTTTAAACAATAAAGAAAGAAAAAAATTAAAAAAGAAAAATTTAAAAAAGTTTACAGTAATTATATAACACATTAAATTTATGTGGTCAGGTGAACACAGACTGTCATAGTTCTTCAAATCATTATAAAATTTAACCTATTTATTACCTTTCTCTATATATTTTTTGTTTGTTTATTTGTTTGTTTTTGGTGTCTTGCTTGATTTCCTTTAGGAATGACTTGATTACTTTTAGGATCTAGACAGAGTATAAGTTCAGTCATTCACATTCATGATTCCTTCCATATTCATATACCACCCATTTCAGTATTCAATTAATATTTTTATGTATATCAACTCTCTTTTATATTAAATACCTAGTTTACGCTCATTCTAAAATAATATATCCGTGTCACCATAAGCTTGAGATGCTAATTATATTTTTACCTATTTGAATGTTAATAAAATAGTAATCTGTTTACTATCTAAAATCACTTTATTGTGGGAAACACTGGTATAGTTTACAGAAAGAGTACAGAACTTAGAACAAAAAACAGGGCTTCAAAATTTAATTCTGACATTTTCCTCTGTGAAAATTCTTTTACCAGTCTAAGCCTCTTTGTTTTCTAATCTGGAAAATGAAGAAAGGTATCCATTCTGCTTCCCTTCCTAGGTTATTGTGAAGTTTAAATTGCATAATGCCCATAATATTTTGTAACTGCAAAAAAACAAAAGAAAAAAGAAAAAAGAAACATGTGTGTGTGTGGGGGGAAGAATATTATATAAGTCAGTAAATAACAATAACAATAATAATATAGGACAATAATAGAGAAGTCAACTAATTTCATGCTTCCTGTATTTAAATATATAGCCACCTTTTGGTCTAAAAGACTGTATCTTTCGTTATGACAGTGAAAATTGGGTATAATGTAGGGCTGCTATTTGTCCCATCATCAGGAAATGTTTGGGAGTAAAAAAGAAAATCCTTGCCATTCTCAGGAAAAGAACCATTCTGTTTATTAGTTTGCTTCTAGTCAGGGCAACCCAGTAGCCTTTGCAGGCAGTCTGTGGAGAGCAGTCCAGAAGACTGAACAGTGTGGGACCCCAGCAGTACCTGTAAATTGATTTCAATGATAATTACAGAGCCATTAAAAACTTTTATTTTTACCAGCCATTCAAGTTTAAACAGTACATCTTTACATTGTCTTGTTACCAGGACATAGCCGCAGAATTGCTCTCAACTTTATCCAGAGTCACCCAGGGACACAGCAGTCTCTTGGAATCATTCCCATCTGAACATCAAAGGAAACCTTCCAGCCTACACTAAGCCTTCAAAGTCATGTTAGGTATCATTGAGAAAATAAAACACATCTAGGCTAGCATGTACTACAAGGCTTTATATTTTAGTATATGTGCTGCCGAAGCGAGCACACACAAGGCTTTATATTTATCTCTGGCACCTCATTAGCCTGAATATTAAGGTTCAAACAAATGTATCTGGTACTTTGCTACATACTTTTGCTTATATTAATACATTTAATATCAATCTTGCCATTTGTGGGAACCCTAATGTTATCTGATTCTAATTTATGAATGCACCTTATATCCTAACAAATGTTCAAATTTACCCACATTCTTATAAACAAATTGTTCAGCTTGCTTGGGTAAAATTCCAGTTATCTATGATGGTTGGACATTTGTTTATATGACATTTGACTTGTGAATTTTTTTAAAAAGTAGAATATATGCGGTATTAAAATTATACTTACTATGTTTAAATCTTTATTTGATTCAGAAAATCTTGAGGTTCTTACCCACATCATTATCAATCTTAATTGTAATTATTGCAGCTATAAAAATTATAAAAACAAAATAGAATTCATACTGATCTCATGAAAATCTCTTATAATACAAAATGCAGGAAAAATAGTTATTTGGATCCTCTAACAGCTTGGAGATAAATAAGAGTTTATTATAATTGTCAATTCTCCTAATTAGCAAGAATTATAATTTTTATAAGCTGTCAGCTCTGCCTGATGAGCTTGGAGAATCTCTTAGTGCCAGAAACTAAGGAAATGCTAAAACAAACAAGAAACAACAGTGTGGCATGTCAAAGTAGCATAAGAGTCAACAAAAGAACTCACAATGGTTAAAGATGGAACAATTTAAGCCATAAAATTAAGTAGTATAAGATTATAAACCAACATGTAAAGTACAAATTCATGCATTCATAAACAAATGATTGAGTAAATAAATAAATGGGGGAGAAGAGAAAAATCTCCCATGCAAAAGAATTAACAAATAATTTACATAGCTATTCCACCCTCAAGTAGAAGGAACATAACTCCTGACTTAGGAGTTATGGGAACTCTTTAAGTGTGGCCTGTGCATAGTGACTTATTTCCAAAGAGTGCAGTATGGAAAAGAGGGGGAAAGAATAATTTTGTAGTAGAGAAACCTGAGTAATACTACATCTGCCAGGAGATCAGGGTCAACATTAACAGTAATAAATCAAGTAGATGTAAATAACCTTAATATGATGATGAAAATTTGTACTTTACCTGTATGGTTATCTCCCAAAACCCCACAGCCCAGACTAATCATGTGGAAAAAAAACATATAAAGCCCAACAGTGGAACATCTTACAAACTACTTGACTAGAATTCCTCAAAACAATCAAAGTCATCAAAAATAAGAAAGTATCTTAAGAGAGTGTCACAGCCAAGAGGAGTGTAGGGACATATAATGACTAAATGCAATGTGGTATTTTACTGACCACCTGGGACAAAAACAAGATATTAGGTAAAATTATGAAGTCTGAGTAAATCATGGACTTTAGTTAATAATAATGTATCAAAAATAACAATAATAATGTATAAATATTCATTAATTAATTTTAACAATAGTAATGTAAGATATTAATAGGGGAAACTAGATGTGGGGTATATGGGAACTCTTTGAGCTATCATCACAGTTTTTATGTAAATCTAAAACTGTTCTAAAAATAAAGTAATATTTAAAAAATCAGTTATTCAAAGAAAAGCATATTTTTTAATATATCACATCATGCTGTCTGTTTAATAGAAGTAATTTTAGGAGACTGACATTTGTTAATCTTTAAAAAATTATGCTGCAGACAGGTTTAATTCTACTTAACCAAAGTGGAATAAGCAACTAATTTAATTAACTTAATTTATGGTGGGATCTGGATATTGTGTGGATTTTTAAACTTAATTAGGAAAAATTTTTAAATTAAATCCAGTACTGAATGTTTTTGTTTCTTTCAGTTTATTCTATTTAACCTAATGACCAGAAGCTATAAAACTTGTAAATGAGATATTTCATTTGGAGGGGAGTTAGGTTCCACCCTCCCCCACACACATAAATAGGTTACTTAGAATTGATCTACTAATGAACTAAAACATCTGCTTGAAGTTTTATAAAACCATATTTTAAAATAAGACTCTCTAACCTTGTATTTTTCTAGCACCTTTTATATGAGCATACAAGCATTTCACAAGCACCTTATGGTACATTTAGAGTGACATTTCCTAAATGAAAGAAGCAGATGAGTCAAATGCTTATACCAGATTCTCCATGAGTCAAAGGTGCAACTATTCCATTGAGTCATTAGCTGTCAGTCCTAAAGTAATTTTCAGAAGAATTATTTAAACATAAACCATTTGAAAGCATAATAAGGAGATGAGCGAGCCATTTTCCTATTTGTTTTCAACATTAGGTTATTTGAGATGAAATTTGGGGGGATTCAAATATCAAAATATACTACTAAACTGAATACAAAGGTATTTTTCTCACCTTTTAAAATTATATATTAATATCTGTTGCATGTATGTCCACTTTAGGTGCAATAGTAGCCTAAACCACTTAAAGCTTAAATCCTATTCCAAGGCCCTTTCTTTCTGTTATTCTGCCCATACATGAAGTATATTAGACAACTCAATAGCTCTCTGATAATTCTGTCATTACTGTCTCAATATCCTAGCTTCTAACATAAGCACCTTATAAATAATGTAACAAATAACACTGTAGCAGAAAACATAATTGTGAAATTTTTGAATGCCATAAACCAAGAATTTATGACTTCAGAATTTATCCCTTCCTATAGTGATAAAGTTTCTTATGAGAATACATACAAAAAATAAAATGCCAATGTTTTGTATACAATTCTGAATTTTTATTAAAATTAGTTCTCACTAGCCCTAGCTGGTTTGGCTCAGTGGATAGAGCGTCAGCCTGCAGATTGAAGGGTCCCAGGTTTGATTCCAGTCAGGGCCACATATCTTGGTTGCAGGCTTGATGAGGAGACAACCAATCGATGTGTCTCTCTCACATCAATATTTCTCTGTCTCTCCCCCTACCTTCCATTCTCTCTAAAAATTAGCGGAAAAAATATCCTCAGGTGAGAATTAACAAAAAAAAATTAGTTCTCATTTATACCCAAAGATAGGTTGGGCCTAGATAAGCTTGGTTTCAATCTATGATGTCTTGCCTATGCTAGTAAGAGACTGTATTTTAGGTAACCCATTTAAAGCAATATGGTTTTCTTTTATATACATACTAGAGGCCCGATGCACGAAATTCCTGCCGGGGATGGGGGGTGTCCCTCAGCCCAGCCTGCACCCTCTCCAATCTGGGACCCCTCGAGGGATGTCCGACTGCCCATTTAGACATCCCTTTCACAATCCAGGACTGCTGGCTCCCAACTGCTCGCCTGCTTGCCTTCCTGATTGCCCCTAACCACTTCTGCCTGCCAGCCTGATCACTCCCTGACCACTCCCCTGCCAGCCTGATTGATGCCTAACTGCTCCCCTGCCAGCCTGTTTGCCCCTAACTGCCTTCCCATGCAGGCCTGGTTACCCCTAACTGCCCTCCCCTGCAGGCCTGGTCACCCCTAACTGCCCTCCCCTGCAGGCCTGGTCTCGCCCCAACTGCTCTCCCCTGCAGGCCTGGGTCCTTCCCAACTGCCCTTCCCTGCAGACCCAGTCACCCCCAACTTCCCTCCTCTGCCGGCGGGTCACCCCTAACTGCCCTCCCCAGCAGGCTTGATCACCCCCAACTGCCCTCCCTTGCAGGCCTGGTCCCTCCCAACTGCCCTCCCCTGCTGGCCATCTTGTGGCAGCCATCTTGTGTGTTGGAATGATGGTCAATTTGCATATTACTCTTTTATTAGATAGGATAGAGGCCTGGTGCATGGGTGGGGGCCAGCTGGTTTGTCCTGAAGGGTGTCCCAGATCAGGGTGGGGGTTCCCTTAGGGTATGGAGCAGCCTGGGCGAGGGGCCTGTGGTGGTTTGCAGGCCAGCCATGCCCTCTGGCGACCCAAGCAGAGGCCCTGGGATCTGGGATTTATTTATCTTCTACAATTGAAACTTTGTAGCCTGGAGTGGAGCCAAGCCTTCTGCTCGCTCAGTGGCAGCAGCCATTTCTGTTGGGATTTATGTATCTTCTATAATTGAAACTTTGTAGCCTTAAGCGGAGGCCAAAGCAGGCCAGGGCTGCAGAAGCTTGGCTTCCTCCATCGCTGCGGGCAACCCTAGCCTCCTGCTCTCTCCAGCTCTGTGGCTGCCGCCATTTCTGTTGGGATTTATTTATCTCCTATAATTGAAACTTTGTAGCATTGAGTGGAGGCCTGGGCCAGCAAGGGCAGCTGGAAAGCTTGGCTTCCTCCATTGCCAGGGAAACCCAAGCCTCCCTCCTGCTCTCTGTGGCTGCAGCCATCTTGGTTGGGTTTATTTGCATATTCCCTCCTGATTGGCTGGTGGGCGTGGCTTGTGGGTGTAGTGGGGGTACAGTCAATTTGCATATTACTCTTTTATTAGATAGCACTAGAGGCCCAATGCATGAAATTCATGCAAGAGTAGGCCTTCCTTTCCCCGGCTGCTGGCACCGGCTTCCCTCTGGCACCCGGGACCCAGGCTTCCCTTGCAGCCCTGGCTTTGTCCAGAGGACGGAAGGACATCTGGAAGTCTAATTAGCATATTATACTTTTATTATTATAGAGAAAGGGAGAGGGAGAGAGAGACAGAAACATCAATGATGAGAAAGAATCATTGATTGGTTGTCTCCTGCACGCCCCACACTGGGGATCGAGCCCGAAACCTAGGCATGTACCCTGTCCAGGAGTCAAACCATGACCTCCTGGTTCATAGTTTGACGCTCAATCATTGAGCCACCCTGGCCAGGCTAAAGAAATATAGTTTTTTAAATTAATAGTAAGTAGAAAAGTACATGATCTGAAGCACACTGGGGAAAATATCTTAACACAGATGATCCAATAATTCTTGAACTGCTTGACATTGTCACAGGAATCTCTAACCTTGTTGATGGAAGCCTGAGGGCAGCAAGAATTGTTGTGTCAAGCAAACTGCAGATTCTAATCCAATTCCCGGTTGCCTAGTTACAGTACTTTATAATGGAAACACTGTTATTAGTTAGTATGAGTTTTGTTAGTCTAAATTAATAAAACTAATAAAATAAACGAATATACTAATAAACCCTGGGACTTTGCCCTAAGTGTGTAATGTAGTTTAGTATAAGGTAAGGCCTTTCAGAATCCCAGCAAAGTAGGATTAATGCTAAGAAATACCCAAAAGCCCTAATTAGAAAGTTATGTTATTGTGGACCCATAACATGTACTCTGAGTATAATAGCTTGCCTTATTTCTTCATTATAAACATCCTTCAAGTCCTAAATTGAGGACTTCTTAGGGGTAGAACCACACACCTTCCTTCATGATCTCCTCATAAATAATTTTCTCTAGAGGAGTCTAAGACAGTCCTGCATCATCAAGAAAAGTTCAATTTCACTAAATATCTATTTAATTTAAGTCCCTGTTACCTGGCCCACAGCCCTTGCTCTGCTCATGTCTGTCTAACTGCCTACCACACCACACTTCCTTCTAGCAGGACATTAGCCTAGGCAGTGGGGGTTCTAAGAACTGTCTTACGGACAGATACAAAAATAACCAAACAAATCACATATGGCTAATAAATGATAAGTGCCATAAACAAAGAGCTACAGATATACACAGAGGTGCAGATGTTGGTGTATCTGACTTGACCACAATCTAGTGCCATGAGTCCCAGTGTTGCCAGAGCAACATTCTTGATCCACAGCAACTGAAGATAAAGTTTGGACTAAAGGGCTGTGGGAAGGGAAAGGGAATTTAATAAACAACCTAGTGTACGTATATGAATGGGTAAACACAATTCTGCTTCCCCTTGGGAATTAATGGCATTTTTTTTCTGCTAAAATATTTTGTTAATTTACTACAGTATTACAATTTTAAAAAGTGTTTATCTGTTTAAATATTAAGGCAGTGCTTTGAATATTTGAGAGCAACTCATAATGTAAAAACTACTATTTTGCTTTGGAATTCATTTGAGCAAGAGTGGAGCTAAAGGTTTACCTTCCTTTTTACATTTTGTTTAGGCTAATATTAATTTTAATTTATTAAAACAATAATAAGCTTTAAGTGGAGTAATTGGATGAGGGAAAATGCCAGCTAAAATTTTGCTATAGTTAGCCCACAGAGAAGGTAATCCAAACTCCAATATATGCAAGACATTTAAATCCAAAGAAATAATGTTCTATTATTTTCCTATTACTCTTTAAAAATGTTTCCCCAAGCCTTTCATACTTTTTTAACTACTACCAACTGGCCATGACTCCTTTTAGCTACTTCTAACAGATTCAGATCAAGACTGGATTAGATACAGCAAGACCTTGTGATGACATAAACAACCTCCCTCAGATATACTGACCTGAAATGGTAAGGTAAAACAAAGCACAAAATCTTAGAGACTGAGATGTAAGGTTCATAGAGGAAAGGAAAAACATTCAATGTATTCACAGAAGCACTTATCTAACAGTATCTCAGGCATAGGATTTTTCTAAAAATATTTATGTGTATCTAAATCTACAAAGAGAAGCCTCAATTCTGGATACATTTAAATTGGGACATAGTTAAACCCAGGAATATCAGAGTCGCTTATTTTACTTGTTATTTTATTTAAAATAGCAATAACAGCCCTGACCAGGTCATTCAGTTGGTTAGTGTTGTCCTGATACACTAAGGTTGTGAGTTCGATCCCTGTCCAGGCACATATAAGAATCAACGAATGAGTGCATACATAAGTGGAACAACAAATTGTTTTTTTTTTCTCTCTCTCCCCCTTCCTTTCTTATCCCTCTAAAATTAAAAATAAATAAAATAGTAATAACAACCATTAACATTTATTATTAATAGCATAATATTCTATTTCTCAGAAACTGTACTAGTCACTTTCCTTGCATTATCTCATCTAAATCTCACAACTCTGTGAAGAAAGTACTATTTTTAACCATTTTACAGATGGGAAAAACAAGGCAAGGACATATAGCAAGTGTCATGACGGACATAAAAGCCCATGCACTTATTCTCCATGCAATACTAACTTTTGGAATTTTAGCACTGAGGAGAAAAGAATGGGTGTTAGTTATGTGACTATGGCATCATTCACTTTGATAGCTTGATGGTAACTGCTCATATAAACTACTTCAATTTAAGACAATTTCCAATTTTCAGGTGTTCCACATTCCAATTAGGCATACAGTTTTGGCTGTAGAACTAATAGTTACTATTAATTTAGCCTTAGTATGGTCCAAGTGCTGGCCTAATTCATGAGGTAGGTGCTATTTTTGTCATCCCTACTAAAGCCCTGATGGGTTAAGGTTACTCTGCTAGAGAGCACCAGGATTCAAACACAGGCAGACTGGCTCAAAGGCTCTAAGTCACTGCTCTATGCAGCTGTTCAACTAAAAGCCTAAAAAAACAATAATGAATCCCATGTCTTGGAAAGTGAGGGTCAAAGCAGAATGCTGTAAAGGACCCAGGAGTTCCATCGCTTTTACAGCAAACATTTCCTCCTTTGCTGCTCTTTGGGGAAGCTACATTTTATGTCAGAATTAGGCATCAGAGGGGAGGGCAATGGTCATAGTTACTAGTATTCAAGTGGCCTAGAGACCCACAATATAAGCTCCCACAGCAGAGCTGGGCACTAACCACCCACTTTCTAATGGAGGAGTTAGTTAGTAAGGTTCACTGAAGGCTTACTATTTACTGTTTAGGAATAAACATAAAAATCTCCAGAGAAGATAAATTTCTTCTCTAATTGCCTGTCAGTTAAGAAATATCTGTCCCTCCTATCTTACTGAGTCTATAACCTTGGGTCATAGAGTCAGTGTTCTATGCTTGTTCATCTTTGAAATGTCTTATTAATGCCTGAGTGGAAGACACATTATTAATACAAAATATTAATTATACTTCAGGATTATAAACAACTACAGATTTTAATGAGTGACCTATATTAACATTTATTTAGTGCCTCACAATTTTATTTACAAACAGTTGCAAAGTCATTTTCAGTCCTTAGTTGCAGAAACAGAGTAACAGTTTGGCACAGTAACTTACTTAAAGTTACATAGCATATTGTTAGTATATATGACAAGTTTGGATTAGTCTTTATCCCAATTCAAAGTGCTTTTGCCATTCATGGTCTAATAATAGCAAAAATGTATTAAGCACTTACCATGTAGCAGACACTGTGCTAGGTGCATAATCCAATTCTCACAACAGCGCTACGAGGCAGCTGTTATTATTCCCATTTTACAGATGAGAAAATAGTTTCAGAGAGGTTAAGTCAGTTACCCAGATTGCATGCTCATGAAGTGGCAAAAAATTAGTATCCAAATCCTGATCTCTCTGTCTCCTAGAATTTTGTTCCCATCTAAACTCTGGAGAATGGGAGTATTCATGTAAAATATTCAACTTATCTAAAAATTTTTAATGTGAGCAGGTGGGGGTAAAGGTTGCACAAATGATGGCAATGTGCTGTGAACAAGGAAGTGTTATTATTAGCTTAATTCTCTAAAGCTGAGGTCACACACACACACACACACACACACACACACACACACAGGAAACAAGGATAAGACATGTTTCTGTGTCTATCATTAGGGTCCACATTGCTTATGTTCTAAATAAAAACCTCCTGGGTAAAGGCACTGAATTGTGCCTCAGCTGGTTTACTGCAATACTTCTCTCCATGTGCTAAGTTTACTAACAACAATGCTGCTTAACAATAATAATTAGGAAACCATTGGGTTTAGGTTATAAATGGATACTACAAAAATTGAAATGATACTTGTGGGTACACATATACAGATATAGGAATATACACAGACACATAAATAAATGTATATTTGTTATTCAGGTATAAGAATATTGTCTATGTCTCTAAATGGCTTTGTACACCTGAGTATTTGAACATGACTGCTTTTACCAATTAAATAACTATTAATACCAATTAATAGTAGACACATTTGTACAAATTTACGCTTATCCAGAATGAGATTTCAAAAATTTGTAGCAACTGGATTAGGGTAGGAGAAAGGGTATCAGTAGACTTGAACATGTGGCATAACGCTTTTCTCAAAACTAAATCTTAGGGCAGTTAAGAAAAACAAGTAAGACCATCAGGATCAAGACATCTACAATAGTAAAAATAGAACCTTTTGGGGTAAAACACAATTAATCAAGATTATACTTTTACCAAATTGCCTTCTTTCCTCTAAATTGCTTTATTTGAAACAGGGATTAAGGTAGACACATTTTCCAAAATAAATGTATCATTTCTTATTTGTCACCTAGCTACTTTAGCGTCCCAAAATGTTTGCAAGTCCCTGGACTGGCCAAGCTCTTTCATAACCTTTTCTGGGGCTGCTTACTTTGCCTGGAGAGCACTCCCTTTTCTCACCCTCAGCTTCCACAGACTTACCTAAGAAACTGTTCCATATCCATTGCTATTCGCCATGTCTGTTTCAGCACTGACGCATACCTCCATGTTTCGCTTCTCTACATATTGCCTCGCAGTCTGAACGAAAAACTGTTGTTTTGTTTTTCTAAGTTTGTTTTTTGTTTTTTACTTTTTTAGGGATCCAAGGCATAAGAATTAGGTTACATTTTCCCAAATATCAGCACTTTTCTTCATCCTCTAGTTAGTATCATATTTAGGATCTGTAGTGTTTTATTTAAAACCTCTTTGAGAAGTATAGAGATGATAAATGTGACCCAATTTGAAATTAAGATGGAAAGAAAAGTAAATACTACATTAGGAGTGGTTGTTAGAAACATTCATCTAACTTGTTTGAGATAGAAACATCCAGGCTCTTGGCCCGCAGGCATCTACTCTGGAGGTGACACAGGAGAATTCCAGGAACAGCCAGTACTATAAGAAATTGATAGTCCTCCCAAAGTCAGTGGAATTCAAAACACAAAGCTATTTTAATCAGATTTATTTTCATAACATATTTTCATATGCTCATGTTTTGGTTTTTGAAGTTCTGTCTACTATTCAAGTATGCTATTTTCCTCAAATTTTAGTCCTCAGCCCTAGCTGGTTTGGCTCAGTGCATAGAATGTTGGCCTGCGAACCAAAGGGTCCTGGGTTCGAATCCCATCAAGGGCACGTACCTGGGTTGAAGGCTCCTCCCTGGCCTAGGCCCTGGTCAGGGTATATGCAGGAGGCCACCAATCGATGTCTTTCTCTCACATTGATATTTCTCTCTGTCTTTCCCTCTCTCTTCCACTGTGTCTAGAAATTAATGGAAAAATATCCTCAAGTGAGAATTAAAAAAAAAAAATTTAGTCCTCAGTTTTTAAGCCTTACCTTAGTTTAAAAGAATTCTGCTCATATCAGAAGTTCCTCAAGCACATATTTTTGTTTTATTATACTTTTTCTGAGTGAATTATGTGGCAAACAGTTACATAATTTCCAGTCCCCTCTTTTTTAAAATATATTTTATTGATTTTTTTTTTTTTTTTACAGAGAGGAAGAGAGAAGGATAGAGAGTTAGAAACATCAATGAGAGAGAAACATCGGTCAGCTGCCTCCTGCACACCCCCCACTGGGGACATGCCTGAAACCAAGGTACATGCCCTTGACCGGAATCAAACCTGGGACCCCTCCGTCCACAAGCAGATGCTCCATCCACTGAGCCAAACCGGTTAGGGCCCCTCTTTTCTTGCACTTGTTCCTCTAAAGCTTTGTAAAGTCAGTTATTCATTTCCCCAGCCTCCCAGGAAGCTAGGGGTTTGCAATATGAACAATTTTAGACCATTGAGATATGATAGGAAGTTTGTTTGGTAGCTTTCTTGGAAGACTTTCCTTCCTAGTTTGTTTGTGTGTTTTTTTAAGTAGAAGGTGAGGAGAATGACTTTTTCTTCCCCATCCTTCCTGTATGTTTTCTGGTGAGGAAATTGTTGGAGCTGCTATGTGTATGCCCTTGTGTGCCCATCAGGAGACAGTCCACATTTTGTTGCTTCAACATCCTGGTACTATCTGTGTTGTATGACACAATTATATATCTCCATTATTTAAGTCATTGCTAGTTGCATATAAATATTCTAAAAAATCTTATATAAATATTATTTGTGCATTAGAATATTTTGTTTAGACATGTTTATTTGGAAATATATGGTTATGCTCCATTTGTTTCTTCCTTGCAATGACCCCTATGAAGTTGAACAGATTCTAAGGAAATCTTTGGAAGAATCTAAGAGTTCAACAAGAAAGCAAGAGAGAAACATATAGGCAATTGAATCACTCAATATAGATATATCATTAAAAGGACTCATAACCAGGAACTGCCACGCTAATATAAATGTAACTTTTAATGTAACTTTTAAAGTCAATACTTTTCTTTCCTTTTTTTAAAAAAAATATATATTTTTTATTGATTTCACAGAGCAAGACAGAAGGAGAGAGAGCAATAGAAACAATGATGAGAATCATTGATTGGCTGCCTCCTGCAAGTCCCACACTGGGGATCGAGCCCGCAACCTGCATGTGACCTTCTGGTTCATAGGTCGATACTCAACCACTGAGCCACGCCAGCTGATCTAAAGTCAATACTTTTCTAATTTTATCCCATCTCCTTACATGTGCTCCTTTTTAAATCAGCTTTATTGAAATATAATCCACATACTATAAAATCCACACTCCTTCTTTGACAAGGTTTTGTAACTTTGCAGAAAGGATAGTCTATCAAGTTTAACCTTTCTTACTCCACATCCACCCCCTCTAGCTGAAGGTCTCAATTTCCAAGTCTAAACCCTCCACCCTTGATTCCTTATTCCTTGGTCTTGACTCTATCAAGAATATTTACTGTCTTTCCATTTGTGTAAGGAGCTAGCTCTTAAATGGGTGTTTCCAAAGGAGGAATAAGCAGTAGGGTGTGACACAATGGGGTTAGCTAAACAGTGTGGTCAGACAGCAAGAGGTCTGGGCAGGGCAAGATTGCTGACTAGACTGGGAGCAGGGCTTGGCAAGTTTAGGAGACAACAGGTTTTAAAATCTCTGTTAAAGGTAGCAATCAAGGTCAGAGAAGCAAACTAATTAGACTCTTCAAGACAGTGGTCCAAAGTCAGTGCTAGAAGGAACTTGTATTTGACTGAAGCTTAGGGAGTTGGTGTCCTTTTTTATCTATTGTAGTCTAGGTAGTTCTAGTTAGCACCTCTCCCAGTCAGAGCCTTCTAGATATTAGGGAACTTTCAAAACTTCCTAACCCTTAAAAAAAAGAGAGAGAGATTTTAAGAAGAAGAAGTATGGGAAAAAAGAAAGAAGGAAAGAAAAAGGAAGATATTTGTGTTAATTCAAAAACTCTCAGGATCTAAGTCAGTTTCAAGGCTTGGCTGGAAAACTCTCAGGATCTAAGTCAGCTTCAAGGCTTAGTCCCTCATGGTGGACCAAGTCTTCAGACCCTTGTCATTTTCTCCATAGTTATCCTCTTTTTAGGACGCAGCTTGAGAAAAGGACAATGAATAAGTACCAAGGCAAAGACAATGCCAGCTAATGCCTCTTTGGTCCCTTTTTATACATTCCTAGAAGTCACCAGTGACCTCCTAAATCCCTAACCCAATGCTTTCTTTCTTATTGGACTTTAATTCTTTTTACCCTCTGAGCAGCATAGTTGTTTTCCCCTCACCCCACAAGAAACATACTTTTTAAGGTTCCCCTGTTAATCAGCAGCCTGTGTCCTTCCCTACTTTCTATGAGAAACTTACAAAATTTTATCTCCCTTCTTTTACAGGATAAAAACTTTCTAGAAAGAATAGTAAGCAAACAAACATATCATGTTAGACACTAAAACCTCATTATCTATAATAAAAAGTTATAAACATGTAAAAGTATCATCCAATACATTTCTTGCATTTCATTTTTGAAAACTACAAACAAGGATGAGGTTCATTTTTCTCAGAAATATATACAATAGAAGTGACCTTTTCATATGCAACAACAAAGGCTTTGTTTTTTTAACTACCTCTAGTTCTGAAGATTCAGAAAACAAAAGACCCTATTTACTGAACATCCATTATTGGTTCAGATAGATGCATTTTAATAAAAGCACTATTTACAACCTGGAGCTCTCGCTCTATGGATGCTTTTGATCCAGGAACTACAATCAAAAGCCTCTGCACCAAGAGACTATGGCAGTGTTCTTCCAGAACACAGAGAACAGTATTGTGGCCATTTGAACTTCCAGCAATTTCAGCTACAGAAATCAGGGTTTTTAGAAAACCCTGGTCACTGAATTTCCTTCTTTAAAAGCTTCTTCTTTTCTTTTCTCTGTTAAATGGAAAATAAAAAAATCAGCAAGTGAAATCAGACTAATTTATCCAGTCCTCAACTTGCTTTCTTCCATTTGTTCAGACCCCTGTTTTCTGTGGAATTAATTTTCTACCTGGTGCCTCTACTTTTATGTTTAAAAACCCTATTAGCAGCAATTTAGTCCAGTTATGTCAAGTTATGCATAAAGTATTTTCCTTGCTTTTATCCCATATCTGATACTGTTCTTTCTGCTAATTCATGTGTTTTTATTTTCCAGAGTCAGAAAAATTGGAATTCTCATGCTGGTTGGAGTGTAAGTTACCATGTATTAATCTTGTGATCCAAAATGACAGAAACAATTAAAACTCAAACTAACTTAAGCTAAAGAAAAAGGAAATGGAGGAGAAGGAAAAGAGGAGAAGGAGGAAGAAATGCAAAAAGAAAATAAGCAGGAGGGGGAAGATTTGGGCTCATATAATTGGGTAGGATAGACATTACACAAATCTGGACCAAGGGTTCAGGTGAGGTTGTCATGGTGTCCTCCTATTCATTATCAAAAATAAACTTAGCTTGCCCCACCAGTGGTGTGGCTCAGTGGTTGAGCATCAACCTATAAACCAGGAGGTCACCATTTGATTCCCAGTCAGGCACATGCCTGGGTTGCAGGTTTCATCCCCAGTAGGGGGCATGCAGGAGGCAGCCAATCAATGATTCTCTCTCATTATTGATGTTTCTCTCTCTCTCTCTCCCTCTCCCTTCCTCTCTGAAATCAATAAAAGGACATATATATATATATATATGTCCTTTTATTAATATTATAATAATAAAAGGCCAAGAGGCATCACGACCAAACGACCAGTCACCATGAGGTGCATGGAGCACCTCTTGGGCCCTCCCCCACAGCCCACAGGCTCCTATAGCTGCAAGGCGGCCGGCAGGCAGGCAGGCGGGTGGGTGCAGCAAGGCGGGCGTGGCTGTGAGCATGGCCGGCAGGTGGGCAGGGTGCGTGTGGTTGGGCGGGGCCTTGCTATTTCACGCGCTGGGCCTCTACTCCTACATAATAAAGAGGTAATATGCAAATTGACCATCACTCCAACACACAAGATGGCCACCCCCATGTGGTCAAAGATGGCCAGCAGGGGAGGGCAGTTGTGGCAATCAGGCCAGCAGCAGAGGGCAGTTGGGAGGAAACAGGCTTGCAAGGGAGGGCAGTTGGGGGCGACCAGGCCTGCAGGGGAGGGCTGTTGGGGGAGGACCCAGGCCTGCAGAGGAGGGCAGTTGGGGGGACCAGGCCTGCAGGGGAGGGCAGTTGGGAGGAAACAGGCTTGCAAGGGAGGGCAGTTAGGGGCAACAAGGCTGGCAAGGGAGGGCAGTTAAGGGTGACCGGGCCAGCAGGGGAGCAGTTAGGCGTCGATCAGGCTGGCAGGGGAGTGGTTAGGGGCAATCAGGCAGGCAGGCAGGTGAGCTATTGGGAGCCAGCAGTCCTGGATTGTGAGAGGGATTTCCCAGATTGGAGGGGGTGCAGGCTGGGCTAAGGGACACTCCCCCATGCACGAATTTCATGCACTAGGCCTCTAGTTGTGTGTGTGTGTGTGTGTGTGTGTGTGTGTGTGTGTATATATATATATATATATATATATATATATATATATATATATATATATTAAACTTAGCTCTATTTTATTCTCTTCATTTTTTCCTAAAACATTCAGGCATCATCTACGTTCAGAGATGGTGGTCCTTTCTTTCAAAAATGCAAAAGTTCACAGCATGTTGCAGCAGAAACATCCCAGAGAAGAATTCTGATTGACCCAATTAGGGTCATCCCTGAGTCAAGTACTGCGGCCAGGGAACCTAAAGAGAAGCAGCATGGTCTAAGGGTTAAGAACATGTAATCTGGTGGGATTTTGTAGATTACATGTAAGTTACCACTGTCATTCTCTTAAATTGGTATAGGGCCCTGGAGCCTAAACATTGACTAGTGAAGGACAGCCCAACTGATGGTTGGTCATTTCTCTTCTCATCTACCACTCTCTAGCAGCCATTGCCATTCTTCTAGTCAAAGAGAGAGAGAAAAAAGGATATATTTTCAATCCACTTCTTTCTAAATTTGAGATTATTTGTGATAATTCTTATGGTTAGTTTTTAACTTTTGAGGATTGCTTCTAGGAGATGCAAATAGAGCTGTAGTAAACCTCAGCAGAGTCTTCTGCTTGGTAGTTGGCCATCACTTTCTTCAGTTTATCTCACGAGGTTGTGTTTCTTTCCTAATGTGGTCGTTACTATCAACATTTTGCTGTGTTTTTTGTTTGTTTTTAAATATATTTTATTGATTTTTTACAGAGAGGAAGGGAGAGGGATAGAGAGTTAGAAACATTGATGAGAGAGAAACATCAATCAGCTGCCTCCTGCACACCTCCTACTGGGGATGTGCCCGCCACCAAGGTACATGCCCTTCACAGGAATCGAACCTGGGACCCCTCAGTCCGCAGGCCGAAGCTCTATCCACTGAGCCAAACCAGTCAGGGCAACATTTTGCTGTTTTTAAATATGTATATTTGTTACTTAGTTTTATGTTGGTGAACAAATGTGTGACTCACTTCATTCTCCTATCTTTATGCCTCAGCTTATTTATGTTGCCTAATTAAAGGAGTCACTAAAGTAACTTACATAGACATAGATTGTATCAAGGGCACTTGCTATTGTGTTCTAGGCAGAAAAGAGGTCAGCAGTTTATTTCAGTGGAAAATTTTATGTTCTGCCTCGTTAGTTATTCTGTAATATATTCATGAGTGCAAGCATAGTTCCTGATAAGCTTTGTTTATAATTGAATTGAGTAAAAAACTTTTTTCCCCCTGCTCACACCTTTTGTTTTATCTGCTTTCAGAATATACCAGTCTTTTGAAATTATTCCCCATGCTTGAGAAGCATTCCCAAGATTTCTGTAAATTAATTTACCTGCCCTATCTCTTCTGACCTTTTCAGCTAAAGGGAAGTGGTAGGTTCTGATGATTTCCCAAGCCAGACTTCCCCTCCCACTTTTTAAGATTTTTTTTTTTAAGTTTTAGGTTCACAGAAAAACTAAGAGGAAGGAACAGAGATTTCCCAAATGCCCCTGCCCTCACACATACATAGCCTCTCCATTACCAACATCCCTCACCCAAATGATCGTGTGTTATGACGGATAAACCTACATTGACATATCTCAATCACCCAAAATGATTATCTTGGTGCTGTACATTCTATAGGTTTGGACAAATGTATAATGACATGTACCCATCTTGATAGTATTATACAGAGTATTTTCACTGCCATTTTAAAAGGCTCCATGCTTCACCTTTTTATCCGTCACCCCAATGCCTGACAATCAATGATCTTTTTACGGTCTCCATAGTGTTGCTTTTTTACAGAATGCCATGTAGTTAAAATCATACAGTGTATAGCCTTTATAGATTAGCTTCTTTCACTTAGTAATATGCATTTAAGGTCTCTCCATGACTCATCATGGCTTAATAGCTGATTTCTTTTAGCACTGAATAATAATCCACTGTCTAGATGTATCAGTTTATTTACCCACTCCCCTGTTGAAGGACATCTTGGTTGTTTCCAAGTTTTGGCAATTTTAATAAAAGCTGTTGTAAAAATCTGTGTACAGGTTTTTGTGTGGATATGTTTTCAACTCCTCTGGGTAAATATTGAGGAACAATGATAACTAGATCGTATGGTAAGTTTAATTTTATAAGAAATTGCCAAACTGTCTCCCAATGTGACTGTACCATTTTGCATTTTCACCAGCAGTTAGTGAGATTTGCTGTTGCTCTACATCCTTGTCAGCATTTAGTGTTGTCAGTGTTCTATATTTTGACCCTCCTGATAGATATGTAGTACTATCATGTTGTTTTAATTTGCATTTCCCGGGTAGCATATGATGTGAGCATCTTTTCATATGCTTATTTGCCGTCTGAATATCTTCTTTGGTAAGATATCTATTAAAGTCTTTGGCCCATTTCTTAACCAGTTGTCTTTTTTTTTCATGTTGTTTTAAGAGTTCTTTGTATATTTTGGATAACAGTTCTTTATGAGGTTGTCTTTTAGAAATATTTTCTCCCAGACTGTGGTTTGTCTTCTCATTGCCATTGTCTTACACTGAGCAGTTGTTTTTTTTACTTAAATGAAGTCCAGTTTATCCACTCTTTCATGAATCATGCCTTTGGTATTGTATCTAATTAGTCATTTTCAAACCCAAGGCCATCTAGTTTCTCCTATGTTATCCTCTAATTGCTTTATAGTTTTGTGTTTTATATTTAGGTCCATGATCCATTTTGAGTTAATTTTGTGAAGGATGTAAGGTCTGTGTCTAGATTATATTTTTGACATGTGGTTGCCCAGTTTTTCCAGCAATATTTGTTGAAACGACTACCTTTGTCCCACTGTATTGCCTTTGTTCCTTTGTCAAAGATCAGTTGACTATATTTATGTGGGTCTTTTTCTAGGCTCTCTTTCTATTCCATTGATCTATTGGTCTATCAATAAGATACTGTCTTGATAGCTGTAGCTTTATAATAAGTCTTGAAATTGGGTAGTGTCAGTCCTCTAACTTCTTTCTTTTCCTTCAATATTGTGTTGGCTAAACTGGGTCTTTTGCCTTCTTCATAAAATTTTAGAATAAGTTTGTCAATATTCACACAAAAAGCTCTCTGAGATTTTGATTGGGATATTCTCTCTTCTTCATTCCTGTCCCAGAGTCCATTGTCACAAGTTGCTCCTGACTAAACAAAACTCCCTGCTGTTATCTTCCATATGGCCTCTCCTTTCACTTTCAAAATTACTTTTTTTCCAAACAAAAGTTCTCACATATTTATTACTGAACCAACCTACCAGTGCAGAAGCATACAAACAAAAAGAAAAATTACCTTACCAGTAAAACCAAGTTTAGCCCTAACCAGTTTGGCTCAGTGCATAGAGCATTGGCCTGCGACTCAAGGGTCCCAGGTTCGATTCCGGTCAAGGGCATGTACCTTGGTTGCGGGCACATCCCCAATAGGGGGTGTGCAGGAGGCAGCTGATTGATGTTTCTCTCTCATCAATGTTTCTAACTCTCTGTCCCGCTCCCTTCCTCTCTGTAAAAAAAAAACAATAAAATATATTTTTTAAAAATAAAAGAAAACCAAGTTTAACTGTCCACAAAGTAGTGATGTTTTCAGAGTAATATGGTAACATTCAGATGACCTTGAAACAGTATAAATATGTGTGCCATCTCATGTGTGATTCCTTATAGAACCAGCTTGGTTCTTCTCCAATGTCTCCTTTTGGAATTGTACCTGATTTTATTACCAGATTTCATCTGAATCCATTGAGGAACGGGACAATTCTGCTTTTGTTTTTTGGCCAGTAATTTTTTTTCTTAACTGATTTTAATAACATGACATAAAACCCCTACACTTGATATAATTGTTATTCAAAATACATAGATGAATATTGTCTTCTTTTAAAAATATAAAATAAATTAACAAGACATGAAAATAGGCAAGTTTTCATTAAATAAATAAATATCTTAAAGTTTTGCTTTTTATATCATTTGAAGAATGGAAATTATCACTTAAACAATTTTCAAGTTTATTAAACAAATTTTATAAAATATTATAAAATGTTTAACTTTCATCAGCTTCAAGGTTTATGTTGCTCCCAAATTTTGCATATAACTGAACTTTCAAATCTGCCAATACCTGCTGAATTGATTCCACTCTGGATGCTAAGGTGTCTATTTCTTGCAAAATTTTCTTTGCTTCTAACATTTCTTGTGTTTCTTTTTGAGACTGTCTACTGAAAATAGCTCCAATTTGATGAGGCATTATTTGGCAGTCATCATCTCTAAGCATGATGTCCTCACAAACATCTTCTAAATTTTGATGTTGTTTCCTTTTTATATCTATTTCTTCCTTCAGCTCTGTGATTCTACTTGCATTTGTACAAATTTGTGTATCTTTTATTGATCTTCAAAAGTAACATTGACATCTTCTATAGCCACCTTCTTCATTGTGGCTACCATCTTCATGGCCGGAAATTACTTGATCCTGGAAGTTCTGTGAGAAGACTTAGAAAGGAACAGAGTTAACCACATACACCATAATGGTGGAGAAAGGGAGGGAAAGCAAATTTACATCTCTTGACTTCTGTTTCCTACTAATGAAAACTCGGAGAGACACAAGAAGAGCCACATCGATGCCAGAGAATCACTGAAGACCCAATTTAAAGAAGTCAACTCACCTTTCTTGCCTCTCCTTACCTTGCCAGGGAGAAGATAAGTAGGCTCTGATTGTATTCACCTTGGGATTTAAGAGTCTTTGGAGAATACTTAGAGGGCCTTTGCAGCCCAAGAGATCTGAGTTTAAATCCTTGGATGGTGAGTTGACACAAATTTAAAGCGACTTTGGGCAAGTTATTTAATCTCTTTTGAGTTTTGGTTTCTTCATTTGAAAACAGGGATATTACCCTTATAGAGTTGTTGATATTTAAATAAGATAGAACACCAATTACAGTGTAGAGTGGGTGTTTAATAAATAGTAGCTTTTATAAAAAAAAAACTGCCCTTTAAATGCTTAAAGATGGAGAACCCTCCAGCTGAGCAAGTGTGAGCCAAGGGTATTTAATGGCAATCTCCAAATTTTAGAGGTATTGGGATTAATTTTTCTATAGCAACATTTTAAATCATATCTAGTATCCTGAATAATTGCTGAAATATCTATTAAACCCTACAACATTCCTGATTGATTCTGCTGTATAGTAAGGTTGCTGTTGGCAGTATAGGCAGGTTTCTGGGGCAGTTAATGTCTTAGTTGCACAGAGACCCTCATATTATTTTTATGAGATAATAAGTTTGAAATGCTTGTGTGAAATTCCAGCAATACAGTCCCCTTGATTCAGCCTTAGTTATGGATTAGGGACTCCCTTTACTTCTAACCTCCCTCATTTATTGGATGTTGGCAACGGGGACTGAAGTTTCTATTGGTGGGTCCTGCAGAAGAGGCCCTGGGAGGATAGGGATTTATATTGATGAGTTTAGGTGAGTGTGGCTGGGAGGAGGGTAATCACAAGGATGTCAGGGGATGAGAAAGAGGCATGATTACTTTTACATCTGAGCTGGCTTCAGATGGGCTTCTCTTTCTCCACAAGGATCTCAGAGTTTAGCCTGTTGGCTTTCTTTACATTGTCACCACTCTTGAAACTTTAATAAAAGTCTCCCTTCCCCTTTAAGACTAGCACTGAAGAAAGCCTAACTTCTCTTTGGCCTGCCAGTCCCAGAAACTGCAGCACTTTGGTTTCTAAGAGATTTTGCTGCTAGTAATATTGCAAAATATACAGAATTTTACTTTTAAAGAAAGACTTCCTTTTTTTTTTAAAGCTACCCTTCCTCTTTTATTTCTTAGAAATAAAACTAAAGAAACTAAAAAAAAAATCTAAAGGAAAAATCACACAGCCTTTGAGCATTCAAAGGAAAGAATGATAAAATTCAGTTACATACAGTTCAGGGAGTAATTAGATTCAAGAATCCCCTGAGATTTTTTTTGTGTGTTAAGGGATGGATTTGTGTTTCTGGGCAGAAAGGTACAGGGAAGGGGAGGTGAAAGGCAGGCATGTACAATTTACCTTCTCTTCAATTTCCTTGCCTTACTAATTTTGCCACAAGGTCAAGTTGCATAAGAAGTCAGGATTGGATTTAGAATTGGATAGGCTCATTAGTCAACAGAGTGGCAAACCGCGGCTCACAAGCCGCAGTTTGCCGACCACTGAGATAGGCCCTTGTTAAGAAGGGGTGATCTATGAGGAGCATCGCCACCTCTCTGGGATAATTATTTCAAGGAAATTTATATATACACTGAGTGGCCAGATTATTATGACATCTGAACGCATAATAATCTGGCCCCTCAGTGTATATCCTATATAATCTTATATAATAAAAGGCTTATATGCAAATTGCCCCCTCGACCAGGAGTTCAACCAGCAGGCTGGCCAACCGCCCATGTCCCCTCCCCCTGGCCAGGCTGGTCGGACCCCACCCATGCATGAATTCATGCACTGGGCCTCTAATGTATATATACACACACATACATTTATACTGAGTGGCCAGATTATTATGCGTTCAGAGAGCATAATAATCTGGCCACTCAGTGTATACTTGAGGCCAAGTGCACAAAATTCGTGCACGGGGGTGGGGGGAGGTCCCTCAGCCTGACCTGTATCCTCTCCAATATGGGAACCCTGTGGGATTGGGCCTAAACTGGGAGTTGGACATACCTCTCGTAATCCAGGACCTCTGGCTCCTAACTGCTCACCTGCCTGCCTGCCCTAACCACTCTGCCTGCCTGCCTGATCCCCCTAACTGCCCTCCCCTGCTGGCCTGGTCACCCCTAACTGCCCTCCCCTGCCGGCCTGGTCGCCCCTATTAACTTTTTTAAAAAATCTTATCCCCTTCACACACAATTGTATTTGACTTTCATATTGGCTTCTCCCTCTCACACCATTTTTCTCTCTCCTTTATGCAACACTTTTTCCTACTGACTCGTCATTTATAAACTTTTCTTTCCTCCTTATTTCCTACTTCTGTTTCATCATCCTTCATCCCATTTTTCTCCTACCCTCCCTCTCTCCCCACATTCCTTTCCTTTATCTTTACCTCTGCCCTCCCTCCCCTTTTCCTTCCTTCCCACCTTAATTTTTTCTTCACTTCCTCCCTCAGACCTGCTTTGCTCCCTCCCCCATTTCTTCCTTCTTCCCATTCTCCTTTTAAGCTCTACAGGCTCCCCTTTAAAACTTTTCTTCCCTCCCTCTTTCTCTCTCACCCGCCCTTTTCCATACATTCTTCTCTACTTCCAGTTTTAATATCTATCTACCTGACTAATTGTTCACTATCATTTATCTTTTTTCTTTTCTGACTCCTACTTTTAAAATCTGTCCCCAGTACACAACTATACTTGATTTTCATTTTAGCTCCTACAGTTCACTCATACATCCGCTTTCCTTCTTTAACTCTGCTGTCTACTAACTCCTTTATAAAGTTCTTCCCTCCCTCTTCCTTTCTTCCCCATCCTCCCCTCCCCCCTCACTCTTTTACTCTTTTTACAGGCTAATTAAAACTTCTATGCTTTTGTTCTGTCTTAGTACTGGCTTCTTTCCTCTCTGGGACCTGTAGCCGCCTCTGTTTGGGCACTCGGGCCCCTCTCGCACCGGCTTTGAGGGACTGAGGGATGATGCAGCTGTGTCTTGCCTACGGTGGCCTGAACCTCCCCCTGCCAAGTTGGGGGAGGGTCCATCGCAGGGACTGCTGCATTACGTGCGTGCTCGTGTGCATTCCTGCACATGCAAGGCTTTTCTCCTATTGCGTGTAGAAAGGGTGGCGGGGGGCGGGGACTCGGAGGCCTTTCCCATGCCCCTGCATGCCCGCTCCCACGCTTCGAGTGGCTCTCCATCCGCTCCCATCCCGAATTCGCAGACGACAGGCGTGCTTGTACAGGCTGGGTCGGGACCGGCTTGTCCTTGGGGGATGTTCTGCCCAGGATGCGAGCCCCTGTCCGGGTCGGACCAGGTAGATGAATGGATGGATGGATGGAGAAAGCCGCGGCAGCTTCCCTGTGGTGTTAGGGTTGCCTGTGGTCTCCATAGTGGCAGGGCCGGTCCGTGCAGCAGGAGGAGGCTTGGAGGTTGTGTGCTTGGGAGGACTGACCGGGGTCCTGGGCATCGTGGGGCCAACTTGAGTGTCTGTGGCGGTGGGATCCCGGCGTTGTTCACCCGGAGGCCCGTCCAGGTCTGGTGCTTGTGCAATCATTAACATTAAATGTTTTTCTAATTAAGCTGTCATGCAGTAGAACAACAATACTGCATAGCAAAGACTTGCACTGCTCAGAGAGCAGTAGAGGATCCTTCATACAGGTCAGGAATCAGCAAACTTTTCTTCAAAGGGCCAAATAGTAAATACTTTTGTCTTTTCAGGCTATATGGTCTCTGTTGAAAATACTCAGTTCTGCAAGTACAGTATGAAAGCAGCCATAGACACTACGCATGTCTGTGTTCCAATAAAATTTTATTAATAGACATGTGAATTTCATATAATTTTCATGTATCTTGATATATTATTCTTCTATTAGAGGCCCAGTGCACATAATTTGTGCACAGGGCAGGGGGGGTCCCTCAGCCTGGCATGCACCCTCTCCAATCTGGGACTACTCAGGGGATGTCCCACTGCCGGCTTAGGCCCGATCCCTATGGGTTCGGGCCTAAACCGGCAGTGGGACATCCCTCTCACAATCTAGGACCACTGGCTCTTAACCGCTTCTGCCTGCCAGCCCGATCACCCCCAACTGCCCTCCCCTGCCAGCCTGATTGCCCACAACTGTCCTCCCCTGCCACGACCTGCCTCCTCCACTGGGGCCTGCCTCTACTGTGCACGTGGCCATCTTTTGGCAGCCATTTAATGGTGGCCATCTTGTGGTGGCCATCTTGTGATGATGTTGCATGTGATGGTGTGGCGCCACCTAGGCTTTTATTAGTAGACATTGATATTTTTCAAACATTTAAAAATGTAAAAACCATTCTTAGCTCAAAGGCTGTATAAAACTAGATAGTAGGCTGGAGTTGCAGTGGAAGAAATAGATAAGTTATAGCTTTTAGTTGTTTCATTGAAATAGTTAATTCTGCTATATATCAAAGATAGATGGTTTAATGGGCAATTTAATAAACTAGTAGAGTATTTCTGATAAATAAGAGGTGTCAAAATTCATGACAGAGACTTTAACTAAGACAAGAATCAGGAGGGCCTGTGGAAAGAGTTCTCACACCCTTCATCCCTATGGAAAGCCCTATGGGAAGAACCCAATGTTTACAACCGAGCTCTATGGTTACAACAGCCCCTCCCCTTAACTTCTTTTTCCCTTCTGATAAGAACTTCCTTCTTGCTCTCTTCTGTGTGAACCACCAAGGCTGTATGTACTGGATTGTAATCGTTTCTTTTTCCTGAATAAATTATTTTTGCCAGTGGAATTCTTAGTCAACTCTTTGTTGACAGTGGACATAGGCAAAAGAATATCCTTGCTTAAAAAAAGTCCTTGCTTTTCATTAGCTTTTGTAGTTCCATAATTTTAGGTACAGACTGGCATGGCCTCAAGAGCATCTGAGGCAGTCTTAAACATTCCCAGAGAGTTTGATTCAGACTGGAGTTTGACACTATTTGGAAAACCTTAGAAAGAGTAAGTATATCTCAAAATGTTATGTTTATTTAAGAGTAATACTCATAAAGTAGCTAACATTCATTGAATTCTGACAATGTACCAAACACTGTTCTCATTTATTCCTCATAATTATATTTTAAAAATTTACTACTATCTTCACTTTATAGATAAGTAAATCACAGAGAGATTAAATAATTTGTCTGAGTAGTTAGGCCAGGATTCAAAGTCAGGTACCCTATCTTGAGGCTAAAGGAATTTAATACAAAGTAACAGATGTACAGACTGCAGGAGTGAAAATGACAATCAAAATGTTATTGGTAATCAGGTTAAACTTGTTAATTTTACAGATAAGGAAAAAGAGTCTTAAAACTAACAAGACTTTCCAAGCTCATACAGAAAGATCAGAGGTAGATCCCAGATTTCCTAACTACTAGGTCATGTAGTTTCTTTTATTGTGCTATATACTGCATGCCTTTCAAAGCCAAAAACTGGGCAGAATGGAATGCGTAAAAAGCTTCAGAGCCAGACACAAAATTTATGTAGGCCATAGAAAATTCTTGATTTAGGGACTAAAATAAATACAATTTGGATCAATAATTAAAATACAAATTAATCTGTAAGTATGTTTGAACTCAATAGTTTTTCTTAAATGACAAATTAAATTTTAAGTGCCTAATTTTTATGAAGAGACTGGGATAAATAATGGGATTCACTTATACCTTTCAAATTAAAAAAGGGAGATGGCTCTTAAACTTTTTTTTTTTTTTTAAGAGTGAAAGGGAAGAGGACAGACAGAGAGACACATTGATTGCTTGCTTCCCACTTGAGCCCCAACTAGGGCTGGGGATTGAGCCTGCAACCCAGGTATGCGCTCTTGACTAGAATCAAAGGTGGGACACTTCTGTCTGCAGGCTGACACTCTATCCACTGAACCAAACCGGCTAGGGCAGACTTGTTTTTTAAGTAACTGTTTACTTCAAAACAAAGTAAGTGTACATTTCGGAAAACTTAAGGAAAGCAAAATGGAATAAAATTAGTAGTACTCCTTCCATCTAAGTATCAGTGTGTTTTTTTCCACAACAACAGTGTATAAAACTAAACTGAGTAATTTTTAAAAACTACTCTTTAGGTGGAGAGTTCCTGTTTACATTCACTCAACACTTACTGAACTGCAATTTATAAATTGGAACTGGCACTGTGCTAGATAATTGCGGGTTCCGAGGCAAGCAGGACACAGTCTGTCCCGAGGAGACTCACAGTATAGGAGAGGAGACATATAAACAAATGTTTGTCCATAATAATACAAAACTTGTGTCAAAATACAAGGAGAGTTGGAATTTCACAGTTGTTAACTACGATACTAATCATTTTGGAATTCTTAGGTTTTTCCAAAACAAATGCTCAACGCAGGGCTGGCGCAGGATTGTTACAGACACATGTTTTAAGGTGAACTTAACTGAAAACATCCTAGTACTTGTCAAATGTTTAAACCTTTCACAATAATCCTGTTTGGCGAGTTGGAAATGCAGGTACTATTACACTGCGACAGAGACGCTTCCAGAGTCACATTTACTTGGAGTTCTCAAGAGCCGCCCAGGGGAGCGGTGCTTCTTGGGATTTGTAGTCTCTATCGTGACCCAGGACTCCGCAACTCCATCTCTAATGCACTTCTCCCTTTTAAACTTTCTGGCGCAACCGTCAGATTAAGGCCTCAGCTAAAGAATAACTTGAAAACTGTCACTTCGTTCTAGGCTCGTTATATTTCTACTAGGCTCCTTACGTTCAACACTCAAATGGGCAGAGTGACTCAAGCCTCCGAGAGATCGGTCGCTCCTCCGTGGTGGGAGGAACCCTAGGTGTGTCCTCAGTGGTGGGCGGAGCCCTAGGTTGACTGGAGATCTGGATTGGCCAGCATCTGACGAGATGAGGAGTTTTCATACCCACTTGCTGATCTGTATACTGTACTGTGGTAAAAAAGTGAATCCTTTACCGCTGTCCTCCGATACGCCGCGGGAAATCTCGCGATACTTCGACCTAGGGACGCACAGTGAGCGGCCAAGGCCTATAGGGGTGGCGGATCCGGGAGCAGGGAAGGAACTGGTTAGGAAGGGAGGGCGAGCGGGTGTTGCCTACACGACTACGAGAACCACCCACCCAGACCCCAGAAGTGTGTGGACAGGCGGCCTTCCTGGCCGGTGAGTCGCAGCCCCCGAGTCGACGAGCTTCACCTGGGCCTGCGCGGGCTGTGACAGGTGCGCGGACAAGCGCGGCGCTCCGCCCGCCGGCCCGCCGGCCCGCCCCCTCTAGACCTCGCCCGCCGGGCTCGGAATGAGCTGCGGGCCCCAGCTGCGCGGCTCCAGCTCCGGGCGCCCGTCGCTGCCTCGGTCGCCGCCTCAGAGCGGCCGCCGCCCCTGAGGGAAGCCGGGAGGGAAGACGCCGCTGACCCCGGGCATGAGCCGGCCGCGGTGTCCGTTGCTGGACTAAGGCGCCGACATGAACTTGCACCAGGTGCTGACCGGGGCTGTGAACCCCGGCGACCACTGCTTCTCCGTGGGCAGCGTCGGCGACCAGCGCTTCACGGTGAGTAAGGGAGGGTCCCGCGTCGCCCGCCGTGGGTCCGCGTCCCCGAGTCCGCCGGTCTCGGACTGGAATGACGGACAGAGCCGAGAACGCGCCACCGCCCCCCCTCGGGGGTCCCCAGGTCCTCTCGGAGGTCCCCGGCCCCAGGCCGGGCGCACCTGGTCTTGAGAGGGAAGGAGGTAAAAACCTTTCGGTACTTACGGTACAGAGCCTGCGCTCGGGAGGATGTTCTGTAGGGTATTTTAAGTGTTTAGTCTGATGTCCTTGGGCTGGGGTGGTTTGGGAAAGTCGTTTAAACAAAAATTGTGTAATGTTGTGTGTGTGTGTGTGTGGGGGGGGGCTTTTTATTATCCTACTCCATAGGCTTAAAATGGTCAAGTTGAGAAATAGTTGGGATTGATTTCATTTCTTATTCTAAGTTAAGGTCAAGTAGCCTTGTAGTTAGAATGAGTGGGTGTCTTCAAATAGTTACTAATTGTTAACAGCTAGAGCCGGTTAAAAATATAGTGAAAACAGTGCTTCTCATTTATTCTTCTAAGGTATAACTAGAAAGTAAAAAAAAATTTGTATAAATAATTTACTCCTGACGCTCTTTGAATTCCCATATGTGACAGTTTAGTAATCCTGGGAAACTTACTTAGTTTAGATTGTTCACATTGATTACTAAAGGTTGTATTCCTGTTTTTCAGTAAAACCCCTTTTTGCTGTGTAGCAGTAATCCAAGGTTAAGGTGTACTGAAAGTGATTTATTTTTCATTAGTCTTATCCAACTATTGGAAGTAAGAGGACTCCAAATTTCTGCCTACTTACTAGGAGTATAGTGGACATTTCTGCCTTAATAATAGGTTTTGTAATAACTTCAAATTAAAAGTCAGTATTCACATGATACCCTATATATAAACATATTTACAATGCTGATGATTTCTGCTACAACTTGTGTGACTGTGACTTGGTTGTGATTAGAAGTAAAACTAAAGTTTACATAAATAAGTGAAACAAAGTAAAGAGTTGCTAGATATCTATGATTTCTTTCTGTCTACTTTTGACCTTTTTTGTGGTCTTTGACAGTCAGAATAAATAATAGTCATTATTTTACATGGTGCAGGCATTTAATTCCTGAGTTGTTTTTAGATCTGTGCCAACCAATACTTTGCTGTAAAATAGAGTCTGTACCTCCCCTGTAGAATAACACATGCACACCTTACTTGCACTTGACCCTAGCATTTTTAGAGATTCTAATTCTAAATGTTAACCCAGCCAGAATACTCAGAAGAGTGAGCTCTGAGGGTTTCAGTGAGCAACTGTAGTTGGACATTGCTCTCTGCTCTTGCTATGTAGAGGGAAAGAATAAACAGCATTTACTCAAGGAGGTTTTCCTAGCGGGAGGTTATAGGATAGTAACATTGCATTCTCTGCTATCTCCTAAAGTTATATGAGTGCTTCCTCCTATGTAAAGTCTAAGAACTTTTTCTAAGAAGGCATTAAGATTCTGTGTAAGCACGCTTTAAGACTTTATATAATCGCCGGGCTGGTGTGGCTCAGCGATTAAGCGCCTACCTTAGGAACCAGGAGGTCACGGTTCGATTCCCAGTCAGGGCACATGCCGGGGTTGTGGGCTTGATCCCCAGTAGGGGACATGCAGGAGGCAGTGAATCAATGATTCTTTCTCATCATTGATGTTTCTATCTCTCTCCTTCTCCCTTCCTCTCTGAAATCAGTAAAACTATAGTCAAAAAAAAAGAAAAAGAAAAAAAGAAAAGAATCTATGTAATCTACTTCAAAGCATATACAATATGCTGGCTTATTTATATACCTAGATGATCCATTTAAAGTGTATATAAAACCTTGATGAATGCTCCCATGTTATTTTAAAGGAGAGGTAAGTAAATGTGACAAAGCTTATATAGTCATTCCACACCATCATGTAGCTTCTTGGTCCCGCCTGCTGCATTTTAAAGTCCATTTCCATAGAACAGGCTTTAATATCCAGATCTCAGGAAACATTGCAATAAATACAGTAAAAATACTTCTATTTTTTTGTTTAGTGTAAAGAGACACAGTTTTGGTTATAGTTTAAGGATTACTAATCATCTGTTTCCTTTGCAGCCAATCTGTCCCTGACTTTTTAACATTAAGTTGATAGTTTTGTTATAAACTAAATTTCTTGCCCTTAGTTTCCTGGATATTGTATATATCTTAAATTTACTTTTCTTGAAATTGCACATTTTTCTTTCATATTAAAAGCAGAATCTATTTATTGTTTACTCCTTGGGTTTTATTTTTAATCTCTTGATTTGGAATTCTTTTTTTTTTTTTAAATAGGAAAATAGCAAACACTAATGATACATGGTATGTGCAGACTAAAAAAAATTCTCTAAATTCTAGTTTTACTTGAGTTAAGGACATGAGATTTCCTCTTGCAGGCCCCTGTGAAGAATTTATATTCCTCTTGGTATGGTATGCTTTCTCTGAAGACAGTACTGTGTTTGTAATTCCCCACTTTGAATGTTTGCAGGTAACTAACATGTTCTTGTTTCAAAAGATTACAAGAGATGAGATCCTGTTTTCACAATAAAGTGTGACAGGTTTTACTTGGTAAATTGAAATGAAATTGAATGCATGTTTTCTTGGAGTTTCCATTTTAAAATATGCCATTATTAAATATAGTTAGTATATCCAAGAATTAGATACTTTTTTACTACTTAACCTGGCAACAAACTATTTTGACTTTGCTCTTAGTATGAAAGCTTCTAGTAGGCAGTGACCATATCTCTTATTTTCAAAGCACTTTATTTGCACTTTCAGTGTATCATTAACCAGTGTTGCTTTGTGTATGTCTTCCATGGTTTCATTGTATCTAGAATAGGGATTGAAGTACTGATGAGACCTAATACTAGAGTCATTACCGGGATTTGACTTCCAGCCCAGTCTCTTATAGTTAGTTGTATATCCAGGGCAAGTGCTTTTACACTTTTTGAATTTCTCTCCCCCATCCCCCGACCCCATTTTGTAGTTTATTCATACTTATTAGTAGTGTTGAAACTGTTTTGAATGAAATGGAAAGATAGAGGTAATTTCCAAGATTGTCTTAATACTTTACTTTCTGTGTCTAGTATGGTATTTATATACCTTAGTTCTGAAAGTAAACATGTTATATAGGTCCAGGCTCCCTGTTGGATGAGAAAAACCAGTGTTCCCAGCCAAGGGGACTCAGATTTGAAGTCAAGAAACTGACTGCAACTATCTGGCTGTTGGTAGAGAATTGAGGCTTAATTAGCATTCTCCTTTCTCAACTTTCTGTCATAGTAAGCATCCTTTAATTTAACTTTTTCTTTTGTTCACTCTAGAGCAGAGATTTTAAACCTATTTCATCTCAGGGCACACATAAACTAATTAGTAAAATTTGGCAACACACCAAAAAATATATTTTTGCCAGTCTAACAAAAAAAAAAATAGTTGTAATTTTGATTGCTTTACCCAAACAAAACAAAATAATAATGCTAATTTCCTACCCATCTTCACCAAGGTGACTTTTTAAAGAACCAGGTGCCTATAATACTTGTGAGACATATAAGGATTTCTGGTACCAAGAATTAACCAATCAGACACAACCTTATTATGAGATGTGACCAATAAGATACAACTCTATTATATGACCTACATAAAGTATTTATGATTCAAGACAGGCATTCACACCTGTCATTTGTTGGCTGTCATTTTTTTTTTTAAATTCTTTATTGTTTAAAGTATTACATATGTCTCCTTTTCCCCCATTGACCTCTCCCCGGCCCCTCCCACCCTCCAGCCTAGGCCCTCACCCCCCTTGTATCTGTGTCCATTGGTTATGCTCATATGCATGCACATAAGTCCTTTGGTTGATCTCTTACTCCCCACTCCCCCACCTTTCTCTACCTTCCCTCTGAGGCTTGATGACCTGTTCCATGCTTCTCTGTCTCTGGATCTATTTTTGTTCATCGATTTATGTTGTTCATTATATTCCACAAATGAGTGAGATCATGTGATATTTATCTTTCTCCAACTGGCTTATTTCGCTTAGCATAATGCTTTTCAGGTCCATCCATGCTGTTGCGAATGGTAAGAGTTCCTTCTTTTTTACAGCAGTGTAGTATTCCATTGTGTAGATGTACTACAGGTTTTTTAATCCCCTCATCTGTTAATGGGCACTTAGGCTGTTTCCAAATCTTAGCTATTGTAAATTGTGCTGCTATGAACATAGGGGTGTATATATCCTTTCTGATTTCTTGGGATATATTTCTAGAAGTGGGATTACTGGGCCAAATGGGAATTCCATTTTTAACTTTTTGAGGAAACTCCATACTGTTTTCCACAGTGGCTGCACCAGTCTGCATTCCCACCTGATGTCATTTTTTTTATTTGACAATCTAAGGAAAAGAGGCTTATGCAGCAGTTTAAAATCACTGCTCTAGAGAATCCTTTAAAGGTGGGAGAATGTAAAGATTCTTTTTTGGAGGGGCTATGTGGGTCTTTGTATGTGGAGAAGATACAGGAGGGGAAAGTTTGACATGTTCGCACCTGGAGAAAGATTTTTGTGGTACTCGTGCCGTTGTGAGTTCTAAATTAGACTGTTTTAAAAATTGGGCCCGTTTTCAAATACTATGTTTTAAATAGTATTAAAGTGCCTTTAAGATTATTGAAATAATACTAATTCTTAACATTGTCTTTAAAAGTGAGAACAGTGTTAATTACAACATTCCAAAAGTAAGTCATTTAACCAGAAAATATACCAGGAAGAAATTCTTTGGGATTGTTTTGGTGAAAACAAAACTGTAAACACAGGAATCACAGGATTTCCAAATTAAAATACCGATTGTTACAGATTGGATAATTTTTGAAATTTAGAATATTTAGAATATTATAGTAGGTTGTGTGCCAAAATTTAAAGTTAAAAATGAGGTTTTAATAATATGCTTGATAGCAGACATGAACTCATGTGTGCAATCTTGTTTAGTCTCAAAGAGAGTAAAGCTAATGTCATTTGTGTCTAATAAAGATTTTCATTTGTCAATTTAATTTTTATTTTAGTCATATATTGTTTTGATTACAATCAGAAACAGGTAGAGTACCAATTTAGTATATGCATATTAATTTTGAAGAGCAAGTAGCATGACTGTTTGTTTGATAAAGCAGTGTTGCTTTTATGGTTTTGATAGCCTTTCAGAATATAATCAGGGCACTTTGAAATGAATTTTTGAGGATAATTTGTTAGAAAAATCTGTAAAATTCATTTTAGATTTTATTCTAGAAATATTATGTGTTGTGTTACATCTTAAGTTTTTATTTAAAACCAGGTAAATGGATTATTAAAGAATTTAGTGGCAGAGAACCAAGATAGCAGCATAGGTAAATGTTGGTGCTAGCGACCTCCTACATCCACATCAAAATTACAACTAAAATACAGAACAACCATCATTCAGAACCGCCTGAAGTCTGGCTGAATGGAAGTCAGACAATTAGAGCAATAAAGAATAAAGTACATTGAAACTGGTAGGAGGGGCGGAGGTGAGGAATGGGCTCATCCAACACCCGCATGTTTTTTGTTTTTTTGTTTTTTTAATTGAGAGGGATATTTCTGCTGTGGAGGTCTCCCCTAAGAAGCAGGGGGTCCCAGCCCCACACCAGACCCCCAACCTATGGTTCTAGAGCTTGGAAGAGAAGGCCCTGTAACTTTGGGCTATAAAAACCAGGGGGGATTTTGGTTGAGTGACATGGAGGCTGCTGGAGACCCAGGCATTTCCTCTTAAAGGGCCAGTGCTTGAATATGGTTCTGCTTCCTCTGAGCTCCAACGCTGGGCACTGGGTGGCAGCTTTGGGGAATCCAGGAAGATAGGGGAGGAACTGGATTGTATGGCATCGGGACAGGAACTCAGGGACGGCTTTCTCCCAGATAGGAGTGCTCCCAGGGAACAATGGTTCCTGTGCGGGGACCACCCCTGTCGCAGAACTAACTGGCAGACATATCTGAGTTTTCACCAGCATGGCCCTGGTCATTCCCTGAGACCTTGCTCTGTCCAATTTACAGCCTCACTCAATCTATTTGCAACAGCTTTTCCATATGAATGGCCTGTCCTGGCTCAGGCTTCAGACTTTCCTAAAATCTCTCAAACAAGCTATGGTCGGTTACAGCATACCCCAAACCTATCAACAAAAGGCCCAAGACCAGGCACTAGCACCAGCCTGCCTTGCTTCACAGCTGGGCCTCACCTGGGCACTTCCAAACCTAATACAAGTAGCAGCCACCTGCAGATCTCTCTATAGCATCTTCCAGGAGGCCCTAGAGCCAGTGCACCCAGTGGACAGTCTGGTATGAATACCAGACTGCACACTCTACACATCCACAAGCGACACACTCAAGGGGAGGACTCAGTGAGCACCAAAGTCCCACTGAAGCAAGTCCTGGTTCATAGGGGTGTCTCCTGCACAGCCGCTCTTCCACTGAAGTTGTAGCTGGTCCTCACAGCCAATAGACATGGAGGTCAATTCCTTCCATTGGCACTAACAGCTAGCAAGGCTCAACTATAAGACTGCACACAACCCACACAGGGGTTCCGCTAGAGTACCCAGCTCAGGTGACTGGGAGGCTGAGCTACTGGGCCCGATAGGACACCTATTACACAAGGCCACTCTTCCATTCCAGGAGACATAGCAGCTTTATCTAATACATATAAACTGACACTGTAAAGCAACCAAAATGTGGAGACAGAGAAGCATGTCACAAATGAAAGAAATGGAAGCAAGCAAACTACTGGATACAGAGTTCAAAACAATGGTTATAAGGTTGTTCAAAAATCTTAGTGAGAGCTTCGAGGAACTTAGTGAAACATTCAAGGATCTTAGTGAGAAAGTCAGACATGAAAAAGGACCAATCAGAAATTAAGCATACACTACCTGAAATAAAGAATAATTTATCGGGATTCAGTAGTACAGTAGAATATGCCAAGAATCTATATATATATAAAGAAGTAATATGCAAATAAGGCCAGGACACCGTAATGGGTCACGAATGGACAGGAGGAGGTTGCATTACGCACACAGGTGAGGTCCGGAGCATAGGCAGAGACCAGGAGGCCTTCCTGAGCCAGCACGGCAGCTTGGGCGGTCCTGGAGTGGACACAGGCAAGGGGGCTGGGGGACACTGCGAGTCAGGTGCGGGTCCTGGCCCCCCGTGGGGCCGGTCTAGCCTGACTCCTGCGGTGGCTGGTGCTGCGCGAGTCAGGCGTGGGTCCCGGCCACCCACGGCGCCTGTCAGGCCTGAGGTCTCAGCCACCCGCGGCACCAGAGAAGCAGGGTTTCAGGTAAGGGAATGCAGCATTCCACTGCTGTCTTGAGTTTGTGGTTTCCAAGGAAACAGCCAGAAGGAATGCTAAACCCTCCACAAACGGCAAACAGATCAGCCGGCGCCTATCTAAGCAGGGGCTTCATTTAAATCGAGCCTTTCCCACAGTGAATGCCCCCAAACCTCCCTGGATCAGGCAGGTTCCTGTGGAGTGCAATCCCCATGCAGTACGGGGCCCCAGTTTCATCCAGGCGATCTTATGCACATTAGCTTGGGGCACCGGTGAAGGAAGGGAAAAGGCATCAATGGCATCATGACCCCAACTGGTCACCAGGAGGTGCATGGAGCACCTCTTGGCCTGGTGCCCCGCAGGGTGTCTCCTCGCACGGTGGGAGGCGGGACACCTCCTCGCGTGATTTTAATCACGCGCTGAGCCTCTAGTTAAATCAATAATTTGGAATATGAGGAAGCAAAAAATACCTAGTCAGAAGAGCAAAAAGAAAAAAGAATAAAAAAATATGAAGATAGTGTAAGGAGCCTCTGGGACAACTTCAAGCATACCAACATTTGTATTATGGCGGTGCCAGAAGGAGAAGAGAGAATATAAGAAAAAATGACAGAAAACTTCTCCTACCTGTTGAAAGAAATAGACTTACAAGTCCAGGAAGTGCAGAAAGTCCCAAACAAGAGGAACCCCAAAAGACCCACACCAAGACACATCATAATTAAAATGCTAAAGGTTCAAGACAAAGAGAGAATCTTAAGAGTTACAAGAGAAAAGCAGTTATCTACAAGAGAGTGCCCATATGACCTTCAGCTGATTTTTCAACAGAAACTTTGCAGGCCAGAATGAAGTGACAAGAAATATTCAAAGTGATGAATAGCAAGAACCTACAACCAAGATTACTCTACCAAGCAAAGCTATCATTTATAATTGAAGGTCAGATAAAGAGCTTCATAGATAGAAAAAGCTAAAGGAATTTATCATCACCAAACCAAATTACATGAAATATTGAAGGGTATTCTTTAAGAAGACTATGATAATGAAGAAGAAGATAAAGATAAAAAATTGAACAATAAGATGGCAATAAATGTATATCTATCACCAATTGGCCCAGCCTGCATAGCTCAGTGGTTGAGCGTTGACCTCTGAACCAGGAGGTTAGAGTTCGATTCCTGGTCAGGGCACATGCCCAGGTTGCGGGCTCGATCCCCGGTCTGGGACGTGCAGGAGGCAGCCGATCAATGATTCTTTCTCATTGATGTTTCTATCTCTCTCTCCCTCTCCCTTCCTCTCTGAAATCAATAAAGATATACTAAAAAAATCAACAAAAAAACACCAAAAAACAGTTGAATCTAAAAATCAAAATAAGTGAACAAGAAATCTAATGAACAAAATAAACTGATGAATAAAATAGAACTAGAGGCATGGAAATGTTGAATAGACTGATGAATCTCAGAGGGAATAGGGGAGAGTGGTGGGAAGAGATGAACCAAAGATCTTATATGCATACTAGAGGCCCGGTGTACAAAATTCGTGAATGGGGGGGTCTCCTCAGCCCAGCTTGCACCCTCCCCAATCCAGGACCTCTCGCGGGATGTCCGACTGCCGGTTTAGGCCCAATCCTGTGGACAAACTGGCAGTCGGACATCCCTCTCACAATCCAGGACCACTGGCTCCTAACTGCTCACCTGCCTGCCTGCCTGATTGCACCTAGCTCCCCTGCTGGCCTGGTCAATTCCAACTGCTCCCCTGGAAGGCATAGTCGCCCCCAACTGCCCCCCCCCTGCCCACCTGGTCGCCCCTCACTGCCCCCCCCCCCCCCCCCGCTGGTCTGATTTCCCCCAGCTGCTCCCCTACAGGCCTGGTAGCCCCATGCAGCCTGCTGCTCAGTCATTTGGTCGCCCCTCACTAACCTCCCTGCTGGTCTGGTTGTCCCACGCAGACTGCTGCTCAGTTGTTTGGTTGTCCCTCACTAACCCCCCTGCCGGCCAGGTTGCCCCACACAGCCTGTTCGGTTGTCCATTTGGTTGTTTTGGATGTGATGGTCTCTTAGCTTTTTATATATGTAGATATGCATTACCTATGGACACAGACAATAGAGTAGTAAAGGCCTGGAGTGGGGTGGGAACTGAGTGGGGGGGGACGGGGGGGAAAGAAGGAGACATCTGTAATGCTCCCAACAATAAAGATTAAAAATAAAAGAATTTAGTGGGGGATAGGTAATCACACACAGACCATTTTAATTTATTTTTTTACTTTTTAAAAATATATTTTTTATTGATTTCAGAGAGAAAGGGAGAGGGAGAGAGAGATAGAAACATCAATGGTGAGAGAGAATCATTGATCGGCTGTCTCCTGCATGCCCTCATCTGGGGATCGAGCCCACAACCTGGGCATGTGCCCTTGACCGGAATTGAACCTGGGACCCTTCAGTCTGCAGGCCGATGCTTTATCCACTGTGATGCTTTATCCACTGAGTCAAACCGGCCAGGGCTGCTCTTTCTTATACAATGAGATTTGTGGCTCATTTCTATACTACATCTAAAATAGTTTTACTAGTAGAATCCATATCACTAAAATTAAAAACTTAACAAAAAGTTCACAATTTGTATTTTTTCACCCTACCCTGCCTGAGAGTAATAGAATATACAGTATATTTATTTGTATTGATCTCTGTGCTGCCTCTATTTCTCTCCTCCTGTTTCTGGCACAGAGCTTCTAAATTAGGTGATATGAACACTAGGAACATTTTTTGTTCTAATGAGACAACTGGATGGGTTCTTAGATGGTTACTGGATGGTGTCTGGTCATCAGAAAGTCCAAATCATGATTAGAAGATTGGAATTTTCAACTCTACCCCCGCCCCATTTTCTAGAGAGGAGAGGGGGGCTGAAAATGGAGTAATAAAAGATCATGCCTACATGAGGCAACCTCCATAAAATTCCAAAAGTATAGCGTTCGGGGAACTTTCATTTTGGTGAAAACCTCCATGTACCGGGACAGTGATGCACCCCAACTCCACAAAGACTGTGGAGCCCCTACTTAATCCGGGACCTCTCCGGGGACCTTCCCAGACCACCCCCTATGTTTCTCTTCATCTGGCTGTTCATCTGTATCTTATCGGCTAATAAACATAACTGTTTCTCTGAGTTCTGTGAACCGTTCTAGCAAATAATCGAATCCAAGGAGGAGGAGGTCATGGGAACCTCTGATTTGTAGCTAAGTTGGACAGAAATTGTGGATAATCTGGGATCCTAGTACTTGTGATTAGCATCTGAAGTAGAGGGCAGTCTCATCCAAGACTGAGCCCTTCTTAACCTTTGGAATCTAATGTTAACTCTAGGTAGTGTCAGAATTGAATTAAACTGTAGGAATTGCTTGGTGTGTTCCTTCACACAATACTCAAAAGTTTGGTAGTAGTATGAGAGTAAAGAAGAAACATTGGAGGAAGACTAGTTTTTTTTCCTTCTAGCTGCCCAAGACAAAATATATGGTGAAATTCTGTGTTCATAAGTTACTTAGTTTGTTCCTGCATTTCTTTAGGTGTAGCTATAGTATTCACTTGAAATGCATTTCATTTGTTTCACTTGCCTTCCCCTTTCCCCCATTCAGATTGAATTAAAATTTTAAGATGTATGACATTAATATATTTTCAAAAATCATAATTATATTGTGGGGAAGCATGGGACTTGGTTGGAAAGTCTGTAAGGAGGATTCTCCAAAAGGTCAGGAGCCTCTTAGGGGGACCTTGCCGAAGGCGGAAGCCCCTGCCTTGATTTTTCTAAACAAATCCGAGTCCCCAGGTGTTTTGCTGGAATCTCTATGTTTAGTCTTTTAGACCTGACCTTGTAGAAGCATGAGCTTCCTCAAGGATTTTTACCCTGCTTATTGCATCTAGAGGTTAATTTTAGTTCAAGCTGTTGTTACAATAAAAGCTAATGAGGCAGGCCATGGAGGCTGTTTTGGTGCCTCCTGCCAACCAGCCCCTTAGCCTCTCTTTCACAGAAACTTGTGTCCGTAGCTCAGGGTCTGCTGGTCAGCCCCAGCACTATATAATAAGTTATACTATGAAGTGCCATTCTTTCCTGTATCCCTTCCACGCCATCCTTTCCCACCTACCATTTTTGGTAACTTTATTGTTTCCTACTTTTATCTTTCCTGTGTTTCTGTTCTTAATATCTGTTCTTAATAAACAGAAACATGTATGTTTTCTTTTTTTTAACCTGTTTTTCTTTATTATTATTATTTATTTATTTTGGAAACATGTATGTTTTCTTATTTAACTTGTTTCTTACACAAAAAATAACATACTATAAATGCTTTTTTGTACTTCAATGTTTTTTCCCTAACTTAATACTGTACTATCCCCTAGAAAACACACCTTTGTCAATTCATAGATATCTTCCTCATTCTTTTTACAACTGTATAATGTTCCAGTGTGAGTATATATCATAGTTTAGTCAACTGGTATTCTGTGCATAGCAGGATTTTTTAGGAGACAGTTACAATTTTTTGTGAGTGATTAAGAAATAGAACAAAATGCAAATATGGTTTGAGTTTTTTATTCATCCTACATCTAATTACAAATCAAATAAACTGTAAGCATTTAAATTCTGTAGTCAAGAAAACCAGAGAATCTTTATTATAAGCCTTAAGCATAATAATCAACTTGTGAAATGTGGAGTGCAGCTGGTTATATCCGGAGTTTTTTTTCCATCTACCAGTTTATTGCCAAGCGAAGACTGAATGAGAGATATTCTAGATGAAGATCAATAATTTTCATTGGATTTAAAGTTATCAAAATTAGAGAGAGACAGCTTTGCATCTTGTGGTATTCTCACTAAGGAAAAGTCAAATGACAATATAAATGACAAAAGTCAAGTGATAATATATCAGAGGCAAAAGAACAGGGCTAATCCAGAATGGATAAATCTTTGAATGATTTAGGGTTAATGGTATTATAAGTTGGCATCTTTCTCTCTATAGGGCTAAGTGTATTTCTGAGATAATTTTATATTTTCCAAGTCTGCAAATGTTTAATATTTGTTATATTAAACAGTAATTTGGTGAGGTACTTCAGGATTAATGTAGACTTCTGGAAAATTTAGAATGATGATTATTGACAAAAATAGTTGCAACGCAATTATCTGAAAGTAGATAGATAATTTCAGGTATAACAAAAGGAAAGCAAAATTATGAAGACTTTTAATATATAACCAGGAGGGAGTCTAAGTTATAAACATTCAGAATTTGAAACAATTTTTTGGGAAACCAGGGACAATTAGTATTTTATCCAAATTTAATATTGAAAAATCAGTTTTTAAAATATTAAGTATTTAAAACATTATGAATGAAAATTTTTCCTGAAATAAGTTAGTTTTTGGGACTTACTCTTGCTAATAGTCTCATGACAAGCCTTATGATCCTATTGTGGGTATTTGTATAGGTGAGCAGACTATCATGAGATTTTTTTTGTTTGTTTACTGAGCTAATTTTTTCCACTATGTGACACTAGTGGAACCAGACTTGATTATCCCTAATTTCTTTTTGGAAAATTCCAGGCAAGCATGATTAACTAGGAAAGACCCTGTGTTGCCATGGAAATAACACTAGATCAAGAATCAAGAGATCAGGGTTCTCAAATCCACTCTGCCACTAAGATGTTAATGTTAACTTACTTAGGCATCCTTTTCTTGTCTGTAATCTGAGCAGATTTATTTGTATCTTCTCTCAAGTACATTTTCTAATATTTTTTGGTAGCTTGTGAATAGGACCATTTTGGGTTTGGTAGGAATTAAAGTCATAAAGTATCTATTAAGTATAATATTTTTTACATTAAGTAAGGTATATGTGCATGTGCAAAAATGACGAGAAATGAAAAATTATTAAAACTTTAGGAACATATCAGGATGGAAAGTAGTGTGTAATAGATGTTTTATTATCAGTGTTACACTGCATGCTGACTTTTAATATGTGAGTTTTAAATTTTAGGATGTGAAAGTTTAATATTCAGATATTAAATTTTAGGATGGCCAAGTAATTGAAGAAACTCCCGTGCTCTGGGAAGGGGTGGAAAAGACCACAAAAAGAATTCTGGTTGGAAAAGTTCTGCTTATTATAAAATTCAAAAAGAGCTATAAAAGTCTTGCCAAACAAGCCTTAAATTAAACCCTTTTTATTTTGTTTGGTTATGGTGATTCTCTTTGTAAAATTAAGTACTTAATTTATTACATAGGTTATTTATAAAGCAGGACCTTCAGTTAGAATTGGGTGTGATAAACTTGAACTCTACCTTTTTGTCTTGAAACTTAATGTCTAGTAATAGAAAAGAATAATAAGAAATATATTTACAAATTACAGTATATGCTACAAAGAAAAATAAATAATAATGTGATGGAAAGGAATGAGAGAGAAAGAGAGAAGGGTGGAAGAAAGGTGGGGAGCAAGTAGGTGAGGAAATGAGATCTGAATGTTGAAAAGAATCTAGCTAGACAAAGACTAGGCAGATGAAAGGTAGATAAAACACTTTGAGTTGGAAAAGATTGATTTGCCTAAGGAACAGAAAGAAGGGCAATATAAGGCCAGGAGCCAATTGAGGTAAGGAAGGAACCTTGAGATGTAGAGAATTAGGGACAATCATTTAGGGCAGGGGTGGGGAACTGTTGGGTCCTAATCATTTTGTCTGGCCCTGCCAAGGCAACTGCAGGTGGGACTCGAAATTCAATATATCTCGGAGCTTTTTTCATAACAACATAATTTTTAGGTTGATAACTTTGTACGGCCCGCGAATGATGTTATAATATCCAAAAGGTCCTTGGCAGAAAAAAGGTTCCCATCTCTGATTCAGTGCATTGACCACAGTAAGGAGTTAGGATTTTATTCCAAGAAAATATGGAAGGGGTTTAAGCAGGGAAAATTATTTGGTGTAAAAGATCACTTTTGTCTTGGTGTGGGAAAAAATTAGAGGGAAGCAAGAATGAAAGCAGTCAGACTATTAACAATAGTGCAGGAAAGAGATGGGCTTAGATAAGGGTGGTGGCATTCATTGGAGAAGATAGGACTGATTAAATTTGCTGATGGGACTGAATATGAGAGGAAAGGAAATGTTCTTAAATAGTACAGATTTTTTAAAAAGAATTTAAAAGTAATCTGTTAAAATGTAATATTTAATGCCAGTATTTTACTTGATAAATACTTTCTTGATAATTTTATTGTTTTTCTTTTCTTTCTTTTTTTAGGCTTATGCATCTGGATGTGACATTGTTATACTGGGAAGTGATTTTGAAAGATTACAAATAATCCCAGGAGCTAAACATGGAAATATTCAAATAGGATGTGTAGACTGTTCAATGCAACAAGGCAAGGTTTGTAATCTTGTAATAATATGAAATTAGTTTTGAATATGGTTTATGCCAGGGTAATCTGAAGTATATTTCCTGTTGAATTAGAGACTTGCTTTGTTTCAAGTGCAGTGTAGCTATAAATTTCTTTTGGCTGTCTAAGATGCACTGTAAAGAACAAAATCCCTGGCTCTCTCAAATGTATCTTTGAGATTTTCAAGAATTCTATTCTTATATAAATTTGAAATAAAGCGTAATCTTCTATGTTGACAAATTAATTAATTAATTATTTTTAATCCTCATTAGAGGATATTTTCCATTGATTTTTAGAGAGAGGGAAAGACAGAGAGAAGTATTGATGTGAGAGAAACACATTGATTGGTTGCCTTCTGCATGCGCCTCAACCAGGGCCCAGGCCAGGCAGGAGCCTGCAACCTAGGTATGGCATGTGCCCTTGACCGGAATTGAACCTGGGACTCTTTGTCTGCAGGCTGACATTTTGTCCACTGAGCCAAACCAGCTAGGGCGACAAAGAACTTTAATACTTATTACCTCTATAACAGGTCTAAAACTTACTTGATTAAAAATTGATTGGATTGAGGGAAAGGAATGACAATCATCTTCTAACTATTTACAAATAAACTACTGAAGAGAAATCATTTGTTAGATTCATACTTTGTCTACAAACAGGTAGTTATCTTCTTGTAACTCTTTGTACTAAAATTATGATAAACTCTTCTAAAGTCTAATTTTTTGTTTATTTATTGCAAGTCTATAAGAAAAATGAAGTTTTTATTTTGCATATAAAAAGTAAAAAGTAACCTTGAAAGTAAAACAGCAATAACAAAAGAAGAGGCAGGTGATGCTATGTTAGGTTAAATACAGTTCTATATAGTACCAGAATTTGAAGATTCATAACTAATAGGCAGCATAGTATATAGCATAATATATTACCATATAGGCATAGGTGTCCAGTCCTAGGTATGGTTGCCTCCAGGCTAGACTGGGATGAACTTTACAAATTTATTTACTTATTTTTTGCTAGATATTTAAATACTTTGTTTGACTATATGGTTCCACCAGAACATTTTGTGTGAGGAACCAAAGTAGACCCAGTTCTTTAAAAAAAATCAAATCATTTCATACTCATGGTAAAAGGAGTTTCAACTCTTGCAATCTTTACCTATTTGTTGGACTACTCTTCTTGTTGTTAATCCTGTGTTTCCTTCCCTTCAGTAGAGTTACAAGTGTCTCTCATCTTTCTTTTGTTCACGCCTTTTATTCTCATTGTACTACAAAAATGATCTTTATTATGGAATGCTAATATTTATTGAGATTTTTTTTTCTTTTTTTTCTTCATGTTTGTGTGATCTCCTAGCTCTGTCATTCTGTAATCTTCCTTATTGTATAAAAACTGACTGATACCTAAATAAACATAGGGCTGGTTACTATCAGAAATTAATTGTAATAACTTCCAATATGTGATAAGCTAGATTACATGACGGCTCAAGTTAGAATGAAGAGGTCATTTTGTTTTATAATGATTCTAAGTAAAGGCAATTTTTTTTACTAGTATCAATGTAATCAAATGATTACTTAAGCTATCAGGAAGAAAATTTTGTAGGTTCTAGTACCTGGGGACCTTTGTTTGTCTTTAAGAAGGAAATGCTGCTTGATACCATAGGCGCCAGTATTTTATCATTACTGTTTTTTCTTTGTAGTACTGCCAGATTAATTTTCCTGAGAAAATTCATCTGCATTTATCTTGTTATTCATTTGCTTAAAAACATTTTAGCTTACCCAGTACCTTGAGAAAGTTCTAAATGTTTACTTTGTCATGGGACCCTATACAGCCAGCTCAAACCTGCCTCTTCTAGCTTGGCTGGTGGTCAGTTACCTCCAAACATACATTGCTGCCTCTTTTGGTCTTTACACTTGTGTTCATATTATGACTTATTTATAAAAATTGAATATTTACTATCTTTTGAAGAAACACTACTCACACTTTAAAGGTCCAAACAAAATACTCCTTCTAAGACTGACTCAGTGCAGATGATTTATCAGAAAAACTCCTTAGAACACTTAGAAATATCCATTGACAGGTTTTTTTTTTCCATATGTATGTTACATCTTCATACTTTCCCCCTTCACTAGATTATGTTTTCTTATTTTTATCCCTGATTCATTTTATATATCTATCTGTTTTCAGATATTTCAGTGTTCTTCATTTGTGACTCACTCAAACTTTAGTAATAGTTACTTCCATAATATAAAATAGAGCCAGGAAGGGTTATGCTTTATTGACTTAAAGAGTAAATTTTAAATATACTCATATAAAGTGGAATATTTGAAAAATACACTCTTCAGAGAGTTCACAAAGAAACATATTTAAGTTTTATTTTTTAAAAGTTACATTTACATTCATAGAATTGTGAGCTTTGAGGATAGGTAACTTAAAAACTGATTTTTAAGTCATGTGAAATTTTATTCTTGACAAGGAATACATCAATACATATTCTTCTGTTGAGGAAGGGAATTAATATTTACTATCCATTAGAGGCCTGGTGTATGGATTTGTGTACTGGTGGGGAGTGTGGCCTGCAGGGATCGGCCTGCTGTGGGAGCACTACTCATCCCCATCAGCCAAGCAGTGCTCCCACTGTGGGAGCACACTGACCACCAGGGGGCAGCTCCTGCATCGTTCTGTTCGATCTGCTATTCGGTTTCTGGGCTTTTATATATATACTAGAGGCCTGGTGCACGAAATTCCTGCACCGGGGGAGGGGGTGTCCCTCAGTCCGGCCTGCACCCTCTCCAATCTGGGATGCCTTGGGGGATGTCCTACTGCTGTCCCACAGGGATCGGGGCTAAACCGGCAGTCGGACATCCCTCTCACAATCCGGGACTGCTGGCTCCTAACCGCTCGCCTGTCTGCCTGCCTACCTAATCGCCCTAACCACCTCTGCCTGCCTGCCTGATCGCCCCTAACTGCCTCTGCCTGCTGGCCTGATCACCCCCTAACCATTCCTTTGCTGGCCTGATCGCCACCTAACTGCTCTCCTGCCGGCCTGATAGCCCCCAACTGCCCTCCCCTGCTGGTCTGATTGCCCCCAACTGCCCTCCCCTGCGGGCCTGATCACCCCCTAACTGCTCTCCTTTGCCCCCCTATCACCCTCTATCTGCTTGCTCCTCTGTGCTGGTCTGATCTTGCCCCTAGCTGCTTGCTCCCCTGCACTGGCCTGATTGCCCCTAACTGCTTGCTGCCCTGATCGCCCCTAACTGCTTGCTCCCCTGATGGCCTGGTTGCCCTTAACCGCCACTGCCTTGGCCTCTGCCACCATGGCTTTGCCCTGAAGGAAGTCGGATGTCGGGAAGATGTCTGGTTGAACCGGTCTAATTAGCATATTACTTTTTTATTAGTATAAACTAGAGGCCCGATGCATGAAATTCTTGCAAGAGTAGGCTTCCTTCCCCCAGCTGCTGGCACCAGCTTCCCTCTGGCACCTGGGTCCCGGGCTTCCCTCACAGTCCCGGCTTTGTCTGGAAGGACGTCTGGTCTAATTAGCATATTATGCTTTTATTATTATAGATTATTATAGATAGATATATACTAGATGATTTACAAATGTTATTTCAGTCCTCAAAATACTTCTATTAGGAAGATATTATTGTACATGTTATAAATATGGATAGAGAAACTAAAGTTAAGAGAGATTAACTTACTAGTTACACAGTAAGTGACAGTATGTAGTGGGATTCTGATTTAGATATGGTAGTCTCTAAAACTCACATTTTTAAGTATTGGTGCATGAAATTGCACATGTGGGTATATTTTAAGTTACATTATTCATTTCTTTTGTTCTTTTGATTCATAAGTAAGTTAACATATCCATAATTTACCTTTTCATTTTTCTTTTTAAAAGATTGCAGCATCCTATGGAAATGTTATCTCTGTTTTTGAACCAGTTATTCTACCGAAGCAAAAGAAAAATTTGGTTAGTAATTTATCATTTTCCTTTTAGGAACTGAAATGTCTTGCGTGTTAAAAGATGTTATTTTTAAGAGTACAAAATCAAATAAATCAGTATAAATTTATGCTATAATTAAATGCCACTTTCATGTTACAAATATGTTTAAAACTTTTGTTGAAATAGAATTAAATTGTGCCAATGAATTGTCTTGACATATATATTTTTTTTTCCTTTTGACATTTTTTATTCTGTTTTGAAGAGTCAACAGCTTTAAGTTTGGCAGTTAAAATAAAGTTATTGCTAGTGCAGACACTGTTGTCCAGTCATATGTGGCACTTTATTCTTTGCTTTTGTGATCTGATTTTGTGTAGTTTTTCTGCCTTACGTATTTTGTTCTTAAAGTTACATGTTTTTTTGTGTATGTTTTTGTTATATATATATATATATACATATATATATATATATACACACACACACATATATATGTATATATATATATTATTGTTTAAAGTATTACAAGTAGTAGTATATATGTTAAAGTTACATGTTTTAATTGCAGTCTTAACATACCTCCAGGACTTATTTTCTTGCACTTATTATATCATCATGTAATATAATTGTTAACAGGCCAGTGAATTTTTTAAATAAACTATATTAAAAAATAGTTCTGAAAGCTGGTTAAAATTATAGTTTATAAATATTGAGGTTATGTAGTAGATGTCTTTAATGCTTTTAAATATGACAGACAAACCAGGCGATTTTACCCATCTTCACTGAAAATTAAACTAATGATTTAAACCATATGAAAGGAGATTAGGATTGTGTGGTCCAAAGAGCATTTATTAGGAGTCAGAGAAACTGGTTTCTTTGCTGTTTTTTAGCTATTAAATCCTAAGCAAGGAGCTTTATGAGACTCTTCACTCAATTCTGAAATTGGTTACTATCTATTCATTCTTCATGGGCTATTGTAAGGATGACATGATTTCAGAGATTGTGTAGAAATCTGTTAAATGTAAAGAATTAAACTATTTTAATAACAGACATACCTTTATATATCTTTTTAATAGTTTTCATTTTCACTTTGCTCATTAGTATCTTGCATATTCCCTCTGACTTAGTTTTATAGTTATCATTTCTTTCTTTATAAATAAACAGCAGAGGCCCCAAAAGAAATGTGACTTGACCAATGAAACAGCTATTAAGCACAGAACTAAGAGTAAAACCAGCTTTATTGATTCCTAGATGAGAGCATTCTTTTCTCTACTTTGTGTTAATAAAAAATATTTTCTCTGGATTGATACCCATTTTTAAATTCAATGGAAGGAGAGTCCACAATTCTCCCCTGATTTTTATTTGTGTTTATACATTAATGAAGCCAATATTAGAAGCTCTTATAGCCTTATGAATTAGTGATTGATAGTACTAAAAATAAATTTTAAAGGTGGTCACTCCACTCAGAACAATGTATTTCAAATAATACTTAATGTGTTTATTAAATGAAATAACTGACTTTTAACATTTGTATGTTATATTAAAAGTTCTATATTAGTAAGTGTAGAATTGAGATTTTCGGTTTTTGCCCATTTTCTCTTGATATATGATTGTTTAATATAACAGTGTCAAAAACTCATTAAGAAGAAGCTGATTTATTGGTAGGTAGCCTGACTTTCCAGAGAGGGTAAAGAAAGCTTGATGAATAAGGGGAAAACTGGATCAGATGGAAAAAATCAAGACTTGGAAGGCAAATAAAATCTGTTATTCCAGAATATAGTCTCAGAGAATGTTTAGATCCTCATAAAAAAATATATTGTTTCCATTTCTTTATACATTCTGGAATATTCTTTTAAGATGTTGGTTTTTCATAAGAGGTACTCTTCAGAATCACTAGTTCTGATGTATCCAGACCCCACCCTGGGGATTTCTAAATTTGTAGGTGTGGGGTTGTGTCTATGCATTTGTATGTCTAGTTCTAGAGAGGGTTCTCATGTATACTGTGATTGAGAACCATTCCTGCAAGGCAATGTTTTATAAAAGCATATTCTGTAGGCCACCTGTATCAAATCTTCTGGATTGTTCGTTTAAAGTGCAGATTCCTGTGACCCGTCTTAGACCTTTTGACCCTGAACCTTTGCACATGGGTCTTGGAAATTTGAATTTTTAATAAGCATCCAGCCTATTCTTATATTAAAGTTTGGAACTAATTCATTTAGAAAGTTTTTATAGGTCTCAAACTATTAGAGGTTAGTGAAGTCAACTTAGTAGGCCACAACCTGAATGTAAAAGAAGATGAAATGGAATAGAAAATGTTAGAGTGCAACACATGTAATAAAGGTAGATTATTTATGACTGCATTTATGTGTATGCTTTGTGTATTTTGGGTCACAGTGCAACATATATTTCTTAGGTTTCCAGGTAAAAAGTTGAAAATTATTTCTTTAAGGAATAAAAAGACTTAAATTATACATTATAATGCAAGTGTTATATCTCTTATTCTGAATTTTTACGCATACCATATCATCTCAGATGAGGATAAAACATTAAAAAACAAGAAAGCCTCAAGTAGCAGTGACACAGACATATTTAAAATTGGATCGTAACAATATTAATAATTAAGTAATAATTATCATTTTAAAATTCTGAGGTCAATAAGAATATTGTCCAAAGTTGTATATATTCATTGGTTGTTTAAATATACTAAAAAAAGCCTTTTGAACCTCCAGGACTGGATATTCTCTCACTGATCTCCATCACATATTCTTTATTTTTCTTTTTAAAAATATTTCCTGATTTGAGAGGAAGGGAGAAATAGAAAATCAATGATGAGAATCATTGCTCAGCTGCCTCCTGCATGCCCCCTATTGGGGATTGACGAAAACTGGGCATGTGCCCTGACCAGAAATCAAAAGATGACCTCCTGGTTGATAGGTTGATGCTCAACCACTGAGCCATACCAGCCAGGCTTCCTTATTTTTCTTGACAGAATTGAACATTTTGTTTTTAAAAATAACTGCATGTATTAGTAACAGTTAATAATAATAAATATATACTCTTGTCAGAGAAAAGATACCAATAATAATTGGATAAATGACTTTTTTTATTTTAGGAATTATATAGTCAGTGGCAGAAAAATGGTCAATTTTTTCTGGAATCAATAGCGCACAATATAACTTGGGATCCAGCAGGTAAGAACACAAACAGGATTAACTGAAATATTACTTGCGTAGGCTATTGCTTTTATTATTTCCATGTATTTCATTTCTGCTTTGTGTGAGATTGCGGGGAACACAAAAATAATAAAACAGATTGCACTCTTTTAGAACTTATGGTGAAATGAAGATGCCATCTATAGGAGGAATACTTGTTTTGGGAAGGTGACATTAATTCTCTGTAAAGAGTCTAAGTTTGCTTGAAGAGGAGCCTTTTGACCTGAGAGTAGATAGATTTAACAATGAAGGTGGGGGTAGATTTAGGTGGGAAAAATAAGTGAATTCTAAGAAGAGTTAATGTACATATGTACTAGTTAAATATTTCTGTATTTAAAAACCATCCCAAATCCATTTTTACCAACCTACCACAATGAGCAAAGACACAAAGAAAGAAAGTGTAAGATAGATTCTAATAGTGGTTAGTACTTTATTGAGGCTGGAGTGAATCTGGAGATGAGATAAGATTGCAGCATATTATAGAAGGCCTTTAAAGCCATGGTAAGGGATTTGAATTTAATTCTTGTTAATTATCTAAAAGGTATTATAGGTCTTTGAAAGTGGCTAGTGATAAGTGATTTGCAAGAATTTCCTGGTAGCAGTGAGTTAGAAGGATTTAGAGACAAGAGGAATAGGAGGATAAATGTTATTTATAATTATCTTTGGAAAGTATGCCTTTATGGTAGTCTGAATGAGAAACAAGAACTTGTTTCAGTGCCTTTAACATAGTACGTATCAATTAATAGTCAATGAATAATGAAAGGAGTACATGAATATGAAATGCATTTAGGCAATATAGTTGACATTACTTGACAACTGGATTTCACATGACTTTGAAGATATGACCACTAGAAGAGGAGTTATATGCAAGAGTTAGAATAGAATAAAGGTTTTGTTTGGATGTGTGGAATTTGAGATGCTTGCATGTCTTACATCAGTATCTAATAGATAGAAAGTTGAATCTAGAAAAAAGGTTTTCAACCTTTTTCATTTCATGGCACACATAAACTAATTACTAAAATTCTGTGGCACACCAAAAAAATACTTTTTGTTAATCTGACAAAAAATAGGTATACCTTTGATTCATTCACCATGGGCGGCTTTTGTCATGTTGGCTGCTGTCATTTTCTAATTTGACAATCTAAGGGAAAAGAGGTCAGTGCTCCTGACTAAATAGTCAGGTAGTGCATGTTTTAAACATTCTTGCAGCACACTAGTGTGCCTTTTGCAGCACACTGGTTGAAAATTGAAAATCCCTGATCTAGAATATAAGAAAGAAGTTATCTTTGGAACATAGAAACAGAAGTAATCAGTTTAGATAGATAAAATAGTTTAATTTTAATATAGTAGATGAAATAGCTGAGAAAAAAAAGTTTTAGAACACAAATTTCAGAACCTTTGGAAATGATTTAGTAAGGGAAGAGGTTATCTTTGAGACTTAAAAAAACACACCTCACAATGTTTTAAAATGTTTCTTCTCATGAGATTGTAAGATTGGTGTTTACTAGCTGGTTGCCTACATGTATATTTTATGCATACAATTGAAAGAAATCGGGCCTGAGTTCAAATTTGACATTTAGTATGGCACTTTTTATATAACTCTATTGTGGATAGGGTGACTTAGGTCCCAGTTTATTCCTATTGCCCTCATATGATTATTAATTACTAGTAGCCCATTGCTCTATATCGCGCAAGACCCGGGACCACCCCCACCCCTACCCCGGCGCCATGGGACCTTACCCGAATGCTCTGAGCACAAACCCCTGCACTTGTTACTGGGATGAGGTTCATGTGGGTGGCCATCTTGGCTACATCCCCTTACACCTCGCTGCGCCCCTCATGCCGGTCATGTCATTTTGCTTATTCACATTACGCTCCCGTCTGCCCAACAACGCCTTAAACCACACCCTAAGGGCACCTCAGCTTTGCTCAGAGCCTCTTCCATGGTCTCGAGCATCTGCGTGGTAACTTGGCCCCGCCCCTGCCCTCCGCCTGGATTCAAACCTCCTTCTAGCTGCAGGACTTTCTTTGTGAATCGTCTGAGGGCAGCAAAGCTATGCCCTACAGACCAGGCACGCCCTCATGTTCAGGGTATGTCCTTGCGTACACTACTCCATGGCCCCTCTTCTCTTGGTGTTCACACTCACTCTGCTGACTCCAGTCTGTCCCTTGTGCCCATGTCCCTGCTTTTAACTCTAGTAATTCCTGGGCTTGAGTTTACCCCTTGCACAATCTCTGTGCTAGGCCAAGGCCACGCACCTACCCACAGTGCCTGCGCCTGCGCTCCTTCCCACGGTTCCAGGCTCTGCCCCTCTGGTCCAAGTCCTGGAGTCGCACCCCACATGGCCAGCGCACAGCGGGACAGCCCGGAGTCCTGGAGTGCTGCCCCGATGCCCTGCCTCTGGGCAAGTGGGGCCACAGAAACCCTGGCAGAAGCCGCACGAAGCGGATGCCGGGACCCCTGCAGGGCCGCGGGAACCCTGGCAGAATCCGTGCACCAGTAGCTCTCTGCGGGGCCTGGCTGCTCCGCGCCCGCTGCCAGAGGCTCTCTGTGGCCCAGAGGCATTCCGCCAGGTCGCTCACGCTGCCCGCTCTCAGCAGCCGCTCCCCCTCCCCGGCAGGGCTGAGAGGACTGGGCACAGCCACCTTGTGGTGATGGGTGCCACCATCTTTGTGATGGAGTGATGGTTAATTTGCATATTACCCTTTTATTAGATAGGATGTGCCTTCTACTCTCACAAATGTTCTATTTGGATGATAAATTATAGAGTTACTATATATGGCACTATAGTCTATTGTATTTGTTTGTTTACATGGCTTATTGTTTTGATTAGACAAGGGATGAGATTCTATTTTATTTAGTATTTATCTTTAAGGACCCATCATATATTAAGCTCTGAATAAATGTTCACATATTTGACAAGTTTTGTGATCATAAACAGGTTATTTAGCAGATTGAGAAAGATTTAACTCACTTGTAAATTAAGATAAAGTTTATTTCACAAATAGAACTTTATCTTAATTTTCTTGTTTCTTTTTTTTTTTGTTAATCCTCACCTGAGGCTATTTTTTCCATTTTTTTTTAGAGAGTGGAAGGGAGAGAGAGACACACACATCGATTGGTTGCTTCCTCTACACCGACTGGGGCTGGGGATCAAACCTGCAACTGAGGTTTGTGCCCTTGACAGAAATCGAACTCTTGACCCTTCAGTCTGCTGGCCAATGTTCTAACCACTGAGAAGACTGGCCAGGGCTCACAAAATAGTTTTTTAATGATCACATATGGCAATATAAAAGTATTTGGTAAGTGATAAAGTCCTATAGAAATATTGTTAGCAAGTGAACTGTGTACTTACAGTATCAGATTAACAGCAATAAAAACATTTAATATATATATATATTTTTAGTAATGATGTATCAGTTGCTTGGAATTTTTGTGCCCATGGTCTGTTAGTACTGATGTTTTAGAGCATAGTGTTAATGTTAAATTCCTCTAAAATCATCATTACAGAGTAGTATGAATAGATGATGAGTTATTTTTTAACATATCTCATAGTGACTTGACAGCAGCTCATGACCATTATCTTTTTTAACTGTGATTGAGTTAAAATTCATATAGAAGTTCATTATCTTTCTTTTTACTATTAAAACTTTAAAGTTTAGAATTTGGTTGAGGAATAGATTACAGCTATACTAAATATTTGGGAGCTGTTAGTATAATTATTACTTTTGCAAATGAACTTTGTAATTATTTATAAAATTATTTTTAATATTTTACATGAAATACTAGTATTTTGGTTTTGTTCAGTATGTATATATTTATGTACCAGGTATTTGGATATAAAGAAATTTTTTTCAGTTGATGTTAGTAAATTGACTACAATGCTCTTGTGTTGTCTTGAAATCCACTATTGCACCTTGCTTAAATCATAAGATTTTCTGTCTTAGGCTTCTTATGTTCCCCCCCCTACCCCAATTTTAATAACCATACCTCTACCCTTTATGTTTAAATCAATATATTTTATACTATACCTTACCTACTTTTATGTCATTCCATACTTAGGATTAATTATTTTGCATTCTTTATTAAATTTTTAATCCTTCATGGGGTAAATTTATTTTCAGTTTATGTTAATAATTTCCAGTTACATCCAACATCCTGGGGATGTAATGTACAGCACTGACTATAGTTAATAATACTGTATTGTACTGTATTGTATATTTGTAAGTTGCAAAGAGAGTATATCTTTAAAGTTCTCATCATAAGGAAAAACGTTGTAACCATGTATGGTGATGGGTGTTAGCTAGATTTATTGTGGTGATCATTTTTCAATATATGCAAATATTGAATCATGTTATACGCTTGAAACTAATAATGTTATATGACAATTATTATATCTCCAAAAAAAGAAAACTTGTGTTTGTTATTAAGTTAAACAGTGGAATAGTAATCATATTTATTTATTTTCAAATGTATTTTTTTTTTATTTCAGAGAGGAAGGGAGAGGGAGAGAGAGATAGAAACATCAGTGATGAGAGAGAATCATTGACTGGCTGCCTGCTGCATGCCTCCTACTGGAGATCGAGCCCACAACCCAGGCATTTGCCCTTGACTAGAATCGAAACCAGGACCTTTCATTCCCCAGGCCAATGCTTTTATCTACAAAGCCAAACCAACTAGGGCTAGTAATCATATTTAAATGGAATGTCTCATTAGTACTTTCTGGACTGTTTATATCTGCCTGTGAGACTTTCCCCCTAGTTGCTATTATTTATTGAGCTTTTTCTAAGTGCCTAGCCTATGCTAAATACATTATAAATATTATAGCTAATCCTTACTACAACACTATACAAATTTTTAATTTTTTTCTTTTTTTTAAATTTAATAAATCTTTATTGTTCAGATTATTACAGTTGTTTCTCCTTCCCCCGCCCCCCGTAGCTCCCCTCCACCCGGTTCCCACCCCACCCTCTGCCCTTACCTCCCCCCAACTGTCCTCATCCATAGGTGTACGATTTTTGTGCAGTCTCTTCCTGCACCCCCATTATCCTTTCCCCCTGAGAATTATCAGTCCACTCCCTTTCTATGCCCCTAATTCTATTATATTCACCAGTTTATTTTGTTCCTCAGATTTTTAATTCACTTGATTTTTAGTTCACTTGTTGATAGACATGTATTTGTTGTTCATAATTTTTATCTTTACCTTTTTCTTCTTCTTCCTCTTCTTAAAGAATAACTTTCAGCATTTCATATAATACTGGTTTGGTGGTGATGAACTCCTTTAGCTTTTTCTTATCTGTGAAGCTCTTTATCTGACCTTTCATTCTGAATGATAACTTTGCTGGGTAGAATAATCTTAGTTGTAGGTTCTTGCTTTTCATCACTTTGAATATTTCTTGCCACTCCCGTCTGGCCTGCATAGTTTCTGTTGAGAAATCAGCTGACAATCGTATGGGTGCTCCCTTGTAGGTAATTAACTGTTTTTCTCTTGCTGCTTTTAATATTCTCTCTTTGTCTTTTGCCCTTGGCATTTTAATTATGATGTGTCTTGGTGTGGTCCTCTTTGGATTCCTCTCCTTTGGGGTTCTCTGCGCCTCCTGGACTTGTAAGTCTATTTCTTTCACTAGGTAGGGGAAGTTTTCAGTCATTATTTCTTCAAATAGGTTTTCAGTATCTTGCTCTCTCTCTTCTTCTGGCACCCCCATAATTCTGATGTTGGTACGCTTGAAGTTGTCCCAGAGGCTTCTTACACTATCTTCAACTTTTTGGATTCTTTTTTCTTTTTGCTTTTCCAGTTGAGTGGTTTTTGCTTCTTTGTTTTTCAAATCTTTGACTTGATTCTTGGGGTCCTCTAGTCTGCTGTTGGGTCTCTGTATAATATTTTTTATTTCAGTCAGTGTATGTTTAATTTCTAGTTGGTCCTTTTTCATATCCTCGAGGGTCTCGCTAAATTTATCGGCCTTTTCTAGGATATTCTTGAAAAGCCTTATAACTGTGGTTTTGAATTCTATATCCAGTCGTTTATTTTCCTCCATTTCTTTCGTTTATGATCTGTTTCTTTGCCTCCTCATTTTCACTGCTTCCCTGAATTGGTAGGGTAGCTTTTTGTGCTAGGTTTCCTATATGGCCCAGTGGGTCGGCCTCCCCAGTTAACCTGAGGTGGACACTCTTGGTGCACCCCTTTGTGGACTGTGTGTACAGCCTTGTTGTAGTTAAGTTTTGATTGTTGTTGGTATCACTGGGAGGAATAGACATCCAGGCCAGTTGCCTGTGAGGATCAGCTGTGTCTATGCTGGGAGAAGTTCAGTGCTGGAGACAGCCTTATAGGATTAGACTTGCCAAATTGCAATAGCCTCTGTGCTCAGCTTGGATGGGGTGGAGTCTCAGGGCGGAGCAGACAGTCTTGGCTTCCCGTCAGCAAATTTTTAATTTTATAGATGAGAAAATTGAGGCTCAAAAGCTTCCCAACTTGATCAAATTCACATGGTTAATTAAGTGCCTTAGTTGGGAATTAAGACACAAAAATTTCTAAAGTCTGTGTGCCACAGACCCACTTTCCCTTTGAAATAAAATGATATTTTTAGAGAGACACCAATCCATAGTTCTTAGTTGCTAAGGTGAATGCTTTATTTATTGTCAACTTTTTTGCAAAAATTACATCACCTCCCCTATCTTCTTTGTTTGGATTATGGCACAATCTTCTACTCAGTTATCCAAGTCATAAAATTGAAATCTATCCCTGAAACCTATTGTATGTTCCTGTTTTTTATTGGTGTTAAGCCTTGAAAATTCTACTTTTGAAATGGCTTTCAAGTCCTTGTCTTTAATATTTGATTCAGGTCCTTGTGATTTCCCATCAGTATTATTACAGTAGGTTAACCAGATTCTCTGTCCTGTGTTTTCCCTAATCTTGTCTATCACTAGAGTTATTTTCTAAAATGGATCTTTACCCTTCTTTGTGTACTGGAATCTTTGATAGTATGGTGGCAATTACTGATTATCTCTCTAGAAAAATGTACATACTATACATATAACTTGCATATCTCAATGAAGGGAGGTTCACAGGCCTTTTCAAGTCTCTCTGTTGATACCCCTGCCCCCAGTTGAGACCCCTTGTTCTAAAATACAGATCCATTTACGTGAACTCCCTCCTCCCACTTAAAAATCTTTAACTTCCAAGATCTATAACAAACTCCAAATTCCTCATGAACATCAAAAATGTTTCATAGCCCTAACGGGTTTGGCTCAGTGGATAGAGCGTCGGCCTGCGGACTCAAGGATCCCAGGTTCGATTCGGGTCAAGGGCATGTACCTTGGTTGCGGGCACCTCCCCAGTAGGGGGTATGCAGGAGGCAGCTGATTGATGTTTCTCTCTCATTGATGTTTCTAACTCTCTATCCCTCTCCCCTCCTCTCTGTAAGAAATCAATAAAATATATTTTTTTTAAAAAAGTTTCATAATCTGATCTCAGATTTTTTTCCAACCTTATTTATTTTTACAGATCTACTATACAACTTATTTCTTATCCATCTCAGATTACAAGCCATTCTTGGGAATGTATTTGAATTCATGCCTCTGTTCATATTTCTCTACTGGAATATAAACTCATTATAAAAAAGGACAGTATTATATTTGTCATTATATGCTTCATGCCTAGCACAGTGCCTGGTACAAAGAAGATGCTCATTAAATGTTTGTTGAATGAGAGATTATAAAAATCTCTTTTTCCTAAGCTGCTTTAACAAAATTAAAATATAACTTTACTCCCCCTCCCCCAATCTCTTTTTGTTATTTGACTTTTTTTTGGAAGTTATTTTATCTTTATAGTGTTATATGAAACTGTTGAGTATGTAACTTAACTCACTAACTAAATACCTACATAATAAATGCTGAATAATATATATATATATATATTATTTTTTTTAGGCAATCGTCTTTTAACTGGTTCTAGCTATTTACAACTCTGGTCCAATGCTAACTTGGAGAAGCCAACTGAAGATGAAAATCCAGATAAAACAGGTCTTAACTTGGGGGATTGGAGATGCATTTGGCGTTACAAGTAAGCAATTAATAAGGGGATTGAACTGACAAACCTCTGCCATGTGGTTTTATTTTGGATGCATTTTAGTTTGTGTAAAACCACACTAACATAAAATGTATTGACTTTTTTTTTTATTGTGACATGCTTTTTTTTTTTTATAAACAGAGGATTCACCATTTCCCATGTTCTACAGATTTTTTTTTAAACTTGTTGAATAAAACGTTTATGAAGAGACCTAAGAAATGTGTAAGGCCTATATGAAGGTCATTCAATAGAACTTGCTAAATTATACAAAAGGAGATAGAGATACTTTTAATGCTTTTGAATGAAAATTTTTCTGTTGTGAACAGGTATATTTTTTCCAAAGTAATCTATATATTAGACATAATTTTTGTCAAAGTCCCATTGGAATTTCTACTTTTGAGCATAGTGCTGAAGTTCATTTAAGAAGTCAAATATGGGAAAATTCTGAGAGAATTTTGAGAGAAATAAAGAACAAAGATATTAGCATAGCAAAATGAATTCTAAAGCTACAACTGATCAAGCAGTTTGTCATTGATATAAGAACAGACAGATTAGTGTTCAGGATTAGGCCCAGTTATACATGGAGCTTTAATATTTAAGGTGGCGTTTTACGTAAGTGGGACAAACTTGCTAGCTTTATGGAAGAGAAATGAAGTTAGAGTCTGTTTCATATCTGGCACCAAAATAAAGGTCAAAGGAAGAACAAAATGAATTTCTATACAATGAAACAAATATTAGAAAAAAACATAGGTGAATTTTTATATTTCAGAGCTACAATGTCCAGTATGGTAGCAAGTAGCCACATATCACTGTTGAGCACTTGAAATGTAGCTAGCCTGAAATGAGATGTGCTGTAGATATAAAATACATACTAGATTTCAAAAACTTAACACAAAGAAAAGAGTGTAAATTATCCTATCAATTTTTTATTGATTACATGTTGAAATGATAATATTTTTGAAATATTAGTTTAAATAAAATATAATTAATTTCACCTGTTTCCTTTTACTTTTTTAAATGTGGCTACTAGGAAATTTTAAGTCACATATATGGCTAACATTTGTCATTTATGTTCTATTGCTATGGGATGAAAAGTGTTGCTCTCTAGAGTCAGGTAAAGACTTTCTAAGTATGATACCAAAACTTGAAACTTAAAGGAAAAGAAAGGAAAAAATTGATTGTTCTTACTGTAACAATAAAATATTTCTGTAGCCCTGGCCAGTGATGCTAAGTGGTTAGAGCGTTGCCGGTGACTGTCTCAGGTTTGATTCCTGGTCAAGGGCACATACCTGGGTTGCAGGTTTGATCCTTGGCCAGGGTTGGGGCACGTGTGAGATATCTCTCACATAAATTTTTCTTTCTCACTCTCTCTCTCCTCCTCCCTCCCTTTCACTCTCTCTAAAAAATCAATGGAAAAATTATCTTCGGATGAGGATTAAAAAAAAAATTTTTTTGTAAATAAGAAGGACCCTAAGGAAGAGAAATAAGAACTTGAGAGGAAAAAATATTTGCAATTTTGGGTTAATCCTTTTTTTAAAACGAGGTCTTAAAAATTAATTAGAAAAGAACAGATATCTTAATAGTGAACAGAAATGGACAATAAGGCAATACTTATGAGTAATAAACCTATCAATGGTTGGTTGATCTCACTTGAGATGAAGAAATGTGAAATATCCATAAAGAGGATGAATAATAGCTATTACTAGTGAGTGTTTGGAAAAACAGCTACTTTTTTTTTATACAGTTAAGAAAGGAGTGCAATTAGTATTATCTTTCTAGAGAGCAATTTGGAAGTATGAATTAACAGGCTTAATTTTTTTCATACATTTAATAGCAATTTAAAATTTTATTCATTAACTCAACAAATATTTGTTGAGTGCTTATCATGTTCCAGGCAATGTAAAGTGCTTGGAATATAGCAGTGACAGATCGGGGGAGATAGATAATAACCAGTAAACTGGTATGACAGGATGTTAAATGCCATTTTTCTTGAGTCACTTTTATTTGAAGCAATAATAAGTTATATATGAGATACCAAAATGAGAGTAATGCAGACCTCCTATATATAGAATTTACCAAGGAGATTTCAAAGGAGCTGGTTCCATGTATTTTGTACCCTTCAGCTAGATCATGGGTATTAAAAAGGCTTACCATGTGAAAAGGGAATAGAATTTTGCAAAAGAGCTATGGCGTTGTTTTGGACTCTTTTCTTTAGAAAATTGGGAAGAGAGGAGCAGCAAAGTGTACTGTTGCCTTTATTGCAGATCTAGTAAGGGGTTTTCATTGGGTTAAACTGAGAATGTATTATGTGCTTTATTTATTTGGGAGAGGGTAATAATTTTAAGTTAAATCAAGATTATACAGTAATAACTTGGGCTAGATATACTAATTTATTTGAGCTGGTTTATTAAGTAAGCAGAAAAACCATGAAACTAGAAACTGCAAGTTTTAATTATACTAAATATACTTAAGTAATAGGTCTCCATAATTTACTAGATATAAGGAAAAAATTTAAAACATGCTACACATGTAGATGAAGATCAGTAAGTATGATGGAGAAAAAGTAAGTAGGGTAAGGGGAAGAGGAGTAGAGGTGACATTTGAGGATAGACCTGGAGGAAGTGAGGCAGTAAGCCATGTGTGCATATCTGTGGGAGGAAGAATGTTGTAGGCAGAGGGAACACCCAGTGCAAAAACTGCTACTTAGGTTGTGGCTGAAGTAAAGTGAACAAGGTGAAGAGTGATAGGGGAAATGATCAAAGTCAGGAGTCCATTTATAGGTTATTGTGAGGCTTTTGCCTTTTCTAAGTGAGTTGGGAGGCTGTTAGTGTTTTGAGCAGAGGGAGTGTTGAGATCTGATTCCCTTTTAAAAGACTGTTTTAGCTGCTCTTTTGAGAAAAGACTAGTGGAGACAAGGTCACAATCACGGATACCAGACATTTTTAATAATTTGTCTTAAGGACATCCTTAGGGCTAACCAGATGCATAAAAAATGCATGTGCAAGAATGTTCATCACACCACTTTTTTTAAAAAGCAGCAAAATGAGAAAACAGCAGTGAATTGTCAAATTATTTAAAATCATTGCAGATACCTCACTTGGGAAGATTAAAAATGGCGGCAGAGTAAGTGGATGCTGCATGGACACGCTCCCAGGACCAAACTGGAATTACAGCTAAAATACAGAAAAATTTCTTGAGTAATCAACTGAAGACTTGCTAAAATCATTGCATATATGTGTAATAGAATACCATAAACCAGTAAATTAATGCAGATCTACACATATTGATACACAAAACTTTTCATAACATTTTAAAATAAATGTTGCAAATAAAATTGTAAATATGACCTCGGTTTTCATCCCCTCTTCTACATCCTCCTATAGGAAGTAGATAGGGAGAGTGGACAGAAGCATCTGGAATTCAATGTATTAAAATGTTAAGAGTGGTTTTGCATGGAATCGGTGTTGTGGTATCTTTAAAACTATAGATGATTTCATTTTCTTATCCGTCTGTATCAATATTTTCTATTATGTATTTATTGCATTTAAAATGAGGAAAAAGTTATTTTTGCTGAGTTATGACAGAAATCATCTTTAGCCTGCTTTACAAAGAATTTTAGGATGAATTTATCTAAACATGAACTTGGGTAAGAAAAGGAAAGTGACGATAGTGAGAGGTGTCTTGAGATCAGCATATGTGGGTAGCCAGAAGGGAAGGCAATGAAGGGAAATGAGCCAAAGCTACTTGGAGAAGAAAAACAAGTACTTACCAAGTATACAGGTGAAGCTGGCAGGCTGAGTTTATGATGGCCATTAACCCACACATAATCTTTAATTAGTCAAATGCTGCCTTCAGGCAGAATTCATCTTAAAATACTGATTTGTCCCTGAAAATGTATTGTGGAATATAGATTACCTGTGGCTCTGGATATTAGATTCCAGATTTAAAATAACATCATTCTTTCTCTCACATTCTGAGGGAATGAGAGCTATGACTCTGGTCTTAAGTTTTATTTATTTTTTAATACCCGAGGATGTATTTATTGATTTTTTAATTTAATTTAATTTTTTTTTTAGAAAGAAGGGAAGGGGGGGAGAGAGAGAAACATTGATGTGAGAGAGAAACATTGATCCATGGCCTCCCAAATGCTCCCCGACTGGGGATTGAATCCAAAACCTATGTTTGTGCCCTGACCAAGAACTGAACCTGAAACTTTTTGGTGTACTGGACAATGCTCCAACCAACTGAGCCACACTGGCCAGGGCTGGTCTTAAGTTTTAAAGACTGACAATTCATTCCTTGTATGATTCTTATGCATGAATATTTAGAAATAAAAATAATCTTTATATTTAATGTAAAGTTTTATATTTTAAAATTTATTTTATATTTAAGAGTTATACTAAAAGTGAGTGTGTAACTTGTGTTATTAGAAATTTTTATTATTTGAAGAAATTGCTGAGTATAGTTTAGTGGAGTAATACTGCATTATTTATTACTTATTTTTCCTTGAAAATTGTTCTTTGTTTAATTTACAGAACTGCTTCTCAAATTCATTTAATGAAATTTTCACCAGATGGAGAATTTTTTGCCACTACTGGGAAGGTAATTTATAAAACTGCTATTGCCAAATTGTGTTTATGGTTTATTTTGAAACTTCATAAGAACATTAATTGGCTTTACTCTTATTTAAGTTGAAAATATTTTCTGTTTAAAATGTTAAATAGCAAAAATTGGCTCAATATTACTGTGTTAAAAGGTAGTATAGTGTAATTGAAACAGCACAGACTTAAAGATAATCTGGTTATAAATCTACCATTTACCAACTTTTTGATATTGAGTAATTAGTTAAAATTGAGCCTTGGTTTTCTCATGTGTAAACTGAGGATAATAATACCTATTTCAGGTCATTCATCATAGGATTAATTTAGACAGTATATGTAAAGTGACTGGCATAGTGTCCTGCATGTAGTATACTGTCTATAAACCGTTGCTACTATTTATATTATCTTTAAGCTGACAGATATATAAGCTGTATTTAAGCTATAAGATTTTGCAGACTTTCTAGGACATTTGTAATCATTTTTAATTATTGGTTTACAGAGCAGTTAATGCACAATTGAAGTTATTGTTCTGAAGTTATTCTCAATGCTCAAAGCCTTCTGCAAATTAAGAATGTGAGATACTCGAAATCTTCCCTGGGTTTTAAAAAATTATGTTTTTATTGATTTCCAGAGAGATGAACGGAGAGGGAGAGATGGAAACATCAATCGATTGCCTCCTGCTTGCCCCCTACGGGGAATTGAGCCCACAACACCAGGCATGTGCCCTAACTGGGAATCTAACCATGACCTCCTGGGTCATGGGTTGAGGCTCAACCACTGAGCCACATTGACTGGGCCTCAGTGAGGTTTTTCTTAGAAGTGGAGCTGTTTATTCAGGTTGACATTACAGGTGGGAATGTAATTACAGTTTAAGAGTAAAACCTGGTGCATTTTAATCTCCCTTGTTCTTCCCTACATCCCAAGTTAGGAGATGCAATTTTGATTTTACTTAGATTATTTAATATAGTAGTGGTTGTTAACTACTTATTATCTTCAACATTTTCTTTGAACATTCATATGATAGTTCATGAAAACTGTCCTTTGTTTTCAGATATTATCAGTCTTTTTAAGTTTGGCAGTAGTAATGTTTTTTTATTTGATACTTGGCTAAATGGAAAAAGTACCCTTAATTTCATCTTTCAGTTTCCTGAATGACTCTGTTTTTCATAGTCTATAGTAACTAGAATTTTTCTTGAACCAACCCTTGCTAAATACACACATTCACACACTTTAATTCTCAAAGCACAGTTAGGGAATGCTAATAGAAAAGTGTCAAAATCAGAGATTTTCTACTCAATTCATCCATGTACAACCCTTTCCCCATTCTTAAGTTGCTGTGATTGAGGAGAAAACCTTACTTTTGCTATTTCACTTAATCTTTAATTCTGATGTGGATGTTTTTCTGTTTGTTTTGTTTTTTCTCTTAGGATGACTGTCTTTTAAAGGTATGGTATAATGTAGAAAACTGGCGGACAACTGTTACATCTCCAGATAAAAGTTCAGAAAAACAATCCCAAGGAGAAATTGACTTTTCTTTTGTATATCTGGCCCATCCTCGAGCTGTAAATGGATTTTCCTGGCGTAAAACAAGTAAATATATGCCTAGGTCAGTGGATTAGTAATATTTCCCATGTATTAAGAGAACATCATCTTTGTGACTTTGACTACTTATCTTATTTTGAGAATCCATAGGTATAGGACTTTTGCCTATGAAGATTCAAGTAATATTACATGGTCCCTGGCTTGTAGCCCTCTGGCCATGAGGCAGTTAAGAGAAGAGCCATGTGAAAGGATAATATACTTCCATATTAGATGTTTTTAAGTGACAGAGTTGTGCATATTTTTCTTCCCTGTGTTATGTATCTAATTCTTTTATCCCATAATCATTCTTCATATTGTTTGCATGGAACTTTTCACATTTTACTCCCTTGTCTTCTACTTTCTATGTGTATTTCCTCTGGTTAAAAAAAAAAAAATAACCCTCCTCCCCCAGTTTTATTGAGAGGACATACCATGAGGCCTAAACCACTTCTTTCTTTTTTTTTTAATCCTCACCCAAGGATATTTTTCTATTGATTTTTAGAGAGAGTGGAAGAAAGAGGCAAAGACAGAGAGAAACATTGATGTGAGAGAAACACATTGATTGGCTGCCTCCTGCATGAGCCCCGATCAGGGCAGAGGGCAGGGAGGAGCCTGCAACTGAGTATGTGTGCTTGACCGGAATTGAACCCGGAACCCTTTGGTCCACCGGCTGAGGCTCTATCCACTGGGCCAAACCGGCTAGGGCTAAAACATTTCTTTAATTATATCCAATATCTTTGAGGAAAAGAGAATGGATTATACATTATGATATCCTGAACTAGGTGTTAGTTTAACCCAGTGGTTGGCAAACTGTGGCTCGTGAGCCACATGCGGCTCTTAGGCCCCTTGAGTGTGGCTCTTTCACAAAATACCACGGCCTGGGCAAGTCTGTTTTGAAGAAGTGGCGTTAGAAGAAGTTTAAGTTTAAAAAATTTGGCTCTCAAAAGAAATTTCAATCGTTGTACTGTTGATATTTGGCTCTGTTGACTAATGAGTTTGCCGACCACTGGTTTAACCTATGCATGCATACACCAGCCCATCTGTTAGCATTTTCTTTCCTGTAGTACTTGCAGGACTTGATACCCCATTGCATTTTTGCCTCTACTTATTAAGTTATAGATATCTGTTACTTGAGTATAGGTAGAAATCCCCTTTTGTTCTACATGGCCATTTTCAATTTTGCCACACGGTGGAGTTGTACAGTTTTTCCCTTATATTTTTGTCACTTGAGATGTCCTTAGCTGATCTATGGTCGTGTACCAGCATCATTTGTTGACTTCAGTTTTGTTCTACTGAGCCAGCAGAGTATACCTAGATTTAAAATAAAAATTATATTGAGACTTTTTTTTTAGAGCAGTTTAAGGTTCACAGCAAAATTGTGGGGAAGGTATAGAGATTTCTCATGTACCCTTTGTTCCCACACGTAGCTTCCCCTGATGTCAAATCCTCCATATTTGTTAGATTTATGAACCTATTTCAACACAATATTATCACCTAAATTCCATACTCTATATTACAGTTCATTCTTGGTGTTTTACATTTTATGAATTTGGACAAATGTATAATAACATGTATTCATTAATGTTATACCTAGATTTTTGAGGTATTTTCTAGTATAATAGTTATTACTGTTTCTACCCCAGACTTCCAATATATTAATACATAAGAGTAGGACACTTTAGGAACAGTCATGGTTCTGTTGTTAGGAGGATGTGTCAGAGTCTTTGGGTTAAGGAAGAGTGCTGTAGACAACCTATATCATTAGCAAAAGCATCCTCATCTGAGCTTCACTTTGAGAACTATTGCTCTAGTACTTCTGAGACCATTGCTCACATATATAAAAATGTGTTTAGAATAGAATGAGCTGTGGCATATGTTAACTCTTCTTTTAAAAGTTGTAAATGACCCCAGTAAAAATGCTATCATCGCAAACTGTGAACCTTTTTTTTTTTTAATTTCAGAGTGAGGAAGGAAGAGGGAGAGAGGGATAGAAACATCAATGACGAGAGAGAACCATTAATTGGCTGCCTCCTGCAGCCCCCCACTGGGGATTTAGCCTGTAACTTGGGCATATGCCCTGACCAGTAATTAAACCTTGACTTCCTGGTTCATGGGTCGACGCTCAACCACTGAATCATACCTTTTAGAAATATCTGAAGATTACATCATTTCGGAGGCTGATTTCTTCTGCTGTATCCCAAGTTTATATTCACTGATGTTAGACTACCAGTGTACTGAAAAAGAGGCTTATGTAGCATGGTGTCTTTTAAGAGAAGACAGTCACATCTGCTCCTGAGCAAGTTCACTCAATGTTGGCAAAAATGGTCACAGTGGAGACAGAGGCAGATGCCTTACACTGGGCCATTACAAATGCCTGATAATAGCAATAAGGCATACCAGTTTTTTGTTTGTTTGTTTTTAACTGCCTGGGTTCATTTTATCTCTTACCAACTAAATTTTGAAGCACAGGGAACTGTGATATGGAACTAGAATTTTGTTAGTTATGGCATCTTTTAGAGCAGTGGTTCTCAACCTTTCTAATGCCACGACCCTTTAACACAGTTCCTCATGTTGTGGTGACCCCCAACCATAAAATTATTTTCGTTGCTACTTCATAACTGTAATTTTGCTACTGTTAATGAATTGTAATGTAAATATCTGTGTTTTCCGATGGTCTTAGTCTCTACAGCAGCGGTTCTCATCCTGTGGGTCCACAGGTTGAGAACCGCTAGCAGGGTTGCCTAAGACCATTGGAAAACACAGATATTTACATTACAATTCATTAACAGTAGCAAAATTACAGTTATGAAGTAGCAACGAAAATAATTTTATGGTTCGGGATCACCACAACATGAGGAACTGTGTTAAAGGGTCGCGGCATTAGAAAGGTTGAGAACCACTGTTTTAGAGGTCTCCAGAATTTTACTTTTGGATCCATGCGATTTAAGAATCAGCTTTATCTCCCTGCGCTCTCTGTTTTCACTTTAGAAAAAAATTTATTTTATTTTATTGTTTATAGTATTACAAATAGTAGTACATATTTCTCCTTTTTTTCCCCATTGACCTTCTCCTGGTCTCTTTTCTCCTCCCCTTTCCCCAACCCCCAGTGTCTTGTGTCCATTGGTTATGCTTATATGCATGCATACTTTGTTTTACCAGTTGCCTTACTGCCTGCAGGTATATAGTGGGAAGGCTGACCCTTTCTCAGGAGAAACAGATCCCATCAAAGACCATTGTTTTTTTTAATATGGTATCTTCACTGAGCAAGTGATATAGGTGGTTTGTTTTTCACTTAAAGTTAAGATGCTCAACCAGCCCTAGCCTGTTGCCCAGTGGTTAGAGCAACAGTCCGAAGGGTCAAGAGTTCTGCAGTTGCAGATTTGATCCCCAGCCCTGGTCAGAGCGTATGTGGGAGGCAACCAATCAATGTGTCTCTCTCACATTGATATTTCTCTCTCTCTCTCTCTCTCTCCCCCCCCAAAAAAAATTCAATGGAAAAATACTGGGTGAGGATTAAATTAAGAAAAAGAGATGCTTGACCAAATGGTAATACATTATGCAAGGGACTGCTGGTTTAAGAAAGAATAATGGAGAAGTGTTTGAATAAGCATCTTCACTAATTAAAAACTGATGAATGTAGGACAGGTTGGGAGATTTGTTTATATCCTCCAGAAACCTCCAAAAGTTGGTTTAGATGACAGTTTCAAACTGTCTTAGCCTGTTGTTACATCAAAATAGGATGGGTGTCACAGACATTTACCCATCACATGGTTGCCTTCTATAAGGTTATACTTTTTTTTTTTTTTATCTTCAACGATATGCCATTGAAGAAAAATAAGATACCCAGATGAAGATGTGAGGAAGGAAGGTATTGCCAGAGAAATGCCTCAAGTAGATCAGAATATTTCTTACATGCCAGCTGTTTACACTGACTGTATGTAGGCCTAGTATCCTAAGAAAAGTCAGCTGGGACACCCACATTCCAGGGTCAAAGCCCTCTACATGCTTCTGAGTTGTGCACCTTTTTTTCTTACTTCGTTGCCCTTGCCTAAATTCTTATACTTCTTACTAGAGGCCTGGTGCTGTTCACCTCCTAACCACTCCCCTGCCAGCCTGATTGATGCCTAACTGCTCCCCTGCCAGCCTGATTACCCCTAACTGTCCTCCCCTGCCGACCTGGTCACCCCTAACTGCCCTCACTTGCAGGCTTGGGTTCCCCCCCAACTGCCCTTCCCTGCAGGCCCGGTCGCCCCCAACTTTCCTCCTCTGCTGGCCTGGTCACCCCTAACTGCCCTTCCCTGCAGGCTTGATCGCCCCCAACTGCTCTCCCTTGCAGGCCTGGTCCCTCCCAACTGTCCTCCCCTGCTGGCCATCTTGTGGTGGCCATCTTGTGTCCACATGGGGGCAGCCATCTTGTGTGTTGGAGTGATGGTCAATTTGCATATTACTCTTTTATTAGATAGTATAGAGGCCTGGAGCACGGGTGGGGGCAGGCTGGTTTGCCCTGAAGGGTGTCCCGGATCAGGGTGGGTGTTCCCTTGTGGCGTGGGGTGGCCTGGGCGAGGGGCTTGTGGTGGTTTGCAGGCTGGCCACGCTCCCTGGTGACCCAAGCGAAGGCCCTGGTATCTGGGATTTATTTATCTTCTATAATTGAAACTTTGTAGCCTTGAGCGGAGGCCAGCTTGGCTTCCTCCATCGCCAGGGGCAACCCAAGCCTCCTGCTTTCTCCAGCTCCGTGGCTGCCGCCATTTTTCTTGGGATTTATTTATTTTCTATAATTGAAACTTTATAGCCTTGAGTGGAGGCCAGGGCCAGACAGGGCGGGCGGGAAGCTTGGCTTCCTCCATTGCAGGGGAAACCTAACCCTCCTGCTCACTCCGTGGCCTCCTTCCCAGCCATTTTGATTGGGTTAATTTGCATACTCGCTCCTGATTGGCTGTGGGCGTGGCTTGTGGGCGTAGCAGAGATATAGTCAATTTGCATGTTTCTCTTTTATTAGTGTAGATGATTGTTGTCTATTCAGCCCTTTAGTCTTCTACCTTCTGTTCTTCCATGCAGGCCTTTTCATTCTGCCCTTTACTAATGGGCACTATGAACCTTGAATTTTCTATACATTTCCTTTTGATGTATTTTCTTCTGTTTCTATTTTCTTACTTTTAGTTTCATTGCCACTGCCTGTGTGTGTGAATGTACTAGAGAAAACCAAGAGGGAAGAGGGGGGGTAGGAAAAGGGCAAAGTGGACTAGAGAAAAAGGATGGAGAAAAAATGGAGGAGGGAGAGGCATGAGGATAGAGAAAGGAGAAACAAACAGGGCTTGGAAAGGAAAGAATGAAGGGCTCTAAGAAGTGGAGAGAAGTGAAGGGACAGGAGGAAGAGAGGGTAGCCTGGAGAGGAGGAGAGGCTGAGAATTGAGGGAGAGAAGCCCAGGGAAGAAAGGGGGAGGAAGGCGATTGTTGAGAGAATAGAGGAGGAAAACTGAAGGAAAGAGCAGTCAGAATAAAACATGCTGTCCTCTCTGTTCTTCCCCTTTGCTATTCTTTTTTTTAACCAGGTTTAACAAAGTGACTGCTACAGACTATTTTTATTTCCTTTTTTAAAATTTGACTTACTGAATTACTTGGTAGAAGCCTTCTACTGATTGCTCGTTTTATAATCAAATATATTTAAATATGTATTTTAATAAAACTATAATACTACAGGATATTGTGCCTTCTTTTTTTCTAAATTTGCTGAGTGTCCTGATAGGAGGTAGTCTTTGTGAATAGAATTTCAACCTTGAACTCTTAATGCTTATGGATCTTATTAATATATGTGAAGTTGGTTTTGATTTTATTTTGTGGGGTGGCAAGATAGTCAATTCACTGAAAATCACGAATGACTAAGGAAGTAGTTGGCTGTACTTACTATATCATGAATTTTCTATTCTTTCTATTCACTAATTTGGCATATGTGTTTGGCAAGGAGAGAATACTAGTTAATGTAGCCTGTTAGGGACCAGTGTACATGTGCCTGTACAGGAAGTAAAAGTGAAGCATTATGAAATAATTCAAATAACCATCCACTGAATAAACCATAAAATTTTAATAGATGTGGGTGTTTTGTGTGTTTTTTTTTTTTTTTTTTAATATTAACCGAGGGATTGTGGCATGATCTCAGTCTTTATTCTTCAGCAGTAAGAAAAATCTTAGATGACTGAAACAAGAACTACCTAATTCTAGGCAGAAAAGAAATAGGTTCGCAAGCATATGATGCGGTGAAACCATAAACCCACTCAATTGTAGTGGTTTTGATGAAATACATTGTATAAACGTATATTGATATTTTCTTCATCAGTACCTTAGTTCTTTGCATTATAGAAATATTGTAGAATGTGATACTATGTAAAATTTATATTTTTGCCTCTAATATGTTTTTATTCCTTAGGGCTTCTGTATGCAATGTACTGTTGACTTGCTGCAAAGATAATGTGTGTCGTCTTTGGGTAGAGACATTTTTACCAAATGACTGTTTACTTTATGGAGGTGACAGCAAGCATTGGACTGAACCACTTAATTTAACAAATAAGTTTGAGAGAAATGCTTCCAGTAAAGAACGAGTTCAAAACACTTTAGATGTGAGTGTTTTTGTTAGATGTTATTTCCTACAAGTTTTAAAACTTTTTGTACATTGCCTTTTTTGTAACATTTATCCTAATTAATATTCAAAGTCACGTGGATAGTTATAAAAAATACATATGTCTTAAGAATATCTCAAAAGTTTTTAGTTTTATTTAGTTTAAAAAGTGTTCTTAAGGATTTTTATCTAGAGCAAAAAATTACTTATTAATTATGAAGTTAATCTTAGGTTAACTGATGATAACAAAAGGATGCTTGCACTTGTCTTAGCTAAAATAACAAAGTAAATTAAAATCTGAGAAAGCAAAGGTGGGATTATAAGAATGTTTTATTTATAACTTCTTTAGAGCTTGGGGTGTTTTGTCCTGTCTTAATTACAGCAATGATTAGAGGAGTTTGTCAGATTCTGTTCTACAGTTGTTATCTTTAGAACCCCTCAGAACTTGGAGTATTTATTTTACTAAGTGGTGTAGAAAGTAAAAGTCAATTTTTAATGTTTGTACTAATTGAACACTGACTAGTATTACAGATTCTTTTTATTATTTTCTTAATATTGAAAACAGGAAGTGATCTAAAAATGATTTATCTTTGAATGCTTTGTATGATTATGGAACAACTATTTTTCAAATTAGTATAGTATTCGAATGGCTCAGAATATTATGAAATATATAATGCATGGAGACTCAACAACTAAAAATCCGAAGATTCTTGTCTACTTTTAGACCTTGGGTTCTATATAAACTATTTTATCATCTGAAAGATGAGAATAAAAATATTTTCAATGTCTGCCTTATGGGTAAAATGAGATAATCTCTGAAAATGCTATGTAAATTATGAAATAAAACCCTAATTTATTATGGTGATATTACCCAATGCTTTCTGGTCATAGGGAGTAAGCTGTGGATACAAAGGAAACAGTGTACATAGAAACATCATTGTCTACAGACACATTATTGTAAACTTTTAAGTTCAGGAAAATACTTACCAGAAAATAAACCAAGTAAAAATTGCAATGTATTATGTAATAGTTAAGAGTCAGGCAGTTTAAGCTCCAAGCTTCTTCAGGTTTCAAATTAGCTGTTCAGATCTACTGAAAAATATTTATGTACAAATGTACATATAAACTCATCTGAAATAGAATATCTGTAATGTCTAACAGTCATTATGTAACCTATACATATATCCTATGTCAATATAGGCATTAGTTTTGCTTTGTTTATTCACACAGGTAAATCTGAGACATTTTCGTAGAGGTCGAAGGAGATCCCTTGCACTTGTAGCACATACTGGATACCTGCCACATCAGCAGGATCCTCATCACGTCCACAGGAACACTCCACTGCATGCCAATGCACTTTGCCACTTTCATATTGCAGCCAGCATCAACCCTGCCACGGGTAATAAAGCACTTTTCAAAATGTTTTTGGAATCGAGTATATTGATTTTGATAACAATTAAGTTATACTTTTAGTTATAATTAGGTAAAATATTGGAGGTGACTTTCTTAGCTAACTCACTGGTTATACAAAATGAGATTTTTGTTAATTTTTTTTTCTCTTGAAGGCTATGATTTGGCTTGCCATTTAAGATCTTGATAAGCCATTGAAATTCTTCAGTAGTTTATTCAAATTTGAGATTTGAGTTAATACTTAATACAGAAGTAAACATCATAGAGTGGTATTTTATAATTATTTATAGTTGTTAAAATAAAACCAATGTGTTTAATACTTGATCTTTGAAACCTGTTCAGAAATAGAGCAGAAATATGTAGAAGGTATAAATGGAAGAATTAAGAAACTTATTTCTATAATCAAATATGTACTGTTGGATTGAAGATTAGAATATCTGGATCTGTCTATAAATTTGAAGAATTTAAGTGCTTATCATTTTAGTAAATGCAAGTTTAGAAACCAACTGATCACAGCTGGGGCATTTAAAGTAGAACCTTAGAATACTACTGGGAAATATTAAAAATAATATTTGCATATGATTAATACCATCTACAGAAAGTGAAAAGTAAAAGCCTTTTTCACCTTTATCCAACCTATTTTTTCTTCCTAGAAGATAACCACTAATGATAAGTTTTTATATATTTTGGGATAAGCATAAATTTAGCATCATCTGTTTTCATATAGCACACTGGATTTGCTGAATTATATTCTTCAAAGAAACATAGCAGTAAATATGGTCCATTAGTTACTTGAATAAAAGTGAGAAGTGCTCTGATTAGAGAAGTTAACATGTAGAGATACCAGCCCTAAAAGAATCCATGAACCAAGAAAATGTTAAGGGGAGAGTACTGAATTATTTTTATTTAAAAATTATATAGGCTTGGAAAATATCATTACCTTTATCATTGAGGCAATTTTAAGGTCAGTAGAATCATTTTGAGTGTCTGCTGAGCAAAAGATAATATTTTGAAAATATACTGGAAGAAAGCTTAAATTCTCACTTTAATGAAAAGGCTAAGAAATTACAGAAAAGGAAAACCTTAGTTCCCACATAGCATCTCCTTGATGACTACCTTCCCGTAAGGAAAGTTCTAAAACCTTTCTTAGATTGTACCAAAGGAAAATCCCTACATATAGAACAAATCAAAGCAAAATAATATTATTAGCAGGTGGAATAGACCCTATGGGAAATTCCTTTCCTGAAATTGAATCTATTGGAATTACCTTTCTGTATGCTTTATTTCTTATTTAAAGCCCCACTTTCAGATTTGGCTTCACTTATTTGCCCATCAATAGAAATAGAAACAGGAGATGAGCCCCTAAGAGCATGTTATCTTCATTCTAGTACTTATATCCTTTCCATGAAGATTTCTCATAAAAATGACTTTAATCAAATTCTTTAAGTAAGGTCAGGAGACAAAAAAAATGTGAGGTTTTTTTTTTTTTTTTTTCCTAGAATGCTTCCGCTAAAATACAGTATTAGTCCCTCCTTGTGTACTTTAACAACCAGGCATTCAGTCTATTAGAGACATTGCTGGTTTCTTTTGATTTGATTATAAGTCAAAAATCAGAAAATCCCACCCATTAGTATTCTTGGGGCATTTTCTTAATCCCTGGCATTAGTGCGTATCCACCTAAGAACAATGGAATTGGTAATTCAGTCCTCCTAGGCTTTTATTGACTGTTCAGTCTGTACCAGTCAGTATAGGAATTGAAGATAGTGGTAGGAACTGGCGAAACAAAACAGGTCTGATCCTTGCTCTCATGAAGCATAGAATCAGTTTACATTCCCTGAATCCATTTCATCCTTTACTGTTTACCAGCTTGAGCAAGATTTAGATGTGATTTAATATGATAGACAAATTTTTCTTTATTAATTAGGGATCATGATTTGTCATAACTTAGGTTGAATTTGTACTTCAATGTGCTTACTTTAGCAATGAAATAAAAAATAATACCAAGGAACAATTATTTTTTTAGCTGAATTAGTTTGTCTTGAAAGCCTTTTTTGAACATAAGGGAATGTCAATTTCACTTTCCAACTTCAATGTTGATGCTAATAAATAAGTAGTGTCTATCTTAGAACTAGATGGGTGGGCCATTAAAATGTTAATATATCTGTCTATTAAGTAAGAAAGAAAGTTGTTGCTATTCAGATAACTTACTAGTTCCTTTGCCATGATGATGATGGCATTTGCATGGTAGATCAGGTAAAATGTTTCTTATCAAAGTGTGTGTATAAATGAAGACATTCTTATTAAGATGTCTAAAAATTATAGACATTTCTTGATGAGATTATTTTTAGAACTAAAGAAAATTATGCATATAAAAATAAAGTATGCTATATGACCTAGAATACATAATTTTACCTCCTTTATAATAGGTATATTAAATTTACCATTTGTCTGTTATCATCTTACCTAATAATAGACAAACATGTAAATTGACCATATCTCCGCTATGTCCACAGCAAATCAGGAGTGAGTATGCAAATTAACCAGATAAAGATGGTGGGTTAATTTGCATAAGCAGGCCGTGGAGTGTCTGGGAGGGGCAGGATCCCTGCTATGAGGGGGAGGGGGGGGGTGGCGAGGGAACTACAGGAGTCGTGCTGCGGCAGGGAGTGAGGACTTGCAGTCTCCCAGGCAGCCGGGAGGGAAGCCAGGGGAAGGAAGGCCTATTCTTGCATGAATATCATGCAATGGACCTCTAGTTAATAATAATTGTGGTAAACATTATGTTGGGAGTCTTATTTATAGGTTAAATAAAATGTATTGCGTAGGTCTAAAAATAAATGTAGCAGTCAATAAAAATAGGAGCCCTGGATGTTTGTATGCTAGAATGATAGAAATTTTAATTTTGTTGCTTTTGTTGTTCTTTACAGATATTCCACTTCTTCCTTCTATTACATCTCTAAGTCTAAGTGAAAATGAAGAGAAGAGTGGACCTTTTGTGGTACACTGGCTAAACAATAAAGAGTTACATTTTACTTTGTCCATGGAAGTCTTTTTACAGCAACTTAGAAAAAGTTTTGAACAACCATCTTCTGAGGCCAGTGTGGAAGACTCTAATCAAGCAGATGTAAAATCTGATGAAGGTAAAGCTTTAATTAAGAAGGATAGAAAATGTAAAGTTTTGTTCAAAATAGTAAAGATTTTTATATTAAGAAACACTAGCTACTGTCAGAAAAAAACTTCAGAATTGCAATGATATAATATAAATTTGGACTAGCTCATTTAATAATTTAGTGTAAATGTTCCTTTTCCACGTAGCTTTCTTCTACATGGTGATATAGGGACTCAGGATTCTCCATACTTAGGCATCGATCAACTCTTAGGGCCTTGCCACTTAATCCCGGGACTATCTGTGGACTAGCAGCATGGACATTACCTGGGAGCTTGTTAGAAATGCACAATCTCAGATTCTACTAGAGCTATTAAACAAGAATCCATAGTTTTAATGAAATCCCCAAGTGATTATTTGTAAATATATTAAAGTTTGGGAAGCATTACACTAGGGCCTTAAACTCTTCTGCATTTAGCCTAGTCAGGGGGGAAGAGAGGGAGAGGAAAAGGTAAAGCTGTTTCTCAACTTTGACTCAGAATTGGCACATATCACTTTCTCATTTCAGTGGAAAGCACTAGTCATGGGGTCCATGTAGCCATCCTGTGTTAAGGACTAAAAAGCCGAATTTGTGGTGACCAGCTAGCTATCTACTACAGTTTGTGGTTCATAAATGTTTTTGTTTTTAAAAAGTTTTGTTTTAATTATAAGATTGTACATGCTCATTAGGGAAAAAAAATAAAATGGTATAGATAGGTATAAAATTTACATATTGTATAGTGAGTGTCTTTCTACGTTTATTCTTTTCTATCTTCCTACATATTTACATAGGGAGTTTTTTAAAAAGTACTACGGAAGTTCATTTTTAAACAAAATTAGTGTTTTGCAACCTGCTTTTTAAATTCAGTATGGGAACTTTTCCATCTCACTTTTTAAAAACATTTTCTGAGTATGCCATGTCAAGAGAAAACTTTAGCATTTCCTCAACTGATAGACATTTAAATTGATTTGAGTAGTTTTTCACTATACTGGTAATGATACAGTGACACATCTTTTCATCTTTGTGTGAATTTTCTGTAACGTAGATTCCTATATGTGGAATTGCTCGAGTGTAAACATTTTAAATTTCAATAATGTCTGTCAATTTTTTTAAATTTAACTTTTTAATTTTTTTTGGGGGGGGGGTATTAGTTTCTGGTGTACAGCATAGCATCTTCTGCCAAATTGATCTCCAGAAATGTTTTACCAGTTTATACTCCCTCTAAGTATCTCCGTATATCTTTTTTCACATCCTTGCTACCACTGGATCTTTTAATTATATTACTTTTGCCAGTCAATATGGGGAAAATAGTATATTGTTTTACTTGGCATTTTCTTGAAGCAAATTGAACAGAATTATTTTGCTCTTTATGCCCTTTTCCTGATTTTCTATTGAATTATTTTTCTTTTTCTTAATGATTTGTATGTCTTGACCAATTTTTAAAATCTGGCCAACAGTCTAATATTTGAGAATCTCTTAAATGGAAATAGAGTCCGAGGTATTTGAAATAGAGGTCAGAATATACATATTTACCTGGATTAAGTTGGTATACCAGTTTATTTTTAATTACCTATGTGTTGAAGAAAATCTGGAAATTGGGTACTATAAATGTATTCCTTTAAAATAGTTTCTTTAAAATGTCATGCCAGTTTTAAGTGCATGCTCCTAGAGCAGCGGTCACCAACCGGTGGTCTGTGGACCACTGGTGGTCCATGAGGTCCGAAAGGTTGGCGACCGCTGACCTAGAGGATAGCTAGTATAGCAGACTCAGGTTTTGATAAATACGATATTATGAAAAGGTGCAAATTCCATTCTAATACTGTATTTAAAAAATTTAGCCCAGAATTATAGCCCCAGTTCCAACTCCCTCATTTTACCATGAGCAAAACTAAAATCCAGAGAATTGGTGTGTCTCACTTCTGAGTAGTTAATTGTGGTATATCTGGGTTTAGAAACCAGTTTACCTATTTTCTAGTCCAATAATAGCCCTTCTCCCAATAATCCAGTGATTTTTAAAGGGGAGCCCATTTCTTGTTTATGAAAACTATTATGTTTTTCATCTTGAATGCATTTTTAAAGATATCTTTTAGCCCTAGCCAGTTTGGCTCAGTGGATAGAGTGTCAGCCTGCAGACTGAAGGGTCCCAGGTTCGATTTTGGCCAAGGGCACATGCCCGGGTTGCAGGCTTGATCCTCAGTAGGGGGCGTGCAGGAGGCAGCCAATCAATGATTCTCTCATTATTGATATTTCTATCTCTTCCTCTCCCTTCCTATCTGAAATCAACAAAGAAATATATTTTTAAAAAGATATCTTTTAATTTATAGTAATAGCTTGATTGTATTTACTTGGTTCATGAATTCTTTTGCTTATAGAAATGGATGATGGTGTTGATGATCTGAAAATAAATCATGAAAAAAAGGAATTGAGTAGTGACAAAATGGTACCAAACTCAAGTTTTGTACCATTACCATCAGCTGCCATTGATCATCAGATTGAAGTACTTCTGTCTGAGTGGAGTAAAAATGCAGATATGCTATTCAGTATTCATCCTATGGATGGCTCTTTGCTGGTTTGGCATGTGGATTGGCTGGATGAATACCAGCCTGGTATGTTTCGCCAAGTACAGGTACTATTTTTAAGATCTCTGGAAAGTTACTTGTTAAATGTAGGTACAGTTTTGTAATACCTCTTTATATAATTCCATGCATTCTAATGATCACTTTCTTAATTCTAGGTGTCCTTTGTTTCCAGAATTCCTGTAGCTTTTCCCACAGGTGATGCGAACTCTCTCTGTAAAAGCATAGTGATGTACGCCTGTACCAAGAATGTTGACTTGGCTCTTCAACAAGGGAAACAAAAGCCTTCTAGTCTCACACGTTCCACATCAATGCTTATCTCTTCTGGTTACAATAAATCAACTAATAGTTTAAAATTAAGTATTTTTACCCCTAATGTTATGATGATTTCAAAGCATGCTGATGGCTCTTTGAATCAGTGGCTAGTCAGTTTTGCTGAGGAATCTGCTTTTTCTACAGTTCTCAGTATTTCACACAAATCTAGATATTGTGGTCATCGCTTTCATCTTAATGATTTAGCTTGCCATTCAGTATTACCATTATTGTTGACAACATCACACCATAATGCATTAAGGACACCAGATGTTGATAACCAAAAACAACCTTATGATGCTGTAAATACTGAAGATTTGGCACAACAGGATAAAAGCACCGGTGATGTGGCATTTCAGGATCCCAATGCAGTTTATAGTGAGCTAATTCTTTGGAGGGTTGATCCAGTTGGGCCATTGTCTTTTTCTGGAGGTGTTTCTGAGCTTGCCCGGATTAATTCTCTTCATGTTTCTGCATTTTCCAATGTGGCATGGCTGCCCACTCTTATACCCAGTTACTGTCTAGGTGAGCATTCTGATTTTTATTTAATATATTTAGATTTTCTGACATTATTGCTTAAGGATTAAATTTTAAATGTTTATAAATACTTTGCAGGTGCATACTGCAACTCTCCTAGTGCTTGCTTCGTAGCAAGTGATGGACAGTACCTGAGATTATATGAAGTAGTTGTTGATGCCAAGAAACTTCTCTGTGAGCTTTCCAATCCTGAAATTTCTGTAAGTAAAGGGCTTTTAAAACTAAACATTTTTTTAGATACTTAATTTATACTTATTGGATATGTAAAGCCTAGTGTTATACAATATGTGTTTCTGCAATACTTTTTGCTCAGAGATAAATGGACACTAATGGAAGTTATGTTAGTATATTGTGGAAGTTATGTTGGTTCATATGCAGTTATTTTCTAGGCAAGGTGAGCTGGAATAACGAGTGGAATTTTAATTTCAACCAACAAAGAAAATAGCTTTCAGGTTGGTTGCAATACAGGATGGAGTCCTTTCAGCACCTTTGCAAAGCTTTTGCCTATGATAGGCAGCACTTCTTCCTCTGCCCAACTAATAGCAACCCATCATCTGCATTATTTCAGCACCTCCAGCAAGCCAGTATTTTCATGTTTTTGGTTTTGAGATTTTAAAATATTCCCTGAGCCCTAGCTGGTTTGGCTCAGTGGATAGAGTGTTGGCCTATGGACTGAAAAGTCCCAGGTTTGATTCTGGTCAAGGGCACATACTTGGGTTGCGGGCTTGATCCCCAGTAGGGGGCGTACAGGAGGCAGCTGATCAATGATTCTCTGTCATCATTAATGTTTCTATTTCTCCCTCTCCCTTCCTCTCTGAAATCAATAAAAATATATTAAAAAAAAATAGTCCCTGAGGTAATCTTCAGCTTTACTGAGATTCCTATTTAGGAGATTCAAGCTGTTTCCTCAACTACCAATTAATGTTTTTGTTAATGCCCTGGTTACAGAATTGCATAGGTATCAGTGGTCTCCTCCAATCCTGTTTTATTCCTAAGTTATTTTTATTTTTAATGCATGGTTTTGCAGAACAGAAGTTTTTTAAAGCCACATATATAGCATTATAGTAGAAACACATATTTATTGAGGGCCTTATATTTTTCAGGAATTGTTTTATATTTCCTTTTTATTGAATTTATAAATAATACACGTTTCAGGTGCACGATTCTACAACACATCATCTGTACACTGTATTGTGTATTCGCCACCCCAGGTCAAATTTCTGTCCATCACCATTTATCTCCCCTGTACCCTTCTCCTTCTTCCACTCCCTGCCCCTCGGCAATCACCACGCTTTTGTCAGTGTCTGTGAATTCTTTCTCTTTCCCTTTTCCTGTTTTGCTCAATCCCTCCACACCTCTCATACCCCACCCACAACTCCCCCCAACCCCCAGACAGCTGTCAGCCTATTCTCTATCTAGAGTTTGTCTCTGTTTTGCTTATTAGTTCATTTTGTTCATTAGATCACCCATATAAGTGAAATCATAGGGTACTTGTCTTTCTCCAACTGGCTTATTTACATAGCATAAAGCTCTCCAGGTCCATCCATGCTGTCACAAAGGGTAAAATTTCCTTCTTTTTTACTTTCAAGTAGTATTATATTGTGTAGATGTAGCACAGCTCTTTTTATCCACTCATGTACTGAAGGACACTTGGGCTGCTTCCAAATTCTTGGCTATTGAAAATAACACTGTAGTGAACATAAGGGTGCATATATGCTTTTGAATTAGTGCTTTGGATTTTTTCAGATAAATTCCCAGGGTAGAATTCCTGAGTCATAAGGCAGTTCCAGTTTTAAATTTTTGAGGTAACTATACTTTCCACAGTGGTGCACCAATCTGCATATCCACCAACAGTGCAGCAGGGTTCCCCTTTCTCCTCATTTTAGCCAGCACTTGTTTGTTGATCTATTGATGATAGCCATTCTGACAGGTGTGAGGTGATTCCTCATTGTGGTTTTAATTTGCATTTCTCTAATGATTAGTGACCTCCTTGACCATCTTTTCATTAATGTATGTCCTCTTTGGAGAGTATCTATTTAGGTCCTCTGCCTATTTTTTAATTGGATTTTTTGTTTTTTTTTGGTATTGAGTTGTATAAATTCTTTATAAATTTTGGACATTTACCCCTTATCAGATGTGTCATTGACAAATATGTTCTCCCATTCAGTGGTTTTTCTGTTCATTTTATTGATGGTTTTCTTTGCTGTGCAAAACTTTCTAGTTTGATGTAGTCCTATTTGTTTATTTTTTCTTTTGTTTCCCTTGCCTTAGGAGTTATATTAGGAAAAATATTGCTAGGAGAAATGTCCGAGATTTTATTACCTATGTTTTCTTCTAGGATTTTATGGTTTTGAGTCTAACATTTAAGTCTTTAATCCATTTTGAGTTTATTCTTATCTATGGTGGTCTAGTTTAATTTTTTAAAGTATATTTTTATTGATTTTAGAGAAGAAGAGAGAGAGAGAGAGAAATACAAACATTAATAATGAGAAGGAATTATTGATGGGCTGCCTCCTGCACACTCCCTACTGGGGATTTAGCCCACAACTTGGGCATGTGCCCTGATCTGGAATCAAACCTGGGATCTCTTGGTCCATGGAACTATGCTCAATCCACTGAGCTACACCAGCTAAGATAGTTTAATATTTTTGTATGTATCTGTTCAACATTCCCCATACCATTTATTGAGTAGACTATCTTTATTCCATTGTATGTATTTGCCTCCTTTGTCAAATATTAATTGACCTAAAGGGGTAGGTTTATTTCTGTTCCACTGATCTATATGTCTGTTTTTATGACAGTACCATGCTGTTTTGATTACTGTGGCCTCGTAGTAGAGTTTGATATCAAGTAATGTAATTCCTTCAACTTCATTGTCTTTCTCAAGATTGCTGTTGCTATTTGGGGTCTTTTATGGAATTATTTAAATTTTTGGAGTACTAGGTGTACCAGTTAATAATGCTGGATATTTTGTAATGAAAGAAAACACGATAATTTCAAGAGAAACATCAAAAGTGCTTTACTCAAAAGTAATGTCCATTGCTGGCTACACATTTCCCCATCTTTCAGGTAATTTGTGGATACCGTCCCAATAGAACTTTTCTTGTTTTGAGGCAAACCATTCAGAGACCCAATTTTCCACTTCTTCGTATGTTTTGAAGTGCTGCTCAGAAAGTGCATGTACCATTGATCAGAACAAGTGGTAATCTGAAGGAGCAAGGCCTGGTGAATACAGCGGGTGGGTTAATACTTTCCAGGCAAGATCTTTTAACACGTCTTTAACTGATTTTAAAGTGTGTGATGGTGCATCATCATGAAGCAAAATTACTTTGCCGTGTCTTCTGGAACATTCTGGTCGTTTCACAATCAAAGCGTGGTTCAAATTGATTATTTGTTGTCAGTAGCGATAGGTATTAACGGTTTCACCTGGTTTTAGAAGCTCATAATACACTACACCTTCCCGATCCCACCAGACGAAGAACATTGTCTTTTTTCTGAAGCGATTTGGCCTTGCAGTCGATGTTGATGGTTGACCTGGATCAACCCATGATTTTGTGCATTTGGGATTCTCAAAATAAATCCACTTTTCATCGCCAGTCACAAGTCAATGCGAAAAAGACTTTTGTGCCATTGAAGCAACATTTTACTGATGACTTTTCGGTTTTCCATTTGTCTTTTGTTCAGTTGATGTGGCACCCATTTTCCTTCCTTTAAAATTTTTCCCATGCTTGTAAACAATCGGAAATTGTTTGCTGAGCAACATTTAATCTTTCTGCAAGTTGTTTTTGAGTTTGACACACATCGCATCCAATAATGCTTGTAATTGTTGGTCTTCAAACTTTTTCAGTTGACCTGGATGTTCTTTGTCTTTCACATCAAAATCATCACTTTTAAAGCGTTTAAACCAGCGTTCACAAGTATCTTGAGATGGAGCATGTTCACCATAAGCTCCCCAAAGTATTCAGCAGCACTTTATATTCTTCAAAATAAAGTAATGAATTAAAACTTCCTGCAAATGCTCTTTTTTGGGCACGAAATTCAACATTTTGAAGTGTAAAAATATCTGTGATGTTAACACCTTCAGCAAATTTGACATATGAAGTTTTGAAGCTTGTTGTCAATACAGCAAAATAGCATACATATCAAATCGCATATATATCAACATATGTGTAACTCCATCTATTGAAAAAAATCTGCATTATTAACCGGTACACCTAGTATTTGGTATTTAAAGGAGCAACAAGGATTTCACTGTGGCTGGAGCAGACCAGAGTAAATGAGGTGGCAGGAGAGTAGTCAAGGATGAGTCAGAAAGTTAGCCTGGCCATACCATTTGAGGCTTCATTGGTGATTGTGATAAGTTTGGCTTTTTCTCTGAATAATATAAAACCCATTGAAGAAAATGCCAGAGTGAGATTTGATCTCAGGTTTTCTGTTACTTTAAATTCTCACCTGAGGATATTCTATCTCCTGTCCACCCTCCATTGCATTTTAGAGGGAATGGAAGTGAGGGAGGATGGGGGGAGAGAAAGAAGCGTCAATGTGAGAGAGACACATCAGTTGGTTGCCTCCCTCATGAGCTCTAACCAGGGCTGGGGATCGAACCTGCAACCCAGGTACATGCCCTTGACAAGGAATTGAACCCATGACTTTTCCGTGTGCACTGGCCGACACTCTAACCACTAAGAACACGGGCCAGGGTTGATCTTGGTTTTTTAAAGGATCATTGTGATTGCTACATAGATTAGACAAGGGACGCAAAAGTGAAATCAGACCTATTCAAGAAGGTAATCCAGGAGAGAGTCAAACAGCCTTAGAATGGTTGCAAGTGATAGTTATAAATACGATAAGAATTGGTCCAATCTGGATGTGTTTTGAACATCAAATAGCTAGGGTTGGAACGGATATGGCATTTGTGTGAGAAAAAGAGAATGACTCCCAACCTTTGTGGCTAAGCATTAGTAAAAATAGAATTGCCTCAAGTTGAGTTGTGAAAAATGTATAAGTAGCAGATTTAAAAAAATATATATATATTTTTATTGATTTCAGAGAGGAAGAGGGAGAGAGAGAGAAACATCAATGATGAGAATCATTGATCAGGTGACTCGTGCATGACCCTACTGGGGATCAAGCCTGCAATGGCTTTGGACATGCTAATTTTGAGATGCCTGTTTGACATCTAAGAGATCCAGTAGGCTAGTCTCTGGAATTTAGATGAGAGGCTGGTCTGAAGAGATGAAATAGTAGTTGCTAGAATCTAAATTTAAAGTTGTGGAGCTGAATAAAGTCTCTAAGGGAGAGAATAGAGTTGGAAATTAGAGTTATAGAAGGATTAAACCCTGGAGCAATCAATTATTAATAGTGGGATGGTATGAGTGAGGTGTATAATGGGAGGCAATTGGAGAAAATTACTTCAAGGAGGAGGGAGTGATCACCAGGATCAAATGCTGCTGATAAATCAAGTATGATGAAGATTGACTTGAACAATATGACTGATTATAGCAGTCAGGACATAAGTGGCTCAATAAACAATATGTCAACTTGTTTCTTTAGTTGCATTCTTCTTACCTCAAAATTAGTGCTTAAAAAGCATTGATTCTTAGAACAGTTCCATGAAATTGATGTCAGTCTTTCACATTTATAGATATAAAATACTTTTTCCCCTTACAATTACCAAGCTTTACTTTTATTTTTCTAAGCACAGAGCTGTAATTCTTATTCATTCCTATGTAATTTTCTAGTAAGGTAAGAGTCCTAGGATGTTTATAATGAAAGCGACTTGTGAACTTATTTGGCCACACTTAAACGTATTTGTTATTGATTATTATGCCTAAAATTTCATGTTTTTGCTATTAATTATTTTTAAGTGTTTAATAAAGGAGATATATATTTTTGTTTATTTCCATTTTTTAAAAAAACAGAAATATGTTGGTGAAGTGTTTAACATCGTAAGTCAACAATCAACAGCCAGGCCAGGATGCATTATCGCATTAGATCCCATTACAAAACTTGTAAGTATGTTTTTTTGTGGCCATTTAGCATTAGGTAAATAACATATATGTCAACTTACATTACTATTTATTTACATTTAGCAAGGCCGAAAAACCCAGCTGCTTCATGTTTTTCAAGAAGACTTCATTTTGAATAATCTTGAGAAGAAAAATATGGGAAAAGACAGAATATTATCTGATGAAGGTAAAGACCAATTTTTATGTAATGAGAAATGTTCTATAGAGTATGTAAGGCAGTTAATAAAGATAAATTGATATAATATCTCATATCATCTATTTGAAGTTAAAATTTTCTTGTGTAGGTTGTAGCGTTATTTATCATAAATATCAGTATCTTTTTACTTTTAATCAGGAAATATAAACAAATTGAAAGGGTTTGTCAATTATGTTTTCTAAAAAGCATAATATAAATGTATTTTGTCATTAATGCATGAGTGCTCTTCGATAGGTCTGCTCCTGCCCTAACAATTTGGATAGTGTAGACACCTATAATTTTAAAGCAATAGCTTAACACTTCAAGTTATAATTTAAAGACCAAATGTTTTAATTAAGATCCTTTAAATTAAATAGTTTTGAAAATTATTTAAACACCTCCACTCAATATTAACTGTTTATTTGCATAAAGGAAAACAGAGCAAAATAAAGCTAAAATCTCTTGGTCATCAGTTTCAATTTTCAGAGCCAAACCAAACACAAAAATGACCTTTCTTATAAAGCAACCATGCAGTGTGTACCTGCTGTTTTAAAAGTTAGTTATAAGCCTCAAGGAATATTAATGACTACATTTTTATTTGTTCCAGATTTTTTTTTTACTTCTGTTGTACTTGTTTCTTTATTCTACCTTTTTACCATTTTCCTTTGAGAAGTACTTCTTTGAGTTCTATACTTTTATGTCTAACTAGAGGCCTGGTGCACGAATTCTTGCACCGGTGGGGTCCCTTGGCCTGGCCGGCGACAATCAGGGCTATGGGGGCCACCTGCCTGGGAGAGACCAAGGGTGGGCTCCAGGGCATGTCTAGCCCGTCTGGCCCGTCTGGTCCGTCTCGCCCAGTCCTGATCAGCTGGACCCCAGCAGCAAGCTAACCTTCCAATCGGAGCGTCTGCCCCCTGATGGTCAGTGTGCATCATAGCGACTAGTGGAATGGTCTAATGAATGGTCCAATGAACGGTTGGACACTTAGCATATTACGCTTTTATTATATAGGATTTCTTATCACTGCTTTCACTTAGTCTTCTATTATTTTGCCTGAGAACTCATGAACTGTGCAAAAAACACTTACAGTGCTTTTGTAACCTCTAAATATAATGATGGTAGGATGCTAAAAAATGAGAAATAAAGATGTCAGTTACAGGATAAAGGGTTATTTATTTTCAATAAAATGTTCTGTACTTTTTCTTTTTTATATTAAAGTATTAATAAAAATACTAGTATTGTTAACAATTCCTCTCATTAAAACTTTCTTGTTAGTAAAATTTATCAGAAATAGATTTATTTCTGGTATTTTTTATTTTGTTATAATCCTGTATTCTTCCTTCCCTTTCTCTTAATTCTTGTAATTTTAAATGCCTATCTCACCCAGAACACATTACTAAAGTTTTCTTTTCATTTAGTCTCTTAAGATATTATGGTTATCTTTCTTTGCTGGTGTTCCTTTGAAACTTTTTTTCTATGCAAATTTAAAAGGACAAAATGGTAGTTTTCTGATATTTTTATATGCTCTATGATTTATATAGTTTCTGTAATGTAATTTTCTAGATATAATTTTGTGCATGATGAAAATAAGGAAAACTTGGGTTAAAATCTAGCATTTTTAAGTTTGTTTTTTTTCAGGCAATAATGAATTACTGATTTTATGATATATTTTAGATAGGTGCATTTTTTAAGTTTATTTTAAGCAACTTATGTGCTGCTTAAATTATGCAGTTTTGACTAAGAAAAATTTTCCTGAATAATATGTTGGATAATGAATACTGATATATCGGTCCTTAGATAAACATCATTAACAGGTCATTTCATTATGGTCTTATTTCAAAATATATTTGACAACATAATTTTCATCATGATATGTTGACTTAAAGTACCTATCACATAGTTCTTATCTGTTCAGAAAATTCCTACTTAATATGGTCTAATCTGTGTGAACATTGTATTGGTGATGACTGTATTATGTGATTTTTTTAAGACTGTCAGTTCAAAAATGAAATTTAAGTATAGTATACTTGTTAAAATTTTAAATTAATAAAGTTCATGTGGTAAAGTTGATTCTGTTCTATAATTGCCTTTTGTATTTGGAGCTGTAGATAAGAGTTTTGATTGTTTCAAAAATCAGTTATTTTGCCTGGCAAGCGTAGCTCCATGGTTGAGCACTGACCTATGAACCAGGAGGTCACAGTTCAATTCCCGGGCAGGGCACATGCCTGGGTTGTGGGCTCAGTCCACAGTGTGGGCTGTGTAGGAGGCAGCTGATCAGTGATTCTCTCTCATCATTGATGTTTCTGTTTCTTATCTCCCTTTCCTTTTCTCTCTGAAATCAATAAAATATATTTTTTTAAAAATCAGTTATTTTAAGTTAGCATATTTAATAAGTTATCTCACTTATCCATGTTGATAGTGAAAAATATCATTAATATCCATAGGCAGCTCACCTAATGGATTTTCTGAAAAATTCTACCTAATTGTAATAGAGTGCACTCAAGACAACCGCTCATTGTTACACATGTGGAATTTACATTTAAAGTCCATTCCTGTCTCATTGGGTGAGTCTTTTTGTTTTAATATAGTTTATTCAGTAGGCTTAAATTAACAAAGTACATAAGATTAGACAGTTCAGTGCATATTTTTAAAGCTGTTCTTATTGAATAGTGATAATATAGTTTATTCAGTTAATTAAAAATGCAAAATGATTCTTATTTTCTTGTTAATAAAGAATCATATGAATATGTTTATTACTTTTAAAATCTTTTAGAAGGCAGTTTTGGATTATGAAATGTAGCAATTTATAATGTTTATAGGGTTTCCCCACACCCCTGGTTTTTACTTCTTTTCTTATGTTTTATAGATGAAAATATAGATAAAAAAATACCTGAAGCAGTTTGGCAGCCAGAAGAACATTATTCATCTTCTCCAGAGAAAATCCTATCTCCTTTTTCACAGAAGTATCAGGCTTGCAGAGCAAATCTCCAGAGTACCAGCAAATTGACTCTGTCTTCAGAAATGGTTTATAGCCAAGAGTTGCATTTGCCACAAGGAGTTGAGATAATAAGTGTTAAGCCATCAGCAGGTTTGTAAATTTCGTGAAAAAAGACTGTGTAAACTTTGTAATCCATGAGTGCTTACTAGGTAATTAAAAATATGTGCAACTACTACTTTTTAAATTCACATAGGAACATTAATGAAAAGATTATCTTTAAGTACCCTAAATTTGATAGCTTAAATTTCTCATTGTTTTTAGATTGCTTTGACAAATTTATTAGTCAGTTGTAGTCTTAAATATTGATTTCTAAAATAAATTCTCGTTATCCTTTTGTGAAGACAAAGTGAAAGTTTCTAGGGTAGAGATAGTAATGCCCCTTATTTGCCAACGTTGATAATATTTGTAGTGCTGCCTGGAGCCATGTGCTATGAAGGATTATGAGTGTGTGGTTCCTGATTCATATTTAGTATCTTTATCTTAGGGCAGTAGTTCTCAAAAGGCGGTCCCCAGACTAGCAGCATCACCATTACCAGGGAACTTATTGGAAATAAAAATTCTTGGGCTGTACCCTAGTATTATTAAATCACAAACTCTTGGGGTCTGTGTTAACAAGCCTTCTAGATAATTCTAATGCACACAAAAAATAACTGCTATTCTAGGGTATCAAGAAAACTAAGACAAAATTTATCTTCTTATCACTTAATTCTTTCATTTTCATAGTCATAGTGTGGGTTTTGGTCTTTTCTACTTCCCTCATTCTTTTTTTTTTTTTTTTTGACTGATTACTTTGAATGCTTTTCAGTTGCCATGTTATCAGATACCTAATTTTTTTTCTAATTTAAATTAGCAGATGTAGGTATTAACAGTGTTCTGATAATATCTGCATTCTACTTCTTTGTATATTTAAATAAAAGAGGCATCAGTACAAGGAAAGTGAACGTTTGAAAAAGAATGACTTACATTGAAACTTTTAAGAACTATTATCTTTAGTCAGTATGATCTTCACTACTGAATTCCAATTAAAATAATATGGCAAATGTAAGAGAAACTGAGGATATTTCTGAAAACAACCCTCTTATCTAACTTTGGCCCCAGTTGAGTTTGGAAGAAAAAAAGCAGTTCTAGGGAAAAAGAAGAAATTTATTTTGTTTGGCAAAACTAATGTATGGTACAGTAATCCCCCCTTATTCTGAAGAATTACGTTCCAAATCTTCCAGTAGATGCCTGAAACTGAGGATAGTACCAAACCCTAGATACACTATGTTTGTTCCTATATGTGCATACTTTTTCACTGAAAGGAAGCACTTTACCACTTCTCTTTGGATTATTCAAATTGCCAGCATTACTACTCTTAGACTTTTGGGACTATTATTTAGTAAAATAAGGGTTACCTGAACACAAGCACTGAGATACCGCAATAGTTGCTCTGATTACTAAGTGACTATCAGCCTGGTAGCACAGTGTAGATACACTCCAGTGGTCAGCAAACTCATTAGTCAACAGAGCCAAATATCAACAGTACAACGATTGAAATTTCTTTTGAGAGCCAAATTTTTTAAACTTAAACTTCTTCTAACGCCACTTCTTCAAAATAGACTCGCCCAGGCCGTGGTATTTTGTGGAAGAGCCACACTCAAGGGGCCAAAGAGCCGCATGTGGCTCGCGAGCCGCAGTTTGCCGACCATTGCACTAGACAAAGGGATGACTCATGTTCTAGGCAGGACAAAACTGGGCAGTGCGAGATTTCATCATACTACTCAGGATGGTGTTTAATTTAAAACGTAAAAATTGTTTATTTCTGGAATTTTCAATTTAATATTTTCAGATCTCATTTGCTCATTGGTATTTGAAACCACTGAAGGTGAACTGTAAATGAGGGGAGACTACTGTAAAAATTTTTTTCCTAGCCTTAAGAATTTTTTTTAGTCAAGACTATTAGAAAACATAGTATATTCCTTGAGGACTTAAAAAAGATTACAATTATGTTGAAATGGGCTTTTAAAATATGATAAATGTTCTAATTATAAGAAATGTTATATAGGACAGGGGTTGGTAAACTATGGGTCATCTACCTGTTTTGTAAATAAGTTTGAGTGGAACGTAGCCACATTTATTTGTATATGGCTTTTGTTCTATAGTGGCAGAGTTGAGTAGTTGTGGCAGAGACCTATGGCTAGCAAAGGCCAAAATAGTTATTACTATCTGTCCCTTTAAGGAAAAAAATTGCTAAATCCTGGTTTAGGAAATTAAGAGTATATGATTACAGTAAGCCCAAGAAAATGTTATGTCCCACTTAGGAATCTTCTCAGCATTAGTTATATCAAATATTCTTTAATCGTTGAGTGCCATTTAGTATTTAGGTAAGCATGGCCCACTCCTCACAAAATGGAATTGAAAAATATCAGAGAGATGTGACCAATGAATGTTGACAAGTTTTAAAACTGCATTGATACCTTTAAAATAAGATTTATAGCCCAGCCAGTGTAACTCAATGGTTGAATGTCGACCTATGAACTAGGAGGTCATGGTTCAATTTCTGGTCAGGACACATGCCTAGGTAGTAAGCTCAATCCCCAGTAGGGAGCATGCAGGAGGCAGCCCATCGATGATTCTTTCTCATTGATGTTTCTATGTCTTTCCCCTCTCCCTTCCTTTCTGAAATCAATAAAAAATGTATTTTTAAAAATTATAAAATGAGATTTACAATAATATGTAAAACTAGTAAAGAGCTGTGAAAAGGATATTGACTTGAGAACTAGGACTTAAATTCAGGTTTTCTAATTCTGCCTTAATCTAGCTATTTGATTTAGGCATAAGATACTTAACATATTTGGTCAAGGGTCTTTACCTATAAAATGCAGGAATTGAACTAAATTGTTTCAGAGTTCTTTCAGATTTGGTAATATTGTCCTTCTTGCACACTTTTTGTTGTCATTTAAGGCTTTTTACTGATCTTATTGACCCTTAAACTAAATATTGACTGTTACGTTGTTAACAATAGTCATACAAAAGACTAAAACCTTTAGTACATGAAAATAGAATATTTAACCAAATTTGACATTTTGTTAATGGATTATTTTTATTTTAGGTCATCTGAGTTCTTCTTCCATATATCCCATATGCAGTGCTCCCTATTTATTGGCAACTTCATGCTCAGATGAGAAAGTAAGATTCTGGAGATGCAAAGTAACATATGGAGAAGCTGCCACATCAAATAATGGAAAAATGGATCTTGTGTATACTTGGGAGGAATGGCCATTACTTATTGAAGATGGACTTCAGAGCAATAGTAGTATTACTGTACCTGGTAGGCCTGTAGAAGTTAGCTGTGCACACACAAATCGTTTAGCAGTAGCATATAAGCAGCCTGCATCAAATAGTAGACCTTCTCAGGACTTTGTTATGTATGTAAGCATTTTTGAATGTGAGTCTACAGGAGGTTCATGTTGGGTCCTTGAACAGACAATTCATTTGGATGAGTTAAATACGGTGTTGGATTCTGGCATTAGCATTGATAGCAATTTAGTGGCCTATAATAAGCAGGAGGTATATTTATCCAGTAAAGAGAGTATAACATCAAACATAAAGCATTTAGTTCACTTAGATTGGATATCTAGGGAAGATGGTTCTCATATCTTGACTGTAGGAATTGGATCAAAACTTTTTATGTATGGACTCCTGGATGGCAAGGTACAAGAACAGACTAGTAAGGAAAGCCTGGCACTTCCTCTCTGGGAGAGTACTAAAGTTGTGCCTCTTTCTAAGTTTGTACTGTTACGAAGTGTGGATTTGGTTTCTTCTGTAGAAGGCTCTCCACCTTTTCCTGTTTCTTTATCATGGGTCCGGGATGGCATCCTGGTGGTAGGAATGGATTGTGAGATGCATGTATATTCCCAGTGGCAGCCATCTTCTAAGCAAGAACCTGTTATAACAGATTCATACAATGGGAGCACTCCATCTATAATAAGTTTAATAAAACAGAGTAACTCATCAAGTTCTGGATTACATCCTCCAAAGAAAACTCTGACTCGATCCATGACAAGTCTTGCACAGAAAATCTGTGGAAAGAAAACTGCATTTGATCCTTCTGTGGACATGGAAGATTCAGGTCTTTTTGAAGCAGCTCATGTTCTTTCCCCAACTTTACCTCAGTACCATCCATTGCAGCTTTTGGAACTCATGGATCTTGGCAAAGTTCGAAGAGCAAAGGCCATCTTGTCACATCTTGTCAAGTGCATTGCTGGAGAAGTTGTGGCCCTGAATGAAACTGAATCTTGTCATGAGCGCCGCCTTAGGTCTCTCACCATCAGTGCCAGTGGAAGCACCACTAGAGACCCCCAGACATTCAACAAGAGTGAAAATACAGATTACACAGAAATAGATTCTGTTCCTCCACTTCCTTTATATGCCTTACTTGCAGCAGATGATGATAGCTATTACTCATCTTTGGAGAAATCTAGTAATCAGAGTACGTTGAATAACTCAAACCAGTTATCAAAAGAAAATTATGATGAGCTTTTTCAGATTTCAACTCTAATGACTGATAGTAATGTGTTAGAGACAGATGAAGAAAATACAAAGCCCAGGGTTATTGACCTTTCACAATATAGTCCAACTTACTTTGGTCCTGAGCATGCTCAGGTTCTTTCTGGCCACTTACTTCATTCTAGTTTACCAGGACTCAGCAGGATGGAGCAGATGTCTTTGATGGCCTTAGCAGATACAATTGCAACTACCAGCACTGATATTGGAGAAAGCAGAGACAGAAGCCAAGGTAAAACTAAATTGGGTACAGGATCAAAAGAAAAACTAGTGATATTTTTACCTAATTTCACAGAAAATCTAAAATATATTTTATAAAAATGATGCTCACAATGGTTTTTAATCATCAATGCTGACTTCACAATAGTTTTTACTTGAAAATATGCTACTTATCCCATAAATCATGCTCTGAAATAGAATTTGAAATAGAAATTATAATACAAAAATTCATTTTGTCAGTCATTTTAAATTTTTACCTAATAGTTTGCTTAATAATATTAAAGACCAACCTGAATCCTTTGAGTTTAGGAAAAGTTAACATTCTTATTACATAATTACTTTAGATAATGCAAATGTGATTTCCATTTTATTTTTTTTCATGTTGTGATAATTTGCTATTATTTAGCTTTTAATATATTGAGGTTTCTTTAAAAATTTGCATTAATGTATACTTCTACCTAGAATAACAAAAATAAGCATAATAAAATTAGGTTTATTCCTCATCCAGAGATCTTTTTTTTTTTTTTTTTTGTAATCTCCTGAGTTACAAATCAATTTGAATGTAGGATTTCCATCAGATTTCAAAGATTGAAATAAACAAATGCAGCCAGGTGTACCAGATAGAGATCAGTAGGCTACACCCCTTGAACTCTGCTTGAAAGGAAAATATGGGATAAACTTAAAATAATAATTAAAAATTAAAGAAAAAATGTTGGCCATGAATTATGACACTTTTACTTTAAGAAGTATTGCTAGTAGATATTATTTTTTATATAAATATATTATAGGTATGTTATGTTTTTAATTATTTAATGTAAAAAGCAGGCCTTCCCACTGTATAACTATTTCAGTGTTAGCAGAACATTATTGGGGTGAGTGTATGACTTGAATCAATATGGGAAATATTGTAACATATACCACAGAGAAGGTTAAACTATTTTAAAATTTAAATTGTAAGATTCAGATCAGAGGAGGTCTGATTATAAGAAATGTCACAAACTCTGAGTCAGTTTATTCTCTTCTTTATTATTTTTCACAATATTTAACTATCCTTTCTATAGTATATAATTGTATAGGAAAAAATAAATATTTAGACTGATAACTTTTCAGTTTTAGAATGTTTTATCTCTGTATTTGGGGCTGTGACATTTGCTGCTTGTCAGAATTATTAGCATTTACTTGTGTTTTGCTGATGAAATGTTGTTTTACAAATAAAAAAAAGTAAATGCTTTTTTCCTTTTTTATAGGTGGAGAAACTCTTGATGAATGTGGGTTAAAATTTCTTTTGGCTGTTCGACTTCATACTTTTCTTACAACTTCCCTTCCAGCTTATCGAGCTCAACTCCTTCACCAAGGTGATTTTGGTAGTAATCTGTTAAAAGGAAGTAAGGCAAGAAGAGGAAAAGAAAGGCTTCAGAAGTTTGCTTTTGCTCAGATATAATGCTGACAAATTTGACACATGCTAAGTTTTCATAATTTATTTTAAAAATGTTTATTTTCACTTAATTTCTTTACTTAAAGTATCGGAAATTTTCTTCCTTTTTTTTTTCTTCTTTCTTTCTTTTTCCTTTTTTGGTTAATTCTCACCAGAGGATATTTTTTTCCATTGATTTATAGAGTGGAAGGGAGGGAGAGAGGGGCAAAGAGAAAAACATTGATGTGAGAAAGACACACAGATTAAGTGCCTCTCACATGCACCCTGTCCGGGGCCTAGGATCAAACCTATACATGCCCTTGTCCAAGAATCTAACTGGTGACCCTGTGGTGTGTGGGCCAACACTTTAACCACTGAGGCAGTATTGGAATATTTTTGGTAGGTGGAAAGAATTAATGAAGAAATAGAAACATGTAGCAGTTGGGCAATTGGATATTCTGTGTTATGTTTTAAGCACATCATACATTAAAGGCCAATTAGCATTTCATTCTCTTTAATTTCTTTTCTAGATTATCTTTTTCTCCCTTTTGAAATTTTAGAGAAAAAAATTGAATAACATTTTTGTTACAGAAAAAGATACATATTCAAATTTTAATTGTTTTATAAAAGAGTACCCCCAAAACTACTGTTAACATTAATGTGTATTTTAGATATTAATTTAAGAACATTTCAGATACTGTTATATACTGTTAGTCAGAACTTTCAGAGTAACAAATACTTAAGTTTAAGGTACCTTAAGCAAAACAGGATATTTATTAGCTCAGTGCCCAGGAAGTACAAGACATAGAGCTGGCTTCCAGCATTATTGACTACAAGTTAGCCTCTGTTAATTGGTCTCCGTCTCTTGCTCTCTCTTTTCCTTTCTGTCCTTGTTTCTCTTTTTGCTTCCTTCTTCCCCATTTTGAGGGAAAGTAAAGCTTAAAATTCTAAGTCAAATTCTTTAATTATTTATGAAAAATTATTGAACTTGGTTGAGAGATAATAGAAATCCTCTATAATAAAAGGTAATATGCAAATTGACCCTAAGGGCAGAATGACTGGAATGACTGGTTGCTATGATGCCCACTGACCACCAGGGGACAGACGCTTAATGCAGGAGCTGTCCCCTGGTGGTCAGTGCACTTCCACAGGGAGAGCACTGCTCAGCCAGAAGTTGGCTCATGGCTGGCCAGCGCAGTGGCAGTGGTGGAAGCCTCTCCCGCCTCTGCAGCAGCGCTAATGATGTCTGACTAATGGCTTAGGCCCACTCCCCACGGAGCTGTCAGTTGGACATTCCTTGAGGGCTCCTGGGCTGCCAGAGGGATGTCTGACTGCCAGCTTAGGTCCAATCCCCCGGGGAGCAGGCCTAAGCTGGCAGGTCGACATCCCCTGAGGGGTCCCAGACTGCGAGAGAGTGCAGGCCAGGCTGAGGGGACCCCCCACCCCACCTGAGTGCACGAATTTTCATGCAATGGGCCTCTAGTGTAAAAATAATTTAGAATAATAGTCTGTTCACACTATAAGTATTGTGGTTTTTTTTTTTAAATTTATATTTCTTTTTTTCCCCCATAGACTTGGGTATAATGAGAATTTTAAATTCTTTGGCACTGGATATTAGGTTAAACATTTCAGTCCATATATTTCAAAGCCACATCTTGTAATTAATCATCTTCACCCAGTAATACTAAACAAAATGTACTGTGAAGAAGAAATAGAAACTGAACAATAAACACCCCATGTGGTGCCAATAGGTTGAGAGAATTGCTAATGTAAATGGTGCTGTATAAATACAAAAGTACCTTCTTAATATAGTGACATCTATAATAATAAAAGCGTAATATGCTAATTAGACCAGACATCCTTCTGGACGACCTTCCAGACAAAGCTGGGACTGTGAGGGAAGCCTGGTTCCCGGGTGCCTGCCGGCAGCCAGAGGGAAGCCTGGGTCCCGAGTGCCAGAATGAAGCCGATGCCGGCAGCTGGGGGAAGGAAGGCCTACTCTTGCACAGATTTCGTGCATCGGGCCCCTAGTGGGATAATAATAGTTATTATGTGCCAGGTATTGTTCTAAATGCTTTAACACTATTAATTTAATCCTCACAACAATGTATTATGGTAGGTTCCATGATTATTCACATTTTTTAAGTGAGAAAATTGAGGAATCAGGAGACCAAGAAACTTGCTCAAAGTTACATAGTTAGTTAGGGATGGACTTGGAATTTAATGCATGCATTCTGATTCCAGAGTCTTCATAGTCTTTTTTTTTTTTTTTTTAATCCTCACCCAAGGATATGTTTTTATTGATTTTAGAAAGAGAGGAAGAGAGAGAGGGAAAGAGCGGGAGAGAAAGAGAGAGAAACATCATTGTGAAAAAGAAACATCAATCCATTGCCTCCTATACGTGCCCTGCCCAGTAATCAAACCCAAAGCCTAGGTATGTGCTCTGACTGGGAATCGAACCCGCAACCCTTTGGTGCAAAGGCAGTACTCCTACCAACTGAACCACCCAGCTAGGACTTTTCTTTTAAATGTCAAATAAAGTTTATTATCTATAATGTATAAGGGGCTGATAAAAACATAAAAAATCAGTACCTTTTTCTGGACAGATAAATAGCCAAAATAGATAAATAACAAAAAAATACAAAGAGTAAAGAAATGCTAGGGGAAATTCTCTATTTCACTAATAATGAAGGAAACTCAATTTAACACAATGATGAGGTAACAATTCACTGTACTATAAAAAGTAAGCATTATATGGGTAAACAAGTACTTGAATATTGGTTATAGTACTGAAAATTAAGAAAACCTCTTTAAAAAGCAACATGGGAATATATATGTTAATCCCACTTTGGGAAGAAAAAAGGAAAGATTTTTAAAGCTCTTTTTTTATATTTGTACTACCTATTGTGAAAAACTACATATAAGTCAAATGCCCCAAATAGACTAAGTCATTATGAAAATATTGCTATATTAATATGGTAAAATATTGAATTGCTAATAAAAATAACTTTATGAACAAGGTGTATTAATGGGAAAAACACAAATTAAATAGTATGAAAACTTTTTGATATGAGTCTTTACTGTCTTAAATTCTGTTCACCAGGATATAATGTTTATTTGATGCTTTTTTTCCACATAGGATTAAATTCACAAAACAAATGTTGACCAAAGGAAAATGAGAATCAGCTTTGAAGAAGAATCATACCAGTATAGAAAAATACCTTGTGTTTCTCATTTTCTAAGAAAAAGTCATGGGGAATAGAGAACAAAAATAATCAATGCAGTGGCATTTGCCATAAGCATTTTTTCTTATCTTTTTAAATATACATATTTTAATTATAAAAATATATGCTCATTATAGAAAATATTGAAGTGATAGAATTGTTTAGAGAAGCAAGAAAAAAAAAATAACCCATATTTCCTCTAGCCCTAAATACTTAATTGTAACTTTTTGAGTCTCATACAAAGTTTAGACATTTTTATTGCAAATTTGGAACACATTTCTGATAATCATTGTATAATTGTGTTTACACTTCTTACCCAACATTGTTTTGACATTTCTTTAGGCTTGTCTACTAGTCATTTTGCCTGGGCATTTCACTCAGTAGCAGAAGAAGAACTGCTGAACATGTTGCCAACAATGCAGAAAGACAATCCCACTTGGTCTGAACTGAGAGCTATGGGTGTGGGATGGTGGGTCCGGAATATTTGCATTTTACGCAAATGCATAGAAAAGGTAAGTATTTTATATTGGTATGAAAATTATATTTTGGATGTTCCTTTAAATTACTCTTTGTTTTTTTGAAGCAGTGAGATAATTTTACACTAGTGGCCTGGTGCACAAAATTAATGCACATTAAAAGGGGATTAATTAGAGGAAATAATTTAATATTGCTATTTGCTCTTTCTCTATAATAGAAGTGTCAGAGATGAAAGAAAATTAGTAAAATGTATATGAAAACCTTCCTCCTGTCAGAGTCTGGGGTGCATCTCGGGATCCAGAGTCAAGTCCCTGCCCACCCACATGTGCCTCAAAATCACATGAGACCCAGACCCGGCCAGTGCCACCCCCCACTCCCCCCATCGGGCTAGATCCAGACCCAGCCAGTCCCACCCTTGTCAAGCCCCGCCAGGCAGGGGATGTAGCCTCAGGTCCCTGGCGCTAGGGGAGGGGGGCGTGGCCTGAGGTCCCCCAGCCCAGACCAGGGCGGGGGGCGTGCTTTGAGGTCCTCTGTCAATCCACACCAGGTGGGGTACATGGCCTGAGATCCCCTGGGTGGGGAGCATGGCCTGAGGTCCCCTGTCAAGCCCTGCCAGGCAGGGGGGCACAACCTCAGGTCCCCTGGCCTGGTGCTGGGGTGGGGTGTGGCGTGAGGTCCCCCAGCCTGGTGCTGGGGTGGGGGGGTGCGGCCTAAAGTCCCCTGTCTAGCCCCACCTGGTGGGGGGCACGGCCTGAGGTCCCCTGGCCTGGTGCTGGGGCGGGAGGAGCAGACTGAGGTCCCCTACCCCAGTACCAGGATGGGAAGCGGACCTTGAGGTCCCCCATCAAGCCCCGCTGGGTGGGGGACATGGCCTCAGGTCCCCTGGCCTGGCGCAGAGGCAGGGGTTGTGGCCTGAGGTCCCCCGGCCTGGCGCTGGGGCAGGGGATGAGGCCTGAGATCCCTGTCAAGCCCTGCCGGGTTTGGGGCATGGCCTGAGGTCCCCGGGCCTGGGGCCAAGGTGGGAGGCATGGCCCGAGGTCCCCTGTCAAGCCCCGCCGGGCAGGGGTGTGGTCTGAGGTTCCCCGGCCTGGTGCCAGGGTTGGGGGTACGGGCCTGAAGTCCCCTGTCAAGCCCCACCTGGTGGGGGGCATGGCCTGAAGTCCCCCAGCCTGGAGCTGGGGCGGGGGGAGCAGCCTGAGGTCCCCTAGCCCAGCACCAGGATGGGAAGTGCACCTTGAGGTCCCCCGTCAAGCCCTGCCAGGTGGGGGGCGAGGCCTGAGGTCCCCTGTCAAGCCCCACAGGAGCGGGGGAAGGCGTAGCCTCAGGTCCCTCCTGATTGTTCATTAAGGCTCCTTATGGGAACTTGGCCTCAGCTGTGGGTGCAGCCATCTTTGTGATGGAGTGAGGGTCAATTAGCATATTCCCTCTTTATTAGATAGGATAGTCTTTATATTTGAAAATATGTTAATGTAATATTTTAAAGTTTATATTCTTATTCTTAAATTGCTAGTTGATACACTTGTTCAGTATATATGTCAGATTTTTACAAAATACATATACTTTTTAGAAAAAATAAAATAGTACCAAAAAGATTGTAATGAAAAGTATGGTCCTGTTCTCATCTCTGTATCCTTGGAGGCCATCACCATAAATTATTTTTGTAATTGTTAAATATATGTGTGTGTGTTTAAAAATCTGTTGAACATTTAAACAGATTAATGTTTATTAATGTATAATAATCTGTATATTAATCTTGTATATGAGGGAAACTGTTTGTTCACTTAAAAATGATTTCTGTGAAATATTGAACAATATATTCTAATTATAGGTAGCCAAAGCAGCCTTTTATAGAAAGAATGATCCTTTAGATGCTGCCATTTTCTACCTTGCAATGAAAAAGAAAGCTGTGATTTGGGGATTATATAGGTAGGTGAGAAAACTGTACTTTAAAATGAAAAACTGTTCACAAAGTAAATGTATGAAATAAAACTTTGTTGTTCTGGTTAGTGTGATTCATGTAGATTTTTAGTTATTTTTATATTTAAGGAGAGATTTCATAGGGAAGAATCCCAGATGTTTTCTAGAGCAGATCTTTTCTTTTTTTAAATATATTTTTATTGATTTCAGGGAGGAAGGGAGGGGGAGAGAGAGAGAGAAACATCAGTGATGAGAGAGAATCATTGATAGGCTGTCTCCTGCACTCCCCACACTGGTTATTGAGCTGGCATCCAGGGCATGTGCCCTGACCAGGAATCGAACTGCGACCTCCTGATTCATAAGTTTACGCTCAGACACTGAGCCAGGCTGGTTGGGGAGAGCAGAACTTGATAGGTCATTTTAGTTTGTTTTTAGGTTTTATCAGGCCAGAAAAATATTTTTTTGCTCATTTTAAGAACTTCTTAATGATATTCCTATAGAACAAAGAACTAAAGCTGGGAAGATAAATTGGTAGAATCTGGAACAAGCATCTACTCTATGCTCTATAAAACCCATGGACCAGGCAATCCCTCTAAACTGCCTTCCTCTTGTGGGCCAGACCCCATAATTGAGTTTGGGTCACTTAGAATTTTTCTTTTCTTTTTCCTCAACAACACTTGGTGAAAATGATCACCATTTGTTTTGGGTTCTGTTCAGCATGAACCATATGAACAGCAACCTTTGGGGGAAAATCATGGTACCAGTCAGTTTTGTAAGAGACTAGATCTTTTAGTATTGTTTTGAATCATCAGAGTCTTTAGGTTTTGATTATCAAAGTTAAGGTGATTGATTGATGAGGTTTAAATGATGAAGTAGCACAGAAGTTAATAAAAATTACATATTTCACATAGATTTTAAAATAATTTCTCATAATGCTGCTAATGCAGTGTTTAAATAGTTTGAAAGCATTTTTTTCAATAATCTGAGATATTTTTGAGAAACTAAATGTTTATCATAAATGTTCTTTGCTCAGAAAAGATGTATAGTTACTTTTAAACTGTCAAATGTTTCTTGCCAGTCTTAACTTTTAAGTGGCTAACTTTATAAAATCAGTTGCTGAAGCATTGTGTTCCAAAATTTTTATACTTTTTTTCCTTATAGATCCCAAAATGACACCAAGATGACACAGTTTTTTGGACACAATTTTGAAGATGAGAGATGGCGTAAAGCAGCTTTAAAGAATGCTTTTTCTTTGTTAGGCAAACAGAGATTTGAACATTCTGCAGCATTTTTTCTTTTAGCTGGTTGCCTCAGAGATGCAATTGAGGTAATGAATGAAACCTTTTTAAAAATAGCATTGTCATCTATAAGCTCTTCATCTAGGGCTAAAATTTTAATTTTTTTATTTCAACTGAAGTCTAGTGGAAAAAGCACAAGGCTAAGTACCTAAAGTCATTGATAATATTTTATAGTGACTTTTAAAATTTTGTCATTTAGCTTGAATAATGTTTATACAGAATTAAGAATAGCCAGGTCGTGTTGGTTGGTAGAGATAGGTAGTTGATCTGACTCATAAGAATATTCATGAACAGGTTAAAAAAAAGTTTCTCCTATCAATTAAAACATATTTTAAACCTATATATTTTTTGCTCTGTCTCAGTTGATGAACCTTTGCAAATTTTTAACAGATTTTTTCTCAGTAAACCTTAAAAATTTATGAATACTTGAGATATAACATTTCTATCTTAAATTGCCCTTTTGCTCAGAGTTTCATACAAGCAAACAACTTTTTTTTTTTTTAATTTTGGAAACATTATAGTCTGCTAACGTGGATGGGGAACAGTAAAAGTTCAAGAATAAAACAAAATACATCATTTGATTTGATGTATTAAGAATTATTCATTGTTTCCTTATTAGGCCAATTCTTTTTGCAAACATATTTAGTATTGGCAAATACTAAAATTTGTAAGCTATTAACATAAATGCTGACAAGTAGACTTGCCAAAGCAAGCAGTATATGTTTTTTTTTAATCATTCTTGTTCACCGATTTCAGATATTAATAAAGCCTTGTGTTCATCTAGTTAATAGTGAGTCAGTTGAGTTTATCTTAAGTGAAAGGTACTCCCACTTGTTTATAAACAATATTTCTTTTTTTTTACAAGGTATGTCTTGAGAAACTGAATGATATTCAGTTGGCTCTTGTAATAGCAAGACTATATGAGTCTGAATTTGATAAATCTGCAACATATAAGTCTATTTTGCGTAAAAAAATTTTGGGAATTCTCTCTCCTATCGATGAACTCAATTCATTGAACATCAATATGCATTATGATCCTTTTCTTCGAAGTATGGCATATTGGATTTTGGAAGATTATGGTAGTGCACTGGAAACATTAATAAAGCAATCTGTCAGAGAGGATGATGGTAAGCTGCACTTTTACGTTGTTAAGATTTAAGAGTTTTATTAGTATTTGCTGGGTATAGAACACACTGTTAGGTATTAATGGTAATACAAAGCAAGTTGAAGACATGGTCTAAGACTTTATGGTTCAGTTGGGGACACAGTTATGCATACTTTGGATTTTCTGTTTTTATGAAATCCCTAGAGGCCCGGTGCACAAAATTCATGCACGGGGGCGGGGGTGTTCCTCATCCCAGTCTGCACCCTCTGCAATCTGGGACCCCTCAAGGGCAGTCGGACATCCTCCCTAAATGGGCAGTTGGACATCCCTCTCACAATCCAGGACTGCTGGCTCCCAACCACTCACCTGTGTGCCTGCCTGATTGCCCCTAACCACTTCTGCCTGCCAGCCTAATCACCCCCTAACCACTCCCCTGCCAGCCTGATCGACGCCTAACTGCTCCCCTGCCAGCCCGATTGCCCCTAACTGTCCTCCTCTGCCAGCCTGGTTGCCCCCAACTGCCCTCCTCTGCTGGCCTGGTCGCCTCCAACTGCCCTCCCCTGCAGGCCTGGTCGCCCCCAACTGCCCTCCCCTGCAGGCCTGGTCCCCCCCAACTGCCCTCTCCTGCAGGCCTGGTCACCCCCAACTGCTTTCCCCCGCAGGCCTGGTCACCCCCATCTGCCCTTCTCTGCTGGCCTGGCCACCCCTAACTGCCCTCCCCTGCAGGCCTGATTGCCCCCAACTGCCCTCCCTTGCAGGCCTGGTCCCTCCCAACTGCCCTCCCCTGCTGGCCTGATCGCCCACAACTGCCCTCCCTGCTGCCCATCTTTTGGCGGCCATCTTGTGTCCACATGGGGGCAGCCATCTTTGAACACATGGGGGCGGCCAACTTGTGTGTTGGAGTGATGGTCAATTTGCATATTATTCTTTTATTAGATAGGATTGTATTCAATATAAATGTATAAACATTTGAATATTGAAGAAAATAACTCATATAAACTCAGTTTATCTGAGGCGGAAGTTAGCAAATTAATCAGTTTTATAATTTGTATAGTAGAACTGTATTTATTGTAAAAACAGTTGAGCCCTGATCCGTTTGACTCAGTGGCTAGAGCGTTGGCCTGTGGACTGAAGGGTCCCAGGTTCATTTCAGGCCAAGGGCATGTGCCTGGGTTGTGGGCTCAATCCCCAGTGGGGGGCATGCAGGAGGCAGCCTATCAATGATTCTCATCCTTGATGTTTCTATTTCTCTCTTCCTCTTCCTTTTTCTCTGAAATCAATAAAAACATTGTTAAAAAGAAAAAGAAAGTTGACATACGTGGTATGATTAAAATTGCTAATTTTTTTACTGTCTTGTTCATAAGATGAGTGAGGTACATTTTTTTTTAATGTTCCTTTTTGAATCTACTTCTGCCTTTTGTTTTAGAAATCCTTTCTGCTAAAACTTTTCTAGAGGTTAGTATAATGTGGAATTATTTATATAATTTTATATCAAAATGATGATATATGATCTTCAAATATTTTTCCATAGTTAGAACTGAATTGTATATGATTGCTGGTATAATAGGTGTCATATCATTTGGAGTACTAATTGGAAAAGGTTCTAGTTCATAGCTTTTTGTATAACATCATTTAATTATGAAGTGTCATATGTCTTATTATGAAAAAGTCATATTTCTCAGTTGTTCTAGTATCCTAGCCATCTAAGCTATAGATTTCCAAACTGGCCTCTGTATAATGAAGGGGAGAAATAAAAGGTCTTTTCCAGTCACTTATTTTATTTTACTTTTTAAAATATATTTTTATTGATTTAAGAGAGGAAGGGTAAGGGGAGAGAGAGATAGAAACATCAATGATGAGAGAGAATGATTGATCAGCTGTCTCCTGCATGCCCCCTACCGGGAATCGAGCCTGCAACCCAGGCATGTGCCCTTAACCGGAAATGAATCTGGGACCCTTCAGTCTGCAAGCTGAGGCTAGCCACTGAGCCAAACCAACTAGGGCCAGTCACTTATTTTATACCTATACATATTCTTATCAAAAATGTATTTTGATTTGGGATTAATATATGATCACATACCTTTAGAGCCAATTAAACCTACATTCTAGGGGCGGGCTAGAAGGGGTCAATGGTGACATATCTAATATTTTCAACAATAAAGATTTAAAAACCCAAAAACCTGTATTCTAGAAGAAAAAAATTAAAGGATAATAGTGGCTTGGACCAAGATGGTATGAGTGGAGGCGGAGAGAAGTGGTTGGATTTGGAGTATAATGTTAAGGTTGACTAGGTAGGACAGCATTCGCCATGGGATGTGAAGAGAACGAGAATCAAGGATAATTCCTGGGTTTTTAGCTTGAGCAATAGATAAATGATATGGGGGAGACGGGGAGCAGATTTTGGGGAGTGTTGCTTTAGCTAGAGAAGACTTCTCTAATAAGATCCACATTGAGCAGAAGACCTAATTGAAATGAGCAAGTAGATATCTGGGTAGAGTAGTTTAGGCCAAAGCAAGCATGTCAAACTCAAAGGCTAACACGGGCCAAATAAGCAAGGTTTAAGTTTATGTGGGCTGCAAAAACACAAAAGCTTCAATTTTCATAGAAACATAGGTTTATTTTGATAGAGACATACTGAATACAAAGGGCTGAAATAAATGAGTAATTGTTAACATAAAATAATAACATTTTAATAAAAATTAATATTTTTTCTTGAACACTAACTTACCAGACACTGAATAACTGCACATATTAATAAGCGTAATGCAAATAAACCTATTTCTCTTGTTCTCCGAGAGCGACATATTTCCTGTTGCACACACCAAACAAGTCAATACAAGACTAATGACATGGCAGTTGGTTGCTAAAATATTCGCTGCTAGTATTAGTGGAGAGAAATGATGTGCTTACCTGTAAGGTGCGTAAGGGAAATGAATGCAATACAATTATAGCAATCAGTCATTAGTGAATGTTATAGTTCATTACTAATAATTATGTATAATGGGATATTGTAAAAATTAAGTTACAAAATTTTTATTAGAATGTTTCTTACATACTGTTATATTGGCTGGACCACAAAAATATTTGTTGTGGGTTGCCTGTGGCCCACGGACTGTGAGTTTGACATGCTTGAGCCAAAGGCTCACTAAAAGCCCCGAGGCAAGAGTATATACATGTAAATGGAAATAGAATGGAGGCCTTTGGATAGAATAGTCTATATTTACAGGGAGAATTTGGGACAAGTGATAGAGATGTGCAAGTTATTAGCATTTAGATGGTATTTAAAGCCATCTTATCTAATAATAGACAAACATGTAAATTGACTGTACCTCCGCTACACCCACAGCCAATCAGAGTGAGAATGCCAAAGATGGCAGCCGCCCAGCTGCTCCAGGCGTGGAGTGGCCAGGAGGGGCAGAACGCCTGCTATGAGAGGGAGGGCGGGGGGGGGGGGGTTGGGGGGCAAAGGGATCTACAGGAGCGGAGTGCCACAGTGAAGACAAGACTGCAGACTCTGGAGTCTGCAGCGAAGACAAAGAAGGCAGACTCCGGCCGGAGCGAAGGCCTGGGTCCCGGGTGCCGGAGGAAAACCAGTGCTGGAAGCCAAGGGAAGGAAGGCCTATTGCACGAATCTCTTCGTGCAACAGGCCTCTTACTGTGACTATATGAGTTTACACAATGAGTGTAGATAGGAAAAAAGTCAAGCATCGAACTCTAGAATGCTCACAGGTAGAGAAAATGAGGAAGAACTAGAAAAGCAGACTGGAAAGGATTACCTAAGAAAGTAAGAGAAAAGAACGAGGTGTAAGTGGATGTTTTAAGTTACCTTAGATTGTTACCTGAAAGTATGTGAATTCAGTATAACCTTTGTTTTTCTACTATGTTAGAACAAATTTGATTACAAATGTGTTCTTTTTAAAAAGTATATAGTTTTATTGATTTCAGAGAGGGAGAGAGAGTTAGAAACATCAGTGATGAGAGAGAATCATTGATCAGCTGCCTCCTGCATGCCCCACACTGGGGATTGAGCCCACAACCCAGGTATGTGCCATGATCATAGGTCAAGGCTTAACCACTGAGCCATACTGGCTGGGATACAAATATGTTTTTGTGTGTTCAATACTACGTATTAGTATGGTGTGTTAATAAAATTTTGTAAAAGACCAGGTAGATTAAAAGGGGCCATAGTAGAGAAATGCTACAATACAACTCTTGAAGAATTTTTCTTGACTCATAAAATGAATTTACTTTCAGATCAAGTCACGATGTCAGCCTGTAATCCTGCAGTTTTTAACTTCTATAATTATCTAAGAACACATCCTCTTTTGTTGAGACGTCATTTTGGATCATCTGATGCATTTTCCACACATGTGAGTCTAACAGGAAAAAGTGGACTGGCAGGAACAATTAATTTAAGTGAAAGAAGATTATTTTTTACTACTGCCTGTGCTCATTTAAAAGCTGGCTGCCCCATGTTGGCTTTGGAAGTATTATCAAAGATACCAAAAGTCATTAAGAAGACAAAACCTTTTAGTAGAACATCTAATTTTATGGATACTAGTAAAGACTGTTCTCCAACTTCTCCATTGAAATTGGATGCCAGGGAAGATAAGTCTTCTGCGATTGATTGGTCACAGTCACTCATGAATGGTTTTGGATCTTCTTCAGAGGGTTCCTCAGAGAAGCAGTCAAACTCCACTCTTTCTTTTGATTGGAGTCAACCAAGTGTTATATTTCAGGATGACTCTTTAGAATTAAAATGGGACAGTGATAATGATGAAGAAAATGAGGATCTCCCTATTTCAATGAAAGAACTAAAACCTTCAAAGGAAAAAATAGGAAAAAAAATAGATGAAACAAGTTCTAATTACACAGAATCTCTCAGCATGCTAGATGAAAATGACATTTTAAGTCCATCAGAAGATATAATTGCAGTTCAATTAAAATTTAGAGCATGTTTAAAGATTCTCACAGGAGAACTTCGTACTTTATCTACTGGCTATGAAATAGATGGTGGAAAATTGCGTTACCAACTATATCATTGGCTTGAAAAGGAGATGATAGCTCTCCAGAAGACTTGTAACTATTGTTCAGATGCTGAAGAATTACAGTCTGCATTTGGTGCAAGTGGAGATGAATTGGGAATAAATGAAGATGCTGAAGATTTGCTTCGTGAAAAAAAAGTGAAACAACTGAGAGAAAATTTTCAGGAAAAAAGACAATGGCTTTTGAAATATGAGTCACTGTTGAGAATGTTTCTTAGTTACTGCATACTTCATGGATCCCATGGTGGGGGTCTTGCTTCTGTGAGAATGGAATTGATTTTGCTTTTACAAGAATCTCAGCAGGTATGTAACTTATATGATAGCCAGTAAAATAGCACATGTATGAAAAAGGTTTTGATCATTGCTTTTAAATATTAAAATTGTTGATTTTCTTTATTATGGTAGCTTTAAGGAATGCTCATTTTTGCATAGTACTTCATTGTGAATTTGTGGACTTATGAAAGTATTGCAGTTTAAAGACAATTTGATATTAGGCTCTATGATATGCTGAATTCAAATGCCACATTCTTATATGAATTCCCATATGCGGTGATGAATTTCTTATGAAAAGAGGGTATTGTTCCATCATTTTTTCAGTATAATTGCTGGAATGATGGCCTCCTTAAGTCCCTTCTAACTCTATAAAAAATTTGTTAAACTTTTAAGTTTTAGTTGTTTTGAAGTTTTCCAAAGAAACCCCTGAATTACATAAATAATGGGTTATAACTGTAAATGGTTGGTTAACCTTTCTTTCCTTTGTTTTTAAGGAAACATCAGAACCAATATTTCCTAGCTCTCTGTCAGAGCAAACTTCAGTACCTCTCCTCTTTGCTTGTACAGCCAGTGCCAAAACAGTAGTTGCCAATCCATTATTGCACCTTAGTAATCTAACACATGATATTCTACATGCCATAATAAACTTTGATTCACCACCCCATCCAGATATTCAAAGCAATAAAGTAAGTATGCTTGGTTTCAGTCTTTTAATTATACTACAATAAAACTAAAAGATAAGTGTTAGGGTTTTAAAAAACAATTTTAAACATTAGACTATACATAGTGATTGTTACATTACCAAGTTTATCAAAGAAAACTTCTGGTTGTAGGCCAGGTTCATCTTACTTGTGTTACTTATACCCACTAGAATATTTTAATTTTTAATCCAATGCTAGTTACTAAGTCTTATTTAGCTATTTTATTAAGATAAGAGTAATTTGTATATATACAGATACATGAGTGATTTCTTTAGCAGTAAACTTAGTCAAAAAGCTGATGTTTTTAGATATAGAGACTTAATATTATGGTGTGAAGTTACTATATTTATGTAAAGGTTTTCTTTGTTAATATGAAAAGATTACATATTTTCAGGACAATGTGGAGTATTTTGCTGCCGTCAATCCTCTAGGGTAGGCAGTGATTCATGATTCCAGCTATAGCAGTATCACCTGAGTGCTTGTTAAACATTTGGATTGTTAAATTCACTCCAACCTAACTGAATTAGTCTGTGAGAGAGTCTCAAGAATATGCAAAACAAACCATATAATTATTTAAATCCGTCATATCTTCCAATCTATCACCCTTCATTTTATCTGCCATGAACATCACACTTCATCTTTATCCTCCAAACATAATGAAATCTTTTAAAGTGTGACCAAGTTTGACTATTTTTGTATCTGTCTTTTTCCCCCCTCATAGTCTCTCATTTGGTTCTCAGCCACCTCATAGGCTGTGATATCATACCAGTTCCATTTTCTGCTATGCCTTATAGTGGCTTCTCCTACACTTTTACCCTCTTGGATAACCTTAACCCTTGTAATTTAATTTTACCACTTCTTTTCCTATACTATTCTATAGTATAAATGTCGATATTGTGTACTATGTAGTTAGGAATTTACTTTCCTTCAGATTATGCTCATTTTGACCAAACACCATTCTATATTTAACTTTAATAATAAGCTCCTCCTGGTGTATCAGTTAACTTTGCTTAAGAATCCTGAAACAGCCTAAAATAACCATCATTTATTTGGCTCATGATTCTGTGGAATGACTCATCAATTCTTCTGGTTTGGGCCAGCTGGGTTGATCTCTGGATACTTTCATTTGTCTTTGGTTAGCTGGTGGGTTGACTGGATTCTGGATGATCTAGGATGACTTCAGATTTCTGTTGGTAAGCAGAGTGTTTGCAGGGCTGACAGGAATCTGAGTCATATGTTTCTCATCTTCCAATAGGCAAGCATAGTGCATTATTCTGGGCTCTCTAGAGAAATAGGACCAATAAGGGGTGTGCTTGCATGTGTAAAGAGCTTTATTATAAGCAATTGGCTCATATGATTATGGAGGCTGAGAAGTCCAAAGATGTGCATTTGGCAAGCTGGAGACCCAGGATAGCTGATCATGTAGTTCCAGTCCTAGTCTGAAGTCCTGAGAACCAGGATAGCTGGTAATATAAATTCCAGTTGAAAGCTACCAGGCTTGAGACCCAAGAAGAGCCAGTATTTCAGTTCTAATTCAAAGGCAGGGCCTGAGCCGGTTTGGCTCAGTGGATAGAGTGTTGGCCTGTGGACGGAAGGGTCCAGGTTTCAATTCTGGTCAAGGGCATGTACCTCAGTTGCAGGCTCCTGCCGGCCCGGGCCCTGGTAGGGACATATGCCGGAGGCAACCAATCGACGTGTTTCTCTCACATCGATATTTCTCTTTGTCTTTCCCTCTCCCACTCTCTCTAAAAATGGAAAAATATCCTAGGGTGAGGATTAAAATAATAATACTAAAATAAATAAAATTAAAAAGTCAGGAAAGACTGAAGACTCACCTCAATGCAACAGGCAGAATTCCCTCATTTTTTGTTCTATCCAGGTCTTCCAGTTGATTGATGAGGCCTTCCCATATCTGCTTTGCTTAGTGTTCCAATTCAAGTGATAATCTTCCCAAATCACCCTAACAGATGCACCTAGAATAATGTTTGACTAAATGTCTGGGTACCTGAAGATCTGGTCATGTTCACATATAAAATTAATAATCACATCTAGGTTATTTCATATCATGGTTGCAGGAGTTCTTTGTTGTTGTTTTTTTTCAAAGTATATTTTTTATTGATTTCAGAGAGGAAAAGAAAGATAGAAACATCAATGATAAGAGAGGATCATTGATTGGCTGCCTCCTGCATACCCCACACTGGGGATCGAGCCTATAACCTGGCCATGTGCCCTGTTGGGGAATTGAACCATGACCTCCTGGTTAATAAGTCAGTGTTCAACCACTAGCCATGATGGCTGAGCTGGTTGCAGGAGTATTAAAAGCAGCAAGAATTTGCAAGGCCTTTTGAGGACTAGATTCAGAATTCACACGACTTCTGTTGTATCCTCTTGGTCCAAGCAAGTTAGAAGGCCTGTCCAGATTCAATAAGTGCGGAAACAGGCTCCATCTTTTGATTGGAGAAGCTGGAAAATATTCTATCATTTTCATAGTGTTCCATACATGGTCTTTGCTGTCTTAATTTTATATGATGATATTCATGATTTTAATTCATACTACATGTCTTGCTGAAAATTGAAGTAGAAATAGCAATGAGATTTTACTCTATTATTCCATTTTTTATCAACATAAAAGACTGTCATATCTTCTTAATTAGATCAAGAACTTAGTCTTTTAATAGTTGTCTAGTCTATTTTTTTACCTAGGTTACACTTCTCCATCCTCACATCTACTTCTGTTATTTCTCATCATGCCATCATTAAGAGATTTAGAACCTCTTGCCCAATACAAATGTTTTCCTTTAATTACTGTGGTTCATACCTTATTTCTCTTAAATTTCACTTTCTTTAAATTGTTTGCTTTCTGTAGTAACTAGAATATATGGTAGCATATTCTTCAATGACTTGTCCATAGGTGAACTGTCTTATATCATGCTCTGCTTTTTTATATTTTGGTTGAGGAAGAAGCAGGTTGAACCCTAAAGGGGTTGCTTTTAATACATGGTTCATGCACTACTGAATAGCTGGCATCTGTTCCCATTTGCTCTTAGAATAAAATATAGGTAGCAGTTATGTGTTTTATAATTTCTACCAAAGGCCTCAGTATTTTTTCTTTATCTATAGTGAGGTCTCAGAAGGTAAAGATGAGTGTTTAGGAGAAAAAACAAGTAAGTTCAGAAACAGGCTCCAAATAGTTTATAAGGGCAAATTATTTTTTCATCTTTTAAAAATGCTGATTATGTTAGGTCTTGAAAAAAGTTACATTGCATACTTAAAGTAATTTTTGTGTGTGTTTTTTTTTTTCCCAGGTATATGTAATGCATACTTTAGCAGCCTCACTTTCTGCTTGTATATATCAGTGCCTTTGTGGTAGCCATAACTACAGGTAAATATCTTTGTGAAATTTTAAAATGTTTGCAGCAAACTGATGTTTTCAGAATATATATGTATACTCTTGCTTTGAAAAAACTGTATACAGCAGTATACTTTAAATAATGCAAAAAGCATATGGTTGAAGTGTTGAGTCCTTTTTTTTTTTATCTTTGAAATTTTAACCTGTGCCTTTATGGCAAATGAATCGCAAGTAAACCCTTGTCAACATAACTTATTTTATAGCCTTTTATTGATCAGCGCCTAATGCCAGACATCATGATATGCACTGAAATAAGTTCTCCTTTTTTAAGGTTAATGTAGTTTGTTACTAATAAATGTGAACTAATAATGATATATAGTATGGCATAGTACTTAAATGATAAGTACTATAATATGATGGATAGTACAGAGGAGGGAGTGACTGACTTGAAGTCAAGAAAAATTTTGCAGAGTAATTGATGCTTATTTTGTTGATGATTTTTCCTCTTTAAGTCCTAAGTTTTCATTATAATTCATCTAGGCTTTAAAAAAATCGTTTAACACTCAGGGGTCTTTCTATATCTTTTTTTAGTTCTTCTTTTCCTTTCCTATTAGACAGATATTAGAATTTGTGGGTCCCTCTTATTTTTCTTTTATCCTTCATGTGTTTCTTACCTTTATTTCTTTTTGCTGCTTTTCAGGAGAAATCCTAGCTTTATTTTCTAGACACTAATTCATTCTTCAGCAACATCTTACCATTTATTAAGTCTTAAGTGTTTTATTTTTTAAGACCTCTATTGATTTTAATAGCCACATTTTTATGACTTATTGCCTTTATTTCTTGATTTTTGTTTAACCTGTCTGAAGATAAAGCACTTTTCTTAATGTTCTGATAAGTCTGCTTCCTCAGGTGCAGGTCTTTCACTGATTTTTTTGTCTCTTACATAATGTCAGCCTTCCTTGGTGCTGATTTTTTATAGTCTGTTTATGTTAGTGAAAAATTATGTGAATTTTCCCATGGGTAAGCTTAGCTTACTACTCTGGTTATGTATTTCTAGGTTTGCTTTAACTTGATTTTTTTTTACTCTGATCCTCCAAGAGTTCATTTTCTTGTTATTAAGTATAACTTTACTTTCACCAACATATTTTCATCTTTCTTATATCCATCTGCTGTAATGGGATTTTTTTGTTGTTACTCTGCCATCCTGCATTTGGAAACTAAAGCAAGAGAAACTGTTTACAAATGCATCAAAATGCTATCATTAGTAAGACTTACTAATCAGAATAGATCTAAACTATTAAATGTTCTTTATAAATATCATATTCCTTTACTTAATGCACAATACAGAAATTTGACAAGTTAGCAAAATCTTAACGTATTTTAAAAAATCTTAAATTTTCTGTTATGTTTCATAGTCTGTGTCAAGCTGCAAGTTATTTTTTTTTTTTCATTCATCTGTTTAGTTTAAAGTGCCATTTACTTGGGGAAGCTTACCCTGAATTCCCAAATTAGGTGAAATTCTCATGTCTTTTGCTTTCATGGCACTGTATTGTATAGATTTTGTCTTTAAAAACATTGTGGTGAAATTATTTGTGTCTGATTTCCCCACCAGGCTATAAATTTCATAGGCGACACAGACCATGTTTTTTATTATATGCCTGGAACTTGGTGCATATACTTCATATAATCTACCCTGATGTAGGATAGACTAGCCATTAAATATTAAATTAAACCTAAATTGACTTTGTTTTCAGCCAAGTAACCTTGTTTTAAAGTGTAATGTATAAGCTTGCTACTTGTGGTCAATAGTAATTCAGTTTTCTGATTTGTACATATTCTATGTCTTTGACTAAATAAATAAACTTAAAACATGTTTTAATTTAGAAAATTTGCATATTTATAATTAAAGGACACTTTAATATAGCACTTGACTATAGAATATAGTGTAGATGTAATAGTAGTATAACTGATAAAAATTTGTATTTAAGGTACCCTAGAAGTTAGATCTAAAACATGGAATATTATATGTGAAATTCATTTTAGATCATTGTATATTATTTTATCATATTGTTATTATTGTGGGTCATTGTAGATTACTATTACTTAAATGTTTTCTTTTCTTAGCTCATTTCAAACAAATCAGTTTACTGGAATGGTATATCAGACAGTACTGCTTCCCCATCGACATTCTTTGAAAACAGGAAGCTTAGATGAAGCAATAACCCCCAATACATCACCAGCTCAGTGGCCAGGTATAAATAATTTATATGTGTATGAGTTTTTCTTAGCTTAAATTTAATCAGATGAGAAAAAAGTAGGTTTGGTTGGGTTTTGCTATATGTTAATCATTATTAAATATTGTTAGAATTGATACCAGTTCAGCATTCACCACTCATTACAAATTATGCAGTTACTTAATGTTAGTATTTACTTCATCATCATATTAAAGTAACTCAAATATTTTATTATATTACTTTTTATATTATTTTGCAGAAAAATATAGCAATTACATTTTATCTATCAGATTTGTTTTTTTATTTTCTAATATATTTTTATTAATTTCAGAGAGGAAGAGAGAGGGAGAGAGAGATAGAAACATCAATGATGAGAGAATCATTGCTTGGCTGCCTCCTGCATGCCTTCTATTGGGGATTGAGGCCTCATACTGGGCATGTGCCCTGACTGGAAATCAAACCATGACCTCCTGGTTTATAGGTCGATGCTTAATCACTAAGCCACACCAGCTGGACTGTTTTTTTATTTTTTATTATTTTTTTCAATCCTCACCCAAGAAGTGAAGTTATTTTTTTCATTGACTTTTTTCAGAGAGATGGAAGGGATGGGGGAAGGGGAGAAAGAGAGGAGAGAGAGCAATATCGATGTGAGAGAGACACATCGATTGGTTGCCTCCTGCATGCACCCCTGGGCGGGGGTGAGTGGGTGGGTGTGGAATTGAACATGAAACCCAGTGTATACCCTTGACCTGAGAATTGAACCTGGAAATCTAACCTGTGACCCTCCGGTGAGCAGGCCTACACTCTGACCACTGAGCTATGCCAGCCAGTGCTTATCTATCATATTTGTATCAGATTACAGAGTTTCTCTAAATTGAACAAAAGTTCAGAAGTATGCATTAACCCATAGTGACCTCTACTCATCTATGAATTTAGAGAAGAAAATGTTTTAATCCTAATGTAATAAAGTTTTTAAAAAAATTAGAAAATGTAGTTAATTTCTTATTATTAAATTTTATTGTCAGTGGTATGTGTTTGTTGTTTGTTCTAGGAATAACTTCTCTAATTCGACTTTTGAATTCTTCTGGTGAGGAAGCCCAGTCAGGGCTTACAATTTTGCTCTGTGAAATTCTCACAGCAGTGTATCTTAGTCTCTTCATTCATGGCTTGGCAACACATTCTAGTAATGAACTATTTCGGATTGTGGCACATCCTCTAAATGAAAAAATGTGGTCTGCTGTATTTGGTGGAGGTGCACGTGTTTCCAGCAAAGAACAGACACACTCAAAAGCATTACCCGGTTAGTTTTTAATTTGTTTTATGTGTTGTTGTTCATTAAAGACTGAGGCTTCATTTATTTATCAGAATGGTAACTTTGTCAAATGTAAATGCATTTCAATTTATTTATAGAAAGATTTTGATATAGACCATGTTCTTAAATTCTGAACCAATAGTTTTATGGTGAAAATGCAGTATAAAGTTACTGGTGCAATTTCAAATTTTAAGATACTTATGTACCAATGATTAGGACTATCTAATGTAATTTTCTTTAATCTTTTATTATTGAAATTTTCATTTGTTGAAATAATACGTAACATTGGTTTTTGTTCTATTCCAAATACAGATTCTCTCTTCTTTCTTTGGCAGGAAGGCACTTTGCTATGCCTAGCCCCCACCAGGTAGTGGTATTCTCCATGGAATGTGTGGGCTTTTCCAAAGCTCTTTCAGCCATCAGTTCTCATAGCCCTCCCAGTCTTGCAGGCAAGATACTAGCTTTAGAAATAGGCTTTTACAGTCCAGCTTGCTTTGTGTTGTTTTGGAGGGGTTTGGGGTACAGTGGGCCAGTTTTGTTTTGTTTGGCACTTATTATAGAAAATTGAAAATTTATTTTAAGCAAGCCATATTTTTGATTTAAAAATGATTAGTATATTAGAAAATCATTCCTGCATTTTTATTCTTTTTAAAATTCTTTATTTTGATGTTTTCTATCCCTTCCACTTTAACATATTTTTAAATGTGTAGAAATAAAGAAATGTCACCGCTAATCATGCCTAATCAAATTATGGCTTGAAATAATAGGAAAAAATTTCAAATGATGCTGCTTCATGTTTTGCATATTATGATTCTGGACATTAGGGGTTTTGTATTTCTAAGTGTTCCATAATACCATGAAAAGTAAATATTTTAAACAATTGTTTCCTCGTTTCTAAACTTTCTGATATTGAAACTATATGTATTTATTCAAAGATAGAAACGCTATGCTTTCTTGACCTGAAAAGAATCTTCATAATGCTTCTGCCTTTTTAAAAAGTTTTTTTTTTTGGTACTTTATTAGCCCATATGTGATAATATTGCTTTTAAATTAAAAAAATATTCTAATATTCATAACTTCTCTTTTATAATTTTTAAAGAGTAATTTCCCTGCTTTATTTTTTGATATGGATAAAAAAAGGAAAAGACTAACTTAAAAGTCTAAGAGGGAGTAAAATTTATAGCTCTGTTGAGATTAGTATTAAATAAATAATTGGTAGATTAATTGTTGCACTGTTTTTAGTGTGTTGTAAGAGAAAAGCATTGTTAAGATTGATCTTATTAATGTGAAGTGTTAAAAAGGGATAAATTTTTGCTATGGAATATCCATATTCCTGTAAAAATTAAAAATGCATTCTTAATGGCTAGGTATTAGGTCTCAGTTCCAACCATTTTTGCTGAACACAGATATATAAAAAACCTTCCTCATAGCCCAGGTCGTTCTTTGTTTAGCCATTCAGATTTAATTGTTTCTAGACAGAAATATCATTACATAAATTATCTTTCAAGTACACCCCATCATAAATACTGTCATAAATTATATCCCACCACTGGCAGGCAAATAATATAGAATACTTAAAACATGGTTCACTTAGTGGTAGGGCTGGTTGTAGCCACATTTAGGTTATGTGATGCTCATCTGTTTTTGAGAACCCACAAACTATTCTGAATATAACAATAACTAAAGCAGCTTTTACGGAAGACATGAATTATATGATTCATAAGTTTGCTAACCAGAAAATAGGGGTACTCACTGAATGGTGAAGCCAAAGACCTAATGGCTCCAAAGCTGATCTGGTTTGAGAAGGAGTGGGTAGAAAAAGAAAGAAGTAGAAAAACAGAGATAAAGGGGGAAGAACTAAAAACAGATAGTAATTAGCAGCAGTAGTCCAGTGAAGCAGATCAACTGACAGTTGGAGAGAGAAAATCTGAGAACAGAAAGTCAACCAAAACAAGAAACAAGTAGGAGTGGCTTTCAACCTAAGGCAGAGTTCTGAAATCTACGTTTTTGAAGGCAATATTATGTTGTTCTGAAAACTCACCAATGAAGCAGCACAGCAACCTGATACATTTTAGGTTGTAAGTAAGCAGTCATGTAGGTTTGAATTACTGTTAAACATAATTATAATGTCCCAAGTGTCTAATTGCAAATACATTCAGTATACATTGTTGACAAAGGGTATAAAATAATGTGTTTTAGAAAAATTGCTCTGAGTGCAGCCAAAATTAATATATTTTTAAAATATTTACTATATAAATTTGGCCAAAGGAAAACTGACAAGTCTATGGACTATTTCATTTTCCTGACAGCTTAATCAGTGTCAAAGTATGGTATATTCAAAATGAAATAAATGCTTGGAACCCCTAAAAAGTCTGTGTTTTAAAAAGTGTTTTCATAAACTTAGTACTATGAGAGTAATTTAAAAGTCACTATTTTCTTGTTCTGGTATAAATTTTCATTTTAATTTTCTTTGAAATAATGGTCTCATAAACTAAATTGTATTTCTCTTTACATGTTTATTATACAGTCAGTGTACTAATTCTTTTAGTGACTTAAAAATTTAATTATGACTTAAACTTTGTAATATAAGAAAATGATAGATGATTTTTATTAGATGTTAGCTTGGCAGGCAAAATTCTTAACAAATATATTAATGTATATATATCAGTAATGTATCTTTAAAATAAGTTTAATTTGCTTTGCGGACTTCAATTATATGTTAACGAAGGATTTATTATTTTCTAATTAATTAAAATTATAGTGCAGGTATATGTTCATGGAGTTCTGAATTATTTTGTTATTAAGGTTAATTTTCAAAGTAGACCATCAACTGAGCAATAGAAATTTTCAAAAAATTAACTTTTTTTCTGCTAACAGTTAGAAATCCATACTTTTGCTTTTCAATGCATATTTTATAGCAAATAAAAATATTTAAAGATTTTTTTATAGTTTGTTATATAATATTTGCCATTATAAGAATTGTGAATTATTTATCTTGATAAATTTACAGTAATGATTTTTAATGTCTCCAAATTGAGAATGAAATATAAAATGAGTATTTGTGGTAAGCATGTTACTTTTTTCATTTTTACCACAAGACTGCTAATGATGTTCTAGATATTTTAAAGTATATTTTTGGCATTTGGTTATTTATATTAAATACACATCAGAAAATACAGATGTTTTGCTTTTTCCCATTTTATTTGTATAAAAGTTGTGTATTCAGTATTTAATGATTGTACATCAGTGTATTTACAATCCTATCTAATAAAGAGGGAATATGCTAATTGACTGCCACGCCCTCACAAAGATGGGCACCTGTGCGCCTGCCTCTGGAGTCCCCCAGTCTCCTCAGCGCTCCAGCTGCCCAGGGCCGGCCCAAGTGCAGCCAACCTCGGATGTTGGCTGCCCAGCCAACCAGGGCCACTCGAGGCTCAGGTAACCAGGGCCAGCCAAGGCTCACGCTGCTGGCAATGGTAGTAGCAGAGGTGTGATGGGGGCATCGCCTTCCCCTGATCACCGGTCGCCTCCCACCCCTGAGGGCTCCTGGACTGTGAGAGGGGGCAGGCCAGGCTCAGGGACTCCCCCGCCTCCAGTGCATGAATTTTCATGCACTGGGCCTCTAGTATAAAATAAAATCAGCTATTGAAAACATAGTTGAATATGCCAAACACTTGTAAGTATCTGCTGCACTGCAAAATAACTAGTTTTACTGTTTGAAAAGGGAATATATTTTTTGGTTAAAATTCTTGGACAGATTTTTCATTGAGGGTCATATGGTATAAATTTTAAAGTTTAAAAAGCATTAGATTCATTTCATAACTACTGGGAAAGGCAAATACTTAGATAATAAAGGTAGAGAAAGCATAGAAGATTAAAAAAACACTAAGGCATGCACGTGTGTAAAATTTTACAGATAAATATTTTTTTATGAAACATCTCAGCTCTTACCTAGATTCCCTCACTCTTACTGAGATTAAGCATGTGATCTCTATGTCTAATCCATTTTCTAATGTATTTCTGGCAGTCCTAAGTACTGCAACAAAATAGCTTTAATGTATTTTCTTTATTATAAACTTTTAATGTGGTCAAAAACACATAAAATATACTATCTAAACTATTTGTGTACAGTTCAGTAGTAATAAGTACTTTCACATTGCTGTGAAACAAATCTCCAGAACTTTTTCATTTTACAAATTTGAAACTTTATACCCATTAAACAACAACGTCTCCTTTTCCCTTTCACCATCCCCTGGTAACCACCATTCTACTTTCTGTTTCCATGAATTTGACTACTTTAGTTACTTCATATAGGAGAGTCTTATAATTTTTGCCTTTTTGTGACTTAGCATAATGTCCTCAAGGTTCATCTGTGTTTTAACATGTGGCAGGATTTTCTTCTTTTGTACACCTGAATAATATTCCATTGTATAGACAGGGTAGTGCAAAAGTAGGTTTACATTTGTGAGTACATGAAATTCAGAGTTTATTCTTGTTATGAATTATTATTTTGCATACAAACAACTATAAACCTACTTTACCCCACCCTGTATATACTCCATTCAAATTTTTAATAAGTCTGTTGAGTTTGAGCTGAAATTCTACAGACAGAACCATATTGTAGCCAGCAGGGTGATTGAAAAGTAGCAGTCACGGCAGTTATCTCCAGATTTTTTTAATTGCATAACCCTCTCCTTGAAACATGCTTGAGCAAAACCCCAAGATATGCACATTATTTATCTATAAATAACATGTACCGTTGTTGATCCAGATATTAAACAGTGACAATTTTTATTTTCTTCTTCCCTTCTCTTTTCCTTCTGCCTGCCCTTTTCCTTCTTCCTTCCCCTTGTGCCTTCTTCTTTCCCTCAACCCTCTTTCTTCTCCACCACTCCTCTCTTCTTTTCTCTTTCTCCTTCCCCACTTGAACTTATTAAAAAAAATAAATCTGAATATTTTCCTTCCATATTTCAATGAACCATTTTGACACCAACTGCCTTGGAGACTACCTTGCTCTGTAGTTTGGAGACACAGATCACTGCTTTCTGTTAAGACATTCATCAGTTCATTTTTATGGACATTTATGAAGCAGGTTCAAGGTACTGTGTGATCCTAGGAAGATCTTGAGAGTCAGTAGTCTTTGTAAAATCTGATAATATCACCTGCCAGACTTTATTTTATCATTAATTTTATTATTTGAAGATTAAGAAGTACCTTAAATTCACTGCTTATTTAATCTCCTAATTTTGTCTTTTCCTTTTATGAACATTTGAAGTTTACTTGTAAAATCATGTTTTACATAGAATTTTGAGAATTTGTTGTATACTTAATTTATGTTCACATACATTTGTAGTACTCACACCCCTAATGATAAAGGAGAATAAATATATTCCTCTTAGGACACCTCTTAGACTCAATTACCTTGCTAAAGGGAAGAAATCTATTTTATTTTAAATTTATATGACTTTTATCTTCTCCATATCTGTTGCTTTCAACATAAAATGTTTTAAATCATCAATTAAGTTATTTAACTCCACCTCACCCCCCAAAAATTAATTTGGAGCTAAATTTGAAGGTCCAGGATATATGCCTCCTGAAGCTTTATGCACAATCTGGCACACTCATGAATAGCCCTATGGATAGGGGTGCCTTAGATTGAGAAGTGGAGAATGAGATGGTTCTGCTGGTTACTCTGAGGTCAGTTTTTGAAAGAAATAACATTTAAATCTAGGTTCAGAATATTAATTTTGTTGCATCTGATTTAATTTTTTTTAAATCCTCACCTGAGGATATTTTTCCATTGATTCTTAGAGAGAGGGAATGACAGAGGGAAATAGTGATGTGAGAGAAACACATCAGTTGGTTGCCTCTGCATGCACCCAACAAGGGTCCAGGCTGGGGAAGAGCCTGCAACTGAAGTATGTGCTCTTTTTTTTTTTTCTTTATTGATTAAGGTATTGCATATGTGTCCTTATCTCCCCTTTGCCCCCCATCCCCCTACTCATGCCCTCACCATCCTGGTGTCGTGTCCATTGGTTAGGCTTATATGCATGCGTACAAGGGGGAGATCAACCAAAGTATGTGCTCTTGACCGGAATCAAACCCGGGGCCCTTTAGTCCGCAGGTCGGTACTCTATCCACTAAGCCACACTGGCTAGAGCTGATTTTATTTAAAATAATAACCTGGAAAAGTGTTAACTTATTAGCCTTCCTTATGTTTTAATTTTAATGAAAACAGTATAAGTATGTGGTAAAATTCAGCAGTACAGAAGAACTTAACAATAAAAAACGTTGTCTTTCTCACTTCTTTGTATCTCCCACATCCATTCCTTATATGTAGCCTCAACCATTCTCCATTTCTGTTTCGAGTTCTTTTGCGTGTTACTTCCATAGTTCTAAGGAAACCACTGCAGAATGTGTTAAGGATGAAGATAGGGCTTCTTGTATGCTCAGTCCACAATCTGGTCATGGAAGCCCACTTTTCAAAAGTACATTCTGTGAATCCAAAGCAACTAAGAAATTTATTTTTTGAATGCATAAGTTCTGTATCCAAAGTTTCTTTTCACTTCTCCCTAATACTAATTTTTTTCTTTTATTACTAGTAAAGTAGCCATTTACCCTGTTAATAATGGAACAGTAGCATCAGTTTTTACCCAAGGAATGGCAGAAGTTTTTGATATTTATTTATTAGCATTTTCAAAAAGAAGCTGTGAGTACTCAATAGCCAAATAGTTTCTTTTGCTGCCCTTAAGTTTCATGACCACTCTAATCCAACGTGATTTAAGTATAAAATTATTTTAGGTCCTGATGCAATTTGAGGGTGAAGATGGAGCATCTACCCTAATGACAAGTTACAGATCATTTGTTTGCTAGGAGGCATCATTCAGGTTATTTTTTTATAGCATTTCAGATAGTATAACATTTAGTAATGTGAACTTGTTTATCAGGTCCCCCCCCCTACTGTCCTTGTTTATTAATAGTGTTTTGATAAATAGTTCTGTACCTCTGGGATTGAGTCTGTAATTTTAAATATTTCCCCTGAGTGTGGTTAATCTCTTATTTTCATGTCATCTGTCTGGGTTCACAGACTATACCTTAAAATGTTTTCTCATTTAAAAAACCCTCTTACATTTTGTCTTTTAAAAAATCTACATTTTTATGATGTTTATTAATTTAGTATTGTTTGAAAATTTTATTTTCCAGAGATCCCCTAAGCTTTTATGAAGCCATCTAATAATTTAAAAACAAAGGCAAAATAGTAATGTTAAAGTTAAATGATAAATTTACGTTAAACGGTAGCAATTATTTGAAGAGTAAAAAAAAATACGTTTATATCCTGAATATTTTACCTAATGAGAATTTCGAAAAATCACTGTTTAAGTTTTAGAATATATGTAAATGTATGCAACAGGTATATTGGAAAGGTGATTGTTAATTATCAATTACTAATAATAACAGAGAAAAAATTATACATTTAATTTAATACCTTTTAAAGCCTTTTGAAAGATTATGTAATAATCATATCACTTTTTAGCCATGTCTTAGAATATTAATTTTATTTAACTTAATTTCCTTTTTCTGAAATAACTAAATTATTCTGTTAAACTGAGCTTGGCATAATGCATGAGCATGCTGTTTATGCAAGCCAAGTAGCTTCAGACAATAAAACAAAATTTATTACAGCACAATTATTGCATTCATTTGGGAAGTAAATACATGTTCACTGGAACCATTGAAGGAGAATATTGATGTGCCTTAATGTGGTGTTTGCCTATTAGATCATGCCTGTGTCTAGGAGATCCTTGATTCTTCACTGGTAATTTGTATACGTGACTTAGTGTTCATTAAAGATTTGCATAACTTGCTTTTCTATGCTTCCCTTAATATTCTAAGGTAAAATACTGAAAGAATACTGTTAAAAATGTTTTGAAGTTAAAACAATAAAGATTACATGTTCTACCTCTTTGTTATTCCATTGACTAGAAAATTCCATCTTCAAACCATTTCTAAAAGTCTAAGTCAGTTTAATTAAATAGTTATGTGTTTGAACTTTTTAATTTTCATTGAAAATGTAGTTTTATATGTAGATAAAAGGCCAGTGATTACTGAAGAATCTCCTGAGTTGTTGCCTTTAATTAACATTGACATCGCATGATATTCTTTTTTGTTACCATGATGTTCCTAAAAAAACAAAACAGAACAATGTAGATAATTTCCTATCATGTGGGGGCTCATTTACAAGCAGATATTACATCCTACCACCTACATATACAATGCATGATTCAACAGAGAGTGAGATAAATTCAAGGTAGTTTTTGTCTCACTTCCTCTATCAATTTTATTCCCTTACTATCATAATAAGAATCTCAGTTTTGTGTGTGTACTTATTTATAGTTAGCCTTAGGTCTTATACAATGAAAATAATATATACTTAATAATACTTTCTTTGTTCTTAATAGTTTCTTCACTAGTGGAAGAAGGAGAGAAACAGAACACACGTTTTAGGCCATCAAAAGTGTCTGGCAGAGAATCTACCCCATCGACCTCTTCCTCACCACCAGTAAGCCAGGAGTCATTGACAGTCAAAGAGAAGTTCATCCCACCTGAGCTCAGTATCTGGGACTATTTCATAGCCAAGGTAATAAAAGTGCTGTCCAGATCAATATTTGCGCAGTTAAGTGGAAATGAAAGTGTTTAAAATATGTGTAATTGTTGGTGCTTCCAAATGTTTTCCCACTGTGGTTTAGAATATTTTCATTTTATCAGGCTACATTCCCCCCAAAAAACAAATATTTTGCCTATATTTCCAACCAGTTTTTAAGGCAGTTCCTTGCTAAGTTATGATTTTTGCATTTTTTATGAAGTTCTTAAGATGAAGGTAAATTAGTTAACACCTTAATACCAATGTACTTGGTAGTAATTAAGGAATCAAAACTGTCATAAGTTAAACTGCCATCCATATTCTCATTTTTTTTTTTTTATATTACAGGCAGTCCTGCATTGGTTGATATACACAAATTTCATCTGTTTAATTAGATAACATTAGCCCCTCAACAGCATGATTCAAGTTTAAGTTAACACAGTATATTAAATGTGAGTAATTACATCAAGTACTAAGTTCCCTGCTAGCTTTTCAGTCCACAAATTACAATGAAAATAACAGATACACCTCATGATCAGTGACTAATCACAGCAGTTCCTTCAAAGTCTGCTGGCAATTGGTCATTTAGTATCTGTTGTTCAGTTCATACACAGACAGGAAAAGGGGTTGTGTCCTGCCTCCTTGTCTCCCATTATAAACCCAAGTGACATTTTGTAAAATTGGATAATTAGAAGAGGGAATTGGCTAACACTGATGAAAGGGCATCAAAAAATATGAAAAGTGATAGTACTAGAAGTGAAATTAAAATCAAATGTAAAATTATAGAAAAATTAGCTAACTTTGGAATTATTGACTTTACTGTTATTTAAGAGACTTTAGATCTGCAGCTAGAGAAATCTGGTTAAGGCCAACTTAGCAACATAAATGAGGAAAATGTGACAAAAGGATGAAGATGTTCCAGAGATAGTGAAATGAGCAACAAACAAACAAAAAAACAACAACAACCTTCCTGTTAAAGGAACTCTGGTTAATATTTCACAACATTGAAAGCACAAAGCATAAAATGTTGGAAGCTGATACAGACTTAGATAGGATTATGACAGTTTGTCAAGATTAGAAAAGATGCTTATACTATTAGAAGGCAAGTACTCAATAAATTTTTTTCAAAAATATAAAGTACTTTAATTCTCAATGTTTCTAACACTTTACAGTGTATAAAATAAATATTATTTTTAGTATTTTTTTTTATTTTCCTAGCTGACCGTAAGAGTTTCTAGTGTTTTGACAAATACTTTTAACAGTCACAGAATCTTGTAGTTTTTCATTGATTATTAAGATTGCTTTGCATGGCTCCAGCTTGCTTAGACATTTTTACATTCCTGCATTACATGCCAAGCAAGAACTTCTCCTGTGATCAGACAAATTCCTTATATCCTTAGCTTCTGGGTGTTCTCCTTATTTCCTTGTATTAATTGACATCTCGCTATTTTCTCTTGACACCAGTCCCCCTGGCCTGTTAAGCAGTGGTTTTTATTTTTCTCTTATCTTTTATGCTTCATTGTAAAGAAGGACATTTGCACAGTCAATTATTCATTGAATGTCTTTGTTTCATCTTCATTTTTGAAGCATAGATTGCTGGATATAGGGTTCTTGATTAACATGTTCTTCTTATACCTGGATCTTCTTGTTAAATTTCTGATTGGTCTACTCTTGCCCCAATCTGTATCACAGTCTCAGGATAGATGAGAGGTTAGCCTTCCCTAAATGTTTATTACTGAGATATGGGTTGTTGTTTTTTGTTTTGTTTGTTTTTTTAAACATTTTATTGATTTTTTACAGAGAGGAAGGGCGAGAGACAGAGAGTTAGAAACATCAATGAGAGAGAAACATCAATCAGCTGCCTCCTGCACACCCCCTACTGGGGATATGCCCGCAACCAAGGTACATGCCCTTGACCAGAATCGAACCTGGGACCCTTGAGTCCGCAGGCTGATGCTCTATCCACTGAGCCAAACCAGTCAGGGCGATATCGGTTGTTTTTGACAGTGCTACTGGGTATGGAATTTTTATTAAAGTCAGCCTCCCTTGGCCAAGAAGCAGAGTTCTTAGTCATCACAGACTGCCCTTCTGGCCCTGATAGAACAGTTGTACCACAGAGTGGCAGGGGTGGGGATGAGGGTAGCCCCTGGCTAAAATACCAGATTCTAACTGTTTTACCAGAGATTCAGTAGATATTTCTTATATATTTTTAATGTGTTATATGCATTTGGTCACTTTCCAATATCTTTAAATGATTGTTTTTGACAATTTTGTACAGTTTTATTATTGTTTTTTTGGGAGAGGATTCCCTTCTATGTTTCTTTATTAGGCCTCCCTAGACCCAAGATTGTATAACTTTTCAAACTTCCCACATCACTTTCATTCTCATTCTTAATTGATGATCTCATCTCTTAAGTCATTAAAAAATAGAATTAGACAAAACTCTTTTATCATCCTGTCATGAAGCTGTAACTGTATTTCCTTTCATCTTCTTCTTTCCTCATGTTATTATGAAAAGTCCTTCCTATCAAAGACTCCATTTCTATTCTGAATCCCATGTTTGCTTTTCCTCTATACTCTTTGCTTTGCCTTCATTTCTCTCTCTCTATTGCCTCCTTCCATCACGGCAGAAATGTGCTCTCCTGTTTCCCATTCCAAATCCTGCTTTAATCCCCCAAATTTTCAGCTATTCCATTTCTCTGCTTTCTATTTTTTTAATATGCTTTTATTGATTTCAGATAGGAAGGGACAGGCAGAGATATAAACATCAGTGGTGCGAGAGAATTATTGATCGGCTGGGGATTGAGCCTGCAACCTGGGCATGTGCCCTGATCTGGAAGAAAACTGTGACCTGGTTCATAGGTTGACGCTCAACCACTGAGTCATACTGGCCAGACTCTGCTTTCTATTCTTATTCAACTTTTCTAAACTATATGCAGTAGTTATCCTTATCTGTGGGGAATATGTTCCAAGACCCCAGTGGAAGGCTGAATCCAGAGAAGGTACCAGCCCCTCACCACACACACACACATACACACACACACACACACACACACACAGTTGAGATTTTCATGTACAACTGTAGTTAGCCAGCTGCATACGTGAATTGCCAACCACGGATCAAAAATACAGTTGACCCTTGAACAACACAGGCTTGAACTATGAGGATCTAGTAAAAATCTGCGTGTAAGTAAATCCACACAAGTCAAACCCATGTTGTTCAAGGGGCAATTGTATAGATTTTGTTTTTTCCTACATATACATACCTAGGATAAAGATTAATTTATAAATTAGGCATTGTAAGGGATTAACAACAATAACATAATAAAATAGAACAATTATAATTACAATAAACTCTTAATAGGAATGTAACTGTGGTATCTCTCTCAAAATATCTAATTGTATTGTACTCACCCTTCTTGTGATGATGTGAGATGATACAATGCTTACTTGATGAGATAATGTGAGATGAATTGTAGGTTTGTGACATAGTATTAGGCTACTATAAGGTTATTTGAACATAAGCACTGCCATACCCCACTGTCTATCTGAAAACCAAAATGGCTACTTAGTGATATTGGGCAGGTAGCATTTATAGCATGGACACACTGAACAAAGGGTTGATACACGTCTTGGGTGGTACAGAGCAGGGCAATGCAAGATTTCATCATGCTAGTCAGAACAGCATGCATTTTAAAACTTAGGAATTCTTTATTTTTTCAATTTTCTATTTCATATTTTCAAACTGAAGTTGATCACAGGTAATTGAAACCACAGAAAGTGAAACCATTTGAAAGGAGGAGGCTACATTTTCTTTTTATTATCTTAGATCCCTTTCATATTTACCTATTGTATGACATCTGACACAACTACCCTGGTGAAACTGCTGTTCTTAAGATTCAGGTGGCACATATGTTGTCAAATATAACTGAAAATTCTTGATCATCATCTTATTTTACTTCATAGCAATATTCAGCACATCTGACCATTTCCTTCTTTTTGAAATACTTCACTCTTGTTCTCTGATGCCACTTTCTCATATTTTTTCCTCTAACCTTACTAATAATTCCTTCATAGTATCTTTTCTTGTCCTTTTTCTACCTGACCTGTGAATCTTAATCTTCAAGATTTGAGTTTTGGTATTTATTTTCTCCAGTACCACCTCTCTTAACAATCAAAGTCCTCTTGTTTTAGTAAGCAGCATCTTTATCCTTATAGTTGCTCAAGCCAGAAAACCAGAAATCCTATTTTTCCTGTTTCTCTTGCTCTCCAGATTTATTATCAAATCTGTCAATGCTTTTCCCAAAATACACTATAAATCTGTTATTTCTCTTCATCTCTATCACCAATACTTGTGTGTAGACTGCCAGTCTTGCCTTAGTTACTGATGTGTCCATTTCTACTCTTGCCATTTGACTTTTCTTTCATAAGTGAGTGGTGTTGGTAATATTATTAAGACATAAATCTTATTACCTGTCCTCTACTTAAAACTCATTGGTGACACTCCATTACACTCTATAAATGCAAGTTGTACTTAGCTTTCTACTATTTACCTATTTTTTCCATTAAATTATAAGCTCTGTGACAGCAATGATTGTGTACATATCTTAAACATTTTTATATCAAGTACTAGAGGCCTGGTGCACAACATTCGTGCACTGGGGGTGGAGGTATCCCTCAGCCCGGCCTGCACCCTCTCACAGTCTGGGACCCCTTGGGGGATGTCCTCCGAGGGATCCTTAGTGCTGCAGCGGAGGCAGGAGAGGTTCTTGCCACCGCCATTGCGCTCACCAGCTGTGAGCCCAGCTTCTGGCTGAGCGGTGCTCCCCCTGTGGGAGCGCACTGACCACCAGGGGTTAGCTCCTGCGTTGAGTGTCTGCCCCTTGGTGATCAGTGCATGTCATAGCGACTGGTCATTCTGCGGTTCGGTTGATTTGCATATTAGCCTTTTATTATATAGTATGCTTTTTTAAAACACAGTAGATACCTGATAAAATTTTGTTGAATGGATGAATTAGTGAGGAAATTGTGTAAAGTGATGTCAAAGGCATAGAATGTCAAGCAAAAAGAAGCAGCTGTGGCTGGTTTTTCTCAGTGGTTAGAGCATTGGCCCATGGACCGAAGGGTCATGGGTTCAATTCACAGTCAAGGGCAAGTACCTCAGTTGCAGATTTCCCAGCCCTGGTAGAGGCACATGCAGGAGACAACCAGTCAATGTATCTCTCTCACATTTCTCTCTCTCTCTCTCTCTCTCTCTCTCTCTCTCTCTCTCTTTCTTTCTCTTCTCCCCCACCCCCTTCTTCCTCCCTTCTACTCTCTAGAAATCAATTGAAAAAATCAAATGCTAATTTTACTTCTTATAAAAAAAATCTGAAAATTGGATAAATTGCTATTATTGGACTATGTATTTCAAAGTATTAAATCAGATAGTTCATGGTCAATTCTGTAACTTTTTTATTTTAGCCTTTTTTACCCCCTTCCCTAAGTAGAGAATATGATTCAGAGGAGAGTGTGGACAGTGATGATGATGATGATGATGATGATGATGTTTCAGCTTCAGATTTTCATCTCCAAGAGCATTCTAATTCAAATTCATACAGGTATGGGATACTTAATGTTAAGCTTTTGTAAAAAAATGATGTCATATATGATATTTTTGAAAATAGTACATGTGAAACTAGTGGCTTAGAATTTACTAGGTGTACCAGTTAATAATGTGGATTTTCTAATCAAAGAAAACATGGTAATTTCAAGAGAAACATCAAAAGTGCTTTATTCAAAGTAATGTTTATCGCTAGCTACACAGTTCCCCCATCTTTCAGGTAATTTGTGGATACTGTCCCAATAGAACTTTTCTTGTTTTGAGGCAAACCATTCAGAGACCCCATTTTCCACTTCTTCGTATGTTTTGAAGTGCTGCTCAGACAGTGCATATGCCATCGATCAGAACAAGTGGTAACCTGAAGGAGCAAGGTCTGGTGAAGACGGCGGGTGGATTAATACTTCTCAAGCAAGATCTTTTAACGTGTCTTTAACTGGTTTTGAAGTGTGTGATGGTGCATCATCATGAAGCAAAATTACTTTGCCATGTCTTCTGGAACATTCTGGTCCTTTCACGATCAAAGTGTGGTTCAAATTGATTATTTGTTGTCGGTAGCAATCGGTATTAGTGGTTTCACCTGGTTTTAGAAGCTCATAATACACCACACCTTCCTGATCCCACCAAACGCTGAGTATTGTCTTCTTTCCGAAGCGATTTGGCCTTGCAGTCAATGTTGATGGTTGACCTGGATCAACCCATGATTTTGTGCATTTGGGATTCTCAAATCCACTTTTCATCACCAGTCAAAATTCAATGCAAAAAAGACTTTCTTTCGTACCATTGAAGCAACATTTTACTGATGACTTTTCGGTTTTCCATTTGTCTTTTGTTCAGTTGACGTGGCACCTATTTTCCTTCCTTTAAAATCTTTCCCATTGCTTGTAAATGATTGGAAATTGTTTGCTGAGCAACATTTAATCTTTCTACAAGTTGTTTTTGATTTAACACACATTTTCATCCAATAATGCTTTGTTGGTCTTCAAACTTTTTCAGTTGACCTGGATGTTCTTTGTCTTTCACATCGAAATCATCACTTTTAAAGCATTTAAACCAGCATTCACAAATATCTTGAGATGGAGCATATTCACCATAAGCTTCCCGAAGTATACGATAACTTTTTCTTCAAAATAAAGTAATGAATTAAAACTTCCCGCAAATGCTGTTTTTTGGCACGAAATTCAACATTTTTAAGTGTAAAAATAACTACGATGTTAACACCTTCAGCAAATTTGACATATGAAGTTTTGAAGCTTGTTGTCAATACAACAAAATAGCATTCATATCAAATCGCATATTTATCAACATGTGTAACTCCATCTATTGAAAAAAATCTGCATTATTAACTGGTACACCTAGTATAACACATTTAATTTAGATTTCTTTAATTGAAATTGGTAATTTCATTTTCTTAATAATTCCACAGATGACCTATACTTTTTATTAGTCCTCAGAAATGTTGCTATCAGATTATTCTTTGTCCTCTGTTCCCTAATATAAATAAATCCCACTGTTTTATCCTAGAAAATCTAATGTCTTTTAGTGAACACTAGTATGCTAACATGTCAGTGATCATTGTTCTAAAAATGATTTCCATATATGATAAGAATCATAAATGTTCAAAACTAACACCCTCAATGAGTATTATTCTTATATGTACGAGTGCTGGTATATTTGTTACCTTGCTTTTATTAATATGTTGATTATTTCCTGTTTAATTTTTTTTAATATATGAAATATTAACATGGCTCAAAAATCAAATTGTGTAACTCAGCAACAAAAGCTCAACCCAATTAAAAATCAGCAAATGATTAGAATAGACATTTTCCCAAAAAAGTTATACAAATGACCAACGAAGTATTCCTTTATTGCAAAACACATGAAAAAAATGCTCACTATAGCTAATCAGTAGAGAAATGCAAGTCAAAATCACTATGGAAGATGATCTCACACCCATTGAGATGGCTACTATAGAATAAAAACACATCCAGAAAATAAAAGTGTTGGCATCCCACCTTTGCAATGTTGGTGGGAAAGTAAAATGGTGCAACCATCATGGAAAACAGTATGACAGTTCCTCAAAAATTAAAAATAGAATTATCATATGATCCATCAATTTGACTCCTGGGTATATACCCAAAAGAATACAAAGCAGGTTATTAAACAGGTATATGTTCATAATAACATTATTCATAATAGCCAGTGGGGTAGAAGCCACCTGAGTATCTATCAACAGGTGAATGCATAAACAAAATGTGATATAGATGTACAATTGAATATTATTCAACCTTTAAAAGTAGAGAAATTCTGATAGATGTTACTATGACATGGGTGTATCTCAACAACATTATACTAAACAAA